>NC_092088.1:78845179-80140120 GCF_045679555.1 Salvelinus alpinus
GGGGCAGGGTGGCTGCGAGGCAGGGAGGCTGTGAGACAGGGAGGCTGTGAGACAGGGTGGCTGTGGGGCAGGGTGGCTGCGAGGCAGGGAGGCTGCGAGACAGGGAGGCTGTGAGACAGGGAGACTGCGAGACAGGGAGGCTGTGATACAGGGAGGCTGGGAGACAGGGAGGCTGTGAGACAGGGTGGCTGTGAGACAGGGAGGCTGTGAGACAGGGAGGCTGTGAGGCAGGGTGGCTGTGAGGCAGGGTGGCTGTGGGGCAGGGTGGCTGTGAGGCAGGGAGGCTGCGAGACAGGGAGGCTGCGAGACAGGGAGGCTGTACTGTACAATTATTCAGACAGGGCCAGGGACAAAGCGATGAATGGTGACGCATGAGAGGGGCTGATCTGCGTCAAGTGCTGGCCGCCAGCTCTACCACTCTACAGGGTCCTGGAAGGAGGTGTTAGTGGAACAGGAAGTACAGAGGGAGGGTGAGAGAAGAGAGAGAAAGGGATAAGAGAGCGTGAGAGAGGAGAAAAATAGGAGAGAGGAAAGAGAGACATGCAGAAAAGAGCAGTTAAATTCTACAACCACCTAAAAGGAAGCGATTCTCAAACCTTTCATAACAAAGCCCTCACCTACAGAGAGATGAACTTGGAGAAGAGTCCCCTCAGCCTGCTGGTACTGGGGCTCTGTTCACAAACACAAACAGACCCCACAGACCCCCACGACAGCAACACAATTAGACCCAACCAAATCATGAGAAAACTAAAAGATAATTGCTGGCCACATTGGAAAGAATGAACAACAAAACTGAGCAAACTGGAATGCTATTTGGCCCTAAACAGAGAGTACACAGTGACTGACCCAAACTTAAGGAAAGCTTTGAGTTGTACACTCAGTGAGCATTGCTATTGAGAGAGGCCGCCGTTGGCAGACCTGGCTCTAAAGAGAAGACAGGCTATGTGCACCATATTAGAGACACATTATCGCTCAGATTACACAGAACCACAATCTTGATAAACTCCCCTATCTATTGGGTGAAATACCACAGCATCACAGCAGCAATATGTGTGACCTGTTGCCCAAGATAAGGGCAACAAGTGAAGAACAAACACCATTGTAAAGTGAGTCTGTAATACCAACATGTTTCAAGCAGACCCAAGAACACTAAGATAACCTGCCCAAATGACTACAGACCCGTAGCACTCATGTCCGTAGCCATGAAGTGCTTTGAAAGGCTGGTAATGGCTCACATTAACACCATTATCCCAGAAACCTTAGACCCACTCCAATTTGCATACCGCTCAAACAGCTCCACAGATGATGCAAACTCTATTGCACTCCACACTGCCCTTTCCCACCTGGACAAAAGGAACACTTATGTTAGAATGCTATTCATTGACTACAGATCAGCGTTCAACACCATAGTGCCCTCAAAAGCTCATCACTAAGCTAAGGATGCTGGATTTCCTGACGGCCCGCCCCAGGTGGTAAGGGTAGGTAACAACATATCTGCCACACTGATCCTCAACACTGGAGCCCCTCAGGGGTGCGTGCTCAGTCCCCTCCTGTACTGTACTCCCTGTTCACCCACGACTGCATGGTCAGGCACGACTCCAACACCATCATCACCTACCGAGTGGTGCAGCAGTCTAAGGCACTGGATCGCAATGCTTGAGGCATCACTACAGACCCGGATTTGATCCGGGCTGTGTCACAGCCGGACACAACCGGGAGACCCATGAGGCGGCGCACAATTGTCCCAGAGTCGTCCGGGTTAAGGGAGGGTTTGGCCAGCCGGGATGTCCTTGTCCCATCTCACTCTAGCGACTCCTGTGGCGAGCCGGGCGCATGCACGCTGACACGGTCGCCTGGTGTATGGTGTTTCATCTGACACATTGGAGTGGCTGGCTTCTGGGTTAAGTGTGTCAAGAAGCAGTGCGGCTTGGCAGGGTTCTGTTTCAGAGGATGCATGGCTCTCGACCTTCACCTCTCCCGAATCCGTACGGGAGTTGCAGCGATAGGACAAGACTGTAACTATCAATTGGATATCACAAAATTGGGGGTAAAAGTTAATAAAATAAAAAATTATTGTGAGCGTAATGTTTACCATTCATTTCTGCTGGTTTATTACCCCTGTTTATTTCCATTTTTTATTTCCGGTTTATTGTTTATTGTCTATTCCGCTTGCTTATGCAAGGTAAACATATGTTTCCCATGCCAATAAAGCCCTTTGAAATGAATTTAGAGAGAGATGAGAGACGAGACAAAGATTTAAATACTTTTTTTAAAGAGCTAAATTCTTCAACCACCTAAAAGGAAGAGATGGCCACACATTTCACCACAAAGCCCTCACCTACAGAGAGATTAACCTAGACAAGAGTCCCCTCAGATAGCTGGTTCTGAGGCTCTTTTCACAAACACAAGCATGCCCCACAGAGCCCCAGGCCAGCAACACAATTAGACTCAACCAAATTATGAGAAAACAAAAAGATAACTATTTGACACACTGGAAAGAATCAACCAAAAAACAGAGCAATCTGGAATGTGATCTGGCCCTTAACAGAGAGTAGACAGTGGAAGAATACCTGACCACTTAACTGAGAAAACTGGAATGATATTCGGCCCTAAACAGAGAGTACACTGTGGAAGAACACCTGACCACTGTGACTGACCTAAAATTAAGAAAAGCATTAACTCAGTGTGCATAGCCTTGCTATTGAGAAATGTCTATATTCTTTGAAAACTTTTGTGAGCATAATGTTTACTGTTCATTTCTGATTGTTTATTTCCGTTTTGTTTATTGTCTATTCCACTTGCTTTGGCAATGTAAACATATGTTTCCCATGCCAATAAAGCCCTTTGAATAAAGAGAGAGGGGGGAGAGAGGGGCATCCCTCCCACACTATGAACCTCTGAGACAGTATTGAGTGGGTGGGCTTTGCCAGAGAGACACACAACCAATCAGCAGCCTGAGGTACTAGGGTATTATATAATACAAAGACACTCAAGTGACTGACTACTGGCTAGGGTTGGGCGGTATACCATAAATACCCTATACCTGGGTATTTGGAAAAAGCCACGGAATGGCTTTTCGATACCGTCAATACCTTCAAATCTATTTATTATACGTTTTTCGATAAATGTAAATGTTTCTAGCTACTT
This sequence comes from Salvelinus alpinus, assembly GCF_045679555.1. Lineage (NCBI taxonomy): Eukaryota > Metazoa > Chordata > Actinopteri > Salmoniformes > Salmonidae > Salvelinus > Salvelinus alpinus. The sequence goes on from NC_092088.1 coordinate 78,848,327, forward strand.
TAAGTAAATACCTGCAGTCAACTTGTGCAATACATTAGGAGATAAAGCAAATTGCGTTCTTCATTTCACCTGTCACATTAATTAACATTATGAAGCTTACCGTAGTTCCCCAGAGCAGTTGAGCCAGTCACGTGTTTGTTTGGAAATAGCACAATGGCTGAACGAGGGAGCAGGTGAGTCCAGCTGTTTATTTGGTGTAACTTGCTAGGTATCTCAGTAAGTGGCTGAATTAATAAGGAGACGGGGCATCATATTGTGTTATCTATCTGCCGTGTTTGACAAGTCAAAGCGCTATAGATGAGTTATCAGTACAGCTGCCACTGCTGCTATTTTGACTTCCTTGTGTTTATTTTTGTATCATTTCCGTTCTTGGCCCCTCAGTCTGGTCTCACCCCCCTCTTCTCTCAGCAGAGCAGGCAGACCTGTTGCCCTAGCAACTTTACATGTTACATGCTGCTCCAGAGCCAGTGCTGTTCTTCCTTCAGACAAACATGCGTCGAAACTTTGCTCATTTGCACAATATCTCACATATGCTTGTAAATGTCCAAACTCACCAAAAATGACATTCAGTAGCTCCCACCTTATATGTATAACTTCATGAGCTGGGTTGCCTGTCTTTGCAACGACTTTGTTGTTTGTGCTCGTAAGACTATTTAACCAGCAGCCTTTATTGAAAAAATTGAATTTAGTTAGCATTATGTTAATAGACACCCAATGGGCTGAGAGAGAGAGAGAGAGACATGGTTCTATTGATCAGGCCCATGGAGAACTGCCTTTTTTAGACCCCATATTCTACACATCAAGAAGCAGCACCAAACCAACTGAGCAGAACAGAGTAAAGACAACATCTCTCATCAAGAAGCAGCACCAAACCAACTGAGCAGAACAGAGTAAAGACAACATCTCTCATCAAGAAGCAGCACCAAACCAACTGAGCAGAACAGAGTAAAGACAACATCTCTCATCAAGAAGCAGCACCAAACCAACTGAGCAGAACAGAGTAAAGACAACATCTCTCATCAAGAAGCAGCACCAAACCAACTGAGCAGAACAGAGTAAAGACAACATCTCTCATCAAGAAGCAGCACCAAACCAACTGAGCAGAACAGAGTAAAGACAACATCTCTCATCAAGAAGCAGCACCAAACCAACTGAGCAGAACAGAGTAAAGACAACATCTCTCATCAAGAAGCAGCACCAAACCAACTGAGCAGAACAGAGTAAAGACAACATCTCTCATCAAGAAGCAGCACCAAACCAACTGAGCAGAACAGAGTAAAGACAACATCTCTCATCAAGAAGCAGCACCAAACCAACTGAGCAGAACAGAGTAAAGACAACATCTCTCATCAAGAAGCAGCACCAAACCAACTGAGCAGAACAGAGTAAAGACAACATCTCTCATCAGGAAGCAGCACCAAACCAACTGAGCAGAACAGAGTAAAGACAACATCTCTCCAGTACTTGCATTCCCCCCTTTTCCATTACTCTCTCTACCTCCATAATAATAATGATAGTGAATGTTATTTATAAAGTGCATTTCTGGCACTCAAGGCTAGCTACCATCACACAAATCACTACCATCACCCTCACTCTCTTCAACTATTTGTCTGTCTTCCCCTTGTCTCCCTCCCCCTGTCTCCCTCCCCCTGTCACTATCTGCCTCTGTCTTCCCTCTGTCTCCCTCCCCTGTCTACCTCTGCCTCTCTCTTCCACCTGTCTCCCTCCCCCTGTCTCCCTCTGCCTCTCTCTGACCTCCAGTGTACTGTAGGAGATGTGAGTCCCCTGCTATGGAGCCATATGTCTGTCTCTACTAATCACTGCACCAACTTCACCAGGGAAATACATGCCAAAAGGTCCTGACTCTGACATAAACAAAGCATTTCTAGAGGAAGACTAAGAGCCTGTCCAAAATGGCACATTATTCCCTTTACAGAGCCCTATAAGCCCTGGTCAGAAGTAGTGCACTTTAGGGAATAGGGTGCCATTTGGGACGCAGAGGAGCATTTCAGTGCAGTGCAATCAATAATAAACCATGTGAGTCATCCATGGATGTACACAGATGCCATTTAAATGGACATGGTTTCTAAATAGGAGAATCAAGGATGAGCATTAGGGTAATAAGGGCAACAGTATGTTTCGTTACATCAAAGTGTCATAGCGATAAATAGCCCTAACAACAACAGTACAATAATAGTACAAAGACCACACGAACAACATAGCTTTGGAGAAGAAAAAAAAGTCCATCCGAGAGGAGAGACATCATTTGATGTCAGATATGAAAGGTGTCATTGGGTGTTATTTTATTCCAATCTGAGTGCAGAGTTTTCAAACAGCAGGGGCCAACCATTAGTCCAGAGAGAAGAGACACAGGAGAAGATAGAAATAGGGATGGGGGAGGGAGGGAGAGAAGGAAGCAATGCGAGAGAGAGAGAGAGAGAGAGAGAGAGAGAGAGAGAGAGAGAGAGAGAGAGAGAGAGAGAGAGAGAGAGAGAGAGAGAGAGAGAGAGAGAGAGAGAGAGAGAGAGAGAGAGAGAGAGAGAGAGAGAGAGAGAGAGAGAGAGAGAGGATACTTTATGGAACACAAAGCCTTCACTATCTCATTCTGGAATATCCAAGGCCTGAGGTCATCTGCCTTTGATCTAAAGAGCAGGAACCTGGACTTCATCAAAGAAATACAGACATTGTCATCCTACATGAAACATGGTATAGAGGAGATGAACCCACTGGTTGCCCTCTAGGTTACAGAGAGCTGGTAGTCCCATCCACCAAACTACCAGGAGTGTAAAAGGGAGGGGACTCAGGGGGTACGCTAATTTGGTACAGAGCAGACCTAACTCACTCTATTAAATTAATCAAAACAGGAACACTTTACATTTGGTTAGAAATTTAAAAGGAAATGATCTCAACAGAGAAAAATGTACTCCTGTGTTCTACCTATATCCCCCACTAGAATCCCCATACCTTAATGAAGACAGTTTCTACATCCTGGAGGGGGAAATCAATAATTTCCAGGCCCAGGGACATGTACTAGTCTGTGGCGACCTAAATGCCAGAACTGGACAAGAACCTGACACCCTCAGCACACAGGGGGACAAACACCTACCTGGAGGTGACAGCATTCCCTCCCCCATATGCCCCCCTAGGCACAACTATGCCAACAAACAACAAAAACGGGTCAAAACTCCTGCAGCTCTGTCGCACGCTGGGTATGTACATAGTCAATGGTAGGCTTCGAGGGGACTCCTATGTTAGGTAAACGTATAGCTCATCTCTTGGCAGTGGTACTGTAGACTACTTTATCATTAACCTCAACCCAGAGTCTCTTAGAGTGTTCACAGTCAGTCCACTGACACCCCTATCAGATCACATCAAAATCACAGTCTACTTGAACAGAGCAATACTCAATCATGAGGCATCAAAGATAAAGGAACTGAATAATATTAAGAAATACTATAGATGGAAGGAAAGTAGTGTGGAAACCTACCCAAAACAACAAATTCAATCCCTTTTAGACAACTTCCTGGACAAAAAGGTCCACTGTAATAGTGAAGGTGTAAACTTGGCAGTAGAAAACCTAAACAGTATATTTGACCTCTCAGCTTCCCTATCAAATCTAAACATTTCAAACAGAATTACAAAGAAAATTAACAACAATGACAAATGGTTTGTTGAAGAATGCAAAAACATAAGAAACAAATTGAGAAAATTATCCAACCAAAAACATAGAAAAACTATCCAACCAAAAATCTGAGCCTCACTATGGTGAATCACTAAAACAATACAGAAATACACTACGGAAAAAGAAGGAACAGCACATCAGAAATCAGCCTACTATAATTGAAGAACCAAATAACTCTAACCACTTCTGGGAAATTTGGAAAACACTAAACAAACAACAAAGAGTTATCCATCCAAATCGGAGATGTATGGGTTAACCACTACTCAAATCCTTTTGTCCCTATTACAAAGAACAAGCTGCAAAAACATATACATGATCAAATACAAATATTGGAATCAACTACTAAAGACTACCAGAATCCACTGGATTCTCCAATTACATTGAAGGAACTACAGGATAAAATACAAACCCTCCAATCCAAAAAAGGCCTGTGGTGTTGATGGTATCCTCAATGAAATTATAAAATATACAGACCACAAAATTCCAATTGGCTATACTTAAACTCTTTATCATCATCCTTAGCTCTGGCATCTTCCCCAATATTTGAAACCAAGGACTGATCAGCCCAATCCAACAAAAGTGGAGACAAATTCGACCCCAATAACTACTGTGAGATATGCGTCAACAGCAACCTTGGGAAAATCCTCTGCATTATCATTAACAGCAGACTAGTTAATTTCCTCAGTGAAAACAATGTCAAATTGGCTTTTTACCAAATTACCGTATGACAGACCACGTATTCCCCCTACACACCCTAATTGACGAACAAACAAAACAAAACAAAGGCAAAGTCTTCTCATGCTTTGTTGATTTGACTCAATTTGGCATGAGGGTCTGCTATACAAATGTATGTAAAGTGGTGTTGGGGGAAAACATACAAAATTATAAATACATGTACACAAACAACAAGTGTGCGGTTAAAATTGGCAAAAAAAAACATTTCTTTCCACAGGGTCTTGGGGTGAGACAGGGATGCAACTTAAGCTCAAACCCTCTTCAACATATATATCAACGAATTGACGAGTACAACGTAAAACACCAAATAATGCATGCAGAGCAGAATTAGGCTGATACCCGCTAATTATCAAAATCCAGAAAAGAGATGTTAAATTCTACAACCACCTAAAAGGAAGCGATTCCCAAACCTTCCATTACCTACAGAGAGACGAACCTGGAGAAGAGCTCCCTAAGCAAGCTGGTCCTGGGGCTCTGTTCACAAAGAAAAACAGACCCCACAGAGCCCGAGGACAGCTACTAAATCATGAGAAAACAAAAAAAGAATTACTTGACACATTGGAAAGAATTAACAAAAAAAACTGAGCAAACTAGAATGCTATTTGGCCCTAAACAGAGAGTACATAGTGGCAGAATACCTGACCACTGTGACTGACCAAAACTTAAGGAAAGCTTTGACTATGCACAGACTCAGTGAGCATAGTCTTGCTATTGAGAAAGGCCGCCGTAGGCAGACCTGGCTCTCAAGAGAAGACAGGCTATGTGTACACTGCCCACAAAATGAGGTGGAAACTGAGCTGCACTTCCTAACCTCCTGCCAAATGTATTACCATATTAGAGACACATATTTCCCTCAGATTACACAGATCCAAACAGAATTTGAAAACAAACCCAATTTTGATAAACTCCCATATCTACTGGGTGAAATACCACAGTGTGACATCACAGCAGCAAGATGTGTGACCTGTTGCAACAAGAAAAGAGCAATCAGTGAATAACAAACACCATTGTAAATACAACCCATGTTAATGTTTATTTATTTTCCCTTTTGCACTTTAACTATTTGCACATCGCTACAACACTGTATATAGACATAATATGACATTTGAAACGTCTTTATTATTTTTGGAACATCTGTGAGTGTAATGTTTACTGTTAATTTTTATTGTTTATTTCACTTCTGTTTATTATCTACTTCACTTGCTTTGGCAATGTTCACATATGTTTCCCATGCCAATAAAGCCCTTATATAGAATTGTAATTGATAGAAAGGGAGAGAAAGAGAGAAGGGAAAAGGGCTAGAGAGAGAGAGAGAGAGAGTAATATGACATTTGAAATGTCTTTATTCTTTTAGAACTGTTGTGATGTTTACTTAGAGAAGAAGGAGAAAGAGAGAGAGAGAGAGAGAGAGAGAGAGAGAGAGAACTGTATATATATAATATGACATTTGTCATGTCTTTATTGTTTTGAAACTTCTGTATGTGTAATGTTTACTGTTAATTTTTATTGTTTATTTCACTTTTGTATATTATCTACCTCACTTGCTTTGGCAATGTTAACACATGTTTCCCATGCCAATAAAGCCCCTTGAATTGAATTGAATTGAATTGAGAGAGAGAGAGAGAGAGAGAGAGAGAGAGAGAGAGAGAGAGAGAGAGAGAAAGAAAGAGAGAGAGAGAGAGAGAGAGAGAGAGAGAGAGAGAGAGAGAGAGAGAGAGAGAGAGAGAGAGAGAGAGAGAGAGAGAGAGAGAGAGAGAGAGAGAGAGAGAGAGAGAGAGAGAGAGAGAGAGAGAGAGAGAGAGAGACAAAGAGCGAGAATGAGAGAGAGCTAGGGGAGACAGTATGTCCGTGCTGTTCCCTCTCTTTCCTCACACTCTCTTATTCTTATCCTCTTGTTATCTTATCTCTTGTCACTCACTCTGTCCTTAACAACACTGGTGATATATGCCTCGCACACACAACCACATCAACTCCATTGCAGGCAGAGGAGAGACTGTGAACAAGCAGGCTTGAATAATGAAACATGATCAAATATAAATGAACACAGTATGTGACTGCCAGCTTGTAAACAACTGCCTAAACAATCCTTCTACCCAGTCATTTAAGAAGATATATATTTTACAACTGCCTAAACAATCCTTCTACCCATTCATTTAAGAAGATATATATTTTACAACTGCCTAAACAATCCCTCTACCCATTCATTTAAGAAGATATATATTTTACAACTGCCAAAACAATCCCTCTACCCAGTCATTTAAGAATATAGGATTTAGTAATTACAGTAATTTAAAATGGATTAGTATTCTTGAAAAACAATGTGTAAATATGATTTCTGTCTGGCATGACTGGTAGCCTATAGTCTGAGGGTGGGTTTGGGTAGGGGGCCTGCATCCAGTGTCTGCTCTAGAATGCACAGTCTGAATCTGAGGGTGGGTTTGGGTAGGGGGCCTGCATCCAGTGTCTGCTCTAGAATGCACAGTCTGAATCTGAGGGTGGGTTTGGGTAGGGGGCCTGCATCCAGTGTCTGCTCTAGAATGCACAGTCTGAATCTGAGGGTGGGTTTGGGTAGAGGGCCTGCATCCAGTGTCTGCTCTAGAATGCACAGTCTGAATCTGAGGGTGTCTGCATGTGTGTCCACTCTGCCTTTTCCCAGCGCATCAGTCCAGTCTGGCCAAATAAACATGTCCCCAGACATGATGGATCCTGTCCCTTCATACGTGTCAGAGAGGGAGGGGAAAGTTTGCCCCCATATACTGTAAAAGGGTTGCTGTGAATTTGACAGTAACTTACAGGCAGCAAAGTGGTAAGTAAGTGCATGTATTTCATATTGCAGTACAACTACTGTAATACTAATAGTTTCCAAGCAAATACTGTGTCATGACACACAATACTGTAACATTTACTGTAAAAAATTAAATGCTACCGTTATCGTAGTGAGTGAATTAAATTAATTAGTGGGAAATTCACAGTATTTCATCGTAATTGAATGGGATTGGTGCAAGCAGGTTGGCTGCTAGGTCATGTGTTTACACATTACAGTAAATCAATGGATATTTGGTGTTTTATATCACTTGCCCTTCTAAACGCCTTAACAAATGCTTCCAGACTGGCAGTGACTACAGGGCAACACATACCAATAGGACATGGCTAAATACTCAACCATTAAAAGTTTAAGACTTGCAGCAACTCCATTCTGTTCCTGTCACGGCCGTCAAAAGGAGACCAAGGCGCAGCGTGGTATGCGTGCATTCTTTAATATAAGAATGAACACTGAACAAAACTAACAAAATAACAAAACGAACCATGAAGCTATACAAATGAGTGCTGAACAGGCAACTACACATAGACAAGAACCCACAAAACCAAAAGGGAAAATGGCAACCTAAATATCAATCAGAGACAACGATAAACAGCTGTCTCTGGTTGGGAACCAATTCAGGCCACCATAGACATACATATACCTAGACAATGAAAAAAAACCCTAGACAATACAAAACCCCTAGACAATACAAAACTTGCATACCCACCCTAGTCACACCCTGACCTAACCAAAATAATAAAGAAAACATAGATAACTAAGGTCAGGGCGTGACAGTTCCCTATACATTTAAAATAGATTGGGGTCTATAACCACATGAGTTAAAGCCCATATACAGCCTTTCAATTTATAAATAAATGTAAAATCATCACTATGTTTATTATATGAAAATATTATTTTTAATTTCCCAGAACGTCTTTTTGCCATTGAAATGCTCAGTTGGATTGTGTGGGCGTGTTCATACAAATGTAAATATATTTACATACACAGCCCTGCTTGGCGGATATGATCGTCTAGACTCCTACCCTGCTTACCACTTCAAAGTAGGAAGATATATTTAAACAATAAGGAACGAGGGGGTGTGGCCAATATACCATGGTTTAGGGCTGTTCTTACGCACAACGCAACACGTAGTTTGGAAATATAATCCCAAAAAAAGGAAATCATGTTTTTGACTGTACTGCCCCTTTAAATTGGCACAGCACTCACACAAACAAGTGCAACAAATATAGCATCTTACAAGGCATGCCTCAAAATATGTTAATGAGCCAGAAACAAAAATAACATGCACCCACTAGTTGTCAAAAGGTTTTTGGCACTCCAAAAATACAGTATGGTACTGTATTATGTGGGGTGGAATTACAGTACCATTTGAAATACATAAATTCTTTCCCCACCCACAACATTTTCCCATAATGTACCATAATTTACAGTATTCTGCAGTATAATGCTTTCACAGTATTTGACTGTTAATAGTCAAAATGACTGTATAAATTTGTTTTCCATTACAGAGTACTAGCATACACACATGTACAGTACACACTCATTGAATTAACAATATGCAAATATTTTATAATCGCTGTGTTAATTTGTGTTTCCTGTGACCCCAGTAAGTTGTAAGGTGAAATAATGAACAAGATTGATGCCTATCTATTCAGTATTTTGGCAGCTACCTATTTAAACACTATGCTACTATCATCTTTCAATATAATACTATTCCTCAGTCTGTACGTTCACACACAGTAAGGGTACTTCCTCCTATTGAAACCTCACAGTGCTCCACAGCCAATGAGCCCGTCCACATCAAGAGGTACAATGAAGGAGTTCCTCGACTGACAAAAACAACAGGATGTTACTGCTACTGCAGATGCGGGGGGAGAGACAGTGTGGGGCAAAGTCTTACAGCATAAATATTTACTGAGACCGTATTTTAAATTGCTCCGTGTTCACAATCAAATGTTGTTCTAGAGCTTGGAGGGTGGGGTGTGAAGAAGAGGTAGATGAAGAGGATGGGGGGATGACGGTGACGAGGGAGGAGGGGAGACAGATGGAGTTGCGAGGAACATCATTAGCCCACCTGAGGCTAAAACATTAAGCTCCCTGCTCTCCTGTTACCTCTTCCTCTCTTCCCTGTCTACCTCTCCCTGTCCCTGTCTCCTCTCAGCCTCTCTGCCTTTCCCTGTCCCTGTCTCCTCTCAGCCTCTCTGCCTTTCCCTGTCCCTTTCTCCTCTCAGCCTCTCTGTCTTTCCATGTCCCTGTCTCCTCTCAGTCTCTACCTCTCCCTGTCCCTGTCTCCTCTCAGCCTCTCCCTGCCTCCTATCAGCCTCTCCCTGTCCCTGTCCCTTTCTCCTCTCAGCCTCTCAGCCTCTCCCTGTCCCTTTCTCCTCTCAGCCTCTCCCTGTCCCTGTCTCCTCTCAGCCTCTCTGCCTTTCCCTGTCCCTTTCTCCTCTCAGCCTCTCCCTGTCCCTGTCTCCTCTCAGCCTCTCTGCCTTTCCCTGTCCCTTTCTCCTCTCAGCCTCTCCCTGTCCCTGTCTCCTCTCAGCCTCTCTGCCTTTCCCTGTCCCTGTCTCCTCTCAGCCTCTCTGTTTTTCCCTGTCCCTTTCGCCTCTCTACCTCTCCCTGTCTCCTCTCAGCCTCTGCCTTACCCTGTCCCTTTCTCCTCTCAGTCTCTCTACCTCTCCCTGTCTCCTCTCAGCATCTGCCTCTCCCTTTCTCCTCTCAGTCTCTCTACCTCTCCCTGTCTCCTCTCAGCCTCTCTGCCTTTCCCTGTCCCTTTCTCCTCCCAGCCTCTCTACCTCTCCTTGTCTCCTCTCAGCTTCTCTGCCTTTCCCTGTCCCTTTCTCCTCTGTTTCTCTACCTCTCCCTTTCTCCTCTCAGTCTCTCTACCTCTCCCTGTCTCCTCTCAGCCTCTGCCTGTCCCTTTCTCCTCTCAGTCTCTCTACCTCTCCCTGTCTCCTCTCAGCCTCTCTGCCTTTCCCTGTCCCTTTCTCCTCCCAGCCTCTCTACCTCTCCTTGTCTCCTCTCAGCTTCTCTGCCTTTCCCTGTCCCTGTCTCCGCTCAGCTTCTCTGCCTTTCCCTGTCCCTTTCTCCTCCCAGCCTCTCTACCTCTCCTTGTCTCCTCTCAGCTTCTCTGCCTTTCCCTGTCCCTTTCTCCTCTCAGTCTCTCTACCTCTCCCTTTCTCCTCTCAGTCTCTCTACCTCTCCCTTTCTCCTCTCAGTCTCTCTACCTCTCCCTTTCTCCTCTCAGTCTCTCTACCTCTCCCTGTCTCCTCTCAGCCTCTACCTCTCCCTCTCTCCTCTCAGCCTCTCTACCTCTCCCTGTCCCTGTCTCCTCAAAGCCTCTCTACCTCTCCCTCTCTCCTCTCAGCCTCTCCCTGTCCCTGTCTCCTCTCTAACCATCCTCTCTCTCCCTGTCCCTGTCGCCTCTCTACCTCTCCTCTCTCTCCCTGTGCCTGTCTCTCAGCCTCTCTACCGCTCCTCACTCTCCCTGTGCCCGTCTCTCAGCCTCTCTACCTCTCCTCTTTCTCCCTGTCCCTGTCGCCTCTATACCTCTCCTCTCTCTCCCTGTGCCTGTCTCTCAGCCTCTCTACCTCTCCTCACTCTCCCTGTGCCCGTCTCTCAGCCTCTCTACCTCTCCTCTTTCTCCCTGTCCCTGTCTCCTCTCCTCTCTGTTTCTCTACCTCTCCTTGTCCCTGTCCCTGTCTCCTATCCTCTCCTCTCTGTTTCTCTACCTCTCCTCATCCCTGTCCCTGTCTCCTCTCCTCTCAGTTTTTCTACCTCTCCTCGTCCCTGTCCCTGTCTCCTCTCCTCTCTGTTTCTCTACATCTCCTCGTCCCTGTCCCTGTCTTCTCTCCTCTCTCAGCCTCTCTACCTCTCCTCTAGCTCCCTGTCACTGTCTCCTCTCCCAGCCTCTCTACCTCTCCTCTAGCTCCCTGTCACTGTCTCCTCTCCCAGCCTCTATCTCCCAAAATATTCCTGGGTGAGCTGAGTGGGTGGGTGAGAGATGGAGGGTGGGATATGGCGATGGGGAGAGAGAGAGAATGAAATGGTGGGTGAGAGATGGCCATGGTAACACTAGATGCTGGAGGAGCAGTGTGGGTGCTGCTCAATGATGTATCTCCCAAAGATAGAATCACAATGATAGAATTTTAGAACAAGGAAGGATATAAGCATTCATTATGCATGTACAACCTGTGTTATTATGAAGAAAAGCAGTGGTCAAACATTACACAAGAACAGAGCTGAGAGGACCCACCAGACACACACACCTGCTAAGAGTTGTATAGTGTTGTCATTCCCTCCCCTATTCTCCACCCAGCCCTTCAGTCCAGACTCTCAGAGTTCCCTGTATCCAGCTCACCTTTGTCAGTCCAACGTCTCGGCTTCCCAGGCAATTAAATAATCCTGCACCATAGTAAGAAAGGTCCAACATAAAGGAAAGAGAGAAGAACAGGGAGGGGGAAGGAATACTGAAGAGCTTGCTAGAGAAAAGAGAGGGGTGAAAGAGAGGTAGGGAAAAGAGGGAAAGAGAGAGGGAGAAAGAGAGAGGTAAAGCATGGCTCAGACAGAGAGAGCTCGCCACAGCGTGAACAGGCAGCGAGGAAGGAAAGCACCAGGAGTGCGCACATGCACAAACATACACACACCGGCAGACAGGCATTCTCTTCTTCCCCCTCTTCTCTAGCTAGCAGCAATATCTCGCTCTCATACTCCCTCACGCTGTCTTAGTCAGGGTCGAACTCCTTAACCCTTTCACTACCAATATCCCTGTTCTTGGTCTAATGTTAATATTAGTACATTTTGGAATATAACAAAAAATAACATAACATTATCATTTCTTAATACAGGCACAACCAAGTGATATACACTACGGTGTTGTAACTAATAATCAATATTAACAAATATATTCTGAAAGAAAGGTGATAAATAAATGTGTATGCACTGCATACTGTACGTTATGAGTCAGCCAGTGTTTCATATGACCAACCAGCCGCTCTCCTCACTGAGTCAGTCAGTGTTTCATATGACCAACCTGCCGCTCTCCTCACTGAGTCATCTAGTGTTTCATATGACCAACCTGCCGCTCTCCTCACTGAGTCAGTCAGTGTTTCATATGACCAACCAGCCGCTCTCCTCACTGAGTCAGTCAGTGTTTCATATGACCAACCTGCCGCTCTCCTCACTGAGTCATCTAGTGTTTCATATGACCAACCAACCCCTCTCTTCACTGAGTCAGTCAGTGTTTAATATGACCAACCAGCCGCTCTCCTCACTGAGTCAGTCAGTGTTTCATATGACCAACCAACCGCTCTCCTCACTTAGTCATCTAGTGTTTCATATGACCAACCAGCCGCTCTCCTCACTGAGTCAGTCAGTGTTTCATATGACCAACCTGCCGCTCTCCTCACTGAGTCAGTCAGTGTTTCATATGACCAACCAGCCGCTCTCCTCACTGAGTCAGTCAGTGTTTCATATGACCAACCTGCCGCTCTCCTCACTGAGTCAGTCAGTGTTTCATATGACCAACCAACCGCTCTCCTCACTTAGTCATCTAGTGTTTCGTATGACCAACCAACCGCTCTCCTCACTGAGTCAGCCAGTGTTTCATATGACCAACCAGCCGCTCTCCTCACTGAGTCAGTCAGTGTTTCATATGACCAACCAGCCGCTCTCCTCACTGAGTCAGTCAGTGTTTCATATGACTAACCATCCCCTCTCCTCACTGAGTCAGCCAGTGTTTCATATAACCAACCTGCCGCTCTCCTCACTGAGTCAGTCAGTGTTTCATATGACCAACCAGCCGCTCTCCTCACTGAGTCAGTCAGTGTTTCATATGACCAACCTGCCGCTCTCCTCACTGAGTCAGTCAGTGTTTCATATGACCAACCTGCCGCTCTCCTCACTGAGTCAGTCAGTGTTTCATATGACCAACCATCCCCTCTCCTCACTGAGTCAGTCAGTGTTTCATATGACCAACCATCCCCTCTCCTCACTGAGTCAGCCAGTGTTTCATATAACCAACCTGCCGCTCTCCTCACTGAGTCAGTCAGTGTTTCATATGACCAACCAGCCGCTCTCCTCACTGAGTCAGTCAGTGTTTCATATGACCAACCAACCTCTCCTCACTTAGTCATCTAGTGTTTCATATGACCAACCAGCCTCTCCTCACTGAGTCAGTCAGTGTTTCATATGACAAACCAGCCGCTCTCCTCACTGAGTCAGTCAGTGTTTCATATGACCAACCAGCCGCTCTCCTCACTGAGTCATCTAGTGTTTCATATGACCAACCAACCCCTCTCTTCACTGAGTCATCTAGTGTTTCATATGACCAACCAGCCGCTCTCCTCACTGAGTCAGTCAGTGTTTCATATGACCAACCAGCCGCTCTCCTCACTGAGTCAGTCAGTGTTTCATATGACCAACCAGCCGCTCTCCTCACTGAGTCATCTAGTGTTTCATATGACCAACCAACCCCTCTCTTCACTGAGTCAGTCAGTGTTTAATATGACCAACCAGCCGCTCTCCTCACTGAGTCATCTAGTGTTTCATATGACCAACCAACCCCTCTCTTCACTGAGTCAGTCAGTGTTTCATATGACCAACCAACCCCTCTCTTCACTGAGTCAGTCAGTGTTTAATATGACCAACCAGCCGCTCTCCTCACTGAGTCATCTAGTGTTTCATATGACCAACCAGCCGCTCTCCTCACTGAGTCATCTAGTGTTTCATATGACCAACCAACCCCTCTCTTCACTGAGTCAGTCAGTGTTTCATATGACCAACCAGCCGCTCTCCTCACTGAGTCAGTCAGTGTTTCATATGACCAACCAACCTCTCCTCACTTAGTCATCTAGTGTTTCATATGACCAACCAGCCTCTCCTCACTGAGTCAGTCAGTGTTTCATATGACCAACCAGCCGCTCTCCTCACTGAGTCAGTCAGTGTTTCATATGACCAACCAGCCGCTCTCCTCACTGAGTCATCTAGTGTTTCATATGACCAACCAACCCCTCTCTTCACTGAGTCAGTCAGTGTTTCATATGACCAACCAGCCGCTCTCCTCACTGAGTCAGTCAGTGTTTCATATAACCAACCAACCTCTACTCACTTAGTCATCTAGTGTTTCATATGACCAACCAACCCCTCTCTTCACTGAGTCAGTCAGTGTTTAATATGACCAACAAACCTCTCCTCACTGAGTCATATGATATCAACATTTTCCTGGGAGAGATCTCACTAGCTGCTCATCCCTTCTCATGTTGCACTTTCTCTATGTAAACTTTATTTAACTAGGCAAGTCAGTTAAGAACAAAATCTTATTTACAATGAAGGCCTACCGGAGAACAGTGGGTTAACTGCCTTGATCAGGGGCAGAACGACAGATTATTACCTTGTTAGCTCAGGGATTCGATCCAGCAACCTTTTGGTTACTGGCCCGAACCCTCTAACCAGTAAGCTACCTGCGCCCACTAACCACTAGGCTACCTCCAACACTCTACCAGTCAAAAGTTTGGAGACACCTACTCAATCAAGCATTTTTCTTTATTTTTTACTATTTTCTACATTATAGAATAATAGTGAAGACATCAAAACTATGAAATAACACATATGGAACTATGTAGTAACCAAAAAGGTGTTAAAGAAATCAAAGTATATTTGAGATTCTTCAAAGTAGCCACCCTTTGCCTTGATGACAGCTTTGACTGGAATGATTTTCCTACTGTCTTGAAGGAGTTCCCATATATACTGAGCACTTGTTGGCTGCTTTTCCATCACTCTGAGATCTAACTCAACCGAAACCATCTCAATTAGGTTGAGGTCGGGTGATTGTGGAGGCCAGGTCATCTGATGCAGCTCTCCATCACTCTCCTTCTTAGTCAAATTCCTTTACACAGCCTGGAGGTGTGTTGGCTCATTGTCCTGTTGGAAAACAAATGATAGTCCCACTAAGCGCAAACCACATGGGATGGCGTGTCGCTGCAGAATGCTGTGGTAGCCATGCTGGTTAAGTGTGCCTTGAATTCTAAATAAATCACTGACAGTGTCACCAGCAAAGCACCCCCACACATCACACCTCCTCCTCCCTGCTTCACAGTGGGAACCACACATGCAGAGATCATCCGTTCACCTACTCTGCGTCTCTCAAAGACATGGCGGTTGGAACCAAAAATCGCAAATTTGGACTCATCAGACCAAAGTACAGATTTTCAACTGGTCTAATGTCCATTGCTTGTATCTTGACCCAAGAAAGACTCTTATTATTATTGGCATTCTTTAGTAGTGGTTTCTTTGCAGCAATTCGATCATCAACAGCAGACTCCAACATTTCCTCAGTGAAAACAATGTCCTGAGCAAATGTCAAATTTACTTTCTACCAAATTAATGTACGACAGACCACGTATACAACCTGGACAGCCTTATTAACAAACAAACTGACCAAAACAAAAGCAAAGTCTTCTCATGTTGATTTCGCAAAAGCTTTTGACTAAATTTGGCATATAAGTCTGCTATACAAATTGATGGAAAGCGGTGTTGGGTGTAAAAAATATAACAAAATTAAATCAATGTATACAAACAACAAGTGTGCAGTTAAAATGTATTGCCTGAGGGCCGTGGGGTGAGACGGATGCAGCCCCACACTCTTCAACATAAAAATCAACAAATTGGCGAGTGTACTAGAATTCGGCAGCACCTTGCCTCAACCTACTGGACTCAGAAATCTAATATCTACAGTTTGCAGATGATCTAGTGCTTCTGTCCACCAACAAAGGAGGCCCTACAGCAACACCTAGATATTCTGCACAGATTCTGTCAGACCTGGGCTGACAGTGAATCTCAGTAAGACAAAAATAATGGTGTTCCAAAAAAGGTCCAGCACCCAAGACAACAAATGCTAATCCATCTAGACACTGTTGCCCTAGATCAGGTATTCCCAAACTGAGGTACGCGTACCCCCAGAGTACGTGCAATACTGTCAGGGGTACGCCAAATAAAAATGTGATTCACATTTAAAAATATATATACAGTTGAAGTCGGAAGTTTAAATACACTTATGTTTTAGTCATTAAAACTAGTTTTTCAACCACTCCACAAATTTCTTGTTAACAAACTATAGTTTTGGCAAGTCGGTTGGGACATCTACTTTGTGCATTTCACAAGTCATTTTTCCAACAATTGCTTACAGACAGATTATTTCACTTATAATTCACTGTATCACAATTCCAGTGGGTCAAAAGTTTAAATACACTAAGTTGACTGTGCCTCTGTAAACAGCTTGGAAAATTCCAGAAAATTATGTCATGGCTTTAGAAGCTTCTGATAGGCTAGTTGACATAATTTGAGTCAATTGGAGGTGGATGTATTTCAAGGCCTACCTTCAAACAAAAAAAATTGTAGCCCTTCACCTCTGGTTCATCCTTGGGAGAAATGTCCAAACACCTGAAGGTACCATGTTCATCTGTTCAAACAATAGTACGCAAGTATAAACACCATGGGACCACGCAGCCGTCATACTGCTCAGGATTGAGATGCGTTCTGTCTCCTGGAGATGAACGTACTTTGGTGTGAAAAGTGCAAATCAATCCCAGAACAACAGCAAAGGAAGATGCTGGAGGAAACAGGTACAAAAGTATCTATATCCACAGTAAAACGAGTCCTATACCGGCATAAACTGAAAGGCCGCTCAGCAAGAAAGAAGCCACTGCTCCAAAACCGCCACAGAAATAGCCAGACTACGGTTTGCAACTGCACATGGGGACAAAGATCGTACTTTTTGGAGAAATGTCCTCTGGTCTGATGAAACAAAAATAGAATTGTTTGGCCATAATGACCATCATTATGTTTGGAGGAAAAAGTGGGATGCTTGCAAGCCGAAGAACACCATTCCAACCGTGAAGCACGGGGCTGGCAGCATCATGTTGTGGGGGTGCTTTGCTGCAGGAGGGGCTGGTGCACTTCACAAAATAGATGGCATCATGAGGCAGGAAAATTATGTGGATATATTGAAACAACATCTCAAGACATCTGTCAGGAAGTTAAAACATGAGAATAGTGCATCACATATAGACAACGCTGTTAAACTGGGATTACTGGGGAAATCAAATGTTGTGGCTCAACTACACACGCATATAGACGAGCCATCGACCTTCACAACCAACAAACGGAGGAGAATAGGTACGTGCTTGACACAATTATAACATGCACAAAATGTGAGACAGCACCGAGGAGCCATGACAAGTTGGCCGACTCCATGAACCCAGGCGTTTTCAGGTGTATTTTTTGTATTCGTAGATTATAGGCTACAAAGGCATTATGACAACCAACCAATTTTTAAGGGTACATCAAGCACAATCCAAAATGAACTTTTGGATTGCATGTATGAAGTGTACAGAGAAGCTATAGCTAAGGAGGTGTCTGAGACTCCTTTTGCGTCTGTACAGGCCGACGAGACCTCTGACGTCTCCTGTAAATCACAGATGGTAATAGTGCTGCGCTACATGTTACCAGACAACAGTGTGTGAGAGGTGTTCGTAGAGGTGAAGGAAAAAACTGGTGATGGCCTCTCCAACACCATCAAACAAGTCCTAGAGCCACTGAATGTCAAGGAGAAGCTGGCTGCACAAACCTACAACGGGGCAGCGGTGATGAGTGGTAATGTATGTGGTGTCCTAACGCGCAATTTGTGCACTATTATGCACACCACCTGAATCTAACAATTCAACAACTTTGTGCTGGGAGAGTGAGCGTGCTTAAAGTGTTTTTTTGCAGGCCCATCCTCCTTTTCCACCTTTTTCACGGGCTCACTCAAAAGACTCTCCACTCTCGCGGAATCAACGAACAGACGGGTCACCAGGCCACCGGGTACACAATGGAACTTCAAAAGCAATGCTGTGTGGGAGGACCGTGAGACACTGGCCCAGTGCATGGAGGACATCCGCACACAGCCTGGATAGGATGAGATCACCATCAGCGAGGCTTATGGCCTGTCCATGAAAATCAAGGATCCCACATTTCTGCAACTGCTCGAGTTCTTTTCCTTGGTCATGACAGAGGTGGATATTTTGTGCTACATAATGCAGAAACAAACCATTGATGCAGCAGGAATCGCCAGAGCAATCAACAACTTCAAGGTGAACATTCAGAAACATTTGTGAGCATACTAATGCACTGGCCAAAGGACATGTTGATGCTACTGAACCAAGGCAGAGAAAACGTAACACTGCACCCGTGATGGAGGAGGCATGCGACAAAACTGCTGCTAATGTGCAAGAAAGGTTTTCTGAAAGTGACCACTTAATTACAACAAAGTTGGTGGACAGCTCATTTTCCCCCCAGTATATACATTCCTTTCCGACCACAGAACTCGTGTGCTACCAAGCTATGGCCTGTGGGCAACCAGGAGAAGCTGAAAACGGAGGTGTCCACTCTCTACCGGCATCCTGAGCTGGACACTGGAAAGACAGCACTTTCTTTATTGAAATCACTCTACAAGAACAACCTGCAGGAGGCCTTGTCTGAGACGGTCTTTCTTCTCAAAATCATCATCACCACTCCGATGCCAACCACCGAGTCAGAGATAAACTTTTCCACCCCAAAAAGGATAAAAACCTTCACATGCAACTCCATAGGCCAGAAAAGGTTAAATAAATACTTTGAATGGTAGGCTAACCGCTGTCTCTCTCTCTCTCAAGAAGAGAAAAGTTAAATCCAGCAAGATGTTGAGGCCTTATCTGAACTAACATCTATCTGAATTTCTGTCACTGTCCATTTCGAAATTGCTGAAGGAAGAGGCCTACCACATCGCAGCTCATTTGCTTGCACTTGCTTATACTTAGAGCTAAGTGTTAATTATATAAGAACAGACAAAAGTCAAACTCATATCGACATTCACTATTATTGAAGGAGAATGCGGTTCTCATCCAGTTACACAAATCAACATGAAGTCAATAGAAACCATATTGAAGCAAGTCAGCCATAATCTCCACTCTCGGGACAGGTTTATGTAGACCCTAAATGTTTGTGGGCACCGATTGTCACAGTTATAGTGCATTTAATGTGGTGTAGTGGCTTCGCTGGCATGCATCTAAAAAAAATGGTTGCTTGCCTAATCAATGACCTAAGAGTCAAGGCAAAAAAGGGCCTTCTATGCCATCAACAGGAACATCAAACTTGACAGGAGCTAAAAATACAAATACAAAATCTTCAGTCAGTTCTAAAACCCATATAATTCACTAAATGGGACAAACACCCAATTGAGACTCTGCATGCAGAATTCTGCAAAAATATACTTTGTGTACAATGTAAATCCCCAAACAATGCATGGAGAGCAGAATTAGCACTATAGTTATCAAAATCCAGATGTAATTGAATTTTTTTATTCTACATCTACCTTAAAAGGAAGTGATGCCCACACATTCCACCACAGGCCAGCAACACAATTAGACCCAACCACATTATGTTTGGGGATGTTTTGGCCGCAGGGGCTTTACTTGGCTCATCGCGCTCTAGCAACTCCTTGTGGCGGGCCGGGTGCCTGTGGGCTGACCCCGGTCGCCAGCTGAACGCTGTTTCCTCCGACACATTGGTGCGGCTGGCTTCCAGGTTAAGCTGGAGGGTGTTAAGGAGCGCAGTTAGGTGGGTTTTGTTTCGGAGGACCCATGACTCTCCCGAGCCCGTTGGGGAGTTGCAGCGATGAGTCAAGATCGATAATTGGTGAGGAAAAGGAGGTAAAAAGTGGAAGTGTCTTCAACACACAAGGAGTAGATAGGAGAGTGCTGCCACTGACACTGAGGTCATATATCAACATCCTCTCTGATAACATCTCTGAGTTGTTTCGGACCTTCAGCGGACATTCTGTTTCCAGCCCCTTTGTTGACATGGTTGCCCAGTGATGAGGTCAGATGAGGACATCACTAGGCGCCTGTTTCCCCACCTGAGTGAGATGGAGTCGATTGTTTTTGACCTTCGGAGGGCAGCAGCTTCACCTGTGCTATGTCACCTTGGGCGAGGCCATGAGGTCATCGGTGACCAATGATGAGGTTACGTGGTGGCGCCTACCTTGCTGTCACTGACTGCTCTTTCCTGATTGCTAGGTTTACCTTTGGGCCACCCACACAATAACATATAGATGGTGCATGGTGAGCTTAAAACAGAAATAGAACTCCAGAATAGAAGAAAGAATTGTGTAGTTAATATTGAGAAGAAAGAATTGTGTTGTTATTAATATTGAGAAGAAAGAATTGTGTTGTTAATATTGAGAAGAATTGTGTTGTTAATATTGAGAAGAATTGTGTTGTTAATATTGAGCTACTGAGAAGAGCTGTAAGAAACACAACATACGGCATCATACACATAGCTAATCTCCTTCTCTCTCTTGATGACAACAGAACAACCCTGTGCATCTTGGACCATCAACAAGACTAGCTTCAGTAAGACAGGGGTGTGGCGGTTCACTGCCTCTGTGACTGTACAGACCCTACACACTACTGAATGTAGATTAAATGCCCCAAAATGGAACCCTATTCCCTATATAGTGCACTGGGCCTGGTCAAAATGTGTGCACTACCAGTGTTGGGGAGTAGTGAACTACGTGTAGTTCAACTGGTAACTAAACTACATTTTGCAGTAGCTTGGTGGTATATTAACTCAATTCAAATCAAGATAGTGTAGTTTCAGTAGTTCATTACTTTTAGCCATGTAGCGGTGTAGCCAAATACTGGAACTACACACTACCGTTTTACCATGTAGCGGTGTAGCCAACTACTGGAACTACACACTACCGTTTTACCATGTAGCGGTATAGCCAACTACTGGAACTACACACTACCGTTTTACCATGTAGCGGTGTAGCCAACTACTGGAACTACACACTACTGTTTTATCGTGTAGCGGTGTAGCCAACTACTGGAACTACACACTACTGTTTTATCGTGTAGCGGTGTAGCCAACTACTGGAACTACACACTACCGTTTTACCATGTAGCGGTGTAGCCAACTACTGGAACTACACACTACTGTTTTATCGTGTAGCGGTGTAGCCAATTACTGGAACTACACACTACTGTTTTATCGTGTAGCGGTGTAGCCAACTACTGGAACTACACACTACTGTTTTATCGTGTAGCGGTGTAGCCAAATACTGGAACTACACACTACCGTTTTACCATGTAGCGGTGTAGCCAACTACAGGAACTACACACTACCGTTTTACCATGTAGCGGTGTAGCCAACTACTGGAACTACACACTACTGTTTTACCATGTAGCGGTGTATCTAACTACTTCAGTAGTAGCTAACTAGTTCCAGTAGTTAGCTACACCACTACTGCACACTACTGTTTTACTGTGTAGTGGTGTAGCTAACTAATGGAACTACACACTACTCTTTTTGGAAAAATAAAATCAAATATGGGTGAAGCAGACAATCATTTTTGTTTCTTTTTCAGCATCAGACCTTCCCAATTCTCACTTGAAACATTTTTTTTATTAATACACTTCGAAAAAAGGGTTCCAGAAGGGGTCTTTGGCTGACCCCATAGGATAACCCTTTTTGGCTTCAGGTAGAACTTTTTTGTGTTCCATGCAGAACCCTCTGGAAAATGGAACTCAAGAGTTCTACCTGGGACCAAAAGAGGTTCTTCAAAGGAGTCTGCTGAAGAACCCTTTTAGGTTCTAGATAGCACTGTTTTACTCTAGTGTAGGATAAATGAAACATTCTGTTAACATCTGACTAGTCTGCTCTGTTCTTCCAATGTACCATCTATGACATTTCAGATTTACATTTGATATTTTTTCAGGAAATAGCTTGGATGTTGTGAACAACTTTTTCAAAGAAACTTTAGTTAAGTAAACTATATATTTTTAATGGTAGCTTTAGTGTAGCTTAACTTCTTCCAGAGTGAAGTAATTGGTAGCTTAGTAAACTATTTTTTCAGAGTAGTAGCTTCCCCAACACTGTGCACTACATGGGGAATAGGTTGATTTGGGACTGACTGGAAGCTTAACAACATGCTTCAGCCTAGGTGAAGAGACAGTACAGTAGACAGACAAGGCATTGCTGTTGTCCTTAGATATACTATGATCCCCGATATTGAGTCATACATTTGTTTCCTCTTCACTGGCTACAGACCCTGTCTGAGTCTCAAATGGCACCCTATTCTCTTTATAGTGCACTACTTTTGGCTCAGGTCGAAAGTAGTGTCCTACAAAGGGAATAGGAAGCCATTTGGGATGCAGTCATAGTTTCTCCTTCATGGGCTACAGAGTACAGACACTGTTTACACAACAGCTTAATGTACATGTTTATGGCCATTAGATGAAAGTAACTCATGCACACTGCAAGATAAGACAGTAAGGTTACTGTAGCCAAATGCTACACTATTTTCACTAAAGTGTAATACTGTTGACCATGGGCCCTAGCCAAAAGTAGTGCACTACAAAGGGAGTAGTATGCCATTTAGACACACCATATACAATTGAAGTCGGAAGTTTACATACACCTTAGCCAAATACATTTAAACTCAGTGTTTCACATTTAATCCTAGTAAAATTCCCTGTCTTAGGTCAGTTAGGATCACCACTTTATTTTAAGAATGTGAAATGTTGGAATAATAGTAGAGAATGATTTATTTCAGATTTTATTTATATCATCACATTCCCAGTGGGTCAGAAGTTTTGCCATCAATTTTGTGAAGTGCACCAGTCCCCTGAAGCAAAGCACCCCCACAACATGATGCTGCCACCCCCGTGCTTCACGGTTGGGATGGTGTTCTTCGGCTTGAAAGGCTCCCTCTTTTTCCTCCAAACATAAGGATGGTCATTATGGCCAAACAGTTCTATTTTTGTTTCATCAGACCAGAGGACATTTCTCCAAAAAGTACAATCTTTGTCCCCATGTGCAATTGCAAACCGTAGTCTGGCTTTTTTATGGCGGTTTTGGAGCAGTGGCTTCTTCCTTGCTGAGCAGGCTTTCAGGTTATGTCGATATAGGACTCGTTTTTACTGTGGATATATATACTTTTGTACCTGTTTCCTCCAGCATCTTCACAAGGTCCTTTGCTGTTGTTCTGGGATTGATTTGCACTTTACACACAAAAGTATGTTCATCTCTAGGAGACAGAACGTGTCTCAATCCTGAGCAGTATGACGGCTGCGTGGTCCCATGGTGTTTATACTTGCATACTATTGTTTGAACAGATGAACATGGTACCTTCAGGCGTTTGGACATTTCTCCCGAGGATGAACCAGAGGTGGAGGTCTACAATTCTTTTCCTGAGGTCTTGGCTGATTTCTTTTGATTTTCCCAAGATGTCAAGCAAAGAGGCACTGAGTTTGAAGGTAGGCCTTGAAATACATCCACAGGTACACATCCAATTGACTTAAATGACTCAAATGATATCAATTATAATGCCTTCTAATTGCAGTCGCTGTACTCATAATATACAGGAGAATGATCGCCTTACGGCGAGGATAGCTGTGCTGCAAGCCCAGCTTCAGACGCAATGTGCAAGAAAGGTTTTCTGAAAGTGACCACTTAATTACAGCAAAGTTGGTGGACAGCTCATTTTCCCCCCAGTATATACATTCCTTTCCGACCACAGAACTCGTGTGCTGTTAGGCAAGGGTAATTAGGCAAGGGTAATTTAAGTGTAGGAAAGGATGAAACAGCGTCTGTGCCACCAGTAAGTACAGATAGTAACGTTAGTATAAATCCCCTCGCACAGTCCCCGCAGCCGGACAACTTTCTCATGGCTTCTGGAAGGAAATGCTGTAGGAATGCTCAACCGGTGTCGCTCATTCAGCCGACAGAAACTTTCAACCGGTTCTCCCCATTAAGCAGCAAGTTGGAGTCAGAGGCCGAGCCTTCTCTGGTCTCTACTCCTCCCGTTACGGGGTCTGAGACGCCGAAGCCTCCCACCATTAGCTCTGACAAATTGAAAACCCTAGTCATTGGCGACTCCATTACCCACAGTATTAGACTTAAAACGAATCATCCAGCAATCATACACTGTTTACCAAGGGGCAGGGCTACCGACGTTCAGGCTAATCTGAAGATGGTGCTGGCTAAAGCTAAAACTGGCGAGTGTAGAGAGTATAGGGATATTGTTATCCACGTCGGCAACAACGATGTTAGGATGAAACAGTCAGAGGACACCAAGCGCAACATAGCTTCAGTGTGTAAATCAGCTAGAAAGATGTGTCGTCATCGAGTAATTGTCTCTGGCCCCTCCCAGTTAGGGGGAGTGATGAGCTCTACAGCAGTCTCACAACTCAATCGCTGGTTGAAAACTGTTTTCTGCCCCTCCCAAAAGATATAAATTGTAGATAATTGGCCCTCTTTCTGGGACTCACCCACAAACAAGACCAAGCCTGGCCTGTTGAGGAGTGATGGACTCCATCCTAGCTGGAGGGGTGCTCTCATCTTATCTACGGACATAGACAGGGCTCTAACTCCTCTAGCTCCACAATGAGATAGGGTGCAGGCCAGGCAGCAGGCTGTTAGCCAGCCAGCTTAGTGGAGTCTGCCACTAGGACAGTCAGTGTAGTCAGCTCAGCTATCCCCATTGAGACCGTGTCTGTGCCTCGACCTAGGTTGGGCAAAACTAAACATGGCGGTGTTCGCCTTAGCAATCTCACTGGAATAAAGACCTCCTCCATTCCTGCCATTATTGAAAGAGATTGTGATACCTCACACCTCAAAATAGGGCTACTTCATGTTAGATCCCTCACTTCCAAGGCAGTTATGGTCAATGAACTAATCACTGATCATAATCTTGATGTGATTGGCCTGCCTGAAACATGGCCTAAGCCTGATGAATTTACTGTGTTAAATGAGGCCTCACCTCCTGGTTACACTAGTGACCATATCCCCCGCGCATCCCGCAAAGGCGGGATACATTTTTAGTCTCATCTGACCAGAGTACCTTCTGTTTGGGGAGTCTCCCACATGCCTTTTGGCGAACCACAAACATGTTTGCTTATTTTTTCTGGACACTCTTCGGTAAAGCCCAGCTCCGTGGAGTGTATGGCTCAAAGTGGTCCTATGGACAGATACTTCAATCTCCGCTATGGAGCTTTGCAGCTTCTTCAGGGATATCTTTGGTCTCTTTGTTGCCTCTCTGATTAATGCCCTCCTTGCCTGGTCCGTGAGTTTTGGTGGGCGGCCCTCTCTTGGCAGGTTTGCTGTGGTGCCATATTCTTTCCATTTTTAATAATGTATTTAATGGTGCTCCGTGGGATGTTCAAAGTTTCTAATATTTTTTATAACCCAACCCTGATCTGTACTTCTCCATAACTTTGTCCCTGACCTGTTTGGAGAGCTCCTTGGTCTTCATGGTGCTGCTTGCTTTGTGGTTCCCCTTGCTTAGTGGTGTTGGAGACTCTGGGGCCTTTCAGAACAGGTGTATATATACTGAGATCATGTGACAGATCATGTGACACTTAGATTACACACAGGTGGACTTTATTTAACTACTTATGTGACCTCTGAAGGTAATTGGTTGCACCAGATCTTATTTAGGGGCTTCATAGCAAAGGGGGTAAATACATATGCACTGTCACACCCTGGCCTTAGTTATCTTTGTTTTCTTTATTATTTTAGTTAGGTCAGGGTGTGACATGGGGGATGTTTGTGTGTTTTTGTCTCGTCTAGGGTGTTTGTATTGTCTAGGGGGTGTTTGTAGAATTCATGGGGTTGTGTTCATTGTAGGTGTTTATGTAAGTCTATGGTTGCCTAGATTGGTTCTCAATTAGAGACAGCTGTCTATCGTTGTCTCTGATTGGGAGCCATATTTAGGCAGCCATAGTCATTAGGTAGGTTGTGGGTGATTGTCTATGTGTAAGTTGCCACTTATTGTCGTATTATAGCTTCACGGTTGTTTTGTTTAGTTTGTTTTAGTGTTCTTCGTCTTCCTTAAATAAATACATAATGTATTTATATCACGCTGCGCCTTGGTCCTCTCTTTCACCCGAAGACGATCGTGACATGCACGCACCACTTTTCCATTTTGAATTTTTTTGAATTTTTTTAAACAAGTAATTTTTTTTTCATTTCACTTAACCAATTTGGACTATTTTGTGTATGTCCATTACATGACATCTAAATAAAAATCAATTTAAATTACAGGTTGTAATGCATCAAAATAGGAAAAACACCAAGGGGGTGTGAATACTTTTGCAAGGCACTGTATCTCGATTTATGCCAACACAGCGTTTGGAGCAGCACATAGCACCACATTTGTGGCGTTTTGTCTTTATGCTGCACACAGAATTTCTCAAGTTTATTTAACCTTTATTTACCCAGGGAAGTCACATTGAGAACCAGGTCTATTTTTCAAGTGAGCCCTGAATAATGTATTATCCTTCATTAGAGGATAAAACATATTTCTAAGCGAATCTAGAAGGACAAACCTGATGACCCTACGTGTCGTGTAGCTGATCCTCTATTCTACTGTATCCAACATCGCTCGGTCTCTGTGGTGTCTCTACTCTAATTCCTCCATTCATTTTTTATGAGTTCATTAACAAAGGAAGGAAGGGGACATTACTGTGTCTGCATTCCAAATGGTACCCAATTCTCTTTATAGTGCAATGTTTTTGACCAGGGCCCATAGGGCCCATAGAGCTCTGGTCAAAAGTAGTCCACTATATAGGGAATAGGGTGCTATTTGGGACACACGGTGTGTGTGGAGCAGGACAAGCCAATCAGGAGCAGCCAATCTGTCGACTGTTGGACAGCAGCCAATACCAACTCTCCCATTGAGCTCCTTCTGAAGCTACTTCTGTATCCCTGGATCATTCAGTTATCACTTACTATAAAAGCCTGCCTATTCTTTAATATTTGGCATGGCCTTTGTTTATATAGGTGTACCGTATGTCTGTGTATAACTACATATGAGTGGCATGAACAATGTCAATGAGTCTATTTCTTCACATTGTCAACCTGATGGTGGAACAGTTAGAATGGTACATTTACAGTCAAATCAGTATAGAGCAGAAAAACCAGCCAGTAAATGTAAGGGTATTAAGAGTCACACTAGTATTAATGTATCGTCATTCCATCACTCCCTGAGCCTATTTGAGTTTGATGGCTGTTTACAGAGTTACTGATTTCTAATAACAGTTCTCCTCCACCGCTGTAGAAAATCAGACGTCAATTAGAATCCCACAATTAGGAAGGAAATGTGATTCCTGGCAGGCACCTGCTGCCCGTCTGGTTCCATCTGGTCTGAATGATTCCAGAACACGTTCCAGAACATCCGGGAACATTCCATCACTGTCTGTCCACCTGTCTCCGTCTGTCTCACTGTCTGGCTGTCTCACTGTCTGTCTGCCTGGCCATACGCCCCACCCGCCCATCTGTCTGTGGAGAGAGAGGGAGAGTACTTGCATGGCTGCCTTCTTCAATTCCAAAGAGGCCATTTTGAATCAATTCAAGTGGCCCGCCCACAGACTGAAGGCATATCTGAGTGTTCATTAAGGGTCTCCACCAAAGGGTCTCTGAACATCAATAATACAACAGACAGAGCAGAAGGCTTCTATCCATCCATCTGCTGCATTCTTGCACTGAACTCCATTTTGGTCTCAAAGCTTCTGAAATGTCACGACACATCTCGTGCTGAATTCCAAATGGATCTACCCTTAGCCCCTACAGGCACATCTAGATTTTGCCTGCCTGAAGTGGAGAATACTGTGATAAATTGCAGGCCACACTACTTGCCTAGAGAGTTTTCAGCTATACTTTTGGTGGCTGTTTATTTACCACCACAGACAGATGCTGGCACTAAGACCGCACTCAGTCAGCTGTATAAGGAAATAAGCAAACAGGAAACCACTCACCCAGAGGCGGCGTTCCCAGTGGCCGGAGACTTTAATGCAGGGAAACTTAAATCAGTTCTACCAAATTTCCATCAACATGTTAAATGTGCAACCAGAGGGAACATTTTTTTAGATCACCTGTACTCCACACACAGAGACGCGTACAAAGCTCTCCCTCGACC
Organism: Salvelinus alpinus; assembly: GCF_045679555.1. Taxonomy (NCBI): domain Eukaryota; kingdom Metazoa; phylum Chordata; class Actinopteri; order Salmoniformes; family Salmonidae; genus Salvelinus; species Salvelinus alpinus. Next base: position 78,876,560 of record NC_092088.1, read on the forward strand.
TCCAGCTGGTAAATCCGACCACAACTCTATCCTCCTGATTCCTGCTTACAAGCAAAAATTAAAGCAGGAAGCACCAGTGACTCGGTCTATAAAAAAGTGGTCAGATGAAGTAGATGCTAAACTACAGGACTGTTTTGCTATCACAGACTGGAACATGTTCTGGGATTCTTCCGATGGCATCGAGGACGTCGTCCCCACAGTGACAGTACGTACCTACCCCAACTAGAAGCCATGGATTACAGGCAACATTCGCACTGAGCTAAAGGGTAGAGCTGCCGCTTTCAAGGTGCGAGACTCTAACCCGGAAGCTTACAAGAAATCATGCTATGCCCGCGAACGAACCATCTAACAGGCAAAGCGTCAATACAGGGCTAAGATTGAATCATACTACACCGGCTCCAACGCACATCTCATGTGGCAGGGCTTGCAAACTATTACAGACTACAAAGGGAAACACAGTCGCGAGCTGCCCAGTGACACGAGCCTACCAGACGAGCTAAATCACTTCTATGCTCGCTTCGAGGCAAGAACACTGAGGCATGCATGAGAGCATCAGCTGTTCCGGACGACTGTGTGATCACGCTCTCCATAGCCGACGTGAGTAAGACCTTTAAACAGGTCACAAGGCTGCAGGACCAGACAGATTACCAGGACGTGTGCTCTGGGCATGTGCTGACCAACTGGCAGGTGTCTTCACTGACATTTTCAACATGTCCCTGATTGAGTCTGTAATACCAACATGTTTCAAGCAGACCATCATAGTCCCTGTGCCCAAGAACACAAAGGCAACCTGCCTAAATGACTACAGACCCGTAGCACTCACGTCTGTAGCCATGAAGTGCTTTGAAAGGTTGGTAATGGCTGACATCAACACCATTATCCCAAAAACCCTAGACCCACACCAATTTGCATACCGCCCTAAAAGATCCACAGATGATCCAATCTCTATTGCACTCCACACTGCCCTTTCCCACCTGTACAAAAGGAACACTTATGTGAGAATGCTATTCATTGACTACAGCTCAGCGTTCAACACCATAGTACCCTCAAAGCTTATCACTAAGTTAAGGATCCTGGGACTAAACACCTCCCTCTGCAACTGGATCCTGGACTACCTGACGGGCCGCCCCCAGGTGGTGAGGGTAGGTAGCAACATATCTGCCACGCTGATCCTCAACACTGGATCTCCCCAGGGGTGCGTGTTCAGTCCCTGTACTCCCTGTTCAGCCACAACTGCATGGCCAGACACGAGTCCAACACCATCATTAAGTTTGCAGACGACACAACAGTGGTAGGCCTTATCACAGACAACGACGAGACAGTTAGAGATCTGGCCGGGTGGTGCTAGAATAATAACCTATCCCTCAACGTAACCAAGACTAAGGAGATGATTGTGGACTACAGGAAAAGGAGGACCAAGCACGGCCCCATTTTCATCGACGGGGCTGTAGTGGAGCAGGTCAAGAGCTGCCTGCCATCCAGGACCTCTACACCAGGCAGTGTCAGAGGAAGGCCCTAAAAATTGCATTGTGTGCCCCCGCCAACCCCTATTTTTACGCTGCTGCTACTCTCTGTTTATCATATATGCATATACACTTTAACTATACATTCATGTACATACTACCTCAATTGGGCCGACCAACCAGTGCTCCCGCACATTGGCTAACCGGGCTATCTGCATTGTGTCCCGCCACCCACCACCCACCACCCGCCAACCCCTCTTTTACGCTACTGCTACTCTCTGTTCATCATATATGCATAGTCACTTTAACCATTTCTACATGTACATACTACCTCAATCAACCTGACTAACCGGAGTCTGTATGTAGCCTCGCTACTTTTATAGCCTCGCTACTGTATATAGCCTGTCTTTTAACTGTTGTTTTATTTCTTTACTTACCTATTGTTCACCTAATACCTTTTTTGCACTATTGGTTAGAGCCTGTAAGTAAGCATTTCACTGTAAGGTCTACACCTGTTATATTCGGCGCACGTGACAAATAAACTTTGATTTGATTTGATTTTAATAAGCCCTATTCCCTAGCCGCTCTTGTATATCTGAGAGTATTGGAGAGAGAAGTATTAAACTGACATTGCCAGCCAATCGGAGGGCAAGTTGAATCTATTACCATAATGCTGTGATCTATCCAGTCCTCTCAGTCTCTCCGTCAGTATCGCTTTCCTTCTCTCCCTCTCAACCTGGGCTCCCTCTCTCAATCTCTCTCTCCATCTCATCCTGGAGCTCCTTCTCTCCATATCAACCTGGACTCTCTCTCTCCCTCTTAACCTGGGCTCCCTCTCAACCTGGGCTCCCTCTCTCTCTCCCTCTCAACCTTGACTTCCGCTCCCTCTCTCCCTCCCTCTCAAGCTTGACTTCCGCTCCCTCTCTCCCTCCCTCTCAAGCTTGACTTCCGCTTTTAACCCAACCCCTATGAATCAGAGAGGTGCAGGGCACTGTGACATTGGGTGCCTGGGAAGCTGTTCTTGTGGGGGATTAACTGCGTTGCTCCAGGGCAGAATGACAGACTTTTCACCTTGTCAGCTCGGGGATTTGAACTGGCAACCTTTCGGTTACTAGCCACGCCAGCAGCAGGGATGGAACATTCAAATACATTCATGGACCCACCAGTCCTAGGCTACTAGCACACCCCTTAGAAAGCATGCCCAATACATTGCTTCATTCCTCTACTTAGTACAATGTATGCTATCAGGGATGTATGGGTATTGAACTCTCTGATCTTTAGTCAGACCCGTCTGTCTATCCATATCATCATCTGATCAGAAGACTTGAGGTTATTCAAAGCCTATCTGATGTCTGAAGATAACACTGCATCAAGTGATGGGAGGAACACCTTTGCCTGAGCTTTAATGAGACTACTTGTGAACAGTGAAGTAGATGATCAGTTCAGATAACGCCTCTTGAATGAGCCTGTCTGTGTATTGTGTAGATAGAGGAGCATCTGGCACCTGCAATACTGATGCTGTACTGACAGACAGGACAGTTATTAGGTACTGCTGCAATACTGATGCTGTACAGACAGACAGGATGGTTATTACATCCTCTACAGCAGTCTACAGCTGCAATACTGATGCTGTACTGACAGACAGGATGGTTATTACGTCCTCTACAGCAGTCTACAGCTGCAATACTGATGCTGTACTGACAGACAGGATGGTTATTACGTCCTCTACAGCAGTCTACGGCTGCAATACTGATGCTGTACTGACAGACAGGATGGTTATTACGTCCTCTACAGCAGTCTACAGCTGCAGTACTGATTGTGTACTGACAGACAGGATGGTTATTACGTCCTATACAGCAGTCTACAGCTGCAAAACTGATGCTGTACTGACAGACAGGATGGTTATTACGTCCTCTACAGCAGTCTACAGCTGCAGTACTGATGCTGTACTGACAGACAGGATGGTTATTACGTCCTCTACAGCAGTCTACAGCTGCAATACTGATGCTGTACTGACAGACAGGATGGTTATTACGTCCTCTACAGCAGTCTACAGCTGCAATAATGATGCTGTACTGACAGACAGGATGGTTATTACGTCCTCTACAGCAGTCTACAGCTGCAGTACTGATGCTGTACTGACAGACAGGATGGTTATTACTTCCTCTACAGCAGTCTACAGCTGCAGTACTGATGCTGTACTGACAGACAGGATGGTTATTACGTCCTCTACAGCAGTCTACAGCTGCAATACTGATGCTGTACTGACAGACAGGATGGTTATTACGTCCTCTACAGCAGTCTACAGCTGCAATACTGATGCTGTACTGACAGACAGGATGGTTATTACGTCCTCTACAGCAGTCTACAGCTGCAATACTGATGCTGTACTGGCAGACAGGATGGATATTACGTCCTCTACAGCAGTCTACAGCTGCAATACTGATGCTGTACTGACAGACAGGATGGTTATTACGTCCTCTACAGCAGTCTACAGCTGCAATACTGATGCTGTACTGACAGACAGGATGGTTATTACGTCCTCTACAGCAGTCTACAGCTGCAATACTGATGCTGTACCGACAGACAGGATGGTTATTACGTCCTCTACAGCAGTCTACAGCTGCAATACTGATGCTGTACTGACAGACAGGATGGTTATTACGTTCTCTACAGCAGTCTACAGCTGCAGTACTGATGCTGTACTGACAGACAGGATGGTTATTACGTCCTCTACAGCAGTCTACAGCTGCAGTACTGATGCTGTACTGACAGACAGGATGGTTATTACGTCCTCTACAGCAGTCTACAGCTGCAATACTGATGCTGTACTGACAGACAGGATGGTTATTACGTCCTCTACAGCAGTCTACAGCAGCAGTACTGATGCTGTACTGACAGACAGGATGGTTATTACGTCCTCTACAGCAGTCTACAGCTGCAGTACTGATGCTGTACTGACAGACAGGATGGTTATTACTTCCTCTACAGCAGTCTACAGCTGCAGTACTGATGCTGTACTGACAGACAGGATGGTTATTATGTCCTCTACAGCAGTCTACAGCTGCAATACTGATGCTGTACTGACAGACAGGATGGTTATTACGTCCTCTACAGCAGTCTACAGCTGCAATACTGATGCTGTACTGGCAGACAGGATGGTTATTACGTCCTCTACAGCAGTCTACAGCTGCAATACTGATGCTGTACTGACAGACAGGATGGTTATTACGTCCTCTACAGCAGTCTACAGCTGCAATACTGATGCTGTACTGACAGACAGGATGGTTATTACGTCCTCTACAGCTGTCTACAGCTGCAATACTGATGCTGTACTGTCAGACAGGATGGTTATTACGTCCTCTACAGCTGTCTACAGCTGCAATACTGATGCTGTACTGACAGACAGGATGGTTATTACGTCCTCTACAGCAGTCTACAGCAGTAGTACTGATGCTGTACTGACAGACAGGATGGTTATTACGTCCTCTACAGCAGTCTACAGCTGCAGTACTGATGCTGTACTGACAGACAGGATGGTTATTACGTCCTCTACAGCAGTCTACAGCTGCAATACTGATGCTGTACTGACAGACAGGATGGTTATTACGTCCTCTACAGCAGTCTACAGCTGCAATACTGATGCTGTACTGACAGACAGGATGGTTATTATGTCCTCTACAGCAGTCTACAGCTGCAATACTGATGCTGTACTGACAGACAGGATGGTTAATACGTCCTCTACAGCAGTCTACAGCTGCAATACTGATGCTGTACTGGCAGACAGGATGGTTATTACATCCTCTACAGCAGTCTACAGCTGCAATACTGATGCTGTACTGACAGACAGGATGGTTATTACGTCCTCTACAGCAGTCTACAGCTGCAATACTGATGCTGTACTGACAGACAGGATGGTTATTACGTCCTCTACAGCAGTCTAGAGCTGCAATACTGATGCTGTACTGGCAGACAGGATGGTTATTACGTCCTCTACAGAAGTCTACAGCTGCAATACTGATGCTGTACTGACAGACAGGATGGTTATTACGTCCTCTACAGCAGTCTACAGCAGCAGTACTGATGCTGTACTGACAGACAGGATGGTTATTACGTCCTCTACAGCAGTCTACAGCTGCAATACTGATGCTGTACTGACAGACAGGATGGTTATTACGTCCTCTACAGCAGTCTACAGCTGCAATACTGATGCTGTACTGGCAGACAGGATGGATATTACGTCCTCTACAGCAGCCTACAGCTGCAATACTGATGCTGTACTGACAGACAGGATGGTTATTACGTCCTCTACAGCAGTCTACAGCTGCAATACTGATGCTGTACTGACAGACAGGATGGTTATTACGTCCTCTACAGCAGTCTACAGCTGCAGTACTGATGCTGTACTGACAGACAGGATGGTTATTACGTCCTCTACAGCAGTCTACAGCTGCAATACTGATGCTGTACTGACAGACAGGATGGTTATTACGTCCTCTACAGCAGTCTACAGCTGCAATACTGATGCTGTACTGACAGACAGGATGGTTATTACGTCCTCTACAGCAGTCTACAGCTGCAATACTGATGCTGTACTGACAGACAGGATGGTTATTACGTCCTCTACAGCAGTCTACAGCAGCAGTACTGATGCTGTACTGACAGACAGGATGGTTATTACGTCCTCTACAGCAGTCTACAGCTGCAGTACTGATGCTGTACTGACAGACAGGATGGTTATTATGTCCTCTACAGCAGTCTACAGCTGCAATACTGATGCTGTACTGACAGACAGGATGGTTATTACATCCTCTACAGCAGTCTACAGCTGCAATACTGATGCTGTACTGGCAGACAGGATGGTTATTACGTCCTCTACAGCAGTCTACAGCTGCAATACTGATGCTGTACTGACAGACAGGATGGTTATTACGTCCTCTACAGCAGTCTACAGCTGCAATACTGATGCTGTACTGACAGACAGGATGGTTATTACGTCCTCTACAGCTGTCTACAGCTGCAATACTGATGCTGTACTGTCAGACAGGATGGTTATTACGTCCTCTACAGCTGTCTACAGCTGCAATACTGATGCTGTACTGACAGACAGGATGGTTATTACGTCCTCTACAGCAGTCTACAGCAGCAGTACTGATGCTGTACTGACAGACAGGATGGTTATTACGTCCTCTACAGCAGTCTACAGCTGCAGTACTGATGCTGTACTGACAGACAGGATGGTTATTACGTCCTCTACAGCAGTCTACAGCTGCAATACTGATGCTGTACAAACAGACAGGATGGTTATTACGTCCTCTACAGCAGTCTACAGCTGCAATACTGATGCTGTACTGACAGACAGGATGGTTATTATGTCCTCTACAGCAGTCTACAGCTGCAATACTGATGCTGTACTGACAGACATGATGGTTATTACGTCCTCTACAGCAGTCTACAGCTGCAATACTGATGCTGTACGGGCAGACAGGATGGTTATTACGTCCTCTACGGCAGTCTACAGCTGCAATACTGATGCTGTACTGACAGACAGGATGGTTATTACGTCCTCTACAGCAGTCTACAGCTGCAATACTGATGCTGTACTGACAGACAGGATGGTTATTACGTCCTCTACAGCAGTCTAGAGCTGCAATACTGATGCTGTACTGGCAGACAGGATGGTTATTACGTCCTCTACAGCAGTCTACAGCTGCAATACTGATGCTGTACTGACAGACAGGATGGTTATTACGTCCTCTACAGCAGTCTACAGCAGCAGTACTGATGCTGTACTGACAGACAGGATGGTTATTACGTCCTCTACAGCAGTCTACAGCTGCAATACTGATGCTGTACTGACAGACAGGATGGTTATTACGTCCTCTACAGCAGTCTACAGCTGCAGTACTGATGCTGTACTGACAGACAGGATGGTTATTACGTCCTCTACAGCAGTCTACAGTTGCAATACTGATGCTGTACTGACAGACAGGATGGTTATTATGTCCTCTACAGCAGTCTACAGCTGCAATACTGATGCTGTACTGACAGACAGGATGGTTATTACGTCCTCTACAGCAGTCTACAGCTGCAGTACTGATGCTGTACTGACAGACAGGATGGTTATTACTTCCTCTACAGCAGTCTACAGCTGCAGTACTGATGCTGTACTGACAGACAGGATGGTTATTACGTCCTCTACAGCAGTCTACAGCTGCAGTACTGATGCTGTACTGACAGACAGGATGGTTATTACGTCCTCTACAGCAGTCTACAGCTGCAGTACTGATGCTGTACTGACAGACAGGATGGTTATTACGTCCTCTACAGCAGTCTACAGCTGCAATACTGATGCTGTACAAACAGACAGGATGGTTATTACGTCCTCTACAGCAGTCTACAGCTGCAATACTGATGCTGTACTGACAGACAGGATGGTTATTATGTCCTCTACAGCAGTCTACAGCTGCAATACTGATGCTGTACTGACAGACAGGATGGTTATTACGTCCTCTACAGCAGTCTACAGCTGCAATACTGATGCTGTACGGGCAGACAGGATGGTTATTACGTCCTCTACAGCAGTCTACAGCTGCAATACTGATGCTGTACTGACAGACAGGATGGTTATTACGTCCTCTACAGCAGTCTACAGCTGCAATACTGATGCTGTACTGACAGACAGGATGGTTATTACGTCCTCTACAGCAGTCTAGAGCTGCAATACTGATGCTGTACTGGCAGACAGGATGGTTATTACGTCCTCTACAGCAGTCTACAGCTGCAATACTGATGCTGTACTGACAGACAGGATGGTTATTACGTCCTCTACAGCAGTCTACAGCAGCAGTACTGATGCTGTACTGACAGACAGGATGGTTATTACGTCCTCTACAGCAGTCTACAGCTGCAATACTGATGCTGTACTGACAGACAGGATGGTTATTACGTCCTCTACAGCAGTCTACAGCTGCAGTACTGATGCTGTACTGACAGACAGGATGGTTATTACGTCCTCTACAGCAGTCTACAGCTGCAGTACTGATGCTGTACTGACAGACAGGATGGTTATTACTTCCTCTACAGCAGTCTACAGCTGCAGTACTGATGCTGTACTGACAGACAGGATGGTTATTACGTCCTCTACAGCAGTCTACAGCTGCAATACTGATGCTGTACTGACAGACAGGATGGTTATTACGTCCTCTACAGCAGTCTACAGCTGCAATACTGATGCTGTACTGACATACAGGATGGTTATGACGTCCTCTACAGCAGTCTACAGCTGCAATACTGAATCTGTACTGGCAGACAGGATGGATATTACGTCCTCTACAGCAGTCTACAGCTGCAAAACTGATGCTGTACTGACAGACAGGATGGTTATTACGTCCTCTACAGCAGTCTACAGCTGCAATACTGATGCTGTACTGACAGACAGGATGGTTATTACGTCCTCTACAGCAGTCTACAGCTGCAGTACTGATGCTGTACTGACAGACAGGATGGTTATTACTTCCTCTACAGCAGTCTACAGCTGCAGTACTGATGCTGTACTGACAGACAGGATGGTTATTACGTCCTCTACAGCAGTCTACAGCTGCAATACTGATGCTGTACTGACAGACAGGATGGTTATTACGTCCTCTACAGCAGTCTACAGCAGCAATACTGATGCTGTACTGACAGACAGGATGGTTATTACGTCCTCTACAGCAGTCTACAGCTGCAATACTGATGCTGTACTGGCAGACAGGATGGATATTACGTCCTCTACAGCAGTCTACAGCTGCAATACTGATGCTGTACTGACAGACAGGATGGTTATTACGTCCTCTACAGCAGTCTACAGCTGCAATACTGATGCTGTACCGACAGACAGGATGGTTATTACGTCCTCTACAGCAGTCTACAGCTGCAATACTGATGCTGTACTGACAGACAGGATGGTTATTACGTCCTCTACAGCAGTCTACAGCAGCAGTACTGATGCTGTACTGACAGACAGGATGGTTATTACGTCCTCTACAGCAGTCTACAGCTGCAGTACTGATGCTGTACTGACAGACAGGATGGTTATTACGTCCTCTACAGCAGTCTACAGCTGCAATACTGATGCTGTACTGACAGACAGGATGGTTATTACGTCCTCTACAGCAGTCTACAGCTGCAATACTGATGCTGTACTGGCAGACAGGATGGTTATTACGTCCTCTACAGCAGTCTACAGCTGCAATACTGATGCTGTACTGACAGACAGGATGGTTATTACGTCCTCTACAGCAGTCTACAGCTGCAATACTGATGCTGTACTGACAGACAGGATGGTTATTACGTCCTCTACAGCAGTCTACAGCTGCAATACTGATGCTGTACTGACAGACAGGATGGTTATTACGTCCTCTACAGCTGTCTACAGCTGCAATACTGATGCTGTACTGACAGACAGGATGGTTATTACGTCCTCTACAGCAGTCTACAGCTGCAATACTGATGCTGTACTGACAGACAGGATGGTTATTACGTCCTCTACAGCAGTCTACAGCTGCAATACTGATGCTGTACTGACAGACAGGATGGTTATTACGTCCTCTACAGCAGTCTACAGCTGCAATACTGATGCTGTACTGGCAGACAGGATGGATATTACGTCCTCTACAGCAGTCTACAGCTGCAATACTGATGCTGTACTGACAGACAGGATGGTTATTACGTCCTCTACAGCAGTCTACAGCTGCAATACTGATGCTGTACTGACAGACAGGATGGTTATTACGTCCTCTACAGCAGTCTACAGCTGCAATACTGATGCTGTACTGACAGACAGGATGGTTATTACGTCCTCTACAGCAGTCTAGAGCTGCAATACTGATGCTGTACTGACAGACAGGATGGTTATTACGTCCTCTACAGAAGTCTACAGCTGCAATACTGATGCTGTACTGACAGACAGGATGGTTATTACGTCCTCTACAGCAGTCTACAGCTGCAGTACTGATGCTGTACTGACAGACAGGATGGTTATTACGTCCTCTACAGCAGTCTACAGCTGCAATACTGATGCTGTACTGACAGACAGGATGGTTATTACGTCCTCTACAGCAGTCTACAGCTGCAATACTGATGCTGTACTGGCAGACAGGATGGTTATTACGTCCTCTACAGCAGTCTACAGCTGCAATACTGATGCTGTACTGACAGACAGGATGGTTATTACGTCCTCTACAGCAGTCTACAGCTGCAATACTGATGCTGTACTGACAGACAGGATGGTTATTACGTCCTCTACAGCTGTCTACAGCTGCAATACTGATGCTGTACTGACAGACAGGATGGTTATTACGTCCTCTACAGCAGTCTACAGCTGCAATACTGATGCTGTACTGACAGACAGGATGGTTATTACGTCCTCTACAGCAGTCTACAGCTGCAATACTGATGCTGTACTGACAGACAGGATGGTTATTACGTCCTCTACAGCAGTCTACAGCTGCAATACTGATGCTGTACTGGCAGACAGGATGGATATTACGTCCTCTACAGCAGTCTACAGCTGCAATACTGATGCTGTACTGACAGACAGGATGGTTATTACGTCCTCTACAGCAGTCTACAGCTGCAGTACTGATGCTGTACTGACAGACAGGATGGTTATTACTTCCTCTACAGCAGTCTACAGCTGCAGTACTGATGCTGTACTGACAGACAGGATGGTTATTACGTCCTCTACAGCAGTCTACAGCTGCAATACTGATGCTGTACTGACAGACAGGATGGTTATTACGTCCTCTACAGCAGTCTACAGCAGCAATACTGATGCTGTACTGACAGACAGGATGGTTATTACGTCCTCTACAGCAGTCTACAGCTGCAATACTGATGCTGTACTGGCAGACAGGATGGATATTACGTCCTCTACAGCAGTCTACAGCTGCAATACTGATGCTGTACTGACAGACAGGATGGTTATTACGTCCTCTACAGCAGTCTACAGCTGCAATGCTGATGCTGTACTGACAGACAGGATGGTTATTACGTCCTCTACAGCAGTCTACAGCTGCAATACTGATGCTGTACTGACAGACAGGATGGTTATTACGTCCTCTACAGCAGTCTACAGCTGCAATACTGATGCTGTACTGACAGACAGGATGGTTATTACGTCCTCTACAGCAGTCTACAGCTGCAATACTGATGCTGTACTGGCAGACAGGATGGATATTACGTCCTCTACAGCAGTCTACAGCTGCAATACTGATGCTGTACTGACAGACAGGATGGTTATTACGTCCTCTACAGCAGTCTACAGCTGCAATACTGATGCTGTACTGACAGACAGGATGGTTATTACGTCCTCTACAGCAGTCTACAGCTGCAATACTGATGCTGTACTGACAGACAGGATGGTTATTACGTCCTCTACAGCAGTCTAGAGCTGCAATACTGATGCTGTACTGACAGACAGGATGGTTATTACGTTCTCTACAGCAGTCTACTGCTGCAGTACTGATGCTGTACTGACAGACAGGATGGTTATTACGTCCTCTACAGCAGTCTACAGCTGCAGTACTGATGCTGTACTGACAGACAGGATGGTTATTACGTCCTCTACAGCAGTCTACAGCTGCAATACTGATGCTGTACTGACAGACAGGATGGTTATTACGTCCTCTACAGCAGTCTACAGCTGCAGTACTGATGCTGTACTGACAGACAGGATGGTTATTACGTCCTCTACAGCAGTCTACAGCTGCAATACTGATGCTGTACTGACAGACAGGATGGTTATTACGTCCTCTACAGCAGTCTACAGCTGCAATACTGATGCTGTACTGACAGACAGGATGGTTATTACGTCCTCTACAGCAGTCTACAGCTGCAGTACTGATGCTGTACTGACAGACAGGATGGTTATTACTTCCTCTACAGCAGTCTACAGCTGCAGTACTGATGCTGTACTGACAGACAGGATGGTTATTACGTCCTCTACAGCAGTCTACAGCTGCAATACTGATGCTGTACTGACAGACAGGATGGTTATTACGTCCTCTACAGCAGTCTACAGCAGCAATACTGATGCTGTACTGACAGACAGGATGGTTATTACGTCCTCTACAGCAGTCTACAGCTGCAATACTGATGCTGTACTGGCAGACAGGATGGATATTACGTCCTCTACAGCAGTCTACAGCTGCAATACTGATGCTGTACTGACAGACAGGATGGTTATTACGTCCTCTACAGCAGTCTACAGCTGCAATACTGATGCTGTACTGACAGACAGGATGGTTATTACGTCCTCTACAGCAGTCTACAGCTGCAATACTGATGCTGTACTGACAGACAGGATGGTTATTACGTCCTCTACAGCAGTCTACAGCTGCAATACTGATGCTGTACTGACAGACAGGATGGTTATTACGTTCTCTACAGCAGTCTACAGCTGCAGTACTGATGCTGTACTGACAGACAGGATGGTTATTACGTCCTCTACAGCAGTCTACAGCTGCAGTACTGATGCTGTACTGACAGACAGGATGGTTATTACGTCCTCTACAGCAGTCTACAGCTGCAGTACTGATGCTGTACTGACAGACAGGATGGTTATTACGTCCTCTACAGCAGTCTACAGCTGCAATACTGATGCTGTACTGACAGACAGGATGGTTATTAAGTCCTCTACAGCAGTCTACAGCAGCAGTACTGATGCTGTACTGACAGACAGGATGGTTATTACGTCCTCTACAGCAGTCTACAGCTGCAGTACTGATGCTGTACTGACAGACAGGATGGTTATTACGTCCTCTACAGCAGTCTACAGCTGCAATACTGATGCTGTACTGGCAGACAGGATGGTTATTACGTCCTCTACAGCAGTCTACAGCTGCAATACTGATGCTGTACTGACAGACAGGATGGTTATTACGTCCTCTACAGCAGTCTACAGCTGCAATACTGATGCTGTACTGACAGACAGGATGGTTATTACGTCCTCTACAGCTGTCTACAGCTGCAATACTGATGCTGTACTGTCAGACAGGATGGTTATTACGTCCTCTACAGCTGTCTACAGCTGCAATACTGATGCTGTACTGACAGACAGGATGGTTATTACGTCCTCTACAGCAGTCTACAGCAGCAGTACTGATGCTGTACTGACAGACAGGATGGTTATTACGTCCTCTACAGCAGTCTACAGCTGCAGTACTGATGCTGTACTGACAGACAGGATGGTTATTACGTCCTCTACAGCAGTCTACAGCTGCAGTACTGATGCTGTACTGACAGACAGGATGGTTATTACGTCCTCTACAGCAGTCTACAGCTGCAATACTGATGCTGTACTGACAGACAGGATGGTTATTACGTCCTCTACAGCAGTCTACAGCTGCAATACTGATGCTGTACTGACAGACAGGATGGTTATTATGTCCTCTACAGCAGTCTACAGCTGCAATACTGATGCTGTACTGACAGACAGGATGGTTATTACGTCCTCTACAGCAGTCTACAGCTGCAATACTGATGCTGTACTGGCAGACAGGATGGTTATTACGTCCTCTACAGCAGTCTACAGCTGCAATACTGATGCTGTACTGACAGACAGGATGGTTATTACGTCCTCTACAGCAGTCTACAGCTGCAATACTGATGCTGTACTGACAGACAGGATGGTTATTACGTCCTCTACAGCAGTCTACAGCTGCAATACTGATGCTGTACTGACAGACAGGATGGTTATTACGTCCTCTACAGCTGTCTACAGCTGCAATACTGATGCTGTACTGTCAGACAGGATGGTTATTACGTCCTCTACAGCAGTCTACAGCTGCAATACTGATGCTGTACTGTCAGACAGGACGGTTATTACGTCCTGAACAACAGTCTACTCAGACCAAAAAATTGTCAAAGACTCCAGTCACCCAGGTCATAGACTGTTCTTTCTGCTACCGCATGGCAAGTGGTATCAGAGCGGCAAGTCTAGCTCCAAATGGCTCCATAACAGCTTATCTCCCGAAGCCATAAGACTGCTGAACAATTAATCAAGTGGCCACCCGGACTATTTACATTGACCCCCCCCCCCTTTGTTTTTACACTGCTGCTACCCGCTGTTTATTATCTCGCTGCTTCTACACCTGCATTGCTTGCTGTTTGGGGTTTTAGGCTGGGTTTCTGTACAGCACTTTGAAATATCTGCTGATGTAAGAAGGGCTATATAAATACATTTGATTTGATTTGATTTGATATGCATAGTCACTTTACCCCTACCTACATGTACAAATTAACCTGACTAACCTGTACCCCCGCACATACCCCCTGTAAATAGCCTCATTATTGTTATTTTATTGTGTTACTTTTTATTTCATTTTTTACTTTAGTTAATTTAGTAAATATTTTCTTAACTCTATTTTTTGAACTGCATTGTTGGTTAAGGGTTTGTAAGTAAACATTTCACAGTAAGGTCTACACCTGTTGTATTCAAATATGTGTTGATTTATTTGATTTAATCATACAGACTATAGTATATATATATGATATTTCATAGACTGTCTGTTGATATTTCAATTACAATTAAGTGTAGTTTGTCTGTGATTTGATTTAATAACATTGCCATTATTGACTGACTGACTGACTGACTGACTGACTGACTGACTGACTGACTGAGCAGCATAAGGTTTGCACTGTGCATTGTCTGTCTATTTGACGGGCAAACTCACTGTTGTTTTCCCTCATTATGGAAAGAGTTCAACTGGCACACACACACACACACACACACACACACACACACACACACACACACACACACACACACACACACACACACACACACACACACACTCACACTCACACTCACACTCACACTCACACTCACACTCACACACACACAGACCCAGACAGACCCAGACAGACTGTGGTAGTACTCAGTGAAATGGCCTAATTGCAAAAGGAACAGTTAACATGACTAGTATAAAGAATAAGGTGGTATGACATGCTATCTCAAGGCACACACAGTTCAGTGGTTCTGCTGGTGTGTGTGTGTGTGTGTGTGTGTGTGTGTGTGTGTGTGTGTGTGTGTGTGTGTGTGTGTGTGTGTGTGTGTGTGTGTGTGTGTGTGTGTGTGTGTGTGTGTGTGTGTGTGTGTGTGTGTGTGTGTGTGTGTGTGTGTAGCTTGATATGTTGTTGGAGTCATATCACATCTCTGCAGTGGAATGTAAAGATGCACCCTAAAATCTTATGCTGGCCTTAAGGATGAGTAGAAATATTTCAGCCATATTTGAAGAGGAAGAACACAACATTCTCTCAGAGCAGTTGGGTTGACATCGTTGAGTGTGTAAAGTTATAACCACAAAGTAGGATTAAAATCAGTGATGTGAAGTGAGATGGCCCTTAACACAATCTCATATACACACAGTAAAACTGTATTTGTCTGATAATGTAACAATGTCTGGGCCATGTGGTGGGAAAGATTATTCCAATTTACATCAGCAGTAGCTGCTGGAATGCTCCAAAGCGTTGTTAGTCACATTATGTAGGCAATAGGGTGTTTGTGACTGGTAATGTGTGATATACAAGATATCTAGGCCTTTCTGTTCAACATTTCAGCTGTAATTCATATGCAGGGCCTGACAAGATTAATTTAATCGCAGAAAATCGCCAAGTGGCGGGCCGAGCGAAAGCCCTTGGGCGGCACATTCCTCCTCTGTGATAAAGAACCTGTCAGCATCCCAAATGGCACCCTATTTCCTACATAGTGCACTACTTTTGACCCGAGCGCTATGGGCCCTGGTCAAAAGTAGTGCATTAAATGGGGAATAGGTGTCATTTGGGACGTAAGGGAACAGAAAGTGTTTCTGTACTGACACAGTTGTCTCTCCTTCTGAGCATTTAACAGTTAAAAAACATACGTGAGTGAATACAGTGAGATATAGTGTACTATAGGAACCAAGAGCACTGGGTGGTTGTTAGGCATGACAACTTTGGATAGTATGGCAGGTGTTGATTGAAAATGAAAGGAAAGTGTCTTCAGATAAGAATCAACTCTGTTCAAAACTTATTCAGTTGTCTGAAACCTGAACAGATCATTATTGGCAACAAGATGTACCTACAGTGCATTCGGAATGTATTCAGACCACTTGACTTTTCACACAGTTTGTTTACATTACAGCCTTATTCTAAAATTGATGAAAAAAAAAAAACTCACCAACCTACACACAATACCCCATAATGACAAAGCAAAAACAGGTAATTATACATTTTTGCAAATGTATTGAAAATAAAAAACTGCTAAATCAAATGTACATAAGTATTCAGACCCTATACTCAGTACTTTGTTGAAGCACCTTTGGCAGTGATTACAGCCTCGAGCATTCTTGGGTATGACGCTACAAGCTTGGCTATGGCTGGGCGCTATGGCCAAAATCTCATATCCCAATATAGGTCATTTCATATCCCGGTAACGATACATATCACGATATAGCATATTTTCTGTAAATTTAATGAATAAATAGTTGATATAAAATGACCACATGTAAAGGCCTATTTCTCGTTACATTTTGAATTATACTCAACAAATAAAAGGAGGTGCTTACTCACATTTGATTATTTCTCCTTATCTAGAACCTTTGCGTAAATTTTTAAATAAGCATGTAACAAAATATTAAATATTAATGTATAAATCTATATATATATATATATATATTGTGGGCTTGCATGTTTTGCATGTTATTTTGGCATTAATATGTGTCACATAAATTTGCATTTGGTACCTTGGGTCGAGTGTTAGCACCAACTCACGAAACCCCCGTTTCTTGACTGTAAATTGGGGCCATGTCTTTGTAGATGTAAGTTGCAACGGCAGCTGTTATCTCCTTCAATCTTCGTGATTCTTTGCCATATGGCATGCCATGTGCAAAAGCCTCTTGCAACGTCTGAGTCGGGGGTTTGTTTTAAACATCTCGACTGTACTTGGCCCCAGTGATGTACAGGGCCGCACGCACTACCCTCTGTAGTGCCTTGCGGTCAGAGGCCGAGCAGTTGCCACAACAGGCAGTGATGCAACCAGTCAGGATGCTCTCGATGGTGCAGCTGTTGAAGCTTTTGAGGATCTGAAGACCCATGCTCAATCTTTTCAGTCTCCTGAGGGAGAATAGGTTTTGTCGTGGCTTCTTCACGACTGTCTTGGTGTGTTTGGACCACGATAGTTCGTTGGTGATGTGGACACCAAGGAACTTGAAGCTCTCAAACTGCTCCCCTACAGCCCCGTCAATGAGAATGGGGGTGTGCTCGGTCCTCCTTTTCCTGTAGTCCACAATCATCTACTTTGTCTTGATCACGTTGAGGGAGAGGTTGTTGTCCTGGCACCACACAGCTAGGTCTCTGACCTCCTCCCTATAGGCTATCTCGTTGTTGTTGGTGATCACGCCTACCACTGTTGTGTCGCTGGCAAACTTAATGATGGTGTTGGAGTCGTGCCTGGCCATGCAGTCATGAGCGAACAAGGAGTACAGGAGGGGACTGAGCACGCACCACTGAGGGGCCCCCGTGTTGAGGATCAGCATGGCGGATGTGTTGTTACCTACCCTTACCACCTGAGGGCCCGTCAGGAAGTCCAGGATCCAGCTGCAGGGGGAGGTGTTTAGTCCCAAGGTCCTTAGATTAGTGATCCAAGGGCCCATGGTGTTGAACACTGAGCTGTAGTCAATGAATAGCATTCTCACATAAGTGTTCCTTTTGTCCAGGTGGGAAAGGTCAGTGTGGAGTGCAATAGAGATTGCATCATCTGTGGATCTTTTAGGGCAGTACGCAAATTATAGTGGGTCTAGGGTTTCTCGGATAATGGTGTTGATGTGAGCCATTACCAGCCTTTCAAAGCACTTCACTGCTACAGATGTGAGTGCTACGGGTCGGTAGTCATTTAGTGTTCCTAGGCACAGGGACTATGGTGGTCTGCTTGAAACATGTTGGTATTACAGACTCAGACAGGGAGAGGTTGAAAATGTCAGTGAAGAAACTTGCCAGTTGGTCAGCGCATGCTCGGAATACACGACCTGGAAATCCGTCTGGCCCCGCAGCCTTGTGACCTGTTTAAAGGTCTTACTCACATCGGCTGCGGAGAGCATGATCACACAGTCGACCAGAACAGCTGATGCTCTCATGTATGTTTCAGTGTTACTTGCCTCGAAGCGAGCATAGAAGTGATTTTAGCTCGTCTGGTAGGCTCATGTCACTGGGCAGCTCTCGGCTGTGCTTCCCTCTGTAGTCTGTAATAGTTTGCAAAACCTGCCACATCTGAAGAGCGTCGGAGCCGGTGTAGTACGATTCGATCTTAGTCCTGTATTGAGGCTTTGCCTGTTTGATGGTTCATCGGAGGGCATACGAGATTTCTTATAAGCTTCCATGTTAGAGTCCCGCTCCTTGAAAGAGGCAGCTCTACCCTTTAGCTCAGTGCAGATGTTGCCTGTAATCCATGGCTTCTGGTTGCGGTATGTACGTACAGTCACTGTAGGGATGACGTCATCGATGCACTTGTTGATGAACCGAGTGACTGATGTGGTGTACTCCTCAATGCCATCGGAAGAATCCCGGAACATATTCCAGTCTGTACTAGCAAACAGTCCTGTAGCTTAGCATCTGCTTCATCTGACCACTTTTTTATTGACCGAGTCACTGGTGCTTCCTGCTTAATTTTTGCTTGTAAGCAGGAATCAGGAGGATGGAATTATGGTCAGATTTGCCAAATGGCGGGTGAGGGAGAGCTTTGTACGCGTCTCTGTGTGTGGAGTAAAGGTGGTGTAGAATTTTTTTCCCTCTGGTTGCACATTTAAAATGCCGGTGGAAATTTGGTAAAACGGATTTAAGTTTCCCTGCATTAAAGTCCCCGGCCACTAGGAGCACCGCCTCTGGATGAGCGTTTTCCTTTTCTTATGGCTCATTAAGTGCAGTCTTAGTGCCAGCATCGGTCTGTGGTGGTATGTAGACAGCTACAAAAAATACTGATGAAAACCCCCTAGGAAGATAGAGTATCTCATGATAAGCTGTAGACCACACTACCTCAGGCGAGCAAAACCTCGAGACTTCCTTAAATATCGTGCACCAGCTGTTGTTTACGAATATACATAGACCCCCACCCCTTGTCTTACCAGAGGCTGCTGTTCTATCCTGCCAATACAGTGTAAAACCTGTGAGCTGTATGATGTTCATGTTGTCGTTCGGCCACAACTCGGTGAAACATAAGATATTACAGTTTTTAATGTCCCGTTGGTAGTTTAATCTTGCTCGTAGGTCATCGGTTTTATTTTCCAATAATTACTTTTGCCAATAGAACGGATGGCAGTGGGGTTTTACTCTCTCGTCTATGAATTCTCAGTTGGCAGCCCGACCTCCACCCCCTTTTTCTCTGTCTTCTCTTCACTCAGATGATGGCATTTTGGGCCTGTTCCCGGAAAGTAGTACATCCTTCACGCCGGAGTCGTTGGACTCATGAATGGAAAAAGCTTCTACCAGTTGGTGGTGAGTAATCGCTATTCTGATGTCCAGAAGTTATTTTCAGTCATAAGAGACGGTAGCAGCAACATGATATACAAAATAAGTTTAAAAATAAGTTACAAACAATGCAAAAAACCAAACAAAATAACACAGTTGGTTAGGAGCATGTAAAACATCAGCCATCCTCTCCGGCGCCATTCTACAACGACATGTACATGCATCATGTCCAAACTCTGTACTTTTCTCCATTCATCTTTCCCTTGATCCTGACTAATCTCCCAGTCCCTGCCGCTGAAAAACATCCCCACAGCATGATGCTGCCACCACCATGCCTCACTGTATTTTATTATTTATTTTTTTTCACCTTTATTTAACCAGGTAGGCTAGTTGAGAACAAGTTCTCATTTGCAACTGCGACCTGGCCAAGATAAAGCATAGCAGTGTGAACAGACAACACAGAGTTACACATGGAGTAAACAATAAACAAGTCAATAACATGGTAGAAAAAAGAGAATCTATATACAATGTGTGCAAAAGGCATGAGGTAGGCAATAAATCGAATAATTACAATTTAGCAGATTAACACTGGAGTGATAAATCATCAGATGATCATGTGCAAGAAGAGATACTGGTGTGCAAAAGAGCAGAAAAGTAAATAAATAAAAGCAGTATGGGGGGTGAGGTAGGTAAATTGGGTGGGTAGTTTACAGATGGACTATGTACAGCTGCAGCGATCGGTTAGCTGCTCGGATAGCAGATTTTTAAAGTTGTTGAGGGAGATAAAAGTCTCCAACTTCAGAGATTTTTGCAATTCGTTCCAGTCGCAGGCAGCAGAGAACTGGAAGGAAAGGCGTCCAAATGAGGTTTTAGCTTTAGGGATGATCAGTGAGATACACCTGCTGGAGCGCGTGCTGCGGGTGGGTGTAGCCATCGTGACCAGTGAACTGAGATAAGGCGGCACTTTACCTAGCATAGCCTTGTAGATGACCTGGAGCCAGTGGGTCTGACGACGAACATGTAGCGAGGGCCAGCCGACTAGGGCATACAGGTCGCAGTGGTGGGTCGTATAAGGTGCTTTAGTAACAAAACGAATGGCACTGTGATAAACTGCATCCAGTTTGCTGAGTAGAGTGTTGGAAGCTATTTTGTAGATGACATCGCCGAAGTCGAGGATCGGTAGGATAGTCAGTTTTACTAGGGTAAGTTTGGCGGCGTGAGTGAAGGAGGCTTTGTTGCGGAATAGAAAGCCGATTCTTGATTTGATTTTGGATTGGAGATGTTTGATATGAGTCTGGAAGGAGAGTTTGCAGTCTAGCCAGACACCTAGGTACTTGTAGGGATGGTGTCAGGTTTCCTCCATACGTGACGCTTGGCATTCAGGACAAAGAGTTCAATCTTGGTTTCATCACACCAAAGAATCTTGTTTCTCATTGTCTGAGAGTTCTTTAGGTGCCTTTTGGCAAACTCCAAGCGGGCTGTCATGTGCCTTTTACTGAGGAGTGGCTTCAGTCTGGCTCTCTACCGTAAAGGTCTGAATGGTGGTGCTGCAGAGATGGTTGTCCTTCTGGAAGGTTCTCCCATCTACACAGAGGAACTCTGGAGCTCTGTCAGAGTGACCATCAGGTTCTTGGTCACCTCACTGACCAAGACCCTTCTCCCCTGGTTGCTCAGTTTGGCCGGGCGGCCAGCTCTAGGAAGAGTCTTGGTGGTTCTAAACTTCTTCCATTTAAGAATGATGGAGGCCACTGTGTTCTTGGGGAGCTTCAATGCTGCAGAAATTGTTGATACCCATCCCCAGATCTGCGCCTCGACACAATCCTGTCTCGGAGCTCTACGGACAATTCCTTCGACCTCATGACTTCGTTTTTGCTCTGTCATGCACTGTCAAGTGCGGGACCTTATATGGACAGGTGTGTGCCTTTCCAAATCATGTCCAAACAATTGAATTTACCAAAGGTGGAGTCCAATCAAGTTGAAGAAACATCTCAAGGATAATCAATGGAAACTGGATGTACCTGAGCTCAATTTTGAGTCTCATAGCAAAGGTTCTGAATACTTATGTAAATAAGGTATTTCTGTTTTCTACTTTTAATACATTTGCAAACATTTCTAAAAACATGTTTTCGCTTTGTCATTATGGTGTATTGTGTGTAGATTGATGTGGAAACATTTTTATTTAATTCATTCTGGAATAAGGCTGTTACGTAATAAAATGTATAAAAGAGAAGGGTCTGAGCACTACTACTGAAACCCAATGTAAGGCTATTGGTGTCTGACACAGTGTGACCCCGATGACAGGCATGTTGTTAATCATTGTTTACAGAGATCACAGGTTAAAGGTCAGGGGTCAGACTCACCACTGCTGCCGTTGCGGTTCTTGCGGTTGGCCTTGCCGCCCGTCAGCAGCATCTTCAAGCTGTTCCTAAACATGGTTACAGCAGCAGCAGATCGCCACGGCTACCACACAGAAACCTGAAGGAAACAAACAGAGAAAATAGAAGTCATGAAAAGGATTTCTCCAAGAAGTCCTAGTCCCTGTACTCCTGACCTTGGTTCTGAGAGCTATAGACAGGGAGGTAACTAAAGGCTTCTCTGTTCTCTTTCTCTATCTTCCTGCTATAATGACTCATCTTCTGTCAATAGAAAAAATGGTAATCTGTACACTGCACTGCCAAATGATTCCCTTCCTTAAGTGGGTGAGAGAGCGAGAGAGAGAAAGAGAGAGAGAGAGAGAGAGAGAGAGAGAGAGAGAGAGAGAGAGAGAGAGAGAGAGAGAGAGAGAGAGAGAGAGAGAGAGAGAGAGAGAGAGAGAGACTGAAGCAACAGGAGTCTAGCTACCTGAATGGCTGGTGATGATGTTATAGGTTATATTGGATTTGGAGACCAAGGGCAGGGGTTAGGAGTGGGAGAACAACAGTTAGGTACATCACTGGTAGTGCACAGTACTGTATGTAGGAGGAGAGCTCAGAGGAGCTGACACTGAGGATATGTAGCAAAGCAGGTATTGACCAATATATCAGCATTATACACAATAGCAGGGAGAGGCCAGTATATCAGAATTATACACACTAGCAGTGAGAGGCCAGTGTATCAGAATTATACACAATAGCAGGGAGAGGCCAGTATATCAGAATTATACACAATAGCAGGGAGAGGCCAGTATATCAGAATTATACACACTAGCAGGGAGAGGCCAGTATATCAGAATTATACACAATAGCAGGGAGAAGTCAGTATATCAGAATTATACACAATAGCAGTGAGAAGCCAGTATATCAGAATTATACACAATAGCAGGGAGAGGCCAGTATATCAGAATTATACACAATAGCAGGGAGAGGCCAGTATATCAGAAGTATACACAATAGCAGGGAGAGGCCAGTATATCAGAATTATACACAATAGCAGGGAGAGGCCAGTATATCAGAATTATACACAATAGCAGTGAGAAGCCAGTATATCAAAATTATACACAATAGCAGTAAGAAGCCAGTATATCAGAATTATACACAATAGCAGTGAGAAGCCAGTATATCAGAATTATACACAATAGCAGGGAGAGGCCAGTATATCAGAATTATACACAGTAACAGGGAGAGGCCAAAATATCAGAGTTATACACAATAGCAGGGAGAGGCCAGTATATCAGAATTATACACAATAGCTGGTGATAAGATCAAAATATAAAATCTTAAATCCCCCAAGTCTCTCTCTCTCTCTCCATCACTATCCCCGTCTCTCTCCATCCCTCTCTCCCTATGTCTCCCTCTCAATCCCTTGTTCTCTGTTCAACCTAGAATGACTCAGCAGCCCAGCAGCACACAGCCAGGCTCTGGGGAGAGTGAGATAGAGAGCGAGAGAGAGAGATACAGAGAGATATAGCGAGATACAGAGAGAGACACAGACGGTGGTACAGAGAGAGAGAGAGAGAGAGAGAGAGAGAGAGAGAGAGAGAGAGAGAGAGAGAGAGAGAGAGAGAGAGAGAGAGAGAGAGAGAGAGAGAGAGAGAGAGAGAGAGAGAGAGAGAGAGAGAGAGAGAGAGAGAGCAGTACACCCCATAGCCTCGACATCACAGCAGGACAGACAAATGAAGAACCCCAAGACCAGGGGATCCCAACCCCGCTGAGCACCCCCCGTCAGCCACCCTGATAGCCTTCCTGACAACCCCCCCACACCCACTGAGGACATACACAAACCCCAGATTGTACTCCTTATGGACTCAAATGGGAAATAAATACAAGAAAATAAACGTTTTCCCAAACACACAGTGTCTAATCTCTGGTGTCCAAACACCCAACATGCCCTAGACCTTCTGTCTGAGGACCAACTAGGTTCACCCAGCCACATAATAATACACACAGGCACAAACGACCTGCGAACACACCAGGAAAGGGTTGCCACAGCACTCAAGGGAGTGATTGAAAAATCTTCTTCTACTTTCCCTAAACACAAGTGGTTATCTCCACCCTGCTACCACGAAAAGACTTCCACACTGCTACCATACAACAGGTGAACGCAAGTACTTCCCGCGACTGTGCCTCAAAAACCAAATGTTTAACTGGCCCACCACACCAACCTGGACTTGAACAGCCTTTACGACCAGGTCCACCTCTACAAGGCAGCAATCCCACCTTCTTCCGGACCCTAAAGGACATCGCCCTCAACCGCAGCCCCAACACCTCACACAGGAGCAACAGATCAACAGACACTCTGCCCAGACCTGTGGAACACAAAGCCTTCACTACCTTATCCTGGAATATCCAAGGCCTGAGGTCATCTGCCTTTGATCTAAAGAGCAGGAACCTGGACTTCATCAAAGAAATACAGACATTGTCATCCTACATGAAACATGGTATAGAGGAGATGAACCCACTGGTTGCCCTCTAGGTTACAGAGAGCTGGTAGTCCCATCCACCAAACTACCAGGAGTGTAAAAGGGAGGGGAGTCAGGGGGTATGCTAATTTGGTACAGAGCAGACCTAACTCACTCTATTAAATTAATCAAAACAGGAACACTTTACATTTGGTTAGAAATTTAAAAGGAAATGATCTCAACAGAGAAAAATGTACTCCTGTGTTCTACCTATATCCCCCACTAGAATCCCCATACCTTAATGAAGACAGTTTCTACATCCTGGAGGGGGAAATCAATAATTTCCAGGCCCAGGGACATGTACTAGTCTGTGGCGACCTAAATGCCAGAACTGGACAAGAACCTGACACCCTCAGCACACAGGGGGACAAACACCTACCTGGAGGTGACAGCATTCCCTCCCCCATATGCCCCCCTAGGCACAACTATGCCAACAAACAACAAAAACGGGTCAAAACTCCTACAGCTCTGTCGCACGCTGGGTATGTACATAGTCAATGGTAGGCTTCGTGGGGACTCCTATGTTAGGTAAACGTATAGCTCATCTCTTGGCAGTGGTACTGTAGACTACTTTATCATTAACCTCAACCCAGAGTCTCTTAGAGTGTTCACAGTCAGTCCACTGACACCCCTATCAGATCACAGCAAAATAACTTCTACATGAACAGAGCAATACTCAATCATGAGGCATCAAAGCCAAATGAACTGAATAATATTAAGAAACGCTATAGACGGAAGGAAAGTAGTTTGGAAACCTACCAAAAAACAATTAGGCAACAACAAATTCAATCCCCTTTAGACAACTTCCTGGACAAAACATTCCACTGTAATAGTGGAGGTGTAAACTTGGCAGTAGAAAAACTAAACAGTATATTTTACCTCTCAGCTTCCCTATCAAATCTAAATATTTCAAAGAGAAAACATAACAAAATCAACAATGATGAAGAATGCAAAAACCTAAGAAAGAAATTGAGAAACCTATCCAACCAAAAACATAGAAACCCAGAAAACCTGAGCCTATGCCTTCACTATGGTGAATCACTAAAACAATACAGAAATACACTATGGAAAAAGAAGGAACAGCACGTCAGAAATCAGCTCAATGTAATTGAAGATTCCATAGACTCTAACCACTTCTGGGAAAAATGGAAAACACAAAACAAACAAGAACACGAAGAGTTTCTATCCAAAATGGAGATGTATGGGTAAACCACTTATCCAATCTTTCTTGCTCTATAACACATAAAAAATAGCAAAAATATATACATGATCAAATCCAAATCTTAAAATCAACTGTTAAAGACTTCCAGAACCCACTGGATTCTGAAATTACATTGAATCATCTACAGGACAAAATACAAACCCTCCAACCCAAAAAGGCCTCATTCAATGAAATTATAAAATATATAGACAACAAATTCCAATTGGCTAAACTTAAACCCTTTAACATCCTCCTTGGCTCTGACATCTTCCCCAATATTTGGAACCAAGGACTGATCACCCCAATCCAAAAGTGGAGAAACATTTGACCCCAATAAATACCGTGGGATATGCGTCAACAGCAACCATGAGAAAATCTTCTGCATTATCATTAACAGCAGACTTGTACATTTCCTCAGTGAAAACAATGTACTGAGCAGATGTCAAATTGGCTTTTTTACCAAATTACAATACGACAGACCACGTATTCACCCTGCACACCGAAATTGACGAACAAACAAATGAAAACAAAGGCAAAGTCTTTATCATGCTTTGTTGATTTCACAAAAGCTTTTGACTCAATTTGGCATGCGGATCTGCGATACAAATTGATGGAAAGTGGTGTGCGACCTGGGCCCTGACTGTAAATCGCAGTAAGACAAAAAAGAATGGTGTTCCAAAAAAGGACCACAAATACAAATTCCACCTAGACACCGTTGCCCTAGAGCAAGAACAAGAAAACGATACATACCTTGACCTAAACATCAGCACCACAGGTAACTTCCACAGGGCTGTGAACGATTTGAGAGACAATGCAAGAAGGTCTTTCTATGCCATCAAAAGGAAGATAACATTTGACGTACCAAATAGAATCTGAAAAAAAATACTTGAATCAGTTATAGAACCCATTGCCCGTTATGGTTGTGAGATCTGGGGTGCGCTCACCAACCAAGCATTCACAAAATGGGAAAAACACCAAATTGAGACTCTATATGCAGAAATCTGCAAAAATGTCCTCAGGGTACAACGTAAAACACCAAATAATGCATGCAGAGCATAATTAGGCCAATACCTGCTAATTATCAAAATCCAGAAAAGAGCCGTTAAATTCTACAACAACCTAAAAAGAAGCGATTCCCAAACCTTCCATAACAAAGCCATCACCTACAGAGAGATGAACCTGGAGAAGAGCCCCCTAAGCAAGCTGGTCCTGGGGCTCTGTTCACAAACACAAACAGACCCCACCGAGCCCCAGGACAGCAACACAATTAGACACAACCAATTCATGAGAAAACACAAACTTGACACATTGGAAAGAATTAACAATAATACAGAGCAAACTAGAATGCTATTTGACCCTAAACAGAGAGTACACAGTGGTAGAATACCTGACCACTGTGGCTGACCAAAACTTAAGGAAAGCTTTGAATATGTACAAACTCAGTGAGCATAGCCTTGCTATTGAGAAAGGCCACTGTAGGCAGACCTGGCTCTCAAGAGAAGACAGGCTATATACACACTGCCCACAAAATGAGGTGGAAACTGAGCTGCACTTCCTAACCTCCTGCCAATTGTATGACCATATTAGAGACACGTGTTTCCCTCAGATTACACAGACCCACAAAGAATTAAAAAACAAATCCAATTTTGATAAACTCCCATATCTATTGGGTGAAATACCACAGTGTGCAATCAATCAGCAATATTTGTGACCTGTTGCCACAGGAAAAGGGCAACCAGTGAAGAACAAACACCATTGTTAATACAACCCATATGTACAGTGGCAAGAAAAAGTATGTAACCCTTTGGAAATACCTGGATTTCTGCATAAATTGGTTTTCAAATTTGATCTGATCTTCATCTAAGTCACAAAAATAGACAAACACAGTGTGCTTAAACTAATAACACACAAATTATTGTATTTTTCTTGTCTATATTGAATACATTATTTAAGCATTCACAGTGTAGGTTGGAAAAAGTATGTGAACCCCTAGGCTAATGCGAATTAGATTCAGGAGTCAGATAACCTGGCGTCCAATCAATGCGACGAGATTGGAGATGTTGGTTAGAGCTGCCTGGCCCTATAAAAAACACTCACAAAATGTGAGTTTGCTATTCAAAAGAAGTATTGCCTGATGTGAACCATGCCTCAAACAAAAGAGATCTCAGAAGACCTAAGATTAAGAATTGTTGACTTGCATAAAGCTGGAAAGGGTAACAAAAGTATCTCTAAAAGCTTGATGTTCATCAGTCCACGGTAAGACAAATTGTCTATAAATGGAGAAAGTTCAGCACGGTTGCTACACTCCCTAGGAGTGGCCATCCTGCAAGTGTCAGCTAAACAGTGTCAGCTAAAGACTTACAGAAATCTCTGGAACATGCTATCATCTCTGTTGACAAGTCTATGATACTTAAAACACTAAAGAATAAGGGAGTTCATGGGAAGACACCACAGAATATGCCATTGCTGTCCAAAAACAACATTGCTAGTCTGAACATTGCAAGTCTGAAGTCTGCAAAAGTGCACCTGGATGTTCCACAGCGCTACTGGCAAAATATTCTGTGGACAGATGAAACTACAGTTGAGTTTTTTGGAAGAAACACACAACACTATGTGTGGAGAAAAAAAGGCCCCATCACACCAACATCAAAACCTGTCCGCCAATTGAAGCTCAACAGAAGTTGGGTGATGCAAAAGGACAACTACACAAAACAAAGAAGTAAACCAACAACAGAATGGCTTCAACAGAAGAAAATACGCCTTCTGGAGTGGCCCAGTCAGAGTCCTGACCTCAACCCCATT
Source organism: Salvelinus alpinus (assembly GCF_045679555.1). Lineage (NCBI taxonomy): Eukaryota > Metazoa > Chordata > Actinopteri > Salmoniformes > Salmonidae > Salvelinus > Salvelinus alpinus. Next base: position 78,905,385 of record NC_092088.1, read on the forward strand.
GAGATGCTGTGGAGGGTAAACTGTGAATGTTTACACGGTGTGTTCAATAAACACATGAAAACGTATAATTGTTTGTGTGTTTTTAGTTTACGCAGACTGTGTTTGTCTATTGTTGTGACCTAGATGAAGATCAAATAAAATGTTATGACCAATTTATGCAGAAATCCAGGTATTTCCAAAGGGTTCACATACTTTTTCTTGCCACTGTATGTTTATTTATTTTCCCTTTTGGACTTTAACCATTTGCACATCATTACACGACTGTATATAGACATAATATGACATTTGAAATGCCTTTATTATTTTGGAACCTTTCTGAGTGTAATGTTTACTTTACAATTTTTTATGTTCATTTCACTTTTGTTTACTATCTATATGTAAACATATGTTTCCCATGCCAATAAAGCCCTTAAATTCAAATTGACAGAGAGCGACAGATACAGAAATCTACAAAGACAGAGAACGACAGAGAGAGACATAGAGAGACAGAGAGATACAGGGAGAGAGGGGGGAGGGAGAGGTACAAAGAGAGAGACACACAGAGAGACAGAGAGAGAGAGAGGGGAGGGAGAGGTACAAAGTGTCATGTTTTGTCTTTGATCATGTCTTGTCCCTGTGCTTCCCTCTGCTGGTCTTATTAGGTTCTTTCTCTTTCTCTCTCTCTATCGTTCCGTTCCTGCTCCCTGCTGTTTCTCATTCTCCTAACGACCTCATTTACTCTTTCACACCTGTCCCCTATTTTGCCCTCTGATTAGAGTCCCTATTTCTTCCTCTGTTTTCCGCTCCTGTCTTTGTCGGATTCTTGTTTGATGTTTGCTGTTCCTGTGTCCTTGTTTCGCCCTGTCGTGTTCTTTGCCTTCTTCAGATGCTGCGTGTGAGCAGGTGTCTATGTCAGCTACGGCCAGTGCGTTCCCGAAGCGACCTGCAGTCTGTGGTCGCGTCTCCAGTCGTTCCTCTCTATTGACGAGAGGATTTCAGTTTCCTGTTTTGGATTTACTATTGATTATATCCAGGAGAATCATTATTTGTTTAATACTGGAATAAAGACTCTGTTACTATTACGTCGCTTTTGGGTCCTCATTCACCAGCATAACACAAAGAGAGAGACACACAGAGAGACAGAGAGAGAGAGAGAGGGGAGGGAGAGGTACAAAGAGAGAGACACACAGAGAGACAGAGACAGAGAGAGGGGAGGGAGAGGTACAAAGAGAGAGACAGAAAGATACTGAGATGCAGGGAGGGAGAGGGGGAAGACGTACAAAGAGAGAGCGAACGAGAGAGAGAGAGAGAGATACAGAGAGACACAGAAAGCTACAGAGAGAGACAGAAAGCCACAGAGACACAGAGAGAGAGAGAGAGGGAGAGAGAGAGAGAGAGAGAGAGAGAGAGAGAGAGAGAGAGAGAGAGAGAAAGAACTGAACCAGCTCTCTGGATCCAAACTAAAACAATCAAACGAGAGGAACATGAAAAGCTCTCAACTATCTCCCGTACCTCTCCCTCTCCTAAACCCTCTAGACACTGGGGCCTCCCACTACTTTCAGGAACATTCTGGTACAGAACACCTGCTCACTGTGGGTAGACACTTGTCTTACATGGCACAACATAATAAGATACTTCTGAAGAAAGGAGTGATGTGGGGGTTTGGGACTCCTCTGTGGCTTTGGTTTTCTAGGAAAACATTTGGTTTTGGTTCTCTAGGAAATCATGGCTTTAAAGTGAAGTAATGCTGTCCTTCTCTCTGTGTCCTCATTGTCCTGTTTTTCATGTTATCCAACATCTATTATGTTTCCCAAAGAGTGGGCCATGGTCAAAAGTAGCACACTATGTCGGGAATAGGGTGCCATTTGGGATGCATCCAAGGCTCAATCTTCTAACAGTCAATAACAGTGGCAGTAAATGTCCCATCAATAAGCACATACCAGCACAGACCAAGGTTAGTGCTAGTGAAACATTCACAATGTTACAAACACAATGGTTTATCTTGGAATACAGTCAACAGTGTAGAGAGCTAGTGATTTTATTCTCAAATAAATAAAGTATGTGGACACCCCTTCAAATCAATGGATTCGGCTATTTCAGCCACACCCGTTGCTGACAGGTGTATAAAATCGAGCACACAACCATGCAATCTCCATAGACAAACATTGGGAGGTAGAATGGCCTGACTTAAGAGCTCAGTGACTTTCAACGTGACACTGTCATAGGATGCCATCTTTCCAACAAGTCAGTTCGTCATATTTCTGCCCTGCTAGAGCTGAGCGCACACAAGCCTAAGATCACCATATGCAATGCCAAGCGTCGACTGGAGTGGTGTAAAGCTCGCCTCCATTGGACTCTGTAGCAGTGGAAACGCGTTCTCTGGAGGGATGAATCACGCTTCACCATCTGGAAGTCCAACGGAATCTGGGTTTGGTGGATGCCAGGAGAACGCTACCTGCTCAAATGCATAGTGCCAACTGTAAAGTTTGGTGGAGGAGGAATAATGGTTTGGGGCTGCTTTACATGGTTCGGGCTAGGCTCCTTAGTTCCAGCATACAATGGCATTCTAGACGATTCTGTGCTTCCAACTTTGTGGCAGGCCCTTTCCTGTTCCAGCATGACAATGCCCCCGTGCACAAAGCGATGTCTGTACAGAACTGGTTTGTAGAGATCGGTATGGAAGAACTTGACTGGCCTGCACAGAGCCCTGAACTCAACCCCATCGAAACACCTTTGGGACGAATTGGAACACCGACTGCGAGCCAGGCCTAACTGCCCAACATCAGTGCACGACCTCACGAATGCTCTTGTTGATGAATGGAAGCAAGTCTCTGCAGCAATGTTCCAACATCTAGTGGAAAACCTTCCCAGAAGAGTGGAGGCTGTTATAGCAGCAAAGGGGGGACCAACTCCATATTAATGCCCATGATTTTTTATGAGATGTCTTTTCTAACTATGAATATTCTTCTAATCCTTCAATTTTCAAAGACTTCTCTTTCAAACTAAGACATACTTTATTTTCCATTTTCATTGCAGAATGCTGAAATCTGTCTACATGTATACCAGTCTTTTCATATTTAGTCTAACCCAGACAGCATAATCCTAACCTCTCACCTTATTTACCATGCACAGTCTAACCCAGACAGCATAATCCTAACCCCTCACCATATTTACCATGCACAGTCTAACCCAGACAGCATATTCCTAACCCCTCACCATATTTACCAAGCACAGTCTAACCCAGACAGCATATTCCTAACCCCTCACCATATTTACCATGCACAGTCTAACCCAGACAGCATATTCCTAACCCCTCACCATATTTACCATGCACAGTCTAACCCAGACAGCATATTCCTAACCCCTCACCATATTTACCATGCACAGTCTAACCCAGACAGCATATTCCCAACCCCTCACCTTATTTACCATGCACAGTCTAACCCAGACAGCATATTCCTAACCCCTCACCTTATTTACCATGCACAGTCTAACCCAGATAGCATGGCTCGGCTGGTGTGTAGCCTAAATAACTGATGAGGTATTGAGGACACAACAGTGGTAGGCCCGATCACTGACAACAACGAGACAGCCTATAGGGAGGAGGTCAGAGACCTGGCCGGGTGGTGCCAGAATAACAACCTATCCCTCAACGTAACCAAGACTAAGAAGATAATTGTGGACTACAGGAAAAGGAGGACCAAGTACGCCCCCATTCTCATCGACGGGGCTGTAGTGGAGCAGGTTGAGAGCTTCAAGTTCCTTGGTGTCCACATCACCAACAAACTAGAATGGTCCAAACACACCAAGACAGTCGTGAAGAGGGAACAACAAAGCCTATTCCCCCTCAGGAAACTAAAAAGATTTGGCATGGGTCCTGAGATCCTCAAAAGGTTCTACAGCTGCAACATCGAGAGCATCCTGACTGGTTGCATCACTGCCTGGTACGGCAATTGCTCGGCCTCCGATCGCAAGGCACTACTGAGGGTAGTGCGTACGGCCCAGTACATTACTGGGACTAAGCTGCCTGCCATCCAGGACCTCTACACCAGGCGGTGTCAGAGGAAGGCCCTAAAAATGGTCAAAGACCAGTCATAGACTGTTCTCTCTACTACCGCATGGCAAGCGGTACCGGAGTGCCAAGTCTAGGACAAAAAGGGTTCTCAACAGTTTTTACCCCCAAGCCATAAGACTCCTGAACAGGTCATCAAATGGCTACCCGGGCTATTTGCATTGTGTGCCCCCCCAACCGCTCATTTACACTGCTACACTGTTTATCATATATGCATAGTCACTTTAACTATACATTCATGTACATACTACCTCAACTGGCCCGATCAACCAGCGCTCCCGCACATCGGCTAACCGGGCTATCTGCATTGTGTCCCACCACCCACCACCCGCCAACCCCTCTTTTACGCTACTCTCTGTTCATCATATATGCATAATCACTTTAACCATATCTACATGTACATACTACCTCAATCAGCCTGACTAACCGGTGTCTGTATGTAGCCTCGCTACTTTTATAGCCTCGCTACTGTATATAGCCTGTCTTTTTACTGTTGTTTTATTATTTACTTACCTATTGTTCACCTAATACCTTTTTTGCACTATTGGTTAGAGCCGGTAATTAAGCATTTCACTGTAAGGTCTACACCTGTTGTATTCGGCGCACGTGACAAATAAACTTTGATTTGATTTGAGTTTTTGTCTGAGTGGAGCAGACTTTATGATGACAGAGGTTGACAACTGATGATAAAATGTTACCATTAGGATGTGATATTTAGATGTGATGTGTTATTACCACTGAACAAAAATATATGAACTGAGTTACAGTTCATATAATCAGTTAATTAAAATAAATCCAGTAGGCCCTAATCTATCGATTTCACATGACTGGTAATATCTGTTGGTCACAGATACCTTTAAAAAAAATGTAGGGGCGTGGATCAGAAAACCAGTCAGTGTGACCACCATTTGCCTCATGCAGCTTGACACATCTCCTTTGCATGGAGTTCTTTATTTAACTAGGCAAGTCAGTTAAGAATAAATTCTTATTTTCAATGACAGCCTAGGAACAGTGGGTTAACTGCCTGTTCAGGGGCAGAACGACAGATTTGTACCTTGTCAGCTCAGGGATTTGAACTTGCAACCTTTCGGTTACTAGTCCAAAGCTCTAACCACTAGCCTACCCTGCCGCCACAGATGATGACCTGGCTGTTGACTGTGGCCTGTGTAATGTTGTCCCACTACTCTTCAATAGCTGTGCGAAGTTGCTGGATATTGGCCGGAACTGGAACACGATGTCTTACACATCGATCCAGCGCATCCCAAACATGCTCAATAGGTGACATGTTTGGTGAGTATGCAGGCCATGGAAGAACTGTTCAGTTCAGTTCATTCTGTTTGTGCATTTCTAAGGTATTGTTAGTTTTTCTGGGACACTGGGACATTTTCAGCCGGGAATTGTGTACAGATCCTTGCGACATGGGGCCATGCATTATCATGCTGAAACATGAGGTGATGGCGGCAGATGAATGGCACAACAATGGGAGTCAGGATCTCGTCACGGTATCTCTGTGCATTCAAATTGCCATCAAAAAATACAATTGTGTTTCTTGTCCGTAGCTTATGCCTGCCCAAACCATAATCCCACCACCACCATGGGGCAATCTGTTCACAACGTTGGCATCAGCAAACCGCTCATTCACATGACGCCATACACACTCTCTGCCATCTGCCCGGTACTGTTGAAACCAGGATTATTTATTTATTTTATTTAACCTTTATTTAAACAGAGAGTCACATTAAGATTAAAAATATATTTCACAAGAGAGCCCTGTATACATTACTATAAACAGAATATTAAAACAACATGTGTATAAAGCAATATAATTTAGCACACAATAAACCAAAATAAACATTTGTAATAAAAGCAATCACATTCAACTACATGGAGGTCCTCAATCAATAATGTAAACTGCCTGAGTGGCACCAGCACATCTAACTGCAGTGAACTTTGCAGATTGTTCCACAAATGGCCATCGGAGGTGATTATTTGCCCACTGAAGTTGATTACGATGCTGAACTGCAGTCAAGTCAAGACCATGGTGAGGATGACGAGCAGGCAGATTCGTTTTCCTGAGACGGTTTCTGACAGTTTGGACAGAACTTCTTCGGTTGTGCAAACCAACAGTTTCATCAGCTGTCCGGATGACTGATCTCAGACCATCCCGCAGGTCAAGAAGCCGGATGTGGAGATTCTCGGCTAGCATGGTTACACGTGATCTGCGGTTGTGAGGTCAGTTGGATGTACTGCCAAATTTTCTAAAACGGAGAAATGCTCACTAACAGAGATGTTGTCACGTTCTGACCATAGTTCTTTTGTGTTTTCTTTGTTTTATGTGTTGGTCAGGACGTGAGCTGAGTGGGCATTCTATGTTGTGTGTCTAGTTTTCATGTATCTATGTTTGGCCTGATATGGTTCTCAATCAGAGGCAGGTGTTAGTCATTGTCTCTGATTGGGAACCATATTTAGGTAGCCTGTTTTGTGTTGGGGTTTTGTGGGTGGTTGTCTTCTGTCTTTGTGTCTATGCACCAGATAGGACTGTTTCGGTTTTTCACATTTATTGTTTTCGTATTTTGTAGTGTTCACGTTTATTGTCTTAATTAAAGTCATGATGAACACTAACCACGCTGCGCTTTGGTCCGATCCCTGCTACACCTCCTCTTCAGACGAAGAGGAGGAAATCTGCCGTTACAGATGTAAACAAATTGAGAGATACATTTGAGAGAAATAAGGTTTTTGGGATCTTTTATTTCATCTCATGAAACATGGGACCAGCACTTTACATGTTGCCTTTATATTTTTGATCAGTATAAGCTAATGTGATGATATCTTGTATATCTTGTGGTATATTTGAGGTCATTTTGGTTCGATGTGTGATGTTTCTTTGGTTGGATATGTGGGTGGGGCATTTGATTTGTGAGATGACTGATGATAGCTTGACTGGACTTTGTTTGTTAGTGTTTTACCCGAGCTGATTGATCTCAACAATCAATCATTCATTAAAATCATGCTAGCTATACATTCAAACAACAGTGCAGACATAACCTCATCAGTCAGTGTTAACAAGCTGTATTAAAGCTGACTGCAGAAACTACAAGTGTTAGCGTTGCCTCACTGTATCGCCTTCCATGCTGATAAGGCCAATTCCGTGAACAGATCTTTAAAAAGTTGAAATGTGTTGTTCTCCCAAAGCAAACTTCACTCTCCTTTAATGGCCTCATAATTAAACTTACTGTGTGATTAGATGTGCTATTCTCTCTCTGCTCTCTAATCACTCACTGCTAGAGTCACTCAGTGAAATCTTTGCTATAGAAACAACTAATTTAAAATCTTCACTCCTCCTTAATCACTACAGTCATTAGAACTGCTGGAGTCTGATACACCAGACAGGACAATAACATCCTGTTAGGAGACAGAGAGATGTGGTTAAAGACCATATTCAGATGAAAGCAGAGGAAGTCCAACTTTACAATAAACAAAGTGTTGCGGATATGTATTCTATACAATTTGCGGTGGTTGCCTTTCTGAAATGTGGATAACTGTGGATACTGTGGATACTGAAATGTGAATAACTGTGGATACTGTAGATACTGAAATGTGGATAACTGTGGATATTGAAATGTGGATTACTGTGGATACTGACATGTGGATTATAGTTGATACTGTAGATACTGAAATGTGGACTTCCCCGAAAAGTTGCATATCGCAGGGGATATACAATGCAAACGCCACAGGATGTTTTGTGGTGGTCAAGGGCAGTCAAGTCTGGGGTGAACCATCTGTTCCTGGTTCTACATGTTTTGATTGGGGCATGCTTATTTAAGATGGAGAGGAAAGCACTTTGAAGAGCAACCAGGCATCCTCTACTGACGGAATGAGGTCAATATCCTTCCTGGATACCCGGGCCAGGTCGATTAGAAAGGCCTGCTTGCTGAAGTGATTTAGGAAGCATTTGACAGTGATGAGGGTTGGTGGTTTGACTGCGGACCCAGTACGCAAGCAGGCAATGAGGCAGTGATCGCTGATATCCTGGTTGAAGAAAGCAGAGGTGTATTTAGAGGGCAGGTTGGCCAGGATGATATCTAAGAGGGTGCCCAAGGTTATGGATTTAGGGTTGTACCTGGTAGGTTCCTTGATGATTTGTGTGAGATTGAGGGCATCTAGCTTAGATTGTAGGACGGCCGGGGTGTTAACTTCTCCAGGGTAGGGGGCAGCATTCGGAATTTTGGATGAAAAGCATGCCCAAATTAAACTGCCAGCTTCTCGGGCCCAGAAGATATGATATGCATATAACTGGTATATTGGGATAGAAAACACTCTAAAGTTTCCAAAACTGTTAAAATAGTGTCTGTGAGTATAACAGAACTGATTTGGCAGGCGAAAACCTGAGAAGAAACCATTCGGGAAGTAGTATTTATTTTGGTTTTCTATTCAATGCCATTACAGTATCCATTGACTTAGGACTCAAATTGCAGTTCCTATGCCTTCCACTAGATGTCAACAGTCTTTAGAAATTGTTTCAGGCTTGTATTCTGAAAAATGAGGAAGTAAGAGCAGTCTAAATGAGTGGACCCTAAAGTGTCACAGAGCTTTTTCATGTGCACGACCGAGAGAGTGCGTTTCTTGTTTACCTTTTATATTGACGAAGTTATTGTCCGGTTGAAATAATATCGATTATTTAGGCTAAAAACAACCTGAGGATTGAATATTAACATCGTTTGACATGTTTCTATGAACTTTACGGATAAAATTTGGATTTTTTGTCTGCCTGTTTCGACTGCGTTTGAGCCTGTGGATTACTGAAAAAAAGGTTTTTGGAAATAAAGAGACTTTATCGAACAAAAGGAACATTTATTGAGTAAATTAATATCTGCTGAGTGCAGCCATATGAAGATCATCAAAGGTAAGGGTTTATGTTTATCTCTATTTCTGACTTGTGTAACTCTTCTACTTGGCTGGTTACTGTTTGTAATGATTTGTCTGCTGGGCTATGTTCTCAAATAATCGTAAGGTATGCTTTCGCCGTAAAGCATTTTTTAAATCTGACACCGTGGTGGGATTCACAAGAAGTTCATCTTTAAACCTATGTTAAATATGTTTTCTTTTCAGAATTTTTATAATTAGTATTTCTGTATTTGAATTTGGCGCCCAGCAGTTTCACTGGCTGTTGAAGAGGTGGGACGCTAACGTCTCACGTACCCAAGAGAGGTTAAACATGTCCCAGTTTAGTTCACCTAACAGTACAAACTCTGAAGATAAATGGGTGGCGATCAATTGACATATGGTGTCCAGGGCACAACTGGGGGCCGAGAGGGGTCTATAACAAGCGCCAACGGTGAGAGACTTGTTTCTGGAAAGGTGGATTTTTAAAAGTAGAAGCTCGATTTGTTTGGGCACAGACCTGGATAGTATGACAGAACTCTGCAGGCTATCACTGCAGTAGATTGCAACTCCGCCCCCTTTGGCAATTCTATCTTGTCGGAAAATGTTATAGTTAGGGATGGAAATTTCAGGATTTTTTCCTAAGCCAGGATTCAGACTCGGCTACTCCAAGTCTCAGAGCGAGTGACGTTTGAAACGCTATTAGCGCGCACCCCGCTAACTAGCTAGCCATTTCACATCGGTTACTGAATGTTCCTGACTCGCCTAGTTACACTTTTGACTTAAAAATACTTGAAAATACTGTCTAGTAATGATCAACAAATAACTTGACAGAGCTTAAATAATTTAAAAAATGATACTGTGCAAATATTGTACAATCCAGGTGTGCAAAGCTCTTAGAGACTTACCCAGAAGATAGGTGAGATGTATGTGTATAGATGGGTGAGATTTTTAAATCAGGTTGTAATACAACAAAATGTGGAATAAGTCAAGGGATATGAATACTTTCTGAAGGCACTGTACAGGGTGCCATTTGGAGGAAATTTAGCCCACTGGATTGACCAGAGGAGCAAAGCCAACTGTTTCGATCAGGAGGATCAACACAAGGCCTAATTCTACAGCTAGTAGATTTAAATAAATGTATAAATATATACACCGGGGTCCGGAATTATTGACACCCTTGATGAAGATTAGCAAATATTACAGTATAAAATCATTCAAATACTGATTAATAGTGTATGCATAAACAATTTAAATTCTATTATTTTATACTAATTCGCTTTCTCTGAGCAATTGTTTTTGTTAAACAATCCTTTTTTTCTCAAAAAGATAGGGGTCAAAATTATTGACACCCCTGTTTTCAATACCTTGCAATACCTTACCTTGCAAGGATAATGTATTTAAACCCATTGAAAACCTGTGGTTTGAATTGAAGGGGGGAGTTTATAAGCGCAGACAAAGGATATCAAGTATCTGGAAAGATTCTGTATGGAGGAAAGGTCTAAGATCTCTCCCAATGTGTTCTCTAATCTCATAAAACATTTTAGAGGCTCAGTGCTGTTATCCTCGCAAGTTGAGGTATTGAAATGTATCGAAAACAGGGGTGTCAATAATTTTGACTCCTACCTTTTTGAGAAAAAAAAAATACTTTTTAAACAAAATCTCTTTCTCTGAGGAATTGTTTTAGTATAAAATAATATAATTTCCCTTTTTTGTGCATACAATATTTATCAGTATTTTAATGATGTATTTTATACACACATGTTTTGCTAATCTTTATAAAGGGTGTCAATAATTTCGGACCCCACTGTTTATTCCAGAGTAAAGGTATTTCTTTCATGCATCAATAAAATCCCCTTTAATCAGTCTGGAGATAGCAGAGGCCACCGGTATAGGCCAAGCCAATGGAATTAATCTGCTGGCCCAATTAAAACCCTGCATCTGTGAGAAAACACACACACACAATTATAGAATGACACAAGTGAGGTCACAGCTTCCCGTGAGAGAGGGCACTTAATGTAATTACCTGTAACACATATGGAGGGTGAAATAAATGTGTAGCTGCTTCTGAAATGGCACACTATTCCCTATATACTGCACTACGTTGGACCAGAAGTACCCTCTAATGTTTGACCATGACCTCTGCTGCAGCTAATGATAATAAACATTGAATTAATTGATTCATTAATTCATTCATTTATTTAGCACTTCTAGATGCTCAAAGTAGCTCAACGGTAGGGGGAAAGTCCCCAATAGACCAAATCCTATTCCCAGTGAGAGTGGATTTATCCTACTAGGATTAGGAGTTCCCCCGTGTCAGAGGAACACAGCGAGAATAATTCACCACACATTTCCCATTCAACAATGACTAAAGTCCTGAACTATCCTAAAACACTTTGTACATCAGAGCCAAAGACTGCCATTGTATAAACTGACTTTGAGGAGCAGTAATACACTGGGTAATAAGATAATACTTTGGGTTTGAATACAGATGTCCGATTCTAATCCAAGAAAAAACAGTGAAAGCATAGCAGAGAAAACATTGTTTTAAAAGTGTTGTTTGTCCTGAGCCAGCAGCCTATTAATTTCAGTGAAGGAGTCAGGAGCCATCCATAATGCATTGACTCTTCACTTCTCTCCTGACAGAGTACGTACTGTGTGTGTGTGTGTGTGTGTGTGTGTGTGTGTGTGTGTGTGTGTGTGTGTGTGTGTGTGTGTGTGTGTGTGTGTGTGTGTGTGTGTGTGTGTGTGTGTGTGTGTGTGTGTGTGTGTGTGTGTGTGTGTGTGTGTGTGTGTGTGTGAGGTTGAGAGGGTTGCTCAGAGGGAGCAGACAGTCTGCTCATTAAGAAGCTGACATTCTGCTTTAGAAGCATGGCTACTGTAGCGAACAGTCTGGATTAGGAGGAAAAATAACTCCCAGTCAAGGTGGCCGTGATCTCGTACACCAGCCGCCTCTGTCATTTCAATTGAAGGGGCTTTATTGGCATGGGAAACATATGTTAACATTTCCAAAGCAAGTGAAGCAGATAATAAACAAAAGTGAAAAAGTAAACAGTAAACATTACACTCACAGAAGTTCCAAAATAATAAAGACATTACAAATGTCATATTATGGCTATATACAGTGTTGTAACGATGTGCAAATGGGTAAAGTACAAAAGGGAAAATAAATAAACATAAATATGGGTTGTATCTACAATGGTGTTTGTTCTTCACTGTTTTCCCTTTTCTTGTGGCAACAGGTCACAAATCTTGCTGCTGTGATGGCACGCTGTGGTATTTCACCCAATAGATATGGGAGTTTATCAAAATCAGGTTTGATTTCAAATTCTTTGTGGATCTGTGTAATCTGAGGGAAATATGTGTCGCTAATATGGTCATACATTTGGCAGGAGGTTAGGAAGTGCAGCTCAGTTTCCACCTCATTTTGTGGGCAGTGTGCACATAGCATGTCTTCTCTTGAGAGCCAGGTCTGCCTACGGCAGCCTTTCTCAATAGCAAGACTATGCTCACTGAGTATGTACATAGTCAAAGCTTTCCTTAAGTTTTGGTCAGTCACAGGTATTCTGGTATTCTGCCACTGTGTACTCTCTGTTTAGGCCCAAAAGGCATTCTAGTTTGCTCTGTTTTTTTAGTTAATTCTTTCCAATGTGTCAAGTAATTATTTTTTTGTTTTCTCATGATTTAGTTGGGTCTGTGTTTCTGTCCTGGGGCTCTGTGGGGTCTGTTTGTGTTTGTGAACAGAGCCCCAGGACAAGCTTGCTTAGGGGACTCTTCTCCAGGTTCATCTCTCTGTAGATGATGGCTTTGTTATGGATGTAAGGTTCTGTATTTATTTTATTAGTCAACCTTGTGTTCTTTTCATTGTGTTCTTGAATGTAGCCCTGTTTCTTTGTGCTCTTGAACGTAGCCCTGTCTTTTATTTTTGTTCATTGATTTCACCTGTGTTAGTTACTCACCTGGAATCATCAACTCCTTATTTAGTTCAGTTCATTCTGTTTGTGCATTTCTAAGGTATTGTTAGTTTTTCCTAGCTCGTTTGTGAGAACCAGATATAGCCTTCAGTCCTAGTTTTGATTCACCTGCCTGTTTGCCTACTACCTATGTATGACCATTGCCTGCCTGTGACCACAATTCCTGCCTTCTGCGAAGGCGAAATAAACACCTGCCGCGCCCTGCGCGTGTATCTACACCTTTTTCTCCCTGAGTATTCATTACAATAGAAAGTTTGGGAATCGATCCATTTAGGTGGTGTAGAATTTAACAGCTCTTTTCTGGATTTTGATCATTAGCGGGTATCGGCCTAATTCTGCTCTGCTTGTATTATTTGGTGTTTTATGTTGTACACAGGGGATATTTTTGCAGAATTTGGTGTTTGTCCCATTTTGTGACTTCTTGGTTGGTGAGCGCACCCCAGACCTCACAACCATAAAGGGCAATGGGTTCTATAACTGATTCAAGTATTTTTAGCCAGATCCTAATTGGTATGTCAAATGTTATGTTCCTTTTGATGGCATAGAAGGTCCTTCTTGCCTTGTCTCTCAGATCGTTCACAGCTTTGTGGAAGTTACCTGTGGCGCTGATATTTAGGCCAAGGTATGTATATTTTTTGTATGATCTAGGGAAACGGTGTCCAGATGGAATTTGTATTTGTGGTTCTGGCGACTGGACCTTTTTTGGAACACCAAAATGTTGGTCTTACTGAGATTTACTGTCAGGGCCCAGGTCTGGCAGAATCTGTGCAGAAGATCTAGGTGCTGCTGTAGGCCCTCCTTGGTTGGTGACAGAAGCACGAGATCATAAGCAAACAGTAGACATTTGACTTCAGATTCTAGTAGGGTAAGGCCGGGTGCTGCAGACTGTTCTAGTGCCCTCGCCAATTCGTTGATACATATGTTGAAGAGGGTGGGGCTTAAGCTGCATCCCTGTCTCACCCCACAGCCCTGTCGGAAGAAATGTGTGTTTTTTGCCAATTTTAACTGCACACTTGTTGTTTGTGTACATGGATTTTATAATGTCGTATGTTTTTCCCCCCAAACTCCATCAATTTGTATAGCAGACCCTCATGCCAAAGTGAGTCGAAGGCTTTTTCGAAATCAGCAAAGCAAGAGAAGACTTTGCCTTGGTTTTGGTTTGTTTGTTTGTCAATTACGGTGTGCAGGGTGAATACGTGGTCTGTCGTACGATAATTTGGTAAAAAGCCAATTTGACATTTGCTCAGAACATTGTTTTCACTGAGGAAATGTACGAGTCTGCTGTTAATGATAATGTAGGAGATTTTCCCAAGGTTGCTGTTGACGCATATCCCCCGGTGGTTATTAGGGTCAAATTTGTCTCCACTTTTGTGGATTGGGGTGATCAGTCCTTGGTTCCAAATATTGTTATATAGTTGTTAAATAGTTTTAGTATAGCAAATTGGAATTTGTTGTCTGTATATTTTATCATTTCATTGAGGATACCATCAACACCACAAGCCTTTTTGGGTTGGAGGGTTTTTATTTTGTCCTGTAATTCATTCAAGGTATTTGGACAATCCAGTGTGTTCTGGTAGTCTTTAATAGTCACTAAGATAGTCACTGCTTGAAACATATTGGTATTACAGACTCAGACAGGGAGAGGTTGAAAATGTCAGTGAAGACACTTGCCAGTTAGTCAGCGCATGCTCAGAGTACACGTCCTGGTAATCCATCTGGCCCAGCGGCCTTGTAAATGTTGACCTGTTTAAAGGTCATACTCACATCGGCTGCGGAGAGTGTGATCACACAGTCATCCGGAACAGTTGATGTTCTCATGCATGTTTCAGTGTTGCTTGCCTCGAAGCGAGCATATAAGTTATTTCGCTCGTCTGGTAGGCTTGTGTCACTGGGCAGCTCTCAGCTGTGCTTCCCTTTGTAGTCTGTAATAGTTTGCAAGCCTTGCCACATCCGACGAGCGTCGGAGCCGGTGTAGTACGATTCGATCTTAGTCCTGTATTGACGCTTTGCCTGTTTGATGGTTCGTCGAAGGGCATAGCGGGATTTCTTATAAGCTTCTGGGTTAGAGTCCCGCTCCTTGAAAGCAGCAGCTCTACCCTTTAGCTCAGTGCGAATGTTGCCTGTAATCCATGGTTTCCGGTTGGGGTAGGTACGTACAGTCACTGTGGGGACGACGTCCTCGCTGCACTTATTGATAAAGCCAGTGACTGATGTGGTGTACTCCTCAATGCCATCGGAAGAATCCGGAAGCGTCCATATTCCAGTCTGTGCTAGCCATTTGTATATGATTTTGCTGTTTGTTCTTTGTTATAGAGCCATAAAGATTGGAGAAGTGGTTCACCCATACATCTCCATTTTGGATAGATAATTATTCATGTTGTTGTTTGTTTAGTGTTTTACAATTTTCACAGAAGGAGTTAGAGTCTATGGATTCTTTAATTACATTGAGCTGATTTCTGACGTGCTGTTCCTTCTTTTCCCGTTGTGTATTTCTGTATTGTTTTTGTGACCGTCTATGTCTCTGTCAAACCATCTACATGTGTAGAGGTTAGGGCCAGAGCCATAGATGGGGACATATGTACTGTATGGCCCTGAGACAGTCTGGTCGGGCCTTCTTCTTTGCCTGAAATCCAAACTCATTATAGTTCAGCTTCTTCTTCTACTGTGGAGAGAAACAATAATGCAACAATGATATTTTGGTTTGGATTCCAGGCTAGCCTGCCCTCTCCTAACTGGTGTCTGGCGTGTGTATGTGTGTGACTTAGACAGGGATAAATCCCACAGTGGGCTAGGGGACGGCCAGCCAGGGGAGCAATGGAACAGAAATCCTAATGATATCAAAAAGGGGAAGTATCTGCCCAGACCCATGATGCATCCTAAATTGCAAATTGTCATCATAGGGCTCTGGTCAAAAGTAGTGCACTATATAGGGAAAAGGGTGCCATTTGGGACGCATCCCCAGACACAGACCCAGGACGACAGGGCAAGAGGTATACGCATCCCCAGTCTCAGACCCAGAACGACAGGGCGAGAGGTGTACGCATCCCCAGTCTCAGACCCAGGACGACAGGGCGAGAGGTATACGCATCCCCAGTCTCAGACCCAGGACGACAGGGCGAGAGGTGTACGCATCCCCAGGCTCAGACCCAGGACGACAGGGCGAGAGGTGTACGCATCCCCAGGCTCAGACCCAGGACGACAGGGCGAGAGGTGTACGCATCCCCAGGCTCAGACCCAGGACGACAGGGCGAGAGGTATACGCATCCCCAGGCTCAGACCCAGGACGACAGGGTGAGAGATATACGCATCCCCAGGCTCAGACCCAGGACGACAGGGTGAGAGGTATACGCATCCCCAGTCTCAGACCCAGGACGACAGGGCGAGAGGTGTACGCATCCCCAGTCTCAGACCCAGGACGACAGGGTGAGAGGTGTACGCATCCCCAGGCTCAGACCCAGGACGACAGGGTGAGAGGTGTACGCATCGCATCCCCCAGGCCTACTGAACCTACTGAAATAACATGTCAGCCTTTATCAGAGGGGAAAGGGGAAAATAAACATAATTTATTGCCTTTAATTCCCTTGTTTGTTTTAGAGGGGGCGTCTGGGAAGGCACTATAATAATGTGATGAAATTCTGGGCTCTGCAGAGCCATGGAGGCAGGTGTATTCCCCTGGCTAGAGGGAGAGCTGGATAAATATAGGAACGTTCACAGGCTGCTTTCACTCCCATTTCTCAGTATCCCATCACCAATAAGTGACCACTAGGAGGAAAAAAATAGGGGTGTCTGTTGTTGATTCAATTAAAGGGAGTTTTGCTAGGTGACATCAAAATGAAAGTGGTAGCAGAGTAGCCCAGATTTTAAATCATTTGAATGTGCTGCATTAGTGCCCCCTTCCTCTTGGTTTGGCTATAATCTTGAAAGTTGACAGCCAGAGACTGTCTGTGGGGATGAATAGAGACAGAGAGACTAGTGTTGGCATCCCACCAAACCCTGCTGGGGATTAGGAGAGAAACAGAGAGGAGGATGGAAGCTAGGAAATGAGAGACAGAGAGGAGGGTGGAAGCTAGGGGAGGAGGGAGACAGAGTGGAGGATGGAAGCTAGGAGAGGAGAGATACAGAGAGGAGGATGAAAGCTAGAAGAGGAGAGAGACAGAGAGGAGGATGAAAGCTAGGGGAGGAGAGAGAGAGAGAAGAGGATGGAAGCTAGGAGAGGAGAGGGACAGAGAGGAGGATGGAAGCTAGGGGAGGAGAGAGACGGAGAGGAGGGTAGAAGCTAGAGGAGGAGAGAGACAGAAAGGAGGATGGAAGCTAAGCTAGGGGAGAAGACCAAGGGAAATAAACTTCAGCTTTATTCACATGTGACTACAGTTTATGCATAATCTACATGCTGTATGTGTTGATACATTGACAGTCAAATGGCCAAAATGGCCCACAGTGAAATGTAATTAGGTGGTGAGACAGAACACAGCTGACAACAATGAGACTGAAAGTCAAGCAGAACAGAGCCTGTTTAACATACATAGCTGAACTGAACTGAGAGACATCTACAATCAAACACAGAATATCATTAATCTGACTAATGTAGTCACTTCTCCCATCAATCCTCTCACCCCTCCTCTAACTCCTCCGCTCACCGCTCCTCTCATCCCTCCATCTGAAACAAGACATCTATACCTACAAGTCATTCTGAGGAGCTGTCTCCAACTAACCACAGAAACTATTTAAATGAATATCACGATAATAATGAGAAATCCCACATCCAATTCCCTAATCTAAATTATAGCCGTTATCAAACGTACAAATGACACGGGCCACGTCAAGTCACCAGTAGACAGAACACAGACATTATGTCGGCATAAATCCCAACAGAAAGAGGATGTGTCCCAAATGGCAACCGATTCCCTATATAGTGAACTGGTCAAAAGACCTACGGGCCCTGGTCAAAAGTAGTACACTATTTAAGGAATAGGGTGCATCCTGAGACTCCCATTTCATATGCCCTGTAGTGCCCGGGTGCCGTCCCTGTTCAAACAAATGGACGTGGCCGCAGGAAGGAGAATGGATCTGTGTTTGACAGGCGGTTTAAAGGAGTAAATAGAGTGGTGACACGGGGAGGGAAGGTCACAACGCACTGGGACATGAATGACAGGTAATCAGGGAGAGGGAGAGGGAGAGGGAGAGGGAGAGGGAGAGGGGGAGAGAGAGAGAGAGAGAGAGAGAGAGAGAGAGAGAGAGAGAGAGAGAGAGAGAGAGAGAGAGAGAGAGAGAGAGAGAGAGAGAGAGAGAGAGAGAGATGGGCACATTTGCATTGAGATGGAGGCATTTAAAGTGTCAGTCAATGACTCCGGCCTGGTCGAGCATTCAAATTGAATTCCTACTGAATGAAATAGTTTGTGTAGTCTGGTCTCACCCCTGCATTCTTCAGCCTTTCGACTTCTCATTTGATTTTCAATGGGGTTTTGGGGGGCTTTTTCCTCAAATGGCACCCTATTCTCTTCATAGTGCACTACTTTTGACCAGGGCACATAGCGAATAGGGTGGGACGCATACACCATGATACTGTAGCTGCCCTTTTCATCATTCACAGACATCATTCATCAAATTACATAAAAGATGACCGGTAGAGACTGAAAAAAATGCTGTATTTCTTTATGAGAGAGAAAAAGTGAAGGAGGGAGCCTGAGGGTAAGTAAAAATTACTTATTACAGCAGAAAAGAGTCGCATTTTAAAGAAATCCTGGCATGTCTGTCTTGCTCTGAGCTCAAATGCCACATGGGGGCAGAATGGTGTCAGCCTGAAGCAGAGAGGGCACGCACATGTCTGATGGTCACCACATAAAGATGGAGCTGACAGACATGGCAGCTCTGCTTCTAGCTCCTAAGCAACTTTTCAGTATTTAGTTTTTTTGTGTGTTATTTCTTACATTATTAGCCCAGAACATTTTTTGTGTTATTACATAACTTTTAGATATCAGAGTGGCGGTAACTCACCAGCATTACGACCAGGAATACAACTTTCCCAAATTGGATCTTTTGTTCTTACCCCACAGGTCAATTTAACACATCCCAAAGGCTGCTCCAAGACACCGACTGTGGAGAAGAGGTATTCGGAGTGGACTTCTAGTCCGACTCAGGAGGCGTGCACACCATCCACCTCTTCCGAGTATATTACTCGCTAATGTTCATTCTCTGGGCAATAAAGTAGACAATCTCAGG
Organism: Salvelinus alpinus; assembly: GCF_045679555.1. NCBI lineage: Eukaryota > Metazoa > Chordata > Actinopteri > Salmoniformes > Salmonidae > Salvelinus > Salvelinus alpinus. The sequence continues at coordinate 78,924,510 of NC_092088.1, forward strand.
GTGAGGATCTCCATCCACAGAGACATCAAGGACTGGAACATACTCTGTTTCACAGAATCATGTCCCTCTCGGGATATACTGTCCCTGTCCATACAGCCAGCTGGGTTCTCAGTACATCGCGCAGACAGGAATAAAGAACTCTCAGGGAAGAAGGAAGTAAGGGGTGTATGTTTCATGATAAACTACTCATGGTGTGATTGTGATAAATGTACAGAAACTCAAGTCCTTTTGTTCACAAGACCTAGAATACATTACAATCAAATGACGACCATATTACCTCCCAAGAGAATTCTCTTCGGTTATAGTCACAGCCGTGTATATTCCCCATCAAGCCAACACCACGACGGCCCTCAAGGAACTACACTGGACTTTGTGCAAACTGGAAACCACATATCCTGAAGCCGCATTTGTTGTAGCTGTGGATTTTAACAAATCAAATTTGAGGAAAACACTACCGATGATCTATCAACACATTGCACTGCTAAAACACTCGACCACTGCTACTCCAACTTCCGGGATGCCTACAAGGCCCTCCCCCGCCCTCCCTTTGGCAAATCAGATAATGTATACATTTTTCTCATCCCTTCCTATAGGCAGAAATTCAAACAGGAAGTACCCGTGTTAAGGTCTATTCAATGCTGGTTATACCAATCGGAAACCATGCATCAAGATTGTGTTGATCACGCGGACTGTGATATGTTCTGGGTAGCCTCTGAGAATGACATGGACGTTTACACTGATGTGGTGACTGGGTTCATCATGAAGTGTATAGCGGATGGTGTTCCCACAGTGACTATTAAAACCTGCCCAAATCAGAAACTGTGGATAGATGGTAGCATTCGAGCAAAACTGAAAGCGTGAACCACCGCATTCAACCAAGGTGACTGGGAATATGGTTGAATACAAACAGTGTAGTTGTTCCCTCCATAAGGCAATCAAACAAGCAAAACGTCAGTACAGATACAAAATGGCGTCGCAATTCAACGGCTCAGATATGACACGTACAGTGGGGAGAACAAGTATGATTTTTAAGTAATTAATTTGCATTTTATTGCATGACATAAGTATTTGATCACCTACCAACCAGTAAGAATTCCGGCTCTCACAGACCTGTTAGTTTTTCTTTAAGAAGCCCTCCTGTTCTCCACTCATTACCTGTATTAACTGCACCTGTTTGAACTCGTTACCTGTATAAAAGACACCTGTCCACATACTCAATCAAACAGACTCCAACCTCTCCACAATGGCCAAGACCAGAGAGCTGTGTAAGTACATTAGGGGTAAAATTGTAGACCTGCACAAGGCTGGGATGGGCTACAGGACAATAGGCAAGCAGCTTGTTGAGAAGGCAACAACTGTTGGCGCAAATGGAAGAAGTTCAAGATGACGGTCAATCACCCTCGGTCTGGGGCTCCATGCAAGATCTCACCTCATGGGGCATCAATGATCATGAGGAAGGTGAGGGATCAGCCCAGAACTACACGGCAGGACCTGGTCAATGACCTGAAGAGAGCTGGGACCACTGTCTCAAAGAAAACCATTAGTAACACACTACGCCGTCATGGATTAAAATCCTGCAGCGCACGCAAGGTCCCCCTGCTCAAGTCAGCGCATATCCAGACCCTTCTGAAGTTTGCCAATGACCATCTGGATGATCCAGAGGAGGAATGGGAGAAGGTCATGTGGTCTGATGAGACAAAAATAGAGCTTTTTGGTCTAAACTCCACTCGCCGTGTTTGGAGGAAGAAGAAGGATGAGTACAACCCCAAGAACACCATCCCAACCGTGAAGCATGGAGGTGGAAACATCATTCTTTGGGGATGCTTTTCTGCAAAGGGGACAGGACGACTGCACCGTATTGAGGGGAGGATGGATGGGGCCATGTATCGCGAGATCTTGGCCAACAACCTCCTTCCCTCAGTAAGAGCATTGAAGATGGGTCGTGGCTGGGTCTTCCAGCATGACAACGACCCGAAACACACAGCCAGGGCAACTAAGGAGTGGCTCCGTAAGAAGCATCTCAAGGTCCTGGAGTGGCCTAGCCAGTCTCCAGACCTGAACCCAATAGAAAATCTTTGGAGGGAGCTGAAAGTCCGTATTGCCCAGCGACAGCCCCGAAACCTGAAGGATCTGGAGAAGGTCTGTATGGAGGAATGGGCCAAAATCCCTGCTGCAGTGTGTGCAAACCTGGTCAAGAACTACAGGAAACGTATGATCTCTGTAATTGCAAACAAAGGTTTCTGTACCAAATATTAAGTTCTGCTTTTCTGATGTATCAAAAACGTATGTCATGCAATAAAATGCAAATGAATTACTTAAAAATCATACAATGTGATTTTCTGGATTTTTGTTTTAGATTCCGTCTCTCACAGTTGAAGTGTACCTATGATAAAAAATTACAGACCTCTACATGCTTTGTAAGTAGGAAAACCTGCAAAATCGGCAGTGTATCAAATACTTTTTCTCCCCACTGTATGTGGCACGGTCTACAGACAATCACGGATTACAAAGGGAAAACCAGCCAAGTTGTGGACACCAACGTCTTGCTCCAGGAAAAGGTAAACACCTTCTTCGCCTGCTTTGAGGATAACACAGTGCCACCGACGCGACCTGCTACCAAGGACTGTGGACTCTCCTTCTCCGGGGCTGATGTGAGCCTTTAAGTGTTAACCCTCACAAGGCTGTCAGCCCAGATGGCATCCCTAGCCGCATCCTCAGAGCATGCGCAGACCAGCTGGCTGGAGTGTTTACGGACATATTCAATCTCTCCCTATCCCAGTCTGCTGTCCTCACTTGCTTCAAGTTGTCCACCATTGTTCCTGTACCCAAGAAAGCGAAAGTAACTGAACTAAATGACTATCGCCCCATAGGACTCACTTCTGTCATCATGAAGTGCTGTGAGAGGCTAGTTAATGATCACATCACCTCTACCTTACCTGACACCCTAGACCCACTTCAATTTGCATACCGTACCCAATAGATCCACAAACGATGCAATCGCCATCGTACTGCACACTGCCCTATGTAAGAATGCTGTTCATTGACTATAGCTCAGCCTTCAACACCAGTCCCTATCCATATCGACGGGACCGCAGTGGAGAAGGTAAAAAGCGTCAAGTTCCTTGGCGTACACATCACCAACGATCTGAAATGGTCCACCCACACAGACAGTGTGGTGAAGAAGGCGCAACAGCGTCTTTTCAACCTTAAGAGGCTGAAGAAATTTGGCTTGGCCCCTAAGACCCTCACAAACTTTACAGATGCACAATTGAGAGCATTCTGTCGGGCTGTATCACCGCCTGGTACGGCAACTGCACTGCCAGTAACCACAGGGCTTTCCAGAGGGTGGTGCGGTCTGCCCAACGTATCACCGCAGGACACCTACAGCACCCGATGTGACAGCAAGGCCAAAAAGATCATCACGTACATCAACCACCTGAGCCACGGCCTGTTCATCTCACTACCGTCCAGAAGGCAAGTTTCAGTACAGGTGCATCAAAGCTGGGACCGAGAGACTGAAAAACAGCTCTCAAGGCCTTCAGAATGTTAAATAGCCATAACCAGCCGGGTACCACCCGGTTACTCAATCCTGCACCTTAGAGGATCCTGCCCTATATAGACTTGGAATCACTGGTCACTTTAAAAATGGAACACTCATCACTTTAATAATGTTTAAATAATGTTTACATACTGCTTTACTCATCTCATATGTATATACTGTATTCTTTTCTACTGTATTTTAGTCAATGCCACTCTGATATTGCTCAATCTAATATTTATATGTCTTAATTTCATTATTTTACTTTTAGATGTGTGTGCATTGTTGGATAATACTGCACTGTTGGAACTAGGAGCACAAGTATTTCGCTACACACGCAATAATATCTGCTAAATATGTGTATGTGACCAGTAAAATGTGATTTGATCACCACACAGCCTGTCAGAAGTGGGTCTGGCTGTGTGACACAGCTCTGCCTCAGATTATACCCTGCTGGCTTTAGTGTGCCAGTAGAAATGCACTGACATTTGCTTCATAAACCTTGGCTATACCAGCACTGTCTGGCTCTCATTTTGTTTCAATATATGTCAAAATTAGATATGATCTTGTTTCAGAGTATATGAGGACTTTTCTCTCATAAGGCTCTGAGTGACTTGTCTGAGATACAAATGGAAACATATTTGATGTAATGCCCCCTTTTCCCAGGGCTGTACACATACTACAAGGTTCTCTTTTACTGTAATCTTTATCAACAGACTGGGAAAAGATAGTCTACTCTTTTACTTTAACCCTGGTCTTTAGACAACAAGGACATACTGACTACTGCAACAACACTACAGTGAAAAGAGACAAGCATCTGTGGCTCTGTGATGTCATCGTCTGGTGAAGGTGAGAGAGATGTCCGGCATCGTTTTCTGTTTCTATTCCACATGGACTTCATCAGGTTTCACAATGACACTGTAGTCTATTTATGACATCGCCAGGGAGCGCCAGTGACATCAGTAAGCAGTACATGCGTTCAAAGTGGCACCCTATTCCCTTTAAAGTGAACTACAAAAGTAGTGCACTATATAAGGAATAGGGTGCTATTTGGGATGCATCCTTGGTTGCAAGGTGCATTTCCACCCCACAGATCACATGGCTCGAGGGTACAGGCCTATCAAATATACAGGAGGTATAGATCTCAGGACGAGAATGGCACGGTTCAATAACTATTCCAGTCGCACCAAACTGCAGGGTAGAGAGAGAAACTGGAGTCTTTCATGTGTCAAAATGGCTCTGATAATAACTTCTGACACTAGCAACCAAATGAGTTTCTGCCAATCAGTTTCTGGGCCTCTTGGTACTGAACAAGAGAGGGAAAACAGGTCAAATTTTCAAAATGATTTGTTTACGATGGGTTGAGTCTCTATTTCAGCCAACAGTCGTAACAAAATACCTGCGGAAATAAGTATGCGGAGTGCAGCCTCAGAACAGCTCTGGCCTTGGCTATGAGTGGGGTTGCATTGAAGGGGTGGAGGAAGAAAAGGAGAGATGATTCATGTCTCTCTGTTTCTGATGAATAATACATTCTTCAAGCTAGTTCTCCAGCAAAATCTAGTCCCAAATGGCACCCTATTCCCTATGGGCACTGGTCAAAAGTAGTGGACAAATAGGGAATAGTGTGCCATTTAGAACACAATCCTGGTCTATCTCTCCTTTAACATTCACTCAGGAGGAGAACTACCTTGCTGCTCGGTGAATCAGCAGGACCTCTCACCTAGCTTCCTTTCCATCCAACTCAACTTCTAGTCGACTAATAGAGTAAGAGAACTTCTTGGAGAGCGCATGTGTCCCAAATGGCACCCTATTCCCTATATATGACACTATGTAGGGAATAATGTGCCATTTGGTGCACAGCCCTGGTATAGTTTAGTGCCATGAGATTACTTCTAGCATGCAAAAAGATTCATGTTAAAGGGATATTTGGGGATATTGGGGTCCAGTATGAAGAAAGTTACCAAGGTAGTTTCGAGAGCCAACGCTAACTTGCGTTAGCGCAGTGACAAGTCTACAGGAACTATCACTTTAAACAGTGAATAATGACGTGGAGGTGACAGATAGTTTGTGGGGAATAAAAGCTGCTTTTTTGTGTAATTAGTCTTGCTTGTGCCACACAGATTTTTTTTATAACCAACTCCCCCCAGCTTCGTGATAAATGACTATAGGTATTTTTATTTGTGTTTATTGAGACGTATTCCAGATTTGAACATTGTAATACTCCTCTCTTCATTGTCTCTACACTACAGGGGTGGGCAATTCCAGTCCTCGAGGGCCTGATTGGTCTCACAGTTTTGCCCCAGCCCCAGCTAACACACCTGACTCCAATAATCACCTAATCATGATCTTCAGTTTAGAATGACATTTGATTAATCAGCTGTGTTTGCTAGGGATGGAGAAAAGGTGTGACACCAATCAGGCCCTCGAGGACTGGGATTTCCCACCCCTGTGCGGATTTAAAGGGACAACTATACATGATCAACCTTGTAATATCGTTCTCTGTTTAACAGGGCTGTGTTCGGAGACGCTGTTTATGGTTTTTACATCGGCCACAATAAGCACTGCATTGTAAAGGAGTTTGAGTGTGAGTTTGAGTGTGATTGAAACAGGCCACTGTAATCTAACAAATGTTTTTTTGATATAATGGGCACTGGCGAAGAAGCACCATAGAGAGAGGTCAGTGGGCGGTTATTAACAGCATAATTGGGTCTCATCTCTCTCCCAGGCTTTAATTTGGCCACAGCTTTCCATCACGCGCCAGTCAGTCAGTCCATAGAAAGAGAAATCTATGAGTCAGTCAGTCAGTCCAGCCTGTCAGGAGTTGGAGAGTGACAGACAGGCTGCACTGAGAGAACTTGCTATTAAGACCACTTCTCTCCTTCTCTTCCAGAGACACGATACGCATCCCAAATGGCACCGTATTTCCTACATAGTGCATTACTTTTGACTCGTTTGGGACGCAAGCCCAAAATCTTGGGAAGAAATGAGGACCTGGGACTCTCATAGATACAAGCAGTCATTTAGTGCATCATTTCCGCTTTAGTGACAATGACAACAATGAGTTTGAACGGTAAACAAAGCATGAAGCAAGCAGATTGTTGTCATTTGTGAGATGTTTAGGCTTATATTGTTTTCAAGTCCTGCTGCAGCAGTCAGACCTACGTGACTACTAATAGAGAGGGCTGAACCCATCACAGCTGATGAGGCATTGTGCTTTGAGTATTAATGAACTGCTATCCACAGGAAGTAGTGTCTTTGTCATATCATATAATCAAGACATATGTCAAAAACACAAACATCAATATCCTACTATATATTAAGATACTTCTACCAGGAATAATGGTGGAGCACTGCAGTGTGACAAAGCAGGCATTATGCGTAATCAAACAGGTATCTACATACCGGAATTTCTATGTCTATCCATCTATCTTCAGAGCTCGTGCTGCGAGGTCACCTAAACTGTGACATGCTTATCACCCCGGGCATCCTACAATCTAAACTTGATGCCCTCAATCTCACACAAATTATCAATGAACAAACCAGGTACAACCCCAAATCCGTAAACACGGGCACCCTCATAGATATCATCCTAACCAACTTGCCCTCCAAATACACCTCTGCTGTTTTCAACCAAGATCTCAGCGATCACTGCCTCATTGCCTGCATAAGTAATGGGTCTGCGGTCAAACGACCACCCCTCATCACTGTCAAACGCTCCTTGAAACACTTCAGCGAACAGGCCTTTCTAATCGACCTGGCCCGGGTATCCTGGAAGGATATTGACCTCATCCCGTCAGTAGAGGACACCTGGTTATTCTTTAAAAGTGCCTTCCTCACCATCTTAAATAAACATGCCCATTTCAAAAAATGTAGAACCAGGAAGAGATATAGCCCTTGGTTCTCTCCAGGCCTGACTGCCCTTGACCAGCACAAAAACATCCTGTGGCGTTCTGCATTAGCATCAAATAGCCCCTGTGATATGCAACTTTTCAGGGAAGTTAGGAACAAATATACACAGGCAGTTAGGAAAGCTAAGGCTAACTTTTTCAAGCAGAAATTTGCATCCTGTAGCACAAACTCAAAAAAATTCTGGAACACTGTAAAGTCCATGGAGAATAAGAGCACCTCCTCCCAGCTGCCCACTGCACTTAGGCTAGGAAACACTGTCACCACTGATAAATCCTCTATAATTGAGAATTTCAATAAGCAATTTTCTACGGCTGGCCATGCTTTCCACCTGGCTACCCCTACCCCAATCAACAGTCCTCCACCCCCCACAGCAACTCGCCCAAGCCTGATGTTCTGAAAGACCTGCAAAATCTGGACCCCTACAAATCAGCCGGGCTAGACAATCTGGACCCTCTCTTTCTTCAGGATCTGCCAGAGCCGTCAGTCAGCCAGGATCTGCTAGAGCCGTCAGTCAGCCAGGATCTGCCAGAGCCGTCAGTCAGCCAGGATCTGCCAGAGCCGTCAGTCAGCCAGGATCTGCCAGAGCCGTCAGTCAGCCAGAATCTGCCAGAGTCGTCAGTCAGCCAGGAGCTGCCAGAGTGACCTGTCACGCCGGCGATGCCGGAATTCCCCCTCAGTCCGGAGCTGCCCCTCAGTCCGGTGCTGCCCCTCAGTCCGGTGCTGCCCCTCAGTCCGGTGCTGCCCCTCAGTCCGGTGCTGCCCCTTAATCCAGTGGGGTTAATATGGAAGGTAGCCATTAGGAGGAGGCCACGGAAGCGGGGATTAACTATGGTGGGGTGGGGACCACGTCCAGAGCCAGAGCCGCCACCGTGGACAGATGCCCACCCAGACCCTCCCCTATAGGTCAGGTTTTGCGGCCGGAGTCCGCAACTTTAGGGGGGGGGGGGGGGGGGGTACTGTCACGTTCCTGACCTTATTTCCTTTGTTTAGTCTTGTTTAGTTGGTCAGGACGTGAGCTGGGTGGGCATTCTATGTTTTTGTCAACTAGCCTGATATGGTTCTCAATCAGGGGCAGGTGTTTTACGTTTCCTCTGATTGAGAACCATGTTAAGGTAGGCTGTTCTCACTGTTTGTTTGTGGGTGATTGTTGCCGTGTCTGTGTTTGTGCGCCACACGGTACTGTTTTCGTTCGTTCGTTTGTTCACGTCGTTTATTTGTTTTGTATTTTGTCAAGTGTGTTTTTCGTCTTCGTTGCTTTATTAAAAGATATGTATTCAACCCACGCTGCGTTTTGGTCCGATCCATGCTCCTCTTCAGACGAGGAGGAAGACGAGCGTTACAACTGTAGACTACTTTATCACTGACCCCAACCCAGAGTCTCTTAGAGTGCTCACAGTCAGTCCACTGACACCCCTATCAGATCACAGCAAAATCACACTCTACTTGAACAGAGCTGTGCTCAATCATTAGGCATCAAAACCAAAGGAACTGAATAATATTAAGAAATGCTATAGATGGAAGGAAAGTGGTGTGGAAATCTTCCAAAAAACAATTGCCAAATTGAATTGAAAGCTTTTTTGAAATCAACAAAGCATAAGAAGACTTTGCCTTTGTTTTCATTTGTTTGTTTGTCAATTAGGGTGTGCAGGGTTAATACGTGGTCTGTCGTATGGTAATTTGGTAAAAAACGATTTGACATTTGCTCAGTACATTGTTTTCGCAACATTTCTGTTTGAGCGTCACTAATCTGTAGAGAGTGAGCTAATGTCACTGGACTACAGCTCAATTACTCACTGTCCAGACTGGCCAATGTTGTGAGACCTACGCTGCTAGAGAATACATGGGGAGGATGAGGATGTGCCATCATGCAGACAGGACAGGACAGAACCATTAGGACAGAGCTGGCGAAGTTGACAGTCAAACAATATAAATAACAATCAATCATTCTACTATAGTGATCATCAAGCTATGCACATATTTTTCAGTTTACATTTGTGTTCACATAATTAAACCTTTATGTATGTATTATGAATTACCAAAGGTGTCTGACTTTGTATTAAGTACAGTGTCAAATGCAGTGCTTAATTTGGAAATCGGGATGGTGCCCGAACAAAAAGTGAGCAGAAAGGGGGGTGACCTGGGGAGTTCTGAGGTAGCGGAATGCATGAGAAACAAAATCACCTTCAATAAAGCGTTGCATGCATATCATCACATTTGCATAATGGCATAGAGCACAGAGAGAAGGTCCACACATGGGGAACATATTAGTAGCCTAGGGTCTGGGGGGGGGGGGGGGGGGGAGTGACATTTTCTAAACGCGTTTCAAGCAATTCATGAGTCACTGCACAAATGATCGAAATGACAGGCTACTTTGACACTGACAAACTGAGATCAATAAAAACGACCTTGTCTTGAATTTATCAATAGACTAGGCCTAAGTGTGTGGAGAAATATACTGTAGGCTACAAAATGAGGAGGAAATTATAGTCCTAAAACTGCGTTCCAGTTTCCCAGACTCACCCAATGATGCACAGCTCACTTGGTGGTGATGCCCGATGCTCTCGTGCCAAAAACCTCTCTCTCTCTTGTTTAACTTTGTAAAACAAGATTTGCAAGTTGATAAATATTTTGATAGCCTACAGCTGGAGCCATTTGCTTTCCATCCTGTGTTTTCCCTAGACTGTATCTGAAATATTGCATACTGTTTTGTCTGCATGCTGTTTGTTCACTGACAGTTTTGCCGTGCGTTCCCGACTGCAGGCTATTTCTTGTTATTGGGCTGCAATCCACAGCTAGGCTATTTTTAAGAAGAAGCTATTGATCTTCTGTGGCTAAATTATATGCCTTCTCATGATGTAGTAGTGTAACGGCTGTCAATGTCGTTCTCCTCCTCAGACGAGGAGGAGCATGGATCGGACCAAGATGCGGAGTAGGAGGTATTCATGATTTTAATGACAAACCAACAAACACTAACAAATTAACAAAACAACAAACGTGACTAACCTGCAACAGTCCTGTGTGGCCCAAACGCTAACACAGGAAACAAACACCCACAAAACACCAGTGAAACCCTGGCTGCCTTAGTATGACTCTCAATCAGAGACAAACGATACACACCTGTCTCTAATTGAGAATCATACCAGGCCGAACACAAAACCCAACATAGAAATAGAAAACATAGACTGCCCACCCAACACTCACGCCCTGACCAATAAAGACATACAAAACAAGAGAAAACAGGTCAGGAACGTGACAAGTAGGCTATTCTAAATTATGTAATTTATTTCTGAACAGACATAATTAATTCTATAACTTTAGCAAATGTATTTCAATTTATCAGGGGTGCTGCAGTTCCTTCAGAACCCTTTGCACGGTTATGATTCTATAAGGAAATAAATGATGAAGTGCAATGGAGAGATGAGAGTTCCAGGCTCGTGTCTATCAGAGCAGAGGGAGAGAGATCATAAAACGTGAATCTCATTCTAGTTATGTGAGGGATACTGGCGTGCTTCTCATACAGTCAAGGCCACGCATTGGTCTCAAACATAGGTTACAATGTTGAGCAAACCATAAGCCCCGGCCAGCTCAACCCAAATCAACTTTTAAAATATTAGGCCCGGCTGAAAATCTACTTTTTCACATGACGTTTTTTTGTGGGGGCATGAAAATTTATGAAGAGGCATCTCGAATGAACTTGAATCGCTTTTATTAGAATTTATACATTGCAAAAAGTGGAGGAAAATAAGTTATTCCATGAGAGTTACCGGATCCGGCCAAATAAGTGCCAGAACAAAACAGTCCAAAACAGAGAGGTGCTGGATCCTGTTCCGGCTGGGTCCAGTTCAAATTAAGCACTGGATATGATACAAGGCATTTATAGATGTGTTATGAAGGACCGAAGGGGTCTCACTTCAAACTAAGTATTACAGGACATTACATTAAGTTTCAATAAACAGGTTAGCAACGTTCTGATGATTTATGAGGGTTCTCTCATGATCCACAGGCTACTGTAGGGTGTGAGAGGTAGTGAAATTGGTTGATGGACCTTCAAAGCTTGCATTTGTGTGTGTGTGTGTGTGTGTGTGTGTGTGTGTGTGTGTGTGTGTGTGTGTGTGTGTGTGTGTGTGTGTGTGTGTGTGTGTGTGTGTGTGTGTGTGTGTGTGTGTGTGTGTGTGTGTGTGTGTGTGTGTGTGTGTGTGTGTGTGTCAGAACCAAGATGATTTGGAGTAGTCCAACCTGAGACTACTGCACCAGGTACTTCTCTTCTGTTCCCATGCTGGAGACCAAGCCTTGATTCCAACCTGTTACAATGGTGCAGACATGTTGTGGCTGATCTTTCAGCAGGGGAGTGGGTCAATCCGTCAAAGATCTGAATGGGTCCAGCATCGTGCGGTATGGCTCGTTGTTGTTGTGTCAAAGCTCTGAATGGGTCCAGCATCGTGCGGTATGGCTCGTTGTTGTTGTGTCAAAGATCTGAATGGGTCCAGCATCGTGCGGTATGGCTCGTTGTTGTTGTGTACTGAGGAACATGTAACTTAGCTCCAGAAGAAAGACACTTTCAATGTCTTTAGGTTGGGGGCTTTCATCAAGGTAAGTGTTTCTTGGTGTAATGTCATCCCCAGGCTACTGCACACAGCACATATAAGCCTGGGATATCAACCATTCAAAGTTGGCCTTAGTGGGAGTGACCATATAATTCTGTAGGAGTGACCTTATGAGTAAAACATTTGTCATTGTCACTACTTAACACAGTAAAAAAGTCATAATTATTGCTAGACCCTGCCCATTTCCACAATGTATCTTCTAAAAATGTCATTTGAACCCAAACCCTAACTAATGAAGGCCAAGTATGATGTGTTGATCCACCAGACCTTTGGCGCATTTGGGCAGAAGTGTCTGGGAATGAGATTAGGTGTAGTGTGACTAGAGCTAGAGCCATCCTTCAGCACAACATGTCACCCTTTATAATGCACATGTATATATCATATTCGACAGTGGGTTATGTCACATTTGACATTGGTGATCATGTCGCACAGTTATGTACATTTATGAACCCTTTATAAAGCATGACATACTTGCATGATGTTTTGTAACACATTTATGTAGTGCTTATGAATGTATTATGAAGGCTTTATAAGCTGAACGTCACGTAAAGCGGGACCGAAAACATAAATAAAGTTACAAAATAAGCACTTGTCGTCTCTCAAATACATCGTTACAGTTGTTGGTTAGCTTGCTAGCAAATTTGATCTATATTAGCACAGACAAGAAAGAAAGAAAAAAATTAAAAAAGAAAGAAAGAAAGAAAGAAAGAAAGAAGAAAGGAAAGAAGGAAAGAGTAACGATTCCGTAATTACAGACGCTGGGAGACGGAAGCAAGTACAGGGTGAAGATATAATAATAAACAGACATGAAACTAAACAAGAATAACATCTGGACAAGAGAAACAAAGTAACATCAATGCAGACACGGGAATGAAACGGAGGAAGTGACAGATAAAGGGGAGGCAATCAATGACGTGATGAGTCCAGGTGAGTTCGATGAAGCGCTGGTGCGCGTAATCATGGTGACAGGTGTGCGTAATGATGAACATCCAGGCGACCTCGAGCGCCAGAGAGGGGGAGTGGGAGCACACGTGACAGAAAGAAAAAATAAAGAAAAAAAATAAAGAAGAAAGAAAGATTCCTCCCACTGCCCCTCTGACGGTCGTGGGTGTCCACAAGACAATAATCAAGGGGCCACCACTCGTTATCATTACAAAGTGTGCTTGAACAACTGAGGGAGGGAACAAGCTTATGATCACAAGCAACGTATCTGTCTGTTTTAAATCCATTTATTTGAATCTGAGGAGAGGAAAGTAAAGGGGGAGGCAGATGCTGACGGGGCACAGCTGGCAATGACGGCTGGCACAGGAACAGGAGAGGAAAGGGGGTAGGAAGTGGAGGAGGAGAGGATTTGAACAAACCTGTGCATCCATTCTGGTTCCCTACTTGAGGAAATCCCTCAAAAGCCCTGGTGTACAATCTGATGTCTGTGTTTAGCTTTCCATCACCATCCATACAGTCATTACTGATGTTCATTGTTGCGCGATGTGAAGATGAATATGAAAGCCTGTCTGTGATGTCTTCAGCTGAACAGAAGGTACTATGATGAGCCTTCTGTTGGAACCTGGAACATTCTGTTGGAACCTGGAAGTGTCCTACCAAACCAAGCAAAGGTTTCTATGCTAGTCCAAACTTGCAACGTAGCATTCATGCAAACTAATCAACAAACTCTTACAGAAAATATGATGATGTCCATTGATAGTAGCTCTCCAGACCCAGAGAAAATTCTGGAAATGTGTGACAACACTCCCATACTGTCCAGTACGCAAAAAACTCACCATAAGTGGGCAGGCGGAGCAAGCAGAGCGAGGCGGGTGGGAAATGCTAGCAGTATAGTCCATATCTCCAATCATCTTTGCTGATAGCGATGCTGTGTTTCCATAAATTGATGACTTGGTCTAATTTAGCATGCATGGTAAAGCCTCAAGCCTTAGCTACCTAAACCAATTCAAATTAGCTCGAAAAAAAGTGAATAATGACAACCTTTATATTGTTTTTTGTCACAACAGCGCGAGTAAAACAAAGCAAAAATAGAGAACCGTTCTAATTGAGCGAGGCGTCAAAGTGGACAACTCGCCCACCCGGCTTTGGTTGGGTCATTATAATTCAAAACATTGCACTCCAAAATAAGTCACACATGCCTGGCATGCTCACCTTTGGTGAGTATAGGCCATAAGTGAAGGGGACACAGGTCTGACCTGGCCAACTTCAACTGCTTTAATGTGCAGCTCCAGCATTTGCTCTCAGTATACGCAATATACACCTTAGTATTGAGAATACATTACCCTGCTACACGATGGAAACAGGACCCTTTCCTATTACAGCCTGTGTGATTGACCCATTGCATGGGGACATTGTAGCATAAAAGCTGGCTGAACCCTGTGGTGGCATATTTCTGCTTTACCAAATGAGGAGAAACAAACTTCACACACCAGTCAGAGTTATACTTAAACTACATTTTTAATAATAATAAGAGCTTTGCATTAGCACATGACTTTCAACGATTCGCCATTTCTAATGAACCGTTGAGTGTCAACACAATGGCTACTGAGATCATTTATAGCAAAGATCCACCCCCATTTGACATGACAAACCACAGATATTTAGGAACTGTTCACAAAGAAAGACTTTTACTTGAGAGAGGAGTATCCCATAGCCAGATAGCATTCGCTATAAATTATCGTTCAGTTTGGTCCCTAAGACGAGGTTCTAATCTCATTCATGGTACTTCATAGTACAAAAACACCAACTCATCCAATTGCATATATCAATTGTCAACTCTAGATACACCCATCTCAAGTAAACCCCCTCTTGACCCCACTCCTGGACAAGCTCACTGAGGGGAGTGAGCCTCTAGGTCATACACTATCCCATGATAAGTGTAAGATCAGAGGACATACAATGGTTCCAGACACTGCCATACACCTCCCCCCAATGGAAAAGGAGGGAGTGACTGGCGCACAGACATTGTGGAGACAAGTAATTGGTTCCCCATTAATCACGCCATCCCTTCACATGGTTTAAGAATAGGTAAAGACACATTCACATATGAAGACAATGTTCCATTCTGTCCACTTCCCTTTCTGATATTCTGCATAGCACCAGGGACATGTGAAAGACAAGCCTGACCTCTCCCCTCTCTGGGCCCCAAGTGACTGAGCCCTAGCTGAGGGAAAAGTGCAACTGCCAACACTAGAGTCCAAAGGGATACATTCTAATGACAAGTATCTCACATAAGTCTAATTCTGATTCATCCGCCACAACCCCAACATTTATCTGACAAGATTTAGGGAGACAGAAGGAGGTAACAGCTCTCCAAACAAGAGCAAAAAATGATTTAAAAACAATCTCTCACCAGCCCATATCTCACACTCATGTAGACAATTATGTGCAGTGTCTGAGACTCACAGAAAAGGAAAAATGTAGCGGAATAGAGAAAAGCACTCAGTCTAGTATAGAAGAGATGAACTAGGCTCAACGCTTCGCATGTCCAGTAACTGTGTCCCAAATGGCACCCTATTCATTATAAAGTGGACTATATTTGATGCGAGCCCTATGGGCCCTGGTCAAAAGTAGTGCACTACAAAGGAAATAAACTGCCATTTGGGACACATGCAATGCTAAATACGCCCAAACAGCTATTTCTCAAAGGTTGGCAGAGAGAGACAGGTCTCAATGCTGTGCTCTTGATTTCTGCGGTTTGACCTGACCAGTTCATAATCACACTATTTTACACAATGACAGACTAAGACTGTCTTGGTGTTTGACATTGCACTGGCCCAATCTCATTATAATACATTGTCTCATCCAATAATGTCTGATGAATATAAATGTATTCATTCCAAAAGGTTAACGAGAACAACGTGAATTTAAAAGGTACGATGATCCGTCTGCTATAACTCATGTAAATGGAGATATTTTATTATTAGGTTTTTAATGAAGGCCTTTTGAAGTACGGCCCTGGGAGAGCTTCAAAGTAAGCACCTCCATTTGGCTTGGCATTCACAAAAACCACTCCAATCGAAAATAAAAAGCCAATGGATGTGAAGTGTTGTCGTCACTAAAGCCTTATGGTCCCTGGTCAAAAGTAGTGCACAATAAAGGGAATAGGGTAGAACAACGTGAATTTAAAAGGTACGATGATCCGTCTGCTATAACTCATGTAAATGGAGATATTTTATTATTAGGTTTTTAATGAAGGCCTTTTGAAGTACGGCCCTGGGAGAGCTTCAAAGTAAGCACCTCCATTTGGCTTGGCATTCACAAAAACCACTCCAATCGAAAATAAAAAGCCAATGGATGTGAAGTGTTGTCGTCACTAAAGCCTTATGGTCCCTGGTCAAAAGTAGTGCACAATAAAGGGAATAGGGTGCCATTTGGGACGCATACAACGTGACAGGTGTCCTCTCTATCTACCTACTGCTTGGCATAAGGCACCAAGCCTTTAGTGACGACAACACTTCACTTCAGCCTTTAGTGACGACTACATTTCAGCCTTCAATGACAACTACACTTCACTTCAGACTTTAGTGACAACTACACTTTACTTCAGCCTTTAGTGACGACTACACTTCACTTCAGCCTTTAGTGACGACTACACTTCACTTCAGACTTTAGTGACGACTACACTTCACTTCAGCCTTTAGTGACAACTACACTTTACTTCAGACTTTAGTGACGACTACACTTAACTTCAGCCTTTAGTGACGACTACACTTCACTTCAGACTTTAGTGACGACTACACTTCACTTCAGCCTTTAGTGACAACTACACTTTACTTCAGACTTTAGTGACGACTACACTTCACTTCAGCCTTTAGTGACAACTACACTTTACTTCAGACTTTAGTGACGACTACACTTCACTTCAGCCTTTAGTGACGACTACACTTCACTTCAGACTTTAGTGACGACTACACTTCACTTCAGCCTTTAGTGACGACTACACTTCACTTCAGCCTTTAGTGACAACTACAGTTCACTTCAGTAGTCATCATATGATGGAGCCCTCACTGCTGCCTGATCATCCTATTTTTCCAACTTAATTGAGGAAAATAAGAACAATCCAAAATGTATTTTTGATACCGTCGCAAAGCTAACTAAAAAGAAGCATTCTCCAAGAGAGGATGGCTTTCACTTCAGCAGTGATAAATTCATGAACTTCTTTGAGGAAAAGATCATGATCATTAGAAAGCAAATTACGGACTCCTCTTTAAATCCGCGTATTCTTCCAAAGCTCAGTTGTCCTGAGTCTGCACAACTCTGCCAGGACCTAGGATCAAGGGAGACACTCACATTTTTAATACTATATCTCTTGACACATTGATGAAAATAATCATGGCTACTAAACCTCCAAGCTGCATACTGGACCCAATTCCAACTAAACTACTGAAAGAGCTGCTTCCTGTGCTTGGCCCTTCTATGTTGAACATAATAAACGTCTCTCTATCCACCGGATGTGTACAAAACTCACTAAAAGTGGCAGTAATAAAGCCTCTCTTGAAAAAGCCAAACCTTGACCAAAAAAATATAAAAAAACGAATCAGCCTATATCGAATTTCCCATTCCTCTCAAACATTTTAGAAAAAGCTGTTGCGCAGCAACTCATTGCCTTCCTGAAGACAAACAATGTATACAAAACGCTTCAGTCTGGTTTTAGACACAATCATAGCACTGAGACTGCACTTGTGAAGGTGGTAAATTATCTTTTAATGGCGTCAGACCGAGGCTCTGCATCTGTCCTCGTGCTCCTAGACCTTAGTGCTGCTTTTGATATCATCGATCACCACATTCTTTTGGAGAGATTGGAAACCCAAATTGGTCTACACGGACAAGTTCTGGCCTGGTTTAGATCTTATCTGTTGGAAAGATATCAGTTTGTCTCTGTGGATGGTTTGTCCTCTGACAAATCAACTGTACATTTCGGTGTTCCTCAAGGCTCTGTTTTAGGACCATTATCGTTTTCACTATATATTTGACCTCTTGGTGATGTCATTCGGAAACATAATGTTAACTTTCACTGCTATGCAGACGACACAGCTGTACATTTCGATAAAACATGGTGAAGCCCCAAAATTGCCCTACCTGGAAGCCTGTGTTTCAGACATAAGGAAGTGGATGGCGGTAAATGTTCTACTTTTAAACTCGGACAAAACAGAGATGCTAGTTCTAGGTCCCAAGAAACAAAGAGATATTCTGTTGAATCTGACAATTAATCTACAGTCATCTCAAATACAACTGTGATTGACCTCGGCGTTAGCCTGAACCTTGATCTCTCTTTTGACGAACATATTAAGACTGTTTCAAGGACAGCTTTTTCCTTGCAAAAATCAGAAACTTTCTGTCCAAAAATTATGCAGAAAAATGTATCCATGCTTTTGTCACTTCTAGGTTAGACTACTGCAATGCTCTACTTTCCGGCTACCCGGAAAAAGCAATAAATAAACTTCAGTTAGTGCTAAACACAGCTGCTAGAATCTTGACTAGAACCTAAAAATGTGATCATATTACTCCAGTGCTAGCCTCTCTACACTGACTTCCTGTTAAGGCAAGGGCTGATTTCAAGGTTTTACTGCTAACCTACAAAGCATTACATGGGCTTGCTCCTACCTATCTTTCTGATTTGGTCCTGCTGTACACACCTACACGTATGCTACGGTCACAAGACGCAGGCCTCCTTATTGTCCCTAGAATTTCTAAGCAAACAGCTGGAGGCAGGGCTTTCTCCTATAGAGCTCCATTTTTATGGAATGATCTGCCTATCCATGTGAGAGACGCAAACTCGGTCTCAACCTTTAAGTCTTTATTGAAGACTCATCTCTTCAGTAGGTTCTATGATTGAGTGTAGTCTGGAGTGTGTGGAAAGGCACTGGAGCATGTCTCTGCCTGGCCGGTTCCCCTCTCTCCACTGGGATTCTCTGCCTCAAACCCTATTACAGGGGCTGAGTCACTGGCTTACTGGTGCTCTTCCATGCCATCCCTGGGTGGGGTGTGTCACTTGAGTGGGTTGAGTCACTGATGTGATATTCCTGTCAGAGTTGGCGCCCCCCCCCCCTTGGAATGTGCCGTGGGGAGATCTTTGTGGGATATACTCGGCCTTGTCTCAGGATGGTAAGTTGGTGGTTGGAGATATCCCTCTAGTGGTGTGGGGGCTGTGCTTTGGCAAAGTGCGTGGGGTTATATACTGCCTGTTTGGCCCTGTTCGGGGGTATCGTCGGACGCAGTATTTATGCTGCAATAGTTTATGTGTCGGGGGGCTAGGGTCAGTCTGTTATATCTGGAGTATTTCTCCTGTCTTATCCAGTGTCCTGTGTGAATTTAAGTATGCACTCTCTAATTCTCTCTCTCTTTCGCTCTCTCTCGGAGGACCTGAACCCTAGGACCATGCCATGTTCTGTTATAATCTCCACCTGGCACAGCCAGAAGAGGACTGGCCACCCCTCATAGCCTGGTTCCTCTCTAGGTTTCTTCCTAGGTTCTGGCCTTTCTAGGGAGTTTTTCCTAGCCACCGTGCTTCTACACCTGCATTGCTTGCTGTTTGTGGTTTTAGGCTGGGTTTCTGTACAGCACTGTGACATCAGCTGGTGTAAGAAGGGCTTTATAAATACATTTGATTGATTGATTGATTGAGATGGCTTACCTCCAAATGGCCACTTCCAGTCTTTCAGATTTGTAGTTTGCAGCTGTGACATGGGTCTTAAATGGCACTCAATGTCAAAAGTAGTGCACAATAAAGGGAATAGAGTGCCATTTGGGTCTCACTCACAACCGGTTCTCAACATTTGAAAATAATGGTTTTGTTCCGGAACAATAGTGTTCCCGTTTCTGTTTCCGTTCCTCAGAAAATGTAGTTATTTTCACGTTTTTGGTTCTGTTCCCTGAACCGGTCCCAATCCCTGTCTCCAAACCCACATTTTTGTAACATATCTTATAACCTAACCAATAAACCCAAATAGATATGTAGCCTAGCTGTATTCCCTCACCTTCCCTCCCCTACTACTGAGGGCTACCCAGCTCAACAAGGCAGGTAAGCGTTTTTCGTCATGAACGATGTTTTGGAGGCAGCTCTAGTGGTCACTTGCTGGCACAGCCACAAAGTCATTAAATGTTTTAAACCTAACCTTAACCACACTGCTAATCCTGATGCTTAAATTTAGACCAAAAAGCTAATTTTTGTTTTCATAAATATTCACAATATAGCCCATTTTAACATTGCAGCTGGCCAGGACAAGACTCATGACAATAAACGTCAAGCTGCCCCAACAAGGTCCATCGGATTTAAGGCCACCGGTCTCTGTTTAATGAGCTGCTGCATGACAGTTAGATGATCTTAGCTTTAGCATGCAGGCCAGTGACCAATCGGTAAAGAGTGAGAGAAAGAGGGAAAGAGAGGAGAGAGAGACAGGAGAGAGGGGAAGGAGAGAGAGAGGCAGGAGAGAGGGGAAGGAGAGAGAGGAGAGAGAGACAGTAGAGAGGGGAAGGAGAGAGAGAGGAGAGGGAGAGAGATAGAGACAGGAGAGAGGGGAAGGAGAGAGAGGTGAGAGGAGAGAGAGAGAGACGGGACAGAGGGGAAGGAGAGAGAGGAGAGAGAATGGAGAGAGAGAAAGAGGGAGATGGAGAGGGAGAGAGAGAGGCGAAGGGAGAGGGAGAGAGAGGCAAAGAGAGAGGGCAAGAGAGAGAGAGGGGCAAAGGGAGAGGGAGAGAGCGAGCAAGAGACTCCACAGCTCAAAAGCTGTCTTACACCAGACTACACAAGACAGACAGGAGGACTCACATGTCCCATGCTTCAACACACCACAATCTGGTATTGGACAGCTGAGCTGAGCACCCAGAAAGAATGGCACATTTGAGTTCTGTTCTGAAGTGCTGTTCTGACGTGCTGTTCTGAAGACAAGTTGAAATAGATTATGCGACAACTGCGGTGGAAATGATTGTATGCGCTAATATTGATATAAAAACCATCATATAGTAGAAAGATATGTTTTATTGTATTACCATTGTACTACCACCACATCGTGGAAAAGCATTTTATAGGCAGATGGAATAAGTTTAACTTTTTGGAATATTTGTATAAAAATCTGTTGCCAATTGGATGGAAACCTAGCTAATGGCAAGGGAAATTAAGTCATTCACCAAGACCACAATTTATTTTGACATGGCCTTGAATGTGAAAATGTACATCACAGAGCACATTCTGAACACCTTGTGACTGTGTCCATCTCCACTGTTACAGTCTATATTTTTTTCTATATATTTTTTATTTTATTTAACTAGGCACGTCAGTTAAGAACAAATTCTTATTGACAAAAAGAAAAGGCCTCCTGCAAGTACGGGGGCCTGGGATATTTTTTTTTTTAAATGAATACAATATAAATATAGGACAAAACACACATCACAACAAGAGAGACAACACAACACTACATAAAGAGAGACCTAAGACAACAACATAGCAAGGCAGCAACACATGACAACTCAGCATGGTAGCAACACAGCATGGTAGCAGCACAAAACATGGTACAAACATTATTGGGCACAGACAACAGCACAAAGGGCAAGAAGGTACAGACAACAATACATCACACAAAGCAGCCACAATTGTCAATAGGAGTGTCCATGATTGAGCCTTTGAATGAAGAGATTGAGATACAACTGTCAAGTTTGAGTGGTTGTTGCAGCTCGTTCCAGTCGCTGGCTGCAGTGAAGAGAAAAGAGGAGCAACCCAGGGTTGTGTGAGCTTTGGGGACCTTTAACAGAATGTGACTGGCAGAACGGGTGTTGTATGTGGAGGATGAGGGCTGCAGTAGATATCTCAGGTGGGAGTGAGGCCTTAGAGGGTTTTATAAATAAGCATCAACCAGTTGGTCTTGCAATGGGTATACAGAGATGACTAGTTTACAGAGTAGTATAGAGTGCAGTGATGTACAGTCAATAACACAATAGAAAAGTCTATATACAGTGTGTGTTAAGTCTCTGTAATCTTGCGTGGGTAGGATGGTCATCTGAATCAGGGTTAGTTTGGCAGCTGGGGTGAAAGAGGAGCGATTACGATAGAGGAAACCAAGTCTAGATTTCACTTTAGTCTGCAGTGTTGATATGTGCTGAGAGAAGGACAGTGCACCGTCTAGCCATACTCCCAAGTACTTGTATGAGGTGACTACATCAAGCTCTAAACCCTCAGAGGTAGTAATAACACCTGTGGGAGTAGGGGCATTCTTCTTACCAAACCACATGACCTTTGTTTTGGAGGTGTTCAAAACAAGGTTAAGGGTAGAGAAAGCTTGTTGGACACTAAGAAAGATTGTTGTAGAGCATTTAACACAAAGTCTGGGGAGGGGCCATCTGAGTATAAGACTGTATCATCTGCATATACGTAAATGGATGAGAGAGCTTCCTACTGCCTGAGCTATGTTGTTGAGAGGTAATTAGCAAACCAGGCCAAAGACCCCTCAGAGACCAGAATGGAATGGTCTACCGTATCAAAAGCTTTGGCCAAGTCAATAAAAATAGCAGCACAACATTGCTTAGAATCAAGGGCAATGGTGACATCATTGAGGACCTTTAAGGTTGCAGTGACACATCCATAACCTGAGCGGAAACCAGATTGCATACCAGAGAGAATACTATAGACATCAAGAAAAGCCAGTCAGTTGATTATCTGACAAGTTTTTCCAACACTTTTGATAAACAGGGCAAAATAGAAATAGGCCTATAACAGTTGTGATCAGCTTGATCTCCCCTTTAAATAAAGGATGAACCGTGGCTGACTTCTAAGCAATGGGAACCTCCCCAGAAAGGAGAGGCAGGTTGAAAAGGTCAGAGATAGGCTTGCCGATGATAGGGGCAGCAACCTTAAAGAAGAAAGGGTCTAAACCATCTGGCCCAGATGGTTTTTTGAGGTCAAATTTCAGGAGCTCATTTAGCACCTCGGAATCAGTGACTGCCTGCAGGGAGAAACTTTGTAGTGGGGCAGGGGAAAAAGAGGGAGGAGCGTTGGGGCTCTTCGCATTAGAAGGGGTGGGAGATGTTGGATTGGCAAGGAGGCATGGCTAAGTGAAATAGGAATCCTGACTTTATGAAGTGGTGATTAAATGGCCCAGCCATGTGCTTGTAACAACCACATCATCAACATTAAGGGACATGGGCAGCTGTTAGGAGGAGGGTTTATTCTCCAGGTCATTAACGGTTTTCCAGAACTTCTTGGGGTTAGACCCAAGGAGAGAGAACTGCTCCTTAAGTAACTAACTTTGGCCTTCCGGATAGCCTGAGTGCACTTATTTCTCAATTGCCTGAACGATAGTCAGCCTGAGTATGCGTGTGCCGAACCTTTAGTCAAATGCAATTCTTGAGGTGGAGTAATTCTGCAAGATCACGGTCAAACCAGGGGCTGAACCTGTTTTTAATTATCATTTTCTTTATGGGGGCGTGTTTATGGGGGCGTGTGTATTAAAAATACCACTGAAAATATCAAAAAAGAAGGTCCAAGCGTCTTCGACAGAGAGGATCAAGCTGATTCTATACCATTTTACAGAGGTCAGTTTGTGAAGGAAGGCTTGTTCAGTCAAGTTTTTTAGCAAGCGTCTATAACAAATCAGGACAGGTCGTTTCACTGTGCAGCCATTACGAACACAGGCTGTAAAACAGTGATCGCTAAGGTCATTACAGAAAACACCAGACTGATACCTATCAGGATTATTTGTGAGGATAACTTCGAGGAGCGTAGCCTTTTCTGGGTTTTTGGAGTCATACCTTGTGGGATTGGTAATAATCTGAGAAAGATGTAACGAGTCCCATTGCTTTATGACTTGTTCAGGTGGTTTAAGCCTGTCCCAGTTTAGGTCACCTAGCAGGAAAAATTCAGACTTAGTGTAAGGGGCCAGGAGAGAGCTTCGGGCAGGTAGGGTACAGGCCGGTGCTGATGGAGGACAATAGCACCCAGCAACGTTGTGCAGTGAGGTCTGCACAACGCATCACCGGGGGCAAACTACCTGCCCTCCAGGACACCTACAGCACCCGATGTCACAGGAAGGCCATAAAGATCATCAAGGACAACAACCACCCGAGCCACTGCCTGTTCACCCCGCTATCATCCAGAAGGCGAGGTCAGTAAAGGTGCATCAAAGCAGGGACCGAGAGACTGAAAAACAGCTTCTATCTCAAGGCCATCAGACTGTTAAACAGCCACCGCTAACATTTAGTGGCTGCTGCCAACATACTGACTCAACTCCAGCCACTTTAAAAATGTAAAAATTGATGAAAAAATGTATCACTAGCCACTTTAACCTGTTAGTGTGTAGGGGGCGCTATTTTCACTTTGGGAAAAAATCGTGCCCAATTTAAACGGCCTCGTACTCTATTCTAGATCGTACAATATGCATATTATTATTACTATTGGATAGAAAACACTCAAGTTTCTAAAACCGTTTGAATTATATCTGTGAGTAAAACAGAACTCATTTTGCAGCAAACTTCAACAGGAAGTGAAAAATCTGAAATCGAGGCTCTGTTCCAGGGCCTTCCTATTCATTTGCTTGAAATCTATGGATATACATGCACTTCATACGCCTTCCACTAGATGTCAACAGGCAGTGGGAGGTGGAATGGGGTGTCTAGCTTGATCTGAGGTCGAACAAGAGCTCTTGGAATGACGTGACCCCAAATTTCCTTTGTCCAGCAAGGCGCGGGAAGGAACCCTGGATTGCCTTCTGAAAAGCTTTCGGTATAGACGGCTAATATCTCCGGCTTTGATTTTATTTGATACATGTGATAATATCATCGTAAAGTATGTTTTTTCAATATAGTTTTATCAGATTATTGAACGTTTATCGGGAGTTTTGGCGTTTTCCGTTCTCTGCGTTTGGTGAAGATGGACAACTTCGCGCCACTTGGCTAGCTTTGGTTGCTAATTCGACAGGAGAAGAGGACATTCTAAAACCAAACAACGATTTATTCTGGACAAAGGACTCCTTGTACAAGATTCTGATGGAAGCTCAGCAAAAGTAGGAACCATTTATGATGTTATTTCGTATTTCTGTGGAAAATGTTTAGTACTATTTTCCACCCTCATTGCAGGCGCTGTCTCGCTATAACGTAAGCTGTATGTCGTACTAAAGTTATTTTTAGAATTCTAACACGGCGATTGCATTAAGAACTAGTGTATCTTTCATTTGCTGTACAACATTTTTTTGTAAAGTTTATGATGAGTTATTTGATTAGATTAGGTGAGTGTCAGAAATATATCCGGATAATTTTGTGCAGTTTGGCTACGTATTCACATTGTAAAACCACGATTTGTACAGCTAAATATGCACATTTTCGAACAAAACATATATGTATTGTGTAACATGATGTTATAGGACTGTCATCTGATGAAGTTAGTCAAGGTTAGTGAATAATTTTATATCTTTTGCTGTTTTTTTGCGATCGCTACCTTTGCGGTGAATGAATGCGGTTGTGTGGTTGGCTATTGTGGTACGCTAATATAATGCTATATTGTGTTTTCGCTGTAAAACACTTAAAGAATCTGAAATATTGGCTGGATTCACAAGATGTTTATCTTTCATTTGCTGTACACCATGTATTTTTCATAAATGTTTTATGATGAGTATTTATGTATTTCACGTTGCTCTCTGTAGTTATTCTTGCTGCTTCGGTGTTATTTGTGATTGTAGCTGCAATGTAAAACTATGATTTATACCTGAAATATGCAAATTTTTCTAACAAAACATAGATTTATTGTATAACATGTTATAAGACTGTCATCTGATGAAGTTGTTTCTTGGTTAGTGACTAATTCTATCTCTATTTGGGGGTTTTGTGCAAGCTACCTGTGCTGTGAAAAAAATGTCTGTGCTTTTTTGTATTTGGTGGTGAGCTAACATAAATATACGTGGTGTTTTCGCTGTAAAACATTTAAAAAATCGGACATGTTGGCTGGATTCACAAGATGTTTATCTTTCATTTGCTGTATTGGACTTGTTAATGTGTGAAAGTTAAATATTTCAACAAAAAAAAATAAAAAAATTTGCGCGCTGCCTTTTCAGTGGAATGTGGGGGGGGCTAGAAAGGTTAAACAATGCCACTTCATATAATGTTTACATACCCTACATTACTCATCTCATATGTATATACTGTACTCTATACCATCTACTGCATCTTGCCATCTTGATGTAATAAATGTATCACTAGCCACTTTAAACAATGCCACTTTTATATGTTTACATACCCTACATTACTCATCTCATATGTATATACTGTACTCGATACCATCTACTGCACCTTGCCTATGCCGTTCTGTACCATCACTCATTCATATATTTTTATGTACATATTCTTCATTCCTTTACACTTGTGTGTATAAGGTAGTTGTTGTGAAATTGTTAGGTTAGATTACTCGTTGGTTATTACTGCATTGTCAGAACTAAAAGCACAAGCATTTCGCTACACTCGCATTAACATCTGCTAACCATGTGTATGTGACAAATAACATTTGATTTGATTTGATTTGAAGCAGGAGTTATGATCCAAAGAGCCAAAAATTAAATATATAACAACGTGGAGCTAGTGTCACACCCACTTGGGAGAAGCTTTTATTTCTGGAGACAGATTTCTTGTAGAAAATGCAAGTGGATGGTCTTTGAACAGCAGGAGGGGGCCCAAAGGCCTCGACACCTCTTACTTCACACCTCAGTGCTAATTGATGTTGTATCTGGTCTGTCCTAGCAAGCCTTAACTCAGCATTCAGTCCCCATAAAGTCAAATATATTATTGTAATGTACTTTCTTTTTCTTTTTTCTTTTTTTCTTCTTGGCTTTCAAAATAGCATCAGACCAAACACTACTCACTCAGTTCCAGGTTGGATGGTGTCCTGAATGAATAGTGGTTCTGTCAGTCAGGGAATGTGTTTCAGTGGCATACTGAATGAATAGTGGTTCTGTCAGTCAGGGAATGTGTTTCAGTGGCATACTGAATGAATAGTGGTTCTGTCAGTCAGGGAATGTGTTTCAGTGGCATACTGAATGAATAGTGGTTCTGTCAGTCAGGGAATGTGTTTCAGTGGCATACTGAATGAATAGTGAATGAATAGTGGTTCTGTCAGTCAGAGAATGTGTTTCAGTGGCATACTGAATGAATAGTGGTTCTGTCAGTCAGGGAATGTATTTCAGTGGCATACTGAATGAATAGTGGTTCTGTCAGTCAGGGAATGTGTTTCAGTGGCATACTGAATGAATAGTGGTTCTGTCAGTCAGGGAATGTGTTTCAGTGGCATACTGAATGAATAGTGGTTCTGTCAGTCAGGGAATGTGTTTCAGTGGCATACTGAATGAATAATGGTTCTGTCAGTCAGGGCATTCTGTAGCTAGCTCCAACTGAATACTGTGCTTTTCTAATCAGGGTGGACGACGTATTTAATACTGGGCTCTTGTAATCAGGGTGGAATACGTTTTTAAAGCTATTCTGCTAAATTAAATTATATTCCAAATTTTGATTTTGTTTAGCAGTGATGTTTGCAAATGTTTTATTTTAGTAGTATACTGGTAAAGACACAGCCCTTGTAGTAATGCCTACCTGTTTTTTTCGGGTAGTGAGAGGAGGTTGGGTGCCACTGCCTCAAAATAGTTTTTATGTTGCTTACCAAGGCAGAAATAGAGAGCCCATCAGCAAAGATTAATAATGTATTATTCTATAATCCTTTTTCAAAGACTTGTCTTAAGACTAGCAGTGGCAGATAGGTAGCTTCTCACAAAATTAATGAATAGCACTATCAAAAATGAGCTCTTATTTGGAGAGAGGTACTGAGTGCTGATCGATGTGTCTGCTTGGGGGCCTCATAATTATTCTGCGACTGCCCAGCCATGAAATTGTTGTTTGGACCCAAAGTTATTTTGTGAGAACAAGTTTCACTGGGCAAAGCCTTCAGAGAGAGAGAGAGAGAGAGAGAGAGAGGGGGGTCTTCCTGCGGGTGGGTGGGGTCATCCTGCGGGAGGGCAGTGGATGTGGTCTTCCTGGGGCATAAATCTAAACATCTACATTATAAAAATTGATATAATAATAAATAAATATTTGGTGGCCACAATTTAGCTGCAAAGTTACCAGACTTTAAGTAGCCTGTACAGTATCTGCTCTGATGCGTCATGACTGGGTTGTGTGTGTGTTGTTTTGAACAGTGTGTCTGACTCAGTAGCACAACGTCATGACTGGGTTGTGTGTGTTGTTTTGAACAGTGTGTCTGACTCAGTAGCACAACGTCATGACTGGGTCGTGTGTGTGTTGTTTTGAACAGTGTGTCTGACTCAGTAGCACAACGTCATGACTGGGTTGTGTGTGTTGTTTTGAACAGTGTGTCTGACTCAGTAGCACAACGTCATGACTGGGCCGTGTGTGTGTTGTTTTGAACAGTGTGTCTGACTCAGTAGCACAACGTCATGACTGGGCCGTGTGTGTGTTGTTTTGAACAGTGTGTCTGACTCAGTAGCACAACGTCATGACTGGGCCGTGTGTGTGTTGTTTTGAACAGTGTGTCTGACTCAGTAGCACAACGTCATGACTGGGTCGTGTGTGTGTTGTTTTGAACAGTGTGTCTGACTCAGTAGCACAACGTCATGACTGGGTTGTGTGTGTTGTTTTGAACAGTGTGTCTGACTCAGTAGCACAACGTCATGACTGGGTCGTGTGTGTGTTGTTTTGAACAGTGTGTCTGACTCAGTAGCACAACGTCATGACTGGGCCGTGTGTGTGTTGTTTTGAACAGTGTGTCTGACTCAGTAGCACAACGTCATGACTGGGCCGTGTGTGTGTTGTTTTGAACAGTGTGTCTGACTCAGTAGCACAACGTCATGACTGGGTTGTGTGTGTGTTGTTTTGAACAGTGTGTCTGACTCAGTAGCACAACGTCATGACTGGGTTGTGTGTGTGTTGTTTTGAACAGTGTGTCTGACTCAGTAGCACAATGTCATGACTGGGTTGTGTGTGTGTTGTTTTGAACAGTGTGTCTGACTCAGTAGCACAACGTCATGACTGGGTTGTGTGTGTTGTTTTGAACAGGGTGTCTGACTCAGTAGCACAATGTCATGACTGGGTCGTGTGTGTTGTTTTGAACAGTGTGTCTGACTCAGTAGCACAATGTCATGACTGGGTTGTGTGTGTGTTGTTTTGAACAGTGTGTATGACTCAGTAGCACAACGTCATGACTGGGCCGTGTGTGTTGTTTTGAACAGTGTGTCTGACTCAGTAGCACAACGTCATGACTGGGTTGTGTGTGTGTTGTTTTGAACAGTGTGTCTGACTCAGTAGCACAACGTCATGACTGGGTCGTGTGTGTTGTTTTGAACAGTGTGTCTGACTCAGTAGCACAACGTCATGACTGGGTTGTGTGTGTGTTGTTTTGAACAGTGTGTCTGACTCAGTAGCACAACGTCATGACTGGGTTGTGTGTGTTGTTTTGAACAGTGTGTCTGACTCAGTAGCACAACGTCATGACTGGGTTGTGTGTGTGTTGTTTTGAACAGTGTGTCTGACTCAGTAGCACAATGTCATGACTGGCATTTGCCAGCAGCTCTTTGCAGTGCTTGAAGCACAGCTCTGTTTATGACTTCAAGCCTATCAACTCCCGAGATTAGGCTGGCAATACTATAGTGCCTATAAGAACATCCAATAGTCAAAGGTATATGAAATACAAATGGTATAGAGAGAAATAGTCTTATAATTCCTATAATAACTACAACCTAAAACTTCTTAACTGGGAAAATTGAAGACTCATGTTAAAAGGAACCACCAGCTTTTATATGTTTTCATGTTCTGAGCAAGGAACTTAAACGTTAGCTTTTTTACATGGCACATATTGCACTTTTAATTTCTTCTCGAAGACTGTGTTTTTGCATTATTTAAACCAAATTGAACATGTTTCATTATTTATTTGAGACTAAATAGATGTTATTTATGTATTATATTAAGTTAAAATAAAACTGTTCATTGTTCATTCAGTATTGTTGTAATTTTCATTATTACAAATATATATATAAAAATCGGCCGATTAATCGGTATCGGCTTTTTTTGGTCCTCCAATAATCGGTATCGGTGTTGAAAAATCATAATCTGTCGACCGCTAATAAACATACATACACATGGATTTTGTACTGTAGATATGTGGTAGCGGTGGAGTAGCGGCCTGAGGGCACACCTTTTGTTGTGAAATATGTGAATGTATTGTAATGTCTCCCGGGTGGCGCAGGGTGGCGCAGTGGTCTAGGGCACTGCATCGCAGTGCTAGCTGCGCCACCAGAGTCTCTGGGTTCGCGCCCAGGCTGGGCTGGGTTCACGCCCAGGCTCTGTCGCAGCCGGCCGCAACCGGGAGATCCGTGGGGCGACGCACAATTGGCATAGCGTCCGGGTTAGGGAGGGTTTGGCCGGTAGGGAGGGTTTGGCCGGTAGGGATATCCTTGTCTCAGTATGTAAAAATGTAATAAAATGTATGCACTCTACTGTAAGTCGCTCTGGATAAGAGCGTCTGCTCTTGGCCGGTAGGGATATCCTTGTCTCAGTATGTAAAAATGTAATAAAATGTATGCACTCTACTGTAAGTCACTCTGGATAAGAGCGTCTGCTAAATGACTAAAATGTCAAATGTAATGTAATGGTTTAAATTTTTTATAAATTGCCTTAATTTTGCTGGAGTAGCAGCTAAAGGGGGCCATAAAAAATACAAAAACAAACAGCAGTCTGAAAAAGGTTTGAGAATGGCAGTTGGAGAAATAGGTTCTCGGATAAAGTGGTCGACTTTATATCTCTGTGCACTGTTGGAAGCTTGGGGATTCCCTAACCGACTCCTGCTCTCATTCGCTTTTCTCCAGAAGAATAGTTTCCTTGAAATAAAGCAGAAGACGCTTTTCCCATGACTCTCTAAGATGTCAGGAGGACTGGAATCAGATTTCTAATGTTGCCTGCCATATGTCTGGCTTCTCCTGAAGAACATGAGGCGATGATCTAGGTTTTACTGCTCCTCCAGCTTAACTTGGCGGCAGGTAGCGTTGGGCCAGTAACCGGTTCGCTGGTTCGAATCCCTGAGCCGACTAGGTGAAAAATCTGTCTATATGCCCTTGAGCAAGGAACTTAACCCTAATTGCTCCTGTAAGTCGCTCTGGATAATTACTCAAATGAAAAGGCACCCTATTGCTTGTCTTTATTTACTAAGATGGAATGCTTCAGTGACAGGTGCCTCAGTCTCTACATTGACAAGTGCAGATTCTACTGGCCAAGCGGCGAGTTGCATTACTACAGGTGTTTGCCAGGGAACTAAGTATTCCACAGTGTGTCAACACAAACACCCTCAACATCACAACATATTAAGCACTTTGTGACAACTGCTGATGTAAAAAGCGCTTTACAAAACATATTTGATGGAATTGTATTGTATTACAGTCCAGTTAGTAACAATTTTAGAAGGATCCACATGGAGTGCTCTGTGGTAACGGTAACAAGCAGCCCTTTCCTACGTGGTTCTGCCCACACAGTGGAAATCCAGCAATGACAGTATGGTAGTGGGAGTATAGTATCATAAACCCCACTCACTCGACAAAACAATGCACAGTATGTCAACGGACTCCTAGGGTGTTCCTCTTCAAAAGGGGATATTTTCCCTTCCATGGACTTCCCAGTGAAATTCCATGGGGTGGTCTGTGTATTGCTGGATAGCAATTAGCAGCTCATTAGAAGCATTAGAACAGCAAAAGTCCCCGTGGCTTCCTGTATCCCACAGAGGCTCATTGACCCTGACCTCAGAGGAGGAGTTCTCTTTAGTTTGTCTGTCTGTCTGTCTGTCTGTCTGTCTGTCTGTCTGTCTGTCTGTCTGTCTGTCTGTCTGTCTGTCTGTCTGTCTCTGTCTGTCTGTCTGTCTGTCTGTCTGTCTGTCTGTCTGTCACGCACGCATACACACACACACAAATCTAATTTGAGGGAAACCCATTGTCCCCGAGTAAGGCAGTGAGCTATGAGAGATAGCAGCCGAAAGATAACCACCTGACTTCAAAGGGTGAAGTACAGAATGGCCACCATGTGTCTGAGAGACCATTAAGACTTGGCTACACCAAATAAAAGCAATGAGGGAAGACAGAAAGACTTCCTGAAAGCAATTTACTATTCAGTCCATGGTATAGTACTCTGGGACTTTCAAGATAACAGCTTACTGTACCTGCAGTTCGCTCACATGAAATGTGTAGTCCATCAGAAATACCAAACCTATGACCTATTAATGGCCTGGTAATGATTTAGTAATGACCTCAACTTCTCACACTTTGCTACAGGGCAATTTCACAGTAATGGAATTATGCTTTAACTCCGGGGGTTTTTCCACTTTAAAATGTATGCCAAACAAAAACCACTGATTTCAAAGTTTAACAAACTTATGCACAATGACTACTTTTAACGATCTCCACTGTAAAATTTAGAAAAACTAATTTAGTGGAACAAATGTGTAGATGCAAACTTTGTTAATGGAATTTCAGTGAAATATCCCTCAGGCTGCGACCACATTTTCCAAAAACTCTTAAATATCTGCTCCGAATTAAGATTCAAAGATGTCTGCAGAAAGAATGGGGTGTCAACTATGACATGACACCTTGAGTTTGAAAAATCTATTTTGCTATTGAACTACAGTAAGTGACGTGGATTTACACCCGGTAACAGAACTACAGTAAGTGACGTGGATTTACACCCGGTAACAGAACTGCAGTAAGTGACGTGGATTTACACCCGGTAACAGAACTACAGTAAGTGACGTGGATTTACACCCGGTAACAGAACTGCAGTAAGTGACGTGGATTTACACCCGGTAACAGAACTACAGTAAGTGACGTGGATTTACACCCGGTAACAGAACTACAGTAAGTGACGTGGATTTACACCCGGTAACAGAACTACAGTAAGTGACGTGGATTTACACCCGGTAACAGAACTACAGTAAGTGACGTGGATTTACACCCGGTAACAGAACTACAGTAAGTGACGTGGATTTACACCCGGTAACAGAACTACAGTAAGTGACATGGATTTACACCCGGTAACAGAACTACAGTAAGTGACGTGGATTTACACCCGGTAACAGAACTACAGTAAGTGACGTGGATTTACACCCGGTAACAGAACTACAGTAAGTGACGTGGATTTACACCCGGTAACAGAACTGCAGTAAGTGACGTGGATTTACACCCGGTAACAGAACTGCAGTAAGTAACGTGGATTTACACCCGGTAACAGAACTACAGTAAGTGACGTGGATTTACACCCGGTAACAGAACTGCAGTAAGTGACATGGATTTACACCCGGTAACAAAACTACAGTAAGTGACGTGGATTTACACCCGGTAACAGAACTACAGTAAGTGACGTGGATTTACACGCGGTAACAGAACTACAGTAAGTGACGTGGATTTACACCCGGTAACAGAACTACAGTAAGTGACGTGGATTTACACCCGGTAACAGAACTACAGTAAGTGACGTGGATTTACACCCGGTAACAGAACTACAGTAAGTGACGTGGATTTACACCCGGTAACAGAACTACAGTAAGTGACGTGGATTTACACCCGGTAACAGAACTACAGTAAGTGACGTGGATTTACACCCGGTAACAGAACTGCAGTAAGTGACGTGGATTTACACCCGGTAACAGAACTACAGTAAGTGACGTGGATTTACACCCGGTAACAGAACTACAGTAAGTGACGTGGATTTACACCCGGTAACAGAACTGCAGTAAGTGACGTGGATTTACACCCGGTAACAGAACTGCAGTAAGTGACGTGGATTTACACCCAATAACAGAACTACAGTAAGTGACGTGGATTTACACCCGGTAACAGAACTACAGTAAGTGACGTGGATTTACACCCGGTAACAGAACTACAGTAAGTGACGTGGATTTACACCCGGTAACAGAACTACAGTAAGTGACGTGGATTTACACCCGGTAACAGAACTACAGTAAGTGACGTGGATTTACACCCGGTAACAGAACTGCAGTAAGTGACGTGGATTTACACCCGGTAACAGAACTGCAGTAAGTGACGTGGATTTACACCCGGTAACAGAACTACAGTAAGTGACGTGGATTTACACCCGGTAACAGAACTGCAGTAAGTGACGTGGATTTACACCCGGTAACAGAACTACAGTAAGTGACGTGGATTTACACCCGGTAACAGAACTACAGTAAGTGACGTGGATTTACACCCGGTAACAGAACTGTAGTAAGTGACGTGGATTTACACCCAATAACAGAACTACAGTAAGTGACGTGGATTTACACCCGGTAACAGAACTACAGTAAGTGACGTGGATTTACACCCGGTAACAGAACTACAGTAAGTGACGTGGATTTACACCCGGTAACAGAACTACAGTAAGTGACGTGGATTTACACCCAGTAACAGAACTACAGTAAGTGACGTGGATTTACACCCGGTAACAGAACTACAGTAAGTGACGTGGATTTACACCCGGTAACAGAACTACAGTAAGTGACGTGGATTTACACCCGGTAACAGAACTGCAGTAAGTGACGTGGATTTACACCCGGTAACAGAACTGCAGTAAGTGACGTGGATTTACACCCGGTAACAGAACTACAGTAAGAGACGTGGATTTACACCCGGTAACAGAACTACA
Source organism: Salvelinus alpinus (assembly GCF_045679555.1). Classification (NCBI taxonomy): domain Eukaryota; kingdom Metazoa; phylum Chordata; class Actinopteri; order Salmoniformes; family Salmonidae; genus Salvelinus; species Salvelinus alpinus. Next base: position 78,959,220 of record NC_092088.1, read on the forward strand.
GTAAGTGACGTGGATTTACACCCGGTAACAGAACTACAGTAAGTGACGTGGATTTACACCCGGTAACAGAACTACAGTAAGTGACGTGGATTTACACCCGGTAACAGAACTGCAGTAAGTGACGTGGATTTACACCCGGTAACAGAACTACAGTAAGTGACGTGGATTTACACCCGGTAACAGAACTACAGTAAGTGACGTGGATTTACACCCGGTAACAGAACTACAGTAAGTGACGTGGATTTACACCCGGTAACAGAACTACAGTAAGTGACGTGGATTTACACCCGGTAACAGAACTGCAGTAAGTGACGTGGATTTACACCCGGTAACAGAACTGCAGTAAGTAACGTGGATTTACACCCGGTAACAGAACTACAGTAAGTGACGTGGATTTACACCCGGTAACAGAACTGCAGTAAGTGACATGGATTTACACCCGGTAACAAAACTACAGTAAGTGACGTGGATTTACACCCGGTAACAGAACTACAGTAAGTGACGTGGATTTACACCCGGTAACAGAACTACAGTAAGTGACGTGGATTTACACCCGGTAACAGAACTACAGTAAGTGACGTGGATTTACACCCGGTAACAGAACTACAGTAAGTGACGTGGATTTACACCCGGTAACAGAACTGCAGTAAGTGACATGGATTTACACCCGGTAACAAAACTACAGTAAGTGACGTGGATTTACACCCGGTAACAGAACTACAGTAAGTGACGTGGATTTACACCCGGTAACAGAACTACAGTAAGTGACGTGGATTTACACCCGGTAACAGAACTACAGTAAGTGACATGGATTTACACCCGGTAACAGAACTACAGTAAGTGACGTGGATTTACACCCGGTAACAGAACTACAGTAAGTGACGTGGATTTACACCCGGTAACAGAACTACAGTAAGTGACGTGGATTTACACCCGGTAACAGAACTACAGTAAGTGACGTGGATTTACACCCGGTAACAGAACTGCAGTAAGTGACGTGGATTTACACCCGGTAACAGAACTACAGTAAGTGACGTGGATTTACACCCGGTAACAGAACTACAGTAAGTGACGTGGATTTACACCCGGTAACAGAACTGCAGTAAGTGACGTGGATTTACACCCGGTAACAGAACTACAGTAAGTGACGTGGATTTACACCCGGTAACAGAACTACAGTAAGTGACGTGGATTTACACCCGGTAACAGAACTGCAGTAAGACACGTGGATTTACACCCGGTAACAGAACTACAGTAAGTGACGTGGATTTACACCCGGTAACAGAACTACAGTAAGTGACGTGGATTTACACCCGGTAACAGAACTGCAGTAAGTGACGTGGATTTACACCCGGTAACAGAACTGCAGTAAGTGACGTGGATTTACACCCGGTAACAGAACTACAGTAAGTGACGTGGATTTACACCCGGTAACAGAACTACAGTAAGTGACGTGGATTTACACCCGGTAACAGAACTACAGTAAGTGACGTGGATTTACACCCGGTAACAGAACTACAGTAAGTGACATGGATTTACACCCGGTAACAGAACTGCAGTAAGTGACGTGGATTTACACCCGGTAACAGAACTGCAGTAAGTGACGTGGATTTACACCCGGTAACAGAACTGCAGTAACGGAATTCCATCATGGATCCCTGATCTGTACTACACAGACATGCATGATTATGGATATGAATGTCATTCTCTTCACGTTTCACAAGCGCAGCGCAGCACAGCACAGCAGTGTAGAGTATAGCTCAGTACAGTACAATATACTGTACTATACTCTACTGTACTACTTTACTCTACTCACTGTACTGCATTGTACTGCACTGTACTGTGGTATCCAAACTTGTGAAACATAGGTCTATGATAGATTCAAACTGGTCCAGTCCGGTCCGTCTGTGGACGTTAACATCGTGGCCAGGGTGGACTGGCAAAATGTCAACTTATTTTCAACGTTCATGGATGTCCGGTGTCGGTCGATGCTCAATGGGTGAGAATGCTGGTTACAGTAAATGGAAAGAGAGGGGGCTCATGGGTAGGATGCTGGTTACAGTAAATGGAAAGAGAGGGGGCTCATGGGTAGGATGCTGGTTACAGTAAATGGAAAGAGAGGGGGCTCATGGGTAGGATGCTGGTTACAGTAAATGGAAAGAGAGGGGGCTCATGGGTAGGATGCTGGTTACAGTAAATGGAAAGAGAGGGGGCTCATGGGTAGGATGCTGGTTACAGTAAATGGAAAGAGAGGGGGCTCATGGGTAGGATGCTGGTTACAGTAAATGGAAAGAGAGGGGGCTCATGGGTAGGATGCTGGTTACAGTAAATGGAAAGAGAGGGGGCTCATGGGTAGGATGCTGGTTACAGTAAATGGAAAGAGAGGGAGCTCATGGGTAGGATGCTGGTTACAGTAAATGGAAAGAGAGGGGGCTCATGGGTAGAATGCTGGTTACAGTAAATGGAAAGAGAGGGGGCTCATGGGTAGGATGCTGGTTACAGTAAATGGAAAGAGAGGGGGCTCATGGGTAGGATGCTGGTTACAGTAAATGGAAAGAGAGGGGGCTCATGGGTAGGATGCTGGTTACAGTAAATGGAAAGAGAGGGGGCTCATGGGTAGGATGCTGGTTACAGTAAATGGAAAGAGAGGGGGCTCATGGGTAGGATGCTGGTTACAGTAAATGGAAAGAGAGGGGGCTCATGGGTAGGATGCTGGTTACAGTAAATGGAAAGAGAGGGGGCTCATGGGTAGGATGCTGGTTACAGTAAATGGAAAGAGAGGGAGCTCATGGGTAGGATGCTGGTTACAGTAAATGGAAAGAGAGGGGGCTCATGGGTAGGATGCTGGTTACAGTAAATGGAAAGAGAGGGGGCTCATGGGTAGGATGCTGGTTACAGTAAATGGAAAGAGAGGGGGCTCATGGGTAGGATGCTGGTTACAGTAAATGGAAAGAGAGGGGGCTCATGGGTAGGATGCTGGTTACAGTAAATGGAAAGAGAGGGGGCTCATGGGTAGGATGCTGGTTACAGTAAATGGAAAGAGAGGGGGCTCATGGGTAGGATGCTGGTTACAGTAAATGGAAAGAGAGGGGGCTCATGGGTAGGATGCTGGTTACAGTAAATGGAAAGAGAGGGGGCTCATGGGTAGGATGCTGGTTACAGTAAATGGAAAGAGAGGGGGCTCATGGGTAGGATGCTGGTTACAGTAAATGGAAAGAGAGGGGGCTCATGGGTAGGATGCTGGTTACAGTAAATGGAAAGAGAGGGGGCTCATGGGTAGGATGCTGGTTACAGTAAATGGAAAGAGAGGGGGCTCATGGGTAGGATGCTGGTTACAGTAAATGGAAAGAGAGGGGGCTCATGGGTAGGATGCTGGTTACAGTAAATGGAAAGAGAGGGGGCTCATGGGTAGGATGCTGGTTACAGTAAATGGAAAGAGAGGGGGCTCATGGGTAGGATGCTGGTTACAGTAAATGGAAAGAGAGGGGGCTCATGGGTAGGATGCTGGTTACAGTAAATGGAAAGAGAGGGGGCTCATGGATAGGTCGGTGCCAGTATGATCCGGGACAGGTGACATTAATTGGAGAGAGAGAAACAGGCAGAGAGAGGGAGGGGTTGTCCAGAGAGACTGTTTTAACATAAGGAGAAAGAAAACAGTTATGAGCTGAACATAACAGTATGCCAGTGGAAGGGACGAGAGTAGCAGGAGACCCTATGAGCTGAACATAACAGTATGTCAGTAGAAGGGAGGACAGTAGCAGTAGAAGGGAGGACAGTAGCAGGTTTCCCAACTGTGGATCGTGACTATTATGATTTCCCATTTTAGCCAATTCAGTTGCAGTAATTCCGTTACAGATTTTTTGGTAATCTCGTTACCAATTTGGTAATGGAATTATGATATTTAATCACTTAATAATTCATAAACAAAATGTATATCAGTAAAATCACTATAATGAATTGATAGCCCTACCATTAGTTGTTACTTCTGTGAAATGTCATAATCCTCACACTTCTTTTTCTTAAATATGTGGGTTTTTGGTAACGGAATTACAAGGCACAAGGCAATTTTTCTTAAACGTTTAGAAGGTAAACAATTTCACCAAAACTAAATCTAAGTGTTGATATTAATTGTCTTTACGTCCACATTATTGTGTTGGTGTATTTATCCCGAAATCAAAGCCTTTACTTATGCCTAATTCTTTAGATGGAAAATGGTTGAAAAATGTATCTATGCCTTCAGTTCACACAAATATAGACTCTTAGCTTTCATTTGACATGCTCCTATGAACTTCACATGTTGGTGCTCATGGGACCTTTTACATGGAAATGACCTGCTAGGACTATTGTGCGGAAGCCAGCATATCCATTGGTTGCTTTTGACCAATGTATGTATGTGGCACCTTTGAGAGAATCTCAATTGCATACTCCTCGCATCCTCTCTCCTCACCTCAAAACCCATTGGTCCCTCCCCTCTGACCTTCTCCTCCAATTGGTTTTGAGAAGGAGACCAGGAGTATGCAATTGATATTCTCCCTGTGTGTTTCTGAAGATCCTAGCTTTGAGCTGCATACTCTTTATTCCTGCCCCTTCATGTGTATTTTGGGCCAGAGGCGCCGGGGTATTTATAGCTGGCTTTAGAAGTCTCTCTGTCTGTACCATGCCTGAACAAGGACAATTTTGGTAACTGAACTTGAAGCAGCAGGGCAGCTAAATACATCTGCGTCCTAAATTGCACCCCATTTCCCTATGGGCCCTGGTCCAAAGTAGTGCATTATATAGGGTGACATTTGGGACATAATCTACTACTACTCACTTCCCTCTTGGATACTAATACTAGCAAAGAACAGTTCACTTAGTAGGCTTGCTGCCATTCCATTTCCCATGTCAACTTGCAGTATAATTCTATCTGCGCTCCACAGCTGATTATAATATTTTTTTAAACAAAATTTTTCCCTAAACAATCACAATCCACAATTCAATGTGAGGATGCTCATCCCCGAACCTAGATTACTCCTACACTAGTTCAGGCAGGAGTGGTTAGTATGATCGTCCCCGAACCTAGATTACTTCTACACTGTCAGTCACACCCTGTATTTCCTCACAGCTCATCATAATACCAGCTGTGGGAATGACAATACATCCCCTTCATCCTCTACAAACACAGGTGTTTCAGCCAAACAACATAGCAATGAAGTTGGGAGGACAATGGAAGTTCACTTCAAAAACAATTGATAATTGTTAAAACCATTTGTTTTGGTGTATAGCTCTTCAGGGTATTTCAATAAAACACTTAACAAGACCCAGGCCATATGCCATATGGTATTCTATTCCCCTGGCATCCACCAAACCCAGATTCGTCCGTCGGACTGCCAGATGGTGAAGCGTGATTCATCCTTCCAGTGAACGCATTTCCACTGCTCCAGAATCCAAAGGTGGTGATCTTTACACCACTCCAGACAATGCTTGGCATTGCACATGATGATCTTAGGCTTGTGTTTCCACTGCTCGGACATGGAAACCCATTTCATGAAGCTCCAGTTTTTGTGCTGATGTTGCTTCCAGAGCCTGAAACCGAGGACAGACGATTTTTACACGCTACACGCTTCAGCACTCGGCGGTCTCATTCTGAGAACTTGTTTAGTCTACCACTTTGTGGCTGAGCCGTTGTTGCTCCTAGACGTTTCCACTTCACAATAACAGCACTTACAGTTGACCGAGGCAGCTATTGCAGGGCAGAAATGTGATGAACTGACTTGTTAGAAAGGTGGCATCCTATGACGGTGCCACGTTGAAAGTCACAGATCTCTTCAGTAAGGCCATTCTACTGACAATGTTTCTCTACGGAGAATGCATGGCTGTGTGTTCGATTTTATACACCTGTCAGCAACGGGTGTGGCTGAAATAGCCAAATCCCCTAATTTGAAGGGGTGTCCACACACTGTATATATAGTGTATCTTAAAGACGTGGTTTTTGATAACAGAATGACAGGACACTAGGCAAATCATTTCTCCAAAACTAAATAGAGGTGTTGATATTAGTTTGCAGGGGTCTTTACTTCAACATTATTGTGTTTTGATGTATTTCTAATACCTTAAGAATTTTTCTGGTGGATGTTTTCTAAGACCCCTTTTCTATATGTTTGACCAGAAATCAAAGCCTTCGATTATTCCTAACTTTTAGGATAAAACATTTTTGAAAAAGGTTATATGTGCCTTAATTTCTCCAGAATATAGACTTTTGACACCAAATTTGATATGCTCCTATGAACTTCAATGTTGGTGGTCATGGGAGCTTTTAAATGGAAATGCCTATACATACTGACAACGACAGCTCTCTTTTTAGTCCCCTCTATAACGCTGTATGATTACATTCTGACTGAGACAACTGCAGTACTACTTGATACACTATAATTCTTTATCAGATGTTTTAAGACTTAGGTCCCTGGTAATGTGCCCAACAGAAAGCAGAGAGGTGAAATAACTAAGCCCTGCCCTGTCAATGTAAATATAGGAGTGCTACTGCACTGGGAGGTCAGGGGTCAGCGGTTACTCCTGACCCTGGGGGAGAGGGAGGTAGGCGGGAGGGCGAGCAAAGTTTTTCCCACTCTGCTGTCCCTGCAGACTGGGAAACAGAGAAGAGAGACAGAGGAGGTGTCCCAAAGGGATCCCTGGGCTCTGGTCAAAAGTAATGGACTAAATAAGGAATAGATTGCCATTTGGGATGCAGCCAGTCAAAGTCAGAGCTCTCAGCCCTGATGAATCCACAGTCTGTTATTTATCTACCGTCAGCAGCTGGGGCCGGCACACACAGTACATGCAGCTGCTTAATTGGCTAACAGCGATCCCAGGTCCCCCAGAAGAGGCTTTGGAGCAGCAGACTGATTGGCTACGGCCGCATAACTCCTCTTTGTTTACACAACAACCACCTGGATGCATGGCCATCTACTTTAAAATCAGACAGAATCAGAGAGCTCTGTCATGTAGACAACCACACATAGGCACAGATACAAACAGACACCCACACACAATTGCACACTCACAATTACACACTCACAATTACACACTCAAGCTTGTCCAGAAGAAATATTAATTACATTTCATTACATCAGGATGCAGCAACAGAGGCCCTGCTCCAATCACATTAGTCACTGACTGACTGGAAATATAACTGCTATCACTGGTTGTCTATTTTAGGGATATGGCCTATTGGCTACAGTGTACTGTGCTGCAGACTCTACTGAGAGCAGTGCCGCAGCAGAGAGGTGAGGTCTGGCTGTCTGAAGGAATTAAGGGACTGGGCTGGCAGCCTCTCCAGATGTCTGCACTGTGCCGTAGCAGAGAGGTGACGTTTGGCTGTCTGAAGGAATTAGGGGACTGGGCTGGCAGCCTCTCCAGATGTCTGCAGGGTCAGTCATACAGTGATGATAGAACAGCGTGTGCAGCCTGAAGCAAGGAACAGAGCACAAGCTTTTTTTTGCAACTTTCTCAAATCATGAATCATGAGAGGGACAGGAGGACAGGGGGCTGAAAAAGACAAGAGGACAGTGAGGAGGAGTGGAGGGGACAGGTGGCTGAGAGGGACAGGGGGAGAGGGGGCTTAGAGGGACAGGAGGACAGGGGGCTTAGATAGACAGGGTGCTGAGAGGGACAAGAGGACAGTGAGGAGGAGTGGAGGGGACAGGTGGCTGAGAGGGACAGGGGGAGAGGGGGCTTAGAGGGACAGGAGGACAGGGGGCTTAGATGGACAGGGTGCTGAGAGGGACAAGAGGACAATGAGGAGGAGTGGAGGGGACAGGGGGCTGAGAGGGACAGGGGGAGAGGGGGCTTAGAGGGACAGGAGGACAGGGGCCTAGATGGACAGGGTGCTGAGAGGGACAAGAGGACAGGGGGCTTAGAGGGACAAGAGGACAGGGGGCTGAGAGGGACAGGAGGACAGGGGGCTTAGAGGGACAAGAGGACAGGGGGCTGAGAGGGACAGTGGGCTGAGAGGGACAAGAGGACAGGGGGCTTAGAGGGACAGGGGGCTGAGAGGGACAAGAGGACAGGGGGCTTAGAGGGACAAGAGGACAGGGGGCTTAGAGGGACAGGGGGCTGAGAGGGACAAGAGGACAGGGGGCTTAGAGGGACAAGAGGACAGGGGGCTGAGAGGGACAGGGGGCTGAGAGGGACAAGAGGACAGGGGGCTTAGAGGGACAGGGGGCTGAGAGGGACAAGAGGACAGGGGGTTTAGAGGGACAGGGGGCTGAGAGGGACAAGAGGACAGGGGGCTAAGAGGGACAGGGGACTGAGAGGGACAGGAGGACAGGGGGCTTAGAATGGAGTGGAGGGGACAGGGGGCTGAGAGGGACAGGAGGACAGGGGGCTTAGAGGGACAGGGGGCTGAGAGGGACAGGAGGACAGGGGGCTTAGAGGGACAGGAGACTGAGGCTATGAACGGAACACTGGACACGTCAGGCCAGGCATGAGGCATCATCAAGATGTGCAGTACGCCACTCATACTCAATCAGTCAACGCTGCATGATGCATTTTACTGAGCTCTACTGCAGTATCCAATCCCTACCCACATACTGTAGAAATACTAGCCTTAGTTACTCTACCATTACAGGAACTATGATCATATTTGTTACAACAGTAATTATGTTTGTATGGCTTCAGCTGTGTTTCAGAATGAAACACTGAAGTGCTTTGATAATGTGTCAGTAATATTTGGTTGTACTGCTGGATTCTCCCTTTAAGGGTATAGGGCCTGGTCCTTTGAAGAAAGATAAGCAGCATTAGTTCTCATACAAAACCAGTCTGATGACAGTCGCTGTCTCACAACTATTGAAACTTCAACACCGGTCAAAAGTTTTAAAACACCTATTTATTCCAGGGTTTTTCTTTATTTTTACTATTTTCTACATTGTAGAATAATAGTGAAGACATCAAAACTATGAAATAACACATATGGAATCAAGTAGCAAGTAGCAGAACAGAGCAAGAGGACAAGTACCGACACCTCACAAGTCCTCAAATGGCAGCTTCACGAAATAGTACCCGCAAAACACCAGTCTCAACGTCAACAGTGAAGAGGCAACTCCGGGATGCTGGCCTTCTAGGCAGAGTTCCTCTGTCCAGTGTCTGTGTTATTTTGCCCATCTTAATCTTTTCTTTTTATTGGCCAGTCTGAGATATGGGTTTTTCTATGCAACTCTGCCTAGAAGGCCAGCATACCGGAGTCGCCTCTTCACTGTTGAAGTTGAGACTGTTGTTTTGCGGGTACTATTTAATGAATCTGCCAGTTGAGGACTTGTGATGCATCTGTTTCTCAAACTAGACACTCTCGGCTAAAATGGCACCAGAAGAAATGGCAGCAGTTTTACGGGCGCCCAACCAATTGTGCTATTATGAGGGGTTTTTCGCGATATTTGTAAATTATTTTGTACATAATGTTTCTGCAACCGTATCTTACGGCAGAAAAGAGCTTCTGGAAATCTGGACAGCGATCACTCACCTCGGATAAGACAAAGATTTCTTCAACAACAAGCAAGACTCACATGATATTCTGATATTCTCCAAACACCCGACATCCACGTAAGAGGAAGCGACGCATGTACAGAGGACAAAGAGCCGGATGCCTCGTCAGGACCTGCAGAACGCGAGTAGGAAAGCTGCCGTTACCGTCAATATTACTCGCCAACGTGCAATCATTGGACAATAAATTAGACGAGGTACGATCACGAATATCCTACCAACGGGACATCAAAAACTGTAATATCCTATGTTTCAGGGAATCGTGGCTGATTGACGACATGGATATTCAGCTAGCGGGATATACGCTGCACCAGCAGGATAGAACAGCACACTCCGGTAAAACAGGGGGGGGGGGGCGGTCTGTGCATATTTGTAAACAACAGCTGGTGCACGAAAGGAAGTCTCTCGATTTTGCTCGCCTAAAGTATAGTATATTGTGATAAATTGCAGGCCACACTACTTGCCCAGAGAGTTCTCAGCTATACTTTTCATGGCTGTTTATTTACCACCACAGACAGATGCTGGCACTAAGACCGCACTCAGTCAGCTGTATAAGGAAATAAGCAAACAGGAAACCACTCACCCAGAGGCGGCACTCCTAGTGGCCAGAGACTTTAATGCAGGGAAACTTAAATCAGTTCTACCAAATCTCTATCAACATGTTAAATGTGCACCCAGAGGGAAAAAAATTCTAGATCACCTGTACTCCACACACAGAGACGCGTACAAAGCTCTCCCTCGCCCTCCATTTGGTAAATCCGACCACAACTCTATCCTCCTAATTCCTGCTTACAAGCAAAAATTAAAGCAGGAAGCACCAGTGACTCGGTCTATAAAAAAAGTGGTAAGATGAAGCAGATGCTAAACTACAGGACTGTTTTGCTATCACAGACTGGAACATGTTCCGGGATTCTTCCGATGACATTGAGGAATACACCACATCAGTCACTGGCTTTATCAATAAGTGCATCGAGGACGTCGTCCCCACAGTGACTGTACGTACATACCCCAACCAGAAGCCATGGATTACAGGCAACATTCGCACTGAGCTAAAGGGTAGAGCTGCCGCTTTCAAGGTGCGGGACTATAACCCGGAAGCTTACAAGAAATCCCGCTATTCCCTGCGACGAACCATCAAACAGGCAAAGCTTCAATACAGGGCTAAGACTGAATCATACTACACCGGCTCCGACGCTCGTCGGATGTGGCAGGGCTTGCAAACTACTACAGACTACAAAGGGAAGCTAATCCGCGAGCTGCCCAGTGACACGAGCCTACCGGACGAGTTAAATCACTTCTATGCTCGCTTCGAGGCAAGCAACACTGAGGCATGCATGAGAGCATCAGCTGTTCCGGACGACTGTGTGATCACGCTCTCCGTAGCCGACGTGAGTAAGACCTTTACACAAGGCTGCGGGGCCAGACGGATTACCAGGACATGTGCTCCGGGCATGTGCTGACCAACTGGCAGGTGTCTTCACTGACATTTTCAACATGTTCCTGATTGAGTCTGTAATACCAACATGTTTCAAGCAGACCACCACAGTCCCTGTGCCCAAGAACACAAAGGCAACCTGCCTAAATGACTACAGACCCGTAGCACTCACATCTGTAGCCATGAAGTGCTTTGAAAGGCTGGTCATGGCTCACATCAACACCATTATCCTAGAAACCCTAGACCCACTCCAATATGCATACCGCCCAAACAGATCCACAGATGATGCAATCTCTATTGCACTCCACACTGCCCTTTCCCACCTGGACAAAAGGAACACCTATGTGAGAATGCCATTCATTGACTACAGCTCAGCGTTAAACACCATAGTACCCTCAAAGCTCATCACTAAGCTAAGGAGCCTGGGACTAAACACCTCCCTCTGCAACTGGATCCTGGACTTCCTGACGGGCCGCCCCCAGGTGGTGAGGGTAGGTAGCAACACATCAGGCATGTTGATCTTCAACACCGGAGCTCCCCAGGGGTGCGTGCTCAGTCCCCTGCTGTACTCCCTGTTCACCCACGACTGCATGGCCAGGCACGACTCCAACACCATCATTAAGTTTGCAGACGACACAAAAGTGGTAGGCCTTATCACAGACAACGACGAGACAGCCTATAGGGAGGAGGTCAGAGACCTGGCCGGGTGGTGCCAGAATAACAACCTATCCCTCAACGTAACCAAGACTAAGGAGATGATTGTGGACTACAGGAAAAGGAGCACCGAGCATTCCCCCATTCTCATCGACGGGGCTGTAGTGGAGCAGGTTGAGAGCTTCAAGTTCCTTGGTGTCCACATCAACCATAAACTAGAATGGTCCAAACACACCAAGACAGTCGTGAAGAGGGTACGACAAAGCCTATTCCCCCTCAGGAAACTAAAAAGATTTGGCATGGGTCCTGAGATCCCCAAAAGGTTCTACAGCTGGAACATCGAGAGCATCACTGCCTGGTACGGCAATTGCTCGGCCTCCGACTGCAAGGCACTACAGAGGGTAGTGCGTACGGCCCAGTACATCACTGGGGCAAAGCTGCCTGCCATCCAGGACCTCTACACCAGGCGGTGTCAGAGGAAGGCCCTAAAAATTGTCAAAGACCCCAGCCACCCCAGTCATAGATTGTTCTCTCTACTACCGCATGGCAAGCGGTAGCGGAGTGCCAAGTCTCGAACAAAAAGGCTTTTTAACATTTTTACCCGCAAGCCATAAGACTCCTGAACAGGTAACCAAATGGTTACCCGGACTATTTGCATTGTGTGCCCCCCCAACCCCTCTGTTATGCTGCTGCTACTCTCTGTTTATCTTATATGCATAGTCACTTTAACTATACATTCATGTACATATTACCTCAATTGGGTCGACCAACCAGTGCTCCCGCACATTGGCTAACCGGGCTATCTGCATTGTGTCCCACCACCCGCCAACCCCTCTTTTTACACTACTGCTACTCTCTGTTCATCATATATGCATAGTCACTTTAACCATACCTATATGTACAGTGGGGAGAACAAGTATTTGATACACTGACAATTTTGCAGGTTTTCCTACTTACAAAGCATGTAGAGGTCTGTAATTTTTATCATAGGTACACTTCAACTGTGAGAGAAGGAATCCAGAAAATCACATTGTATGATTTTTAAGTAATTAATTTGCATTTTATTGCATGACATAAGTATTTGATACATCAGAAAAGCAGAACTGAATATTTGGTACAGAAACCTTAGTTTGCAATTACAGAGATCATACGTTTCCTGTAGTTCTTGACCAGGTTTGCACACACTGCAGCAGGGATTTTGGCCCACTCCTCCATACAGACCTTCTCCAGATCCTTCAGGTTTCGGGGCTGTCGCTGGGCAATACGGACTTTCGGCTCCCTCCAAAGATTTTCTATTGGGTTCAGGTCTGGAGACTGGCTAGGCCACTCCAGGACCTTGAGATGCTTCTTACGGAGCCACTCCTTAGTTGCCCTGGCTGTGTGTTTCGGGTCGTTGTCATGCTGGAAGACCCAGCCACGACCCATCTTCAATGCTCTTACTGAGGGAAGGAGGTTGTTGGTCAAGATCTCGCGATACATGGCCCCATCCATCCTCCCTTCAATACGGTGCAGTCGTCCTGTCCCCTTTGCAGAAAAGCATCCCCAAAGAATGATGTTTCCACCTCCATGCTTCACGGTTGGGATGGTGTTCTTGGGGTTGTACTCATCCTTTTATTCCTCCAAACACGGCGAGTGGAGTTTAGAGCAAAAAGCTCTATTTTTGTCTCATCAGACCACATGACCTTCTCCCATTCCTCCTCTGGATCATCCAGATGGTCATTGGCAAACTTCAGACGGGCCTGGACATGCGCTGGCTTGAGCAGGGGGACCTTGCGTGCGCTACAGGATTTTAATCCATGACGGCGTAGTGTGTTACTAATGGTTTTCTTTGAGACTGTGGTCCCAGCTCTCTTCAGGTCATTGACCAGGTCCTGCCGTGTAGTTCTGGGCTGATCCCTCACATTCCTCATGATCATTGATGCCCCACGAGGTGAGATCTTGCATGGAGCCCCAGACCGAGGGTGATTGACCGTCATCTTGAACTTCTTCCATTTTCTAATAATTGTGCCAACAGTTGTTGCCTTCTCACCAAGCTGCTTGGCTATTGTCCTGTAGCCCATCCCAGCCTTGTACAGGTCTACAATTTATCCCTGATGTCCTTACACAGCTCTCTGGTCTTGGCCATTGTGGAGAGGTTGGAGTCTGTTTGATTGAGTGTGTGGACAGGTGTCTTTTATACAGGTAACGAGTTCAAACAGGTGCAGTTAATACAGGTAATGAGTGGAGAACAGGAGGGCTTCTTAAAGAAAAACTAACAGGTCTGTGAGAGCCGGAATTCTTACTGGTTGGTAGGTGATCAAATACTTATGTCATGCAATAAAATGCAAATTAATTACTTAAAAATCATACAATGTGATTTTATGGATTTTTGTTTTAGATTCCGTCTCTCACAGTTGAAGTGTACCTATGATAAAAATGACAGACCTCTACATGCTTTGTAAGTAGGAAAACCTGCAAAATCGGCAGTGTATCAAATACTTGTTCTCCCCACTGTACATACTACCTCAATAAGCCTGACTAACCGGTGTCTGTATATAGCCTTGCTACTGTTATTTTCAAATGTATTTTTACTGTTGTTTTATTTCTTTACTTACACACACACACACACACACACACACCTTTTTTATTGCACTATTGGTTAGAGCCTGTAAGTAAGCATTTCACTGTAAGGTCTACACCTATTGTATTCGGCGCACATGACAAATAAACTTTGATTTGATTTGATAATGTACTTGTCCTCTTGCTCTGTTGTGCACCGGGGCCTCCCACTCCACTTTCTATTCTTGTTAGAGCCAGTTGCGCTGTTCTGTGAAGGGAGTAGTACAAAGCGTTGTAAGATATCTTCAGTTTTTTGGCAATTTCTCGCATGGAGTTTCAGAAGAAAATGCTGTGTTTCTGGCAATTTTGAGCCTGTAATCGAAACCACAAATGCTGATGCTCAAGATACTGTCATGACGTTGCCCTCTTTTGGTACAGCAAGCCCCATCCCCCTCTCCCTGTCTCCTACACCCAGGCTGCTGTGGTCAGAGAGAGGTCGTAAATTCCTGGAGATTATCTCCTCATGGCCACAGTATAGAGACAGAGAGAATTTTCATAGAGAACAAAGGAATTTCTTCCACCTCACAGAACTTGAGGTCCGAACAACATGTATGTTCTGGAGAAGGTATAAAAGATCGGTGAAGAATCCAGCTACGAACTGGTCCGTTTGGTAAAATTTTGTGACACTCATGGGAGACAATACGGCCACATTACCATAATGCTGTTTATATAATAGCCTCAGATATGAGGTTTACATCTAATTGTTGTATAAGATGAATGAGTGAAGATGATACTGTTTGTAAAATTGTGTAATGTGATTTTGGACTGTTTAATGAAGGAAACTCCAATTCCCTTTTGAGTTTAACTAAATCAGAGGACCGCCCATGAGCCCAGTTCGGACCTGGCATCATGAGACAGCCTTTTTCTGCTCTCCCGAAGAAAACCCCCACTTTGAGAATTTCTCAACAGACCATGTTGCTCTCAATAACGAGAGGGCCAAGGTTTGAGACCTGACTGCTGAATCTTTTAACCATCCCACGTGGTTAAACTCTTAGACTATCGATACCAACAGAATAAGAACAAGTCTTTGATATTAATTACTAGTCTGCAGCTAGGAATTCGGTATCATTGAACGCGAAGACCGACAACCGCCGAAACATCTATTCATAACGACATGAATGAATGTCACTCTGAACTATCCATTCTAACCACGACAGAGAGGGCGGACAAACTCTCCAACAGAAACAAACTTTTCAACAGAGACCCTGATGACACACTGAGCGTAAATATATATATTGATTGCAACTGTTCCCGAATGAGTGAGCGTTCATGTGCAAAGGATTAGCATTTCAATTGTTATAATTATCAACTCTGTAGTGACTTCTCAGCTGACCCCCACTCCCCTTTTGTCTAACAAGCCGTCGTACCGGTTTAGCCCACTAGGGCACATTCCTCTATCATTTCTTGTAACCATATTTACTTTGTTTGTTTGTGTGTGCACTTCTGTGATTGTTTAGTTAGTTAATAAATAAATGATTTAAGACAATTGATGTATGGATGACTCATAGTGAAGACTGGGTTCATGCAGATAACCAACAATTTAAGACGTTTGGAATGAGACAAACGTGAGGTAAAGAAGAATTCATTAATCAGAAGACTATTGATCAGATATGAAAATATCTGAAAAGTTATATTATGAAAATTATAACTTTGTAATCTGAATATTTTCCTTGGTGCCCCGACTTCCTAGTTAATTACAGTTACATGATTAATCAGTTTAATCGCGCAATAATAATTACTATCATTAACTGAAGTCTTCAGTTAATGATAGTAAAGACACGACAATACTCAACTAGTCTAAAGAAGGCCAGTTTTATTGCTTCTTTAATCAGCACAAGTTTTCAGCTGTGCTAACATAATTGCAAAAGGGTTTTCTAATGGTCAATTAGCCTTTTAAAATGATACACTTGGATTAGCTAACACAACGTCCCAATGGAACACAGGAGTGATGGTTGCTGATAATGGGCCTCTGTACGCCTATGTAGGGGCTGAGTCACTGGCTTACTGGTGCTCTTTCATGCTGTCCCTAGGAGGGGTGCGTCACTTGAGTGGGTTGAGTCACTGGCGTGATCTTCCTGTCTGGGTTGGCACCCCCCCTTGGGTTGTGCCGTGGCGGAGATCTTTGTGGGCTATACTCGGCCTTGTCTCAGGATGGTAAGTTGGTGGTTGAAGATATCCCTCTAGTGGTGTGGGGGCTGTGCCTTGGCAAAGTGGGTGGGGTTATATCCTTCCTGTTTGGCCCTGTCCGGGGGTATCATCAGATGGGGCCACAGTGTCTCCTGACCCCTCCTGTCTCAGCCTCCAGTATTTATGCTGCATTAGTTTATGTGTCGGGGGGCTAGGGTCAGTTTGTTATATCTGGAGTACTTGTCCTGTCTTATCCGGTGTCCTGTGTGAATTTAAGTATGCTCTCTCTAATTCTCTCTTTCTTTCTCTCTCTCGGAGGACCTGAGCCCTAGGACCATGCCTCAGGACGACCTGACATGATGACTCCTTGCTGTCCCCAGTCCACCTGGCCAACTGTTCTGCCTGCGGCTATGGAACCCTGACCTGTTCACCGGACGTGCTACCTGTCCCAGACCTGCTGTTTTCAACTCTCTAGAGACCGCAGGAGCGGTAGAGATACTCTTAATGATCGGCTATGAAAAGCCAACTGACATTTACTCCTGAGGTGCTGCACCCTCGACAACTACTGTGATTATTATTATTTGACCATGCTGGTCATTTATGAACATTTGAACATCTTGGCCATGTTCTGTTATAATCTCCACCCGGCACAGCCAGAAGAGGACTGGCCACCCCTCATAGCATGGTTCCTGTCTAGGTTTCTTCCTAGGTTTTGGCCTTTCTAGGGAGTTTTTCCTAGCCACCGTGCTTCTACACCTGCATTGCTTGCTGTTTGGGGTTTTAGGCTGGGTTTCTGTACAGCACTTTGAGATATCAGCTGATGTACGAAGGGCAATATAAATAAATTTGATTTGATTTAGATTTGATTTGATATTCCATAAAAACATATGCCGTTTTCAGCTACAGTAGTCATTTACAACATTAACAATGTCTACACTGTATTTCTGATTAGACGTCGACCGATTATGATTTTCCAACGCCGATACCGATTATTGGAGGAGCAAAAAAAAACATACCGATTAATCGGCCAATTTTTATATATATTTGTAATAATGACAATTACAACAATCAATACTGAATGAACACTTTTATTTTAACTTAATATAATACATAAATAACATCTATTTAGTCTCAAATAAATCATGAAACATTTTCAATTTGGTTTAAATAATGCAAAAACAAAGTGTTGGAGAAGAAAGTAAAAGTGCAATATGTGCCATGTAAAAAAGCTAATGTTTAAGTTCCTTGCTCAGAACATGAGAACATATGAAAGCTGGTGGTTCAATATTCCCAGTTCTTCAATATTCCCAGTTAAGAAGTTTTAGGATGTAGTTATTATATGAATTACGACGCGTTGACTATTTCTCTCTATACCATTTGTATTTCATATACCTCTGACCATTGGATGTTCTTATTGGCACTATATTATTGCCAGCCTAATCTCGGGAGTTGATAGACTTAAAGTCATAAAAAGCGCTGTGCTTCAAGCATTGCTAAGAGCTGCTGGCAAACGCTGTAAAGTGCTGTTTGAATGAATGCTTACGAACCTGCTGCTGCCTACCACCGCTCAGTCAGACTGTTCTATCAAATATCACATCATAGACTTAATTATAACATAATGAACACAGAAATATGAGCCTTTGGTCATTAATATGGTAAAATCCGGAAACTATCATTTCGAAAACAAAACGTTTATTCATTCAGTGAAATACGGAACCGTTCGATATTTTATCAAACGGGTGGCAACCTTAAGTCTAAATATTGGTGTTACATTGCACAACCTTCAATGTTATGTCATAAATATGTAAAATTCTGGCAAATTAATAACGTTCACGCAGTTTGCAACGAGCCAGGCGGCCCAAACTGTTGCATATACCCCGACTCTGCTTGCACTGACAGCCAGTGATTTCCCTAGGTAATATTTTTTTACCTTTATTTATCCAGGTTTTTGAGATAACATGTCTTTTCCAAGAGAGACCTGGTCCAATAGCAGCAGGGGGAACAACGTTTCAGACAAAACAACTTACATACACTAACATAACATTAACCTTTTGTCAATAGGGGGAGCTGTTAGCACTATCTTTTTTTTTACATTTCCAAATTAAACTGCCTCGTACTCAATTCTTGCTCGTACAATATGCATATTATTATTACTATTGGATAGAAAACAATCTCTAGTTTCTAAAACCGTTTGAATTATGTCTGTGGGTGAACCAGAACTCTTTCTACAGCGAAAATCATGACAGGACATGCGAAGGTCAGAAAACTAGGCTCTGTTCTCAGATCAGTTTAAAGCTCTGTGTGTGCCCTATGGGTCGAAATGAACTGCACCCGCCTTCCCCTGGATGTCAGTAACCAATGAGAAGTGGAATGGAGTCTCTACGTATTTCTCAGAGTTTATAAAAGGCCATGGAGTGACATGTCCGTTCTTTTGGACGCTCGTCAATGCGCAAGAGAGGACATCAGAATGGCATGCTCAAAAGCTCTCGTTATCGGCATAAGATATATCCGTCTGTGATTTAATTCGATATAGGTGTTAGAAACATCATAACGAAGTTATTTTAAACCGATTTATATCAGTTTATGCGAGTATATTGCTATTTTCGGAATTTTCATAGTATTGCGCTTTGAGGATTTGGACATGTGTGTGCCACGTAGCTATTGTTAGCTGCTAGTTCCGAAGTTGAAGAGGACGTTTTACAACAAAGCAACGATTATTTTGGACAAAGGACAACTTGCCCAAGATTCTGATGGAAGCTCGTCCAAAAGTAAGAGCTATTTATGATTTTATTCCGTATTTATGTGGAAAAATGTAAACGCATTTGTCGGCCATTATTGCGGCACTAGTCTGGCTGTAACGTTAATTTAAAAAATCTAACTCAGCGGTTGCATTAATAACTAATGCATCTTTCATTAGCTGTCCAACCTGTATTTTTTTAGTCAATCTAATCGATAAATAATCGTAAACTTAGGTGCCTTTCCATGATGGCGCCGGCCAGAATGCATGCCATGTTTTGACTGATTACATTGCATAACCACGATTTGTGATGCTAAATATGCACATTTTCGAACAAACTCTATATGCATTGTGTAATATGATGTTACAGGACTGTCATCTGAAAAATTCTGAGAAGGTTAGTGAAAAAATTTATATATTTTGGTGGTGATAACGTTATCGCTCTTTTTGCCTTGAATCAATGCTGGGGTGATGTTAGCTCATGTGGTATGCTAATATAACGATATATTGTGTTTTCGCTGTAAAACACTTAGAAAATCTGAAATATTGTCTGGATTCACAAGATCTGTGTCTTTCAATTGCTGTACGCTGTGTATTTTTAAGAAATGTTTTATGATGAGTAATTAGGTAATACACGTTGCTCTCTGTAGTTATTCTAGTCGCTTTGGTGAGTTTTGTGATAGTGGCTGCAATGGTAAACTATGATTTATACCTGAAATATGCACATTTTTCTAAAAAAACATATGCTCTACAATAAATATGTTATCAGACTGTCATCTGATGAAGTTGTTTCTTGGTTAGTGGCTATATATATCTTTATTTGGTCGAAATTGTGATAGCTACCTATGCAGGAAAAAACTGGTGGAGTAAAAAAAAGTTGTGTCTTTTGCTATCGTGGTTAGCTAATAGATTTACATATTGTGTCTTCCCTGTAAAACATTTTAAAAATCAGAAATGATGGCTGGATTCACAAGATGTGTATCTTTCATCTGGTGTCTTGGACTTGTGATTTAATGATATTTAGATGCTAGTATTTACTTGTGACGCTATGCTAGGCTATGCTAGTCAGCTTTTTTACTGTGGGGGGTGCTCCCGGATCCGGGTTTGGGAGGAACTAGAAGTTAAACAAAACTATAAACACATATACAGTACAACAAAAACATTTTACGTTAAAAACACGAAAGTCTTGACTAAAAACAGCTAGCCTAAAGAGAATTACACTCTTCTATGATATATACATCGATCAAGTGTTTAAACGCCACTAACGAAACTAGATCATCACATTTTTAAATGTTCAAGAGAGAATTCCAGGACCACGGAGCTAAGTAACTAAAACTATTTCTACCATGACCTGTTCTAATTTTTGGTATTTTTTGGAATATTGCCTGCTAACATGAATTTCTTTTAACTAAATACGCAGGTTTAAAAAAAAATACACTTCTGTGTACTGATTTTAAGAAAGGCATTGATGTTTATGGTTAGGTACATTTGTTGAACGATTGTGGTTTTCTAGCGAACGCGCTTTTGTTACCCGTTTGGCGAAGTTACCCGTTTGGCGAAGTTACCCGTTTGGCGAAGTTGAGGTAGGGTGATGATTCGATGATAAATTAACAGGCACCGCATTGATTATATGCAACGCAGGACAAGCTAGTTAACCAAGTAATATCATCAACCATGTGTAGTTAACTGGTGATTATGTGAAGATTGATTGTTTTTATAAGATAAGTTTAATGCTAGCAAGCAACTTACCTTGGCTCCTTGCAGCCAAATGGTCCTTTTGACGCTGCACTCGCGTAACAGGTGGTCAGCCTGCCACGCAGTTTCCTCGTGGATTGCAATGTAATCGGCCATATTTGGCATCCAAAAAGGCAGATTACCGATTGTTATGAAAACTTGAAATCGGCCCTAATTAATCGGCCTCTATTTCTGATTAATTCAAAAGCAAATTTTTTTGCTTTTCTTTCAAAAATAAGGACATTTCTAAGTGACCCCGTACTTTTGAACGGTAGTGTATATTGGGAGTATTAT
The DNA here is from genome assembly GCF_045679555.1 of Salvelinus alpinus. Classification (NCBI taxonomy): domain Eukaryota; kingdom Metazoa; phylum Chordata; class Actinopteri; order Salmoniformes; family Salmonidae; genus Salvelinus; species Salvelinus alpinus. The sequence continues at coordinate 78,980,312 of NC_092088.1, forward strand.
TATTATTTCACGTATAATTCACTGTGTAATTCCGACCCACTGTAATTCCAGTGGGTCAGAAGTTTACATACACTAAGTTGACTGTGCCTTTAAACAGCTTGGAAAATTCCAGAAAATTATGTCATGGCTTTAGAAGCTTCTGATAGGCTAATTGACATTATTTGAGTCAATTGGAGGTGTACCTGTGGATGTATTTCAAGGCCTACCTTCAAACTCAGTGCCTCTTTGCTTGACATCATGGGAAAATCCCAAAAAATCAGCCAAGACCTCAGGAAAAAAATTGTAGACCTCCACAAGTCTGGTTCATCCTTGGGACCAATTTACAAACGCCTGAAGGTACCACGTTCATCTGTACAAACAATAGTATGCAAGTATAAACACCATGGGACCACGCAGCTGTCATACTGCTCAGGAAGGAGACGCGTTCTGTCTCCTAGAGATGAACGTACCTTGGTGCGAAAAGTGCAAATCAATCCCAGAACAACAGCAAAGGACCTTGTGAAGATGCTGGAGGAAACAGGTACAAAAGTATATATATCCACAGTAAAAACGAGTCCTATATCGACATAACCTGAAAGCCTGCTCAGCAAGGAAGAAGCCACTGCTCCAAAACCACCATAAAAAAAGCCAGACTACGGTTTGCAACTGCACATGAGGACAAAGATCATACTTTTTGGATAAATGTCCTCTGGTCTGATGAAACAAAAATAGAACTGTTTAGCAATAATGACCATAGTTATGTTTGAAGGAAAAAGGGGGAGGCTTGCAAGCTGAAGAACACCATCCCAACCGTGAAGCACGGGGGTGGCAGGATCATGTTGTGGGGGTGCTTTGCTGCAGGAGGGACTGGTGCACTTCACAAAATAAATGGCATCATGAGGCAGGAAAATTATGTGGATATATTGAAGCAACATCTCAAGACATCAGTCAGGAAGTTAAAGCTTGGTCGCAAATGGGACTTCCAAATGGACAATGACCCCAAGCATACTTCCAATGTTGTGGCAAAATGGATTAAGAACAACAAAGTCAAGGTATTGGAGTGGCCATCACAAAGCCCTGACCTCAGTCCTATAGAAAATTTGTGCGCAGAACTGAAAAAGCGCGTGCGAGCAAGGAGGCCTACAAAACCTGACTCAGTTACACCAGCTCTGTCAGGAGGAATGGGCCAAAATTCACACAACTTATTGTGGGAAGCTTGTGGAAGGCTACCCGAAACGTTTGACCCAAATTAAACAATTTAAAGGCAATGCTACCAAATACTAATTGAGTGTATGTAAACTTCTTACCCACTGGGAATGTGATGAAAGAAATAAAAGCTGAAATAAATCATTCTCTCTACTATTATTCTGACATTTCACATTCTTAAAATAAAGTGGTGATCCTAACTGACCTAAGACAGAGCATTTTTACTCTGATTAAATGTCAGGAATTGTTAAAAACTGAGTTTAAATGTATTTGGCTAAGGTGTATGTAAACTTCCAACTTCAACTGTATACTGTAGCTAAGAAAGCAATACTAAGTGTATGTTGTGTAGTAAGCTGTTTGTAGCCCATGTGCCTCACCCTAATCATTTGGTCTGCTTACCTCTCTTAATTTGACCTAAACATGCCAATGTGCTGCACATGTAGCCTATAACTTTTTTAAATTTTTTATGTCATCATCTAATATTGCCTTAGCTGTCATTGTCTGCTTATATGCCCCCTTTATTTATCCTACCGTTCTGACTTGATGTACAGGGAAAATACTGTAAGAGCAGCCCATGTTCTGCATTCTGTCGCTGTACAGCTAAAGTGCTGAACACACAGTTATATTGACTACGTCCGTCTTACTGTAGCTCGCTCATTAATGTCTTAATAAAAATTGCGGAATGCCTCTCATCCGCTCATCATTCCCTTATGCCATAGTTTGTACATCTCAATTGTCAGTAGAAACCACATTTGTTTAAACAAGCCAGCCATGTTTTTTAAAAGGGTTGAATGAACTGTTTTGCTGCCAGACAAGGCTCCGCTGATAGGCAGGTGTAGCGGTGGTAAGGATTCACTCCATGGTGCTGGAAAGAAACCTCTGCTGTTGGGACAGCTTTATGTAGGCCCTAACAGTTTGTGACCACCGCTTGTCGCCGTTGAAGTGCAATTAATGTATTGTTTAGTGTTGTGTAGTGTCTTTGCTGGCATGCATCTAAACATTTTTTGGGGAGTTTGCCCTACCAAGATTTACATGCTAAAATAAGGCTCCTAAAGTTTCCGGTAATAGGCTACACCAGGGTCAGCAACCTTTTCCATTTGGAGTGCCAAGTTATCGTACCATTTCTACTGATCTGTGTGCCAGTTATGGTTTTCATATGCACATTTGCATTGAACAGTTTCATTTAATTTATAATAAAGTCTTCATATCTCAAAATCAATGTCATGTGGTTACTCAAAATTCAATACAATACAAATCTAAAAGTAACTTCTATTGCCAATATGTAAAAATAGCCTTCATAAACCAACAAATAAAAACATTGCAGCATGCAGGTAGAAAATATCCTGATAAAAATAAATATCCTATTAAATACATTGGCTACACATGGCCTGTCTGCAAGGCACTTGTATCAACTATTAACTTGGTCAGCCCAAGCTCATGATAGAAAACTCGCAACATTGTATGAAATATTCTGGGCCCTCAGAGTTTCCTGCGCCAGTGAGCTCCGGACAGACAGAGCTGTAGGCTATTTGTGCAAGGGATAAGAAGTAATCAGGTAGGCCTACTTTTTTCCTTCGGATCAGAGCATCACATTTTTTCCCCCTTTCATGCTGAGTGGTTATAGAAAGAGAGAGCTGTAAAGAATTTTCAAATAGGCAACGTTGAGGAACTATTGTCCTTCTCAATGGATGTTAAAAAATACTTAGTTTACTTGCTGTTTGAGGCAAAGAAGAAAATACTTTGAGAAGCTCCACAGTTATGGTGAGCTAAGACAATCAGAAATAGTATCAGATCTCCAAATGGGCACATTTATAGGCCTACATTTGTGCACAGGCCAGGTAGCCTAGATCTACTTCTATGCCTAATAAGGTGTGTTTCTTTACTGAATATTGACAAGAGCGCTTCAAACAAAAGACAATAAATGGACAACTCGTAAATGGTATGAAATAAACCATAACTTCTCACAAAAATGAAATCGGGTACTTTCACACAAATTTATGGTAAACAAAGCGACTTCAATGGCTAATTTCTCTAAACAATGAAGAAGCAATACTCCAAACCTCATCTTTATAAACATAGAGAACTGATACTGTATACTGGTTGTTGGGGTGGGATTGGCGTGGGGAGTCTGTGGGTGGCTTTTGACCATTTTATTGGATTCCTCATGTCTTACTCAATGGTAGGAAAAGTTTGGTTCAAATCGGATGTTGGGTAATATATTGGTGTAATATTACGCACATCCTATAAATTAAAAGGGCCAATTAGCTTATTTAATTTGATCTCTGCGAAATTGTCAACAAAATAGTGTTTCAGGAATGCTAATCTTACGTTTCTAACTACAGAACCTATTTCAGAACAATCTGAGATTGTGGGTGTCATGGCTTGCTGAAATGACATGGAATGACCCGTCTCCAACGCCCGGCAGCACAGCTGACAAAGGAGAAGACAGCCCACCGCAGCCAGCCCACAAACTGCTTTGACAGACACACAACCCACAGCAGCCTTTGACAGACACACAGCTCAGAGGCTGAGCAAAAAGGCCTTGTTGTTTATCTCTGTCAGAATCTCTATGTGTGTGTCCCAAATAGCATCATATTACCTTTATAGTGCACTCCTTTTGACCAGAGCCCTATTAGCCCTGGTCGAAAATAGTGTACTATATAGGGAATAGGTGCCAATTGGGATGTACCCAGGATCTCTATAAAAGGACGACTAAGAAGCTGTAAGGACACTTCATCTGCAGCACTGTATTTACAGAATCAAAGCAGAATAGATGAATGTGTGTGGTAAAGCCTGTGGAGAATCCTTAGCTCATTAAAGGAGTTCAGCTCAGTGTCTAATCCACACAGGGCTATCATATCAGAAATCAGATCTGTAACATGTTCCACCATGTATGTTCTGTCTGATGTTTCCTATGGGGAGAGGTGATTTCTGCTGCCTAATATACATGTATGACGGTAGTACTATTCCGCTTGCCTGGCTTGCATTAAATAGATTGCTTTTGCATACAAATGTAGTTATTCGTCCGGGAGGGTGGATTTGCGCAACAACAAAAAATATATTAAAAATTCCCTCGCAAAACAAATTATGCTTCTATACTAAAGATTCAAAACCCATCCCACCCAAAAATGTAACTATAAAGCACCCATCTGAGATTATTTCCATGACAACCGACCGCGCTTTCTCTATGATTTCCATGACTGCTCTTCCTGATTAAAGGAGCATAAAGAGTTGCCATTTACCTCAGAGCTGAGGGAAATGAATCACAATATCCCAGATAATGACACCTTTAATACCTCGCCAGGAAAACGCCTCACATTTTCACTGCTGATAACATTCAGAGAAAGACAGAAAGAGAAAGAGACAGGGAGAGCAGAGAGCATGAGAGAGAGGGCCTGCGTCCCAAATAACACCCTACTCCTTACATAGTGCAATGCTTTTGCCATTTGGAATGCATCCAGAGAGGGACTCCCACAGTCTTAGGAAAAAAAGTTGCTATCTAGAAGCTAACATGCTGACCACACCGCTAACGTCGCGTGCGTGAGTGTTGCAAAATAAATGTACATATACATGTTATTCAATCAGTGACGCTAGCCGTGCTGCAAGTCCCGCCTCTCCCATCTCCTCATTGGTTTTTAGGAGCATATAACCACGTGCCATCTTCTCATTGGTTTTTAGAAGCATATACCCACGTGGGTGATTGAAAGATGAACTGAGGTCCACACTCCAGTCCAGTTGGTAGTGGTAATGCACTTTAAAGTTGATTTTCCAACCACCATACAAAGTCCAAAAAAGAAGAAGAAGCCTGAAGGAGGAGCGATTACCAGAAACAAACTCTGCTTACCCATTTATCTGTGGATTAATTATCAGAGTAGAGGACCTTGTGCATTTCAGGTAAAATAACAACAAAATGTTTATATCCCAGGAAAATGATCTAGCAACAGCAAGCTAGCTAGCTAAATTGCCATAAATGTTTAATGCTTTTCGACCTGTCACCAAATTAATATAGTTGGTTCAGAGTTCATTTTGATATTTCAACCCACAGAGGGTTCTACATGGAACCAAAAAAAGTTCTGCCTGGAAACAAAAAGGGTTCTACCTGGAACCAAAAAGGGTTATCCTATGTGGACAGCCGAAGAACCCTTTTGGAACCCTTTTTTCTAAGAGTGCACCCGCAGCTCTCCTCTCCGGCTGGTGGCTGATAAAATGCAGCAGAAAGTGCAGCTTTGCTGTACCTAGACAACAGACAGTCTCAAACCTGACAGAGCAATATTATTACATTTCTTGAGTCGGCAGAAATCCCTAAATCCATTCTAACCACTCCAAGTAAGACCTACTCCTGGTGAAGCATAAAATATCCACTAGTACCCTGTTGTGTAGCAAAGCTACTGTAGATTCCAATGCCCGGCAGCAAATAGTCACACAATTCTTGTGTAGTTCGATCCAGAAAGGGGGCCAATTCAATTGTAATGCAATTACGCTGAGACTCAAATTTTTCACTTCAAAATGTATACCAAACAAAAAAACATTAATTTCAAAGCATAACAAACCATAGGACTCTATGCACAAGGACTATTTTCAACAAGTTCCACTGAAAATGTGTAAAACACATTTACAGGAAGATCTGTGCAGATACAAAGTTTGGTAAAAGAATAAAACTGAAGGGGATTTTACCCTGATTTTGTTACCAAACTTTGCATCTGCACCGATTTTCCAGTATTTACTGTGTAAATTGTTCAAAGTAGTAATTGTGCATAGAATTGTATTCTTTGTTAAACTGTGAAATCAGTGGTTTTTGTTTGGCATACATTTTGAAGTAAAAAAGCTGTGTCAAAGCATAATTCTGTTCCAGTGGAATTGCCCAAGGGTGACCAAGAATGACCTTACATGTGACTGAATAGGATTTTTGAAACGATATAAACTGATTTACTGTTGTATCTTAAAACAAATCTGTCCATTCCAACCCCACGGTTCCATCCATGACCTGTCTGTGGGATGGTGTCTGGCTGGGTCGGTGGAAACTAAGGCCTTGACACTCCTGGTGGACAAAGATAACGCAGTGAAATGACAGTTAAACACTAGACAGCAGAAAACATTACCTCATAATGGAAACCAATCCTCATAACACCCTCACTGTCTCCAGCATACTAAAATCACAGATGTGAGTGTGGGATGGAGATAGAGTGAGAGAGGGACAAAAATAGAGAGAGACAAATAGAGAGAGAGAGAGAGAGAGAGAGAGAGAGAGAGAGAGAGAGAGAGAGAGAGAGAGAGAGAGAGAGAGACGAAATAGAAAAAAATCGAGAGATGGGTCCAACATGTGAAGTTCATAGGAGCACATCAAATTGGGTGTCAAATGAAAGCTAAGAGTCTATATTTGAGTAATTAAGGCATATATTTTTCAACTATTTTCCATCCCTTATCCCATAATGTTGAATAAGCAAAGGCTTTGATATCTGGTCAAACAGATGGAAAAGAAGTATTCTACAACATCCACCAGAAAAAGTTTTAAAAGGTATTAGAAATACATCAAAATATAATGCTGAAGTAAAGACCCCTGCAAACTAATATCAACACTATTTAGTTTTGCCTTCTGTAAGTTTAAGAAACATTGCCTTGTGCCTTGAGATTCAGCTACCAAAAACCCACATACTGCATCTTGAAGATATTTTCACATAAGTAATAAGTAAAGGTAAACCTATCAATTAGTTGTTGTGTTTTTACTGATATCAAGTTTGTTTATCTCCCGAGTAGTGCAGGGGTTTAAGGGACTGCATCGCAGTGCTTGAGGCGTCACTACAGACCCGGGTTCGATCCCAGGCTGTGTCGCAGCCGGCCATGACCGGGAGACACGAGGCGGTGCACAATTGTCCAGGTTAGAGGAGGGTTTGGCCGGCCGGGAATTCCTTGTCCAATTGCGCTCTAGCAACTCCTTGTGGCGGGCCAGGTGCCTGCAAGCTGACTTACGGGTTAAGTGAGCAGTGTGTCAAGAAGCAGTGCGGCTTGGCAGGGTCGTGTTTCGGAGGATACACGGCTCTTGACCTTCGCCTCCCCCGAGTCCGTAGGGGAGTTGCAGCGATGGGACAAGACTGTAACTACCAATTGGATATCACGAAATTGGGGAGAGAAAGGAGAATGCTTTTTTTTATTTTATTAGTATATGAATTATTAAGTGATTAAAACTTGTGATTCTGTTAGCAAATCAGTAACGGAATTACCAAAACAAATCAGTAACGGAATTACTGCAATTGAATTGGCTACAATGGGAAAATCATAATAGTCACAAACCGTCGTTGGGTCATCTGCTACTGTCATCCCTTCCACTGGCATACTGTTATGATCTGCTCATAGGGTCTCCTGCTACTGTCCTCCCTTCTACTGGCATACTGTTATGTTCAGCTCATAGGGTGTCCTGCTACTGTCCTCCCTTCCACTGGCATACTGTTATGATCTGCTCATAGGGTCTCCTGCTACTGTCCTCCCTTCTACTGGCATACTGTTATGTTCAGCTCATAGGGTGTCCTGCTACTGTCCTCCCTTCCACTGGCATACTGTTATGATCTGCTCATAGGGTCTCCTGCTACTGTCCTCCCTTCTACTGGCATACTGTTATGTTCAGCTCATAGGGTGTCCTGCTACTGTCCTCCCTTCAACTGGCATACTGTTTTGATCTGCTCATAGGGTCTCCTGCTACTGTCCTCCCTTCTACTGGCAAATAAAATAAAATGTTATTTGTCACATACACATGGTTAGCAGATGTTAATGCATGTGTAGCGAAATGCTTGTGCTTCTAGTTCTGACAATGCAGTAATAACCAACGAGTAATCTAACCTAACAATTCCACAACTACTACCTTATACACACAAGTATAAAGGGATAAAGAATATGTACATAAAGATATATGAATGAGTGATGGTACAGAACGGCATAGGCAAGATGCAGTAGATGGTATCGAGTACAGTATATACATATGAGATGAGTAATGTAGGGTATGTAAACATAAAAGTGCATAGTTTAAAGTGGCTAGTGATACATGTATTACATAAAGATGGCAAGATGCAGTAGATGATATAGAGTACAGTATATACATATACATTATATTAAACCTCTTGACACTAGGGGTCAGATTTTTTTTACATTTTAAAAAAAAATAACGTTCCCAAGGTAAACGGACTATTTCTCAGGTCCAGATCGTAGAATATGCATATAATTTACAGATTAGGATAGAAAACACTCCAAAGTTTCCAAAACTGTCAAAATATTGTCTGTGAGTATAACAAAACTGATTCTGCAGGCAAAAACCTGAGAAAATCTAACCCGGAAGTGATTTATTTATTTTTTAATCTGTGTTTCCTGGTCCGTCTTTCTTCCATTTAAAGGGGTATCAACCAGATTCCTTTTCCAATGGCTTCCTCAGGCTGTGACCAGGCTTTAGACATAGTTTCAGGCTTTTATTTTGAAAAATTAGCGAGATTTTTCAAAACTAGTCAGGTGTCCTCTGATTAGTTCCTAAGCGCGAGAGGGTAGCTCTCCATTTTTTTTTTCTCTCTTATTGAATAGGTTACGGTCCGGTTGAAATATTATCGATTATGTTTGTTAAAAACAATCTGAGTATTGATTATAAAAAACATTTGACATGTTTCTACGAACATTACGGATACTTTTTGGAATTTTCGTCGAACGGAACGAGGCTCTGGTTTTCTGAACATAACGCGCAACCCAAATGGCGTTTTTTTGTTATAAAAGTAATATTTATCGAACAAAAATAATATTTGTTGTGTAACTGGGAGTCTCGTGAGTGCAAACATCCGAAGATTATCAAAGGTAAGCGATTAATTTTATTGCTTTTCTGACTTTCGTGACCATGCTAATTTGGGGCTAGCTGTTCTAGCATTGATTGATACACTCACAAAAACGTGGATTTCTTTCGCTGTAAAGCATATTTTCAAAATCTGACACGATAGGTGGATTAACAACAAGCTAAGCTGTGTTTTGGTATATTTTACTTGCGATTGCATGATTATAAATATTTTTAGTAATATTTTGCGCCCTGCAATTCAGCGGTTGTTTAGGAAAATGATCCCGTAAAAGGGATCCGTAGCGCAAGAAGTTAAGTGGCATTGTTTAAAGTGGCTAGTGATACATTTTTGATCAATTTCCATTATTAAAGTGAGCTGGAGTTGAGTCAGTATGTTGGCAGCAGCCACTCGATGTTAGTGGTGGCTGTTTAACAGTCTGTTGGCCTTGAGATAGAAGCTGTTTTTCAGTCTATCGGTCCCTGCTTTGATGCACCTGTACTGACCTCGCCTTCTGGATGATAGCGGGGTGAACAGGCAGTGGCTCGGGTGGTTGTTGCCCTTGATGATCTTTATATGGCCTTCCTGTGACATCGGGTGGTGTAGGTGTCCTGGAGGGCAGGTAGTTTGCCCCCAGTGATGCGTTGTGCAGACCTCACTATCCTCTGGAGAGCCTTACGGTTGTGGGCGGAGCAGTTGCCGTACCAGGCGGTGATACAGCCCGACAGGATGCTCTCGATTGTGCATCTGTAGAAGTTTGTGAGTGCTTTTGGTGACAAGCCGAATTTCTTCAGCCTCCTGAGGTTGAAGAGGCGCTGCTGCGCCTTCTTCACAACGCTGTCTGTGTGGGTGGACCAATTCAGTTTGTCCGTGATGTGTACACCGAGGAACTTAAAACTTTCCACCTTCTCCACTACTGTCCCGTCGATGTGGATAGGGGGGTGCTCCCTCTGCTGTTTCCTGAAGTCCACAATCATCTCCTTTGTTTTGTTGACGTTGAGTATGAGGTTATTTTCTTGACACCACACTCCGAGGGCCCTCACCTCCTCCCTGTAGGCCGTCTCGTCGTTGTTGGTAATCAAGCCTACCACTGTAGTGTCGTCCACAAACTTGATGATTGAGTTGGAGGCGTGCATGGCCACGCAGTCGTGGGTGAACAGGGAGTACAGGAGAGGGCTCAGAACGCACCCTTGTAAGGCCCCAGTGTTGAGGATCAGCGGGGTGGAGATGTTGTTACCTACCCTCACCACCTGGGGGCGGCCCGTCAGGAACTCCAGGACCCAGTTGCACAGGGCGGGGTCGAGACCCAGGGTCTCGAGCTTGATGACGAGTTTGGAGGGTACTATGGTGTTGAATGCTGAGCTGTAGTCGATGAACAGCATTCTCACATGGGTATTCCTCTTGTCCAAATGGGTTAGGGCAGTATGCAGTGTGGTTGTGATTGCGTCGTCTGTGGACCTATTGGGTCGGTAAGCAAATTGGAGTGGGTCTAGGGTGTCAGGTAGGGTGGAGGTGATATGGTCCTTGACTAGTCTCTCAAAGCACTTCGTGATGACGGAAGTGAGTGCTACGGGGCGGTAGTCGTTTAGCTCAGTTACCTTAGCTTTCTTGGGAACAGGAACAATGGTGGCCCTCTTGAAGCATGTGGGAACAGCAGACTGGGATAAGGATTGATTGAATATGTCCGTAAACACACCAGCCAGGTCTGCGCATGCTCTGAGGACGCGGCTGGGGATGCCGTCTGGGCCTGCAGCCTTGCCAGGGTTAACACGTTTAAATGTTTTACTCACGTCGGCTGCAGTGAAGGAGAGTCCGCAGGTTTTGGTAGCGGGCCGTGTCAGTGGCACTGTATTGTCCTCAAAGCGAGCAAAGAAGTTATTTAGTCTGTCTGGGAGCAAGACATCCTGGTCCGCGACGGGGCTGGTTTTCTTTTTGTAATCCGTGATTGACTGTAGACCCTGCCACATACCTCTTGTGTCTGAGCCGTTGAATTGCAACTCTACTTTGTCTCTATACTGACGCTTAGCTTGTTTGATTGCCTTGCGGAGGGAATAGCTACACTGTTTGTATTCGGTCATGTTTCCGGTCACCTTGCCCTGGTTAAAAGCAGTGGTTCGCGCTTTCAGTTTCGCGCGAATGCTGCCATCAATCCACGGTTTCTGGTTTGGGAATGTTTTAATAGTTGCTGTGGGTACGACATCGCCGATGCACTTTCTAATGAACTCGCTCACCGAATCAGCGTATTCGTCAATGTTGTTGTTGGATGCAATGCGGAACATATCCCAATCCACGTGATCGAAGCAGTCTTGAAGCGTGGAATCAGACTGGTCGGACCAGCGTTGAACAGACCTGAGGGCGGGAGCTTCTTGTTTTAGTTTCTGTCTGTAGGCTGGAAGCAACAAAATGGAGTCGTGGTCAGCTTTTCCGAAAGGAGGGCTGGCGAGGGCCTTAAATGCGTCGCGGAAGTTAGAATAACAATGATCCAGGGTTTTACCAGCCCTGGTTGCGCAATCGATATGCTGATAGAATTTAGGGAGTCTTGTTTTCAGATTAGCCTTGTTAAAATCCCCAGCTACAATGAATGCAGCCTCAGGATATGTGGTTTCCAGTTTACATAGAGTCAAATAAAGTTCGTTCAGGGCCATCGATGTGTCTGCTTGGGGGGGAATTACTGTTATGTTCAGCTCATAAGAGCTTTTTTATGGCTATGTTTGGACAGTACAGTTCAGTACAGCACACTAGAGTAAAGTACAGTATAATGTACTGTATTATACAATGGGTGGGTCTAATCCTGATGATTGGTTAATGATGATTGGTTAAAACCGCATTCCAGCTGGTGTCTATTCCACAAGATACCACCAGCTAAATCTATGACGTTAAAATGCCTATTTACTCTGTTCCATCTGATTGTGCAATCCACTGTCTCACCAGCCCAGCCAGGCAATTTATAAACTTGATCTCTACTATAAAAAGCATCAAGACATTATCTCACAGTTCTTTTCGAATAACATTCAGTTTTCAACAGTGGAGATTTGTATAAACCTTGCTGTCTGTCTCTCTGACATTTGCAACAATATTTGCAATATTGTTGTTTCAATATTCAAATTCGATTTCCAGCTGTCCCATAGTAATGAACATGTCGGGACGAGACAGACAGACAGCCAGCGTTTCTCAGCCAGTCGAAATCATGAATCAGCTGGCATCATTTTTATGGATCAATACAAATAAATGTCAATTGAAAAAAGCTAGCAAGCAAGGGATAAGAACGTTGCCAGCCAGTATTTGCTTGGAACATTTAGAACGAATGGCTGGGTCACGTCCATAGATACAGAACAAAAAGACTAAACGACTTGGTCGCGTCTCTGGCAACCGAACCGATAGAACAAACGACCAGCCGGCTTGGGTAGCAACCCTAGATTTGTGTCGGGACTATATCTTGTGGAAAGATTAACAATTCAAGCAAAGCCAATATGGGGTGATAATGTATTGGGCCTATAGCTTTCTGCACAAACCTCATTGCTACAGTACAGTTTTTAATTGGTTGATGTTGCATAGGCTTACGGTTTTTAAGTCATGTACAACAACAAAAAATCTGAGTGGTAGATCTCAGGTTGCATCTTGACTCAGAAAAGGTTGGTACCACTGTTCTATAGTTTTCCCTGTTAACAATATCAACGTTTCCCTTTACTGTGATCGAGTCGACGCAATATTAGCCACTTTCAATGCAACATACCGAAACAAAACAAACTATGCAAGAAATTTTGCAGAACGCATCGGAGTAGAATTCTATTGCATTGACACGCACTAATCGGCCCGTACTCTACACATATCAGAGCGGCATAAACAATCAGAGCTGCGGTAGGCTTATATGCAAATAGACAATTGTCATACATGGTTCTGTGCCATTTACTTTGAACTTGACTGTGTTTACAGCAATAGCGGTAGTTAGGAGATGTGCTTGTTTTGATATTAAAGCGAGAGCTGCAGGTAGCAACATGTGCACATTTTGTTCATATCCTTTGCTAGTTAGTGAGTTATTAGCCCAGTTATAGATCATTTGTAGTCAGCAATAGGGGAGTGATTGCTTCTTATAAGAGCATAAAACGTGTACATTTCTAGGCATCTTTGAAAAGTGAGTCAGGTAAAGAGCTTTTTTTTTGTTTTAAAGGGGCAGTGTTGTATTTTGAGACAAGTTTGAATAAGCTAAGTAGCCAATAGGCAGAGGGTAGCATAATTTGTCTGATTCTCTGTAATAATGGTATGGGAATAATAATGCATTTCATTTTGTAAAGTGGTTTCTCGTATCAAACACGACAACATTTTCAGTCACCTCCTTGACCGAAGGACAAGTGCATAAACAGGGCAATGTCAAGACCTGCATGTTTTTTTCAAAAGTCTCATGGAATGTAGGCCTACATTGAACACCACACATTGGCTGCTACTGTATGCTGAATGACAGAACAGCAATTTCCATGTTAAAATGTTATGGGATGCATTTTCCCCATTGTTTTTTATGGTATGCCACTCTGGTAGGCTAACATTATGATCAAATAGCCACAGTAGCCTACTTGGCCACTGTTAAAATGTTGACTTAAATCGGGTACAGCCTCAGTGTTCACTGTAAATGCATGCTGGAAGTTCAAAAATTGAAGTTTGCGCTCAGCAGACCTGAAATTTGCTCAGTGACTAAATTGTTTTGAGGGAACATTGGTTGCAGCCGATAGTATTTTTCAGTGACAAGTTTCTGGCAGCTTTCTTTCATTACACAAAGGTGTTCGGGAACATGCTAGATAGCTAATTAACACAGGTCGTCCCTCTGTCTTCCGTCTGTCTTCAGTAAACATGCACTGTAACATGGAGATATAGCCGTATGGGAACACTAACCCTATAAAGGTGTGTTTTAACATTTTGTTTTTTAGAAAATTAATACTCGCTAATATGAAAGATAAGGTCCTTATGCTTCCAAAACCGTAACGCAAGTGTTGCATGTTAATGTTCAGACCAAGAGTCAGGGCTCTTAACAAAAAAAAACATACAGAAGCCCCTTTCGTCCAATGACTCTTAAGTGTAATGTAATGGAACTGAGAGTCATGATCAAGGGCTATGTTGAACCATCATTAGCACATAAGACCCTGTCAGGAGGAACCAACCAGATGTCAGATAAGAGGCAGAATGAGGTAGGCACTGGGCTGAAGCCACACACCAAGAAAGAACAGCTCTTTACTATGAACTAGTGACATTATCATTGACAGCTGTTTACCATGAACTAGTGACATTATCCTGGACAGCTCTTTACCATGAACTAGTGACATTATCCAGGACAGCTCTTTACATTGAACTAGTGACATTATCATGGACAGCTCTTTACCATGAACTAGTGACATTATCCTGGACAGCTCTTTACCATGAACTAGTGACATTATCATTGACAGCTGTTTACCATGAACTAGTGACATTATCCTGGACAGCTCTTTACCATGAACTAGTGACATTATCCAGGACAGCTCTTTACCATGAACTAGTGACATTATCATTGACAGCTGTTTACCATGAACTAGTGACATTATCGTGGACAGCTCTTTACCATGAACTAGTGACATTATCATGGACAGCTCTTTACCATGAACTAGTGACATTATCCTGGACAGCTCTTTACCATGAACTAGTGACATTATCATGGACAGCTCTTTACCATGAACTAGTGACATTATCATGCACAGCTCTTTACATTGAATTAGTGACATTATCCTAGACAGCTATTTACCATGAACTAGTGACATTATCATGGACAGCTCTTTACCATGAACTAGTGACATTATCATAGACAGCTCTTTACCATGAACTAGTGACATTATCCTGGACAGCTCTTTACCATGAACTAGTAACATTATCATGGACAGCTCTTTACCATGAACTAGTGACATTATCATTGACAGCTGTTTACCATGAACTAGTGACATTATCCTGGACAGCTCTTTACCATGAACTAGTGACATTATCCAGGACAGCTCTTTACCATGAACTAGTGACATTATCATTGACAGCTGTTTACCATGAACTAGTGACATTATCGTGGACAGCTCTTTACCATGAACTAGTGACATTATCGTGGACAGCTCTTTACCATGAACTAGTGACATTATCCTGGACAGCTCTTTACCATGAACTAGTGACATTATCATGGACAGCTCTTTACCATGAACTAGTGACATTATCATGCACAGCTCTTTACATTGAATTAGTGACATTATCCTATACAGCTATTTACCATGATCTAGTGACATTATCATGGACAGCTCTTTACCATGAACTAGTGACATTATCATAGACAGCTCTTTACCATGAACTAGTGACATTATCCTGGACAGCTCTTTACCATGAACTAGTAACATTATCATGGACAGCTGTTTACCATGAACTAGTGACATTATCATGGACAGCTGTTTACCATGAACTAGTGACATTATCGTGGACAGCTCTTTACCATGAACTAGTGACATTATCATGGACAGCTCTTTACCATGAACTAGTGACATTATCCTGGACAGCTCTTTACCATGAACTAGTGACATTATCATGGACAGCTCTTTACCATGAACTAGTGACATTATCATGCACAGCTCTTTACATTGGATTAGTGACATTATCCTAGACAGCTATTTACCATGAACTAGTGACATTATCATGGACAGCTCTTTACCATGAACTAGTGACATTATCATGGACAGCTCTTTACCATGAACTAGTGACATTATCATGGACAGCTCTTTACCATGAACTAGTGACATTATCATGGACAGCTCTTTACCATGAACTAGTGACATTATCATGAACAGCTCTTTACATTGGATTAGTGACATTATCCTAGACAGCTATTTACCATGAACTAGTGACATTATCATGGACAGCTATTTACCATGAACTAGTAACATTATCCTGGACAGCTCTTTACCATGAACTAGTGACATTATCCTGGACAGCTCTTTACCATGAACTAGTGACATTATCATGGACAGCTCTTTACCACGGATTAGTGACATTATCCTAGACAGCTATTTACCATGAACTAGTGACATTATCATGGACAGCTCTTTACCATGAACTAGTGACATTATCCTGGACAGCTCTTTACCATGAACTAGTGACATTATCCAGGACAGCTCTTTACCATGAACTAGTAACATTATCATGGACAGCTGTTTACCATGAACTAGTGACATTATCATGGACAGCTGTTTACCATGAACTAGTGACATTATCGTGGACAGCTCTTTACCATGAACTAGTGACATTATCATGGACAGC
Source organism: Salvelinus alpinus (assembly GCF_045679555.1). Classification (NCBI taxonomy): domain Eukaryota; kingdom Metazoa; phylum Chordata; class Actinopteri; order Salmoniformes; family Salmonidae; genus Salvelinus; species Salvelinus alpinus. Next base: position 78,996,598 of record NC_092088.1, read on the forward strand.
TCTTTCCCATGAACTAGTGACATTATCCTGGACAGCTCTTTACCATGAACTAGTGACATTATCATGGACAGCTCTTTACCATGAACTAGTGACATTATCATGCACAGCTCTTTACATTGGATTAGTGACATTATCCTAGACAGCTATTTACCATGAACTAGTGACATTATCATGGACAGCTCTTTACCATGAACTAGTGACATTATCATGGACAGCTCTTTACCATGAACTAGTGACATTATCATGGACAGCTCTTTACCATGAACTAGTGACATTATCATGGACAGCTCTTTACCATGAACTAGTGACATTATCATGAACAGCTCTTTACATTGGATTAGTGACATTATCCTAGACAGCTATTTACCATGAACTAGTGACATTATCATGGACAGCTATTTACCATGAACTAGTAACATTATCCTGGACAGCTCTTTACCATGAACTAGTGACATTATCCTGGACAGCTCTTTACCATGAACTAGTGACATTATCATGGACAGCTCTTTACCACGGATTAGTGACATTATCCTAGACAGCTATTTACCATGAACTAGTGACATTATCATGGACAGCTCTTTACCATGAACTAGTGACATTATCCTGGACAGCTCTTTACCATGAACTAGTGACATTATCCAGGACAGCTCTTTACCATGAACTAGTGACATTATCATTGACAGCTGTTTACCATGAACTAGTGACATTATCGTGGACAGCTCTTTACCATGAACTAGTGACATTATCCAGGACAGCTCTTTACCATGAACTAGTGACATTATCATGGACAGCTCTTTATCATGAACTAGTGACATTATCCTGGACAGCTCTTTACCATGAACTAGTGACATTATCATTGACAGCTGTTTACCATGAACTAGTGACATTATCCTGGACAGCTCTTTACCATGAACTAGTGACATTATCATAGACAGCTCTTTACCATGAACTAGTGACATTATCATTGACAGCTGTTTACCATGAACTAGTGACATTATCGTGGACAGCTCTTTACCATGAACTAGTGACATTATCATGGACAGCTCTTTTCCATGAACTAGTGACATTATCCTGGACAGCTCTTTACCATGAACTAGTGACATTATCATGGACAGCTCTTTACCATGAACTAGTGACATTATCATGCACAGCTCTTTACATTGAATTAGTGACATTATCCTAGACAGCTATTTACCATGAACTAGTGACATTATCATGGACAGCTCTTTACCATGAACTAGTGACATTATCATAGACAGCTCTTTACCATGAACTAGTGACATTATCCTGGACAGCTCTTTACCATGAACTAGTAACATTATCATGGACAGCTCTTTACCATGAACTAGTGACATTATCATTGACAGCTGTTTACCATGAACTAGTGACATTATCCTGGACAGCTCTTTACCATGAACTAGTGACATTATCCAGGACAGCTCTTTACCATGAACTAGTGACATTATCCAGGACAGCTCTTTACCATGAACTAGTGACATTATCCAGGACAGCTCTTTACCATGAACTAGTGACATTATCCTGGACAGCTCTTTACCATGAACTAGTGACATTATCATGCACAGCTCTTTACCATGAACTAGTGACATTATCATGGACAGCTCTTTACCATGAACTAGTGACATTATCATGCACAGCTCTTTACATTGAATTAGTGACATTATCCTAGACAGCTATTTACCATGAACTAGTGACATTATCATGGACAGCTCTTTACCATGAACTAGTGACATTATCATAGACAGCTCTTTACCATGAACTAGTGACATTATCCTGGACAGCTCTTTACCATGAACTAGTAACATTATCATGGACAGCTCTTTACCATGAACTAGTGACATTATCATTGACAGCTGTTTACCATGAACTAGTGACATTATCCTGGACAGCTCTTTACCATGAACTAGTGACATTATCCAGGACAGCTCTTTACCATGAACTAGTGACATTATCATTGACAGCTGTTTACCATGAACTAGTGACATTATCCTGGACAGCTCTTTACCATGAACTAGTGACATTATCCAGGACAGCTCTTTACCATGAACTAGTGACATTATCCTGGACAGCTCTTTACCATGAACTAGTGACATTATCATGCACAGCTCTTTACCATGAACTAGTGACATTATCATTGACAGCTGTTTACCATGAACTAGTGACATTATCCTGGACAGCTCTTTACCATGAACTAGTGACATTATCATTGACAGCTGTTTACCATGAACTAGTGACATTATCCTGGACAGCTCTTTACCATGAACTAGTGACATTATCCAGGACAGCTCTTTACCATGAACTAGTGACATTATCATTGACAGCTGTTTACCATGAACTAGTGACATTATCGTGGACAGCTCTTTACCATGAACTAGTGACATTATCATGGACAGCTCTTTACCATGAACTAGTGACATTATCATGGACAGCTCTTTACCATGAACTAGTGACATTATCCTGGACAGCTCTTTACCATGAACTAGTGACATTATCATGGACAGCTCTTTACCATGAACTAGTGACATTATCATGCACAGCTCTTTACCATGAACTAGTGACATTATCATTGACAGCTGTTTACCATGAACTAGTGACATTATCCTGGACAGCTCTTTACCATGAACTAGTGACATTATCATTGACAGCTGTTTACCATGAACTAGTGACATTATCCTGGACAGCTCTTTACCATGAACTAGTGACATTATCCAGGACAGCTCTTTACCATGAACTAGTGACATTATCATTGACAGCTGTTTACCATGAACTAGTGACATTATCATTGACAGCTGTTTACCATGAACTAGTGACATTATCGTGGACAGCTCTTTACCATGAACTAGTGACATTATCATGGACAGCTCTTTACCATGAACTAGTGACATTATCCTGGACAGCTCTTTACCATGAACTAGTGACATTATCATGGACAGCTCTTTACCATGAACTAGTGACATTATCATGCACAGCTCTTTACATTGAATTAGTGACATTATCCTAGACAGCTATTTACCATGAACTAGTGACATTATCATGGACAGCTCTTTACCATGAACTAGTGACATTATCATAGACAGCTCTTTACCATGAACTAGTGACATTATCCTGGACAGCTCTTTACCATGAACTAGTAACATTATCATGGACAGCTCTTTACCATGAACTAGTGACATTATCATTGACAGCTGTTTACCATGAACTAGTGACATTATCCTGGACAGCTCTTTACCATGAACTAGTGACATTATCCAGGACAGCTCTTTACCATGAACTAGTGACATTATCATTGACAGCTGTTTACCATGAACTAGTGACATTATCGTGGACAGCTCTTTACCATGAACTAGTGACATTATCGTGGACAGCTCTTTACCATGAACTAGTGACATTATCCTGGACAGCTCTTTACCATGAACTAGTGACATTATCATGGACAGCTCTTTACCATGAACTAGTGACATTATCATGCACAGCTCTTTACATTGAATTAGTGACATTATCCTATACAGCTATTTACCATGATCTAGTGACATTATCATGGACAGCTCTTTACCATGAACTAGTGACATTATCATAGACAGCTCTTTACCATGAACTAGTGACATTATCCTGGACAGCTCTTTACCATGAACTAGTAACATTATCATGGACAGCTGTTTACCATGAACTAGTGACATTATCATGGACAGCTGTTTACCATGAACTAGTGACATTATCGTGGACAGCTCTTTACCATGAACTAGTGACATTATCATGGACAGCTCTTTACCATGAACTAGTGACATTATCCTGGACAGCTCTTTACCATGAACTAGTGACATTATCATGGACAGCTCTTTACCATGAACTAGTGACATTATCATGCACAGCTCTTTACATTGGATTAGTGACATTATCCTAGACAGCTATTTACCATGAACTAGTGACATTATCATGGACAGCTCTTTACCATGAACTAGTGACATTATCATGGACAGCTCTTTACCATGAACTAGTGACATTATCATGGACAGCTCTTTACCATGAACTAGTGACATTATCATGGACAGCTCTTTACCATGAACTAGTGACATTATCATGAACAGCTCTTTACATTGGATTAGTGACATTATCCTAGACAGCTATTTACCATGAACTAGTGACATTATCATGGACAGCTATTTACCATGAACTAGTAACATTATCCTGGACAGCTCTTTACCATGAACTAGTGACATTATCCTGGACAGCTCTTTACCATGAACTAGTGACATTATCATGGACAGCTCTTTACCACGGATTAGTGACATTATCCTAGACAGCTATTTACCATGAACTAGTGACATTATCATGGACAGCTCTTTACCATGAACTAGTGACATTATCCTGGACAGCTCTTTACCATGAACTAGTGACATTATCCAGGACAGCTCTTTACCATGAACTAGTGACATTATCATTGACAGCTGTTTACCATGAACTAGTGACATTATCGTGGACAGCTCTTTACCATGAACTAGTGACATTATCCAGGACAGCTCTTTACCATGAACTAGTGACATTATCATGGACAGCTCTTTATCATGAACTAGTGACATTATCCTGGACAGCTCTTTACCATGAACTAGTGACATTATCATTGACAGCTGTTTACCATGAACTAGTGACATTATCCTGGACAGCTCTTTACCATGAACTAGTGACATTATCATAGACAGCTCTTTACCATGAACTAGTGACATTATCATTGACAGCTGTTTACCATGAACTAGTGACATTATCGTGGACAGCTCTTTACCATGAACTAGTGACATTATCATGGACAGCTCTTTTCCATGAACTAGTGACATTATCCTGGACAGCTCTTTACCATGAACTAGTGACATTATCATGGACAGCTCTTTACCATGAACTAGTGACATTATCATGCACAGCTCTTTACATTGAATTAGTGACATTATCCTAGACAGCTATTTACCATGAACTAGTGACATTATCATGGACAGCTCTTTACCATGAACTAGTGACATTATCATAGACAGCTCTTTACCATGAACTAGTGACATTATCCTGGACAGCTCTTTACCATGAACTAGTAACATTATCATGGACAGCTCTTTACCATGAACTAGTGACATTATCATTGACAGCTGTTTACCATGAACTAGTGACATTATCCTGGACAGCTCTTTACCATGAACTAGTGACATTATCCAGGACAGCTCTTTACCATGAACTAGTGACATTATCCAGGACAGCTCTTTACCATGAACTAGTGACATTATCCAGGACAGCTCTTTACCATGAACTAGTGACATTATCCTGGACAGCTCTTTACCATGAACTAGTGACATTATCATGCACAGCTCTTTACCATGAACTAGTGACATTATCATGGACAGCTCTTTACCATGAACTAGTGACATTATCATGCACAGCTCTTTACATTGAATTAGTGACATTATCCTAGACAGCTATTTACCATGAACTAGTGACATTATCATGGACAGCTCTTTACCATGAACTAGTGACATTATCCTGGACAGCTCTTTACCATGAACTAGTGACATTATCCAGGACAGCTCTTTACCATGAACTAGTGACATTATCATTGACAGCTGTTTACCATGAACTAGTGACATTATCGTGGACAGCTCTTTACCATGAACTAGTGACATTATCCAGGACAGCTCTTTACCATGAACTAGTGACATTATCATGGACAGCTCTTTATCATGAACTAGTGACATTATCCTGGACAGCTCTTTACCATGAACTAGTGACATTATCATTGACAGCTGTTTACCATGAACTAGTGACATTATCCTGGACAGCTCTTTACCATGAACTAGTGACATTATCATAGACAGCTCTTTACCATGAACTAGTGACATTATCATTGACAGCTGTTTACCATGAACTAGTGACATTATCGTGGACAGCTCTTTACCATGAACTAGTGACATTATCATGGACAGCTCTTTTCCATGAACTAGTGACATTATCCTGGACAGCTCTTTACCATGAACTAGTGACATTATCATGGACAGCTCTTTACCATGAACTAGTGACATTATCATGCACAGCTCTTTACATTGAATTAGTGACATTATCCTAGACAGCTATTTACCATGAACTAGTGACATTATCATGGACAGCTCTTTACCATGAACTAGTGACATTATCATAGACAGCTCTTTACCATGAACTAGTGACATTATCCTGGACAGCTCTTTACCATGAACTAGTAACATTATCATGGACAGCTCTTTACCATGAACTAGTGACATTATCATTGACAGCTGTTTACCATGAACTAGTGACATTATCCTGGACAGCTCTTTACCATGAACTAGTGACATTATCCAGGACAGCTCTTTACCATGAACTAGTGACATTATCCAGGACAGCTCTTTACCATGAACTAGTGACATTATCCAGGACAGCTCTTTACCATGAACTAGTGACATTATCCTGGACAGCTCTTTACCATGAACTAGTGACATTATCATGCACAGCTCTTTACCATGAACTAGTGACATTATCATGGACAGCTCTTTACCATGAACTAGTGACATTATCATGCACAGCTCTTTACATTGAATTAGTGACATTATCCTAGACAGCTATTTACCATGAACTAGTGACATTATCATGGACAGCTCTTTACCATGAACTAGTGACATTATCATAGACAGCTCTTTACCATGAACTAGTGACATTATCCTGGACAGCTCTTTACCATGAACTAGTAACATTATCATGGACAGCTCTTTACCATGAACTAGTGACATTATCATTGACAGCTGTTTACCATGAACTAGTGACATTATCCTGGACAGCTCTTTACCATGAACTAGTGACATTATCCAGGACAGCTCTTTACCATGAACTAGTGACATTATCATTGACAGCTGTTTACCATGAACTAGTGACATTATCCTGGACAGCTCTTTACCATGAACTAGTGACATTATCCAGGACAGCTCTTTACCATGAACTAGTGACATTATCCTGGACAGCTCTTTACCATGAACTAGTGACATTATCATGCACAGCTCTTTACCATGAACTAGTGACATTATCATTGACAGCTGTTTACCATGAACTAGTGACATTATCCTGGACAGCTCTTTACCATGAACTAGTGACATTATCATTGACAGCTGTTTACCATGAACTAGTGACATTATCCTGGACAGCTCTTTACCATGAACTAGTGACATTATCCAGGACAGCTCTTTACCATGAACTAGTGACATTATCATTGACAGCTGTTTACCATGAACTAGTGACATTATCGTGGACAGCTCTTTACCATGAACTAGTGACATTATCATGGACAGCTCTTTACCATGAACTAGTGACATTATCCTGGACAGCTCTTTACCATGAACTAGTGACATTATCATGGACAGCTCTTTACCATGAACTAGTGACATTATCATGCACAGCTCTTTACATTGAATTAGTGACATTATCCTAGACAGCTATTTACCATGAATAGTGACATTATCATGGACAGCTCTTTACCATGAACTAGTGACATTATCATAGACAGCTCTTTACCATGAACTAGTGACATTATCCTGGACAGCTCTTTACCATGAACTAGTAACATTATCATGGACAGCTCTTTACCATGAACTAGTGACATTATCATGGACAGCTGTTTACCATGAACTAGTGACATTATCGTGGACAGCTCTTTACCATGAACTAGTGACATTATCATGGACAGCTCTTTACCATGAACTAGTGACATTATCCTGGACAGCTCTTTACCATGAACTAGTGACATTATCATGGACAGCTCTTTACCATGAACTAGTGACATTATCATGCACAGCTCTTTACATTGGATTAGTGACATTATCCTAGACAGCTATTTACCATGAACTAGTGACATTATCATGGACAGCTCTTTACCATGAACTAGTGACATTATCATGGACAGCTCTTTACCATGAACTAGTGACATTATCCTGGACAGCTCTTTACCATGAACTAGTGACATTATCATGGACAGCTCTTTACCATGAACTAGTGACATTATCATGAACAGCTCTTTACATTGGATTAGTGACATTATCCTAGACAGCTATTTACCATGAACTAGTGACATTATCATGGACAGCTCTTTACCATGAACTAGTGACATTATCCTGGACAGCTCTTTACCATGAACTAGTGACATTATCCAGGAAAGCTCTTTACCATGAACTAGTGACATTATCATTGACAGCTGTTTACCATGAACTAGTGACATTATCGTGGACAGCTCTTTACCATGAACTAGTGACATTATCATGGACAGCTCTTTATCATGAACTAGTGACATTATCCTGGACAGCTCTTTACCATGAACTAGTGACATTATCATTGACAGCTGTTTACCATGAACTAGTGACATTATCCTAGACAGCTCTTTACCATGAACTAGTGACATTATCCAGGACAGCTCTTTACCATGAACTAGTGACATTATCATTGACAGCTGTTTACCATGAACTAGTGACATTATTGTGGACAGCTCTTTACCATGAACTAGTGACATTATCATGGACAGCTCTTTTCCATGAACTAGTGACATTATCCTGGACAGCTCTTTACCATGAACTAGTGACATTATCATGGACAGCTCTTTACCATGAACTAGTGACATTATCATGCACAGCTCTTTACATTGAATTAGTGACATTATCCTAGACAGCTATTTACCATGAACTAGTGACATTATCATGGACAGCTCTTTACCATGAACTAGTGACATTATCATAGACAGCTCTTTACCATGAACTAGTGACATTATCCTGGACAGCTCTTTACCATGAACTAGTGACATTATCCAGGACAGCTCTTTACCATGAACTAGTGACATTATCATGGACAGCTCTTTACCATGAACTAGTGACATTATCATAGACAGCTCTTTACCATGAACTAGTGACATTATCCTGGACAGCTCTTTACCATGAACTAGTGACATTATCCAGGACAGCTCTTTTCCATGAACTAGTGACATTATCCTGGACAGCTCTTTACCATGAACTAGTGACATTATCATGGACAGCTCTTTACCATGAACTAGTGACATTATCATGCACAGCTCTTTACATTGAATTAGTGACATTATCCTAGACAGCTATTTACCATGAACTAGTGACATTATCATGGACAGCTCTTTACCATGAACTAGTGACATTATCATAGACAGCTCTTTACCATGAACTAGTGACATTATCCTGGACAGCTCTTTACCATGAACTAGTAACATTATCATGGACAGCTCTTTACCATGAACTAGTGACATTATCATTGACAGCTGTTTACCATGAACTAGTGACATTATCCTGGACAGCTCTTTACCATGAACTAGTGACATTATCCAGGACAGCTCTTTACCATGAACTAGTGACATTATCATTGACAGCTGTTTACCATGAACTAGTGACATTATCGTGGACAGCTCTTTACCATGAACTAGTGACATTATCATGGACAGCTCTTTACCATGAACTAGTGACATTATCCTGGACAGCTCTTTACCATGAACTAGTGACATTATCATGCACAGCTCTTTACCATGAACTAGTGACATTATCATAGACAGCTCTTTACCATGAACTAGTGACATTATCCTGGACAGCTCTTTACCATGAACTAGTAACATTATCATGGACAGCTCTTTACCATGAACTAGTGACATTATCATGCACAGCTCTTTACATTGAATTAGTGACATTATCCTAGACAGCTATTTACCATGAACTAGTGACATTATCATGGACAGCTCTTTACCATGAACTAGTGACATTATCATAGACAGCTCTTTACCATGAACTAGTGACATTATCCTGGACAGCTCTTTACCATGAACTAGTGACATTATCCAGGACAGCTCTTTACCATGAACTAGTGACATTATCATGGACAGCTCTTTACCATGAACTAGTGACATTATCATAGACAGCTCTTTACCATGAACTAGTGACATTATCCTGGACAGCTCTTTACCATGAACTAGTGACATTATCCAGGACAGCTCTTTTCCATGAACTAGTGACATTATCCTGGACAGCTCTTTACCATGAACTAGTGACATTATCATGGACAGCTCTTTACCATGAACTAGTGACATTATCATGCACAGCTCTTTACATTGAATTAGTGACATTATCCTAGACAGCTATTTACCATGAACTAGTGACATTATCATGGACAGCTCTTTACCATGAACTAGTGACATTATCATAGACAGCTCTTTACCATGAACTAGTGACATTATCCTGGACAGCTCTTTACCATGAACTAGTAACATTATCATGGACAGCTCTTTACCATGAACTAGTGACATTATCATTGACAGCTGTTTACCATGAACTAGTGACATTATCCTGGACAGCTCTTTACCATGAACTAGTGACATTATCCTGGACAGCTCTTTACCATGAACTAGTGACATTATCATGGACAGCTCTTTACCATGAACTAGTGACATTATCATGCACAGCTCTTTACATTGAATTAGTGACATTATCCTAGACAGCTATTTACCATGAACTAGTGACATTATCATGGACAGCTCTTTACCATGAACTAGTGACATTATCATAGACAGCTCTTTACCATGAACTAGTGACATTATCCTGGACAGCTCTTTACCATGAACTAGTAACATTATCATGGACAGCTCTTTACCATGAACTAGTGACATTATCATTGACAGCTGTTTACCATGAACTAGTGACATTATCCTGGACAGCTCTTTACCATGAACTAGTGACATTATCCAGGACAGCTCTTTACCATGAACTAGTGACATTATCATTGACAGCTGTTTACCATGAACTAGTGACATTATCGTGGACAGCTCTTTACCATGAACTAGTGACATTATCATGGACAGCTCTTTACCATGAACTAGTGACATTATCCTGGACAGCTCTTTACCATGAACTAGTGACATTATCATGCACAGCTCTTTACCATGAACTAGTGACATTATCATAGACAGCTCTTTACCATGAACTAGTGACATTATCCTGGACAGCTCTTTACCATGAACTAGTAACATTATCATGGACAGCTCTTTACCATGAACTAGTGACATTATCATTGACAGCTGTTTACCATGAACTAGTGACATTATCCTGGACAGCTCTTTACCATGAACTAGTGACATTATCCAGGACAGCTCTTTACCATGAACTAGTGACATTATCATTGACAGCTGTTTACCATGAAGTAGTGACATTATCGTGGACAGCTCTTTACCATGAACTAGTGACATTATCATGGACAGCTCTTTACCATGAACTAGTGACATTATCCTGGACAGCTCTTTACCATGAACTAGTGACATTATCATGGACAGCTCTTTACCATGAACTAGTGACATTATCATGCACAGCTCTTTACATTGAATTAGTGACATTATCCTGGACAGCTCTTTACCATGAACTAGTGACATTATCCTGGACAGCTCTTTACCATGAACTAGTGACATTATCCAGGACAGCTCTTTACCATGAACTAGTGACATTATCATGGACAGCTCTTTACCATGAACTAGTGACATTATCATAGACAGCTCTTTACCATGAACTAGTGACATTATCCTGGACAGCTCTTTACCATGAACTAGTGACATTATCCAGGACAGCTCTTTTCCATGAACTAGTGACATTATCCTGGACAGCTCTTTACCATGAACTAGTGACATTATCATGGACAGCTCTTTACCATGAACTAGTGACATTATCATGCACAGCTCTTTACATTGAATTAGTGACATTATCCTAGACAGCTATTTACCATGAACTAGTGACATTATCATGGACAGCTCTTTACCATGAACTAGTGACATTATCCTGGACAGCTCTTTACCATGAACTAGTGACATTATCATGCACAGCTCTTTACATTGAATTAGTGACATTATCCTATACAGCTATTTACCATGATCTAGTGACATTATCATGGACAGCTCTTTACCATGAACTAGTGACATTATCATAGACAGCTCTTTACCATGAACTAGTGACATTATCCTGGACAGCTCTTTACCATGAACTAGTAACATTATCATGGACAGCTGTTTACCATGAACTAGTGACATTATCATGGACAGCTGTTTACCATGAACTAGTGACATTATCGTGGACAGCTCTTTACCATGAACTAGTGACATTATCATGGACAGCTCTTTACCATGAACTAGTGACATTATCCTGGACAGCTCTTTACCATGAACTAGTGACATTATCATGGACAGCTCTTTACCATGAACTAGTGACATTATCATGCACAGCTCTTTACATTGGATTAGTGACATTATCCTAGACAGCTATTTACCATGAACTAGTGACATTATCATGGACAGCTCTTTACCATGAACTAGTGACATTATCATGGACAGCTCTTTACCATGAACTAGTGACATTATCATGGACAGCTCTTTACCATGAACTAGTGACATTATCATGGACAGCTCTTTACCATGAACTAGTGACATTATCATGAACAGCTCTTTACATTGGATTAGTGACATTATCCTAGACAGCTATTTACCATGAACTAGTGACATTATCATGGACAGCTATTTACCATGAACTAGTAACATTATCCTGGACAGCTCTTTACCATGAACTAGTGACATTATCCTGGACAGCTCTTTACCATGAACTAGTGACATTATCATGGACAGCTCTTTACCACGGATTAGTGACATTATCCTAGACAGCTATTTACCATGAACTAGTGACATTATCATGGACAGCTCTTTACCATGAACTAGTGACATTATCCTGGACAGCTCTTTACCATGAACTAGTGACATTATCCAGGACAGCTCTTTACCATGAACTAGTGACATTATCATTGACAGCTGTTTACCATGAACTAGTGACATTATCGTGGACAGCTCTTTACCATGAACTAGTGACATTATCCAGGACAGCTCTTTACCATGAACTAGTGACATTATCATGGACAGCTCTTTATCATGAACTAGTGACATTATCCTGGACAGCTCTTTACCATGAACTAGTGACATTATCATTGACAGCTGTTTACCATGAACTAGTGACATTATCCTGGACAGCTCTTTACCATGAACTAGTGACATTATCATAGACAGCTCTTTACCATGAACTAGTGACATTATCATTGACAGCTGTTTACCATGAACTAGTGACATTATCGTGGACAGCTCTTTACCATGAACTAGTGACATTATCATGGACAGCTCTTTTCCATGAACTAGTGACATTATCCTGGACAGCTCTTTACCATGAACTAGTGACATTATCATGGACAGCTCTTTACCATGAACTAGTGACATTATCATGCACAGCTCTTTACATTGAATTAGTGACATTATCCTAGACAGCTATTTACCATGAACTAGTGACATTATCATGGACAGCTCTTTACCATGAACTAGTGACATTATCATAGACAGCTCTTTACCATGAACTAGTGACATTATCCTGGACAGCTCTTTACCATGAACTAGTAACATTATCATGGACAGCTCTTTACCATGAACTAGTGACATTATCATTGACAGCTGTTTACCATGAACTAGTGACATTATCCTGGACAGCTCTTTACCATGAACTAGTGACATTATCCAGGACAGCTCTTTACCATGAACTAGTGACATTATCCAGGACAGCTCTTTACCATGAACTAGTGACATTATCCAGGACAGCTCTTTACCATGAACTAGTGACATTATCCTGGACAGCTCTTTACCATGAACTAGTGACATTATCATGCACAGCTCTTTACCATGAACTAGTGACATTATCATGGACAGCTCTTTACCATGAACTAGTGACATTATCATGCACAGCTCTTTACATTGAATTAGTGACATTATCCTAGACAGCTATTTACCATGAACTAGTGACATTATCATGGACAGCTCTTTACCATGAACTAGTGACATTATCATAGACAGCTCTTTACCATGAACTAGTGACATTATCCTGGACAGCTCTTTACCATGAACTAGTAACATTATCATGGACAGCTCTTTACCATGAACTAGTGACATTATCATTGACAGCTGTTTACCATGAACTAGTGACATTATCCTGGACAGCTCTTTACCATGAACTAGTGACATTATCCAGGACAGCTCTTTACCATGAACTAGTGACATTATCATTGACAGCTGTTTACCATGAACTAGTGACATTATCCTGGACAGCTCTTTACCATGAACTAGTGACATTATCCAGGACAGCTCTTTACCATGAACTAGTGACATTATCCTGGACAGCTCTTTACCATGAACTAGTGACATTATCATGCACAGCTCTTTACCATGAACTAGTGACATTATCATTGACAGCTGTTTACCATGAACTAGTGACATTATCCTGGACAGCTCTTTACCATGAACTAGTGACATTATCATTGACAGCTGTTTACCATGAACTAGTGACATTATCCTGGACAGCTCTTTACCATGAACTAGTGACATTATCCAGGACAGCTCTTTACCATGAACTAGTGACATTATCATTGACAGCTGTTTACCATGAACTAGTGACATTATCGTGGACAGCTCTTTACCATGAACTAGTGACATTATCATGGACAGCTCTTTACCATGAACTAGTGACATTATCCTGGACAGCTCTTTACCATGAACTAGTGACATTATCATTGACAGCTGTTTACCATGAAGTAGTGACATTATCGTGGACAGCTCTTTACCATGAACTAGTGACATTATCATGGACAGCTCTTTACCATGAACTAGTGACATTATCCTGGACAGCTCTTTACCATGAACTAGTGACATTATCATGGACAGCTCTTTACCATGAACTAGTGACATTATCATGCACAGCTCTTTACATTGGATTAGTGACATTATCCTGGACAGCTATTTACCATGAACTAGTGACATTATCATGGACAGCTCTTTACCATGAACTAGTGACATTATCATGGACAGCTCTTTACCATGAACTAGTGACATTATCATGGACAGCTCTTTACCATGAACTAGTGACATTATCATGGACAGCTCTTTACCATGAACTAGTGACATTATCATGAACAGCTCTTTACATTGGATTAGTGACATTATCCTAGACAGCTATTTACCATGAACTAGTGACATTATCATGGACAGCTATTTACCATGAACTAGTAACATTATCCTGGACAGCTCTTTACCATGAACTAGTGACATTATCCTGGACAGCTCTTTACCATGAACTAGTGACATTATCATGGACAGCTCTTTACCACGGATTAGTGACATTATCCTAGACAGCTATTTACCATGAACTAGTGACATTATCATGGACAGCTCTTTACCATGAACTAGTGACATTATCCTGGACAGCTCTTTACCATGAACTAGTGACATTATCCAGGACAGCTCTTTACCATGAACTAGTGACATTATCATTGACAGCTGTTTACCATGAACTAGTGACATTATCGTGGACAGCTCTTTACCATGAACTAGTGACATTATCCAGGACAGCTCTTTACCATGAACTAGTGACATTATCATGGACAGCTCTTTATCATGAACTAGTGACATTATCCTGGACAGCTCTTTACCATGAACTAGTGACATTATCATTGACAGCTGTTTACCATGAACTAGTGACATTATCCTGGACAGCTCTTTACATTGAATTAGTGACATTATCCTAGACAGCTATTTACCATGAACTAGTGACATTATCATGGACAGCTCTTTACCATGAACTAGTGACATTATCATAGACAGCTCTTTACCATGAACTAGTGACATTATCCTGGACAGCTCTTTACCATGAACTAGTAACATTATCATGGACAGCTCTTTACCATGAACTAGTGACATTATCATGGACAGCTGTTTACCATGAACTAGTGACATTATCCTGGACAGCTCTTTACCATGAACTAGTGACATTATCCAGGACAGCTCTTTACCATGAACTAGTGACATTATCCAGGACAGCTCTTTACCATGAACTAGTGACATTATCCAGGACAGCTCTTTACCATGAACTAGTGACATTATCCTGGACAGCTCTTTACCATGAACTAGTGACATTATCATGCACAGCTCTTTACCATGAACTAGTGACATTATCATGGACAGCTCTTTACCATGAACTAGTGACATTATCATGCACAGCTCTTTACATTGAATTAGTGACATTATCCTAGACAGCTATTTACCATGAACTAGTGACATTATCATGGACAGCTCTTTACCATGAACTAGTGACATTATCATAGACAGCTCTTTACCATGAACTAGTGACATTATCCTGGACAGCTCTTTACCATGAACTAGTAACATTATCATGGACAGCTCTTTACCATGAACTAGTGACATTATCATTGACAGCTGTTTACCATGAACTAGTGACATTATCCTGGACAGCTCTTTACCATGAACTAGTGACATTATCCAGGACAGCTCTTTACCATGAACTAGTGACATTATCATTGACAGCTGTTTACCATGAACTAGTGACATTATCCTGGACAGCTCTTTACCATGAACTAGTGACATTATCCAGGACAGCTCTTTACCATGAACTAGTGACATTATCCTGGACAGCTCTTTACCATGAACTAGTGACATTATCATGCACAGCTCTTTACCATGAACTAGTGACATTATCATTGACAGCTGTTTACCATGAACTAGTGACATTATCCTGGACAGCTCTTTACCATGAA
The DNA here is from genome assembly GCF_045679555.1 of Salvelinus alpinus. Taxonomy (NCBI): domain Eukaryota; kingdom Metazoa; phylum Chordata; class Actinopteri; order Salmoniformes; family Salmonidae; genus Salvelinus; species Salvelinus alpinus. Next base: position 79,013,314 of record NC_092088.1, read on the forward strand.
CTAGTGACATTATCATTGACAGCTGTTTACCATGAACTAGTGACATTATCCTGGACAGCTCTTTACCATGAACTAGTGACATTATCCAGGACAGCTCTTTACCATGAACTAGTGACATTATCATTGACAGCTGTTTACCATGAACTAGTGACATTATCGTGGACAGCTCTTTACCATGAACTAGTGACATTATCATGGACAGCTCTTTACCATGAACTAGTGACATTATCCTGGACAGCTCTTTACCATGAACTAGTGACATTATCATGGACAGCTCTTTACCATGAACTAGTGACATTATCATGCACAGCTCTTTACATTGAATTAGTGACATTATCCTAGACAGCTATTTACCATGAATAGTGACATTATCATGGACAGCTCTTTACCATGAACTAGTGACATTATCATAGACAGCTCTTTACCATGAACTAGTGACATTATCCTGGACAGCTCTTTACCATGAACTAGTAACATTTTCATGGACAGCTCTTTACCATGAACTAGTGACATTATCATGGACAGCTGTTTACCATGAACTAGTGACATTATCGTGGACAGCTCTTTACCATGAACTAGTGACATTATAGTGGACAGCTCTTTACCATGAACTAGTGACATTATCCTGGACAGCTCTTTACCATGAACTAGTGACATTATCATGGACAGCTCTTTACCATGAACTAGTGACATTATCATGCACAGCTATTTACCATGATCTAGTGACATTATCCTGGACAGCTCTTTACCATGAACTAGTGACATTATCATGGACAGCTCTTTACCATGAACTAGTGACATTATCATGCACAGCTCTTTACATTGGATTAGTGACATTATCCTAGACAGCTATTTACCATGAACTAGTGACATTATCATGGACAGCTCTTTACCATGAACTAGTGACATTATCATGGACAGCTCTTTACCATGAACTAGTGACATTATCATGGACAGCTCTTTACCATGAACTAGTGACATTATCATGGACAGCTCTTTACCATGAACTAGTGACATTATCATGAACAGCTCTTTACATTGGATTAGTGACATTATCCTAGACAGCTATTTACCATGAACTAGTGACATTATCATGGACAGCTATTTACCATGAACTAGTAACATTATCCTGGACAGCTCTTTACCATGAACTAGTGACATTATCCTGGACAGCTCTTTACCATGAACTAGTGACATTATCATGGACAGCTCTTTACCACGGATTAGTGACATTATCCTAGACAGCTATTTACCATGAACTAGTGACATTATCATGGACAGCTCTTTACCATGAACTAGTGACATTATCCTGGACAGCTCTTTACCATGAACTAGTGACATTATCCAGGACAGCTCTTTACCATGAACTAGTGACATTATCATTGACAGCTGTTTACCATGAACTAGTGACATTATCGTGGACAGCTCTTTACCATGAACTAGTGACATTATCCAGGACAGCTCTTTACCATGAACTAGTGACATTATCATGGACAGCTCTTTATCATGAACTAGTGACATTATCCTGGACAGCTCTTTACCATGAACTAGTGACATTATCATTGACAGCTGTTTACCATGAACTAGTGACATTATCCTGGACAGCTCTTTACCATGAACTAGTGACATTATCATAGACAGCTCTTTACCATGAACTAGTGACATTATCATTGACAGCTGTTTACCATGAACTAGTGACATTATCGTGGACAGCTCTTTACCATGAACTAGTGACATTATCATGGACAGCTCTTTTCCATGAACTAGTGACATTATCCTGGACAGCTCTTTACCATGAACTAGTGACATTATCATGGACAGCTCTTTACCATGAACTAGTGACATTATCATGCACAGCTCTTTACATTGAATTAGTGACATTATCCTAGACAGCTATTTACCATGAACTAGTGACATTATCATGGACAGCTCTTTACCATGAACTAGTGACATTATCATAGACAGCTCTTTACCATGAACTAGTGACATTATCCTGGACAGCTCTTTACCATGAACTAGTAACATTATCATGGACAGCTCTTTACCATGAACTAGTGACATTATCATTGACAGCTGTTTACCATGAACTAGTGACATTATCCTGGACAGCTCTTTACCATGAACTAGTGACATTATCCAGGACAGCTCTTTACCATGAACTAGTGACATTATCCAGGACAGCTCTTTACCATGAACTAGTGACATTATCCAGGACAGCTCTTTACCATGAACTAGTGACATTATCCTGGACAGCTCTTTACCATGAACTAGTGACATTATCATGCACAGCTCTTTACCATGAACTAGTGACATTATCATGGACAGCTCTTTACCATGAACTAGTGACATTATCATGCACAGCTCTTTACATTGAATTAGTGACATTATCCTAGACAGCTATTTACCATGAACTAGTGACATTATCATGGACAGCTCTTTACCATGAACTAGTGACATTATCATAGACAGCTCTTTACCATGAACTAGTGACATTATCCTGGACAGCTCTTTACCATGAACTAGTAACATTATCATGGACAGCTCTTTACCATGAACTAGTGACATTATCATTGACAGCTGTTTACCATGAACTAGTGACATTATCCTGGACAGCTCTTTACCATGAACTAGTGACATTATCCAGGACAGCTCTTTACCATGAACTAGTGACATTATCATTGACAGCTGTTTACCATGAACTAGTGACATTATCCTGGACAGCTCTTTACCATGAACTAGTGACATTATCCAGGACAGCTCTTTACCATGAACTAGTGACATTATCCTGGACAGCTCTTTACCATGAACTAGTGACATTATCATGCACAGCTCTTTACCATGAACTAGTGACATTATCATTGACAGCTGTTTACCATGAACTAGTGACATTATCCTGGACAGCTCTTTACCATGAACTAGTGACATTATCATTGACAGCTGTTTACCATGAACTAGTGACATTATCCTGGACAGCTCTTTACCATGAACTAGTGACATTATCCAGGACAGCTCTTTACCATGAACTAGTGACATTATCATTGACAGCTGTTTACCATGAACTAGTGACATTATCGTGGACAGCTCTTTACCATGAACTAGTGACATTATCATGGACAGCTCTTTACCATGAACTAGTGACATTATCCTGGACAGCTCTTTACCATGAACTAGTGACATTATCATGGACAGCTCTTTACCATGAACTAGTGACATTATCATGCACAGCTCTTTACATTGAATTAGTGACATTATCCTAGACAGCTATTTACCATGAATAGTGACATTATCATGGACAGCTCTTTACCATGAACTAGTGACATTATCATAGACAGCTCTTTACCATGAACTAGTGACATTATCCTGGACAGCTCTTTACCATGAACTAGTAACATTTTCATGGACAGCTCTTTACCATGAACTAGTGACATTATCATGGACAGCTGTTTACCATGAACTAGTGACATTATCGTGGACAGCTCTTTACCATGAACTAGTGACATTATCATGGACAGCTCTTTACCATGAACTAGTGACATTATCCTGGACAGCTCTTTACCATGAACTAGTGACATTATCATGGACAGCTCTTTACCATGAACTAGTGACATTATCATGCACAGCTCTTTACATTGGATTAGTGACATTATCCTAGACAGCTATTTACCATGAACTAGTGACATTATCATGGACAGCTCTTTACCATGAACTAGTGACATTATCATGGACAGCTCTTTACCATGAACTAGTGACATTATCCTGGACAGCTCTTTACCATGAACTAGTGACATTATCATGGACAGCTCTTTACCATGAACTAGTGACATTATCATGAACAGCTCTTTACATTGGATTAGTGACATTATCCTAGACAGCTATTTACCATGAACTAGTGACATTATCATGGACAGCTCTTTACCATGAACTAGTGACATTATCCTGGACAGCTCTTTACCATGAACTAGTGACATTATCCAGGAAAGCTCTTTACCATGAACTAGTGACATTATCATTGACAGCTGTTTACCATGAACTAGTGACATTATCGTGGACAGCTCTTTACCATGAACTAGTGACATTATCATGGACAGCTCTTTATCATGAACTAGTGACATTATCCTGGACAGCTCTTTACCATGAACTAGTGACATTATCATTGACAGCTGTTTACCATGAACTAGTGACATTATCCTAGACAGCTCTTTACCATGAACTAGTGACATTATCCAGGACAGCTCTTTACCATGAACTAGTGACATTATCATTGACAGCTGTTTACCATGAACTAGTGACATTATCGTGGACAGCTCTTTACCATGAACTAGTGACATTATCATGGACAGCTCTTTTCCATGAACTAGTGACATTATCCTGGACAGCTCTTTACCATGAACTAGTGACATTATCATGGACAGCTCTTTACCATGAACTAGTGACATTATCATGCACAGCTCTTTACATTGAATTAGTGACATTATCCTAGACAGCTATTTACCATGAACTAGTGACATTATCATGGACAGCTCTTTACCATGAACTAGTGACATTATCATAGACAGCTCTTTACCATGAACTAGTGACATTATCCTGGACAGCTCTTTACCATGAACTAGTGACATTATCCAGGACAGCTCTTTACCATGAACTAGTGACATTATCATGGACAGCTCTTTACCATGAACTAGTGACATTATCATAGACAGCTCTTTACCATGAACTAGTGACATTATCCTGGACAGCTCTTTACCATGAACTAGTGACATTATCCAGGACAGCTCTTTTCCATGAACTAGTGACATTATCCTGGACAGCTCTTTACCATGAACTAGTGACATTATCATGGACAGCTCTTTACCATGAACTAGTGACATTATCATGCACAGCTCTTTACATTGAATTAGTGACATTATCCTAGACAGCTATTTACCATGAACTAGTGACATTATCATGGACAGCTCTTTACCATGAACTAGTGACATTATCATGCACAGCTCTTTACATTGGATTAGTGACATTATCCTAGACAGCTATTTACCATGAACTAGTGACATTATCATGGACAGCTCTTTACCATGAACTAGTGACATTATCATGGACAGCTCTTTACCATGAACTAGTGACATTATCCTGGACAGCTCTTTACCATGAACTAGTGACATTATCATGGACAGCTCTTTACCATGAACTAGTGACATTATCATGAACAGCTCTTTACATTGGATTAGTGACATTATCCTAGACAGCTATTTACCATGAACTAGTGACATTATCATGGACAGCTCTTTACCATGAACTAGTGACATTATCCTGGACAGCTCTTTACCATGAACTAGTGACATTATCCAGGAAAGCTCTTTACCATGAACTAGTGACATTATCATTGACAGCTGTTTACCATGAACTAGTGACATTATCGTGGACAGCTCTTTACCATGAACTAGTGACATTATCATGGACAGCTCTTTATCATGAACTAGTGACATTATCCTGGACAGCTCTTTACCATGAACTAGTGACATTATCATTGACAGCTGTTTACCATGAACTAGTGACATTATCCTAGACAGCTCTTTACCATGAACTAGTGACATTATCCAGGACAGCTCTTTACCATGAACTAGTGACATTATCATTGACAGCTGTTTACCATGAACTAGTGACATTATCGTGGACAGCTCTTTACCATGAACTAGTGACATTATCATGGACAGCTCTTTTCCATGAACTAGTGACATTATCCTGGACAGCTCTTTACCATGAACTAGTGACATTATCATGGACAGCTCTTTACCATGAACTAGTGACATTATCATGCACAGCTCTTTACATTGAATTAGTGACATTATCCTAGACAGCTATTTACCATGAACTAGTGACATTATCATGGACAGCTCTTTACCATGAACTAGTGACATTATCATAGACAGCTCTTTACCATGAACTAGTGACATTATCCTGGACAGCTCTTTACCATGAACTAGTGACATTATCCAGGACAGCTCTTTACCATGAACTAGTGACATTATCATGGACAGCTCTTTACCATGAACTAGTGACATTATCATAGACAGCTCTTTACCATGAACTAGTGACATTATCCTGGACAGCTCTTTACCATGAACTAGTGACATTATCCAGGACAGCTCTTTTCCATGAACTAGTGACATTATCCTGGACAGCTCTTTACCATGAACTAGTGACATTATCATGGACAGCTCTTTACCATGAACTAGTGACATTATCATGCACAGCTCTTTACATTGAATTAGTGACATTATCCTAGACAGCTATTTACCATGAACTAGTGACATTATCATGGACAGCTCTTTACCATGAACTAGTGACATTATCATAGACAGCTCTTTACCATGAACTAGTGACATTATCCTGGACAGCTCTTTACCATGAACTAGTAACATTATCATGGACAGCTCTTTACCATGAACTAGTGACATTATCATTGACAGCTGTTTACCATGAACTAGTGACATTATCCTGGACAGCTCTTTACCATGAACTAGTGACATTATCCAGGACAGCTCTTTACCATGAACTAGTGACATTATCATTGACAGCTGTTTACCATGAACTAGTGACATTATCGTGGACAGCTCTTTACCATGAACTAGTGACATTATCATGGACAGCTCTTTACCATGAACTAGTGACATTATCCTGGACAGCTCTTTACCATGAACTAGTGACATTATCATGCACAGCTCTTTACCATGAACTAGTGACATTATCATAGACAGCTCTTTACCATGAACTAGTGACATTATCCTGGACAGCTCTTTACCATGAACTAGTAACATTATCATGGACAGCTCTTTACCATGAACTAGTGACATTATCATGCACAGCTCTTTACATTGAATTAGTGACATTATCCTAGACAGCTATTTACCATGAACTAGTGACATTATCATGGACAGCTCTTTACCATGAACTAGTGACATTATCATAGACAGCTCTTTACCATGAACTAGTGACATTATCCTGGACAGCTCTTTACCATGAACTAGTGACATTATCCAGGACAGCTCTTTACCATGAACTAGTGACATTATCATGGACAGCTCTTTACCATGAACTAGTGACATTATCATAGACAGCTCTTTACCATGAACTAGTGACATTATCCTGGACAGCTCTTTACCATGAACTAGTGACATTATCCAGGACAGCTCTTTTCCATGAACTAGTGACATTATCCTGGACAGCTCTTTACCATGAACTAGTGACATTATCATGGACAGCTCTTTACCATGAACTAGTGACATTATCATGCACAGCTCTTTACATTGAATTAGTGACATTATCCTAGACAGCTATTTACCATGAACTAGTGACATTATCATGGACAGCTCTTTACCATGAACTAGTGACATTATCATAGACAGCTCTTTACCATGAACTAGTGACATTATCCTGGACAGCTCTTTACCATGAACTAGTAACATTATCATGGACAGCTCTTTACCATGAACTAGTGACATTATCATTGACAGCTGTTTACCATGAACTAGTGACATTATCCTGGACAGCTCTTTACCATGAACTAGTGACATTATCCTGGACAGCTCTTTACCATGAACTAGTGACATTATCATGGACAGCTCTTTACCATGAACTAGTGACATTATCATGCACAGCTCTTTACATTGAATTAGTGACATTATCCTAGACAGCTATTTACCATGAACTAGTGACATTATCATGGACAGCTCTTTACCATGAACTAGTGACATTATCATAGACAGCTCTTTACCATGAACTAGTGACATTATCCTGGACAGCTCTTTACCATGAACTAGTAACATTATCATGGACAGCTCTTTACCATGAACTAGTGACATTATCATTGACAGCTGTTTACCATGAACTAGTGACATTATCCTGGACAGCTCTTTACCATGAACTAGTGACATTATCCAGGACAGCTCTTTACCATGAACTAGTGACATTATCATTGACAGCTGTTTACCATGAACTAGTGACATTATCGTGGACAGCTCTTTACCATGAACTAGTGACATTATCATGGACAGCTCTTTACCATGAACTAGTGACATTATCCTGGACAGCTCTTTACCATGAACTAGTGACATTATCATGCACAGCTCTTTACCATGAACTAGTGACATTATCATAGACAGCTCTTTACCATGAACTAGTGACATTATCCTGGACAGCTCTTTACCATGAACTAGTAACATTATCATGGACAGCTCTTTACCATGAACTAGTGACATTATCATTGACAGCTGTTTACCATGAACTAGTGACATTATCCTGGACAGCTCTTTACCATGAACTAGTGACATTATCCAGGACAGCTCTTTACCATGAACTAGTGACATTATCATTGACAGCTGTTTACCATGAAGTAGTGACATTATCGTGGACAGCTCTTTACCATGAACTAGTGACATTATCATGGACAGCTCTTTACCATGAACTAGTGACATTATCCTGGACAGCTCTTTACCATGAACTAGTGACATTATCATGGACAGCTCTTTACCATGAACTAGTGACATTATCATGCACAGCTCTTTACATTGAATTAGTGACATTATCCTGGACAGCTCTTTACCATGAACTAGTGACATTATCCTGGACAGCTCTTTACCATGAACTAGTGACATTATCCAGGACAGCTCTTTACCATGAACTAGTGACATTATCATGGACAGCTCTTTACCATGAACTAGTGACATTATCATAGACAGCTCTTTACCATGAACTAGTGACATTATCCTGGACAGCTCTTTACCATGAACTAGTGACATTATCCAGGACAGCTCTTTTCCATGAACTAGTGACATTATCCTGGACAGCTCTTTACCATGAACTAGTGACATTATCATGGACAGCTCTTTACCATGAACTAGTGACATTATCATGCACAGCTCTTTACATTGAATTAGTGACATTATCCTAGACAGCTATTTACCATGAACTAGTGACATTATCATGGACAGCTCTTTACCATGAACTAGTGACATTATCCTGGACAGCTCTTTACCATGAACTAGTGACATTATCATGCACAGCTCTTTACCATGAACTAGTGACATTATCCTGGACAGCTCTTTACCATGAACTAGTGACATTATCATGCACAGCTCTTTACCATGAACTAGTGACATTATCATAGACAGCTCTTTACCATGAACTAGTGACATTATCCTGGACAGCTCTTTACCATGAACTAGTAACATTATCATGGACAGCTCTTTACCATGAACTAGTGACATTATCATTGACAGCTGTTTACCATGAACTAGTGACATTATCCTGGACAGCTCTTTACCATGAACTAGTGACATTATCCAGGACAGCTCTTTACCATGAACTAGTGACATTATCATTGACAGCTGTTTACCATGAAGTAGTGACATTATCGTGGACAGCTCTTTACCATGAACTAGTGACATTATCATGGACAGCTCTTTACCATGAACTAGTGACAATATCCTGGACAGCTCTTTACCATGAACTAGTGACATTATCATGGACAGCTCTTTACCATGAACTAGTGACTTTATCATGCACAGCTCTTTACATTGAATTAGTGACATTATCCTAGACAGCTATTTACCATGATCTAGTGACATTATCATGGACAGCTCTTTACCATGAACTAGTGACATTATCATAGACAGCTCTTTACCATGAACTAGTGACATTATCCTGGACAGCTCTTTACCATGAACTAGTGACATTATCATTGACAGCTGTTTACCATGAACTAGTGACATTATCCTGGACAGCTCTTTACCATGAACTAGGACATTATCCAGGACAGCTCTTTAACATGAACTAGTGACATTAACATTGACAGCTGTTTACCATGAACTAGTGACATTATCGTGGACAGCTCTTTACCATGAACTAGTGACATTATCCAGGACAGCTCTTTACCATGAACTAGTGACATTATCATTGACAGCTGTTTACCATGAACTAGTGACATTATCGTGGACAGCTCTTTACCATGAACTAGTGACATTATCATGGACAGCTCTTTACCATGAACTAGTGACATTATCCTGGACAGCTCTTTACCATGAACTAGTGACATTATCATGGACAGCTCTTTACCATGAACTAGTGACATTATCATGCACAGCTCTTTACATTGAATTAGTGACATTATCCTAGACAGCTATTTACCATGATCTAGTGACATTATCATGGACAGCTCTTTACCATGAACTAGTGACATTATCATAGACAGCTCTTTACCATGAACTAGTGACATTATCCTGGACAGCTCTTTACCATGAACTAGTGACATTATCATTGACAGCTGTTTACCATGAACTAGTGACATTATCCTGGACAGCTCTTTACCATGAACTAGTGACATTATCCAGGACAGCTCTTTACCATGAACTAGTGACATTATCATTGACAGCTGTTTACCATGAACTAGTGACATTATCGTGGACAGCTCTTTACCATGAACTAGTGACATTATCATGGACAGCTCTTTACCATGAACTAGTGACATTATCCTGGACAGCTCTTTACCATGAACTAGTGACATTATCATGCACAGCTCTTTACCATGAACTAGTGACATTATCCTGGACAGCTCTTTACCATGAACTAGTGACATTATCATGCACAGCTCTTTACCATGAACTAGTGACATTATCATAGACAGCTCTTTACCATGAACTAGTGACATTATCCTGGACAGCTCTTTACCATGAACTAGTAACATTATCATGGACAGCTCTTTACCATGAACTAGTGACATTATCATTGACAGCTGTTTACCATGAACTAGTGACATTATCCTGGACAGCTCTTTACCATGAACTAGTGACATTATCCAGGACAGCTCTTTACCATGAACTAGTGACATTATCATTGACAGCTGTTTACCATGAAGTAGTGACATTATCGTGGACAGCTCTTTACCATGAACTAGTGACATTATCATGGACAGCTCTTTACCATGAACTAGTGACATTATCCTGGACAGCTCTTTACCATGAACTAGTGACATTATCATGGACAGCTCTTTACCATGAACTAGTGACATTATCATGCACAGCTCTTTACATTGAATTAGTGACATTATCCTAGACAGCTATTTACCATGATCTAGTGACATTATCATGGACAGCTCTTTACCATGAACTAGTGACATTATCATTGACAGCTGTTTACCATGAACTAGTGACATTATCCTGGACAGCTCTTTACCATGAACTAGTGACATTATCATTGACAGCTGTTTACCATGAACTAGTGACATTATCCTGGACAGCTGTTTACCATGAACTAGTGACATTATCGTGGACAGCTCTTTACCATGAACTAGTGACATTATCATTGACAGCTGTTTACCATGAACTAGTGACATTATCGTGGACAGCTCTTTACCATGAAGTAGTGACATTATCGTGGACAGCTCTTTACCATGAACTAGTGACATTATCATTGACAGCTGTTTACCATGAACTAGTGACATTATCGTGGACAGCTCTTTACCATGAACTAGTGACATTATCATGGACAGCTGTTTACCATGAACTAGTGACATTATCGTGGACAGCTCTTTACCATGAACTAGTGACATTATCATGGACAGCTCTTTACCATGAACTAGTGACATTATCCTGGACAGCTCTTTACCATGAACTAGTGACATTATCATGGACAGCTCTTTACCATGAACTAGTGACATTATCATGCACAGCTCTTTACATTGAATTAGTGACATTATCCTAGACAGCTATTTACCATGATCTAGTGACATTATCATGGACAGCTCTTTACCATGAACTAGTGACATTATCATAGACAGCTCTTTACCATGAACTAGTGACATTATCCTGGACAGCTCTTTACCATGAACTAGTGACATTATCATTGACAGCTGTTTACCATGAACTAGTGACATTATCCTGGACAGCTCTTTACCATGAACTAGTGACATTATCCAGGACAGCTCTTTACCATGAACTAGTGACATTATCATTGACAGCTGTTTACCATGAACTAGTGACATTATCGTGGACAGCTCTTTACCATGAACTAGTGACATTATCATGGACAGCTCTTTACCATGAACTAGTGACATTATCCTGGACAGCTCTTTACCATGAACTAGTGACATTATCATGCACAGCTCTTTACCATGAACTAGTGACATTATCCTGGACAGCTCTTTACCATGAACTAGTGACATTATCATGCACAGCTCTTTACCATGAACTAGTGACATTATCATAGACAGCTCTTTACCATGAACTAGTGACATTATCCTGGACAGCTCTTTACCATGAACTAGTAACATTATCATGGACAGCTCTTTACCATGAACTAGTGACATTATCATTGACAGCTGTTTACCATGAACTAGTGACATTATCCTGGACAGCTCTTTACCATGAACTAGTGACATTATCCAGGACAGCTCTTTACCATGAACTAGTGACATTATCATTGACAGCTGTTTACCATGAAGTAGTGACATTATCGTGGACAGCTCTTTACCATGAACTAGTGACATTATCATGGACAGCTCTTTACCATGAACTAGTGACATTATCCTGGACAGCTCTTTACCATGAACTAGTGACATTATCATGGACAGCTCTTTACCATGAACTAGTGACATTATCATGCACAGCTCTTTACATTGAATTAGTGACATTATCCTAGACAGCTATTTACCATGATCTAGTGACATTATCATGGACAGCTCTTTACCATGAACTAGTGACATTATCATTGACAGCTGTTTACCATGAACTAGTGACATTATCCTGGACAGCTCTTTACCATGAACTAGTGACATTATCATTGACAGCTGTTTACCATGAACTAGTGACATTATCCTGGACAGCTGTTTACCATGAACTAGTGACATTATCGTGGACAGCTCTTTACCATGAACTAGTGACATTATCATTGACAGCTGTTTACCATGAACTAGTGACATTATCGTGGACAGCTCTTTACCATGAAGTAGTGACATTATCGTGGACAGCTCTTTACCATGAACTAGTGACATTATCATTGACAGCTGTTTACCATGAACTAGTGACATTATCGTGGACAGCTCTTTACCATGAACTAGTGACATTATCATGGACAGCTCTTTACCATGAACTAGTGACATTATCCTGGACAGCTCTTTACCATGAACTAGTGACATTATCATGGACAGCTCTTTACCATGAACTAGTGACATTATCATGCACAGCTCTTTACATTGAATTAGTGACATTATCCTAGACAGCTATTTACCATGATCTAGTGACATTATCATGGACAGCTCTTTACCATGAACTAGTGACATTATCATAGACAGCTCTTTACCATGAAGTAGTGACATTATCCTGGACAGCTCTTTACCATGAACTAGTGACATTATCATTGACAGCTGTTTACCATGAACTAGTGACATTATCCTGGACAGCTCTTTACCATGAACTAGTGACATTATCCAGGACAGCTCTTTACCATGAACTAGTGACATTATCCAGGACAGCTCTTTACCATGAACTAGTGACATTATCATTGACAGCTGTTTACCATGAACTAGTGACATTATCCTGGACAGCTCTTTACCATGAACTAGGACATTATCCAGGACAGCTCTTTACCATGAACTAGTGACATTATCATTGACAGCTGTTTACCATGAACTAGTGACATTATCGTGGACAGCTCTTTACCATGAACTAGTGACATTATCCAGGACAGCTCTTTACCATGAACTAGTGACATTATCATTGACAGCTGTTTACCATGAACTAGTGACATTATCGTGGACAGCTCTTTACCATGAACTAGTGACATTATCATGGACAGCTCTTTACCATGAACTAGTGACATTATCATGCACAGCTCTTTACATTGAATTAGTGACATTATCCTAGACAGCTATTTACCATGATCTAGTGACATTATCATGGACAGCTCTTTACCATGAACTAGTGACATTATCATAGACAGCTCTTTACCATGAACTAGTGACATTATCCTGGACAGCTCTTTACCATGAACTAGTGACATTATCATTGACAGCTGTTTACCATGAACTAGTGACATTATCCTGGACAGCTCTTTACCATGAACTAGGACATTATCCAGGACAGCTCTTTACCATGAACTAGTGACATTATCATTGACAGCTGTTTACCATGAACTAGTGACATTATCGTGGACAGCTCTTTACCATGAACTAGTGACATTATCCAGGACAGCTCTTTACCATGAACTAGTGAAATTATCATTGACAGCTGTTTACCATGAACTAGTGACATTATCGTGGACAGCTCTTTACCATGAACTAGTGACATTATCATGGACAGCTCTTTACCATGAACTAGTGACATTATCCTGGACAGCTCTTTACCATGAACTAGTGACATTATCATGGACAGCTCTTTACCATGAACTAGTGACATTATCATGCACAGCTCTTTACATTGAATTAGTGACATTATCCTAGACAGCTATTTACCATGATCTAGTGACATTATCATGGACAGCTCTTTACCATGAACTAGTGACATTATCATAGACAGCTCTTTACCATGAACTAGTGACATTATCCTGGACAGCTCTTTACCATGAACTAGTGACATTATCATTGACAGCTGTTTACCATGAACTAGTGACATTATCCTGGACAGCTCTTTACCATGAACTAGTGACATTATCCAGGACAGCTCTTTACCATGAACTAGTGACATTATCATTGACAGCTGTTTACCATGAACTAGTGACATTATCGTGGACAGCTCTTTGCCATGAACTAGTGACATTATCATGGACAGCTCTTTACCATGAACTAGTGACATTATCCTGGACAGCTCTTTACCATGAACTAGTGACATTATCATGCACAGCTCTTTACCATGAACTAGTGACATTATCCTGGACAGCTCTTTACCATGAACTAGTGACATTATCATGCACAGCTCTTTACCATGAACTAGTGACATTATCATAGACAGCTCTTTACCATGAACTAGTGACATTATCCTGGACAGCTCTTTACCATGAACTAGTAACATTATCATGGACAGCTCTTTACCATGAACTAGTGACATTATCATTGACAGCTGTTTACCATGAACTAGTGACATTATCCTGGACAGCTCTTTACCATGAACTAGTGACATTATCCAGGACAGCTCTTTACCATGAACTAGTGACATTATCATTGACAGCTGTTTACCATGAAGTAGTGACATTATCGTGGACAGCTCTTTACCATGAACTAGTGACATTATCATGGACAGCTCTTTACCATGAACTAGTGACATTATCCTGGACAGCTCTTTACCATGAACTAGTGACATTATCATGGACAGCTCTTTACCATGAACTAGTGACATTATCATGCACAGCTCTTTACATTGAATTAGTGACATTATCCTAGACAGCTATTTACCATGATCTAGTGACATTATCATGGACAGCTCTTTACCATGAACTAGTGACATTATCATAGACAGCTCTTTACCATGAACTAGTGACATTATCCTGGACAGCTCTTTACCATGAACTAGTGACATTATCATTGACAGCTGTTTACCATGAACTAGTGACATTATCCTGGACAGCTCTTTACCATGAACTAGGACATTATCCAGGACAGCTCTTTACCATGAACTAGTGACATTATCATTGACAGCTGTTTACCATGAACTAGTGACATTATCATAGACAGCTCTTTACCATGAACTAGTGACATTATCATGGACAGCTCTTTATCATGAACTAGTGACATTATCCTGGACAGCTCTTTACCATGAACTAGTGACATTATCATTGACAGCTGTTTACCATGAACTAGTGACATTATCCTAGACAGCTCTTTACCATGAACTAGTGACATTATCCAGGACAGCTCTTTACCATGAACTAGTGACATTATCATTGACAGCTGTTTACCATGAACTAGTGACATTATCGTGGACAGCTCTTTACCATGAACTAGTGACATTATCATGGACAGCTCTTTTCCATGAACTAGTGACATTATCCTGGACAGCTCTTTACCATGAACTAGTGACATTATCATGGACAGCTCTTTACCATGAACTAGTGACATTATCATGCACAGCTCTTTACATTGAATTAGTGACATTATCCTAGACAGCTATTTACCATGAACTAGTGACATTATCATGGACAGCTCTTTACCATGAACTAGTGACATTATCATAGACAGCTCTTTACCATGAACTAGTGACATTATCCTGGACAGCTCTTTACCATGAACTAGTGACATTATCCAGGACAGCTCTTTACCATGAACTAGTGACATTATCATGGACAGCTCTTTACCATGAACTAGTGACATTATCATAGACAGCTCTTTACCATGAACTAGTGACATTATCCTGGACAGCTCTTTACCATGAACTAGTGACATTATCCAGGACAGCTCTTTTCCATGAACTAGTGACATTATCCTGGACAGCTCTTTACCATGAACTAGTGACATTATCATGGACAGCTCTTTACCATGAACTAGTGACATTATCATGCACAGCTCTTTACATTGAATTAGTGACATTATCCTAGACAGCTATTTACCATGAACTAGTGACATTATCATGGACAGCTCTTTACCATGAACTAGTGACATTATCATAGACAGCTCTTTACCATGAACTAGTGACATTATCCTGGACAGCTCTTTACCATGAACTAGTAACATTATCATGGACAGCTCTTTACCATGAACTAGTGACATTATCATTGACAGCTGTTTACCATGAACTAGTGACATTATCCTGGACAGCTCTTTACCATGAACTAGTGACATTATCCAGGACAGCTCTTTACCATGAACTAGTGACATTATCATTGACAGCTGTTTACCATGAACTAGTGACATTATCGTGGACAGCTCTTTACCATGAACTAGTGACATTATCATGGACAGCTCTTTACCATGAACTAGTGACATTATCCTGGACAGCTCTTTACCATGAACTAGTGACATTATCATGCACAGCTCTTTACCATGAACTAGTGACATTATCATAGACAGCTCTTTACCATGAACTAGTGACATTATCCTGGACAGCTCTTTACCATGAACTAGTAACATTATCATGGACAGCTCTTTACCATGAACTAGTGACATTATCATGCACAGCTCTTTACATTGAATTAGTGACATTATCCTAGACAGCTATTTACCATGAACTAGTGACATTATCATGGACAGCTCTTTACCATGAACTAGTGACATTATCATAGACAGCTCTTTACCATGAACTAGTGACATTATCCTGGACAGCTCTTTACCATGAACTAGTGACATTATCCAGGACAGCTCTTTACCATGAACTAGTGACATTATCATGGACAGCTCTTTACCATGAACTAGTGACATTATCATAGACAGCTCTTTACCATGAACTAGTGACATTATCCTGGACAGCTCTTTACCATGAACTAGTGACATTATCCAGGACAGCTCTTTTCCATGAACTAGTGACATTATCCTGGACAGCTCTTTACCATGAACTAGTGACATTATCATGGACAGCTCTTTACCATGAACTAGTGACATTATCATGCACAGCTCTTTACATTGAATTAGTGACATTATCCTAGACAGCTATTTACCATGAACTAGTGACATTATCATGGACAGCTCTTTACCATGAACTAGTGACATTATCATAGACAGCTCTTTACCATGAACTAGTGACATTATCCTGGACAGCTCTTTACCATGAACTAGTAACATTATCATGGACAGCTCTTTACCATGAACTAGTGACATTATCATTGACAGCTGTTTACCATGAACTAGTGACATTATCCTGGACAGCTCTTTACCATGAACTAGTGACATTATCCTGGACAGCTCTTTACCATGAACTAGTGACATTATCATGGACAGCTCTTTACCATGAACTAGTGACATTATCATGCACAGCTCTTTACATTGAATTAGTGACATTATCCTAGACAGCTATTTACCATGAACTAGTGACATTATCATGGACAGCTCTTTACCATGAACTAGTGACATTATCATAGACAGCTCTTTACCATGAACTAGTGACATTATCCTGGACAGCTCTTTACCATGAACTAGTAACATTATCATGGACAGCTCTTTACCATGAACTAGTGACATTATCATTGACAGCTGTTTACCATGAACTAGTGACATTATCCTGGACAGCTCTTTACCATGAACTAGTGACATTATCCAGGACAGCTCTTTACCATGAACTAGTGACATTATCATTGACAGCTGTTTACCATGAACTAGTGACATTATCGTGGACAGCTCTTTACCATGAACTAGTGACATTATCATGGACAGCTCTTTACCATGAACTAGTGACATTATCCTGGACAGCTCTTTACCATGAACTAGTGACATTATCATGCACAGCTCTTTACCATGAACTAGTGACATTATCATAGACAGCTCTTTACCATGAACTAGTGACATTATCCTGGACAGCTCTTTACCATGAACTAGTAACATTATCATGGACAGCTCTTTACCATGAACTAGTGACATTATCATTGACAGCTGTTTACCATGAACTAGTGACATTATCCTGGACAGCTCTTTACCATGAACTAGTGACATTATCCAGGACAGCTCTTTACCATGAACTAGTGACATTATCATTGACAGCTGTTTACCATGAAGTAGTGACATTATCGTGGACAGCTCTTTACCATGAACTAGTGACATTATCATGGACAGCTCTTTACCATGAACTAGTGACATTATCCTGGACAGCTCTTTACCATGAACTAGTGACATTATCATGGACAGCTCTTTACCATGAACTAGTGACATTATCATGCACAGCTCTTTACATTGAATTAGTGACATTATCCTGGACAGCTCTTTACCATGAACTAGTGACATTATCCTGGACAGCTCTTTACCATGAACTAGTGACATTATCCAGGACAGCTCTTTACCATGAACTAGTGACATTATCCTGGACAGCTCTTTACCATGAACTAGTGACATTATCCAGGACAGCTCTTTTCCATGAACTAGTGACATTATCCTGGACAGCTCTTTACCATGAACTAGTGACATTATCATGGACAGCTCTTTACCATGAACTAGTGACATTATCATGCACAGCTCTTTACATTGAATTAGTGACATTATCCTAGACAGCTATTTACCATGAACTAGTGACATTATCATGGACAGCTCTTTACCATGAACTAGTGACATTATCCTGGACAGCTCTTTACCATGAACTAGTGACATTATCATGCACAGCTCTTTACCATGAACTAGTGACATTATCCTGGACAGCTCTTTACCATGAACTAGTGACATTATCATGCACAGCTCTTTACCATGAACTAGTGACATTATCATAGACAGCTCTTTACCATGAACTAGTGACATTATCCTGGACAGCTCTTTACCATGAACTAGTAACATTATCATGGACAGCTCTTTACCATGAACTAGTGACATTATCATTGACAGCTGTTTACCATGAACTAGTGACATTATCCTGGACAGCTCTTTACCATGAACTAGTGACATTATCCAGGACAGCTCTTTACCATGAACTAGTGACATTATCATTGACAGCTGTTTACCATGAAGTAGTGACATTATCGTGGACAGCTCTTTACCATGAACTAGTGACATTATCATGGACAGCTCTTTACCATGAACTAGTGACAATATCCTGGACAGCTCTTTACCATGAACTAGTGACATTATCATGGACAGCTCTTTACCATGAACTAGTGACTTTATCATGCACAGCTCTTTACATTGAATTAGTGACATTATCCTAGACAGCTATTTACCATGATCTAGTGACATTATCATGGACAGCTCTTTACCATGAACTAGTGACATTATCATAGACAGCTCTTTACCATGAACTAGTGACATTATCCTGGACAGCTCTTTACCATGAACTAGTGACATTATCATTGACAGCTGTTTACCATGAACTAGTGACATTATCCTGGACAGCTCTTTACCATGAACTAGGACATTATCCAGGACAGCTCTTTAACATGAACTAGTGACATTAACATTGACAGCTGTTTACCATGAACTAGTGACATTATCGTGGACAGCTCTTTACCATGAACTAGTGACATTATCCAGGACAGCTCTTTACCATGAACTAGTGACATTATCATTGACAGCTGTTTACCATGAACTAGTGACATTATCGTGGACAGCTCTTTACCATGAACTAGTGACATTATCATGGACAGCTCTTTACCATGAACTAGTGACATTATCATGCACAGCTCTTTACATTGAATTAGTGACATTATCCTAGACAGCTATTTACCATGATCTAGTGACATTATCATGGACAGCTCTTTACCATGAACTAGTGACATTATCATAGACAGCTCTTTACCATGAACTAGTGACATTATCCTGGACAGCTCTTTACCATGAACTAGTGACATTATCATTGACAGCTGTTTACCATGAACTAGTGACATTATCCTGGACAGCTCTTTACCATGAACTAGTGACATTATCCAGGACAGCTCTTTACCATGAACTAGTGACATTATCATTGACAGCTGTTTACCATGAACTAGTGACATTATCGTGGACAGCTCTTTACCATGAACTAGTGACATTATCATGGACAGCTCTTTACCATGAACTAGTGACATTATCCTGGACAGCTCTTTACCATGAACTAGTGACATTATCATGCACAGCTCTTTACCATGAACTAGTGACATTATCCTGGACAGCTCTTTACCATGAACTAGTGACATTATCATGCACAGCTCTTTACCATGAACTAGTGACATTATCATAGACAGCTCTTTACCATGAACTAGTGACATTATCCTGGACAGCTCTTTACCATGAACTAGTAACATTATCATGGACAGCTCTTTACCATGAACTAGTGACATTATCATTGACAGCTGTTTACCATGAACTAGTGACATTATCCTGGACAGCTCTTTACCATGAACTAGTGACATTATCCAGGACAGCTCTTTACCATGAACTAGTGACATTATCATTGACAGCTCTTTACCATGAAGTAGTGACATTATCGTGGACAGCTCTTTACCATGAACTAGTGACATTATCATGGACAGCTCTTTACCATGAACTAGTGACATTATCCTGGACAGCTCTTTACCATGAACTAGTGACATTATCATGGACAGCTCTTTACCATGAACTAGTGACATTATCATGCACAGCTCTTTACATTGAATTAGTGACATTATCCTAGACAGCTATTTACCATGATCTAGTGACATTATCATGGACAGCTCTTTACCATGAACTAGTGACATTATCATTGACAGCTGTTTACCATGAACTAGTGACATTATCCTGGACAGCTCTTTACCATGAACTAGTGACATTATCATTGACAGCTGTTTACCATGAACTAGTGACATTATCCTGGACAGCTGTTTACCATGAACTAGTGACATTATCGTGGACAGCTCTTTACCATGAACTAGTGACATTATCATTGACAGCTGTTTACCATGAACTAGTGACATTATCGTGGACAGCTCTTTACCATGAAGTAGTGACATTATCGTGGACAGCTCTTTACCATGAACTAGTGACATTATCATTGACAGCTGTTTACCATGAACTAGTGACATTATCGT
The DNA here is from genome assembly GCF_045679555.1 of Salvelinus alpinus. Classification (NCBI taxonomy): domain Eukaryota; kingdom Metazoa; phylum Chordata; class Actinopteri; order Salmoniformes; family Salmonidae; genus Salvelinus; species Salvelinus alpinus. The sequence goes on from NC_092088.1 coordinate 79,034,959, forward strand.
GGACAGCTCTTTACCATGAACTAGTGACATTATCATGGACAGCTGTTTACCATGAACTAGTGACATTATCGTGGACAGCTCTTTACCATGAACTAGTGACATTATCATGGACAGCTCTTTACCATGAACTAGTGACATTATCCTGGACAGCTCTTTACCATGAACTAGTGACATTATCATGGACAGCTCTTTACCATGAACTAGTGACATTATCATGCACAGCTCTTTACATTGAATTAGTGACATTATCCTAGACAGCTATTTACCATGATCTAGTGACATTATCATGGACAGCTCTTTACCATGAACTAGTGACATTATCATAGACAGCTCTTTACCATGAACTAGTGACATTATCCTGGACAGCTCTTTACCATGAACTAGTGACATTATCATTGACAGCTGTTTACCATGAACTAGTGACATTATCCTGGACAGCTCTTTACCATGAACTAGTGACATTATCCAGGACAACTCTTTACCATGAACTAGTGACATTATCATTGACAGCTGTTTACCATGAACTAGTGACATTATCGTGGACAGCTCTTTACCATGAACTAGTGACATTATCATGGACAGCTCTTTACCATGAACTAGTGACATTATCCTGGACAGCTCTTTACCATGAACTAGTGACATTATCATGCACAGCTCTTTACCATGAACTAGTGACATTATCCTGGACAGCTCTTTACCATGAACTAGTGACATTATCATGCACAGCTCTTTACCATGAACTAGTGACATTATCATAGACAGCTCTTTACCATGAACTAGTGACATTATCCTGGACAGCTCTTTACCATGAACTAGTAACATTATCATGGACAGCTCTTTACCATGAACTAGTGACATTATCATTGACAGCTGTTTACCATGAACTAGTGACATTATCCTGGACAGCTCTTTACCATGAACTAGTGACATTATCCAGGACAGCTCTTTACCATGAACTAGTGACATTATCATTGACAGCTGTTTACCATGAACTAGTGACATTATCCTGGACAGCTCTTTACCATGAACTAGTGACATTATCATTGACAGCTGTTTACCATGAACTAGTGACATTATCCTGGACAGCTGTTTACCATGAACTAGTGACATTATCGTGGACAGCTCTTTACCATGAACTAGTGACATTATCATTGACAGCTGTTTACCATGAACTAGTGACATTATCGTGGACAGCTCTTTACCATGAAGTAGTGACATTATCGTGGACAGCTCTTTACCATGAACTAGTGACATTATCATTGACAGCTGTTTACCATGAACTAGTGACATTATCGTGGACAGCTCTTTACCATGAACTAGTGACATTATCATGGACAGCTGTTTACCATGAACTAGTGACATTATCGTGGACAGCTCTTTACCATGAACTAGTGACATTATCATGGACAGCTCTTTACCATGAACTAGTGACATTATCCTGGACAGCTCTTTACCATGAACTAGTGACATTATCATGGACAGCTCTTTACCATGAACTAGTGACATTATCATGCACAGCTCTTTACATTGAATTAGTGACATTATCCTAGACAGCTATTTACCATGATCTAGTGACATTATCATGGACAGCTCTTTACCATGAACTAGTGACATTATCATAGACAGCTCTTTACCATGAACTAGTGACATTATCCTGGACAGCTCTTTACCATGAACTAGTGACATTATCATTGACAGCTGTTTACCATGAACTAGTGACATTATCCTGGACAGCTCTTTACCATGAACTAGTGACATTATCCAGGACAGCTCTTTACCATGAACTAGTGACATTATCATTGACAGCTGTTTACCATGAACTAGTGACATTATCGTGGACAGCTCTTTACCATGAACTAGTGACATTATCATGGACAGCTCTTTACCATGAACTAGTGACATTATCCTGGACAGCTCTTTACCATGAACTAGTGACATTATCATGCACAGCTCTTTACCATGAACTAGTGACATTATCCTGGACAGCTCTTTACCATGAACTAGTGACATTATCATGCACAGCTCTTTACCATGAACTAGTGACATTATCATAGACAGCTCTTTACCATGAACTAGTGACATTATCCTGGACAGCTCTTTACCATGAACTAGTAACATTATCATGGACAGCTCTTTACCATGAACTAGTGACATTATCATTGACAGCTGTTTACCATGAACTAGTGACATTATCCAGGACAGCTCTTTACCATGAACTAGTGACATTATCATTGACAGCTGTTTACCATGAAGTAGTGACATTATCGTGGACAGCTCTTTACCATGAACTAGTGACATTATCATGGACAGCTCTTTACCATGAACTAGTGACATTATCCTGGACAGCTCTTTACCATGAACTAGTGACATTATCATGGACAGCTCTTTACCATGAACTAGTGACATTATCATGCACAGCTCTTTACATTGAATTAGTGACATTATCCTAGACAGCTATTTACCATGATCTAGTGACATTATCATGGACAGCTCTTTACCATGAACTAGTGACATTATCATTGACAGCTGTTTACCATGAACTAGTGACATTATCCTGGACAGCTCTTTACCATGAACTAGTGACATTATCATTGACAGCTGTTTACCATGAACTAGTGACATTATCCTGGACAGCTGTTTACCATGAACTAGTGACATTATCGTGGACAGCTCTTTACCATGAACTAGTGACATTATCATTGACAGCTGTTTACCATGAACTAGTGACATTATCGTGGACAGCTCTTTACCATGAAGTAGTGACATTATCGTGGACAGCTCTTTACCATGAACTAGTGACATTATCATTGACAGCTGTTTACCATGAACTAGTGACATTATCGTGGACAGCTCTTTACCATGAACTAGTGACATTATCATGGACAGCTCTTTACCATGAACTAGTGACATTATCCTGGACAGCTCTTTACCATGAACTAGTGACATTATCATGGACAGCTCTTTACCATGAACTAGTGACATTATCATGCACAGCTCTTTACATTGAATTAGTGACATTATCCTAGACAGCTATTTACCATGATCTAGTGACATTATCATGGACAGCTCTTTACCATGATCTAGTGACATTATCATAGACAGCTCTTTACCATGAACTAGTGACATTATCCTGGACAGCTCTTTACCATGAACTAGTGACATTATCATTGACAGCTGTTTACCATGAACTAGTGACATTATCCTGGACAGCTCTTTACCATGAACTAGTGACATTATCCAGGACAGCTCTTTACCATGAACTAGTGACATTATCCAGGACAGCTCTTTACCATGAACTAGTGACATTATCATTGACAGCTGTTTACCATGAACTAGTGACATTATCCTGGACAGCTCTTTACCATGAACTAGGACATTATCCAGGACAGCTCTTTACCATGAACTAGTGACATTATCATTGACAGCTGTTTACCATGAACTAGTGACATTATCGTGGACAGCTCTTTACCATGAACTAGTGACATTATCCAGGACAGCTCTTTACCATGAACTAGTGACATTATCATTGACAGCTGTTTACCATGAACTAGTGACATTATCGTGGACAGCTCTTTACCATGAACTAGTGACATTATCATGGACAGCTCTTTACCATGAACTAGTGACATTATCATGCACAGCTCTTTACATTGAATTAGTGACATTATCCTAGACAGCTATTTACCATGATCTAGTGACATTATCATGGACAGCTCTTTACCATGAACTAGTGACATTATCATAGACAGCTCTTTACCATGAACTAGTGACATTATCCTGGACAGCTCTTTACCATGAACTAGTGACATTATCATTGACAGCTGTTTACCATGAACTAGTGACATTATCCTGGACAGCTCTTTACCATGAACTAGGACATTATCCAGGACAGCTCTTTACCATGAACTAGTGACATTATCATTGACAGCTGTTTACCATGAACTAGTGACATTATCGTGGACAGCTCTTTACCATGAACTAGTGACATTATCCAGGACAGCTCTTTACCATGAACTAGTGACATTATCCTGGACAGCTCTTTACCATGAACTAGTGACATTATCATGGACAGCTCTTTACCATGAACTAGTGACATTATCATGCACAGCTCTTTACATTGAATTAGTGACATTATCCTAGACAGCTATTTACCATGATCTAGTGACATTATCATGGACAGCTCTTTACCATGAACTAGTGACATTATCATAGACAGCTCTTTACCATGAACTAGTGACATTATCCTGGACAGCTCTTTACCATGAACTAGTGACATTATCCAGGACAGCTCTTTACCATGAACTAGTGACATTATCATTGACAGCTGTTTACCATGAACTAGTGACATTATCGTGGACAGCTCTTTACCATGAACTAGTGACATTATCATGGACAGCTCTTTACCATGAACTAGTGACATTATCCTGGACAGCTCTTTACCATGAACTAGTGACATTATCATGCACAGCTCTTTACCATGAACTAGTGACATTATCCTGGACAGCTCTTTACCATGAACTAGTGACATTATCATGCACAGCTCTTTACCATGAACTAGTGACATTATCATAGACAGCTCTTTACCATGAACTAGTGACATTATCCTGGACAGCTCTTTACCATGAACTAGTAACATTATCATGGACAGCTCTTTACCATGAACTAGTGACATTATCATTGACAGCTGTTTACCATGAACTAGTGACATTATCCTGGACAGCTCTTTACCATGAACTAGTGACATTATCCAGGACAGCTCTTTACCATGAACTAGTGACATTATCATTGACAGCTGTTTACCATGAAGTAGTGACATTATCGTGGACAGCTCTTTACCATGAACTAGTGACATTATCATGGACAGCTCTTTACCATGAACTAGTGACATTATCCTGGACAGCTCTTTACCATGAACTAGTGACATTATCATGGACAGCTCTTTACCATGAACTAGTGACATTATCATGCACAGCTCTTTACATTGAATTAGTGACATTATCCTAGACAGCTATTTACCATGATCTAGTGACATTATCATGGACAGCTCTTTACCATGAACTAGTGACATTATCATAGACAGCTCTTTACCATGAACTAGTGACATTATCCTGGACAGCTCTTTACCATGAACTAGTGACATTATCATTGACAGCTGTTTACCATGAACTAGTGACATTATCCTGGACAGCTCTTTACCATGAACTAGGACATTATCCAGGACAGCTCTTTACCATGAACTAGTGACATTATCATTGACAGCTGTTTACCATGAACTAGTGACATTATCGTGGACAGCTCTTTACCATGAACTAGTGACATTATCCAGGACAGCTCTTTACCATGAACTAGTGACATTATCATTGACAGCTGTTTACCATGAACTAGTGACATTATCGTGGACAGCTCTTTACCATGAACTAGTGACATTATCATGGACAGCTCTTTACCATGAACTAGTGACATTATCCTGGACAGCTCTTTACCATGAACTAGTGACATTATCATGGACAGCTCTTTACCATGAACTAGTGACATTATCATGCACAGCTCTTTACATTGAATTAGTGACATTATCCTAGACAGCTATTTACCATGATCTAGTGACATTATCATGGACAGCTCTTTACCATGAACTAGTGACATTATCATAGACAGCTCTTTACCATGAACTAGTGACATTATCCTGGACAGCTCTTTACCATGAACTAGTGACATTATCATTGACAGCTGTTTACCATGAACTAGTGACATTATCCAGGACAGCTCTTTACCATGAACTAGTGACATTATCCAAGACAGCTCTTTACCATGAACTAGTGACATTATCCAGGACAGCTCTTTACCATGAACTAGTGACATTATCATTGACAGCTGTTTACCATGAACTAGTGACATTATCGTGGACAGCTCTTTACCATGAACTAGTGACATTATCATGGACAGCTCTTTACCATGAACTAGTGACATTATCCTGGACAGCTCTTTACCATGAACTAGTGACATTATCATGGACAGCTCTTTACCATGAACTAGTGACATTATCATGCACAGCTCTTTACATTGAATTAGTGACATTATCCTAGACAGCTATTTACCATGATCTAGTGACATTATCATGGACAGCTCTTTACCATGAACTAGTGACATTATCATAGACAGCTCTTTACCATGAACTAGTGACATTATCCTGGACAGCTCTTTACCATGAACTAGTAACATTATCATGGACAGCTCTTTACCATGAACTAGTGACATTATCATAGACAGCTCTTTACCATGAACTAGTGACATTATCCTGGACAGCTCTTTACCATGAACTAGTGACATTATCATTGACAGCTGTTTACCATGAACTAGTGACATTATCCTGGACAGCTCTTTACCATGAACTAGGACATTATCCAGGACAGCTCTTTACCATGAACTAGTGACATTATCATTGACAGCTGTTTACCATGAACTAGTGACATTATCGTGGACAGCTCTTTACCATGAACTAGTGACATTATCCAGGACAGCTCTTTACCATGAACTAGTGACATTATCATTGACAGCTGTTTACCATGAACTAGTGACATTATCGTGGACAGCTCTTTACCATGAACTAGTGACATTATCATGGACAGCTCTTTACCATGAACTAGTGACATTATCCTGGACAGCTCTTTACCATGAACTAGTGACATTATCATGGACAGCTCTTTACCATGAACTAGTGACATTATCATGCACAGCTCTTTACATTGAATTAGTGACATTATCCTGGACAGCTATTTACCATGATCTAGTGACATTATCATGGACAGCTCTTTACCATGAACTAGTGACATTATCATAGACAGCTCTTTACCATGAACTAGTGACATTATCCTGGACAGCTCTTTACCATGAACTAGTGACATTATCATTGACAGCTGTTTACCATGAACTAGTGACATTATCCTGGACAGCTCTTTACCATGAACTAGTGACATTATCCAGGACAGCTCTTTACCATGAACTAGTAACATTATCCAGGACAGCTCTTTACCATGAACTAGTGACATTATCATTGACAGCTGTTTACCATGAACTAGTGACATTATCGTGGACAGCTCTTTACCATGAACTAGTGACATTATCATGGACAGCTCTTTACCATGAACTAGTGACATTATCCTGGACAGCTCTTTACCATGAACTAGTGACATTATCATGGACAGCTCTTTACCATGAACTAGTGACATTATCATGCACAGCTCTTTACATTGAATTAGTGACATTATCCTAGACAGCTATTTACCATGATCTAGTGACATTATCATGGACAGCTCTTTACCATGAACTAGTGACATTATCATAGACAGCTCTTTACCATGAACTAGTGACATTATCCTGGACAGCTCTTTACCATGAACTAGTAACATTATCATGGACAGCTCTTTACCATGAACTAGTGACATTATCATTGACAGCTGTTTACCATGAACTAGTGACATTATCCTGGACAGCTCTTTACCATGAACTAGTGACATTATCCAGGACAGCTCTTTACCATGAACTAGTGACATTATCATTGACAGCTGTTTACCATGAACTAGTGACATTATCATGGACAGCTCTTTACCATGAACTAGTGACATTATCCTGGACAGCTCTTTACCATGAACTAGTGACATTATCCAGGACAGCTCTTTACCATGAACTAGTGACATTATCATTGACAGCTGTTTACCATGAACTAGTGACATTATCATGGACAGCTCTTTACCATGAACTAGTGACATTATCATGGACAGCTCTTTACCATGAACTAGTGACATTATCCTGGACAGCTCTTTACCATGAACTAGTGACATTATCATGGACAGCTCTTTACCATGAACTAGTGACATTATCATGCACAGCTCTTTACATTGGATTAGTGACATTATCCTAGACAGCTATTTACCATGAACTAGTGACATTATCATGGACAGCTCTTTACCATGAACTAGTGACATTATCATGGACAGCTCTTTACCATGAACTAGTGACATTATCCTGGACAGCTCTTTACCATGAACTAGTGACATTATCATGGACAGCTCTTTACCATGAACTAGTGACATTATCATGAACAGCTCTTTACATTGGATTAGTGACATTATCCTAGACAGCTATTTACCATGAACTAGTGACATTATCATGGACAGCTATTTACCATGAACTAGTAACATTATCCTGGACAGCTCTTTACCATGAACTAGTGACATTATCCTGGACAGCTCTTTACCATGAACTAGTGACATTATCATGGACAGCTCTTTACCACGGATTAGTGACATTATCCTAGACAGCTATTTACCATGAACTAGTGACATTATCATGGACAGCTCTTTACCATGAACTAGTGACATTATCCTGGACAGCTCTTTACCATGAACTAGTGACATTATCCAGGACAGCTCTTTACCATGAACTAGTGACATTATCATTGACAGCTGTTTACCATGAAGTAGTGACATTATCGTGGACAGCTCTTTACCATGAACTAGTGACATTATCATGGACAGCTCTTTACCATGAACTAGTGACATTATCCTGGACAGCTCTTTACCATGAACTAGTGACATTATCATGGACAGCTCTTTACCATGAACTAGTGACATTATCATGAACAGCTCTTTACATTGGATTAGTGGCATTATCCTAGACAGCTATTTACCATGAACTAGTGACATTATCATGGACAGCTATTTACCATGAACTAGTAACATTATCCTGGACAGCTCTTTACCATGAACTAGTGACATTATCCTGGACAGCTCTTTACCATGAACTAGTGACATTATCCTGGACAGCTCTTTACAATGAACTAGTGACATTATCCAGGACAGCTCTTTACAATGAACTAGTGACATTATCCTGGACAGCTCTTTACCATGGTGAGTATGTCTCGTATATACATGCTCACTAAAGCGTTTTATGGCTTATAGTCAAGTACAGAGACAAACAGTAGGCTTGCTACTTTAAAAAAAAAATATATATATATAGTATATAGAACAATTGCTTTTTGTAGGAGGTGGGGGCTGGGGAGGGTGGCTACAGCGTTGACAGTTGGCTATTTTGATCAGGGGGAGATATCGATCATGCATGTGTCTGTTTTTAATGGGATTTCTCACACATGGCATGCAGCTTAATTAATGTCAAGCCTACTCCCTAAATAAAGACATAACCTACAGTATCCTTACCTTGCTTAACTTAGTCTCTCCAGCCTGACACTAGCCAGTTCGCATCAGTTGCAGCAAATACCCGTAGCCGGTTTCTTTGATATCCTCAAGCGAAATTGCTCGCTACAGCTGACGTTATCAATAGTCTACTACCGTCACAGAGCGAATAAATAGTCTACACAGTCTAGCCAAACATATTAAACTGATGTGTCTATCGACTTTCTATTTCCAATAAAAATGCACCCATAATATAAGAAAGGATAAATACAGGTAAACAAAAACAAAAAAGAACACTGTCTACGTGTTCATGCAGCGCGCGACACTCCGTAGTTACTTATTTCATCGCCGCCGGTAACTTAACCCCAGGAAATATGGTAAGTATAGGACCGGACCGATTCATAAGAAAAGGTAATATGTTCCACAGCCGCAGTACGTATGGAGCGCTAGCACGCCTACCGGTGCAACCTCTGACTGGCAGCGGGCAGTACACAGCGCGGTAGAAGACGATGCATAAATCATGAAAATGGGAGGCACTACTGTCTAAACCGATCCTAATAATTATTCAAGAGGAGACAAGGTGGATGTCAATCAAATCTTTAGTCCATTCCCCCACGGCCAAAGCATTTGACATTTGATGTAAGGCAATTATGCTATAAAAAATGTGAGGTCTGCAGACGACTCATTCAGGAGACTGCAGATTTTGTAGGTCTATTCTCTTGGGGGGAAGAAAGGTCAACAGATTGATCAAGTCTGGTTTAGAGGATCTATACAACATTACTTAATGAATACTCTTGTCTTAAAAAAACGTGCATACTACATACTGCTATGCGAAATGTAAATGTTATTCAAATTATTATTTTATTGTAATTTCAAATGTGATCTATAGCCTTGGTGTAAACTGGTGCATGTATCGTCATACAATGTCTCTGTGCTGCAGCCTACTATATTACAGTAGGAAGGCTGAGGCTAAAGGACGGCAGTGAGAAATGCCCCCGCCAGGTGTGTGCCAAGCCCAGGGCTGCTGGTTTCAGTGTGTGGGGTTTTGACAGAATCTTTGTCACAAATGACACCCTATTCTCTACATAGTGCACTTATTTTGACCAGAGCCCTATGTAGTGCACCATAAAGGGTATTGGGAGCATGGCATTTGGGAAGCATCCAGAGAGGGGCAGGAGGAGAGATTAATGAGGGTTAAGTTTGATGTGAAGCGATCAGCAGAGTCATGTAGAGCTGAAGCAGTGTTATGCCAGAGAGAGAGAGAGAACTCTGGCCCTTGGATCCACTGTTAATCCACTGATACTCCATCACCTCTCTTTGACAGCATCTCAAATGGCCCCCTCTTCCCTATTTAGTGCACTGCTTTTGACCAGAGCTTAATGAACCCTGGTCAAAAGTAGTGCACTAAATATGGAAGAGGGTGCTATTGGGGATTAACACTCATTCTCTCTTTCTCTGCCAAAGCAAAGCCTCCCTCACACACATCGCCTCCCCTGCACACATCACACTCACACACAGGCCGCATACCGCACACACCTTCCTTCCCTCAGGTGCTTCAGGCAGCTGTAATCCGTCACACCACTCTGCTCTGCACTCAGACGTTGTGCAGACTCCTGGAGGATCATGGGGTGGAGATTATTTTTTCTCTATTCCCATGATCTCTCCATAGCAGATATACAGTGGGGCAAAAAAGTATTTAGTCAGCCACCAATTGTGCAAGTTCTCCCACTTAAAAAGATGAGAGAGGCCTGTAATTTTCATCATAGGTACACTTCAACTATGACAGACAAAATGAGAAAAGAAAATCCAGAAAATCACATTGTAGGATTTTTTATGAATTTATTTGCAAATTATGGTGGAAAATAAGTATTTGGTCAATAACAAAAGTTTATCTCAATACTTTGTTATATACCCTTTGTTGGCAATGACAGAGGTCAAACATTTTCTGTAAGTCTTCACAAGGTTTTCACACACTGTTGCTGGTATTTTGGCCCATTCCTCCATGCAGATCTCCTCTAGAGCAGTGATGTTTTGGGGCTGTTGCTGGGCAACACGGACTTTCAACTCCCTCCAAAGATTTTCTATGGGGTTGAGATCTGGAGACTGGCTAGGCCACTCCAGGACCTTGAAATGCTTCTTACGAAGCCACTCCTTCGTTGCCCGGGCAGTGTGTTTGGGATCATTGTCATGCTGAAAGACCCAGCCACGTTTCATCTTCAATGCCCTTGCTGATGGAAGGAGGTTTTCACTCAAAATCTCACAATACATGGCCCCATTCATTCTTTTCTTTACACGGATCAGTCGTCCTGGTCCCTTTGCAGAAAAACAGCCCCAAAGCATGATGTTTCCACCCCCATGCTTCACAGTAGGTATGGTGTTCTTTGGATGCAACTCAGCATTCTTTGTCCTCCAAACACGACGAGTTGAGTTTTTACCAAAAAGTTCTATTTTGGTTTCATCTGACCATATGACATTCTCCCAATCTTCTTCTGGATCATCCAAATGCTCTCTAGCAAACTTCAGACGGGCCTGGACATGTACTGGCTTAAGCAGAGGGACACGTCTCGCACTGCAGGATTTGAGTCCCTGGCGGCGTAGTGTGTTACTGATGGTAGGCTTTGTTACTTTGGTCCCAGCTCTCTGCAGGTCATTCACTAGGTCCCCCCGTGTGGTTCTTGGATTTTTGCTCACCGTTCTTGTGATCATTTTGACCCCACGGGGTGAGATCTTGCGTGGAGCCCCAGATCGAGGGAGATTATCAGTGGTCTTGTATGTCTTCCATTTCCTAATAATTGCTCCCACAGTTGATTTCTTCAAACCAAGCTGCTTACCTATTGCAGATTCAGTCTTCCCAGCCTGGTGCAGGTCTACAATTTTGTTTCTGGTGTCCTTTGACAGCTCTTTGGTCTTGGCCATAGTGGAGTTTGGAGTGTGACTGTTTGAGGTTGTGGACAGGTGTCTTTTATACTGATAACAAGTTCAAACAGGTGCCATTAATACAGGTAACGAGTGGAGGACAGAGGAGCCTCTTAAAGAAGAAGTTACAGGTCTGTGAGAGCCAGAAATCTTGCTTGTTTGTAGGTGACCAAATACTTATTTTCCACCATAATTTGCAAATAAATTCATAAAAAATCCTACAATGTGATTTTCTGGATTTTGTTTTCTAATTTTGTCTGTCATAGTTGAAGTGTACCTATGATAAAAATTACAGGCCTCTCTCATATTTTTAAGTGGGAGAACTTGCACAATTGGTGGCTGACTAAATACTTTTTTGCCCCACTGTAGTTCAAACATCTTATTGTTTCTACTGCTGATTGCAACTTTAAAGAATTTTCAGTACTTTAGTTTTAGGCCTAATTATGTTTGTATCGTGCAAGGGAAGGCCAAATAAGCTTTGAACAGACTGATATTAATGAAGTAAGTAGAGATACCAGTAAATATTATTTTCACACATTCAAAGTGGGTAGAATTATTTTCTTTCCGCCTCATAAGAAAACAGCAAGCAGGAAAACCAGTGCATTATTGTGAACTAGACTGAGTTGTAGCCTATAGGTGTGAGTATATGATAAAGGACAAGCATGTTTGACATGTCAATGCACAGCAGGGGGATGTTGATTAGGCCTAGTTATGAATCTCATACACTGCATCAACAACATCATGGGAAAAAATAGCAGCATAGCAACCAGTTGCTAGGGAGAAGCAAAAGGCAGGGCCTAAAGAACCAACTTGCTTATTTAGCAAGTGAGCCATAAAACATAAATCCCCCAATGACTTTCTTACCACTGCAGTGTTTCCATGGTGACAGTATGGGGATTGATGGAGCTGTAGTTTGGACGGGTTAGGGGTATCCTATACCATCATGAATGCACTCAGGTCTGACCTGTTGTATCATTTTCGTAAACATTTCCATGCACCAGGGACAGGGTGAAAAAAAACAGCATGGGCGCGTCTGAATCCACCTCACACAACTCTACCTGAAGTTTTGAGAGCGCACCTCATCTCCATGGAGACGAAGAGACGTGGGGAAAACGCAGAAGTTGGGAAAGTAGCTAGCAGCTCACTGACTGACTGGAAATGTATTGGATTGAATAGTAAGTAATAGGAAATTATAATAATTTAGCTATAAAGTAACTTGTTAAAATGTTAACAGAATTGTAGGGCATTTGCTTAAGCATCTGCCATCACGATTGAACTGTTCCACCTGTCCTGTCTTACCTACTGACAAGCATTTTGGTGATGAACACGCCAACGAGCAACATTTATCATACCAGCTGTATTTCTGTATTTTGAAAGTTTTATTGTGAAAACCTGATTGCTGACATGCAAAACATGTTGGGAGTAGGCAGGGTGGTTGGTCCACATTTAACGAGAACGTCGTGTTCAAATCTCATCAGACAACTTTCGCTAATTTGCAACAATACTGAACAACAATATAAACGCAACATGTAAAGTGTTGGTACCATGTTTCATGGGCTGAAATAAAACATCCCAGAAATTGTTCATAAGCACAAAAAGCTTACTTCTCACAAATGTTGTGCACAAATGTGTTTACATTCCTGTTAGTGAGCATTTCTCATTTGCCAAGATAATCCATCCACTTGACTGCTGTGGAATGTCAAGAAGCTGATTAAACAGCATGATCAATACACAGGTGCACCTTGTGCTGGGGACAATAAAAGGCCACTCTAAAATGTTCAGTTTTGTCACACAACACAATGCCACAGATGTTTCAAGTTTTAAGGAAGCATGCAATTGGCATGCTGACTGCTGGAATGTCCACCAAAGCTGTTGCAAGATAATCTAATGTTAATTTCTATACCATAAGCCGACTCCAACATCGTTTTAGATAATTTGTCAGTACGTCCAACTGGCCTCACAACCGCAGACTATGTGTAACCAAGCCAGCCCAGGACTTCCGCATCCGGCTTCTTCACCTGCAGGATGGTCTGAGACCAGCCACCGGACAGCTGATGAAACTGTGGGTTTCCACAACCAAATAATTTCTACACAAACTGTCAGAAACCGTCTCTGGGAAGCTCACCTGCGTGCCCGTCATCCTCACCAGGGTTTTGACCTGCCTGCAGTTTGGCGTCGTAACTGACTTTAGTGGGAAAATGCTCACCTTCGATGGCCACTGGCACACTGGAGAGGTGTACTCTTCATGGATGAATCCCAGTTTCAACTGTACCAGGCAGATGGCAGACACGGTGTATGGCGTCATGTGGGTAAGTGATTTGTTGATGTCAACGTTGTTAACAGAGTACCCCACGGTGGCGGTGGGGTTATGGTATGGGCAGGCATAAGCTACGGACAACGAACACAATTGCATTTTATCGAAGGCAATTTGAATGCACAGAGATACCATGAGATCGGAGGCCCATTGTCAACGTTAGCCACCTTGCTAACGTTAGCCACAAAATTCGTAACATATACGTTTGCAAATTCTTAACATATTGTATGAATTGCAATTCGTAACATCATGCAAATTGTAATTCGTAACATATCATACGAAATGGATGATGGACATCCATAAATTAATACATACCATACAAAACGTAACATATCATATATTGAAGTGTCCCGGATTTTTATTAAGTTTACCCTCTTATGTCTGAGTCCAGGTTGGTAACATTTTATGTCAGGAGTCTTTGTCTACATAATGTGCAGCAGGGAAAGACATGCAGCTGAGAACCTCACCAAGGCTGAACACATGCGTGAGGTGAGGAAGAGAATTGACCTTAAATATCAGGTAAGCTACAGTATGTTCCAAAGAGGTAGACCTAACTATTGTACATTAAAGAGGTAGTCCTAACTATTGTACATTAACGAGGTAGTCCTAACTATTGTACATTAACGAGGTAGTCCTAACTATTGTACATTAACGAGGTAGTCCTAACTATTGTACATTATTGTACATTACAGGCTCCCGAGTGGTGCAGCAGTCGAAGGTACTGCATCTCAGTGCTGGAGACATCACTACAGACCCTGGTTCAATTCCAGGCTGTATCACAACTGGCCATGATTGCAAATAATAATTTGTTCTTAACTGACTTGCCTAGTTAAATAAATAATAAACATTAAACAGGTAGTCCTAACTATTGTACATTAGTAGTTCTCAAATAATTTCAATGATATGACGGTTTGCAGGGCATAGGAAATTCTATGCATGGATGTTGTTCAAGTATGACAGCAACTGAAAGCAGCGGTATGGTGAATGGAAGTGATAATGAGGGTGATAATGAAGGTGATTGTAGGAAATGAAGGTAATTATGTTGCAGGACCACCTATGCAGACGGGAACAGGAAAGGGCAGACCAGGGGTGAGGAGGGAAGTACACAGAGTACGGACGGCATCACCAGCACCTCAGACAAATAGGTTCAAATCCTGCACGTATGACAGACCATCGGCACAGGGAGCGCCAGCTACCAAGAAGGTATTGATAACTCTTCACACTTCTACAGTTTTACAACTGCCACATACCATTGGCTGTACATGTCATTGAAGCAACATTGATCCCATGTGGCTCAGTTGGTAGAGCATCGCCAGGGTTGTGGGTTTGATTCCCATGGGGGACCAGTATGGAAAATGGATGCAGTAACTACAAAGAGTCTCTACTAAAACAGCATGTAAAATGTAAATATCTCTATAGTTTGTGAGTTTGGAGACTGTAGCCTTCTTCCCACTTCTATCCCTAATAGTGTTTCTCTAAACCTTGTCCTCCAGCTCTGTGAAATCCACCATATCAGAGACGATAAACTCACTGAACAAAGGCTCAGTGACTTGCCATCTCCAGCAGAACCCAGAGTAGAACAGCAGAACTGGCAAGCACATCAAAGACTGTGAGAAGAGCCACTGCCCCACTGTAAGATTCTCCCAATGCACTCTCTTAGACAACTGACACCCTCAGTAGTGGTTATGGGGTGTCCAATGTCTCTATTTACATTGAATATGTTCCCAAATTGTTATACTTTCTTCTTGATGCTTTTCTTCAAGGTAAGGAACAATATCCACCATGTCACAAACACAAATCTGTGGATATAAAAACAGGGTCTGTAAGTTATCCACCTGTGAAACTAAGCCAAACACTCTGACACAAAGTCAAGGCGCACTGAGAGGGAAGAGCATGATGGGAGCGCCATCATGTGACCGTGTGGATAGATCAAACATCTCTACAAGACAGGACCCAGTCAAGATCAATTAGACAGCTGCTCCCTCCCACAACCCCTGACCTCTTCTGGAAGGTCCTACACAGATTGTCCCCATCTCCCTTCACTGCAGTACCACCGCTCCCCCAGCCCAGATGACCCAGAGCCCTATCTCCAGCTGATCTCTGATCCCTTCCAGGGCTTCTCAGGGAGCAGGAGTATTACAGAGGAATGCGTACACAGTGAGGACATCTACAGGGCTGAGCTCTCCTTCAGGAGCTCAGCTAACACCAGTCCTTCGTCCGTACCAGAGTCAAAATCAAATCAAACTGTATTTGTCACATGCGTCAAATACAACATTTCAGTGAAATGCTTACTACAAGCCCATACCCAACAATGCAGTTTTAAGAAAAATAAGTGTAAAGAAAGTATTTACTCAAATAAACTGAAGTAAAAAAAATAAAAATAATGAAATTTTAAAAATTTAAAAATAACAAATAATTAAAGAGCAACAACAAAATAAGAGTAGCGAGGCTATGTACAGGAGGTACCGGTACAGAGTCAATGTGCGGGGGACAGGTTAGTTGAGGTAATTGAGGTAATATGTACATGTAGGTAGAGGTAGAGTGACTATGCAAAGATAATAAAGAGTAGCAGCAGCGTAAAAATGGGGGGGGGGGGGTCGGTCAATTCAAACTGGTAGCCATTTGATTAGCTGTTCAGGAGTCTTATTTATTTTACATTTTTATTTATTTCACCTTTATTTAACCAGGTAGGCTAGTTGAGAACAAGTTCTCATTTGCAACTGCGACCTGGCCAAGATAAAGCAAAGCAGTTCGACACATACAACAACACAGAGTTACACATGGAATAAGAGAACATACAATCAATAATACAGTAGACAAAGTCTATATACAGCATGTGCAGATGAGGTAGGATAAGGGAGGTAAGGCAATAAATAGGCCATGGTGGCGAAGTAATTACAATATAGCAATTAAACACTGGAATGGTAGATGTGCAGAAGATGAATGTGCAAGTAGAGATACTGGGGTGACAAGGAGCAAGATAAATAAATAAATACAGTATGGGGATGAGGTAGTTGGATGGGCTATTTACAGATGGGCTATGTACAGGTGCAGTGATCTGTGAGCTGCTCTGACAGCTGGTGCTTAAAGCTAGTGACCGAGATAAGAGTCTCCAGCTTTAGTGATTTTTGCAGTTCGTTACAGTCATTGGCAGCAGAGAACTGGAAGGAGAGGCGGCCAAAGGAAGAATTGGTTTTGGGGGTGACGAGTGAGATATACCTGCTGGAGCACGTGCTACGGGTGGGTGCTGCTATGGTGACCAGTGAGCTGAGATAAGGCGGGGCTTTACCAAGCAGAGACTTGTAGATGACCTGGAGCCAGTGTGTTTGGCGACGAGTATGAAGCGAGGGCCAGCCAACGAGAGCGTACAGGTCGCAGTGGTGGGTAGTATATGGGGCTTTGGTGACAAAACGGATGGCACTGTGATAGACTGCATCCAATTTGTTGAGTAGAGTGTTGGAGGCTATTTTGTAAATGACATCGCCAAAGTCGAGGATCGGTAGGATGGTCAGTTTTACGAGGGTATGTTTGGCGGCATGAGTGTTGGATGCTTTGTTGCGAAATAGGAAGCCGATTCTAGATTTAATTTTGGATTAGAGATGTTTAATGTGAGTCTGGCCTGGGGGTAGAAGCTGTTAAGAAATCTTTTGGACCTAGACTTGGCGCTCCGGTACCGCTTGCCGTGCGGTAGCAGAGATTACAGTCTATGACTAGGGTTGGAGTCTTTGGCAATTTTTAGGACCTTTCTCTGACACCACCTGGTAAGGAGGTCCTGGATGGCAGGAAGCTTGGCCCCAGTGATGTACTGGATCGTGTGGTCGGAGGCCGAGCAGTTGCCATACCACGCGGTGATGCAACCAGTCAGGATGCTCTCGATGGTGCAGCTGTAGAAATTTTTGAGGATCTGAGGACCCATGACAAATCTTTTCAGTCTCCTGAGGGGGACGTCTGCTAAATGACTTAAATGTAAATGTAAATGAATAGGTTTTGTCATGCCCTCTTTACGACTGTCTTAGTGTGCTTGGACCATGATAGTTTGTTTGAGATGTGGACACCAATGAACTTGAAGCTCTCAACCTGCTCTATTACAGCCCTGTCGATGAGAATGGGGGCATGCTCTGTCCTCATTTTCCTGTAGTCCACAATCATCTCCATTGTCTTGATCACGTTGAGGGAGAGGTTGTTGTCCTGGCACAACAAGGCCAGGTCTCTGACCTCCTCCCTATATGCTGTCTCATCGATGTCGGTGATCAGGCCTACCACTGTTGTGTCATCAGCAGACTTAATTATGTTGTTGGAGTTGTGCGTGGTCATGCAGTTATGAGTTAACAGGGAGAACAGAAGGGGACTGAGCAATCACCCCTGAGGGATCCCGTGTTGAGGATCAGCGTGGTGGATGAGTTGCTACCTACCGTTACCACCTGGGGCCAGCCCGTCAGGAAGTCCAGGATTCAGTTGCAGAGGGAGGTGTTTAGTCCCATGGTCCTTAGCTTAGTGATGAGCTTTGAGGGCACTATGGTGTTGAACTGAGCTGTGGTCAATGAATACTGTAGCATTCTCACGTAAGTGTTCCTTTTGTCCAGGTGGGAAAGGGTAATGTGGAGAGCAATAGAGATTGCATCATCTGTGGACCTGTTGGGGCAGTATGCAATTTGGAGTGTATCTAGGGTTTCTGAGATAATGGTGTTTATGTGGGCCATGACCAGCCTTTCAAAGCCCTTCATGGCTACCGACGTGAGTGCTATGGGTTGGTAGTCATTTAGGCAGGTTACCTTATTGTTCTTGGCCACAGGGACTATGGTGGTCTGCTTGAAACATGTTGGTATTACAGACTCAGACAGGGAGAGGTTGAAAATGTCAGTGAAGACACTTGCCAGTTGGTCAGCGCATGCTTGGAGTACACGTCCTGGTAATCCGTCTGGCCCTGCGGCCTTGTGAATGTTGACCTGTTTAAAGGTCTTACTCACATCGGCTGCGGAGAGCATGATCACACAGTCATCCGGAACAGCTGATGCTCTCATGCATGTTTCAGTGTTACTTGCCTCGAAGCGAGCATAGAAGTATTTTAGCTTGTCTGGTAGGCTCGTGTCACTGGGCAGCTCGCGGCTGTGCTTCCCTTTGTAGTCTGTAATAGTTTGCAAACCTTGCCACATTCGACAAGCGTCGGAGCCGGCGTAGTACGAATCGATCTTAGTCCTGTATTTGATGCTCTGCCTGTTTCAGGGTTTGTTGGAGGGCATACCGGGATTTCTTGTAAGCTTCCGGGGTTAGAGTCCCACTCCTTGAAAGTGGCATCTCTACCCTTTAGCTCAGTGAGGATGTTGCCTGTAATCCTTGGCTCCTGGTTGGAGTACAGTCACTTTTGGGACGACGTCATCGATGCACTTATTGATGAAGCCAGTGACTGATGTGGTGTATTCCTCAATGCCATCGGAAGAAACCTGGAACATATTCCAGTCTGTGCTAGCAAAACAGTCCTGTAGCTTAGCATCTGCTTCATCTGACCACTTTTTTATTGACCGAGTCACTGGTGCTTCCTGCTTTAGTTTTTGCTTGTGAACAGGAATCAGGAGGATATAATTATGTTGAGATTTGCCAAATGGAGGGCGAGGGAGAGCTTTGTCTGCGTCTCTGTGTGTGGAGTAAAGGTGGTCTAGAGTTTTAGATATCGCGCACCAGCTGTTGTTTACAAATATACTTAGACTGCCGCACCTTGTCTTACCATAGGCTACTGTTCTATCCTGCAGATACAGTGTATAACCCGCCAGCTGTATGTCATTAATGTCGTCGTTCAGCCACAACTCGGTGAAACATAAGATATTACATATTTTAATGTCCCGTTGGTAGGATATACTGTATGTGCTTGTAGTTCGTCTTTTTTATTATTCAATGATTGTACGTTGGCTAATAGGGCTGATGGTAAAGTCAAATTACCCACTCACCACCGAATCCTAATCCTAAGGCACCCCGACCTTCGTCCTCTATATGTCCGTTTCTTTCTCCTGCGAATGATGGGAATGACGGGAATGAGGGCCTTGTCGGATGTCTGGAGTAAATCCCTCCCGTCCGACTCGTTAAAGTAAAAATCGTCTTTCAATTCGAAGTGAGCAATCGCTGTCCTGATTTCTAGAAGCTCTTTTCGGGCATAAGAGACGGTGGCAGAAACATTATGTTCAACATAAGTTACAGATAATGTGGAAAAACACACACAATAGCCCAATTGGTTAGGAGACTGTAAAACAGCAGCCATTCTCTCTGGCGCCATGTCTAACAGTACATTCACAACAGATTTCACAATATTAAGTGTGTGCCCTCAGGCCCCTAACTCTACTACCACATATCTAGAACGCAAAATACGTGTACGTGTGTGTATAGTGCATATTTTATTGTGTGTTTGTATGCATGTGTCTGTGCCTAAGTTTGTGTTTCTTCACAGTCCCCGCTGTTCCATAAGATGTATTTTTATCTGTTTTCTAAATCTAATTGTACTGCTTGCATGAGTTACTTGATGTGGAAGAAAGTTCCATGTAGTCATGGTTCTATGTAGTACTGTGCGCCTCCCATAATCTGTTCTGGACTTGGGGACTCGGAAGAGACCTCTGGTGTCTTGTGGGGTATGCATTCAACTTGTCAATACCTCTCACAAATACAAGTAATGATGAAGTCAATCTCTCCTCCACTTTGAGCCAGGAGAAATTGACATACATATTATTAATGTTAGCTCTCTGTGTACATCCGAGAGCCAGCCGTGCTGCCCTGTTCTGAGGCAATTACAATTTTCCTAAGTCCCTCTTTGTGGCACCTGACCACACGACTGAACAATAGTCCAGGTGCGACAAAACTAGGGCCTGTAGGACTTGCCTTGTTGATAGTGCTTTTAAGAATGCAGAGCAATGGTTTATTATGGACAGACTTCTCCCCATCCTAGCTACTGTTGTATGAATATGTTTTGACCATGACTTCATTCCCACATTATTCATTTCAAGATTTAGTTGAGGTTTAGGGTTTAGTGAATGATTTATCCCAAATACAATGCATTTCGTTTTTGAAATATTTAGGACTAACTTATTCCTTGCCATCCATTCTGAAACTAACTGCAGCTCTTTGTTAAGTGTTGCAGTCATTTCAGTCACTGTAGTAGCTGACATGTATAGTGTTGAGTCATCTGTATACATAGACACACTGGCTTTACTCATAGCCAGTGGCATGTCATTAGTAAATAATTATAAAAGTAAGGGGTCTAGACAGCTGCCCTGGCGAATTCTTCATTCTACCTGGATTTTGTTGGAGAGGCTTCCATTAAAGAACACTCTCTATGTTCTGTTAGACAGGTAACTCATTATCCACAATATAGCAGGGGGTGTGAAGCCAAAACACATACTTTTTTCCAGCAGCAGACTGATTGATAATGTCAAAAGCCACACTGAAGTCTAACAAAACAGCAGCACCCACAATCTTTTTATCATCAATTTCTATCAGCCAATCATCAGTCATTTGTGTAAGTGCTGTGCTTCTTGAATGTCCTTCCCTTTAAGCGTGCTGAAAGTCTGTTGTCAATTTGTTAACTGTAAAATAACATTATAAAAGTTTACTAAGGGTATAGGGGGCTTTATTATTCTTAGGTAGGGGAATAACTTTTGTTTCCCTCCAGGCCTGAGGGCACACACTTTCTAGTAGGCTTAAATTGAAGATATGGCAAATAGGAGTGGCAATTGCTCCTCCTAGATGCCTACACGTATTATCCTCAGTAATTTTCCATCCAAGTTGTCAGCTGGTGGCTTGTCATTGTTGATAGACAACAATAATCTTTTCACCTCTTCCACACTTACTTTACGGAATTCAAAATTACAATGCTTGTCTTTCATAATTTGGTCAGATATACTTGGATGTGTAGTGTCAGCGTTTGTTTCTGGCATGTCATGCGTAAGTTTGCTAATCTTGCCAATGAAAAAAATAATTAAACATTAAAGTAGTTACTACAGCATTGTATTTGGTACAAATCATTCCTTACAAATCAAATCAAATTGTATTGGTCACATATACATAGCTAGCAGATGTTAATGTGAGTGTAGCGAAATGCTTGTGCTTCTAGTTCCGACAATGCAGTAATATCTAACAAGTGTTCTAACAAATTCACAACAACTACCTTATACACACAAATGTAAAGGGATGAATAAGAATATGTACATAAAGATATATGGAGGAGCGATGGCCGTGTGGCATAGGTGAGATGCAGTAGATGGTATAGAATACAGTATATACATATAAGATGAGTAATGTAGGATATGTAAACAGGTGTCCTGGAGGTGTCCTGGAGGGTGTCCTGGAGGGCAGGTAGTTTGGCCCCGGTGATGCGTTGTGCAGACCGCACTACACTCTGGAGAGCCTTGCGGTTGAGGGCGGTGCAGTTGCCGTGATACAGCTCGTCAGGATGCTCTCGATTGTGCATCTGTAAAAGTTTGTGAGTGTTTTAGGTGACAAGCCAAGTTTCTTCAGCTTCCTGAGGCTGAAGAGGCGCTGTTACGCCTTCTACACCACGCTGTCTGTGTGGGTGGACCATTTCAGTTTGTCTGTGATGTGTACAACGAGGAACTTAAAACTTTCCACCTTCTCCACTACTGTCCCATTGATGTGGATGGAGGGGTGCCCCCTCTGCTGTTTCCTGAAGTCCACGATCATCTCCTTTGTTTTGTTGACATTGAGTGAGAGGTTATTTTCCAGACACCACACTCCAAGGGCCCTCACCTCCTCCCTGTAGGCCGTCTCGTCGTTGTTGGTAATCAAGCCTACCACTGTAGTGTCTGCAAACTTGATGATTGAGTTGGAAGCGTACATGGCCACGCAGTCATGGGTGAACAGGGAGTACAGGAGAGGGCTGAGAACACACCCTTGTGGGGTCGCAATGTTGAGGATCAGCGGGGAGGAGATGTTGTTTCCTACTTGCACCACTTGGGGGCGGCCCGTCAAAGTCCAGGACCCAGTTGCATAGGAAGGAGTCGAGACTGAGCTCTACAGCATAGTCTCACAACTCAATCGCTGGTTGAAAACTGTTTTCTGCCCCTCCCAAAAGATAGAATTTGTAGATAATTGGCCCTGTTTCTGGGACTCACTCACAAACAGGACCAAGCCTGGCCTGTTGAGGAGTGACGGACTCCATCCTAGCTGGAGGGGTGCTCTCATCTTATCTACGAACATAGACAGGGCTTTAACTCCCCTAGCTCCACAATGAAAAAGGGTGCAGGCCAGGCAGCAGGCTGTTAGCCAGCCTGCCAGCTTAGTGGAGTCTGCCATTAGCACAGTCAGTGTAGTAAGCTCAGCTATCCCCATTGAGACCGTGTCTGTGCCTCGACTTAGGTTGGGCAAAACTAAACATGGCTGTGTTCGCCTTAGCAATCTCACTGGAATAAAGACGTCCTCCATCCCTGCCATTATTGAAAGAGATTGTGATACCTCACATCTCAAAATAGGGCTACTTAATGTTAGATCCCTCACTTCCAAGGCAGTTATGGTCAATGAACTAATCACTGATCATAATCTTGATGTGATTGGCCTGACTGAAACATGGCTTAAGCCTGATGAATTTACTGTGTTAAATGAAGCCTCACCTCCTGGTTACACTAGTGACCATATCCCCCGCGCATCCCACAAAGGCGGAGGTGTTGCTAACATTTATGATAGCAAATTTAAATTTACCAACAAAAAAAACGAAATTTTCATATTTTGAGCTTCTAATCATGAAATCTATGCAGCCTACTCAATCACTTTTTATAGCTACTGTTTACAGGCCTCCTGGGCCATATACAGCGTTCCAGCAGAGTTTTTGGTTTTTGGTGACTTTAATATTCACAATATTCACATGGAAAATTCCACAGACCCACTCCAAAAGGCTTTCGGAGCCATCATCGACTCAGTGGGTTTTGTCCAACATGTTTCCGGACCTACTCACTGCCACAGTCATACTCTGGACCTAGTTTTGTCCCGTGGAATAAATGTTGTGGATCTTAATGTTTTTCCTCATAATCCTAGACTATCGGACCACCATTTTATTACGTTTGCAATCGCAACAAATAATCTGCTCAGACCCAAACCAAGGATCATCAAAAGTCGTGCTATAAATTCTCGGACAACCCAAAGATTCCTAGATACCCTTCCAGACTCCCTCCGCCTACCCAAGGACGTCAAAGTACAAAAATCAGTTAACCACCTAACTGAGGAACTAAATTTAACCTTGCGCAATACCCTAGATGCAGTAGCACCCCTCAAAAAATATTTGTCATAAGAAACTAGCTCCCTGGTATACAGAAAATACCCGAGCTCTGAAGAAAGCTTCCAGAAAATTGGAACTGAAATGGCGCCACACCAAACTGGAAGTCTTCCCGACTAGCTTGGAAAGACAGTACCGTGCAGTATCGAAGAGCCCGCACTGCCGCTCGATCATCCTATTTTTCCAACTTAATTGAGGAAAATAAGAACAATCCAAAATGTATTTTTGAAACTGTCGCAAAGCTAACTAAAAAGCAGCATTCCCCAAGAGAGGATGGCTTTCACTTCAGCAGTGATAAATTCATGAACTTCTTTGAGGAAAAGATCATGATGATTAGAATGCAAATTACGGACTCCTCTTTAACTTCTTTGGGGTAGGGGGCAGAATTTTCACGTCTGGATGAAAAGCATGCCCAGAGTAAACTGCCTGCTACTCAGGCCCAGATCCTAAGATATGCATATTATTATTAGATTCGGATAGAAAACACTCTGAAGGTTCTAAAACTGTTTAAATGATGTCTGTGGGTATAACAGAACTCATATGGCAGGCAAAAACCTGAGAACAAATCCAACCAGGAAGTGGGAAATCTGAGGTTTGTAGGTTTTCAACTCTTTGCTTATCCAAGATACAGTGGAAATGGGGTCATGTTGCACTTCCTAAGGCTTCCACTAGATGTCAACAGTCTTTAGAACCTTGACTGCTTCTACTGTGAAGCGGGGACGAATGAGAGGAGATTGAGTAAGGTCTCTCCCAGAGTGCCACGAGCTGACCATGCGCTGACCATGCGCGTTCGTGTGAGAGTTAGCTGCGTTCCATCGCATTTCTGAAGACAAAGGAATTCTCCGGTTGGAACATTATTGAAGATTTATGTTAAAAACATCCTAAAGATTGATTCTATACATCGTTTGACATGTTTCTACGGACTGTAACGGAACGTTTTGGACTTTTCGTCCGTACTTTCCGCTGGACTTGCACGCGCGTCGTGAGTTTAGATTGTGTACTGAACGCGCGAACAACAAGGAGGAATTTGAACATAAATTATGGACATTATCGAACAAAACAAACATTTTGTTGTGGAACTGGGATTCCTGGGAGTGCATTCTGATGAAGATCATCAAAGGTAAGTGAATATTTATAATGCTATTTCTGACTTATGTTGACTCCAACATGGCGGATATCTCTTTGGGTTGATTTGTCGTCTGAGCGCCATACTCAGATTATTGCATGGTTGGCTTTTTCCGTTAAGTTTTTTTGAAATCGTTTTTTAAAATTATTATTATTTTATTTTTAAATAACGTTCCCAAGGTAAACAGACTATTTCTCAGGTCCAGATCGTAGAATATGCATATCATTTTCAGATTAGGATAGAAAACACTCCAAAGTTTCCAAAAATGTCAAAATATTGTCTGTGAGTATAACAAAACTGATTCTGCAGGTGAAAACCTGAGAAAATCTAACCCGGAAGTGTTTTTTTATTTCTTTTAGCTGTGTTTCCTGGCCCGTCTTTCTTCCATTTAAAGGGGTATCAACCAGATTCCTTTTCCAATGGCTTCCTCAGGCTGTGACCTTTAGACATAGTTTCAGGCTTTTATTTTGAACAATTAGCGAGATTTTTCAAAACTAGTCAGGTGTCCTCTGATTAGTTCCTGCGCACGAGAGGGGTAGCTCTCCATTTTCTTTCTCTCTTTTATTGAATAGGTTACGGTTCGGTTGAAATATTATCGATTATGTTTGTTAAAAACAACCTGAGGATTGATTATAAAAAACATTTGACATGTTTCTACGAACATTACGGATACTTTTTGGAATTTTCGTCGAACGGAACGAGGCTTTGGTTTTCTGAACATAACTCGCAACCCAAATGGCATTTTTTTGTTATAAAAGTAATATTTATCGAACAAAAATAACATTTATTGTGTAACTGGGAGTCTCGTGAGTGCAAACATCCGAAGATTATCAAAGGTAAGCAATTAATTTTATTGCTTTTCTGACTTTCGTGACCATGCTAATTTGGGGCTAGCTGTTGTAGCATTGATTGATACTCACAAAAGCTTGGATTGCTTTCGCTGCAAAGCATATTTTCTAAATCTGACACGATAGGTGGATTAACAACAAGCTAAGCTGTGTTTTGGTATATTTCACTTGTGATTGCATGATTATAAATATTTTTTGTAATATTTTTGAATCTGATACGTTTGGGAATTTTCTTCTACCTTTCAGGACCGGAACGAGGCTGTAGTTTTCTGAACATAACGCGCAAGCCAAATGGCGTTTTTTTGTTATAAAAGTAATATTTATCGAACAAAAATAACATTTATTGTGTAACTAGGAGTCTCGTGAGTGCAAACATCCGAAGATTATCTAAGGTAAGCGATGAATTTTTTTGCTTTTCTGACTTTCGTGACCATGCTAATTTGGGGCTAGCTGTTGTAGCATTGAATGATACATTCACAAAAGCTTGGATTTCTTTCGCTGCAAAGCATATTTTCAAAATCTGACACGATAGGTGGATTAACAACAAGCTACGCTGTGTTTTGGTATATTTCACTTGTGATTGCATGATTATAAATATTGTTAGTAATATTTTGCGCCCTGCAATTCAGCGGTTGTTTAGGAAAATGATCCCGCTAAAGGGATCCGTAGCGCAGAGAAGTTAAGGAGAAGTGGATCTAAAATTCATTGTGTAACACTTCTATTTTCATCAACATTTATGATGACTATTTCTGTCAATTGATGTGGCTCTCTGCAAAATCACCAGATGTTTTGGAACTACTGAACATAACGCGCCAATGTAAACTGAGATTTTTGGTTATAAATATGAACTTTACTGAACAAAACATACATGTATTGTGTAAGATGAAGTACTATGAGTGTCATCTGATGAAGATCATCAAAGGTTAGTGATTCATTTTTATCTCTATTTCTGCTTTTTGTGACTCCTCTCTTTGGCTGGAAAAACGGCTGTGTTTTTCTGTGAATAGGCACTCACCTAACATAATCGTTTGGTTTGCTTTCGTCGTAAAGCCTATTTGAAATCGGACACTACGGCTGGATTTACAACAAGTGTATCTTTAAAATGGTGTAAAATACATGTATGTTTGAGGAATTTTAATTATGGGATTTCTGTTGTTTTGAATTTGGCGCCCTGCAGTTTCACTGGCTGTTGACGAGGTGAGACGCTACCGTCCCACATACCCTAGAGAGGTTAAATCTGCATATTCCTCCAAAGCTCAGTTGTCCTGAGTCTGCACAACTCTGCCAGGACCTAGGATCAAGGGAGACACTCAAGTGTTTTAGTACTATATCTCTTGACACAATGATGAAAATAATCATGGCCTCTAAACCTTCAAGCTGCATACTGGACCCTATTCCAACTAAACTACTGAAAGAGCTGCTTGGCCCTCCTATGTTGAACATAATAAATGGGTCTCTATCCACCAGATGTGTACCAAACTCACTAAAAGTGGCAGTAATAAAGCCTCTCTGGAAAAAGCCCAACCTTGACCCAGAAAATATAAAAAACTATCGGCCTATATCGAATCTTCCATTCCTCTCAAAAAATTTGGAAAAAGCTGTTGCGCAGCAACTCACTGCCTTCCTGAAAACAAACAATGTATACGAAACTGCACTTGTGAAGGTGGTAAATGACCTTTTAATGGCGTCAGACCGAGGCTCTGCATCTGTCTTCGTGCTCCTAGACCTTAGTGCTGATTTTGATATCATCGATCACCATATTCTTTTGGAGAGATTGGAAACCCAAATTGGTCTACACGGACAAGTTCTGGCCTGGTTTAGATCTTATCTGTCGGAAAGACATCAGTTTGTCTCTGTGGATGGTTTGTCCTCTGACAAATCAACTGTAAATGTCGGTGTTCCTCAAGGTTCCGTTTTAGGACCATTATTGTTTTCACTATATATTTTACCTCTTGGTGATGTCATTCGGAAACATAATGTTAACTTTCACTGCTATGCGAATGACACACAGCTGTACATTTCGATGAAAAATGGTGAAGACCCAAAATTGCCCTCGCTGGAAGCCTGTGTTTCAGACATAAGGAAGTGGATGGCTGCAAATGTTCTACTTTTAAACTCGGACAAAACAGAGATGCTAGTTCTAGGTCCCAAGAAACAAAGAGATCTTCTGTTGAATCTGACAATTAATCTTGATGGTTGTACAGTTGTCTCAAATAAAACTGTGAAGGACCTCGGCGTTACTCTGAACCCTGATCTCTCTTTTGACGAACATATCAAGACTGTTTCAAGGACAGTTTTTTTCCATCTACGTAACATTGCAAAAATCAGAAATTTTCTGTCCAAAAATTATGCAGAAAAATGAATCCATGCTTTTGTCACTTCTAGGTTAGACTACTGCAATGCTCTACTTTCCGGCTACCCAGATAAAGCACAAAATAAACTTCAGTTAGTGCTAAACACGGCTGCTAGAATCTTGACTAAAACCAACAAATTTGATCATATTACTCCATTGCTAGCCTCTCTACACTGGCTTCCTGTTAAGGCAAGGGCTGATTTCAAGGTTTTACTGCTAACCTACAAAGCATTGCATGGGCTTGCTCCTACCTATCTTTCCGATTTGGTCCTGCCGTACATACCTACACGTACGCTACGGTCACAAGACGCAGGCCTCCTTACTGTCCCTAGAATTTCTAAACAAACAGCTGGACGCAGGGCTTTCTCCTATAGAGCTCCATTTTATGGAATGGTCTGCCTACCCATGTGAGAGACGCAAACTCGGTCTCAACCTTTAAGTCTTTATTTAAGACTCATCTCTTCAGTAGGTCCTACGATTGAGTGTAGTCTGGCCCAGGAGTGTGAAGGTGAACGGAAAGGCACTGAAGCAACGAACCGCCCTTGCTGTCTCTGCCTGGCCGGTTCCCCTCTCTCCACTGGGATTCTCTGCCTCTAACCCTATTACAGGGGCTGAGTCACTGGCTTACTGGTCCTCTTCCATCCCGTCCCTGGGAGGGGTGCGTCACTTGGGTGGGTTGAGTCATTGACGTGATCTTCCTGTCTGGGTTGGCGCCCCACCTTGGGTTGTGCCGTGGTGGAGATCTTTGTGGGCTATACTCGGCCTTGTCTCAGGATGGTAAGTTGGTGGTTGAAGATATCCCTCTAGTGGTGTGGGGGCTGTGCTTTGGCAAAGTGGGTGGGGTTATATCCTGCCTGTTTGGCCCTGTCCGGGGATATTGTCGGATGAGGCCACAGTGTCTCCCGACCCCTCCTGTCTCATCCTCCAGTATTTATGCTGCAGTAGTTTATGTGTCGGGGGGCTAGGGCCAGTCTGTTATATCTGGAGTATTTCTTCTGTCTTATCCGGTGTCCTGTGTGAACTTAAGTATGCTCTCTCTAACTCTCTCTCTCTTTCTCTCTCTCTTTCATTCTTTCTTTCTTTCTTTCTTTCTTTCTTTCTTTCTTTCTTTCTTTCTTTCTCTCTCTCGGAGGACCTGAGCCCTAGGACCATGCCTCAGGATGACCTGGCCTGATGACTCCTTGCTGTCCCCAGTCCACCTGACCGTGCTGCTGCTCCAGTTTCAACTGTTCTGCCTGTGGCTATGGAATCCTGACCTGTTCACCGGACGTGCTACCTGTCCCAGACCTGCTGTTTTCAACTCTCTAGAGACAGCAGGAGCGGTAGAGATACTCTGAATGATAGGCTATGAAAAGCCAACTGACATTTACTCCTGAGGTGCTGACCTGTTGCACCCTCGACATCCACTGTGATTATTATTATTTGACCCTGCTGGTCACCTATGAACATTTGAACATCTTGGCCGTGTTCTGTTATAATCTCCACCTGGCACAGCCAGAAGAGGACTGGCCACCCCTCATAGCCTGGTTCCTCTCTAGGTTTCTTCCTACGTTCTGGTCTTCCTTGGGAGTTTTTCCTAGCCACTGTGCTTCTACACATGCATTGCTTGCTGTTTGGGGCTTTAGGCTGGGTTTCTGAACAGCACTTTGAGATATCAGCTGATGTAAGAAGGGCTTTATAAATACATTTGATTTGATTTGATTGAAATGCTGAGCTGTAGTCAATGAACAGCATTCTTACATAGTTATTCCTCTTGTCAGATGGGATAGGGCAGTGTGCAGTGTGATGGCGATTGCATCGTCATTGGACCTATTGGGGCGGTAAGCAAATGGGAGTGGGTCTAGGGTATCAGGTAGGGTGGAGGTGATATGATCCTTGACTAGTCTCTCAATCCACTTCATGATGACAGAGGTGAGTGCAACAGGGCGATAGTCATTTAGTTCAGTTACTGTAGCTTTCTTGGGAACAGGAACAATGGTGGCCATCTTGAAGCATTTGGGGACAGCAGACTGGGATAGGGATTGATTGAATATGTCCGTAAACACACCAGCCAGCTGATCTGCACATGCTCTGAGGACGTGGCAAGGGATGCCATCTGGGCTGGCAGCATTGCAAGGTTTAACACTATTAAATGTTTTACTCACGTTGGCCACGGAGAAGGAGAGCCCACAGGCTTTGGTAGCGGGCTGTGTCAGTGGCACTGTATTGTCCTCAAAGTGAGCAAAGAAGTTGTTTAATTTGTCTGGGAGCAAGATGTCGATGTCCGCAACGGGGCTGGTTTTCTTTTTGTAATCCGTGATTGACTGTAGACCCTGCCACATACGATCGTGTTTGAGCCGTTAAATTGCGACTCTATTTTGTCTCTATACTGACGCTTTGCTTGTTTGATTGCCTTGCAGAGGGAATAGCTGCACTGTTTGTATTCGGTCATGTTTCCAGTCGCCTTGCCAAGATTAAAAGCGATGGTTCACGCTTTCAGTTTTGCGCGAATGCTGCCATCAATCCACGGTTTCTGGTTAAGAAAGGTTTTAGTCACAGTAGGTACGACATCTCCGATGCACTTGCTAATAAACAGCGTATACATCGATGTTATTGTCTGAGGCTATCCGGAACATATCCCAGTCCACGTGATCGAAGCAATCTTAATGCGTGGACTGGTCAGACCAGTGTTGGATAGACCTGAGCACGGGCGTTTCCGGTTTTAGTTTCTGTCTATAGGCTGGGAGCAACAAAATGGAGTCATGGTCAGATTTGCCGAACGCAGGGCGGGGGAGGCCTTTGTATGCATTGCGGAAGTTAGAGTAGCAATGATCCAGAATGCTACCAGCTTGTAAGGAATTCTAGGTGAGGTGAACATAGGACTTGAGTTCCTGTATGTTGTTGTGATTACATCATTAACAAAATGGCGCCGGAAGAAATGGCAGCAGTTTTACGGGCGCCCAACCAATTGTGCTATTATGTGTTCTTTTTCGTGTTATTTGTAACTTATTTTGTACATAATGTTTCTGCAACCGTATCTTACGGCACAAAATAGCTTCTGGATATCAGGACAGCGATCACTCACCTCGGAATAGACGAAGATTTTTTCTTCAACAAACAAGACGCACAAGACACCCTCCAAACACCCGGCAGGGCCGACATCCACGTTATTTGCAAGAGGAAGCGACGCAGGTACAGAGGACAAATAGCCGGATGCCTCGTGAGGACCCGGAGAAGGCGAGTGGGAAAGCTGCCATAACCGTCAATACTACTCGCCAGCGTGCAATCATTGGACAATAAACTAGACGAGGTACGATCACGAATATCCTACCAACGGGACATCAAAAACTGTAATATCCTATGTTTCACAGAATCGTGGCTGAATGACGACATGGATATTCAGCTAGCGGGATATACGCTGCACCGGCAGGATAGAACAGCACACTCCGGTAAAACGAGGGGGGGCGGTCTGTGCATATTTGGAAACAACAGCTGGTGCACGAAATCTAAGGACGTCTCTAGATTTTGCTCACCTGAAGTGGAGTATATTGTGATAAATTGCAGGCCACACTACTTGCCTAGAGAGTTTTCAGCTATACTTTTCGTGGCTGTTTATTTACCACCACAGACAGATGCTGGCACTAAGACCGCACTCAGTCAGCTGTATAAGGAAATAAGCAAGTGAGTGGTTTCCAATCACCCAGAGGCGGCGCTCCTAGTGGCCGGAGACTTTAATGCAGGGAAACTTAAATCAGTTCTACCAAATTTCCATCAACATGTTAAATGTGCACCCAGAGGGAAAAAAATTCTAGATCACCTTTACTCCTCACACAGAGATGCGTACAAAGCTCTCCCTTGCCCTCCATTTGGTAAATCCGACCACAACTCTATCCTCCTGATTCCTGCTTACAAGCAAAAATTAAAGCAGGAATCACCAGTGACTCTGTCTATAAAAAAGTGGTCAGATGAAGCAGATGCTAAACTACAGGACTGTTTTGCTATCACAGACTGGAACATGTTCCGGGATTCTTCCGATGGCATTGAGGAGTACACCACATCAGTCACTGGCTTTATCAATAAGTGCATCGAGGACGTCGTCCCCACAGTGACTGTACGTACATACCCCAACCAGAAGCCATGGATTACAGGCAACATTCGCACTGAGCTAAAGGGTAGAGCTGCCGCTTTCAAGGTGCAGGACTCTAACCCTGAAGCTTACAAGAAATCCTACTATGCCCTGCGACGAACCATCAAACAGGCAAAGGGCCAATACAGGGCTAAGATTGAATCATACTACACCGGCTCCGACGCTCGTCTTATGTGGCAGGAATTGCAAACTATTACAGACTACAAAGGGAAGCACAGCCGCGAGCTGCCCAGTGACACGAGCATACCAGACGAGGCAAGGGACAACTCCAACACCATCATTAAGTTTGCAGACGACACAACATTGGTAGGCCTTATCACCGACAACGACGAGACAGCCTATAGGGAGGAAGTCAGAGACCTGGCCGGGTGGTGCCAGAATAACAACCTATCCCTCAACGTAACCAAGACTAAGGAGACAGGAACTACAGGAAAAGGAGGACTGAGCATGCCCCCATTCTCATCGACGGGGCTGTAGTGGAGCAGGTTGAGAGCTTCAAGTTCCTTGGTGTCCACATCAACAACAAACTAGAATGGTCCAAACATATCAAGACAGTCGTGAAGAGGGCACGACAATGCCTATTCCCCCTCAGGAGACTAAAAGATTTGGCATGGGTCCTGAGATCCTCAAAAGGTTCTACAGCTGCAACATCGAGAGCATCCTGACTGGTTGCATCACTGCCTGGTACGGCAACTGCTCGGCCTCTGACCGCAAGGCACTACAGAGGGTAGTGCGTATGGCCCAGTACATCACCGGGGCTAAGCTGCCTGCCATCCAGGACCTCTACACCAGGTGGTGTCAGAGGAAGGCCCAAAAAATTGTCAAAGACCCCAGCCAACCCAGTCATAGACTGTTCTCTCTACTACCGCATGGCAAGCGGTACCGGAGTGTCAAGTCTAGGACAAAAAGGCTTCTCAACAGTTTTTACCCCCAATCCATAAGACTCCTGAACAGGTCATCAAATGGCTACCCGGACTATTTGCATTGTGTGTCCCACCACCCCAACCCCTCCTTTTACGCTCGGTCTTGCAAAGAAAGACCGAGTTAAGCTGCAGCTGGCCCAGAACAGAGTGGCACGTCTTGCTCTTCATTGTAATCAGAGGGCTAATATTAATACTATGCATGCCTGTCTCTCTTGGCTAAGAGTTGAGGAAAGAATGACTGCGTCACTACTTGTTTTCATAAGAAACATTGTGTTGGAAATTCCTAATTGTTTGCATAGTATCACGACCCAGATGCAGACACAGGAGGCGAATGGCTTGGTTCTCAGAATATTTATTATGACAAAGGGGCAGGCAAAAGTGCAGATCGAGGGCAGGCAGAGGTTCGTAGTCTAAGGTGTTACGCGGAGCAAACACAGGGGAACCCAAGAGCGGACTCAGATGCAGAAGCAGGGATGAATGAACCAAAATGTTTATTGTACACAGAGAGATATGGAGTGCAGAACCAGGGTAGCTCAGATGAGTTGCAAAAAACCCCGAAGTGTAGAGTGAGGTTGTAGTTGGCTGAGTAGAACAGGGTAAACAGGTCCTGAGGGGAATCCAAGGTGGCGGTGCTGAGTGAAGTCCAGAGCAAGGTGGTTGGTGGTGAGATGTGGTACAGGAGACAGGAGCCAGAGACAGAGCGGTACTGCAACGAGAGGACAAAACGGAGTAAGGCAGGGAAACAAGCACAGCAGGGCAACAGGATCTTGAGAACTGACAAAACGCTAGCATAACAATGAGCAGAGATTACGACTCCAGCACACCTGTCTCCAACCACACAATCATACACACACACACAGAGAGAGAGAGAGAGAGAGAGAGAGAGAGAGAGAGAGAGAGAGAGAGAGAGAGAGAGAGAGAGAGAGAGAGAGAGAGAGAGAGAGAGAGAGAGAGAGAGAGAGAGAGAGAGTATACATGGGGAGAACTGCAGGTTAGGAATACACCGGATGGACACCAGAGGGCGTAGTGGGAGCAGATGTGACATAAGGCAGAGTCAAAAAGGTGCAGAATGGTGGGCAGGCAGAAAGGTCAGAACCGGGAAGACTAGATAACAAGAACTAGACGGCCGGTAACACACGGAAAATACGCTAGGAGGACTTAACGAGACAAGACGTTAAGCACTCCATATCTCTCTGTGTACAATAAACATTTTGGTTCATTACATTACAACGGAACGACTTGATTAGTGTAGTGTTAGCTAGCTACATAGTTGTCTGTGCTGTCTTTGTATCCAAGATAATTGTGTTGTTTAGAGTAATTATCGTAATTACCGAGGTTAGCTAGCCAGCTATTTTCGTCCTTCTAACGTAGGCAACACTGCTAGCTAGCCAGCAGCTAGCTAGCCAGCTAGCCAACGTCTACCGAATAGCAGCACTGTAGAAACTATTACATTACAACGGAACGACTTGATTAGTGTAGTGTTAGCTAGCTACATAGTTGTCTTTGCTGTCTTTGTATCCAAGATAATTGTGTAGTTTAGAGTAATTTGTCAAAGTTACCTAGCCAGTTACCGAGGCTACCTAGCCAGCTACACTTTCAAACTAAGTCAACAACGCAGCCACTGTTAGCTAGCCTACTTCACCAGCCAGCAGCACTGTATCATTTTAGTCAATAAGATTTTTTGCAACGTAAGCTTAACTTTCTGAACATTCGAGACGTGTAGTCCACTTGTCATTCCAATCTCCTTTGCATTAGCGTAGCCTCTTCTGTAGCCTGTCAACTATGTGTCTGTCTATCCCTCTTCTCTCCTCTCTGCACAGACCATACAAACGCTTCACACCGCGTGGCCGCCGCCACTCTAACCTGGTGGTCCCAGCGCGCACGACCTACGTGGAGTTCCAGGTCTCCGGCAGCCTCTGGAACTGCCGATCTGCGGCCAACAAGGCAGAGTTCATCTCAGCCTATGCTTCCCTCCAGTCCCTCGACTTCCTGGCACTGACGGAAACATGGATTACCACAGATAACACTGCTACTCCTACTGCTCTCTCCTCGTCTGCCCACGTGTTCTCGCACACCCCGAGAGCTTCTGGTCAGCGGGGTGGTGGCACTGGGATCCTCATCTCTCCCAAGTGGACATTCTCTCTTTCTCCCCTGACCCATCTGTCTATCGCCTCCTTTGAATTCCATGCTGTCACAGTTACCAGCCCTTTCAAGCTTAACATCCTTATCATTTATCGCCCCCCAGGTTCCCTTGGAGAGTTCATCAATGAGCTTGACGCCTTGATAAGTTCCTTTCCTGGGGATGGCTCACCTCTCACAGTTCTGGGTGACTTTAACCTCCCCACGTCTACCTTTGACTCATTCCTCTCTGCCTCCTTCTTTCCACTCCTCTCCTCTTTTGACCTCACCCTCTCACCTTCCCCCCCTACTCACAAGGCAGGCAATACGCTTGACCTCATCTTTACTATATGCTGTTCTTCCACTAATCTCATTGCAACTCCCCTCCAAGTCTCCGACCACTACCTTGTATCCTTTTCCCTCTCGCTCTCATCCAACACTTCCCACACTGCCCCTACTCGGATGGTATCGCGCCGTCCCAACCTTCGCTCTCTCTCCCCCGCTACTCTCTCCTCTTCCATCCTATCATCTCTTCCCTCTGCTCAAATCTTCTCCAACCTATCTCCTGATTCTGCCTCCTCAACCCTCCTCTCCTCCCTTTCTGCATCCTTTAACTCTCTATGTCCCCTATCCTCCAGGCCGGCTCGGTCCTCCCCTCCAGCTCCGTGGCTCGACGACTCATTGCGAGCTCACAGAACAGGGCTCCGGGCAGCCGAGCGGAAATGGAGGAAAACTCGCCTCCCTGCGGACCTGGCATCCTTTCACTCCCTCCTCTCTACATTCTCCTCTTCTGTCTCTGCTGCTAAAGCCACTTTCTACCACTCTAAATTCCAAGCATCTGCCTCTAACCCTAGGAAGCTCTTTGCCACCTTCTCCTCCCTCCTGAATCCCCCCCCCCCCCCCCCCCCCTCCTCCCTCTCTGCGGATGACTTCGTCAACCATTTTGAAAAGAAGGTTGACGACATCCGATCCTCGTTTGCTAAGTCAAACGACACCGCTGGTTCTGCTCACACTGCCCTACCCTGTGCTTTGACCTCTTTCTCCCCTCTCTCTCCAGATGAAATCTCGCGTCTTGTGACGGCCGGCCGCCCAACAACCTGCCCGCTTGACCCTATCCCCTCCTCTCTTCTCCAGACCATTTCCGGAGACCTTCTCCCTTACCTCACCTCCCTCATCAACTCATCCTTGACCGCTGGCTACGTCCCTTCCGCCTTCAAGAGAGCGAGAGTTGCACCCCTTCTGAAAAAACCTACACTCGATCCCTCCGATGTCAACAACTACAGACCAGTATCCCTTCTTTCTTTTCTCTCTTGAACGTGCCGTCCTTGGCCAGCTCTCCTGCTATCTCTCTCAGAATGACCTTCTTGATCCAAATCAATCAGGTTTCAAGACTAGTCATTCAACTGAGACTGCTCTTCTCTGTGTCACGGAGGCGCTCCGCACTGCTAAAGCTAACTCTCTCTCCTCTGCTCTCATCCTTCTAGACCTATCGGCTGCCTTTGATACTGTGAACCATCAGATCCTCCTCTCCACCCTCTCCGAGTTGGGCATCTCCGGCGCGGCCCACGCTTGGATTGCGTCCTACCTGACAGGTCGCTCCTACCAGGTGGCGTGGCGAGAATCTGTCTCCGCACCACGTGCTCTCACCACTGGTGTCCCCCAGGGCTCTGTTCTAGGCCCTCTCCTATTCTCGCTATACACCAAGTCACTTGGCTCTGTCATATCCTCACATGGTCTCTCCTATCATTGCTATGCAGACGACACACAATTAATCTTCTCCTTTCCCCCTTCTGATAACCAGGTGGCGAATCGCATCTCTGCATGTCTGGCAGACATATCAGTGTGGATGACGGATCACCACCTCAAGCTGAACCTCGGCAAGACGGAGCTGCTCTTCCTCCCGGGGAAGGACTGCCCGTTCCATGATCTCGCCATCACGGTTGACAACTCCATTGTGTCCTCCTCCCAGAGTGCTAAGAACCTTGGCGTGATCCTGGACAACACCCTGTCGTTCTCAACTAACATCAAGGCGGTGACCCGTTCCTGTAAGTTCATGCTCTACAACATTCGCAGAGTACGACCCTGCCTCACACAGGACGCGGCGCAGGTCCTAATCCAGGCACTTGTCATCTCCCGTCTGGATTACTGCAACTCGCTGTTGGCTGGGCTCCCTGCCTGTGCCATTAAACCCCTACAACTCATCCAGAACGCCGCAGCCCGTCTGGTGTTCAACCTTCCCAAGTTCTCTCACGTCACCCCGCTCCTCCGCTCTCTCCACTGGCTTCCAGTTGAAGCTCGCATCCGCTACAAGACCATGGTGCTTGCCTACGGAGCTGTGAGGGGAACGGCACCTCCGTACCTTCAGGCTCTGATCAGGCCCTACACCCAAACAAGGGCACTGCGTTCATCCACCTCTGGCCTGCTCGCCTCCCTACCTCTGAGGAAGTACAGCTCCCGCTCAGCCCAGTCAAAACTGTTCGCTGCTCTGGCACCCCAATGGTGGAACAAACTCCCCCACGACGCCAGGTCAGCGGAGTCAATCACCACCTTCCGGAAACACCTGAAACACCACCTCTTTAAGGAATACCTAGGATAGGATAAAGTAATCCTTCTAACCCCCCCCCTTAAAAGAGTTAGATGCACTATTGTAAAGTGGTTGTTCCACTGGATATCATAAGGTGAATGCACCAATTTGTAAGTCGCTCTGGATAAGAGCGTCTGCTAAATGACTTAAATGAACTGGCAACAGACAAACAGAAAACGCAGGTATAAATACACGGGATAATGAGAAAAACAGGAGATACCAGGTGGGGGGTGGTGACAAGACAGGTGAAACAGATCAGGGTGTGACACGTAGTCAACTTACACACACACTTATCCCCACCAGACATGCCACCCGGGGTCTTTTCACAGTCCCCAGGTCCAGAACAAATTCAAGGAAATGTACCTTATTATACAGAGCCATGACTGTATGGAACTCCCATCTTCTATACCCCAAGTGAACAGCAAACCTGGTTTCAAAAAACAAATAAAGCAACACCTCATGGCACAACGCCTCTCCTTACAAAAAATACTGCTGTCAGAGTGCAGTTTAACTGCAGTACAATGCTGTATAACAGCAGTATGCTGCAAATACTGCGTCCAAAATAAAACTGTTTTTTTTACTGCAGTAATTTTGCAGTGTAACCAGTGCTTAATTTGAGCCGGATCAGGCCAGAACAGGATCTGGCACCTCTCTGTTTAGGGCTGTTTTTTTCCAGAAGCTATTTGGACGGATTTGTTACCTTTGGTGACATGAAAAATTATTTTCACTTTTTTAAATGTCAAATGTTTTTACAGAAGCGATCAAAATTAATTTGAGTTGTCTCTTCATTAATTTTCACACAAAAAAACTGTGAAAAAATAGATTTTAATTCTTGGCCTAATATTCTAAG
Source organism: Salvelinus alpinus (assembly GCF_045679555.1). Classification (NCBI taxonomy): domain Eukaryota; kingdom Metazoa; phylum Chordata; class Actinopteri; order Salmoniformes; family Salmonidae; genus Salvelinus; species Salvelinus alpinus. The sequence continues at coordinate 79,074,569 of NC_092088.1, forward strand.
GCTTTATGTTTTGCACAACATTGTAACCTATGTTTGAGACCAATGCGTGGCCTTGGCTGTATGAGAAGCGCGCCAGTATCTCTCAAATAACTAGAATGAGATTCACTTTCTATGATCTCTCTCCCTCTGCTCTGATAGACAGAAAATAGAATACAGTTTTGAACGCACAGCAAATCTGACAGTGAAAAAACATCACGCAGACATAACAGGTCTTTCGAAATATTAAAAATACAAATCAAGGGAAACACAGGAAAGCAAATGGCTCCTGCTGAAAAGAGAAGACTCTGCTGTAGGATAAAATATTTGGTAAACTTCCAAGAGAGAGAGAGAGGCTTTTGGCAAGAGAGAATCAGCCATCACCAGCAAGTGAGCTGCGCATCATTGGGTGAGATTGTGAAACTGGAAAGCATTTTTAGGACTATATTTCCTACTCATATTGTAGCCTACAATATTGTATGTCTCCAAACACCTAGGTCTGGGCTATTGATGGATTCAAGACAAGGTCGTTTTATTGATCTCAGTTTGTCAGTGTCAAAGTAGCCTGCCATTCTGATCATCTGTGCTGTATTAAAAAATATTATCCCAAAGTCTCCAGTCATGTGAAATGACATAGAATGGTATGAAATACATTTATTTGAAAATAAAGGAGAGCCGCACACTCTAGGAGCGGAGATGCAAAAATGTAATATCCAACGTTTCGACAGCCAAGCTGTCTTCATCAGGGTATAATCACAAACACTACGGGATGACTCGTTTATATAGTGTCAAAAGACACACAGGTGTCTGTAATCATGGCCAAGAGTGGCCTAATATCATTGGTTAATTCTCAAATATTAAAATGGCATACAAAGAACAGCATACATGCCATTTTAATTACTGCGTCCAGAACTCCAGTTGACTGACTGCAGTTACTCAACTTTTACTGCTGTTTCAAAACGGCAATCTTTTTTTGTAAGGGCCCCATGTGACCTTTTGTGTGCATGTACTGTCATGTAACTGATACACACACACTACACGTTAATGTTTTTAAATGTATGTAAATTGTAAAGTATTTTGTCTGTAATGTATTTTTCGTTGTGTCGGTCCCCAGTAAGACTAGCTGTCGCCATCCATTAGCGTCAGCTAATGGGATCCTAACAAATCAAAGCCAAAGCTAACGTTAACATTTCTACATAGTTACTAGCCATACAGCTTGAACTTGTTTCTAACGTTACTTGTTCTCGATACACATAGGGAAAAAATAGATACTTTTTTAAATGACAAAATTCTAGAACCGTTTTCCATGAAAGGCAGTAGTTCATATTGCCATGAGATGCAACACACACATAGATATCGCATTCGAAACAGGAACTTTTTGCGTCGAACCCGGAAACGTCTGAGGGACCTATTATAGTGTTGCAAAAGCAGACCAGTCTGGTCGTCGGAAAAATGTCTGACCAGAAACCAACGGTGGATCCTGAAGTCCCCTTTGCCAAGAGAATAGATCCAAACAAGGAGGATCTTACCAGGGACGAGTTCTACTTTATCAGACAAGTGGAGCTCGCGCAATGGAAGAAGAAATCGCAGCAACTGAGGGGCCGTAATATTGCAACAGGACTTGGTATCGGAGCCATTGTAATGGGAATTTGTATCCTTGTCAAACAGTCACACAAGGTGAACTAGTTAGTTACGTAGGAGATAACTTGCACTATCCGGCATGATAGAACAAGCCATGGCAATGTTTTCCATAGTTTAGTCAACCGGACATTCATGTAGGACATTGAAGCTGCAAGTCATTGTAGAAATGTGATTGTAGAAATGACATGCACGTTGTAATGGTGAAGCGCAGCAATGTACTGTAGCAACCAGCGTTTGGGTGTACAGGAGACGTTGAATTATCCTTTAAAATCGAATCGCCATATTCAGCGTCTCCTGAATGCCCAGTTTCTGTTTCACTAATTGGCTAACTAGCTACCTAAATAGCTCTCTGTTTGTCAGTTTATTGTAGGCTGTTACAGTGAAAACTGGTGATGAGTGTAAAACATGTCTGCCATAAATGTATGTTGATGTTGAAAACATTCATCTTTTATGTGTATGTACAGTAACTAAGGTCGACTGTAGATCGCTTTTCAGCCAGCACATCCCTTGCCTTAATCTGCACATTTGCCTTGACTTTGCTTCTCCCAGATGCCTACACGTTTTACTCAGTGAAACAGGAGAAGATCATGGATGAGCTGGATGAGGAGGCTAAGATGAGAGGGGCAAAGACAGGTGCCAACTGACATGGCAATCAGAAAACTTAGCTCAGATGGACTGTGTGGTGTGCCACGTATCCTATCTACTGCACTGGAAGGGACTAATGTTGACGCTACACCTTATTCCACTGCTAGCCATTGTCAACTTTCAGAGGCAGCATTGGACCTTCTTTTGCCCAGGATCTGTAGGTTATGGAATTATGTTGCTGACTTAAGCGTTGTCATTGTGATTAACATGCTTGTCAATAGGAGAAAAGATCTACTGCTCCCGATTGCCCTACCAATTCAGGATACCTGGGTGGTGTTTACTAAATGGAAGAAAATTGACTACTTGTAGTTGTTGTAGACTTTTTTTTGTAAGAAACGGTCACTTTTCTGTAGTGTGCCCTACATGTACATGACCCAATTCTTCCTTTTCTCCCAATAAGTAGTCAGTCACTTGTATAGAATTATTGGTACTGCCCCATTCAGCGTCATATGTCTCCCAAAACTGTCTATAGAACTAATTCAACCTCCAATCAATAATGTCAATTCTACAGTGGCCTTGAAATGTGTGGGATTTGAATTGGAACTACTGAACTGAGACAAAGAAACACAATCAGATTTAAATATATTTATGATGATAAAGGACGGAGTTGTAAAAATGGTATTATGTAGTTTTTTTACAACACAAATTACATCTTCATGTAAGGTCAGTGCAATGTTTCCTAGGCTAAATGTCAGACATACAGTTGAAGTCAGAAGTTTACATGTACCTTAGCCAAATACATTTAAACTCAGTATTAAACAATTCCTGACATTTAATCCTAGTAAAAATGCCCTATCTTAGGTCAGTTAGGATCACCACTTTATTTTAAGAATGTGAAATGTCAGAATAATAGTAAAGATAATTATTTATATCAGCTTTTATTTCTTTCATCACATTCCCAGTGGGTCAGAAGTTTACATTTACTCAATTAGTATTTGGTAGCATTGCCTTTAAATTGTTTAACTTGGGTCAAACGTTTCGGGTAGTCTTCCACAAGTTTCCCAGAATAAGTTGGGTGAATTTTGGCCCATTCCTCCTGACAGAGCTGGTGTAACTGAGTCAGGTTTATAGGCCTCCTTGCTCGCGCACTTTCAGTTCTGCCCACAAATGTTCTATAGGCTTGAGGTCAGGGCTTTGTGATGGCCACTCCAATACCTTGACTTTGTTGTCCTTAAGCCATTTTGCCACAACTTTGGAAGTATGCTTGGGGTCATTGTCCATTTGGAAGACCCATTTGCGACCACGCTTTAACTTCCTGACTGACGTCTTGAGATGTTGCTTCAATATATCCACATAATGTTCCTCCCTCATGATGCCATCTATTTTGTGAAGTGCACCAGTCCCCCCTGCAGCAAAGCACCCCCACAACATGATGCTGCCACCCACGTGCTTCACGGTTGGGATGGTGTTCTTCGGCTTGCAAGCCTCCCCCTTTTTTCTCCAAACATAACGATGGTCATTATGGCCAAACAGTTCTATTTTTGTTTCATCAGACCAGAGGACATTTCTCCAAAAAGTACAATCTTTGTCCCCATGTGCAGTTGCAAACCGTAGTCTGGCTTTTTTATGGCAGTTTTGGAGCAGTGGCTTCTTTCTTGCTGAGCAGCCTTTCAGGTTATGTTGATATAGGACTTGTTTTACAGTGGATATAGATACTTTTGTACCTGTTTCCTCCAGCATCTTCACAAGGTCCTTTGCTGTTGTTCTGGGATTGATTTGCACTTTTTGCACCAAAGTACGTTCATCTCTAGGAGACAGAACGCGTCTCCTTCCTGAGCGGTATGACGGCTGCGTGGTCCCATGGTGTTTATACTTGCATACTATTGTTTGCACAGATGAACATGGTACCTTCAGGTGCTTGGAAATTGCTCCCAATGATGAACCAGACTTGTGGAGGGCTACAATTTTTTTTCTGGGGTCTTGGCTGATTTCTTTTGATTTTTTCATGATGTCAAGCAAAGATGCACTGAGTTTGAAGCTAGGCCTTGAAATACATCCACATGTACACCTCCAATTGACTCAAATTATGTCAATTAACCTATCAGAAGCTTCTAAAGCCATGACATAATTTTCTGGAATTTTCCAAGCTGTTTAAAGACACAGTCAACTTAGTTTATGTAAACTTCTGACCCACTGGATTTGTGATACAGTGAATTATAAGTGAAATAATCTGTTTGTAAACAATTGTTGGAAAAATTACTTGTGTTATGCACAAAGTAGATGTCCTAACCCACTTGCCAAAACTATAGTTTGTTAACAAAAAATATGTAGAGTGGTTGAAAAATTAGTTTTAATGACTCCAACCTAAGTGTATGTAAACTTCCGACTTCAACTGTACACTAATATTGCCACAATAGTACGGAAGCAGAGAGGAACGCTATCATAATTCCAACTATTTATTATGTCAAAATATGATTTACAGAGTATGCTGTAGCCACCAAACCTACAGAGTAAAAATATTAAACAAGACATTGCAAGGGGAAGGCACAGATTTGAGCATGGCAGGACAGCAGCGTTGCATATCAAAGCGATACAATCATACACATATATTAAAATATTAGCATTGTAATCACATTTTCTTTAAATATATACATTTGTGGACATCTTAGGTGAGTATTATCCTGAGTGGCGCAGCGGTCTAAGGCAGTGCATCTGGGCTAGAGGTGTCACTACAGACCCTGGTTCGATTCCAGACTGTATCACAACCGGCCGTGATTGGGAGTCCCATGGGGTGGCACACAATTGGCCCAGTGTCGTTAGGATTTGGCCGGGGTAGGTCGTCATTGTATATAAGAATTTGTTCTTAACTGACTTGCCTATTTAAATAAAATAAAAATAGAATTCAGTGTGCGTATTTAAGGCCATGGCTAAGGGCTTACAGTTCGATCCATTTGTTATGCAGTCATTCTCTCGCCTCCCTACCTGTGCATATAAATAAGCTACTTCATTTACCAAAAAGTGTGAAATTAGTGACTACTAAAGTAGAAGTTACTAAAGTGCAGAGGGTGCCTTGTTTATTACACATTGCAGAAATGTTTTATCATTGTTCAATGTTGTGTACAAAACATTAGGAACACCTTGAGGACTGAGCCCATAGTCTACTGGTTGATTGTTTGGTCCATAGGCTGTTGGTCGGCCAAGATAATTAAAAAAATGTCTGATTTGCACATGTCTCAGTGGACTAATTCACTGAGGAGGCCATGGTCAAAGGAGCGTGTGGCTAAGATGCAGAAGGCACATCTCTCATTGTTTCATAACTTCATTGTGTCAACTGTTTGCCCTTTGATTGTTAGTGTCTGTGATCAATTCCTTGTTACATACAATACCGGTAAAAAGTTTTAGAACACCTACTCATTCAAGGGTTATTCTTTTTACTATTTTCTACATTGTAGAATAATAGTGAAGACATCAAAACTATGAAATAACACATGGAATCATGTAGTAACCAACATTTTTTTAAACAAACCAAAATATATTTTATATTTGGGATTCTTCAAATAGCCACCCTTAGCCTTGATGACAACTTTGCACACTCTTAGTGTTCTCTCAACCAGCTTCATGAGGTAATCACCTGGGTAATCACCTAATCATCATGCGTTTAAATGAACAGGTGTGCCTTGTTAAAAGTTAATTTGTGGAATGTCTTTCCTTAATGCGTTTGAGCCAGTCAGTTGTGTTGTGACAAGGTAGGCGGGGTATACAGAAGATAGTCCTATTTGGTAAAATACCAATATTATGGCAAGAACAGCTCAAATAAGCAAAGAGAAATGACAGTCCATCATTACTTGAAGACATGAAGGTCAGTCAATACAGAACATTTCAAGAACTTTGAAAGTTTCCTCAAGTGCAATCGCAAAAAAACACCAAGCGCTATGATGAAAATGGCTCTCATGAGGACCGCCACAGAAAAGGAAGACCAAGAGTTACCTCTGCTGCAGAGGATAAGTTCATTAGAGTTACCAGCTTCAGAAATTGCAGCCCAAATAAATGCTTCAGAGTTCAAGTAACAGACACATCTTAACATCAACTGTTCAGAGGAGACTGTTTGAATCAGGCCTTCGTGGTCGTAACAATCATCAACCATAAGTAGTTTTTACTTTTTATCAACGTGGCTGATTTGGCAATACTTTCACTGGATTTGTTTTTTAAAAGGAGTAGCTGGTTAGTTTGTCTTGGATATTCCTCGTGTATAGAGCTGTATTGTGCCTAGCTTCCTGGAAAGACTGACACCGCAATGATCTCAGTGTTATAGTTCTACCACTAGGTTGTATTCAGCAATAGAAAACTACTGGTCTATAGTATTGTATTGATAAATGCTCACTATCATGTATATAAGATACTGCCTAACATTAGAAAACAATGTTCACATCCTTCTACATGTCGACAACAGTTGTCCTTCATAATGCTGTTGAATTAATCAGAAATATGGCTTCACTATTGCACATTGGATAACCAGCAAAGTACAACAACATATCTGGATTTCCATAGTCACTCTAGAGGGCAGTAGTGAGCTTACAATCAGCATCAACATCAACAGATTGCAAACAGACAGTCAAATGTGCAAATAAAAATGTGAATAATCTGAAACAGTCCCAATAAAAACTGTCTGCGACAGTCAGATAAGCAGTAAAATATTGATCAACTGCCCCGGACTTGATCCCAATATTGTCGAACAACCCTTACTGCTTTGTGGCTACAAGGCAGTATTATTAAAGCTGATCACTAAGGCTCTACTGTATGTACAACTATCACACATGTTCAACATAGCATAGTATGAGGAATGATGGTACACTTCCTGGGCTGGTACTGTTGTGAGCCTTTTACACTCATTTTATACTCACACTGTTCTGGTGGCATCCTACTGAACCATTGTACTGACAGGGCTTCTCTCTGGGGTGACTGACAGCAGATGACAGAGGTTCTGTTGTCCCTTCATAGCAGAGGGCTCAGTGACCTATGATGAACCCTGTGATCTCTGATGAACCTGTGACCTTTAATTAACCCTGTGACCATTAGCTCAGCAGAGGAGCTTCCTGGTTTCTGGGGGGCCTAGGTTACTCTCTCCTCCAGTGGGGGGCCAGATAAAGGGTTTAGACGTGATGTCACTTCCTTCCTCGAGCAAGATGGACATGATCACTGCACTCTTCAGATGAGGTAGTCCGGACTTATTCTACAGCAAGCATGGCTCAAGATTCTTACTGGTGAGAGAGGAGACAAGGAGATGATGATTAGATGTGTAGAGTATTCAGATATAGTGGAGAATCGTTCACCTCCTGTCTTCTAGATGAACTTAGATTTTGGACAGCAGGATGAATACAACACATACTCAATACAGTAGCCGTGTCTGAAATCTGGCTTGCCTACTACTTACTAAAACTGCATGTGTACTAATCACACACTATTTAGAATGTACTATTTAATAAAAACATATTCAGTAAGCAACAAATGTCAACATACTAGGCTCACCCATACCGAGAGTGTGTCAGCTAATGCGCAATTGCGTTGTTTCCCGCCATTTGTTCATTTTGGTACAGCTTGTCCCCTTATCTGATTATCAGCTGTTGTCAAACACACGTTGGTCTGAAAAGATGATTCTATTCCTCAGTAGCAGGCAGCGAATTTGTTGTAGATGAAATGAGCCGAAATGAGTATGACATGAGTATGACATCCTGGCATTTAAAGCATACAATTTTTTCCCCCACACACTATAAAACGTTGTATTTTCGCATTCCCAATCATTCTACTATTTAGAACGCAAGTAGAAGTATTCGGACCCTGTAAGGACAATGTGTAAACCCACCATTCTACTGACGTCAGATGCAAAAGTCACCCCTTTAGAGGGCTTCTCCAGAGAGCTGCTACTGCTGCTGCCACCCAGAGAGTTCCTCCTAATGATACCTTGGAGGGGGAGCATGTCCAGGCGCTGCAGACTGTTTCTGCGGGAGGAGGAGAGGTAACTCCTTTCCTTAGAGAGGCGGCGCTGGCGACTTGACAGCATGGCGGCAGGAGAGACAATCCCCGCAGGGGGAACCTTCCCCATCCTTTCATATAGCTCTTCAATCTCCCTCTTCTGGGTGGCCTGGAGACTCTGCACCTCTGCCAAGTGTCTGACAGGAGGGAGAGAGAGAGAATGAGAGAGAGCGGGATAAAGATAAACAGTTTAGGACTCTGAGGAGGATATGTTTAAGTGCTTTGGAATAGTTGAGAGTCAAGTTGAGTTCAAAGTAATCAAACTTCGATTAAAACCCAAAATGGGTGAATGACTGAGGAGATGCTGAAGGTGAAACACTCACTTCTCCCTCATCTCCTGCAGCTCCTCCCACATGTCCTCACTCTCTGAGTCGTCACTGCTCAGGTATGTGAAGTTACGGCTGTAGCTCAGCCACATGTGGTTTAGAGCGGAGTTGTAGGTGGGGCTCCCTGCCCCTCCCTCCCACAGGCCACGCCCCTCTGAGTCCACCGCTATAACGGACAGGCCGATGTCTGCAGACATACCCATCAGACTGAGACTGCACATTCTCTTCCTTCTCCTCCTCCTCACTGTCTGCTGCTCTTCCTTTTCCTCCTGCTCTTCCTCATCTTCTTCCTTCTCCTCCTCCTGCTCCTCATCTTCTTCCCCATCTTCTTCCTCCTCATCTTCTTCCCCCTGTTCTTCCTCCTCCTCTTCCTGCTGCTGCTCCTTGGTCCCGGCCCACTCTACCTGGACCTCCCGGGCCTCCCCCATAGTGAGGTGTCGGTGTGGGGGGGAGAGAGTGAGGGAGGTGTTCAGGCTGGTCTCTGACTCCCAATGCTCCTGCTCCTCTGTGCTGCTCTTGGAGGTGGTGGTGCTGCCCACTGACATGGGCCTGGCGGGGTTAGAGCCCTGTCCACCTGGTTCAGCAGTCACAGGGATCTCCATGCTAGGGGAGACCTGAAAACGGCCCACTGTGACAACAGCAGGTGGAGGATCTGTGGGGAGAAGGGGGTTTATGATCAATATCAATAGAGTGATAATAATTCATTTTCACAATCTTCTGTTTGTGTTTACATTCTGTTCCAGTAGTTGATATTATATTCCACTGATATTGACTCATGTACACTCAAATTGATTACAATGCTTTAGGCCGGGATTCAATCCGATTGCCCCTTTTCGGGTATGCACCGTTTAAAGGCAATGTTTCCGCATTCGTGGAGCATTCATGGTAAACGCTGCATATGTCAGCTCAATCTGAAATTTCCTTTAAATATCAAGCGTGCAGTTACAGTGGGGCAAAAAAGTATTTAGTCAGCCACCAATTGTGCAAGTTCTCCCACTTAAAAAGATGAGAGAGGCCTGTAATTTTCATCATAGGTACACTTCAACTATGACAGACAGAATTACAACAACAAAAAATCCAGAAAATCACATTGTAGGATTTTTAATGAATTTATTTGCAAATTATGGTGGAAAATAAGTATTTGGTCAATAACAAAAGTTTATCTCAATACTTTGTTATATACTCTTTGTTGGCAATGACAGAGGTCAAATGTTTTCTGTAAGTCTTCACAAGGTTTTCACACACTGTTGCTGGTATTTTGGCCCATTCCTCCATGCAGATCTCCTCTAGAGCAGTGATGTTTTGGGGCTGTTGCTGGGCAACACAGACTTTCAACTCCCTCCAAAGATTTTCTATGGGGTTGAGATCTGGAGACTGGCTAGGCCACTCCAGGACCTTGAAATGCTTCTTACGAAGCCACTCCTTCGTTGCCCGGGCGGTGTGTTTGGGATCATTGTCATGCTGAAAGACCCAGCCACGTTTCATCTTCAATGCCCTTGCTGATGGAAGGAGGTTTTCACTCATTCATTCTTTCCTTTACACGGATCAGTCGTCCTGGTCCCTTTGCAGAAAAACAGCCCCAAAGCATGATGTTTCCACCCCCATGCTTCACAGTAGGTATGGTGTTCTTTGGATGCAACTCAGCATTCTTTGTCCTCCAAACACGACGAGTTGTGTTTTTACCAAAAAGTTATATTTTGGTTTCATCTGACCATATGACATTCTCCCAATCTTCTTCTGGATCATCCAAATGCTCTCTAGCAAACTTCGTGTACTGACATGTACTGGCTTAAGCAGGGGGACACGTCTGGCACTGCAGGATTTGAGTCCCTGGCGGCGTAGTGTGTTACTGATGGTAGGCTTTGTTACTTTGGTCCCAGCTCTCTGCAGGTCATTCACTAGGTCCCCCCGTGTGGTTCTGGGATTTTTGCTCACCGTTCTTGTGATCATTTTGACCCCACGGGGTGAGATCTTGCGTGGAGCCCCAGATCGAGGGAGATTATCAGTGGTCTTGTACGTCTTCCATTTCCTAATAATTGCTCCCACAGTTGATTTCTTCAAACCAAGCTGCTTACCTATTGCAGATTCAGTCTTCCCAGCCTGGTGCAGGTCTACAATTTTGTTTCTGGTGTCCTTTGACAGCTCTTTGGTCTTGGCCATAGTGGAGTTTGGAGTGTGACTGTTTGAGGTTGTGGACAGGTGTCTTTTATACTGATCACAAGTTCAAACAGGTGCCATTAATAAAGGTAACGAGTGGAGGACAGAGGAGCCTCTTAAAGAAGAAGTTACAGGTCTGTGAGAGCCAGAAATCTTGCTTGTTTGTAGGTGACCAAATACTTATTTTCCACCATAATTTGCAAATAAATTCATAAAAAATCCTACAATCTGATTTTCTGGATTTTTTTCTTCTAATTTTGTCATAGTTGAAGTGTACCTATGATGAAAATTACAGGCCTCTCTCATCTTTTTAAGTGGGAGAACTTGCACAATTGGTGGCTGACTAAATACTTTTTTGCCCCACTGTACGTGGCTCTAGCGTTGATCAGATAGAACCCTGGCCTTAGTTTCATAACTTTCTGTCAGAAAACCAATCCAACTGCCATATCTACTGCCAACATCTGGCGATGGTGTAAGAAGTGGGAAGGAATCAGAGTTAGCTGAGGTGTGGTACTAGGTGGCACTCTACTGGCTTGGAAACAGCTTTTCTCTGCTGAATGTGGCCCTGGGACTTCTCGAACAGAGCCTATTCTGTCTGTCTGTTGAGCGGGGTGGGCCTTGTTGGGTTGGGTCGCTCGCGGACCAGAGCAGGGCGGAGGTGCGGTGTAAACACAGACAGGTGGGGAGGAAATGGGAGGAGAGGCCTGTAACGAGTCTGGAAGCCTTCTAATTGGTCAGTTCTGCAGGACAAATCTTCTAATAGGTCAATACTGGTAGGCAGGGCTATAATCACATCTACGTATTGGTCCCTTATTCAATGATCCCAAGGCACTGCTAGTGCTAATAGGTGATGTTGTCACCAAACACTGATGTGGACAGGATAAAACAGAACAGGAAACAATGGGAAGGGTAAATTGGCCCAAACACGCTTATTTTTAGATTGCAGGGCAATTCTGAGAATGATTTACTCTGGTTCCTTGAAAGTTTTCCTGGAGGTTTAATTAACGCTCTGAGAATGGAAAATATAGGTTATTTAGAGTATTTTGAAAAATAACTTCCTTCAAACTTTCACTGAATGTTTCAATAACACTTTTAATAACATTGCTAGCTTATTTTGGGTCAATGTTTTTGAACTCCAAGCACAGATAGAACACATGGAAATTCATTTCCTTAGGCATTAATCATGTGAACACATTTCTTTTTTATTGTGACACAGCATCAGTAGCTAGGTTTCCATCCAATTCGCAACAGATTTTCATGCGAATATTCTCAAATCTGCATAAATAAAATATGTGCATTTTCCCACCAGAGATGTTTTCCATCGAATTGACTGTGGATAAAAGTATGTGCATGATAATGTAGTCCACATAATACCTTTAAATTCCCATGTACCGAATAAAAATTCCAGTTAAATGGGATTCCATTGCATTTTCAACTCTACTGATTGTTTTGACACAAAAAAAATTTGCATTATATAATATTGTCACGTGCGCTCTATCCTACAGCTTGCAGATACAGTGCGGGTATAGCCTACATGAGATTATTATGGCCAAAAGAGCGATAATATTTTAATTTGTCAAACGGCAGCCAAGCATCGATCATCATGTAACCAGAATAAGACCCTGAATATTTATTGGAAAAAAGCATCAAGCTCCTCACCTTGCACTTTCACCACTTTGTGATGTCAATCACAATTTATTTCATCTGTAGCCTAATAAACATCATGGTTTTCCAAGTCCTTGTGGGAGGACCACACACACCATATCATCACGTAGTTTACTTCGATATGATGGTTAATATCTAAATATTTGCACATAAAGGCGTTTCCACAGTCAATTCGCTCATAATAGATTTTACCGACACCAAAAAATCCCACCATATAGAACAAACTAATGATCTGTCTGCATTTATAAATGGTATGACTTTACTCAAATAAAAATTGTGATGATTCAAACATATAATCTTCTGTCCTCTATCAACCAGGATTGAGCTAGCCATGCCATGTTTTTTTACGCAAACAAAGCTGTTGATTTTAGTCTATTCAAACCATTTCAAAGGAAACAAGCACTCATTAAGATCAGGTGTGGCCAATTAGTGGGCGCGGCCAAAATACCTGAACACACTTAACAAGATAGAGGATAGAGAAAGTTTTGTTGATGCTGAGAACAGAATGTATATGTTTTTAAATAACATTCTTAGAATGTTCTCTAAACCAAGGTTATTATAGTTTTGTGTTTTTATATTTGTTTTTATTTCTATTCGTTTTTCAATTTTTATTTGAAATGTAGTTTAGTTTCAGTTATTTTTCGTTTTTATTCCGTTTTAGTTTGATAGAAACATTTATATTTCATTTTTATGTTATTTAGTTTCAGTTTTAGTGTCAAGGACAAAGTAGCCTATGCCTGGGAGGCTAGCAGCCATGTATGTGCTATTTCTTCTGTTACCTAGTGACAGACTAGTGTTAGCTAGTGATAGGCTCGTGTTAGCTGGTGTTAGGCTAGCTAGTAGTCTCTGAAATCACAGACCTAAAGGATTCTCTTGGACATTTAGAAAGAAAACCTCCCTGGTCTTTGTGGTTGAAATTCACTGCTCGACTGAGGGACCTTACATATAATTGTATGTGTGGGGTAGAGATGAGGTAGTCATTCAAAAAACATGTTAAACACTATTATTGCACACAGAGTCCATGCAACTTATTATGTAACTTGCTAAGCACATTTTTACTCTTAAACTTATTTAGGCTTGCCATAACAAAGTGGTTGAATAATTATTGACTCAAGACATTTCAGTTTTCATATTTTATTAATCTGTAAAAAATTTGAAAAACATAATTCCACTTTGACATTATGGAGTATTGTGTGTAGGCCAGTGCCAAAAAAAATCTAAATTTAATCAATTTAAAATTATGACTGTAACACAATAAAATGTGGAAAAGTCTGAAGGCACTGTATGTCTGGCGGGGATGTTGACACTAGGGCAACAAACAGACAGGGCCGTGGTGTCACTGGATAAGGTAGCGACGTGCTTCCCTGTTTCCCGAAGAGATGAATAGAGATCATTAGAGATAATTTAAAATGGCTTCCACCATTTTAAAGTAGTCAACTGGGTGGGTATTCCGGAGTAATCAGCCAATGATCAGAGTATTGTCTTCTTCAAATTGGATTGCCTATAGTTAGTAAATGGCTTTGAGCTATATTACCGACATCTAGTGACCACACTAAATGAATGACACACACGATTTGGGTTAAGACTCCAGCACTGCAGGTGGCAGGTAAATCACCAATGTTAGCCTTACACTTTTTTCAAACATCAGACAGCCTCAATGGCACTGCCCATGCTGTCACAGACAAGGCACTTGTTCGGACGAGATGTGTATGCTGGAACGATAAGGAAGTTTGACTAAGTGCACTGGGCCGGGCTATGGATCGCAGTGCTAGAGGCGTCACTACAGACCCGGGTTCGATCCCGGGCTGTATCACAACCGGCTGTGATCGGGAGTCCAATAGGGGTGGCGCACAATTGGCCCAGCGTCATCCGGGTTAGGCCAGGGTAGGTCTTCATTGTAAATAAGAATTTGTTCTTAACGGACTTGTCAAGTTAAATAAAGGTTATTTAAAAAATTAAAAAAATTGTGCAGCATGATGCATCTTTTTTCCCAAAGTTTAGAAGAGAAACTAAAACTGAACATAATTTACCATGGGTTTTATTTTATTTTAGTTCGTTTTGGAGCTATTAACTAAAGTTAATAGTTTTAGTATAGTTTTAGTTTCTCAAATGTGTTTCTTAATTATTTTATTGCATTTTACTAAATAGTTTTTTTGATTAGTTATTGTTTTAGTTTCAGTTTTACTACAATAACCTCTGAACTTTACTGGAAAGTGTTTGAATGTTCTGAGAACATGCCTTTAAATAGAACCATGAGGAAGCGTTATGCTGAAGTACTGAAATTCCCACAAAAGAATGTTGTAGCCCTACATCCGGCGCCGACAGAGATGGCCGCCTCGCTTCGCGTTCCTAGGAAACTATGCAGTATTTTGTTTTTTTATGTGTTATTTCTTACATTGTTACCCCAGGAAATTTGAGGTTTTATTACATACAGTCGGGAGGAACTATTGGATATAAGAGCAACGTCAACTCACCAACATTACGACCAGGAATACGACTTTCCCGAAGCGGGTCCTCTGTTTGGCCCACCACCCAGGACAATGGATCGGATCCCGGCCGGCAACCCAAAACAACGGTGCCGCAGAAGGGGCAGACGGAGCGGTCTTCTGGTCAGGCTCCGTAGACGGGCACATCGCGCACCGCTCCCGAGCATACTACTCGCCAATGTCCAGTCTCTTGACAACAAGGTAGACGAAATCCGAGCAAGGGTTGCCTTCCAGAGAGACATCAGAGACTGTAACATTCTTTGTTTCACGGAAACATGGCTCACTCGAGACACGCTATCGGAGTCGGTACAGCCACCTGGTTTCTTCACGCATCGCGCCGACAGAAACAAGCATCTCTCTGGTAAGAAGAAGGGCGGGGGTGTATGCCTTATGATTACCGAGACGTGGTGTGATCATAGCAACATACAGGAACTCAAGTCCTTTTTTTCACCTGCCATCATCACAGTCGTGTATATTCCCCCCCAAGCAGACACATCGACGGCCCTGAACGAACTTCATTTGGCTCTATGTAAACTGGAAACCACATATCCTGAGGCTGCATTTATTGTAGCTGGAGATTTGAACAAAGCTAATCTGGAAACAAGGCTCCCTAAATTTTATCAGCATATCGATTACGCGACCCGGGCTGGAAAAACCCTGAATCATTGTTATTCTAACTTCCGCGACGCATATAAGGCCCTCCCCCGCCAAACTTTCAGAAAAGCTGACCACGACTCCATTTTGTTGCTCCCAGCCTATAGACAGAAACTAAAACAGGAAGCACCCATGCTCAGGTCTGTTCAACGCTGGTCTGACCAATCGGATTCCACACTTCAAGATTGCTTCGATCACGTGGACTGGGATATGTTCCGCATAGGCGTCGAACAACAACATTGATGAATACGCTGATTCGGTGAGCGAGTTAATTAGCAAGTGGATCGGTGATGTTGTACCCACAGCGTATATTAAAACATTCCCCAACCAGAAACCATGGATTGATTGGGAGCATTCGCGAAAAACTGAAAGTGCGAACCACTGCTTTTAATCAGGGCAAGGTGACCGGAATCATGACCGAATACAAACAGTGTAGCTATTCCCTCCGCAAGGCAATCAAACAAGCTAAGCGTCAGTATAGAGACAAAGTAGAGTCGCAATTCAACGGCTCAGACACGAGAGGTATGTGGCAGGGTCTACAGTCAATCACAGACTAAAAAAAAAAAACCAGCCCCATCACGGACCATGATGTCTTGCTCCCAGACAAACTAAACAACTTCTTTGCTCGCTTTGAGGACAATACAGTGTCACTGACATGGCCTGCTACCAAAACATGCGGGCTTTACCTTCACTGCAGCCAACGTGAGTAAAACATTTAAACGTGTTAACCCTGGCAAGGCTGCAGGCCCAGACGGCATCCCCAGCCGCGTCCTCAGAGCATGCGCAGACCAGCTGGCTGGTGTGTTTACGGACATATTCAATTAATCCTTATCCCAGTCTGCTGTTCCCACATGCTTCAAGAAGGCCACCATTGTTCCTGTTCCCAAGAAAGCTAAGGTAACTGAGCTAAATGACTACCGCCCCGTAGCACTCACTTCCGTCATCATGAAGTGCTTTGACAGACTAGTCAAGGACCATATCACAAACACCCTACCTGACACCCTAGACCCACTACAATTTGCTTACCGCCCCAATAGGTCCACAGACGACGCAATCACACTGCACACTGCCCTATCCCATCTGGACAAGAGGAATACCTATGTAAGAATGCTGTTCATCGACTACAGCTCAGCATTTAACACCATAGTACCCTTCATACCGTCATTAAGCTCGAGACCCTGGGTCTCCACCCCGCCCTGTGCAACTAGGTCCGGGACTTCCTGACGGGCCGCCCCCCAGGTGGTGAGGGTAGGTAACAACATCTCCACCCCGCTGATCCTCAACACTGGGGCCCCACAAGGGTGCGTTCTCAGCCCTCTCCTGTACTCCCTGTTCACCCATGACTGTGTGGCCATGCACGCCTCCAACTCAATCATCAAGTTTGCAGACGACACTACAGTGGTATGCTTGATTACCAACAACGACGAGACGGCCTACAGGGAGTAGGTGAGGGCACTCGGCGTGTGGTGTCAGGAAAATAACCTCACACTCAATGTCAACAAAACAAAGGAGATAATCGTGGACTTCAGGAAACAGCAGAGGGAGCACCCCCCATCCACATCAATGGGACAGTAGTGGAGAGGGTGGAAGGTTTTAAGTTCCTCGGCGTACACATCACGGAAAACTGAAATGGTCCACCCACACAGACAGCGTGGTGTAGAAGGCGCAGCAGCGCCTCTTCAACCTCAGGAGGCTGAAGAAATTCGGCTTGTCACCAAAAACACTCACAAACTTTTACAGATGCACAATCGAGAGCATCCTGTCGGGCTGTATCCCCGCCTGGTACGGCAACTGCTCCGCCCACAACCGTAAGGCTCTCCAGAGGGTAGTGAGGTCTGCACAACGCATCAACGGGGGCAAACTACCTGCCCTCCAGGACCTCTACACCACCCGATGTCACAGGAAGGCCAAAAAGATCATCAAGGACAACAACCACCCGAGCTACTGCCTGTTCACCCCGCAATCATCCAGAAGGCGAGGTCAGTACAGGTGCATCAAAGCTGGGACCGAGAGACTGAAAAACAGCTTCTATCTCAAGGCCATCAGACTGTTAAACAGCCATCACTGACTCAACTCTAGCCACTTTAATAATGGAAACATTTATGTAATAAATGTATCACTAGCCACTTTAAACAATGCCACTTTATATAATGTTAACCCTACATTACTCATCTCATATGTATATACTGTACTCTAAACCATCTACTGCATCTTGCCTATGCCGTTCGGCCATCACTCATTCATATATTTTTATGTACATATTTTTATTCATTCCTTTACACTTGTGTGTATAAGGTAGTTGTTGTGAAAATTGTTAGGTTAGATTACTTGTTAGATATTACTGCATGGTCGGAACTAGAAGCACAAGCATTTCGCTACACTCACATTAACATCTGCTAACCATGTGTATGTGACAAATAACATTTGATTTGAGTTGTTTCTTAATGTTTTCTGAACTATTTGAGAACATTCCTACATTACCAACATTTTTAATAAATGTAACCATGTTTGAACTTTTAGGAAATGTTCTGTTAAAGTAATGAAATACCAAGAAAATAATGTTTTTTTGTCAAGTTCCTTAAATGTGCTTAAAATGTTCCAAAGCCAAGCAACTATCCTGCACCATTCCCAGAAAGTTGTGGGAAGTGTGTATGCAAAATAACCATAGGACAACCATGCTCTCACCAAGCTCTAAGAAACATATGGTTCTCAGAACGTTATGTGCTAGCTGGGTAGGCCTTATTTAGACAGAATACAACATAAAACATAGAGAAACGGCCTTGTGTGTGTGTGGGTGTGGGTGTGGGTGTGTGTGTGTGTGTGTGTGTGTGTGTGTGTGTGTGTGTGTGTGTGTGTGTGTGTGTGTGTGTGTGTGTGTGTGTCTGGAATGTTTACTCTTCATTTGTTTAGTGTGCTAACAAGGTCTGCCAGCGTCCTCCCCGACCCGTCTCCTACCATCAACAGATCAACAGTAAGCTTAGGTAAGGGCCAGTACAGTACAATACAGCTAGAGTAGAGGTAGCGAGGGGAAGTCACTGTGAATTCTACCTGTGTAACTGGGAGATACTCTGGGCTTGGGAGCACTGGCATTCATCTCAGGCACCATTGGTCTGGACATCGGTGTGGTTGAGCTGAACGATGATAACTTGGGAAAAGAGGAAGGAAACATGTAATCAACATTATTAAGAAAATGATTAAGAGAAATAAACCTATCCCCCCATTACATTAGGTATTTCTCTTTATCATTTTCTTAATCAAATCAAATTTTATTTGTCACATGCGCCGAATACAACAGGTCAACCTTACAGTGAAATGCTTACTTACAAGCCCTTAACCAACAATGCAGTTTTAAGAAAAATACAAAAAATAAAATAAAAAAAGTAACAAATAACAATGTTGATTACTTTTTTCCAGTAGGCTTGCAAAATAATTTCAGCTATGTTTCAGTGACCAAAAATATTCAGCAAGAATGACATTACTTGTCACTGTCAGACAGTCATGTAAGGTGTAGTTGGTAACTTACTGTGCTCTCCGGGCTGTCTGGTGCCGAGGGGGACAGGTCAGACCCCGACGCAGAGCTGGACACATCAGACTGGTCCTGAGGAACCATGTAGGATCCCTGGGAACTATTCTGTAAATGGCTTAAGCTTTTGGAAGACACTGTTTGCAGTGACATCCCCTGTGGGTTCCTTGGAGGGGTGTTGTAGCCCATCATAGAGGGAGATATGTGGTTATGCTGCCAGCTGGGGTGTCTGTTTTGAGAGTACACAGACCCAGACCCATCCCTCTGCATCTGTGGTGGAGTGTCTGCGCCCTGGTAGACACTGTGCTGTTTTCCTTGACCAGGCATCCCACCCTGAGGGTAGGGGACCTCCACTGGAGCTGTCTGGTAGTGTGGGGAGTAGATGGATGGGTAGCCCGACTGGGGGTGGATAAGCTGGGGGTGGAAGCCTGCTATGGAGGGCATCCCTTGGTTGGCCAGGGTGTTGGCAGGGATGAAGGAGTGAGCCATGCTCATCGCCATGGAGATCACATTGGCCAGGGAGAAGAGGGGCTGTGTGTGGGAAGGCCACATGTCGGAGTGCTGGGGGTGGGCAGAGGGAGACAGAGGGTTCCCCTCCCCGCTGTACTCTGAGGGGCTCGGGGCATCAGAGTGGTGGCCCCCGGAGAAGGCTGGGGAGTAAACGGAGGGGAACATGGGGTTGCTGGCAACCCGTGTGAGGGGAGAATGGGCTGGTTTTGGGGAGCCGGGGTTCACTGGATAAGGGAAAGGGACGTGTGTGTGGCCCATGAAGGGGGGCATGTGGTAGTGCTGCTTGGGATGGGGGTGCTGCTGCTTGGGATGGGGATGGAGGTGCTCTGGGGAGAACATGGAGGCTGGGTGGTGCTGCTGGGGGTGGGGGTGCTGCTGCTGGGGCTGGGGGTGCTCTGGGGAGAACATGTAGGCTGGGTGGTGCTGCTGGCAGTGAAGAGAACCTGGAAGATAGAAACAAATCAGAACAATTTATGTTAGTTATTATCATATTCACGTAACTTTTATTTACTGAGAGGGAACTTCATGTGTGGTGACAGATTGGTAGACACAAAACAACATAACCTAACTCAGAAATACCACTTGTGTAAAAATAACGCCTTACAAAACCTCAATGTGTTCTTTACAGTGTCCTCATACAAACTCTTATGCCAACGTCTAGAGAACCCCTTAGGTTGTAAAAGAGTGGGAAACGGACTGAACGAACACAGAGACTAGTGAATTATATTATTCTTGCTCCATCTCACTCTCCTCAGATTTTGGATTGTTCCTTCTGCCCCACTGCCAAGTGACATCAGGCATTTAGAACATAAATCCCTCATGTGCGGTGCTTTCCATGGTGAATGGCAAGGTTTTGTCTTAACAAAATCACAGTTTAAGAGAGAGCTTTGATGAGATTGTCATTGCATAACAGGAGCTGATAGCCAGAGTGGTTGGGGCATGTGCAGTTATGTATGCATCCCAAATGGCACCCAAAAGTAGTGCCTTGGTCAAAAGTGGTGCATAATGTAGGGAATAGGATGCCATTTGGGACACAGTCAGGGATTTATTTTGGATTAGAAATTTAATGGAGCAAGGAAAGACTAGTTTTGACATTTTATGAAAGTCTGAAATTGAAAACATCACAGACGTCAATTCAATGTCTATTCCACACTCCTCAGGGATTAGTGCGGATGCCATTACACTACCCCATCCATTGATTTGAAATTGTATTCAGAAATGGCTCTACAGTTATGAACCAACAGGTCTCCTGTCACTGAGGTAAACCAGCCACTAACATATCAGTCACTGAGGTAAACCAGCCACTAACATGTCAGTCACTGAGGTAATCCAGCCATTAACACGCCAGTCATTTAGGTAATCCACCCACTAACACGCCAGTCACTGAGATAATCCACCCACTAACATGCCAGTCACTGAGGTAATCCACCCACTAACATGCCAGTCACTGAGGTAATCCAGCCACTAACACGCCAGTCACTGAGGTAATCCAGTCACTAACACGTCAGTCACTGAGGTAATCCAGCCACTAACACGCCAGTCACTGAGGTAATCCAGCCACCAACACGCCAGTCACTGAGGTAATCCAGTCACTAACACGCCAGTCACTGAGGTAATCCAGCCACTAACGTAAATTCAGATAGAAATATAGTTTGGGTAACACTCAGTTCCAGCAGGCATTGTGAAACCAGACTGTGCTGTGTCCAGCAGAGTACAGAGAGACAACAGGGGAAGGAGGAAGGGGGGATATACTTCAGATGGCCTCCAAGTCTTGTGGGGTGGAAGGGGACGTTGTGTGTTCTTTAATTGACTTTAAATGCTTCCATCTCCTCCAGTGGGGGGGGGGGGGGGCATTCTTGGAAAGAGGGGGAGTGGGATTGTTTGTGTGTGTGTGTTTGTATGTGTATGCGTTGTGTGTGTGTGTGTGTGTGTGTGTGTGTGTGTGTGTGTGTGTGTGTGTGTGTGTGTGTGTGTGTGTGTGTGTGTGTGTGTGTGTGTGTGTGTGTGTGTGTGTGCTAGAAAACAGAAAACAGGCTGGGAAAGCTTATGCTTCACAGTGACTGCATTCACCTCTCGAAAAGAGGCAACAAGCTTCCTTCAGATGAGGTAATTACCCAAGGCTGGCACGGCACCACTGAGGCACAAAACCAGAGCTTTGAGTTGCAGGGAAAATTAGTCGGGACCATTCAAATGTCCTGACAATACTAAGAACGGGGTCTGAGGAGGGAGGGGTTTTACGACGGTGTCGGACTCGGTTTGTGTTCCACTGCCAAGATGAGGATGCATCCCAAATGGCACGCTATTCCTTTAATAGTGCACTACTTTTGACCAGGCTTTGGTCGTGCCCTATAGGTCATAGGGTGTCATTTAGTTTGCAACAGTCCTCTCTCTGTGGTGAACAGTAAACAATGCTAAGTCTCTTCACATGGGCCTGTGGGGAGGAGGAGGAGAGGTAGGCTGTTACAGTACAGTACCTGGGGCATTGTGGAAAGACTGGGAGCGTAATAGAGGTCTCCATGCAGGTAATGTTACGTCTGCTGGGCTGAAGAAGTCTCCTCCATCAGCGGGACCCAAGGGAGAACCATGCACGCCTACACTGGGGTCAGAAATGCTGAAGTCTGGGAGAACAGACAGATACAGACATTCAGTCTCAGTCATTGAGATGGACATGCACAGTGGCAAGAAAATGCATGTCTATTTACCATACAAACCCTAGTGAACACACAGTAGGTGTAGGGAGGTTGAATATGAATAGAGACCAAGCAGCACAAGATGATACTGAGAAGAACTGAGGTTTTGTTTTCTTACCTGGTAGAGAGGAGGCAGTGTGTGTCCGCTCCACAATGTGACTGTGAAGATTAGGCTGGAAGAGAGGACACAGATATACACAGTGAGTTAGAGATTGTCTGGTAAATTTTTTTAGACTTTTTAGCCAGTAGTTCTGAAAGTAGCGCTCACATGCCAAAAGTGGTCGCTGAAAATTGCGTACTACATCACACATGAGCAGATATGTGCACCACATCATTTCTCTCTCACTCTGCTGTGTGTACATCTTGCTAGGTGTCAATCAAATAGCGAGGGGCTGAAGCTCATTGGCTAGAACTTACATTGCTAGGGGGCTGGCCCAAGTGGGGGAAAATGTAACGAAAATGGCGCAGCACAGCTTTCAAACTAATTGAGGTAAAAAAGTAATTCTGCTCATAGATTATGCATGTATGAACTACACATTGACACATCCAGCCCAAAGCGAAAGGATAAAAAAATATTTAGTAGTCGCCAAAGTTTCAGAACATTTCTTTAATAAACATAAACATAGGACATAAACCCAATGGGTTTGTTGTGAGAAGTCAGTTGCATAAAAAGCAGGGTTATTTTAAAGATGAGGCCCATTTGAATAACGACCCATTAAGACAATCATTAACAACTATGTGGTGTTCCCATTACTTCGCTTTGGTTTAAATCTTTTAACCACCATAATCTGAACTAATAACTAACTTTAAACCGTCCTAAACAGCAAACAAACTAACGGTTCCACTAAAGGTCCGTATGTAGCCAAACGTTGCTGCACTAATGGCGCAAAAGCCATGACAGGGAGACATAGTGGAGTGGTAATGCGCGTGCAAGCAGTTTCTCGCCATTTGGGTACACTGCAGCATCCACCAAGAGGCTCTTGCTGCCAAGGGAATGCCTGACAGCTTGAAAAACGTTTTGGACACAACAGTGAAAATGGTTAACTTTGTTAAAGCAAGGACCCTGAACTCTCGTGTATTTTCTGCACTATGCAATGATATGGGCAGCGACCATGTAACGCTTTTACAACATACAGAAGTGCGCTGGTTATCAAGGGGCAAAATATTGACACATTTTTTTAAATTGAGAGACGAGCTTAAAGCTTTCTTTAGTGACCATAATTTTACCTTGTCTGACCGCTTGCATGATGACGAGTTTCTCACACGACTGGCCTATCTGGGTGATGTTTTTTCTCGCCTGAATGATCTGAATCTAGTATTAAAGGGACTCTCCGCAACTATATTCAATGTGCGGGACAAAATTGAGGCTATGATTAAGAAGTTGGAGCTCTTCTCTGTCTGCATTAACAAGGACAACACACAGGTCTTTCCATCACTGTATGATTTTTTTGTGTGCAAATGAACTCAAGCTTACGTACAATGTCAAATGTGATATAGCGAAGCACCTGAGTGAGTTTGGTGCACAATTACGCAGATACTTTCCCGAAATTGATGACACAAACAACTGGACTTGTTATCCCTTTCATGCCCTGCCTCCAGTCCACTTACCAATATCTGAACAAGAGAGCCTCATCGGAATTGCAACAAGCGGTTCTGTGAAAATTTAATTTAATCAGAAGCCACTGCCAGAATTCTGTATTGGGCTGCGCTCAGAGTATCCTGTCTTGGCAAATCGCGCTGTGAAGACACTGATGCCCTTTGCAACCACATACCTACATATGTGAGAGTGGATTCTCGGCCCTCACTAGCATGAAAACTAAATACAGGCACAGACTGTGTGGAAAATTATTTAAGACAGACTCTCTCCAATACAATCCAACATTGCAGAGTTATGTGCATCCTTTCAAGCACACCCTTCTCATTAAAATAGCCTCCAACACTCTAATCAGCAAACTGGATGTAGTCTATCACAGTGCCATCTGTTTTGTCACCAAAGCCTCATATACTACCCACCACTGCGACCTGTATGCTCTCGTTGGCTGGCCCTCGCTACATAATCGGCGCCAAACCCACTGGCTCCAGGTCATCTATAAGTCTTTGCTAGGTAAAGCTCCGCCTTATCTCAGCTCACTGGTCACCATTGCAACACCCAATTGTAGCACGCGCTCGAGCAGGTATATCTCACTGGTCATCCCCAAAGCCAACACCTACTTTGGCCACCTTTCCTTCCAGTTCTCTGCTGCCAATGACTGGAACGAATTGCAAAAATCACTAAAGCTGGAGACTTATATCTCCCTCTCTAACTTTAAGCATCAGCTGTCAGAGCAGCTTACCGATCACTGTACCTGTACGCAGCCAATCTGTAAATAGCACACCTAACTACCTCATCCCCATATTGTTATTTATCTTCTTGCTCTTTTGCACCCTAGTATCTCTACTTGCACATCATCATCTGCACATCTATCACTCCAGTGTTAATGCTAAATTGTAATTATTTCGCCTCCATGGCCTATTTATTGCCTTACCTCCCTACTCTTCTACATTTGCACACACTGTACATAGATTTTTCTATTGTGTTATTGACTGTACGTTTGTTCATGTGTAACTCTGTGTTGCTGTTTTTGTCGCACTGCTTTGCTTTATCTTGGCCGGGTCGCAGTTGCAAATGAGAACTTGATCTCAACTGGCCTACCTGGTTAAACAAAGGTGAAATCATTTATTTTTATTTTTTATTAACCTGTGGTGAGTTATTCACAATTTTCGATGAACAAATAAGGTTTTATATGTAAGATGGTTAAATAAAGAATAAAATGATTGATTATTATTATATTATTATTTGTGCCCTGGTCCTATAAGAGCTATTTGTCACAGTTTTTTCAATATTTAGGACTAACTTATTCCTTGCCACCAATTCTGAAACTAACTGCAGCTCATTGTTAAGTGTTGCAGTCATTTCAGTCGCTATGGTAGCTGACGTGTATAGTGTTGAGTAATCCGTATACATAGACACACTGGCTTTACTCATAGCCAGTGGCATGTCATTAGTAAAAAATGATAGAAGTAAGGGGCCTAGAACAGTTGCCCTGGCGAATTCCTGATTCTACCTGGATTTTGTTGAAGAGGCTTCCGTTTAAGAACACCCTCTGTGTTCTGTTAGACAGGTAACTCATTATCCACAATATAGCAGGGGGTGTGAAGCCATAACACATACCTTTTTCCAGCAGCAGACTGATTGATAATGTCAAAAGCCACACTGAAGTCTAACAAAACAGCAGCCCCCACAATCTTTTTATCATCAATTTCTATCAGCCAATCATCAGTCATTTGTGTAAGTGCTGTGCTTCTTGAATGTCCTTCCCGATAAGCGTGCTGAAAGTCTGTTGTTCATTTGTTTACTGTAAAGCATTGTACATTTTTTTCAAAAAGTTTACTAAGGGTTAGTACTAGGCTGATTGGTCGGCTAGTTGAGCCAGTAAAGGGGGCTTTACTATTCTTAGGTAGCGGAATTACTTTTGCTTCCCTCCAGGCCTGAGGGCACACACTTTCTAGTGGGCTTAAATTGAAGATGTGACAATATCGTCTGCTATTATCCTCAGTAATTTTACATCCAAGTTGTCAGACCCCGGTGGCTTGTCATCGTTGGTAGACAACAATAATTTGTTCACCTCTTTCACACTCTACGGAATTCAAAATGAATGCTTGTCTTTCATAATTTGGTCAGATACACTTGAATGTGTAGTGTTAGTGGTTGTTGCTGGCATGTCATGCTAATCTTGCCAATTAAAAAAAGAATTCAAGTAGTTGGTAATATTAGTGGATTTTGTGATGAATGACCCATCTGATTCAATGAATGATGGAGCTGAGTTTGCCTTTTTGCCGAACATTTTATTTAAGGGGCTCCAAAGCTTTTTACTATCGTTCCTTATGTCCTTTATCTTTGTTTCATAGTGTAGTTTCTTCTTCTTTTTAATTCAGTTTAGGCATATGATTTCTCAAGTTGCAGTACGTTTGCCAATCGGTTGTGCAGCCAGACTTATATGCCATTCCTTTTGCCTCATCCCTCTCAAACATACATACTGTTTTTACAGTCGTTTTCTTAATGGGTGCCTGCTTATTATTAACTGGGACAAGCAATTTCATGAATGTGTCAAGTGCAGCGTCTGGTTGCTCCTCATTACACACCACGGACCATCAAATATGTTTTACATCAACAACATAGGAATCACTACAAAACGTGTATACAATATCAGGCCTAAAGCTTGGAACTTTGGTTTTCCTAGATATGGCTACTACATTGTGATCACTACATCCAATGGATTTGGATACTGCTTTAAAGCACATTTCTGCAGCATTAGTAAAGATGTGATCAATATATGTTGTTGATTTCATTCCTGTGCTGTTTGGAACTACCCGGCTGATAACCTGGACCAGGTTTGAAGATTTCTCTTGAGTGGGCAGCCTGATGAAAGCCAGTCAATAATTAAATCACCCAGAAAATATACCTCTGTTGATATCACATACATTATCAAGAATTTCACAGGTTATCCAGATACTGGCTGTTAGCACTTGGTCTATAGCTGCTTCCCACCATAATGGGCTTTAAGTGAAGCAGATGAATCTGTAGCCATATTACTTCAACAGTATTTAACATGAGATCCTCTCTAAGCTTTACAGGAATGTGGTTCTGAATATAAACGGCAACACCTCCACCGTTGGCATTTCTTTATTTTCTTTAGATGTTATAACCATGTATTGCTACCACTGTATCATGAAAGGTATTATCTAAATGAGTTTCAAAGATTGTCAGAATATGAATGCCATCTGTTACTAGCAAATTATTGATTTCATGAACCTTGTTTCTTAAGCTACATATGTTAACGTGGGCTATTTTAAAAACTTTTCTGGGATGCTTGATTGTTTTCATTGCTTTACTGGGAAGCTTAGCAGAGGTAGACATGCCATGTTATTTATGTTAGTGCAGGGTGAGCTGCACACAGTGGACTTCCTACTAGGGCACACTGACTCAGTGCTAACAGTACAACTCTGGTTCATAGGCACATGACAACTGCATAAAATAGCTGTGGGATCAGCAGAGGCATTCGGGGCAGTAAGAGGGACATAAATTAGGTTACTTACATTGTGTCTTCCAGCGCCCCTGAGATAATGTACATTTTCTGAAGCATATGACAACGCAGCAACACAATGGTAGGGATTAACACCCACAGAGTTGCAATAGTCTCGTAGCCAGTTATGGAGGGCTAAAAGTCTGCTGAACCATTCAACGCCACGATTTAGGGAGGGCAGGGGGACAGATATATTGTGGGGCATTTGTTAGGGGTCAAGTAGTGACACAAACAGTTCTTTAAAATCCATCTTCAGCTGTTCTGAGCTGCCCTTCATAATGTCATTGAATCCCACATGAACTATGATAGACTCAATTTTCTGATGCTGGTTTAAAGTGTTTGGGAGCAGCTTATTCATGTCCTGTACCCATGCTGAGACATTTCTCACCACTGAACTGCCCAATACAACAGTCGGAGAAGGGAATGGAGAAATCCACCCATTCTTACCCCTCACACAATTCGTTGAACCTTTCACCGGCCCATGAGATGCAGGATAGAGTACGCCCACTGCTCACATTGATAGGTCCAGACATCCCACTGCAAGCAGTGCCCCATCAGATCCATCGAGGGGAAAGGAGCCGAACTCGATGACGAAGCTGCTGCTGGAGTCAACATAATGGAGTCAGCACCACCGTCGCAGACACAGGCAATCCCAGTGATGAGGGCGCAGGTAAATCAGGCACCAATGCAGCGAAGCTATTCTATATGTCAATCTGCTACGAACCTCTCGCAGTTACTCCCATCCACTAAGCATTATGCCGCTGCCTTCGGTTTCCACCAATTGTGACATGGAACCAGCTCTTTTTGGAACATTCTTCTTGCTGTTCTCCGTCTACTTCACTACAGGATGGAGGAAGAGAAGCAGAAAGAGACGATTCCAGTTTGTGTTTTCCCTATAAGTTTGAGCAGAATTTATATTTGTTTGCTAAGCATAGCCAAGTCATTCCTGTAATTCTCCGCTAGCAAACAATTGCTGCATTGGAACTCCGGATTGTCAATATTGTCGTGGACAAGAGCGCAATAAACAGCTCTACAGAGCTGGAAACATTCATTAGCTACTTCAGGCGAAGCGGGTTCCGTTGCAGCCTAGCTAGCTAGCTGGCAAGTTGATTGCAGGTGTTGACATAGGTGTCTGAGTTTGTGAGCTGAGTCGGTGTCCCCCGACAGCAGCCTGCCTGTAGCTCCACCACGGTGTTAATAATTCCTCAATATGTAACGTTAGCCTTGATTTGTATCCGATTGAGCGTCCAGCTACGAATGTCATCTCTCGCCACAGACAGGTTCAGTAACACCACAGCAAAAGCAGACGGTGACGTCTGACGCCTCCCCGGGGGGACACAAATTGTCCAAATAGTCTAGAAACGTATAAGGCCATATGGGGTCTCAGTTAGATATGTGGTCGGGTCAGCAGCCTGTTTTCAATCAGGTCCTGGTCCGGAGCCAGGAAGGAGATATTTCCAGGACTGCCTGAGGTAATTATGTACCCAGGGGGTAGTATGTGTAGGAAACCGGTCCTCCCGACCCACATGAAACAACACATTGTTCTCCACTATGGACATCCTAGATCTGTTCACTGGAATGCACAGCACAGCAGACATGTTGTTCTCTGGAGATAACAACATGTCCTGGCATTACAGAGTATCCTCTCCTGGCTGCCCCTATCTACTTCTGAAATGGCTCCCTATTCCCTATATAGTGCACTACTTTAGACCAGAGCCATGAACCCAAAGGTAGTGCACTATAAAGGGAATAGGGTGTCATGTGGGATGGAGACCCGTTCTCAGTGAACCACTCTGAACCTAAATAATGGTCTAGTTATATTATTAGAGCTGGAATGTAATGTACACAGGACGGTGGAGAGGAAAGTGTCACGTTCTTGATAATGGACGGACCAAGGCGCAGCGTGTGTAGAGTTCCACATCTTTATTACGGTGAAACATCAAACAAAAACAATAAACCAACAACGAAAACATGACATCAGTGGTTCTACATGCACTCACTCAAACCAATATCCCACAAAGCAGGTGGGAGAAAGGGCTTCCTAAATATGATCCCCAATTAGAGGCAACGATTACCAGCTGCGTCTAATTGAGAACCATACAACCCAGCCACATAGAAAATCAATGACTAGAACATCCCCCTAGTCACGCTCTGACCTAAACACCATAGAGAACCGAGGGCTCTCTATGGTCAGGGCATGACAGAAAGAGGGAGGCCTGTTGGTGCTTCCACTAATGACATCATAGGATTTATATGAAGGTTCAAGAGCTTTTTAGTACCACCATGTCCTGATTACAGTGTTACTCATATTGCTTTCTCCATAACTCCTAAACCCAGGAATATTCTTAACTATTAACTAATGCGTTTGAGACAATCAGTTGTGTTGTGACAAGGTAGGGGGGTATACAGAAGATAAAAGACCAAGTCCATATTATGGCAAGAACAGCTCAAATAAGCAAAGAGAAACGACAGTCCATCATTACTTTAAGACATGAAGGTCAGCCAATCTGGAACATTTCAAGAACAATGAACGTTTCTTCAAGTGCAGTCGCAAAAAACACCAAGCGCTATGATGAAAATGGCTCTCATGAGGACCGCCACAAGAATGGAAGATCAAGAGTTACCTCGGCTGCAGAGGATAAGTTTATTCGAGTCAGCAGCCTCAGAAATTGCAGCCCAAAAAAATGCTTCACAGAGTTCAAGTAACAGACACATCTCAACATCAACTGTTCAGAGGAGACTGTTTGAATCAGGCCTTCGTGGTCGAATTGTTGCAAAGAAACCACTACTAAAGGACACCAATAATAAGAAGAGACTTGCTTGGGCCAAGAAACACGAGCAATGGACATTAGACCAGTGGAAATTTGTCCTTTGGTCTGAAGTCCAAATTGGAGATTTTTGGTTCCAACAGCTGTGACATTGTGAGATGTGGTGTGGGTGAAAGGATAATCTCCACATGTGTATTTCCCACCGTAAAGCATGGAGGAGGAGGAGGTGTTATGGTGTGGGGGTGCTTTGCTGGTGACACTGTCTGCGATTTATTTAGAATTCAAGGCACACTTAACCAGCATGGCTACCACAGCATTCTTCAGTGATACGCCATCCCATCTGGTTAATGCTTAGTGGGCTCAATTGTTTTTCAACAGGACATTGACCCAACACACCTCCAGGATGTGTAAAGGCTATTTTACCAAGAAGGAGAGTGATGGAGTGCTGCATCAGATGACCTGGCCTCCACAATCCCCCGACCTCAACCAAATTGAGATGGTTTGGGATGAGTCAGACCGCAGAGTGAAGGAAAAGCAGCCAACAAGTGCTCAGCATATGTGGGAACTCCTTCAAGACTGTTGGAAAAGCAGTCCAGGTCAAGCTGGTTGAGAGGATGCCAAGAGTGTGCAAAGATGTCATCAAGGCAAAGGGCTGCTATTTGAAGAATCTCAAATATAAAATATATTTTGATTTGTTTAACACATTGTTGTCTTTGGTTTAGGTGATTTTTGTATTTATTTAACCTTTATTTAACTAGGCAATTCAGTTAAGAACAAATTCTTATTTACAATGACGGCCTACCAAAAGGCAAAAGGTCTCATGCGGGGACAGGAGCGGGGAATATGAAATTAAAATTAAATTAAAATAAAAGGACAAAACACACACCGGCTCTGATAATCGTCGGATGTGGCGGGGCTTGAAAACTATTACAGACTACAAAGGGAAACCCAGATGCGAGCTGCCCAGTGTAACGAGCGTACCAGACAAGCTTTTATGCTCGCTTCGAGGCAAGCAACACTGAAGCATGCACGAGAGTACCAGCTGTTCTGGATGACTGTGTGATAACGCTCTCGGTAGCCGATGTGAACAAAACCTTTAAACAGGTCAACATTCACAAAGCCGCTGGGCCAGACGGACTACCAGGAGGCTGAAGAAATTCGGCTTGTCACCAAAAGCACTCACAAACTTCTACAGATGCACAATCGAGAGCATCCTGTCGGGCTGTATCACCGCCTGGTACGGCAACTGCTCCGCCCACAACCGTAAGGCTCTCCAGAGGGTAGTGAGGTCTGCAGAACGCATCACCGGGGGCAAACTACCTGCCCTCCAGGACACCTACACCACCCGATGTCACAGGAAGGCCATAAAGATCATCAAGGACAACAACCACCCAAGCCACTGCCTGTTCACCCCGCTATCATCCAGAAGGCGAGGTCAGTACAGGTGCATCAAAGCAGGGACCGAGAGACTGAAAAACAGCTTCTATCTCCAGGCCATCAGACTGTTAAACAGCCACCACTAACATTTAGCGGCCGCTGCCAACATACTGACTCAACTCCAGCCACTTTAATAATGGGAATTGATGGAAATTATGTAAAAACGTACCACTAGCCACTTTAAACAATGCCACTTAATATAATGTTTACATACCCTACATTACTCATCTCATATGTATATGTATATACTGTACTCTATATCATCTACTGCATCTTGCCATCTTTATGTAATACATGTATCACTAGCCACTTTAAACTATGCCACTTTATGTTTACATACCCTACAGTACTCATCTCATATGTATATACTGTACTCTATACCATCTACTGCATCTTGCCTATGCCGTTCTGTACCATCACTCATTCATATATCTTTATGTACATATTCTTTATCCCTTTACACTTGTGTGTATAAGGTAGTAGTTGTGGAATTGTTAGGTTAGATTACTTGTTGGTTATTACTGCATTATCGGAACTAGAAGCACAAGCATTTCGCTACACTCGCATTAACATCTGCTAACCATGTGTATGTGACAAATAAAATTTGATTTGATTTGATTTGATTTGTACTCAAAGCATGCACGGGCCAACTGTCAAGTGTCTTCACTGACATTTTCAACCTCTCCCTAACCGAGTCTGTAATACCTACATGTTTCAAGCAGACCACCATAGTCCATGGTCCCAAGGAAGCGAAGGTAACCTGCCTAAATGATTACCACCCTGTGGCACTCACATCGGTAGCCATGAAGTGCTTTGAAAGGCTGGTCATGGTTCACATCAACATCATCCTCCCGGACACTCTAGACCCACTCCAATTCGCATACCGCCCCAACAGATCCATAGATGACGCAATCTCAATCGCACTCCACACTGCCCTTTCACACCTGGACAAAAGGAACACCTATGTGAGAATGCTGTTCATTGACTACAGCTCAGCGTTCAACACCATAGTGCCCACGAAGCTCATCACTAAGCTAAGAACTCTGGGACTAAACACCTCCCTCTGCAACTGGATCCTGGACTTCCTGATGGGATGCCGCCAGGTGGTAAGAGTAGACAACGCTGATCCTTAACACTGGGGCCCCTCAGGGGTGTGTACTTAGTCCCCTCCTGTATTCCCTGTTCACCCACGACTGCATGGCCAAACACGACTCCAACACTATCATTATGTTTGCTGACGACACAACATTGGTAGGCCTGATCACCGACGACGGTGAGACGGCTTATAGGGAGAAGATCAGAGAACTGGCAGTGGTGCCAGGACAACAACCTCTCCCTCAATGTGAGTGAGCAAAACGAAGGAGCTGATCGTGGACTACAGGAAAAGGCGGGCCGAACAGGCCCCCATTAACATCGACGGGGCTGTAGTGGAGTGGGTCGAGAGTTTCAAGTTCCTTGGTGTCCACATCACCAACGAACTATCATGGTCCAAGCATACCAAGACAGTCGTGAAGAGGGAACGACAATACCTTTTCCCCCTCAGGAGACTGAAAAGATTTGGCATGGGTCCCCAATCCTCAAAAGGTTCTAGAGCTGCACCATCGAGAGCATCCTCACCAGTTGCATCACCGCCTGGTATGGCAACTGCTCGGCATCTGACCGTAAGGCGCTACAGAGGGTAGTGCGAACGGCCCAGTACATCACTGGGGCCAAGCTCCCTGCCATCCAGAACCTATACAATAGGCGTTGTCAGAGGAAAGCCCATAAAAATGTCAGAGACTCCAGTCACCCAGGTTATGGACTGTTTTCTGCTGCTACCTGAGCTGGTACTGACCTGTGACGCAGACAATGAGTTGACCCTGTTGTGGTATTGTGGGCATGGCGCTCCATGGCTGCCGCCCACGTGAACCATGTGCTCCTTCATCAGAGTCTCCGCCCTCTTGATGATGTCACCCATGCGGTGGATGAAACCCTCCTTCTCCGATGGCAGGATGAACTCATTGTGTACCTGGAAAATACACACGCCATGAATAAATCAATAACACATGTCTGCCTGTTTGCCTGCCTGCATGCCTGTCTGTGTATGTACACTACCGTTCAAAGGTTTTGGGTCACTTAGAAATGTCCTTGGTTTTGAAAGACAAGCCATTTTTTTGTCCATTAAAATAATATCAAATTGATCAGAAATACAGTGTAGACATTGTTAATGAAACTGACAATTTTTTATGGAATATTTACATCGGCGTACAGAGGACCATTAGCAGCAACCATCACTCCTGTGTTCCAATGGCACATTGTGTTAGCTAATCAAAGTTGATCATTTAAAAAAAAATAATTGATCATGAGAAAACCATTTTGCAAGTATGTTAGCACAGCTGTAGACTGTTGTCCTGATTAAAGAAGTAATAAAACTGGCCTTCTTTAGACTAGTTGAGTATCTGGAGCATCAGCATTTGTGGGTTCGATTATAGGCTCAAAATGGCCAGAAACAAATAACTTTCATCTGAAACTTGTCAGTCTATTCTTGTTCTGAGAAATTAAGGCTATTCCATGTGAGAAATTACCAAGAAACTGAAGATCTCGTACAACGCTTTGTACTACTCCCTTCACAGAACAGCGCAAACTGGCTCTAACCATAATAGAAAGCGGAGTGAGAGGCCCCTATGCACAAATGAGTAAGAGGACAAGTACATTAGAGTGTCTAGTTTGAGAAACAGACGCCTCACAAGTCCTCAACTGGCAGCTTCATTAAATAGTACCCGCAAAACACAAGTCTCAACTAGAGGTCGACCGATTATTATTTTTCAACACCGATACCGATACTGATTATTGGAGGACCAAAAAAGTAGATACCGATTAATCGGCCGATTTTTTAAATGTATTTGTAATAATGACAATTACAACAATACTGAATGAACCCTTTTTGTATTTGTATTTCATATACCTTTGACTATTGGATGTTCTTATAGGCACTTTAGTATTGCCAGTGTAACAGTATAGCTTCCATCCCTCTCCTCGCTGCTACCTGGGCTCGAACCAGGAACACATCGACAACAGCCACCCTCGAAGCAGCGTTACCCATGCAGAGCAAGGGGAACAACTACTCCAAGTCTCAGAGTGAGTGACGTTTGAAACGCTATTAGCGCGCACCCTGCTAACTAGCTAGCCATTTCACATCGGTTACACCAGCCTAATCTCGGGAGTTGATAGGCTTCAATTCATAAACAGCAGAGCTGCTGGCAAAACGCACGAAAGTGCTGTTTGAATGAATGCTTACGAGCCTGCTGGTGCCCACCATCGCTCAGTCAGACTGCTTTATCAAATCATAGACTTAATTATAACATAATAACACACAGAAATACGAGCCTTAGGTCATTAATATGGTCGAATCCGGAAACTATCATCTCGAAAACAAAACATTTATTCTTTCAGTGAAATACGGAACCGTTCCATATTTTATCTAACGGGTGGCATCCATAAGTCTAAATATTCCTGTTACATTGCACAACCTTCAATGTTATGTCATAATTACGTAAAATTCTGTCAAATTAGTTCGCAATGAGCCAGGCGGCCCAAACTGTTGCATATACCCTGCCTCTGCGTGCAATGAACGCAAGAGAAGTGACACAATTTCACCTGGTTAATATTGCCTGCTAACCTGTATTCTTTCAGCTAAATATGCAGGTTTAAAAATATATACTTCTGTGTATTGATTTTAAGAAAGGCATTGATGTTTATGGTTAGGTACATGTTGGAGCAACAACAGTCCTTTTTCGCGAATGCGCACTGCATCGATTATATGCAACGCAGGACACGCTAGATAAACTAGTAATATCATCAACCATGTGTAGTTATAAAAAATCGGCAAAATCGGAGTTCAAAATTACCGATTTCCGATTGTTATGAAAACTTGAAATCGGCCCTAATTAATCGGCCATTCCGATTAATCGGTCGACCTCTAGTCTTAACGTCAACAGAGGTGACTCCGGGATGCTGGCCTTCTAGGCAGAGTTCCTCTGTCCAAGTGTCTGTGTTATTTTACCCATATTTTCTGCCGTTTCCAGCTACAGTAGTCATTTACAACATTAACAATGTCTACACTGTATTTCTGATCAATTTGATGTTATTTTAATGGACAAAAAAATGGCTTTTCTTTCAAAAACAAGTACATTTCTAAGTGACCCCAAACTTTTGAACGGTAGTGTATGTCTGTCTGCCCTCATTGTCATAACCTCCACACACAGTACTAATTTGTTGGAGCAGTCTAGAGCAGTGGTTCCCAACCCTTTCCGTTCCGGGGACCACCAAATCACGTCAAAATCTCAAGGACCACCATTAGTTGCAGATAATTTTTTTACATAAAATATTTGGTCAATTTTAGCAGTGAATGGAACAAATAAAAGGCCTTTTATTATTATTATATTAAAACAATTTGCATTGTGAACATTTATGTAAAATTGCCAACAATAACATTAATACTCCCAACTGTTATAATTTTTTCAACAACAAAAAAATATAACTAAAAAAATGTAATTAAAATAAATAATCACAATCAAAAATTTGGCCACCTGCAGTACCCCCGTGGACCACCAGTGGTCCGAGGACCACAGATTGAAAACCACTGGTCTAGAGCAGGATTAAGGCGGTTTGCATAATTCTGTGAATTGTGGTTTGATTGGATGGTTGGGTGTGGTGAATGGGCTGGCTCTCCTGTCAGCATGTCTTAATTCAGCTCTTGTAGTGCTGGTGTACTTCACTAATAACCACAGGGGCTTTTATAAGACCTAACTAACTCTGTGCCAAGACTCGACTAAACAAAAGCGCACTGTGTTTCATTCAGAGTTGGAATAAACAGAATAATCAGTCAACACAAAGTTCTAGAATTTACCACCAACAGAAGTAGAAAATACCACTACCTCATCTTGGCTACGTGCTTTGTGTATCCCTACGCCAGAACCCCGCCAAGTTCATAATCAAACCTAAATGAGACGTGTGTAAACTAAAATGGCACGGTGTAAACTGCTTATCTACATGCCTCACATCCCCCTAACTGAGATACATCTATATGACATAGAAACACAGAGAAAAGTGTTTAAACTAGAAGTGGGACGTAGAGCCTGTGCTGCTGTGTGAGATAGGGGAAGATAGTAGAATCTGCTATTAAATTAAGCTGGTAGTGCTTCATTTCTCTGGAGATTATACTACCCTATAGTGTGTAGGTCTGTTATTTGGAGATCAGTGAAGGGCCAATGGTCGACTGAGTAGACTAGGTCTGCGTCCCAAATGGTGTACCCTATTTCCTATTTAGGGCCCTGGTTAAAAGTAGTGAACTACAGAGGTGACCACTAACCATGACAACTGCGATGTCCTCTGGGTTGTCTCCGTCCAGGTCGAACTTGAAGGTAACCATCTTATCATTGTGAGTCTGCAGCTGACACTCCACCACCCGGTCGTCTTTGTCAGAGAGCTGCACATAGAGACACCATCCATCAGGGTAACTTTGTTTATGTTCTGTAGACTAAAGAAACACTGGGGAAGCAGCAGAACGTCTGTATGTAGAATGTGTGTATGCAGGACGTGTGTATGCAGGATGTCGTCATAGTCATAGTTTTGATGTCTTAACTATTATTCTACAATGTAGAAAATAGTAAAAATAAAGAAAAACCCTTGAATGAGTCGGTGTGTCCGAAATTTTGACTGGTACTGTATACAGTGGGGAGAACAAGTATTTGATACACTGCCGATTTTGCAGGTTTTCCTACTTACAAAGCATGTAGAGGTCTGTAATTTTTATCATAGGTACACTGCAACTGTGAGAGACGGAATCTAAAACAAAAACCCAGAAAATCACATTGTATGATTTTTAAGTAATTAATTTGCATTTTATTGCATGACATAAGTATTTGATACATTTTATTTTATTTTATTTTTTATTTCACCTTTATTTAACCAGGTAGGCTAGTTGAGAACAAGTTCTAATTTGCAACTGCGACCTGGCCAAGATAAAGCATAGCAGTGTGAACAGACAACAACACAGAGTTACACATGGAGTAAACAATAAACAAGTCAATAACATGGTAGAAAAAAGAGAATCTATATACAATGTGTGCAAAAGGCATGAGGAGGTAGGCAATAAATCGAATAATTACAATTTAGCAGATTAACACTGGAGTGATAAATCATCAGATGATCATGTGCAAGTAGAGATACTGGTGTGCAAAAGAGCAGAAAAGTAAATAAATAAAAGCAGTATGGGGGGTGAGGTAGGTAAATTGGGTGGGCTATATACCGATGGACTATGTACAGCTGCAGCGATCGGTTAGCTGCTCGGATAGCAGATGTTTAAAGTTGTTGAGGGAGATAAAAGTCTCCAACTTCAGAGATTTTTGCAATTCGTTCCAGTCGCAGGGAGCAGAGAACTGGAAGGAAAGGCGTCCAAATGAGGTTTTGGCTTTAGGGATGATCAGTGAGATACACCTGCTGGAGCGCGTGCTACGGGTGGGTGTAGCCATCGTGACCAGTGAACTGAGATAAGGCGGCACTTTACCTAGCATAGCCTTGTAGATGACCTGGAGCCAGTGGGTCTGACGATGAACATGTAGCGAGGGCCAGCCGACTAGGGCATACATGTCGCAGTGGTGGGTCGTATAAGGTGCTTTAGTAACAAAACGGATGGCACTGTGATAAACTGCATCCAGTTTGCTGAGTAGAGTATTGGAAGCTATTTTGTAGATGACATCGCCGAAGTCGAGGATCGGTAGGATAGTCAGTTTTACTAGGGTAAGTTTGGCGGCGTGAGTGAAGGAGGCTTTGTTGCGAAATAGAAAGCCGACTCTAGATTTGATTTTGGATTGGAGATGTTTGATATGAGTCTGGAAGGAGAGTTTGCAGTCTAGCCAGACACCTAGGTACTTATAGATGTCCACATATTCTAGGTCGGAACCGTCCAGGGTGTTGATGCTAGTCGGGCGTGCGGGTGCAGGCAGCGAACGGTTGAAAAGCATGCATTTGGTTTTACTAGCGTTTAAGAGCAGTTGGAGGCCACGGAAGGAGTGTTGTATGGCATTGTATGGCATCAGAAAAGCAGAACTTAATATTTGGTACAGAAACCTTTGTTTGCAATTACAGAGATCATACGTTTCCTGTAGTTCTTGACCAGGTCTGCACACATTGCAGCAGGGATTTTGGCCCACTTCTCCATACAGGCCTTCTCCAGATCCTTCATGTTTCGGGGCTGTCGCTGGGCAACACGGACTTTCAGCTCCCTCCAAAGATTTTCTATTGGGTTCAGGTCTGGAGATAGGCCACTCCAGGACCTTGAGATGCTTCTTACGGAGCCACTCCTTAGTTGCCCTGGCAATGTTTTTCGGGTCGTTGTCATGCTGGAAGACCCAGCCACGACACATCTTCAATGCTCTTACTGAGGGAAGGAGGTTGTTGGCCAAGATCTCACGATACATGGCCCCATCCATCCTCCCCTCAATACGGTGCAGTCGTCCTGTCCCCTTTGCAGAAAAGCATCCCCAAAGAATGATGTTTCCACCTCCATGCTTCACGGTTGGGATGAGGTTCTTGGGGTTGTACTCATCCTTCTTCTTCCTCCAAACACGGCGAGTGGAGTTTAGACCAAAAATATCTATTTTTGACTCATCAGACCACATGACCTTCTCCCATTTCTCCTCTGGATCATCCAGATGGTCATTGGCAAACTTCAGACGGGCCTGGACATGCGCTGGCTTGAGCAGGGGGACCTTGCGTGCGCTGCAGGATTTTAATCCATGACGGCGTAGTGTGTTACTAATGGTTTTCTTTGAGACTGTGGTCCCAGCTCTCTTCAGGTCATTGACCAGGTCCTGCCATGTAGTTCTGGGCTGATCCCTCACCTTCCTCATGATCATTGATGCCCCACGAGGTGAGATCTTGCATGGAGCCCCAGACTGAGGGTGATTGACCGTCATCTTGAACTTCTTCCATTTTCTAATAATTGCGCCAA
Source organism: Salvelinus alpinus (assembly GCF_045679555.1). Lineage (NCBI taxonomy): Eukaryota > Metazoa > Chordata > Actinopteri > Salmoniformes > Salmonidae > Salvelinus > Salvelinus alpinus. Next base: position 79,114,133 of record NC_092088.1, read on the forward strand.
CAGTTGTTGCCTTCTCACCAAGCTGCTTGCATATTGTCCTGTAGCCCATCCCAGCCTTGTGCAGGTCTACAATTTTATCTCTGATGTCCTTACACAGCTCTCTGGTCTTGGCCATTGTGGAGAGGTTGGAGTCTGTTTGATTGAGTGTGTGGACAGGTGTCTTTTATACAGGTAACGAGTTCAAACAGGTGCAGTTAATACAGGTAATGAGTGGAGAACAGGAGGGCTTCTTAAAGAAAAACTAACAGGTCTGTGAGAGCCGGAATTCTTACTGGTTGGTAGGTGATCAAATACTTATGTCATGCAATAAAATGCAAATGAATTACTTAAAAATCATACAATGTGATGTTCTGGATTTTTGTCTTAGATTCCGTCTCTCACAGTTGAAGTGTACCTATGATAAAAATTACAGACCTCTACATGCTTTGTAAGTAGGAAAACCTGCAAAATCGGCAGTGTATCAAATTCTTGTTCTCCCCACTGTATATTAAAAAAGTGCTGCTGCTAAATTAATATAGGGGAAACTGCAAAGTAGGCATCCCAAATGGTACCCCATTAGCATTATATTCCCCCACTATATAGGGAATAGGGTGCTCTTGGGACAGGCCCTAATTGTGGGCTTGACAATCAGTTGTATAGAATAGTCTTGATTGATTAATTGATTTGTTTTACCCCAGTGATGCGCAGTCTTGAACGGGCTCTCCTCCGGAACAGCTTGCCAGCCGTGCGCCTGGCAGCAGTCTTGCCACTCCTCTCTGATAGGCCCTCGTAGCCATCACTCAAACCCGAGGTCACGTCGGAGGCATAGCTGTGAAGATGATTGGCGTGTTAGTAAATTTGTCATTACCACTGTAAAACCACTGGTGCATTTTATGTTGCAGTCATTTATGAGTTAATAACCATGCAATGAGGATGAAATAGAAATAACCACACGTCACAATAGGAAACAGAGCTAGACCGTTAAACATCCCAAATATACACTCACCGGCCAATTTATTAGGTACAACCCCCGTTCACGACAATTAATGAATGAATCAATCAAATGTATTTATAAAGCCCTTTTTACATCCGCCGATGTCACAAATCACTCCTACAAACAGTGAGTCACATGACCGTGGTTTGCTATATAAAGCGGGCAGACGGGCATCGAGGCATTTAGTTATTGTTTGATTGAACGTTAGAATGGGCAAAACGAGTGACTAAAGCGACTTTGAGTTTGCAATGATTGTCAGTGCCAGGCACGTCAGAACCAGTATCTCTGAAACGGCCGCCCTCCTGGGCTTTTTACGCACTACAGTGTGTAGGGTTTACCGAGAATGGTGCTGTCACATCTACTCCCGCTCCTTCCCTCCGGCGTTCGACGTCGCCGGTATACTAACCACCAGTCCTGGGATCCATCGTTACGCACACCTGGCATCCATTATTACGCGCACCTGCAGATCATTATGATACTCACCTGGACTCCATTACCTTCCTGATTATCTCCCCTTTATCTGTCACTCCCTTGGGTTCCTTCCTCAGTCGGTATTGTTCCTGTGTTCATGCATTGTCGCCACTGTTATGTTGTCTCGTTTCATGTTTGTTGTTTTATTAAACGTTTCACCTGCACCTGCTTCTCGACTCACAGCGTCTCTGTTACAGGTGCGACAAAAAAAAACATCCAGTCAGTGGCAGTCCTGTGGGTGAAAACAGCTCATTGATGAGAGAGGTGGAAGGAGAATGGCAAGAATTGTGGAAGCAGGCGGGTCACAAACAGGCGGGTCACAAACAGACAAATAACGGCACAGTACGATAGTATCGTGCAGAATGGCATCTTGGAACGCACAACACGTTGATTCTTGTCATAGAATGGCTATTGCAGCAGACTACCAAACCGGGTTCCACTCCTATGAGCTAAAAAGGAGAAGAAGTGGTTCCAGCAGGCACGCAATCACCAACACTAGACAGTTGAGGAGTGGAAAAACATTTCTTGGAACATGACAGCGAGTTTACTTGAGTGGCCTGCGCAGTCCCCAGACCTCAACCCAATAGAGCATCTTTGGGATGAGATGGAACGGGCTGTTCACAGCATGAATGTAACGCTGTCCAATCTGCAGCAACTGCGTGATACCATCGCAGCAGTATGGACCAACATCCCTGTGGAACATTTCCGACACATTGTAGAATGCCCTGAAGAATTCAGGCTGTTCTGGAGGCAAATGGGGGCCCGTGCCAGTGCTAGATGGGTGTACCTGATAAACTGTCCGGTGAGTGTATATGCCAAATAAAGCCTAATGTGAGGATATAGTAAACGTTAGTGTGCTGTAATATGGGACACATCTCTGAAAGAAAACAATACAGTCATAAGAAAGGAACAACAAATCCATGTGTTCTCTTCAGCAGTGGAGCATTTATGTAATGAAAACGTGTTACACAGCCTGGGAGAAAATGCAGTAAAAAGCTTCACGGTTAGCTAATTGAGTCCCCTGGGTCTCTTAGAGCCGTGGTCCCTGATTTATCCCTCCAGCCATCCACTACTCCTCTGAGGCCAGCAAACATTTACAGACACACGCTCTACTGGTTAGAAGATTCCACTGTGCTTTCTAACCATTCTCTAAAATGTGAATAACTTTTGGGTAACTTTAGTTCACAGCGGATAAAACTTGAACAAGGTATTCCCTAGACAGAATGGGCACCAGATGACAACACACACGTAAAGGACCTCACGCTACTTGCTTAGCGAGTACCACTTCCTCCTGATTTGGATCACACCGAGGCTCGAACCCAGGACCTCTGCCTTGCTAGCACACGTGACCTCCTTCCGGAAGTGTCTTACCAATCGCACCACGCAAAAAGCTTGCTATTCAGCGGCGCAAGTGGGGAAATTTCAAGCTGAGGAGTAAGTTTCACACATCCCCATGTGCTACACATGCAGGACCATACACACACCCGCACACACGCACACAGACTAGCCCCACACCATTCAAGGCTCCCCTACAGAGAAGAAAGCTGTTCTCCTCACATACCGCTTCATGAAAACACAGTTACCAGAAACATCTGATACGAAAGTAAAACAGAAACATCAGAGTCCATTGTGCTTCAATAAATAGACTACAGAGAGGCTGTTGTTTCCCTCAGCTGGAGAGAGAGAGAGGCTGTTGTCTCCCTCAGCTGGAGAGAGAGAGAGGCTGTTGTTTCCCTCAGCTGGAGAGAGAGAGAGGCTGTTGTTTCCCTCAGCTGGAGAGAGAGAGAGGCTGTTGTTTCCCTCAGCTGGAGAGAGAGAGAGAGAGGCTGTTGTTTCCCTCAGCTGGAGAGAGAGAGAGGCTGTTGTTTCCCTCAGCTGGAGAGAGAGAGAGGCTGTTGTTTCCCTCAGCTGGAGAGAGAGGCTGTTATTTCCCTCAGCTGGAGAGAGAGAGAGGCTGTTGTTTCCCTCAGCTGGAGAGAGAGAGAGGCTGTTGTTTCCCTCAGCTGGAGAGAGAGAGAGGCTGTTGTTTCCCTCAGCTGGAGAGAGAGAGAGAGATGCTGTTGTTTCCCTCAGCTGGAGAGAGAGAGAGAGAGAGAGAGAGGCTGTTGTTTCCCTCAGCTGGAGAGAGAGAGAGAGAGGCTGTTGTTTCCCTCAGCTGGAGAGAGAGAGAGAGAGGCTGCTGTTTCCCTCAGCTGGAGAGAGAGGCTGTTGTTTCCCTCAGCTGGAGAGAGAGAGAGGCTGTTGTTTCCCTCAGCTGGAGAGAGGGGCTGTTTTGTCCATCAGCTGGAGAGAGAGGCTGTTGTGTCCCTCAGCTGGAGAGAGACAGGCTGTGTTTATATCAGCTGGAGAGAGAAAGAGAGAGAGGGTGTTGTGTCCCTCAGCTGGAGAGAGACAGGCTGTTGTTTCCCTCAGCTGGAGAGAGGGGCTGTTGTGTCCCTCAGCTAGAGAGAGGGGCTGTCGTTTCCCTCAGCTAGAGAGAGGGGCTGTCGTTTCCCTCAGCTAGAGAGAGGGGCTGTCGTTTCCCTCAGCTAGAGAGAGGGGCTGTCGTTTCCCTCAGCTAGAGAGAGGGGCTGTCGTTTCCCTCAGCTAGAGAGAGATGCTGTCGTTTCCCTCAGCTAGAGAGAGGGGCTGTCGTTTCCCTCAGCTAGAGAGAGGGGCTGTCGTTTCCCTCAGCTAGAGAGAGGGGCTGTCGTTTCCCTCAGCTAGAGAGAGGGGCTGTCGTTTCCCTCAGCTAGAGAGAGGGGCTGTCGTTTCCCTCAGCTAGAGAGAGGGGCTGTTAAGAACCTCAGGTCAGTCTGCTGTTTGGACACAGATGTGTACGGAGGCGTATGAAGCGTAGAGGTTAGATGGTCCAGTTGGAACTTGACAACTGGTGGTCTGTTTATCTCGGATTCCACTGCTGTTGGAAGCAGATCAGCATTGACTGACCCTATGCCTCTCAACGTGTGTGTGTGCGTGCGTACGTGCGTACGTGTACGTGCGTGCGCATTTGTGTGTGTGTGTGCGTTGGTATTTGTGTGTCTGGAGGTAATGGGAAAGGCAAGAGATGAATTTCTCTTTTTAGCAAAAATGGACAATAAAGTATCTATCCTAGGGAAGAGGCTGAGGAATGTACCTGTCCACAGGTGAGTTGAAGCCGCTGGTAGAGTGTCCTCCAGAGTGGCCATGCTCCATATTACCCAATACTGCAATACTCTACAAACAGGACAAGGGAGAGGGAACAGTCAGGAAGAGGGAACAGACACATAGTGTATTATGGTAATTCAAAAATAAAATGTTATGAATGTATAGTTCAGGTAGAGTTACTAGTCATCATCATAGCTAGCTAGCTATTGGTCCCATTCACACACCGAGGGGAAGCGGAGGGCTGGGATGGAGTGGTGCTGAGGGTGTCTGTTGAGGGCGGTAGTCCCAGTCCCAGTGTTTTGGGTCAGGGTGGGAGGGGTCAGGGTTGACCAGTTGAGGCTGACCGCTATCTCCAGGGGATCCTGGAGGCCAGAGGAGCTGAGATAGTCGTCTGTCTCGCAGTCAGCTGTTACAACAAACACATCTGACATCAGCCATGAGCATGTGACTGAGCAGGCATGAGACATCAGCCATGAGCATGTGACTGACCAGGCATGAGACATCAGCCATGAGCATGTGACTGACCAGGCATGAGACATCAGCCATGAGCATGTGACTGACCAGGCATGAGACATCAGCCATGAGCATGTGACTGACCAGGCAGGGCCGCACTCACTGACTGACTGACACAGACGCACTCACACAAAGGAGTGCATGCACGCATGCACACGCACACATGCACACGCACACGCACACACACACACACACACACACACACACACACACACACACACACACACACACACACACACACACACACACACACACACACTCAACTGGTGAGGTACACTGTAAGACCATCAGGGACTGAATAATTAAGTTATCCTCCTTTCTTTCAGAGTCTCCCACATGTACGTCTAGTCAGGGCCATTCAGCACTACAACAGTTATGAAACCAACAGTTATGAAAGCAATGAACCCTGGTCAAAAGTAGTGCACTATATAGGGACTAGGGTGCCATTCAGGACAGAGCCACAGCCTAAATTGGCTAAATGTTAAGTTAAGTGTTCTCACAGTTGGCCGAGGAGCAGCTGGTGTGGTGGACCTGGAAGTGCTGGTGCTGGTCTGCCTCTGGTTCCTCAGGTTCATGGATGAAGCTGGCGTTGATGCCCGAGTCCAGAGAGCTGTTGACGGGGGACAGGGCGGGGGTCAGCGGGTTCGGGGGGAGGCGATCCTGGCTCTGGGCCGGGGTGGGGGCGTGGACGCCTATGGGGCTCTGATGGGGCTTTGATGGAGACCTGTTGATTTTCAGGTAGGGAGGCTGCAGTGCAGGCTTGGGCTCCTCCTCAATGGCCTCCTCCTCTTCCTGCTTCTTCTTCTCTGCGAGGCGGCGCAGTTTGTCACGCTGGCGCTTGATGACGTTGACGCGGTCTCGAATGGCCTTGGCCACAAGCTTGAAGTCGGCCTCGCACACGAAGCCCAGCACTACCTGGGAGAAGGGACGTAGCAGAGTCAGGACTTAATACTGATACAAACAGGGAACACATCACGGTCCATGAACTACCACTGTCTGTGTAAATAATAATGCATAGAGGTCTGATGTACTTCCTGACCGTGCTGTTCTGTACTGTACAGATGTAGAATCTTAATTTGAGCCAGTTTGCTACAGCAGGACAAATAATCCTACAGCAACAGGAAATGTGAATGATTATGTGGATTATAATTCATTTACATTTTTGTAGTGGTTGATACATTTTTGGTAAGGGAAAATCAAGTCTGACATTTCAAAGTGGAAATTACAAACTTCAGAAAGCTTTTTAAGCCTCAAATACACTACAAGTTTGCATTATCTGCTGCACAGGAAAACTCTCTATGACAACAGTGATCAAATTAAGATAGTGCACTTGTACACCCCCCGTGGACAGGACGCTAGTCTTGTCATTTGCTGTGTAGATAATCAATATGTATTGAGCGGATGCTGTGGAGGGGAGGGGCTGATCTGAGGCCCTATGATATTTTTCAAAAATGTATGTAAAAGATACAGCTGTAAATCATAAAGTGGGCCTTTAAAGGATGGTGTTACATCAAAACCTGTCCCATTCTGAACATAGTGTTCCAGTCTCAGACTGGCCGGGAGAAAAAGGTCTGCGTCTCAAATTGCACCCTATTTCTTCTATAGCGCACTACTTTGACCATGGCCCATAGGGAAGGGCCCATAGGGCTCTGGTCAAAGGTACTGTAGGGCACTATATAGGGTGTAACTTGGGATGTACACAAAGTTGGTGGTTTACCTCCCTCCTCTCTCTAACCCTTCTCTCAACATCTCGTCAGATTACGCTGTTAGATTCCCATAACCCAGACTAAATGTCCTGGATGATAATACATGGGAACTTGATGAAAAGGCAGCAGGCAGGAGGAAGAGGTATGGAATTGTGGCTGGTAGCCAGGCCGGGTCCTTCTCATTAAAAGTGACCTCTGCTAAGAGGGCTGGAGGACACAAAGTCCTACGTCCCAAATGGCATGGTCAAAAGTAGTGCACTATAAAGGGAAAAGGGTACCATTTGGGATGACATTTGGGACTCAACCTAGGAAAGGCTGTTTCATATGACCTCCTGTTCGTGAGAGCGAGAGACATTATATTATTAAAGCCCTGACCTCTGCTTTCTTCTTTTCGCTCTCCTCTCACCTCTACCACTGATGATTAAACGCTGAGCTGTACCCTTGACACACTGTCTGCAGGCACGTCCACTTCACTTTATGGGCTTTCCACGATTGTAATCAAATCGTAAACTATGTGATCTTGGGGTATTAGATTCTATGTGTTTCCTGGTCTGTTGCAAAAGGGATATCTAAATATCCTCAGATCCTCAAAAGGTTCTACAGCTGCACCATCGAGAGCATCCTGACTGGTTGCATCACTGCCTGGTATGGCAACTGCTCGGCCTTCGACCTCAATGCACTACACTAGTGCGTACGGCCCAGTACATCACTGGGGCCAAGCTTCCTGCCATCCAGGACCTCTATATCAGGCAGTGTCAGAGGACGGTCCTAAAATTGTCAAAGCCTCCAGCCACCCTAGTCATAGTCTGTTCTCTCTGCTAACGCACGGTAAGCGGTAACGGAGCGCCAGGTCGAGGTCCAAAAGGCTTCTTAACAACTTCTACCCCCAAGCCATAAGACTCCTGAACAGCTAATCAAAGGACTACCCATACCCCTCTTTTACACTGCTGCTACTCTCTGTTTATTATCTATGCATAGTCACTTTAACTCAGTCCTTCTCAAATAGTGGGGCGCGCCCCCCTGGGGGGGCTCGTGTGACCCTGAGGAACATGCTTTTTTTTGCCGCAGGGAGTAGGTTGTTTTTGCACCGAACAAGAGCACACAGCACAGAACAGGATATATGAAGTGCAGATAACAAACCCTTAAGAGACACCATGGAAAAATATTTAACAGGGATGAAAAGAAAAGCGGAGAGAGAAGGAGATAATGAGACAAACGTAAGTCTCCCGAAAGCTAAGATGAGGAAATATGACGACGCGTACGTAGCGCTTGGCTTCACTGTGACTACGGTGACTATTACTGTGTCTAAAAATGTTGGCAGCGGACAGCATGAAGCCAAATAAATTAAGGCGTCACTTAAAGACATTACACCCCAATCACGCTGATAAGCCGCTTGAGTTTTTTCAGCGAAAACGTGCCGAATATTGCCAACAATCGTCCCGCTTTGTGAATGCTACTTCAGTAAACCAGCGAGCACTGTTAGCATCATATAAGGTGGCGTACCAAATTGCTCAGTGCAAAAAAAAACACTCCATAGCAGAGGAGCTGATACTACCTGCAGCATTAGACATGGTCTCTGTCATGCTGGATGACGCAAGAGCTGCAAAAATAAAAACTATGACTTCCTCATTTAGATTTTTTTTTAATCAGCACAAATTGTTTTATTCATTTTTGTTTTATAGATCAGTGTTTCATATATTGTGCTCCTAAGTTAATGTTGCTGATCAATTTGAATGTATTATTATTTATTGATTATATTTAATAAAATTTTTCAGTATCAAATGGTCAAAAAATGTTTACAGTTTAAATAAGGCCTGAATTTTTTTTTAAATTTCAGGCAAATTTATGCACTTTAAGTCTTTTCTGTTACAGACTAAAAAACAATGTTAATAAAGTTATTCTTTGTTGTAAGTTGATCTATATTTCTTTCTTTTTTCTTTTTTTGTTTCCTTTAATGTTAGTAAGGATACAATGTTATGCAGAGGTGTACTTATAACAATTCTATAGACAAATGATACTATTTACAGTCGCGGCGGAGAGTTGGGGGGCGCGAAATGTTTACTTCTTCCTAGGGGGGGCGTAACAGAAAATAATTGAGAAGCACTGCTTTAACTCTACCTACATGTACATATTACCTCAATTACCTCGACTAACCGGTGCTCCTGCACATTGACTCTGTACTGGTACCCCCTGTATATAGCCTCGCTACTGTTATTTTACTGCTGCTGTTTAATTATTTGTTCATTTTATTTTCTATTTTCTACTTATCTATTTTTTACTTAACACTTAATTTTATATATTTTTTAACATCTTAAAGCTTTGTTGGTTAAGGGCTTATAACTAAGCATTTCACTGTAAGCTCTACACCTGTTGTATTCGGCACATGTGACAAATACAATTTTATTTGATTAGACGGTCTGCTAAATGAGGTGAATGTAGCTTTATCATCTGAATCTACATAGAATATTCATTCTTCAACTCATCCTGTACTGATTATTACCACTGTATGGTGTAAAATATATAAACTCAGCAAAAATAGAAATGTCCCTTTTTCACGACCCTGTCTTTCAAAGATAATTCGTAAAAATCCAAACTTCCCAGATCTTCATTGTAAAGGGTTTAAACACTGTTTCCCATGCTTGTTCAATAAACCATACACAATTAATGGACATGCACCTGTGGAACGGTCGTTAAGACACTAACAGCTTACAGACGTTAGACAATTAAGGTCACAGTTATGAAAACTTAGGACACTAAAGAGGCCTTTCTACTGACTCTGAAAAACACCAAAAGAAAGATGCCCAGAGTCCCTGCTCATCTGCATGAGCGTGCCTTAGGCATGCTGCAAGGAGGCATGAGGACTGCAGATGTGGCCAGGGAAATAAATTGCAATGTCCGTATTGTGAGACGCCTAAGACAGAGCTACAGCGAGACAGAACGGACAGCTGATCATCCTCGCAGTGGCAGACCACGTGTAACAACACCTGCACAGGATCGGTACATCCGAACATCACACCTGCGGGACAGATACAGGATGGCAACAACAACTGCCTGAGTTACACCAGGAACGCACAATCCATCCATCAGTGCTCAGACTGTCCGCAATAGGCTGAGAGAGGCTGGACTGAAGGCTTGTAGGCCTGTTGTAAGGCAGGTCCTCACCAGACATCACCGGTAACAATGTCGCCTATGGGCACAAACCCACCGTTGCTGGACTAGACAGGGCTGGCAAAAAGTGCTCTTCACTGACGAGTCGTGGTTTTGTCTCACCAGGGGTGATGGCCGGATTCGCGTTTATCGTCAAAGGAATGAGCGTTACACCGAGGCCTGTACTCTGGAGCGGGATCGATTTGGAGGTGAAGGGTCCATCATGGTCTAGGGCGGTGTGTCACAGCATCATCGGACTCAGCTTGTTGTCATTACAGGCAATCTCAGCGCTGTGCATTACAGGGAAGGCATCCTCCTCCCTCATGTGGTACCCTTCCTGCAGGCTCATCCTGACATGATCCTTCAGCATGACAATGCCACCAGCCATACTGCTCATCCTGTGCGTGACTTCCTGCAAGACAGGAATGTCAGTGTTCTGCCATGGCCAGCGAAGAGCCCGGATCTCAATCCCATTGAGCACGTCAGGACCTGTTGGATCGGAGGGTGAGGGCTAGGGCCATTCCCCCCAGAAATGTCCGGGAACTTGCACGTGCCTTGGTGGAAGAGTGGGGTAACATCTCACAGCAAGAACTGACAAATCTGGTGCAGTCCATGAGGAGGAGATGCACTGCAGTACTTAATGCAGCTGGTGGCACACCAGATACTGACTGTTACTTTTGATTTTGACCCTCCCTTTGTTCAGGGACACATTATTACATTTCTGTTAGTCACATGTCTGTGGAACTTGTTCAGTTTATGTCTCAGTTGTTGAATCTTGTTATGTTCATACAAATATTTACACATGTTAAATTTGCTGAAAATAAACGCAGTTGACAGTGTAAGGAGTTTATATATCTATATACTACCGTTCAAAAGTTTGGGGTCACTTAGAAATGTCCTTGTTTTAGAGCCAGTTTGTGCTGTTCTGTGAAGGGAGTAGTACATAGCTTGTACGAGATCTTCAGTTTCTTGGCAATTTCTCGCATGGAATAGCCTTCATTTCTCAGATTAAGAATAGACTGACGAGTTTCAGAAGAAAGTGCTTTGTTTCTGGACATTTTGAGCCTATAATCGAACCCACAAATGCTGATGCTCCAGATACCCAACTAGTCTAAAGAAGGCCAGTTTTATTGCTTCTTTAATCAGGACAATAGTTTTCAGCTGTGCTAACATAATTGCAAAAGGGTTTTCTAATGATCAATTAGCCTTTTAAAATGATCAACTTGGATTAGCTAACACCACGTGCCATTGGAACACAGGAGTGATGGTTGCTGATAATGGGCCTCTGTACATCTATGTAGATATTCCATTAAAAATCTGCCGTTTCCAGCTACAATAGTCATTTACAACATTAACAATGTCTACACTGTATTTATGATAAATTTGATGTTATTTTAATGGACAAAAAATGTGCTTTTCTTTCAAAAACAAGGACATTTCTAAGTGACCCCAAACCTTTGAATGGTAGTATATATATACAGTGGGGAGAACAAGTATTTGATACACTGCCGATTTTGCAGGTTTTCCTACTTACAAAGCATGTAGAGGTCTGTAATTTTTATCATAGGTACACTTCAACTGTGAGAGACGGAATTTAAAACAAAAATCCAGAAAATCACATTGTATGATTTTTAAGTAATTAATTTGCATTTTATTGCATGACATAAGTATTTGATCACCTACCAACCAGTAAGAATTCCGGCTCTCACAGACCTGTTAGTTTTTCTTTAAGAAGCCCTCCTGTTCTCCACTCATTACCTGTATTAACTGCACCTTTTTGAACTCGTTACCTGTATAAAAGACACCTGTCCACACACTCAATCAAACAGACTCCAACCTCTCCACAATGGCCAAGACCAGAGAGCTGTGTAAGGACATCAGGGATAAAATTGTAGACCTGCACAAGGCTGGGATGGGCTACAGGACAATAGGTAAGCAGCTTGGTGAGAAGGCAACAACTGTTGGCGCAATTATTAGAAAATGGAAGAAGTTCAAGATGACGGTCAATCACCCTCGGTCTGGGGCTCCATGCAAGATCTCACCTCGTAGGGCATCAATGATCATGAGGAAGGTGAGGGATCAGCCCAGAACTACACGGCAGGACCTGGTCAATGACCTGAAGAGAGCTGGGACCACAGTCTCAAAGAAAACCATTAGTAACACACTACGCCGTCATGGATTAAAATCCTGCAGCGCACGCAAGGTCCCCCTGCTCAAGCCAGCGCATGTCCAGGCCCGTCTGAAGTTTGCCAATGACCATCTGGATGATCCAGAGGAGGAATTGGAGAAGGTCATGTGGTCTGATGAGACGAAAATAGAGCTTTTTGGTCTAAACTCCACTCGCGGTGTTTGGAGGAAGAAGAAGGATTAGTAAAACCCCAAGAACACCATCCTAACCGTGAAGCTTGGAGGTGGAAACATCATTCTTTGGGGATGTTTTTCTGCAAAGGGGACAGGACGACTGCACCGTATTGAGGGGAGGATGGATGGGGCCATGCATCGCGAGATCTTGGCCAACAACCTCCTTCCCTCAGTAAGAGCATTGAAGATAGGTCGTGGCTGGGTCTTCCAGCATGACAACGACCCGAAACACACAGCCAGGGCAACTAAGGAGTGGCTCCGTAAGAAGCATCTCAAGGTCCTGGAGTGGCCTTGCCAGTCTCCAGACCTGAACCCAATAGAAAATCTTTGGAGGGAGCTGAAAGTCCGTATTGCCCAGCGACAGCCCCGAAACCTGAAGGATCTGGAGAAGGTCTGTATGGAGGAGTGGGCCAAAATCCCTGCTGCAGTGTGTGCAAACCTGGTCAAGAACTACAGGAAACGTATGATCTCTGTAATTGCAAACAAAGGTTTCTGTACCAAATATTAAGTTCTGCTTTTCTGATGTATCAAATACTTATGTCATGCAATAAAATGCAAATTAATTACTTAAAAATCATACAATGTGATTTTCTGGATTTTTGTTTTAGATTCCGTCTCTCACAGTTGAAGTGTACCTGTGATAAAAATTACAGACCTCTACATGCTTTGTAAGTAGGAAAACCTGCAAAATCGGCAGTGTATCAAATACTTGTTCTCCCCACTGTATATATATATATACACACTTACGTATCCAGAGACACTGTATGTATAACTTATTTTGTTTGTCTCTAAAAATAAGAATGGCTGTGTTTTCACCTGGTGCAACAGTGACACTCCAACAATGTGTAAGCTGAGTCTACTACCTACCTGCATAATAGCTATAGTATTACACCTAGCTGTCTCCACTGGTCCTTAGCTTGAGAGCCACAACAGGAAACCCTTCTTATCATTAATGCTACAACTAGAGGACATGAAGATTAAAGAGGACATGATGCTAGGCAAGTGCAAAGGTCAAGACAAGTGTTATGGAAAGATACCCAGCCTCAGGGGTCTCTCTCACACAGCCTATTACAGCAACAGTTGTTACCACATGAGTAGTACCAAAGGGAGTGGATACAGTATACCAATCGAAACTTATACAAATCTCAACTTGACCATTTCATGGCTTTCTTACTGTTTTCATCTCTGCTGAGAGCTCTGCTCTGAGTACGATTTTACATACAGTATGGCAAATAAACCTGCAACTTGAAATGTGAGCTGCTCACCATCTCCTGCGCCACCACCTCTGGCACATCCTTGTAGAGTTCAAACAGGAACTCAATGGCGTTGTTGTCCTTGTACTTCCCGTGGAGTGTCTTGGTGTCGTCCATGCGGAGCCACAGCTTCAGGCCTGACTTCACCGTGTCGTCCTCCTCAGCCAACTCAACATGGACGCCGTTGTTCTCCTGGAAGAATGTGTGCTCCAGCAGGTCCTGGATGGTGTACCTGAGGTAAAGGAATCATATAGTCGGAAGTTTACATACACTTAGGTTGGAGTCATTAAAACTCGTTTTTCAACCACTCCACAAATTTCTTGTTCACAAACTATAGTTTTGGCAATTTGGTTAAGACATCTACTTTGTGCATGACACAAGTAATTTTTCAAACAATTTCCAAACACCTGAAGGTACCATGTGCATCTGTACAAACAATAGTACGCAAGTATAAACACCATGGGACCACACAGCCGTCATACCGCTCAGGAAGGAGACACGTTCTGTCTCCTAGAGATGAACGTACTTTGGTGCGAAAAGTGCAAATCAATCCCAGAACAACAGCAAAGGACCTGGTGAAGATCCTGGAGGAAACAGGTACAAAAGTATCTATATCCACAGTAAAACGAGTCATATATCGACATAACTTGAAAGGCTGCTCAGCAAGGAAGAAGCCACAGCTCCAAAACCGCCATAAAAAAAGCCAGACTATGGTTTGTAACTGCACATGGGGACAAAGATCATACTTTTTGGAGAAATGTCCTCTGGTCTGATGAAACAAAAACAGAACTGTTTGGCCATAATGACCATCGTTATGTTTGGAGGATAAAGGTAGGCTTGCAAGCCGAAGAACACCATCCCAATCGTGAAGCACGGGGTTGGCAGCATCATGTTGTAGGGGTGCTTTGCTGCAGGAGCACTTCACAAAATAAATGGCATCATGAGGAAGGGAAATGATGTGGATATATTGAAGCAACATCTCAAGACATCAGTCAGGAAGTTAAAAGCTTGGTCGCAAATGGATCTTCCAAATGGACATTGACCCCAAGCATACTTCTAAAGTTGTGGCAAAATGGCTTAAGGACAACAAAGTCAAGATATTGGAGTGGCCATCACAAAACACCTGATCTCAATCCTATAGAAAATGTGTGGGCAGAACTGAAGAAGTGTGTGCGAGCAAGGAGGCCAACAAACCTGACTCAGTAACACCAGCTCTGTCAGGATGAATGAGCCAAAATTCACCCAACTTAGAGGTGGGAAGCTTGTGGAAGGCTACCCGAAACGTTTGACCCAAGTTAAAGAATTTAAAGGCAATGCTACCAAATACTAATTGAGTGTATGTAAACTTCTGACCCACTAGAAATGTGATGAAAGAAATTAAAGCTGAAATAAATCATTCTCTCTACTACTATTCTGACATTTCAAATTCTTAAAATAAAGTGGTGATCCCAACTGACCTAAAACAGGGAATTTTTACTAGGATTAAATGTCAGGAATTGTGAAAAACTGAGTTTAAATGTATTTGGCTAAGGTGTATGTAATCTTCCAACATTAACTGTAGCTATTCAATTCAATCAACTCCTTTTAATTGGACACCTTAATTAAACGCCAAAGGATTTGATATATCATTTACTGGAATGTTCATTTCACCCTATGTGTAATATCTCATATGTTTTATGTAATATAAGAATATTATGAGAAGCCAAATACCTTTCATCTTTGTCCATCCGGATACATCCTTCGATGATCTCTTTGAGCTCTGGGACCTTGACTTTGTAGAAACTGTCTGGCTTCATCCCCTGTAAGGAGAAGTATTCTGGTTAGCATTGCTTATTTACATGCTTGGTTCAAAATGGAAGGCAATGGTAACCTAAGGGAACATAGTAGTACCACAGGGAAATGTACAAATACAAAGAAAAAAGGAATGTCCCCAACTCTGGTACCATGGCCTGACGAAGATCGGATGGAAACGTTTTCTTATTTGATGTGTCTGATTAAATCACCATGGAAACAGAAAAGACCAAAGAGACTGTCTATCTGTTCATGTTAGTGTTGCCGTTTAAAGGACAGACCAGAGAGACTGTCTATTTGTTCATGTTAGTGTTGCCGTTTAAAGGACAGACCAAAGAGACTGTCTATCTGTTCATGTTAGTGTTGCCGTTTAAAGGACAGACCAGAGAGACTGTCTATTTGTTCATGTTAGTGTTGCCGTTTAAAGGACAGACCAGAGAGACTGTCTATTTGTTCATGTTAGTGTTGCCGTTTAAAGGACAGACCAGAGAGACTGTCTATCTGTTCATGTTAGTGTTGTCGTTTAAAGGACAGACCAGAGAGACTGTCTATCTGTTCATGTTAGTGTTGCCGTTTAAAGGACAGACCAGAGAGACTGTCTATTTGTTCATGTTAGTGTTGCCGTTTAAAGGACAGACCAGAGAGACTGTCTATCTGTTCATGTTAGTGTTGCCGTTTAAAGGACAGACCAGAGAGACTGTCTATCTGTTCATGTTAGTGTTGCCGTTTAAAGGACAGACCAGAGAGACTGTCTATTTGTTCATGTTAGTGTTGCCGTTTAAAGGACAGACCAGAGAGACTGTCTATTTGTTCATGTTAGTGTTGCCGTTTAAAGGACAGACCAAAGAGACTGTCTATTTGTTCATGTTAGTGTTGCCGTTTAAAGGACAGACCAAAGAGACTGTCTATCTGTTCATGTTAGTGTTGCCGTTTAAAGGACAGACCAAAGAGACTGTCTATTTGTTCATGTTAGTGTTGCCGTTTAAAGGACAGACCAAAGAGACTGTCTATCTGTTCATGTTAGTGTTGCCGTTTAAAGGACAGACCAAAGAGACTGTCTATCTGTTCATGTTAGTGTTGTCGTTTAAAGGACAGACCAAAGAGACTGTCTATTTGTTCATGTTAGTGTTGTCGTTTAAAGGACAGACCAAAGAGACTGTCTATTTGTTCATGTTAGTGTTGTCGTTTAAAGGACAGACCAAAGAGACTGTCTATTTGTTCATGTTAGTGTTGTCGTTTAAAGGACAGCATGGCTACAGAAAGAATGCAGACCTTTCTCATCACCCACGCCGGTGAAACTCGGTGAGCAGTGCATTATGGGTTTGCAACTGTTTCAATCTCTGATAATAGAACAGAACAAATCACCACATGTTTTAAACAGCTAACGTGAACATCACAGCTGTCCTGAACTTACCCCATGTTTATTCAGACATTAAAATAAAACTGTTTGGTAAATAAAGGTTGTTTAGTTGGTTGGTTGGTTAACTGGTTTACATTGTTGTAATTGTGCAACAATGTTGACTCGTCATGTTTGGCTTCTGCGTTTAATATTTGCCAAGGGCCAGACACCGGCCTATGTTTTCCTTGATAACCTATTTATTCTGAGACAGAGAATCGAACTGTGAGACTATGGATGGCAGGAATGGAGTGTATCTAAGGGTGTGATATTCTCATTTCACACCTTGAAGTAGGAACAACATGTCAATGGGTTTTCTGTGTAAATGCATCAGCTACTGTAACACAGTTATTACATTGGAACAGCGTGACAGTGTGTTACATAACGCCAATGCTCTGAATTTCACTATAATCTGGAGATCATTGTGATTGTAAAGGACTCTTTTTCCACATCCCTTCAACTCTTCCAAATACTTGATAACAAGTAAGGAACACAAAGGACAATGCTCTTCAATTGGCCCTAACCCTATGGCTTATCTATTTAACAATGGAACAAGCAAGCAAACCAATTGAGTATTATCTTTCGATCTGACTCTGTTATAATGCACTCTATACTTGCACAGTGGACATAATATCTCTGCTTGTGAATTGAACAGTTTATTATGTTAAAACGTGACATTATATAAAAAAACGTGTTCAGACTAGCAGTGGTAATCTGCCAAGTAATTGCCCCAGACTACCCTGAGTAGGTCCTTTTAGTTGTTTATGGAACATTGACTTTATGGATGGTGAGTGGCGACCGATCAGCGACGCCTACAGTAACCTGCACTTAGAAAGAGAGAGAGAGACGACGTTTGCGCAGAAGGCAGACGTCATTTTCAAAACACATCATTCTACCATCACCTGCCCAAACCCACCCACTGTGGCGTCACCACCCTGTATGCTCAAGCCCAAAGCCCAAGAACACAGCTCTCAATGTGGAGGGTCCCTTCATTACTGACTCCCTCTCTGTTTCACGCCTGCTCCCGCTCTTCCCCCCTGGCACTCGAGGGCGCCAGGCTCCCCAGCATTGCGCACTCTTGCCATCATCATTACACACACCTGCCTTCCCCCTGTCACACGCATCAGCGATTATTGGACTCAATCACCTCTGTCATTACCTTCCCTATATCTGTCTGGTTCCCCGCTCTGTTTCCTGCTTCTGCAATGATTGTCATATGTCCTTGTTAACCCGTGTGCTGAAGCTGTTCCTGTCCTGTTACCTGTCTGTTCCTCATTAAATTTTATTTATTTTATTTTTTATTTATTTTACCGTTATTTTACCAGGTAAGTTGACTGAGAACACGTTCTCATTTGCAGCAACGACCTGGGGAATAGTTACAGGGGAGAGGAGGGGGATGAATGAGCCAATTGTAAACTGGGGATTATTATGTGACCGTGATGGTTGAGGGCCAGATTGGGAATTTAGCCAGGACACCGGGGTTAACACCCCTACTCTTACGATAAGTGCCATGGGATCTTTAATGACCTCAGAGAGTCAGGACACCCGTTTAACGTCCCATCCGAAAGACGGCACCCTACACAGAGCAGTGTCCCCAATCACTGCCCTGGGGCATTGGGATCTTTGTTTAGACCAGAGGAAAGAGTGCCTCCTACTGGCCCTCCAACACCACTTCCAGCAGCACCTGGTCTCCCATCCAGGGACTGACCAGGACCAACCCTGCTTAGCTTCAGAAGCAAGCCAGCAGTGGTATGCAGGGTGGTATGCTGCTGGCCATGCTGCTGGCCAAATGTTCAACTCCCCGTGCCTGCCTCTTATCCCCGGCGTCGGTCCTTACACTCTGAGCGGTAAACGCCTCTGTCAGGGAGAAGTTTGCAATTTCAGCGAGTTACTTACTTCGAATTAATGTTTTAAGAAACAGGATGCGGCCAAAATGGCACCCTCAGGTGATACAGTGCATTCGGAAAGTATTCAGACAACTTGACTTTTTCTACATTTTGTAACGTTACAGTCTTATTCTAAAATTGATTTTTTTTTTTTTATCCCTCATCAATCTACACACAATACCCCATACTGACAAAGCAAAAACTGGTTTTTAGAAATGTTTGCAAATGTATTAAAATGAAAACTGTTATTATATTTACATATGTTTTCAGACACTTTACTCAGCACTTTGTTGAAGCACCTTTGGCAGCGATTACAGCCTCGAGTCTTCTTGGGTATGACGATACAAGCTTGGCACACCTGCATTTGGGGAGTTTCTCTCATTCTTCTCTGCAGATCCTCTCAAGGTCTGTCAGGTTGGATGAGGAGTGTCACTGCACAGCTATTTTCAGGTCTCTCCAGAGATGTTCGATCGGGTTCAGGTCCGGGCTCTGGCTGGGCCACTCAAGGACAAGCCGCTCCTGCATTGTCTTGGCTGTGTGCTTAGGGTTGTTGTCCTGTTGGAAGGTGAACCTTCGCCCCAGTCTGAGGTCCTGAGCACGCTGGAGCAGGTTTTCATCAAGGATCTTTCTGTACTTCGCTCTGTTCATCTTTCAGGCCAAAGCATTCAGGCCAAAGCATTCGGTCTTCGTTTCATCAGACCAGAGCATCTTGTTTCTCATTGTCTGAGAGTCCAAGCGGGCTGTCATGTGCCTTTTACTGAGGAGTGGCTTTCATCTGGCCACTCTACAATAAAGGCCTGATTGGAGAGTGCTGCAGAGATGGTTGGCCTTCTGGATGGTTCTCCCATCTCCACAGAGGAACTCTGGAGCTCTGTCAGAGTGACCATCGGGTTCTTGGTCACCTCCCTGACCAAGACCCTTCTCCCCCAATTCAATGCTGCATAAATGTTTTGGTACACTTTCCCAGATCTGTACCTCAACACAATTATGTCTCGGAGCTCTACGGACAATTCCTTCGACGTCATGGCTTGGGTTTTGCTCTGACATGCACTGTCAACTGTGGGACCTTATATAGATAGGTGTGTGCCTTTCCAAATCATGTCCAATCATTTACCACAGGTGGACAATCAATTTCTAGAAACATTTCAAGGATGATCAATGGAAACAAGGTGTACCGGAGCTCAATTTTGAGTATCATAGCAAACGGTCTGATTACTTATGTAAATTATTTATTTCAAGATGGCGTAGCAGTCAGACGTCTTTGTCTTGTCCCGTGTATATATCTTTTATACCTTTTTTCTTCGCATATATTTCAAAAATATATTTTTCTTTACCTCAACTTCAACATACTCTCCAGCAATCTGCCTCACCCAATGTGGTATGGATCTGCTACTTTCTTTCTTTCTTTTAAACCGGAACCCCCAACAGAAGCTAGCCAGCTAACTAGCTATTAGCGGTCATCAGCTAACCTTCAGCCCGGACAACTCTTGCCAGTCAGCCACTCCTTGGGCTACAATACCTATTTTGCCACGGCGCGACTCAAACCAGATCAAATCGGACGTATTTTTCTCCATATCTCAGGTTTCCTACCGCAAGCTCTGAACCTTTTCTCCTGGATCATCGCAGCTAGCTAGCTGCTATCCGAGTGGCCACTCCCTGCTAACATCTCTGTCCCGAAGCAAGAACCAATTAGCCTGGAGCTAGCCTTTGCTAGATCCATCTCCCGGCTAGCCGAAGAGGTCTATCAGCCACTCCTTGGGCTACAATACCTATTTTGCCAATTTGCCTGGACCCCTTTTACTGCCGACGCGGAGCCCCGCCAATCCATCATGACTGGACTACCGACGTAATCTACCCGAGGGGGTTTTTCAACTGGCTCCTCCGTTGCAACGTCCCCTGAAAGCCCATCTGCTAGCCTGCTAGCCGCTGCCCGCTAGCTGTCTAGAGCATATCGGACTGTTAGCTGAAGAGGCCCATCGGACAAACTCTTTGGTCACTATACCTATTTTGCCAATTGGCCTGGACCCTTTTACCACACGGAGCCCTGCTGATCCATCACGACTGGACTGTCGACATAACAGCATGCGGGGGCTACAACAGACTTCTTCCATCGCGACGTCCCTCTAAGGCCCTTCTGATAGCTTGCTATCCCCGGCCCGCTAGCTGTCTGAATCACTGTGTCTCCAGCCCGCCGAGCAACTCACTGGACTCCTATGATCACTCAGCTACACATGCTTCTCCCTAATGTCAATATGCCCTGTCCATTGATGTTTTGGTTAGTGATTATTGCCTTATTTCACTGTAGAGCCTCTAGCCCTGCTCAACAAGCCTTAGCTAACCCTTTAGTTCCACCTCCCACACGTGCAGTGACCTCACCTGGTTTAAATTATGTTTCTAGAGACAATATCTCTCTCATCATCACTCAAAGCATAGGTTTACCTCCACTGTATTCACATCCTACCATACCTTTGTCTGTACTGTACATTATTCCTTGAATCTATTCTACCGTGCCAAGGAACCTGCTCCCTTTACTCTCTGTTCTGAACGTTCAAGACGACTAGTTCTTATAGCCTTTAGCCGTACCCTTATCCTACTCCTCCTCTGTTCCTCTGGTGATGTAGAGGTTAATCCAGGCCCTGCAGTGCCTAGCTCCACTCCCATTCCCCAGGCGCTCTCATTTGTTGACTTCTGTAACTGTAAAAGCCTTGGTTTCATGCATGTTAACATTAGAAGTTTGTTTTATTCACTGCTTTAGCACACTCTACCAACCCGGATGTCCTAGCCGTGTCTGATCCTGGCTAAGGAAGGCCACCAAAACCCCTGAAATTTCCATCCCTAACTATAACATTTTCCGACAAGACAGAACTGCCAAAGGGGGCGGAGTTGCAATCTACTGCAGAGATAGCCTGCAGAGTTCTGTCTTACTATCCAGGTCTGTGCCCAAACAATTTGAGCTTTCTACTTTAAAAAATCCACCTTTCCAGAAACAAGTCTCTCACCGTTGCTGCTTGCTATAGACCACCTCTGCCCCCAGCTGTGCCCTGGACACCATATGTGAATTGATTGCCCCCCATCTATCTTCAGAGCTCGTGCTGTTAGGTGACTTAAACTGGGATATGCTGAACACCATCCACCATCCTACAATCTAAGCTTGATGCCCTCAATCTCACACAAATTATCAATGAACATACCAGGTACAGCCCCAAATCCGTAAACACTGGCACCCTCATAGATATCATCCTAACCAACCTGCCACCCAAATACACCTCTGCTGTCTTCAACCAGGATCTCAGCGATCACTGCCTCATTGCCTGCATCCGTAATGGGTCTTCGGTCAAACGACCACACCTCATCACTGTCAAATGCTCCCTAAAACACTTCAGCGAGCAGGCCTTTCTAATCGACCTGGCCCGGGTATCCTGGAAGGATATTGACCTCATTTCGTCAGTCGAGGATGCCTGGATATTCTTTAAAAGTGCTTTCCTCACCATCTTAAATAAGCATGCCCCGTTCAAAAAATGTAGACCCAGGAACAGATATAGCCCTTAGTTCACTCCAGACCTGACTGCCCTTGACCAACACAAAAACATCCTGTGGCGTACTGCATTAGCATCCAATAGCCCCCACGATATGCAACTTTTCACGGAAGTTAGGAACCAATATACACAGGCAGTTAGGAAAGCAAAGGATATCTTTTTCAAACAGAAATTTGCATCTTGAAGCCTAAAACTCCAAAAAGTTCTGGGACACTGTAAAGTCCATGGAGAATAAGAGCACCTCCTCCCAGCTGTCCACTGCACTGAGGCTCAGAAACACTGTCACCACCAATAAATCCACGATAATTGAGAATTTCGATAAGCATTTTTCTACGGCTGGCCATGCTTTCCACCTGGCTACCCCTACCCCGGTCAACAGCCCCCGCAGCTACTTGCCCAAGCCTCCCCCATTTCTCCTTCGCCAAAATCCAGATAGCTGATGTTCTGAAAGAGCTGCAAAATCTGGACCCCTACAAATCAGCCAGGCTAGACAATCTGGACACTCTCTTTCTTTCTAAAATTATCCACCGAAATTATTGCAACCCCTATTACTTGCCTGTTCAACCCTTCCTTCGTACCGTCTGAGATCCCCAAAGATTGGAAAGCTGCCGCGGTCATCCCCCTCTTCAAAGGGGGAGACACTCTAGACCCAAACTGCAACAGACCTATATCTATCCTACCCTGCCTTTCTAAGGTCTTCGAAAGCCAAGTTAACAAACAGATCACCGACAATTTCGAATCCCACCGTACCTTCTCCGCTATGCAATCTGGTTTCCGAGCTGGTCATGGGTGCACCTCAGCCACGCTCAAGGTCCTAAACGATATCGTAACCGCCATCGATAAGAGACAATACTGTGCAAATGTATTAATTGACCTGGCCTGACTGGGCCGACTCTTTTCTCTGTATACATCAATGATGTCGCTCTTGCTGCTGGTGATTCTCTGATCCACCTCTATGCAGACGACACCATTCTGTATGCTTCTGGCCCCTCTTTGGACACTTTGTTAACTAAACTCCAGACGAGCTTCAATGCCATACAAATCTCCTTCCGTGGCCTCTAACTGCTCTTAAATGCAAGTAAAATTAAACGCATGCTCTTCAACCGATCGCTGCCCGCATCTGCCCGCCCGCCTAGCATCACTACTCTGGACGGTTCTGACTTAGAATATGTGGACAACTACAAATACCTAGGTGTCTCTCTAGACTGTAAACTCTCCTTCCAGACTCACATTAAGCATCTCCAATCCAAAATGAAATCTAGAATTGGCTTCCTACTTCGCAACAAAGCATCCTTCACTCATGCTGCCAAACATACCCTCGTAAAACTGACTATCGTACTGATCCTCGACTTCGGCGATGTCATTTACAAAATAGCCTCCAACACTCCACTCAGCAAATTGGATGCAGTCTATCACAGTACCATCCATTTTGTCACCAAAGCACCATATACTACCCACCACTGCAACATGTATGCTCTCGTTGGCTGGCCCTCGCTTCATATTTGTCGCCAAACCAACTGGCTCCAGGTCATCTATAAGTCTTTGCTAGGTAAAGCCCCGCCTTATCTCAGCTCACTGGTCACCATAGCAGCACCCACCCGTAGCACGTGCTCCAGCAGGTATATTTCACCCCCAAAGCCAAGTCCTCTTTGGTCGCCTTTCCTTCCAGTTCTCTGCTGCCATTGACTGGAACGAACTGCAAAAATCACTGAAGCTGGACACTCATATCTCCCTCACTAACTTTAAGCACCAGCTGTCAGAGCAGCTCACAGATCACTGCACCTGTACATAGCCCATCTGTAAATAGTTCATCCAACTACCTCATCCCCATACTGTTATTTATTTTTCTCCTTTGCACCCCAGTATCTCTACTTGCACACTCATCTTCTGCACATCTATCATTCCAGTGTTTAATTGCTATATTGTAATTATTTCGCCACTATGGCCTATTTATTGCCTTGTCTCCCTTTTCTTACCTCATTTGCACCCACTGTATATAGACTCTTTCTATTGTATTATTGCCTGTATGTTTGTTTATTCCAAGTGTAACTCTGTGTTGTTGTTTGTGTCACACTGCTTTGCTTTATCTTGGAAAAAGATAAAGGGTTCAGAATATTTTCCAAATGCACTATATGGTGCTCTTTGGGACATAGCCACGGACTTTGATCCAGCAATCAGGTGGAAATGTAATCACGGACTTGGCTTTAAACTGAACTCTTTCCCGATGACCTACATACAGTGCCTTAAGAAAGTATTGACACCCCTTGACATTTTCCACATTTGTTGTGTTACAAAGTGGGATTTAAATGGATTTAATTGTCTTTTTTTAACGATCTACACAAAATAGTCTGTAATGTCAAAGTGGAAGACAAATTCTAACATTTATTCAAAAATTATGAAAAACAAAACAATAATATATCTTGAGTCAATACATGTTAGAAACACCTTTTGCAGCGATTACAGATGTGACTCTTGTTGGGTAAGTCTCTTGTACAACATTCGCCCATTATTATTTCTTAAATTATTCAAGTTCTGTCAAGTTGGTTGTTGATCATTGCAAGAAAGACATTTTCAAGTTTTGCAATAGATTTTCAAGTAGATTTAAGTCAAAACTGTAAGTAGACCTCTCAGGGACATTTAATGTCATTTTGGTAAGCAACTCCTGTGTAGATTTGTCCTTGTGTTTTAGGTTATTGTCCTTCTGAAAGGTTCATTTGTCTCCCAGTACTTCATTCTATAGCTAGAGGACTCCTGATATCTCCAGCAGTGATAAATACAACTTTTGTCTTCTGTTGTTGTCTAATACGTCTTGCTGCTAACTGTCTTCCCAGTAGCCTACTTGGTGTGTGAACTGCTGACTGCTATTAACTTGCATTGTTGACACATCAACCAAGATTAAGGGGCAAGGCAATTTGTGACTGTTGTTGTTTTCGTAAACAGTGGCTGTATTGACGGGGGAGTGGTTTCTCCTCTCCTAGGCAATCAGCAATTAGTACCAGGAGGTGTGCTCTTCAACTTCAACAATTAGTACTTTAGTCTCCCCTGTTTTCTCAGCGGTGGCAATCGTGTTACAAAACTAAGACCGTCGCCAAAACAGAGACGGTTCTGTTGAGTTGTTCTGTCGAGCTGTTCGAGGAAGGGAAGAAAGTAAAGCTCCACATCACTCGTTCACTTGAGTATTTTACATAATTATTTTCAGATCTCAGTTTGCTCTTTTGTAGCATTGTCAACTATGTGTGTGTTTTCGATACCTGTTCGCTTCTCTCTCTGTAGGCTTTACAGACACTTGGCGGGGGGTGGGGAGCGTATACCCTGCGCGCACAACCCATGTGGAATTCCTGCTCCGTGGCAGCATTTGGAACTGCCGATCTGCATTCAAGAACGCCAAATTCATCTCTGCCCATGCTGCCCTTCAGTCCCTTGACTTTTTGGCCCTGACAGAGACATGGATCACCCCAGAGAACACTGCTGCTCTCTCCATCTGAATACGTTTTCTCATAGTCCAAGAACATTGGTCGTCGCGGTTAGGGCACAGGGCTACTCATTTCACCTAAGTGGATTTCATGCTGTCACTTGTACACTCAAGCTTAACATTGTTGTCATATATTGGTTCCACTAGGTTCCCTTAGAGTTCCTCAATGAGCTTGAACCTTGATAAGCTAATTTCCTGATAATGGCTCACTGCTATACGTACTTGACGACTTCACCCTCCCGATGCTTGCCTTCAATTAATTTATTTCCAACTCTCTCTTTCCCCTCCTTGCCTCTCTTGACCTTACCCTTTCCCAGTCCCCTCCCACTCACAAGGCAGGCATCTTTACTAGAGGCTGTTTGCCTACTAATCTCACTGCAACCCCCTCCAGGTCTCTGATCACTACTTTGTTTGCTTTTCTCTCCCTTTCCTCCAACCCTAACCACTCAGATGGGCATGCACCATCACAATCTTGTCTCTCTCTCCCACTACTCTTTCCTTTCTGCTAAATCCTTCTCCCTCCTGTCTCCTGATTCTGCCTCTTGAACACTACTCTCCTCTCTTTCCACATCCTATGACTCGCACTAACCCCTTTCTTCTCGGCCAGCTCGGCCCTCCCCTCCTGCTCCTTGGCTGAGTGACTCATTGCGAGCTTACAGAACAAGGCTGCTGGCAGCTGAGTGAAAATGGAGTAAAACTAAACTTCTGAAGGACCTATCATCTTTCCACTCCCTCCTCTCTACCTTCTCTTCCTCTGTATCTACTGCCAAAGCCACTTTCTATCACTCTACATTTCAAGCTTCTGCCTCTAACCCTAGGAAACTCTTTTCCACCTTCTCCTCCCTCCTAAATCCTCCACCCCGTCCCTCGCTCCGGAAGACTTTGTGAACCACTTTGAAAAGAAGGTTGAGGACATCCACTCCTCATTCACTCAGCCTATTGAGTCCACTGGTCCCACTCACACAGAACTACCCTATAACTTGACCACATTCTCCCCTCTCTCTCCAGATCAAATCGTGCGACTAGTGAGGTCTGGCCGCCCGACAACCTTCCTGCTTGACCCCATTCCCTCCTCCCTTCTCCAGACCATCTCTGGAGACCTTCTCCCATTCCTCACTTCCCTCATCAACACATCCCTGACCACTGGCTGCGCCCCCCCTGACTTCAAAATGACCCGAATCACTCCCCTTCTCAAGAAACCAACTCGCTACTCCTCTGACATTAAACTAAAGACCAGTATCCCCTCTTTATTTTCTTTCCAAAACACTTGAGCGTGCTGTCTCTGACAAACTCTATCACTATCTCTCGCAGAACTTTCTTATTGACCCTAAGAGGATATGTGCTGTTCATGTATTCTCACTACTGGTGTCCCCCAGGGCTCAGTTCTTGGCCCTCTCCTCTACTGTCTATACACAAAGTCACTTGGCTCCGTCATATCCTTACATGGTCTCTCCTATCATTGCTTTGCAGATGACACTCAACTACTTCCCCCCCTGACACCCAGGTGACGACATGCATCTCTGCGTCTCTGGCAGATATCTGAGCTTGGATGTCGGCCCACCAGCTCAACCTCAACAAGACGGAGCTGCTCTTCCTCCCGGGAAAGGACTACCTGCTCAAAGACATCATTATCACAGTTGACAACTCCAGTGTCCCCCTCCCAAAGCGCAAAGAACCTTTACGTGACCCCGGACAACACCCTGTCATTCTCTGCAAACATCAAAGCAGTGACTCGCTCCTGCAGGTTTATGCTCTACAACATCCGTAGAGTACGACCCTACCTCACACACGAAGCTGTGTTGGTCCTAATCCATCTTCCTTCTGGACTACTGCAACTCGCTGTTGGCTGGCCTCCCCGCTTTTGGCATCAAACCTCTAAAACTTATCCAGAATGCTGCAGCCCACCTGGTGTTCAGCCTTCCCAAGTTCTCCCATGTCACCCCGCTCCTCCGCACACAATCCACTGGCTTCCAGTCGAAGCTTGCATCCACTACAAGACCCTGGTACTTGCCTACAAAGCAGCACGAGACACTACCCCTCCCTACCTAAAGGCTATGCTCAAACCCTACACCCCAACCCGAGCCACCTCTGGTCTCTTGGCCCTCCCACCCCTAAGCGAGGGCAGCTCCCGCTCAGCACAGTCCAAGCTTTTCTCTGTCCTGGCACCCCAATGGTGGAACCAACTTCCCCCAGAAGCTAGGACAGCAGAGTCCCTGCCCATCTTCTTCTGAAAACATCTGAAACCCTACCTCTTCAGAGTATATTCAATAATCCCACAGCATGTCCCCCTCCCACCCAGAAACAAGGAGAATGAATGCCTGTGGTGAACTAATACTTCCACCCCTTTCTAGCTCTGACTTTGATGATAGCTACTTTATTGAGGAAAATTGTACTTACTGTGATATGTGGTTGTCCAACCTAGCTATCTTAAAATGAATGCACTAACTGTAGGTCGCTCTGAAAAAAGCGTCTGCTAAATGACTCAAATGTTGGAAAGAAGACTGAACCAGGTTTTTCATTGGGATTTTGCCTGTGCTTAGCTGTATTCCATTTCTTATCATAAACTCTCTAGTCCTTGCCGATGACAAGCATACCCATAATATGGTGCAGTTACCGCCATGCTTGAAAATATGAAGAGTGGTACTCAGTGATGTATTGGATTTGCCCCAAACAAAACACTTTGTATTCAGGACAAAGAGTTAATTTTTTGCAGTATAGTGCCTTAAACAGGATGCATGTTTTGGAATATTTTTATTCTGTACAGGCTTCCTTCTTTTTACTAGCCTTAATGACAGAGTTTTGTGGAGTAACTATAATGTTGTTGATCCATCCTCAGTTTTTTCAAATCACAACCTTTGAGCTCTAACTGTTTTAAAGCTTAATAAATAGCTTCACCATGCTCACATCTACCAATCAGTGCCCTTCTTTACGAGGCATTGAAAAACATCCCTGGTCTTTGTGGTTGAATCTGTGCTTGAAATTCACAACTCGATTGAGAGACCTTATAATTATCTGTATGTGTGGGGTACAGAGATGGGGTAGTCATCTCTGAAAAAATCATGTTGAACACTATTATTGAACACAGAATGCAACTTATGTGATTTGTTAAGCACATGTTTAATCCTGAACGTATTTAGGCATCCCTTAACAAAGGGGTTGAATACTTATTGACTCAAGACATTACAGCTTTTCATGTCCTATTTATTTTTAATATTTTATTATTATGTATAGATCAGTGACACAACATCTCAATTTAATCCATTTTAAATTCAGGCTGTAACAGAACAAAATGTAGAAAAAGTAAAGGGGTGTGACTGCTTTCTGAAGGCACCCTGAGCTGCATCTCTCTGGTGGAAGGGAGAGGTCTTTAAGTACTATGATATGTTTCATCTGCTATTAAATGACTGATAATATGTTGGAATCAGAGTCAATTAGAAATGTCTTCATTATGAGCTGCTCTGAAAAGGTAATCTCTCTCTCACCATGGTAACCAGCAACATGTAATCTGTCTCCCTGGTAACCAGCACCATGTCATCTGTCTCCCTGGCAACCAGCACCATGTCATCTGTCTCCCTGGCAACCAGCACCATGTCATCTGTCTCCCTGGTAACCAGCACCATGTCATCTGTCTCCCTGGTAACCAGCACCATGTCATCTGTCTCCCTGGTAACCAGCATCATGCCATCTGTCTCCCTGGTAACTAGCACCATGTCATCATGGTCTGTAGGAAATGGAATCTTCTAATAAAGCTGATGTTGAGTGTGAGCATCCAGTCAGATCTTTGGAAAGGTAGAAGCGTAGAACGAGCTCAGAATCACTGAGTTAAATATCATATATTATGAGTCAAAATTGCAGATGAGAATAGAGATGGTGGTAAGGCTACAACATGGTAATGCACACAGCTTTAAATAAATAAAACATTTAAAAGATGGTGCTTTCCTAAATTGGTGTATGAGGAGAAGTATGATGCAGCTGTGGCCTTAGGGATGTGTATCCTGGAGATGGCCACCTCAGTTCCATCTGGAGAGTGGAGTCTAACATCAAGACTTCTTCCAGGGTTAGCGCAATCCAGAATCCTTGGGACGTCCTTACATTAACGTTAACCCCAACCCTTACCTAACCCTTACCTTACCTGTTAAATATCAACTTCAATGGGGTGACATCAAAGTTGGGACATCCCAAGGAAACCCATTTAGACTTTTCCCTTCCTCCAGACATCTAGGACATTCATATAGTTATTTTCTCTCTTCCATGGTGCAAGAGGAAGAGAGTGAACAGGTGTGCACAATTACGTTATTGACTAACCCTGCATGGAGAGAGGAGAGTCCCAGTCTATGTAGGACCTTGGTCCTGTGTTGCAGGATTGTAGAGCACGGCATTTGCAACACCAGGGTTTTGAGTTTGAGTCCCCCTGGGGCCATCCATACCAAAATGTACACTCTTAGGGAAAAAAAGGATTGGTTCTACCTGGAACCAAAAAGGGTTCTCCTATGGGGACACCTGAAGAACCCTTTTGGAATCCTTTTTCGGAGAGTATATGCCAAAGTTGCCTTGGATAAAAGGGTCTGCCTAATGGCATATATATTTCCACTCACGCTGGTGACTTTGCGGTAGATCTGTGCTGCGTTCTGACACTCGGAGTAGGGGTACTCTGAGGTGGCCATCTCCAGGATACACATCCCAAAGGCATAGACATCCACAGCTTCATCATACTTCTCCTCGTACATCTCTGGAGCCATGAACTCTGGGGTACCTGGAGGAGAGGAGAGAGACAAGTCAATACCAGTCACAAGAAGACACACACACACACACACAGATGTACACACACACACACATCTTCTCTAGGAAAGAGACATTTGATTACACAGGACATGCCTCATAGGGTTGTAATCTGTGGCACAGTGATCTAATAATGATTATATAGTTAGAGCACTCAAAAGCCCTAAACTAGAAAAACCCAAAACATGAAATTAATCCATAAAAATAGATGACTGCAGCTAGTTAATAAACTCTTATACACTCACCAATGACACTTTTAGCAAAGGAGGCACTTTTGAGTGTGGCCAGGCCCAGGTCTCCTATCTTGACGGAGCCGGTGGGGCCGGTGATGAAGATGTTGTCACACTTGAGGTCCCTGTGGATAATGGGAGGGGTGCGGGTATGGAGGAAGTGGAGCCCCTTCAGGATCTGCCCACTCCAACGCTGCAGCAGCTTCAGCTTCATCTCCTTGAACCTCTTCAGGTACCTGCAGTAAACACATGTTATCAGGATGCATTACCAAAAGAGTACAGGCCAGACCAGTACATTCCAAACCAGAGAGGACTGTCAGAAGTTCAGATAGAAAACTATTTTTATCCATCCTTGTTTTCTATCAAGATTCTATAATCACGATAAAATATAGAAAATAATATAGAAAATATTGAAATGGTATGAATTTGTTAGGAGGAATTTTTAGAGGATATAAAACAAATGGGACAAAACAGGCACAACAGTCTCCTCTACTACAACGATGATTGAGGCCAGGTTGGGGCAGGAAGTGAAAACTCACGTTTTGAGGGTGCCTGAGGTCATGAGCTCGGTTACCAGCAGGATGCACTTGAGGACCTTGGAGTTGTCCTTCCAGGAGTCGTAGAAGCGAACGATGTTAGGGTGCTGCAGACCCTTCAGCATCTCCACCTCCTCACTGAACCTCTGCCGCTCTAACTTGGTCAGCTTACGCGTCTGCACGGAGCACAACATAGATATATTCTAGAATTATTACATACGACACAGTTAGACCATTCTAGAATTCCATTTCTATGGGCAGAGCATATTGCCAGGGAACACCCCCCCCACCCCTCAGGCCTGACTTTATGACTATTGTTTATTATCACACAATACAGAATGAATAAGCTTATCAAGATGTGTGAAAAATATGAAAATGTGTGTCCTACAGGGAGAGAACAGACAGAACCACTGACGGAGATATTTTACTGTACTAATTATTTTTTTTGTGTGAAAAACCACAGGTTGGTTGTCCATCTTGAGAACCACATTCCAGTGTTACATAATCATATTTTTCTTAAAACTTGAACTGTGACTTCTAGACATTTGGAGAGGAGGTTTCCGATAGCTGTGAGAAATGTAACCAAACACAGTATAATCACAGTGGGTAGGTTGGTCACAGTATAATCACAGTGGGTAGGTTGGTCACAGTATAATCACAGTGGGTAGGTGGGTCACAGTATAATCACAGTGGGTAGGTTGGTCACAGTATAATCACAGTGGGTAGGTGGGTCACAGTATAATCACAGTGGGTAGGTTGGTCACAGTATAATCACAGTGGGTAGGTTGGTCACAGTATAATCACAGTGGGTAGGTTGGTCAGAGTATAATCACAGTGGGTAGGTTGGTCACAGTATAATCACAGTGGGTAGGTTGGTCACAGTATAATCACAGTGGGTAGGTGGGTCACAGTATAATCACAGTGGGTAGGTTGGTCACAGTACAATCACAGTGGGTAGGTTGGTCACAGTATAATCACAGTGGGTAGGTTGGTCACAGTATAATCACAGTGGGTAGGTGGGTCACAGTATAATCACAGTGGGTAGGTTGGTCACAGTATAATCACAGTGGGTAGGTTGGTCACAGTATAATCACAGTGGGTAGGTTGGTCACAGTATAATCACAGTGGGTAGGTGGGTCACAGTATAATCACAGTGGGTAGGTTGGTCACAGTATAATCACAGTGGGTAGGTGGGTCACAGTATAATCACAGTGGGTAGGTTGGTCACAGTATAATCACAGTGGGTAGGTTGGTCACAGTATAATCACAGTGGGTAGGTTGGTCAGAGTATAATCACAGTGGGTAGGTTGGTCACAGTATAATCACAGTGGGTAGGTTGGTCACAGTATAATCACAGTGGGTAGGTGGGTCACAGTATAATCACAGTGGGTAGGTTGGTCACAGTACAATCACAGTGGGTAGGTTGGTCACAGTATAATCACAGTGGGTAGGTTGGTCACAGTATAATCACAGTGGGTAGGTGGGTCACAGTATAATCACAGTGGGTAGGTTGGTCACAGTATAATCACAGTGGGTAGGTTGGTCACAGTATAATCACAGTGGGTAGGTTGGTCACAGTATAATCACAGTGGGTAGGTGGGTCACAGTATAATCACAGTGGGTAGGTGGGTCACAGTAGGTGGGTGAACAAATACATTTTTGTGCAGAGGGAGGTATGAACGGCTTGATTCAGTCTCTGGTCTCTGAGTAAAGCTGCCAGGAGGCTGCAGTGGGTGCCTAGCTGGCGGAAAACTCTGGAGAGACCTCTAGGCTTCTGCAACCATGAATCCTGCATTCAGGCGGTTCTGGGAAAAACTTGGAGGGTATGTTTATGTTTACAATTACCTGACCACGATACCTTCCTGACACTCACGTTACCAGGCCCTGCACCCTATTCCCTTTATAGTGCACTAGTTTTGGAAATTCCCTGGTCAAATGTAGTGCACTAGGGAATAGGGTACCATTTGGGACTTCAAGCCCTATCAAGCATGGGAGGGCCTGTCTCAGGATCTGGACTATCTCAGAAAGCAAGGTATATGAGGGGAGCCCCAACGTCCATCAACTGCCAAACACTAATTAAATAAGAATAAAATAACTTTTGACCAAGGAGTTTGTATGTATACTGTATGTGGAGAATTAGTGTAACAGAGACAGGAGTATGATGCGACTACAGGCGATACATTCTAGGACTCGTATGTTAGGATTACAGTATTGATGGGAGACTGAGCTTCAGTGTCCTTGAAGGTAAACTCTGAGTAAACATCTAACAATCTAGAAATGATCCCTCTCTGATCTGATTGGGTGCTTCCACTGCCTCTGTTTTCATACAGATGACACCCACTGCATGGTAAAGACTGTCATTGAGTTGCAGCTGCAGAAAATCTGGGTACATGCGCATTCTTTTGTGTGTATGTGTGTTTCTGTGTTAGGACACGTGTGTTTAATCATAACCCTAGTGGAGAGCAGAGCCATGTCTCCTGTTGATTGACAACCTGACTGACAACCTGACTGACGACCTGACTGACCTGACTGACGACCTTACTGACAACCTGACTGACGACCTGACTGACGGTCTGACTGACCTGACTGACAACCTGACTGACGGTCTGACTGAAGGTCTGACAGATGGTCTGACAGATGGTCTGACTGTCTGACTGACGACCTGACTGACGGTCTGACTGACCTGACTGACGACCTGACTGACGGTCTGACTGACCTGACTGACAACCTGACTGAAGGTCTGACAGATGGTCTGACAGATGGTCTGACTGTCTGACTGACGACCTGACTGACGGTCTGACTGACCTGACTGACGACCTGACTGACGGTCTGACTGACCTGACTGACAACCTGACTGACGGTCTGACTGAAGGTCTGACAGATGGTCTGACAGATGGTCTGACTGTCTGACTGACGACCTGACTGACGGTCTGACTGACCTGACTGACGACCTGACTGACGGTCTGATTGACCTGACTGACAACCTGACTGACGGTCTGATTGACCTGACTGACGACCTGACTGACGGTCTGATTGACCTGACTGACAACCTGACTGACCTGTTTAACTTGAAGGTCCTCTACAGTACAGCTCACTGTGGTGTGTACGTGCATTTAGCCTCATGGTCAACCAGCCTGCCCTGGAAACCTTGACAGCTCCCTAAACCACTGAGTTTACGAGAGAGCTCACTCACTGTACCACATGACAAGCACAACACATTCAAATACAGAATAAAGAGATTTTGGCAACTTCAGAAGCGTTCCTGGAATAGCCAATGTCTTATTCAGGCATTCCTGAACTAAAGTCTGCAAGAGTAAGCATAACATTTTCTGCTAGCCTCCAAAGAGGCTCTGTAACGTGTGTCTGATTAGGGACTGATTATTATTATTATGTTGACTCATCCAAAACCGGTTTCCAATAAAGACCTATTGTTCAATTACTGAGCAATTTTGGATTGTTCTTTAATGAAACCTGTGCTAGAAATTAAATGAATTAATGTTATTATTATTATTACCCACATAGCATAAATATCAGGAATAATAGGGAATACCAGTATGTGAATTTAGAACAAAAGTAAAAGTGAAAACATCAATTGTGTTGACTTTATGCTATCACGTTATGCTATCACGTTATGCTATCACAGGATCAATTTGTTGTGTGACATGGACTAATTTCACAGTGATGTAATGATGCCGTTTAAGCATAAACACATGTACACAAGCTGCAGATAATTCTGTACGATGATTTGATGTGCCTTATTTGAAAATAGCACAATTTATGTTGACAACCATGTCAAATCTACTTAAACATGATGTGTCATCACATGCTTTCCAGATTACATAAATATCACTATATGGTTGAATTTAACACTGATACAACACAAGTGACAGACTTAACCTTGGTCTGAACATAAATAGAAACCAACAATAAGTGCTCAGACATGAAAGCTGCCAAAGAGTATTGTATTACATCCGCTATGACAGGCTCATTGTCCACCCTCCCTCCCAAAAGCCTGGAAGGGATGAGAGAGCCAAGCCTATGGGTTCATAGTGCCAACCTTGCAGCACACACACACTTACACACACTAACTGATTAATGGACTGCTGAATTTTATTTTATTATCTTGTTTTGTTTGCTCTTTTCCATATTATGTCTATCTCTGATAATCTACCCAGGAAAGGGCTGAAAATAGCCCATTTTAATATTCTGTATGTAGCCTTAGAAATTAGTTTCATGAAATCAATAACTTTCTAACATCAGATAACATTAATATATTAGCTATTTCTGAGACTCACTAAGATAATTAATTTGATGATACAGCAGTAGCAATACAAGGATATAACATCTATAGAAGAAATAGGAATGGTTATGGGGAGGCTATTCAGAGCCATATCCCTGTAATGCTTAAAGAAGATATAATTTTAAGTGTTATTGAGGTGTTGTGGTTGCAGGTTCACCTGGCACATCTAAAGCCTTTTCTTTTTGGATCTTGCTATAGGCCAACAAGTGCTAACAGTCAGTATCTAAAAAATATCTGTGAAATGCTTGATAGTGTATGTGATGTAAACAGAGAGGTCTACTTTCGTGGGGACCTGAATATTGACTGGTTTTCATCAAGCTGTCCGCTCAAGAGGAAGCTTCTCACTGTAACCAGTGCCTGTAATCTGGTTCAGGTTATTAATCAACCTATCAGGGTGTTTACAAACACTACAGGAACAAGATCATCCACATGTACTGATCACATTTTTACTAATTGATTGTTACATGTACGCTGGGAGTCGGGAAGCAAGTTCAGGGAGTGACTTTTAATAATAAATAACACAAGGATAAAACAAGAAACACAAGTAGCGTACAGACATGAAAAAATGGAACAGAAACAATAACGCCTAGGGAAAGAGCCAAAGGGAGTAACATATATAGGGAAGGTACTCAGGAAGGTGTCCAGGTGAGTCTGATGAGGCGCTGATGCGCGTAACGATGGTGACAGGTGTGCGTAATAATAAGCAGCCTGACAACCTCGAGCGCGGGAGGGGGAGTATATGTGACTAATACTGTAGAACTTTGTTCTAAAGCTGTATCCGCACCCATTGGATGCAGTGATCACAATATAGTGGCTATATCCAGGAAAGCTGGGCCTAAAATAGTGTATAAGGCATCATACAAAAGATTTTGCTGTGACTGTGGATGATGTAAAACATATTAGTTGGTCTGATGTAATTAATAAGGAGCATCCAGATGCTGCACTTGATGAATTTATGAAATTGATTCTTTCAATTATTGATGAACATGCACTTGTTAAGAAACTGACTGTTAGAATTGTTAAGGCTTCATTGATTGAGGAATTATCAATAATAACAAACCTCCTGGCATTAACAACTTAAATGGAAAGCTACTGAGGATGGTAGCTGACTTTATAGCCCCTCCTATCTGTCATATTTTTAATCTGAGCCGAGAGGAAAGTCTTTGTCCTCAGGCCTGGAGTGAACCCAAAGTCATTCCGCTACCAAAGAGTGGTAAAGCAGCCTTTACTGGTTCTAACAGCAGACCTATCAGCTTGCTGCCAGCTCTTAGCAAACTGTTGGAAAAAATGTGTTTGACCAAATACAATGCTATTTCTCAGTAAACAAATTGACAACAAACTTGCAGCATGCTTATAGAAAACAGCACTCAACATGTACTGCACTGACAGAAATGACTGATGATTGGTTAAAATAAATTGATAATAAGAAGATTGTGGGAGCTGTACTGTTAGATTTCAATGCAGCCTTCAATATTATTGATCATAACCTGTTGTTGAGAAAACGTATGTTTTATGGCTTTTCAACATCTGCCATATTGTGGATTCAGAGCTATCTATCTAATAGAACTCAAAGGGTTTACCTTAATGGAAGCCTCTCTAATGTCAAACATGTAGGGTGTGGTGTACCACAGGGCAGCTCTTTAGTCCCTCTAGTCTTTTCTATTTTAACCAATGACCTGCCACTGGCATTAAACAAAGCCTGTGTGTCCATGTATGCTGATGATTCAACCATATA
Source organism: Salvelinus alpinus (assembly GCF_045679555.1). Taxonomy (NCBI): domain Eukaryota; kingdom Metazoa; phylum Chordata; class Actinopteri; order Salmoniformes; family Salmonidae; genus Salvelinus; species Salvelinus alpinus. The sequence goes on from NC_092088.1 coordinate 79,151,344, forward strand.
CAGTGGGGAGAACAAGTATTTGATACACTGCCGATTTTGCAGGTTTTCCTACTTACAAAGCATGTAGAGGTCTGCAATTTTTTATCATAGGTACACTTCAACTATGAGAGACGGAATCTAAAACAAAAATCCAGAAAATCACATTGTATGATTTTTAAGTAATTCATTTGCATTTTATTGCATGACATAAGTATTTGATACATCAGAAAAGCAGAACTTAATATTTGGTACAGAAACCTTTGTTTGCAATTACAGAGATCATACGTTTCCTGTAGTTCTTGACTAGGTTTGCACACACTGCAGCAGGGATTTTGGCCCACTCCTCCCTACAGATCTTCTCCAGATCCTTCAGGTTTCGGGGCTGTCGCTGGGCAATACGGACTTTCAGCTCCCTCCAAAGATTTTCTATTGGGTTCAGGTCTGGAGACTGGCTAGGCCACTCCAGGACCTTGAGATGCTTCTTACGGAGCCACTCCTTAGTTGCCATGGCTGTGTGCTTCGTGTCGTTGTCATGCTGGAAGACCCAGCCACGACCCATCTTCAATGCTCTTACTGAGGGAAGGAGGTTGTTGGCCAAGATCTCGCGATACATGGCCCCATCCATCCTCCCCTCAATACGGTGCAGTCGTCCTGTCCCCTTTGCAGAAAAGCATCCCCAAAGAATGATGTTTCCACCTCCATGCTTCACGGTTGGGATGGTGTTCTTGGGGTTGTACTCATACTTCTTCTTCCTCCAAACACGGCGAGTGGAGTTAGACCAAAAAGCTCTATTTTTGTCTCATCAGACCACATGACCTTCTCCCATTCCTCCTCTGGATCATCCAGATGGTCATTGGCAAACTTCAGACAGGCCTGGACATGCACTGGCTTAAGCAGGGGGACCTTGCGTGCGCTGCAGGATTTTAATCCATGACGGCGTAGTGTTACTAATGGTTTTCTTTGAGACTGTGGTCCCAGCTCTCTTCAGGTCATTGACCAGGTCCTGCCGTGTAGTTCTGGGCTGATCCCTCACCTTCCTCATGATCATTGATGCCCCACGAGGTGAAATCTTGCATGGAGCCCCAGACCGAGGGTGATTGACCGTCATCTTGAACTTCTTCCATTTTCTAATAATTGCGCCAACAGTTGTTTCCTTCTCACCAAGCTGCTTGCCTATTGTCCTGTAGCCCATCCCAGCCTTGTGCAGGTCTACAATTTTATCCCTGATGTCCTTACACAGCTCTCTGGTCTTGGCCATTGTGGAGAGGTTGGAATCTGTTTGATTGAGTGTGTGGACAGGTGTCTTTTATACAGGTAACGAGTTCAAACAGGTGCAGTTAATACAGGTAATGAGTGGAGAACAGGAGGGCTTCTTAAAGAAAAACTAACAGGTCTGTGAGAGCCGGAATTCTTACTGGTTGGTAGGTGATCAAATACTTATGTCATGCAATAAAATGCAAATTAATTATTTAAAAATCATACAATGTGATTTTCTGGATTTTTGTTTTAGATTCCGTCTCTCACAGTTGAAGTGTACCTATGATAAAAATTACAGACCTCTACATGCTTTGTAAGTAGGAAAACCTGCAAAATCGGCAGTGTATCAAATACTTGTTCTCCCCACTGTATGTGTCAGCAACCACAGCTAATGAAGTCACTGAAACCCTTAACATGGAGTTGCAGTTTGTTTGGAAATGGGTGGTCAGTAATAAACTGGTCCTGAACATCTCTAAAACTAAGAGCATTGTATTTGTTACAAATCATTCCCTAAGTTCTAGACCTCAGCTGAATCTGGTAATGAATGGTGTGGCTGTTGAACAAGTTGAGGAGACTAAATTAATTGGTGTTACCTTAGATTGCAAACTGTCATGGTCAAAACATATAGATTCAATGGTGGTAAAGATGGGGAGAGGTCTGTCCATAATAAAGAGATGCTCTGCTCTCACTCCAAAAAGCAAGTCCTGCAGGCTCTAGTTTTCTCTTATCTTGATTATTGTCCAATCATATGGTCAAGTGCAGCCAAGTAAGCTCAAGTTCTTTCACACCGATCTTGACAAACCATTTCTGTATGGACCTTGCTTTGTGCACGGGGGCATTGTCATGCTGAAACAGGAAAGTGCCTTCCCCAAACTGTTTCCACAAAGTTGGAAGCACAGAGTCGTCTAGAATGTCATTGTATGCTGTAGCGTTAAGATTTCCCTTCACTGGAATTATTCCTCCTCAACCAAACTTTACAGTTGGTACTATGCATTGGGGCAGGCAGCGTGTTCCTGGCATCCGTCAATCCCAGATGGTGAAGCGTGATTCATCACTCCAGAGAAAGGGTTTCACTGCTCTAGAGTCCAATGGTGGCAAGCTTTATTAAGCATGGTGATCTTAGGATTGTGTGTGGCTACTCGGCCATAGAAACCTATTTCATGAAGCTCCCGACGAACAGTTATTGTGCTGACGTTGCTTCCAGAGGCAGTTTAGAACTCGGTAGTGAGTGTTGCAACCGAGGACAGAAGATTTTAACATGCTACGCGCTTCAGTTCTTCGTGGTCCCGTTCTTGTGAGCTTGTGTGGCCTACCACTTCACAGCTGAGCCGTTGTTGCTTCTAGACTTTCAACTTTACAATAACAGCACTGGATCTGCATGGAAAGGCTGCAGGAACTATTATGACCCTGTGCCAACTCCCTCCACAGTTACATAAGCAGTGTTGATGGTTGGACCATTGGTATTAAGAACTTCCTGGTTATCAGCAGCACCCCTATATGACAACTGGGAAACGGATGGACAACAGCCAACCCGGCACTAAAGGAGGCGTACAGGTCAGGAACATAACACTGTCCTCATATAACATCCAAAATGCAAGCAGTGATGTGTGTGTGAGTGCAGTATATGGAAGACTAGGTTAGGATCGAGAGAGAGAGACAGAGAGAAAGAGATATAAAAATAGAGAGAGAGACAGAGAGAGAGAGAGGCAGAGAGAGAGAGAGAGAGAGAGAGAGAGAGAGAGAGAGAGAGTGAGAGATGGAAAAAGAGAGAGAGAGAGAGAGACAGCGAGAGAGAGAGATTATCAAAATTCCCAAACCTTCCATTACAAAGCCCTCCCCTACAGAGAAATTAACCTGGAGAAGAGTCCCCTAAGCCAGCTGGTCCTGGGGCTCTGTTCACCAACACAAACAGACCCCACAGAGCCCCAGGACAGCAACACAATTAGATCCAATCAAATGATGAGAAAACAAAAAGATAATTACTTGACACATTGGAAATAAATAATTTTTTAAAAATTAGCAAACTGGAATGCTATTTGGCCCTAAAAAGAGAGTACACAGTGGCAGAATACCTGACCACTGAGACTGACCCAAAAGTAAGAAAAGCTTTGACTATGTACAAACTCACGTAAGCATAGCCTTGCTATTGAGAGAGGCCACCGTAGGCAGACCTGGCTCTCAAGAGAAGACAGGCTATGTGCACACTGCCCACAAAATGAGGTGGAAACTGAGCTGCACTTCCTAACCTCCTGCCAGCTGTATGACCATATTAGAGACACATATTTCCCTCAGATTACATAGAATGTGAAAACAAATCCAATTTTGATAAAACTCCAATATCTATTGGGTGAAATACCACAGTGTGCCATCACAGCAGCAATATTTGTGACATGTCGCCACAAGAAAAGGTCAACCAGTGAAGAACAAACACCATTGTAAATACAACCTATATTTATTTTCCCTTTTGTACTTCAACTATTTGCACATCATTATAACACTATAAATAGACATAATATAACACCTGAAATGTCTCTATTCCTTTGGAACTTTTGTGAGTGTAATGTTTACTGTTCACTTGTGTTGTTTATTTCACTTTTGTTTATTATCTATTTCACTTGCTCTGACAATGTAAACATATGTTTCCCATGCCAATAAACCTCTTTGAATTGAATTGAGAGGGGTGGGGGAGACATCATTGCATGTGGTCTAGAATGAATGCAGTACCAGTGCTGTGGCTAACTTAAGCAGTTAAAGCGGTTATCTTGTTTCTCTCCTTCTTTATGTGTCTTTAACCCATCACTACAATATGTGTAGGTCCCATATGCTCTCCAGAGGCTCCTTCAGATAGAGATCTTTGGCACACACATACACTGAGAGACAGACAGACAGTGCAGTGTGAGGAACTGAGGTACCAGTGTATACTTTCCAAGGAAAACCTGAGCTGTTCTATGAATGTAGCGGGGGAGAGGGGAGATTCAGCCCACCCTCTCTCTCACCGGGGCTAGCAATCTGAAAACCTGGCTCCCGCTTTAGTGGCGCCTAAAGCAATTAACTACACAAGCAAAAGACTACGCTGGACACAGATTCAAGATTTCTGTCTTCATGTGCATCCCAAATGGCACCCTATTCCCTATATAGTGCACTAATTTTGACCAGTGCCCAGTGCATCCCAAATGACACCCCATTCCCTATATATAGTGTCAACGGTAGTGCACTAAATAGGGAAAAGGCTGCCATTTGGGACGCAACCTTTGCAGAAATATTTAGGCTGCCGTTGACCTGGAAGTTTGGCCTGGTTGGAGGTTTTGCTAGATAGTAGGCGTGCGTGAAAGGAAGAACTGCATGTGTGCCTGACTGACTGGCCTTGGAACTGAAATAATTGTGTCATAAAACATTGTATCATCTTTTAAAGTTATTCATTTCTCAAAACAATGTCAGCAACTCTTCCCAATCTTCATTTGTGGGGCAAGAGTTGATAAGATGTTTGTCTCATGTAACGCACGCTTCCAAAAAATATTAGGCATGATTTATTGTACAGGAGTTAGTCATGTCCATCCTGGAACAAGTCAAGATTCTCAGAGATGTGAAAATCATGTACAGGTATCAAGTGTCCAGCCTCGAACTCAGGTCCTGCATGTACCTAACTGACCAGCTCTGCCCATTCAACGACATTTACCCGTTGTTGTCTTAGCTCTTCCGATCAACACCTGTGACTGCTTTATGCCTCTCTCTAATGTTAATATGCCTCTCTCTAATGTCAATATGCCTTGTCTACTGCTGTCTCGGCTAGTCCTTATTGTTTTATTTCACTGTAGAGCCCTCAGTCCCGCTCACCTTGCATTAGATAGCTCTTTTCTCCCACCCCCCACACATGTGGAGACCTCACCTGGCTTAACGGGTCCCACCAGAGGCGAAACCTCTCTCATCGTCACTCAAGGCCAAGGTTTATCTCCACTGTACTCACATCCTACCATGCCCTTGTCTGTACATTACGCCCTGAATCTATTCTACCACGCCCAGAAATCTGCTCCTTTTATTCTCTGTTCCCAACGTACTAGACAACCAGTTCTTATAGCCTTTAGCCATACCCTTATCCTACTCTTCCTCTGTTCTTCTGGTGATGTAGAGGTTAACCCGGGCCCTGTAGATGCCAGTACCACACCTATTCCCCAGGAGCTATCATTTGTTGACTTCTGTAACCGTAAAAGCCTTGGTTTCATGCATGTTAACATCAGAAACCTCCTCACTAAGCTTGTTTTATTCACTGCTTTAGCACACTCCCCCAACCTTGATGTCCTAGCCATGTCTGAATCCTGGCTTAGGAAGGCCACCAAAAATTCTGAAATTTCCATCCCCAACTACAACATTTTCCGCCAAGATAGAACTGCCAAAAGGGGCGGGGTCGCAATCTACTGCAAAGATAGCCTGCAGAGTTCTGTCGTACTACCCAGGTCTGTGCCCAAACAGTTCAAGCTTCTACATTTAAAAATCCACCTTTCCAGAAATAAGTCTCACTGTTTCCGCTTGCTATAGACCCCCCTCAGCCCCCAGGTGTGCCCTGGACTCCATATGCGAATTGATTGCCCCCAATATATCTTCAGAGTTCGTGCTGTTAGGTGACCTAGACTGGGATATGCTTAACAACCCGGCCATCCTACAATCTAAGCTAGAAGCCCTCAATCTCAAACAAATTATCAAGGAACCTACCAGATACAACCCCAAATTCGTAAACACGTGCACCCTAATTTATTTCACCTTTATTTAACCAGGAAGGCTAGTTGAGAACAAGTTCTCATTTACAACTGCGACCAGGGCAAGATAAAGCAAAGCAGTGCGACACAAACAACAACACAAAGTTACACATGGGATAAACAAACGTACAGTCAATAACACAATAGAATTTTAAAAAAATAAGTCTGAATACAGTGTGTGCAAATGGTGTGAGGAGGTAAGGCAATAAATAGGCCATAATTACAATTTAACAAATTAACACTGGAATGATAGATGTGTAGAAATACTGGTGTGCAAAAGAGCAGAAAAGTAAATAAAAACAATATGGGGATGAGGTAGGTAGATTGGATGGGCTATTTACAGATGGGCTATGTACAGCTGCAGCGATCGGTTAGCTGCTTAGATAGCTGATGTTTAAAGTTATGAGGGAAATATAAGTCTCCAGCTTCAGAGATTTTCTATTCGTTCCAGTCATTAGCAGAAGAGAACTGGAAGGAAAGGCGGCCAAAGTGGGTGTTGGCTTTGAGATTGACCAGTGAGATATACCTGCTGGAGCGCGTGCTACGGGTGGGTGGTGTTATTGTGACAAGTCAGCTGAGATAAGGCGGAGCTTTACTTAAGCAAAAACTTATAGATGACCTAGAGCCAGTGGGTCTGGCGACGAATATGTAACGAGGGTCAGACGACTAGAGCATACAGGTCGCAGTGGTGGGTGGTATATGGTGCTTTGGTGACAAAATGGATGGCACTGTGATAGACTGCATCCAGTTTGCAGTGTAGAGTGTTGGAGGCTATTTTAATGAGAAGGGTGTGCTTGAAAGGATGCACATAACTCTGCAATGTTGGATTGTATTGGAGAGAGTCTGTCTTCGAAGTCGAGGATCGGTACGATAGTCAGTTTTACGAGGGTATGTTTGGCGGAATGAGTGAAGGAGGCTTTGTTGTGAAATAGAAAGCCGATTCTAGATTTCATTTTGGATTGGAGATGTTTAATATGAGTCTGGAAGGAGAGTTTACAGTCTAGCCAGACACCTAGGTATTTGTAGTTGTCCACATATTATAAGTCAGAACCGTCCAGAGTAGTGATGCTAGGCGGGCGGGTATGTGCGGGCAGTGAATGATTGAAGAGCATGCATTTAGTTTTACTAGCGTTTAAGAGCAGTTAGAGGCAACGGAAGGAGTGTTGTATGGTATTGAAGCTCGTCTGGAGGTTAGTTAACACATTGCCCAAAGAAGAGCCAGATGTATACAGAATGGTGTCGTCTGCGTAGAGGTGGATCAGGGAATCACCCGTAGCAAGAGCGACATCGATGATATATACAGAGAAAAGAGTCGGCCCGAGAATTGAACCCTGTGGTACCCCCATAGAGACTGCCAGAGGTCCGAACAACAGGCCCTCAAATTTGACACACTGAACTCTGTCTGAGAAGTAGTTGGTGAACCAGGTGAGGCAGTAATTTGAGAAACCAAGGCTGTTGAGTCTGCCGATAAGAATACGGTGATGGACAGAGTCGAAAGCCTTGGCCAGGTCGATGAAGACGGCTGCACAGTACAATCTTTTATCGATGGCGGTTATGATATCGTTTAGTACCTTGAGCGTGGCTGAGGTGCACCCATGACCAGCTCGGAAACCAGATTGCACAGCGGAGAAGTTACGGTGGGTTTCGAAATCTGTTTATTAACTTATTAACTTTATTAGACTTTAGAAAGGCAGGGCAGGATGGATATAGGTCTATAACACTTTGGGTCTACAGTGTCTCCCCTTTGAAGAGGGGGATGACCGCGGCAGCTTTCCAATCTTTATGGATCTCGGACGATACGAAAGAGAGGTTGAACGGACTGGTAATAGGGGTTGCAACAATGGCGGCTGATAATTTTAGAAAGAGAGTGTCCAGATTGTCTAGCCCAGCTGATATGTACGGGTCCAGGTTTTGCAGCTCTTTCAGAACATCTTCTATCTGGATTTGGGTGAAGGAGAAGCTGGGGAGGCTTGGGCAAGTAGCTGCGGGGGGTGCGGAGCTGTTGGCCGGGGTTGGGGTAGCCAGGAGGAAAGCATGGCCAGCCGTAGAGAATTGCTTATTGAAATTCTCGATTATTGTGGATTTATCGGTGGTGACAGTGTTTACTTAGCCTCAGTGCAGTGGGTAGCTGGGAGGAGGTGCTCTTGTTCTCCATGGACTTTACAGTGTCCCAAAACTTTTTGGAGTTAGAGCTACAGGATGAACATTTCTGTTTGAAAAAGCTAGCCTTTGCTTTCCTGACTGACTGTTTGTATTGTTCCTGACTTCCCTGAAAAGTTGCATATCGCGGGGACAATTCGATGCTATTGCAGTCCGCCACAGGATGTTTTTGTGCTGGTCGAGGGCAGTCAGGTCTGGAGTGAACCAAGGGTTATATCTGTTCTTAGTTCTACATTTTTTTAAAGGGGCATGCTTATTTAAGGTGAGGAAATTACTTTTAAAGAACGACCAGGCATCCTTGACTGACAGGATGAGGTCAATATCCTTCCCGGGCCCGTTTGATTAGAAAGGCCTGCTCGCAAAAGTGTTTTAGGGAGCGTTTGACAGTGATGAGGGGTGGTCATTTGACCGCGGACCCATAGCGGATGCAGGCAATGAGGCAATGATCGCTGAGATCCTGATTGAAAACAGCAGAGGCGTATTTGGAGGGCAAGTTGGTCAGGATAATATCTATGAGGGTGCCCATGTTTACGGATTTAGGGTTGTACCTGGTGGGTTCCTTGATAATTTGTGTGAGATTGAGGGCATCTATCTTAGATTGTAGAACTGCTGGGGTGTTAAGCATATCCCAGTTTAGGTCACCTAACAGAACAAACTCTGAAGATATAAGGGGGGCAATCAATTCACATATGGTGTCCAGGGAACAGCTGGGAGCTGGGGGGGGTCTGTAACAGGCGGCAACAGTGAGAGACTTATTTCTGGAGAGATTTTTTAATTAGAAGCTCGAACTGTTTGGGCATAGACCTGTAAAATATGACAGAACTTTGCAAGCTCTCTCTGCAGTAGATTGCAACTCCTCCCCGTTTGGCAGTTCTATCTTGATGGAAAATGTTGTAGTTGGGGATGGAAATCTCAGAATCTTTGGTGGCCTTCCTAAGCCAGGATTCAGACACAGCGAGGACATCAGGGTTGGCGGAGTGTGCTAAAGCAGGGAGTAAAACAGACTTAGGGAGGAGGCTTTTGATGTTAACATGCATGAAACCAAGGCTTTTTCGGTTACAGAAGTCAACAAATGAGAGTGCCTGGGAACACGCAGGGCCTGGGTTAGCCTCCACATCACCCGAGGAACAGAGGAGGAGTATGATGAGGGTACGGCTAAAGGCTATCAAAACTGGTCGTCTAGTGTGTTGGGGACAGAGAATAAAAGGAGCAGATTTCTGGTTGTGGTAGAATAGATTCAGGGCATAATGTACAGACATGGGTATGGTGGGGTGCAGGTACAGCGGAGGAAAAACCCAGGCATTTTGTGACGATAAGAGAGGTTGCATCTCTGGATGCACTAGTTATGCTGGGTGAGGTCACCACATGTGTGGGAGGTGGGACAAAGGAGGTATCTGAGGCATGTTGAGTGGGACTAGGGGCTCCGCAGTAAACTAAAACAATGATAACTATCCTAAACAACAATATACAACACATATTGACATTTGAGAGAGACATAAAGCGAGGCATAAAGCAATCACAGGTGTTGATTGGGAGAGCTAGCTAAGACAACAACGGGTAAGACAACAGCTAATCAGCTAAGACAACAACAACAGGTAAAATGGCGATGAATGGGCAGAGAGGGTCAGTTAACTACACACAGGGCCTGAGTTCGAGGCTGGGACCGACAGATAAACTAAACATATACAAAATGGAGTACCGTGATTAATGAACAGTCCAGTAGGCATAGCTATGTAGCTAAGTGATCATATGGTCCAGTGAACAGCAATAGATGAAACAGGGCAGCTGCTGGGTAGTCGTTACTACCTAGCAAGCAGGAGACACAGCGTTTAAAGTTAGCAGGCCGTGGCTAGTAGAAGCGCCTGCTCCGACGTCCGGCAAAGGCCGGTTGAGGGCACAGCGGATGGAGTTACGTCGGCAGACCAGTCGTGGTGGAACGGTGGGGCTCCTTGTTGACAAAGGGTTCAGGACAGTTGGCGAAAGAGGTATTGTAGTTGTAGTAATTTTGTTTGCTAGCCGGGAGATGCACCTGGCTCGCGGCTAACTGGTGCTAGCTTCAGAACAGAGGTGTTAGCCACTATAGCCACTCAGTAGCAGCTAGCTAGCAGCGATGATCCGATGCAAAGGTTCAGAGCTTACGGCAAGAATCCGGTGGAGCAGTGGATTCTAGCTGTGTTGGGGAAGAGTCCAGGAGGCATCAGCTGTGTAGCCGAGTGATCACTGAGGAGGCCGGGAGGTGGGCCTGGCTCATAGCTAGCTTCGGGGCTGGGCCACTCGGTGGCAGCTAGCTAGCTGTGATGATCTTTGCTTTATCTTGGCCAGGTCGCAGTTGCAAATGAGAACTTGTTCTCAACTAGCCTACCTGGTTAAATAAAAGTGAAATAAAATAAACAATAATGACCACAGCTTTGTCTCCAGCCATATCCTTCCCTGCACAGTACGCCACACAAACTTATGAAATCTGAAATGAGCCCATACTTGGCAAACACAGGAGGAAAATGTTAGCAAAACATTTTTATTTGACCATTCTTCAAAACACTGTGTATGTGTGCCACTTATTGTTAGTAACCTATTTCCACTGGCTTGAGAGACCAAATTTCATGAGGCTACTGTGTCAGAATTCAATAAACATGTTATGTGTTATGTGAGGTTTCTTACACCTCTGGAGCTACTGCAGGTAAGAAACACAGGTTTAGCTGTTTTTTCAACCCAAGTGTTTTGGTACATAAATAATAATATTCTGTGTTTAGTGTACTGGAGCAGAAAACTTAACAGGCTGTGATGTTCCTTCACGGTTACATCTTACACCAGTCGTTAAGGGCCTGAGAGGAACACAGAGTTCTTAAACTGGAATTTAAGGAGTCTCCTGCATGGTACTGGCCAGGTAACAGTGGGCCTGTCCCAAATGGTACCCTATTCCCTATACAGGGCACTACTATTGACCACAGCCCCATAGGCTCTAAAAGTACTGCACCATGTAGGGAATAGGGTGCCATTTGTGATGCAGCCTCAGTCTCCTGCATGACACTGCCCAGGTAACTGTGTTTGCCAACAACACTGAGCCATTACTTCCCTAAGTAGTGAGTCCATGTTGTTTTGTCTGGTATAATGAATCCATGCTCTGTTCATATATAATGTGAGCGAGGTACAGTGCATTTGGAAAGTGTTCAAACTACTTGACTTTTTCAACATTTTGTTACATAACAGCCTTATTCTAAAATTGATTAAATAATTGTTTTCCCTCATCAATCTACACACAATACCTCATAATAAAAAAGCAAAAATTGTTTTTTAGAATTTTTTGCAAATGTATTAAATAGGAAAAACTGAAATATCACATTTACATAAGTATTCAGACCCTTTACTCAGTACTTTTTTGAAGCACCTTTGGCAGCGATTACAGCCTTGAGTCTTCTTGGGTATACACGCTTGGCACACCAGTATTTGGGGAGTTTCTCTCATTCTTCTCTGAAGATCCTCTCAAGCTCTGTCAAGTTGGATGGGGAGCGTCAATGCACAGCTATTTCCACAAAATGTGGAAAAAACCAAGAGGTCAGAATACTTCCCGAATGCACTGTATATCCCAGTGATTACAGAGGGCTGAATAACAGACGCATGAATCCATGCTTTGTTCATATATAATGTGAGCTAGGTATACCCCAGTGATTACAGTGGGCTGAATAATAGACACATGATACAGCATAGCCCACAAATCAGGCCACTCAGTTGCTTTTCCACAAAACAGTGTGTTGTCTAATGCCCATTAGTAGTCCCCATTAGATTACCAAGAGGCAATGACATTTCTGTTATAGCAAAACATGAAAGCACACTGTGTGTACACACAGGTGCCCTACTAAGCATGAATGCAATCAGGTTTACATCAAGTAGTACCCTGTAATCAAATCAGAGGAAGCTGAAGGGGGGAGCTATAGGAGGACAGGCTCATTGTAATGGCTGGAATGGAACAGAACAAAGTCAAACATGTGGTTTCCATATGTTAGATCTGTTTGGTACTATTCCATTTATTCCACTCCAGCCATTACAATGAGCCTCCTATAGCTCCACCCACCAGCCTCCTCTGAATCAAATATTAGATCAAGCTTTTTCCTGGAATGATCTACTAGGCACTTTCTAAGAACAAGGATGTACAGTGCATTCGGAAAGTATTCGGACCCCTTGACCTTTTCAAAATGTTCTTACGTTACAGCCTACACAGAGGAGGCGCACAACTGGTACAGTTTCGTCCAGGTTAGGGGAGGGTTTATCCGGCAGTGATGTTCTTGTCCCATCGCGCTCTAGCGACTCCTGTGGCGGACCGGGCACAATGCATGCTGACATGGTCGCCTCTTTAGAATGGAATGGCTCCCAAAGTTTTTGTATTTATTTTCGGTAATACCAATTACCCCATCAAAGACATTCTTTAAAAAAGTATACTCGGTCATAAAATCAAATCAAACTTTATTTGCCACATGCACCGAATACAACAAGTGTAGACTTACCATGAAATGCTTACTTACAAGCTCTTAACCAACAGTGCAGTTCAAGAAGAAGAAAATATTTACCAAGTAGGCTAAAATAAAAAGTAATAATAAAAAGTAACACAATAAGAATAACGAGGCTATATACAGGGGGCACCGGTACAGAGTCAGTGTGCAGGGGTACAAGCTAGTTGAGGTAATCTGTACATGTAGGTGGGGGTGAAGTGGCTATGCACAGGTAACAAACAAACAGTGAGTAACAGCAGTTTACAAGAGGGGGGGCAATGTAAATTCTCCGGTGGCGATTTTTATGAATTGTTCAGCAGTCTAATGGCTTGGGGGTAGAAGCTGTTGAGGAGCCTTTGGGTCCTGGACTTGGCGCTCCGGTAACACTTGCCGCGCGGTAGCAGAGAAAACAGTCTATGACCTGGGTGACTGGAGTCTCTGACAATTTTATGGGCTTTCCTCTGACACCGCCTATTATATAGGTCTTGGATTGCAGGAAGCTTGGCCCCAGTGATGTACTGGGCCGTTCGCACTACCCTCTGTAGCGCCTTACGGTCAGATGCTGAGCACTTGCCATACCAGGCGGTGATGCAACCGGTCAGGATGCTCTCGATGGTGCAGCTGTAGAACCTTTTGAGGATCTGGGGACCCATGTCAAATCTTTTCAGTCTCCTGAGGGGGAAAAGGTTTTGTCGTGCCCTCTTCACGACTGTCTTGGTATGTTTGGAACATGATAGTTCGTTGGTGATGTGGACACCAACCCCCCCCCACCTCTTTAAGGAATACCTAGGATAGGAGAAAGTAATCCTTCTCACCCCCCCCCCCCCCCTTAAAAGATTTAGATGCACTATTGTAAAGTGGCTGTTCCACTGGATGTCATAAGGTGAATGCACCAATTTGTAAGTCGCTCTGGATAAGAGCGTCTGCTAAATGACTTAAATGTAAATTGAAACTCTCGACCCGCTCCACTACAGGCCCGTCGATGTTAATGGGGGCCTGTTCGGCCCGCCTTTTGCTGTAGTCCACGATCAGCTACTTTGTCTTGCTCACATTGAGGGATAGGCCGTCTCATCGTTGTCGGTGATCAGTCCTACCACTGTTGTGTCGTCAGCAAACTTAATGATGGTGTTGAAGTCGTGTTTGGCCACGCAGTTGTGGGTGACCAGGGAATACAGGAGGGGACTAAGTACACACCCCTGTGGGGCCCCAGTGTTAAGGATCAGCGTGGCAGTGGGGGGCATCTTCCTAAATGTGAGGGTGGTTTTAACTTTCCAGACTTGGAATTGTATCAACTCACTACCCAAGGCTTTTAACCTCGCTACCCCATACAGTTAAATGCACTAAAGACGAACAATGGGTACATACTGAAGATGCACATGCTCATCCCCAGAATCTTTTACGTGTCTATTTTCAAAGGGTAAAGATAAGAACATGAACAACTTCCTACAGTAGTTAAGAACACTATAACAATATGGTAGAAAATGCAATGTATTCCACAATAACCAATATCACTCCCTAAAAAGACAACCTTATGGAAAAATACTTGGATAGCTTTTCAGAATTCACCGATAAATTGCTCCACATGGAACACTAAAGGCATAGAAATATACTGAACAAAAATATAAACGCAACATGTAAAGTGTTGGTCTCATGTTTCATGAGCTGAAATAAAAGATTCCAAAAATGTTACATGTGCACAAAACGCTTATTTCTCTAAAATTTTGTGCACAAATTTATTTACATCCCTATTGGTGAGCATTTCTCCTTTGCCAAGATAATCCATCCACCTGACAGGTGTGGCATATCAAGAAGCTGATTAAACAGCATGATCATTACACAGGTGCACCATGTGCTGGGGACAATAAAAGGTCACTCTAAAATGTGCAGTTTTGCTACACAACACAATGCCACAGATGTCTCAAGTTTTGAGGGAGCGTGCAATTGGCATGCTGACTGCAGGAATGTCCACCAGAGCTGTTGCCAGAGAATGTAATGTTAATTTCTCTACCATAAGCCACGTCCAAGGTATTTTTTTAGAATTTGGCAGTAAGTCCAACCTGCCTAACAACCGCAGACCACGTGTAACCATGCCAGCCCAGGAACTCCACATCTGGCTTCTTCACCTGCAGGATCGTCTGAGACCAGCCACCCGGACAGCTGATGAAACTGAGGAGTATTTCTGTCTGTAATAAAGCCCTTTGTAGGGAAAAATTCCTTCTGATTGGCTGGGCCTGGCTACCCAGTGGGTAGACATGGCTTCTAAGTGGTTGGGCCTATGCCTTCCCACGTCCACCAATGGCTGCGTCCCTGCTAAGTCATGTGACATCCATAGATTAAGGGCCTAATTAATTAATGTCTTTATATGATCTGTAACTCAGTAAAATGGTTGAAATTGTGGCATGTTGCGTTCATATTTTTGTACAGTATACATTTATTTCCATGACAGAATTGAAAAGTAATATTGGACTCACCAAAGTAGATAGTTTCAAATACAAGCAACATAAAAGTTACATATCATGACATTTCTATTTGAAATCTTTTGGACATCAGAGCAACTTTGAGGGAATCTTATTTGAGTCAGAAAAGGATTGGAAATCAATTAATCCGACCATCATTAACACAATGGATAACTCAAATGATTTATTACTGAAATATTGAAATAGCATTGGTGACTGAGAAAAACTAATTGGTACAACTTAAGGCCATGTGGCAAACAATAATGCAAGCAATAAGGATGTGAGTGTGAGCATGTGGGTCTTGGCAGAGGGGATGTAGTCATTGTTTTTCTGTTTGTATTTGGTGTAAAAAAAAAAAAAGAGAGAAGGAAATGACAAACAATGAAGATTTAAAAAATTAAGTATGGGCATGATATATTTTACTTTTGTTTAGATGTCCAGTTGGCCACCCTTCCACACTCTAAAAAAGTCTGGGATGTTTGGATGACCCAGCTGCTGGCTTGCAGGCATTTGTTCACTTTAAAAAGACCACGGTTGGGTTGTTGATGCTGGGTTATTGAGATATGACCAAGTGGGTCAGATCAGAAGACTGGAGACGTGCCTTAATAGTGGCGGGGTTTCAGATAGTTGTGCTGGTGCTGATCCCAAACAGGTTATAGCCATTAGTGTGTCCAACACTCGTTACACCATTAACCCATTCATCACTGTAGTCGCAACATTGACAGAGGATTAACTGTGTGGTGGGGTGGTGGGGCACCCTTTCCGCCTCATCTGTGATTGAGGCACTGGGCTTGTTTTGGGAAGGGTGACCTAGGCCCCTCTATTATTTATTTTATTTTTATTTAACGAGGCAAGTCAGTTAAGAACAAATTATTATTTACAATGACGGCCTACCCTGGCCAAACCCCGATGACGCTGGGCCAATTGTGCGTCGCCCTATGGGACTCCCGAACACGGTCGGATGTGATACAGCCTGGATTCGAACCAGGTACTATAGTGATGCCTCTTGCACTAGAGATGCAGTGCCTTAAACCGCTGCACCAATCTAGACCTCCAAGCCCCACACTCCTCCTGAGTGACCACACATGACCACATGTTTTCCCCCAAAACAGACCATGGTACACTGTCAATACCATGCAGCTGTGGTGTGATATTGTTTTTTCCTAGAGTTTAAACCAGTTTCTCTACTGATGTGGATCTACAGCTACCATCCTACAGTGCCATTCTACAGCACCATTCTACAGCACCATACTATAGCACCATACTACCATGTTACAGCACCATGCTACCATGTCACAGCACCATTCTACAGCACCGTGCTACCATTCTACAGCACCATTCTACAGCACCATTGTACAGCACCATCCTACAGTGCCATGCTACAGCACCATTGTACAGCACCATTCTACAGCACCATACTACCATGTTACAGCACCATGCTATAGCATCATGCTACAGCACCATACTACCATGTCACAGCACCATGCTACAGCAACATGCTACCATTCTACAGCCCCATTCTGCACCACCATTCTACATCACCATTCTACCATGCTACAGCACCATGCTACCATTCTACATCACCATGCTACAGCACCATGCTACCATTCTACAGCCCCATTCTGCACCACCATTCTACAGCACCATGCTACCATGCTACAGCACCATTCTACCATTCTACAGCACCATTCTACAGCACCATGCTACCATGCTACAGCACCATGCTACCATTATACAGCACCATGCTACCATTCTACAGCACCATTCTCCAGCACCATGCTACCATTCTACAGCAACATGCTACCATTCTACAGCACCATGCTACAGCCCAGGTCTACAGCACCATTCGACCATGCTACAGCAACATGCTACAGCCACATGCTACCGTGTTACAGCACCATGTTAAAACACCATGCTACCATGCTACAGCACCATACTACCATGTTACAGCACCATCCTACAGCACCATGCTACCATTCTACAGCACCAGGCTACAGCACCATTCGACTATTCAACAGGAACATTCTACAGCATCATCCTGTAGCACCATGCTACACAACCATCCTACAGCACAATGCCACCATGCTACAGCACCATTCTACAGCATCATGCTACAGCACCATAGCACCATGCTACAGCACCATTATACAGCATCATGCTACATCACCATTCTACCGCACCATGCCACCATGGTACAGTGCCATGCTACAGCACCATTCTACAGAACCATGCTACATCACCATTCTACATGACCATTCTACATGACCAATCTACAGCACCATACTACAGCACCATGCCACCATTCTACAGCACCATTCTACAGCACCATTCGACTATTCAACAGGAACATTCTACAGCATCATCCTGTAGCACCATGCTACACAACCATCCTACAGCACAATGCCACCATGCTACAGCACCATTCTACAGCATCATGCTACAGCACCATAGCACCATGCTACAGCACCATTCTACAGCATCATGCTACATCACCATTCTACCGCACCATGCCACCATGGTACAGTGCCATTCTACAGCACCATTCTACAGAACCATGCTACATCACCATTCTACATGACCATTCTACATGACCAATCTACAGCACCATACTACAGCACCATGCCACCATTCTACAGCACCATTCTACAGCACCATTCTACAGCACAATGTAGAGTGGAGCACAATGTACAGCATCTGCAGTGCCATTCTACAGCACCATGCTACAGCACAATTCTACAGTACCATGCTACCATGGTACAGCACCATGCTACAGCAACATGCTACAGCAACATTGCAGATGGAAAGAAAACGAAAGACAGATCAAAATAATGAGCACTGTAAGTGGTGGGAGCAGGAAGAGCGGGCAGCAATCAAAAACCAGGATTATGTCTACTGTATCTCTCAGAGATTGGGTAATAGAACAAACCATCCAATCAGATTCATTTTAAACAAAGAAAGCTGATCATCCAATGAAATGTGGGTCACCAAACAATTTTTATTCACATATTTTTATAGGCTGAAAAAGTTAATGATATGGATTCTGGCCCATTGTTGAGTCCAAAAAGAATATGAGTCCCACTGAAGTATTAATACACAGAGAGTGTCTCCTGTAATGATAATGGCATGTGTCATGTGCATAAAAGTAGTAAGAACAATAGCTCAATCATTACTACTGGCAGAGGGAAATATGATTTTGGTCTGTTATGTTCCACTGAGTGTTCTATGAGCGGTCTCTCTGGTCTCCCATTGGTCAGAGCCAGGTTCTACCTCCAGGAGAGAGGCTAGGCAGCAACACGGGGTAGAACATTTAGCTAACACTCACCACAGTCATCAACACGTTCTCTCCATTCGCTCATTCTCATCAACTGAAGCGGAACAATGGCATATTATGATGACTGAGGGAAACTTTTTGTAATGATTTTAGAAAAAATATTATTTTCAATGGAATAGAAATGAATTAGGATAGGGATGTAAATGAGCTGGAGAGGAGGGGCATCGACCATAGAAATGGATCAGAATAGTGATGTAAATGCACTGAAGAGGAAGGGCATCGACCATGGAAATGGATTAGAATAGGGATGTAAATGAGCTGGAGAGGAGGGGCATCGACCATAGAAATTGATTAGAATAGGGATGTAAATGAGCTGGAGAAGCATCCACACTGGCCCACCTTCACATCACAATGATGTGTTGACATTTACACTGGTCCACTCCACATCAACATGACGTGTTGACATCTACACTGGCCCCCTCCACATCATCATGATGTGTTGGCATCTACACTGGCCCCCTCCACATCATCATGATGTGTTGGCATCTACACTGGCCCCCACCACATCATCATGATGTGTTGGCATCTACACTGGCCCACTCCACATCATCATGATGTGTTGGCATCTACACTGGCCCCCTCCACATCATCATGATGTGTTGACATCTACACTGACTCCACTCCACATCATCATGATGTGTTGGCATCTACACTGGCCCACATCCACATCATCATGATGTGTTGGCATCTACACTGGCCCCCTTCACATCATCATGATGTGTTGGCATCTACACTGGCCCACTCCACATCAACATGATGTGTTGGCATCTACACTGGCCCACTCCACATCATCATGACGTGTTGGCATCTACACTGGCCCCCTCCACATCAACATGATGTGTTGACATCTACACTGCCCCCTCCACATCAACACGATGTGTTGGCATCTACACTGATCCACTCCACATCAACATAACGTGTTGACATCTACACTGGCCCCTCCACATCAACATGACGTGTTGACATCTACACTGGCCCCTCCACATCAACATGACGTGTTGACATCTACACTGATCCACTCCACATCAACATAACGTGTTGACATCTACACTGGCCCCTCCACATCAACATGATGTGTTGGCATCTACACTGGCCCACTCCACATCAACATGATGTGTTGGCATCTACACTGATCCACTCCACATCAACATAACGTGTTGACATCTACACTGGCCCCCTCCACATCATCATGATGTGTTGGCATCTACACTGCCCCCTCCACATCATCATGACGTGTTGACATCTACACTGATCCACTCCACATCATCATGATGTGTTGGCATCTACACTGGCCCACTCCACATCATCATGATGTGTTGGCATCTACACTGGCCCACTCCACATCATCATGATGTGTTGGCATCTACACTGGCCCACTCCACATCATCATGATGATGTGTTGGCATCTACACTGCCCCCTCCACATCAACATGATGTGTTGGCATCTACACTGGCTCCCTTCAAATCATCATGACGTGTTGGCATCTACACTGCCCCCCTCCACATCAACATGACGTGTTGGCATCTACACTGGCCCCCTCCACATCAACATGGCGTGTTGGCATCTACACTGGCCCCCTCCACATCAACATAACGTGTTGGCATCTACACTGCCCCCCTCCACATCAACATGATGTGTTGGCATCTACACTGGCCCCCTCCACATCATCATGACGTGTTGGCATCTACACTGGCCCCCTCCATATCAACATGACGTATTGGCATCTACACTGGCCCCCTTCACATCATCATGATGTGTTGGCATCTACACTGGCCCCCTCCACATCATCATGATGTGTTGGCATCTACACTGGCCCCCTCCACATCATCATGATGTGTTGGCATCTACACTGCCCCCCTCCACATCAACATGATGTGTTGGCATCTACACTGGCCCACTCCACATCAACATGATGTGTTGGCATCTACACTGGCCCACTCCACATCATGACGTGTTGGCATCTACACTGGCCCCCTCCACATCATCATGACGTGTTGGCATCTACACTGGCCCCCTCCACATCAACATGATGTGTTGACATCTACACTGGCCCCCTCCACATCAACATGATGTGTTGACATCTACACTGGCCCCCTCCACATCAACATGACGTGTTGGCATCTACACTGGCCCCCTCCACATCAACATGATGTGTTGACATCTACACTGGCCCCCTCCACATCAACATGATGTGTTGACATCTACACTGGCCCCCTCCACATCAACATGACGTGTTGGCATCTACACTGGCCCCCTCCACATCAACATGATGTGTTGGCATCTACACTGCCCCCCTCCACATCATCATGACGTGTTGGCATCTACACTGGCTCCCTCCACATCAACATGACGTGTTGGCATCTACACTGCACCATTGTGGGCCCCCTCCACTTTCCTCAGTAAGTCAATAGAATATGGGGCCGGTGCAGATAAGATGGACCCAGTCATATTGTGGGCTCTGAGAGGATAGACAGTGTTGATGTTTCCAGCAGCTAAATTAATAGGAGGCTCTCCGAAACCCTGCCTCTGTTTTGACACTGAACATTAACCCCTCTGTCGGAGATAACGGATACACACACACACACACACACACACACACACACACACATTCGCAGGCTAGTCCATGGTTTACGGTAGCATGATATAAAACAATAGTAGAAATGAATGATTTGTATGTTGAACCATGATGCAACTCATCATGAAAAGTGTATAATTGTATAAATGAGGGTTTAACTACTTTAGTTTAATCTGGCACTGATAAAGTGAGCATGCACCTAAAAGCAGATCTTACATGTAAACAGCAAAGCTTCCAGATCCTACTCCCTCCAGAGCCCATTTCACTGCTCCACTACTGGTTCCAGTTGGCCACCGCAGCCTGGGTGGTGAGTGTACCCCCTCACTCTCCCTTCCCTTCTGCTTCACTGTTACAAACACACATATAGTATGCCTGACCACATAGGCTACATGAGGATAACTCTCGTATCTGATAGTAAATGCTTGATAATGTTGAAATCCACTCTATTTGTTGAATGATTGGATTAGGGGAAGAAGGGTAGAGATGAATGATTTCAACATTTATTTTTCTTCACAATTGTTTTACTTTACACACATACATAACTGTATTGTGGTGTAGAGGTCTTCAAGTATCCACCTGTACCCAAATACCCGAGAGACAATCTGGGACCCAAGCACGTCCAGAATTACAACATCCAGAATTCTAAACAATGTCACAGGTCTGGGTTGGATCTGATTGTCACAGGTCTTGGGTATGTGTAATTTGAACTGAATTGAATTGTCCGGGAGGGCCCGTACAGATCCTAACAGACTGCTGGAGTAGAGAGAGAGATGTTATAATTGATGCTGCTGCTCTTGCTTTTCATGACAGTGGAGCATGGCGTGTGTCGCTTGTTGTTGTTGGCCAATCAGAAGACATCAAAGAGGCAATAGGCTACAGTCATAGAGCCTCCATGTGGCAAAAGTTAGGATATATCTAATCAATGGAATATGAAATTAAAATGCTGAAATTAAAAGTTAAAAGGAGAAGGATAGTTTACAACGACCAGGTAGGCTGCTACTTAATATTCTGAATGGAGTTGTTGTTATTTGTAACTGTAGGATGAGAAAGCGCATGCTACACTGTAGCCTCAATTAGCCTAGCTAGCTAACATTAGCTAGCTCAACTAGCTTTTGCTGGTTTGATGCAGTCAAGACAGGCACTAAGTAATCATATTGGATGATAAATAACCTAGCTATGGCAGCGATTAGTCTAGTATAGCGCGAGTCGGCTTGGTTAGCTGCTGTCTCTCGTCTCTCCATCCGTCCTCCCTGCTCCCCTTGTCACTCCCTCACAGTATGGCCCCCCGCCTGCTAGAGCGGCAACTCTCTTTCCCTCCTGTCACACTTTATCAGCTCTGGTTCATAAAGTAGCTTAAAAAATGGCTTTTCTTCTGCTTCCCTCACTACGATCGGATCGGACCAGGTCTGGATCTGACCAAGTCTATAAGGAGGGGGCTCGTTGTCCTCGGTCCGTTCGGAACGGGTATCTATATCAAAACTATATATTTATGCATATCGGGTCCGGGTGGGAAAGCCCCAGGTCTATTTCGGAACGGGTTCTACTTTTTGGACCCGTGAAGACCTCTAGAATGGTGCCTCCAGTTCAGCACTTGTCAGTCAGATTTATACACTAGTATCACCATACTATCACCATACTATACTATACTATCACCATACTATACTATCACCATGCTATACTATCACCATTCGACACTATCATCATACAGTATTATCACCATACTAAACTATCACCATGCAATACTATCACCATATGACACCATCACCATACGATACTATCATCATACAGTACTATCACCAAGCTTTACTATCACCATGCTATACTATCACCATGCTATACTATCACCATATGACACTATCACCAAACGATACTATCATCATACAGTATTATCACCATACTAAACTATCACCATGCAATACTATCACCATATGACACCATCACCATACGATACTATCATCATACAGTACTATCACCAAGCTTTACTATCACCATGCTATACTATCACCATGCTATACTATCACCATGCTATACTATCACCATGCTATACTATCACCATATGACACTATCACCATACGATACTATCATCATACAGTATTATCACCATACTATACTATCACCATGCTATACTATCACCATACTATACTATTCTATACTATCACCATATGATACTATCATCATACAGTATTATCATCATACAGTATTATCACCATACAGTATTACCACCATACAGTATTATCACCATACATAGGTGCATTTATTTTAATACTTCACTATACCACAAAACCAGAAACATCACAGGCCTACTCATTGAAGGAATAAAGGTGCTCTGTTTCATTTACATTTTAGTCATTTAGCAGACACTCTTATCCAGAGCGACTGACAGGAGCAATTAGGGTTAAGTGCCATGCTCAAGGGCACATCGACAGACGTGTTCATCTAGCCAGCTCGGGGATTCAAACCACCAACCTAGCCCAACACTCTTAACCGCTAGGCTACCTGTTGTCCTACTTCCAGCTATTTGTTGAAATCAAAGAATTTGTAGAGTTCAGAGCCCCATCAACGACTGTACAGGGAGCAGCTGGAACCAAACACATTAAGACACTTACATTACACATAAAACAAAATATAAAACAGTACATCATATAACATTATTACACCACTAGAAAATGTATAATACCACCATACAACAATATTACACCACTACATATCTACAATACAAAATGTATAATACCACCATACAACAATATTACACCACTACATATCTACAATACAACATGTATAATACCACCATACAACAATATTACACCACTACATATCTACAATACAAAATGTATAATACTACCATACAACAATATTACACCACTACATATCTACAATACAAAATGTATAATACTACCATACAACAATATTACACCACTACATATCTACAATACAACATGTATAATACTATCATACAACAATATTACACCACTACATATCTACAATACAAAATGTATAATACCACCATACAACAATATTACACCACTACATATCTACAATACAACATGTATAATACCACCATACAACAATATTACACCACTACATATCTACAATACAACATGTATAATACCACCATACAACAATATTACACCACTACATATCTACAATACAAAATGTATAATACCACCATACAACAATATTACACCACTACATATCTACAATACAACATGTATAATACAACAATATTACACCACTACATATCTACAATACAAAATGTACAATACTACCACATAACAATATTACACCACTACATATCTACAATACTGTCACGACTTCCACCGAAGTCGGCTCCTCTCCTTGTTCGGGCGGCGTTCGGCGATCGACGTCACCGGCTTTCTAGCCATCGCCGCTCCATTTCTCATATTCCATTGGTTTTGTCTTGTTCCATTACACACCTGGTTTTCATTCCATAATTACTGCATGTATTTAGTCCTCTGTTTCCCCTCCATGTCTTTGTGTGTAATTGTTTGTTTGTGATGTGGATTATTGTCGGAAGCTTTACTTTTGCCATGTTCCGTGTTTTTGGCACGTTATTGTTTTTATGTGCTGTATTTTGTGGAACGGAATTAAAGTGTGCCGTTCACTACACTCTGCTCTCCTGCACCTGACTTCGCCTCTCGTACACACCCTTGACAGAATTACACACCAAACTATGGAGTCAGCAGGAGCAGGAACCCTGGTTAGAGGAGTCAAGGAGGGCGTCCAGGAACATTCTGCTATGTTACATCATCTTGGGACCATGATGGATCACGTTGTCCAGACTATGGACCGCTGGGAGAGACAGGAAGTCTCCCCAGTGCCTCGACCAGCGCAACTGGGGTTACCTCTACCCATCCCGTCCGAACCCAGTTCCAGTGGGATGCGTCTCTCCCTTCCCAGGGAGTATGATGGGACGGCCGCACAGTGCCAGGGATTCCTGCTACAACTCGACCTCTACCTGGCCACTGTGCACCCAGCTCCCTCGGAAAGGGAGAGAGTGTCCGCCCTCATCTCATGCCTCTCGGGGAGAGCTCTGGAGTGGGCAAACGCCGTGTGGGGAGAAGAAGACGCGGCGTTGGACCACTTCGGGGAGTTCACCCGTCACTTCCGGGCCGTCTTTGACCATCCACCCGAAGGTAGAGCGGCGGGGGAATTGCTCTTTCATTTGAGGCAGGGGACGAGGATCGCCATGGAATTCGCCCTGGAATTCCGAACCTTGGCCGCTGGAGCAGGCTGGAACGACAGGGCCCTCATCGACCACTATCGGTGCAGGACGTCCGACGTGAGCTGGCCTGCAGGGATGCCACCATCTCCTTCGACCAACTGGTGAATTTGTCCATCCGGTTGAATAACATGCTGGTCACCCGCGGACGTCCAGAGGGGGCTCTGTCGGTGCCATCTTCCAGCACCCCCGCTCCGGTGCCCATGGAGTTGGGAGGGGCTGCGCGTAGGGAGACTAGAGGAGGAGCCATCACGTGCACCATCTGTGGCAGCAGAGGGCACACTGCTGGTCGGTGCCGTGTCGGTTCCTCTGGGAGTAGAGGCAACAGGCAGAGCACTCTGGCGTCACCTCAGGTGAGTCTGCACCACACTCATCCAGAGTCCTCTGTTGACCACCTGTTTGTACCTGTTTGTTTCCCTGATTTTTACCCGCATTCCCAGCATAAGGCGCTCGTCGATTCAGGTGCAGCGGGGAATTTTATCGACAGAGCGTTAACCCTTAGTTTAGGGATCCCTATTATTCCTGTAGTTAGACCTTTCCCGGTTCACACTCTAGATAGTCGACCATTGGGGTCCGGGCTAATCAGGGAAGTCACCATCTCATTGGGCATGGTGACGCAGGGGGGTCATGAGGAGAAAATCAGTCTCTTCCTCATTGACTCTCCTGCGTTTCCCATTGTACTAGGCCTTCCGTGGTTAGCTCAGCATAACCCCACTATCTCCTGGCAACAGAGGGCTCTCACGGGGTGGTCGCGAGAGTGCTCGGGGAGGTGTGTAGGGGTTTCCGTTGGTGCTACCACGGTGGAAAGTCCAGACCAGGTTTCCACCGTGCGCATCCCCCCAGAATATGCCGATTTGGCGATAACTCTCCTGGTAGACGCTGCGCTTCCCAGGAGTCACGTGTATCCCCTGTCGCAAGCGGAGACGGTGGCTATGGAGACATATGTCTCTGAATACCTGCGTCAGGGGTACATTCGGTCATCCACTTCACCCGCCTCCTCAAGTTTCTTTTTTGTGAAGAAGAAGGATGGAGATCTATGCCCGTGCATTGATTATAGAGGTCTAAATCAAATCACAGTGAGGTACAGTTACCCGCTACCTCTTATCGCCATGGCGATTGAATCAATGCATGGGGCACGCTTCTTCACGAAACTGGATCTCAGGAGTGCGTATAACCTGGTGCGTATCCGGGAGGGGGACGAGTGGAAGACAGCGTTTAGTACCACCTCAGGCCATTATGAGTACTTAGTCATGCCGTACGGGTTGATGAATGCTCCATCAGTTTTCCAATCCTATGTATACGAGATTTTCAGGGACCTGCACGGGCAGGTTGTAGTGGTGTATATCGATGACATTCTGATATACTCCGCTACACGCGCCGAGCATGTGTCTTTGGTACGCAAGGTACTTGGACGACTGTCGGAGCATGACCTGTACGTCAAGGCCGAGAAATGCCTGTTCTTTCAGCAGGTCGTCTCCTTCCTAGGGTATCGCATTTCCACATCAGGGGTGGAGATGGAGAGTGACCGCATTGCAAACATGCGTAATTGGCCGACTCCCACCACAGTAAAGGAGGTGCAGCGATTTTTAGGGTTTGCCAATTACTACCGGAGATTTATCCGGGGTTTTGGCCAGGTGACTGCTCCCATTACCTCACTGCTGAAGGTGGGTCCCGTACGGTTGCAGTGGTCGGCTGAGGCGGACAGGGCTTTTGGGCAGCTAAGAGCTGCTTACTTCGGCTCCCGTGCTGGCCCATCCGGATCCCTCTTTGGCATTCATAGTGGAGGTCCAAGGCTGGGATAGGAGCCGTGCTCTCACAGCGCTCGGGTACGACACCAAAACTCCGCCCCTGTGCTTTCTTCTCGAAGAAGCTCAGCCCAGCGAAGTATAACTATGATGTGGGGGACCGGGAGCTATTGGCTGTGGTTAAAGCATTGAAGGCGTGGAGACATTGGCTTGAATGGGGCTAAACACCCTTTTCTCATCTGGACTGACCACCGCAACCTGGAGTACATCCGGGCAGCGAGGAGACTGAATCCTCGTCAGGCAAGGTGGGCCATGTTCTTTACCCGTTTTGTGTCTACCCTGTCTTACAGACCAGGTTTCCAGAATATGAAGGCAGACGCAGTATCCCGGCTGTATGACACAGAGGAGCGGCCCATGGATCAGACTCCCATACTCCCGACCTCTTGCCTGGTAGCGCCGGTCGTGTGGGAGTTGGACGCGGACATAGAGCAGGCGTTGCGTACAGAGCCTGCTCCCCTCCAGTGTCCTGTCAGGCATATGTACGTTCCGTCTGCTGTCCGTGACCAGTTGATCTATTGGGCCCACACATCACCCTCCTCTGGTCATCCGGGGATCGGCCGGACGGTGCGCTGTCTGACTGGGAAGTACTGGTGGCCCACCTTGGCTAAGGACGTGAGGGTTTATGTTTCCTCCTGCTCAGTGTGTGCCCAGTGTAAGGCTCCGAGACACCTGCCCAGAGGTAAGCTACATCCCTTACCCGTTCCACAACGACCTTGGTCACACCTATCTGTGGATTTTTTAACCGATCTACCTCTTTCACAGGGAAACACTACTATCTTGGTCGTTGTGGATCGTTTCTCTAAGTCCTGCCGTCTCCTCCCTCTGCCCGGCCTTCCTATGGCCCTACAGACTGCGGAAGGCATGTTTACTTACGTCTTCCGGCACTACGGGGTGCCTGAGGATATACAGTGGGGAGAACAAGTATTTGATACACTGCCGATTTTGCAGGTTTTCCTACTTACAAAGCATGTAGAGGTCTGTAATTTTTATCATAGGTACACTTCAACTGTGAGAGACGGAATCTAAAACAAAAATCCAGAAAATCACATTGTATGATTTTTAAATAATTAATTTGCATTTTATTGCATGACATAAGTATTTGATCACCTACCAACCAGTAAGAATTCCGGCTCTCACAGACCTGTTAGTTTTTCTTTAAGAAGCCCTCCTGTTCTCCACTCATTACCTGTATTAACTGCACCTGTTTGAACTCGTTACCTGTATAAAAGACACCTGTCCACACACTCAATCAAACAGATTCCAACCTCTCCACAATGGCCAAGACCAGAGAGCTGTGTAAGGACATCAGGGATAAAATTGTAGACCTGCACAAGGCTGGGATGGGCTACAGGACAATAGGCAAGCAGCTTGGTGAGAAGGAAACAACTGTTGGCGCAATTATTAGAAAATGGAAGAAGTTCAAGATGACGGTCAATCACCCTCGGTCTGGGGCTCCATGCAAGATTTCACCTCGTGGGGCATCAATGATCATGAGGAAGGTGAGGGATCAGCCCAGAACTACACGGCAGGACCTGGTAAATGACCTGAAGAGAGCTGGGACCACAGTCTCAAAGAAAACCATTAGTAACACACTACGCCGTCATGGATTAAAATCCTGCAGCGCACGCAAGGTCCCCCTGCTTAAGCCAGTGCATGTCCAGGCCTGTCTGAAGTTTGCCAATGACCATCTGGATGATCCAGAGGAGGAATGGGAGAAGGTCATGTGGTCTGATGAGACAAAAAATATAGCTTTTTGGTCTAAACTCCACTCGCCGTGTTTGGAGGAAGAAGAAGTATGAGTACAACCCCAAGAACACCATCCCAACCGTGAAGCATGGAGGTGGAAACATCATTCTTTGGGGATGCTTTTCTGCAAAGGGGACAGGACGACTGCACCGTATTGAGGGGAGGATGGATGGGGCCATGTATCGCGAGATCTTGGCCAAAAACCTCCTTCCCTCAGTAAGAGCATTGAAGATGGGTCGTGGCTGGGTCTTCCAGCATGACAACGACACGAAGCACACAGCCATGGCAACTAAGGAGTGGCTCCGTAAGAAGCATCTCAAGGTCCTGGAGTGGCCTAGCCAGTCTCCAGACCTGAACCCAATAGAAAATCTTTGGAGGGAGCTGAAACTCCGTATTGCCCAGCGACAGCCCCGAAACCTGAAGGATCTGGAGAAGATCTGTAGGGAGGAGTGGGCCAAAATCCCTGCTGCAGTGTGTGCAAACCTAGTCAAGAACTACAGGAAACGTATGATCTCTGTAATTGCAAACAAAGGTTTCTGTACCAAATATTAAGTTCTGCTTTTCTGATGTATCAAATACTTATGTCATGCAATAAAATGCAAATTAATTACTTAAAAATCATACAATGTGATTTTCTGGATTTTTGTTTTAGATTCCGTCTCTCATAGTTGAAGTGTACCTATGATAAAAATTACAGACCTCTACACGCTTTGTAAGTAGGAAAACCTGCAAAATCGGCAGTGTATCAAATACTTGTTCTCCCCACTGTAGTGTCTGATCGGGGTCCCCAGTTCACTTCGAGGGTCTGGAAGGCGTTCATGGAACGTCTGGGGGTCTCGATCAGCCTTACCTTGGGTTTTCACCCCGAGAGTAACGGGCAGGTAGAGAGAGTCAACCAGGATGTGGGCAGGTTTCTGCGGTCCTATTGCTAGGACCGGCCAGGGGAGTGGCCGGCGCTCGTGCTCTGGGCCAAGATGGCACAGAACTCGCTTCGCCACTCCACAAACCTCTCCCCCTTTCAGTGCGTATTGGGGTACCAGCCGGTTCTGGCACCATGGCATCAGGGTCAGGCCGAGGCTCCTGCGGTTGACGACTGGTTCAGGCGCGCAGACGAGACATGGGAGGCTGCCCATGTTCACTTCCAGCACGCTGCGCTTCGCCAGATGAACAGCGCGGACCGTCACCGCAGTGAGACCCGTGTCTGGCTCTCGACCCGAAACCTGCCCCTCCACCTGCCCTGCCGGAAGCTGGGTCCGCTGTTTGTGGGGCCATTCAAAGTCCTGAGGAGGGTGAACGAGGTGTGTTACAGATTACAGCTTCTCATGTGTCTCTCCTCAGGCCGGTGGTGGCTGGTCCGCTCCAGCAATCTGAGGTGCGGGAGGTCCCTCCGCCCCCTCTGGACATCGAGGGGGCCACGGCGTACTCCGTTCGTTCCATCCTGGATTCGAGGCGTCGTGCAGAGGGCTGAACAGTAGTCCAGGAGCGAGGTCCTTCTTTGTGGTACGTGACCACACGACTGAACAGTAGTCCAGGTGCGACAAAGATATTGATAAAACCAAAGCAGTACTAAAAGGCGGAGCAATTAAAGCAGCTTCCCCCTGAGGTCAGAATAATCTAATCAAAATCAAACTTTTTCACATGCAACAATGTAGACTTTCCCGTAAAATGCTTACTTACAAGCCCCTAACAAACAGTGCAGTTCAAGAGTAAAGAAAATATTTACCAAATAAACTAAAGTAAAAAATTATCAAACGTAACACAATAATGTAACAATAACGAGGCCATATACAGGGGGTACCGGTACCAGATCAGTGTGCGGGGGTACAGGTTAGAGGTCATTTGTACATGTAGGTAGGGGTGAAGTGACTATGCATAAATAACAAACAGCGAGTAGCAGCAGTGTACAAAACAAATGGAGGGGGGGGGGGGGGTCAATGTAATAGTCCGTAATAGTCCGGTAGCCATTTGATTAATTGTTCAGCAGTCTAATGGCTTGGGGGTAGAAGCTGTTAAGGAGCCTTTTGGTCCTAGACTTGGTGCTCCGGTACCACATGTCATGTGGTAGCAGAGAAAACAGTCCCTGACCTGTGTGACTGGAGCCTCAGACAGTTTTTTGGGCTTTCCTCTGACAATGCCTATTATATAGGTCCTGGATTGCAGGAAGCTTGGCCCCAGTGATGTACTGGGCCGTACACACTACCCTCTGTAGCGCCTTACGGTCAGATGCCGAGCAGTTGCCATACCAGGCGGTGAAGAGGTTTATTCTTCTAAGGTTTATCGTCACTTCCTCTTGAATTTGTAGACGTGTTGCTGTGCGTTTTGATGCTGTGCGTTTTGTTGCCAACCTTACTTTGCTAGCTGACAACTTTACGTTTTTTTTTTCTTTTTACTTTTTAATTACCGTTTATATTTTTAGTTTTTCCATCACAACTTTTTTCCCTCATTCAACTTTTTCACTCCGGACGCTTTATCTGGACATGGTTCGTCAGCACTTTCAACAGCCGAAGCTAAGTAGTAACATTAACATGATGTCTTCTAATTTCAGTCGCTGTACTCATAATATACAGGACAACGATCGCCTTACGGCGAGGATAGCTGTGCTGCAAGCCCAGCTTCAGACGCAATCATTAGGCAAGGGTAATTTCAGTGTAGGAAAGGATGAAACAGCGTCTGTGCCACCAGTAAGTACAGATAGTAGTATAAACCCCCCCGCACAGTCCCCACAGCCGGACAACTTTCTCATGGCTTCTGGAGGGAAATGCTGTAGGAATGCTCAACTGGTGTCGCTCATTCAGCCGACAGAAACTTTCAACCGGTTTTCCCCATTAAGTAGCGAGTCGGAGTCTGAGGCCGAGTCTTCTCTTGTCTCTACTCCTCCCGTTACGGGGTCTGAGACGCCGAAGGCTCCCACCATTAGCTCTGACAAATTGAAAACCCTAGTCATTGGCGACTCCATTGCCCGCAGTATTAGACTTAAAACGAATCACCCAGCGATCATACACTGTTTACCAGGGGGCAGGGCTACCGACGTTAAGGCTAATCTGAAGATGGTGGTGGCTAAAGCTAAAACTGGCGAGTGTAGAGAGTATAGAGATATTGTTATCCACGTCGGCACCAACGATGTTAGGATGAAACAGTCAGAGGTCACCAAGCACAACATAGCTTCAGCGTGTAAATCAGCTGGAAAGATGTGTCGGCATCGAGTAATTGTCTCTGTTCCCCTCCCAGTTAGGGGGAGTGACGAGCTCTACAGCAGTCTCACAACTCAATCGCTGGTTGAAAACTGTTTTCTGCCCCTCCCAAAAGATAGAATTTGTAGATAATTGGCCCTCTTTCTGAGACTCACCCACAAACAGGACCAAGCCTGACCTGCTGAGGAGTGACGGACTCCATCCTAGCTGGAGGGGTGCTCTCATCTTATCTACCAACATAGACAGGGCTCTAACTCCTCTAGCTCCACAATGAAATAGGGTGCAGGCCAGGCAGCAGGCTGTTAGCCAACCTGCCAGCTTAGTGGAGTCTGCCACTAGCATAGTCAGTGTAGTCAGCTCAGCCATCCCCATTGAGACTGTGTCTGTGCCTCGACCTAGGTTGGGCAAAACTAAACATGGCGGTGTTCGCCTTAGCAATCTCATTAGGATAAAGACCTCCTCCATTCCTGCCATTATTGAAAGAGATCGTGATGCCTCACATCTCAAAATAGGGTTACTTAATGTTAGATCCCTCACTTCAAAGGCAGTTATAGTCAATGAACTAATCACTGATCATAATCTTGATGTGATTGACCTGACTGAAACATGGCTTAAGCCTGATGAATTTACTGTGTTAAATGAGGCCTCACATCCTGGTTACACTAGTGACCATATCCCCCGTGCATCCCGCAAAGGCGGAGGTGTTGCTAACATTTACGATAGCAAATTTCAATTTACAAAAAAAAAAAAAATGACGTTTTCGTCTTTTGAGCTTCTAGTCATGAAATCTATGCAGCCTACTCAATCACTTTTTATAGCTACTGTTTACAGGCCTCCTGGGCCATATACAGCGTTCCTCTCTGAGTTCCCTGAATTCCTATCGGACCTTGTAGTCATAGCAGATAATATTCAAATTTTTGGTGATTTTAATATTCATATGGAAAAGTCCACAGACCCACTCCAAAAGGCTTTCGGAGCCATCATCGACTCAGTGGGTTTTGTCCAACATGTCTCTGGACCTACTCACTGCCACAGGCATACTCTGGACCTAGTTTTGTCCCATGGAATAAATGTTGTAGATCTTAATGTTTTTCCTCATAATCCTGGACTATCGGACCACCATTTTATTACGTTTGCAATCGCAACAAATAATCTGCTCAGACCCCAACCAAGGAGCATCAAAAGTCGTGCTATAAATTCTCAGACAACACAAAAATTCCTTGATGCCCTTCCAGACTCCTTCTGCCTACCCAAGGACGTCAGAGGACAAAAATCAGTTAACCACCTAACTGAGGAACTCAATTTAACCTTGCGTAATACCCTAGATGCAGTTGCACCCCTAAAAACGAAAAACATTTGTCATAAGAAACTAGCTCCCTGGTATACAGAAAATACCCGAGCTCTGAAGCAAGCTTCCAGAAAATTGGAACGGAAATGGCGCCACACCAAACTGGAAGTCTTCCGACTAGCTTGGAAAGACAGTACCGTGTAGTATCGAAGAGCCCTCACTGCTGCTCGATCATCCTACTTTTCCAACTTAATTGAGGAAAATAAGAACAATCCAAAATGTCTTTTTGATACTGTTGCAAAGCTAACTAAAAAGCAGCATTCCCCAAGAGAGGATGGCTTTCACTTCAGCAGTAATACATTCATGAACTTCTTTGAGGAAAAGATCATGATCATTAGAAAGCAAATTACGGACTCCTCTTTAAATCTGCGTATTCCTCCAGGGCTTAGCTGTCCTGGATCTGCACAGCTCTGCCAGGGCCTGGGATCGGGAGAGATACTTACGTGTTTTAGTACTATATCTCTTGACACAATGATGAAAATAATCATGGCCTCTAAACCTTCAAGCTGCATACTGGATCCTATTCCAACTAAACTACTGAAAGAGCTGCTTCCTGTGCTTGGCCCTTCTATGTTGAACATAATAAACGGCTCTCTATCCACCGGATGTGTACCAAACTCACTAAAAGTGGCAGTAATAAAGCCTCTCTTGAAAAAGCCAAGCCTTGACCCAGAAAATATAAAAAACTATCGGCCTATATCGAATCTTCCATTCCTCTCAAAAATTTTAGAAAAAGCTGTTGCGCAGCAACTCACTGCCTTCCTGAAGACAAACAATGTATACGAAATGCTTCAGTCTGGTTTTAGACCCCATCATAGCACTGAGACTGCACTTGTGAAGGTGGTAAATGACCTTTTAATGGCGTCAGACCGAGGCTCTGCATCTGTCCTCGTGCTACTAGACCTTAGTGCTGCGTTTGACACCATCGATCACCACATTCTTTTGGAGAGACTGGAAACCCAAATTGGTCTACACGGACAAGTTCTGGCCTGGTTTAGATCTTATCTGTCGGAAAGATATCAGTTTGTCTCTGTGAATGGTTTGTCCTCTGACAAATCAACTGTACATTTCGGTGTTCCTCAAGGTTCCGTTTTAGGACCACTATTGTTTTCACTATATATTTTACCTCTTGGGGATGTTATTCGAAAATATAATGTTAACTTTCACTGCTATGCGGATGACACACAGCTGTACATTTCAATGAAACATGGTGAAGCCCCAAAATTGCCCTCGCTAGAAGCCTGTGTTTCAGACATAAGGAAGTGGATGGCTGAAAACGTTCTACTTTTAAACTCTGACAAAACAGAGATGCTTGTTCTAGGTCCCAAGAAACAAAGAGATCTTCTGTTAAATCTGACAATTCATCTTGATGGTTGTAAAGTCGTCTCAAATAAAACTGTGAAGGACCTCGGCGTTACTCTTGACCCTGATCTCTCTTTTGACGAACATATCAAGACTGTTTCAAGGAGAGCTTTTTTCCATATACGTAACATTGCAAAAATCAGATATTTTCTGTCCAAAAATGATGCAGAAAAATTAATCCATGCATTTGTTACTTCTAGGTTAGACTACTGCAATGCTCTACTTTCCGGCTACCCGGATAAAGCACTAAATAAACTTCAGTTAGTGCTAAATACGGCTGCTAGAATCCTGACTAGAACCAAGAAATGTGATCATATTACTCCAGTGCTAGCTTCCCTACACTGGCTTCCTGTTAAGGCAAGGGCTGATTTCAAGGTTTTACTGTTAACCTATAAAGCGTTACATGGGCTTGCTCCTACCTATCTTTCCGAGTTGGTCCTGCCGTACATACCTACACGTACGCTACGGTCACAAGACGCAGGCCTCCTAATTGTCCCTAGAATTTCTAAGCAAACAGCTGGAGGCAGGGGTTTCTCCTATAGATCTCCATTTTTATGGAATGGTCTGCCTATCCATGTGAGAGACGCAGACTCGGTCTCAACCTTTAAGTCTTTACTGAAGACGTATCTCTTCAGTAGGTCATATGATTGAGTGTAGTCTGGCCCAGGAGTGTGAAGGTGAACGGAAAGGCTCTGGAGCAACGAACCGCCCTTGCTGTCTCTGCCTGGCCGGTTCCCCTCTCTCCACTGGGATTCTCTGCCTCTAACCCTATTACAGGGGCTGAGTCACTGGCTTACTGGTGCTCTTTCATGCTGTCCCTAGGAGGGGTGCGTCACTTGAGTGGGTTGAGTTACTGACGTGATCTTCCTGTCTGGGTTGGCGACCCCCTTGGTTTGTGCTGTGGTGGAGATCTTTGTGGGCTATACTCGGCCTTGTCTCAGGATTGTAAGTTGGTGGTTGAAGCACAGCGGGGGCTGTGCTTTGGCAAAGTGGGTGGGGTTATATCCTTCCTGTTTGGCCCTGTCCGGGGGTATCATCGGATGGGGCCACAGTGTCTCCTGACCCCTCCTGTCTCAGCCTCCAGTACTTATGCTGCAGTAGTTTGTGTCGAGGGGCTAGGGTCAGTTGGTTATATCTGGAGTACTTCTCCTGTCTTATCCAGTGTCCTGTGTGAAATTAAGTATGCTCTCTAATTCTCTCCTTCTCTCTTTCTTTCTCTCTCTCGGAGGACCTGAGCCCTAGGACCATACGTCAGGACTACCGGGCATGATGACTCCTTGCTGTCCCCAGTCCACCTGGCCTTGCTGCTGTTCCAGTTTCAACTGTTCTGCCTGCGGTTATGGAACCCCTACCTGTCCCAGACCTGCTGTTTTCAACTCTTAATGATCGGCTATGAAAAGCCAACTGACATTTATTCCTGATTATTATTTGACCATGCTTGTCATTTATGAACATTTTGAACATCTTGGCCATGTTCTGTTATAATCTCCACCCGGCACAGCCAGAAGAGGACTGGCCACCCCTCATAGCCTGGTTCCTCTCTAGGTTTCTTCCTAGGTCTTGGCCTTTCTAGGGAGTTTTTCCTAGCCACCGTGCTTCTACACCTGCATTGCTTGCTGTTTGGGGTTTTAGGCTGGGTTTCTGTACAGCACTTCGAGATATTAGCTGATGTACGAAGGGCTATATAAAATAAACTTGATTTGATTTGATGCAACCGGTCAGGATGCTCTCGATGGTGCAGCTGTAGAACTTTTTGAGGATCTGGGGACCCATGCCAAATCTTTTCAGTCTCCTGAGGGGGAAAAGGTTTTGTTGTGCCCTCTTCGCGACTGTCTTGGTGTGTTTGGACCATGACAGATTGTTGGTGATGTGGACACCAAGGAAATTGAAACTCTCGACCCGCTCCACTACAGCCCCTGTCCGGCCCGCCTTTTGTTGTAGTCCACGATCAGCTCCTTTGTCTTGCTCACATTGAGGGAGAGGTTGTTGTACAGGCACCACACTGCCAGGTCTCTGACGTCCTCCCTATAGGCTGTCTCATCGTTGTCAGTGATCAGGCCTACCACTGTTGTGTCATCAGCAAACTTGATGATGGTGTTGGAGTCGTGTTTGGCCACGCAGTGGTGGGTGAACAGGGAGTACTGGAGGGGACTAAGTACACACCCCTGAGTGTCCCCAGTGTTGAGGATCAGGGGCCCCAGTGTTGAAGTCTAGGATCCAGTTGCAGAGGGATGTGTTTAGTCCCAGGGTCCGTAGCTTAGTGATGAGCTTCGTTGGCACTATGGTGTTGAACGCTGAGCTGTAGCCAATGAACAGAATTCTCACATTGGTGTTCCTTTTGTCCAGGTGGGAAAGGGCAGTGTGAAGTGCGATTGAGATTGCGTCATCTGTGGATCTGTTGGGGCGGTATGCGAATTGGAGTAGGTCTAGGGTATCCGGGAGGATGCTGTTGATGTGAGCCATGACCAGCCTTTCAAAGCACTTCATGGCTACCAACGTGAGTGCTATGGGGCGGTAATCATTTAGGCGGGTTACCTTCGCTTCCTTGGGCACAGGGACCATGGTGGTCTGCTTGAAACATGTAGGTATTACAGACTCAGTCAGGGAGAGGTTGAAAATGTCAGTAAAGACACTTGCCAGTTGGTCTGTGCATGCTTTGAGTACATGTCCTGGTAATCCATCTGGCCCCGCACCTTTGTGAATGTTGACCTGTTTAAAGGTCTTGCTCACATCGGCTACCGAGAGCGTTATCACACAGTCATCCAGAACAGAATAATGTAGTGGTAACTACACCAACAACGGCCACCTTAAAGCTCATTAGAGGTGATTAGGGGCCTTAACCCAGCTAAAGCCTCCTTGTCCTATAGAGAGAGAGAGAGAGAGAGAGAGAGGAGAAACCAAACCACCATGAACAACTGAACATGGCAGCTAGCCAGAGTAAGGCAGGTAACCAACTGGCCTCTAAACCAAACTAAACTATATTCTGAGAGATGTCGGTGAAGAAAGGGGAATAAGAATCAGGTCAAATTCCCTTGTCTACATCCCAAATGCCACCTTTTTCCCTTTATAGTGGACTAAATAGGGAATAGGGTGCCATTTGGGATACACACACCTTGTCTCTCAGCTCCTTGAAGGAGATCCAACTGTGTCCTGGCTGCTGCTGTCCAGGCCTGGGCCTCTGTTGCTCAGTAGCCACCACCCTCAGTGGGAGATCTATTTTTATGGGATGTGTTTCAAACAGAAACAACACTTGGCATTTCTATACAAACAATGTTTTCAAAGATTTGATTTACCACAATACATGGGAGTGGTCCCAAGATGACGCGGCAGCCCTTCTCTATCTCTCAATGTAAAATAAAGGAACATTCATCACAACTTCTCCCTATAAGAAGTCTTCCCTGACCCACCTCCGCTCAACATACGGCACGGTAAGGGTTAGGGGAGGCGTCACACTTGGATTGGTAAAAAAAAGTTAGATAAAAAAAAGATATAGTATATTATATAATTCACGGATTATATTTTAAATGCTCATAAAAGTGTACTGTGTACCTTTTCCTGTTTCAAAAATATATTGTTCAAAACAAGCTGTTCAGTTACTTACTACTCTGCCCCTCAGTGATTCTGCCAGCAGCAGCTCCGCAGGCACATAGGCGTGCTAACATTGCTTGGATTGTTTTCAACCTAGTCTCAGAGCATTTCGTATTATACTGTATGTAAATCTAAGACACTCCATTTAGTATAATATGTTACGTTTCAAATGGTATGTATTAATCTGTGGATGTCTATCACCCATTTCGTATGATACGTTACGAATTACAATTTGTATTATAAGTTTAAATTGAAAAACGTACAATATGTTACAAATTCGCTGAATGTATGAAATGTTACGAATTCTAGCTAGTTGGCTAACGTTAGTTAGCTGGCTATCGTTTTCTAGGCTAGCGATGATGGTGAGAGGTAGGGGAAGTGTTAGCTAAAAGGATTAAGGTTAGGGTTGGGGGAAGAGTTAGCTAGAATGCTAAGTCATTGCAAAGTAGCTAAAAAGTTGAAAAGTTGCTAATTAGCTCAAATGCTGTCCGTGATGAGATTCAAACTCGCAACCTTTGAGTTGCTAGACATTCACGTTGTACACCCACCCACCTCGACCAACCAACCACCCTACTTTTGTTTTTGACTTAAGTAACCATCTGTCTTACGTAACCATACCAAACGTAACATATCATACTAATTTGAGTGTCCCAGATTTACAATTACTTTGTTATGTCTAGTCTATGAAACCAGGTTTTCCCAGCTATTTGCTATGAGGAAGAACTGCCCCAATGAAATCGCAGGATTTCATAGCATATATTATAACAGCACAAAGTAAATGGACCATCCTGGGCCACTTAAATGTGCGTTCAGTCAGAACTTCTGTATCTGCTCTAGTCTCCCTCCCAGTCTCTCGCGCCAGACGACTTACTTCTGGAAGCGAGACTAGATCTGCTCTATCAGGTGGTGCTAAAGCTAATTGTAATTAACTTGTAAATAACAGTCATGGGAGCCTGGGACCTGATAAACCGGACATCTACATCCAACAAGAGTTGAAGGAAAGAGAGATACACTAGCTAGAACCTTCTCATCGGGGATCTGGTAGGACAAAAAAGCATAACTGTGGCTGGCCAATTTTATTGCTTCCCCCCATGTTCATCAGGTTCTACTGTAGGTGATAGGGCGACATGTTGTGTGTACTAAAACAGCATGCTCCCCATGACAATTTCAAGATGATCTAAACTAATATCTGACTAATTCGGAAACATTAAGTTATTTCAGAATGAAAGTTAACTGGCTAGTGCGTCATACTTTGTGACATTGTGTTAGCTATCCCTAGTTAGATCATGTATTTTCAAAGGTAGATAACTGGTTCATTTGACCAATGAATCAACCAAATGTTTCTCAAACTTGCTAAAGCTAGCCATTGAATGAGCGTGTGGGGAGTGGTTCAGACAGACACCATAAAAGAACCCTCAATACAAATGATTCATACATAACTGTAACAGGCGTCTAAGTCGTTCTCCTCCTCGGACGAGGAGGAGCAAGGATCGGACCAAAATGCAGCGGGTGATGAATACATGATGAATTTATTAGACAAGACGAAACACGAAGTACACTTGAATAAATTACAAAATAACAAAAACGACGTAGACCGACCTGAACATGAGAACTTACATAAAACGAAGAACGCAGGAACAGACTAGACAAACGAAACAGTCCCGTGTGGTACAAACACTGACACGGAAGACAATCACCCACAAACAAACGGTGTGAACAGCCTACCTTAATATGGTTCTCAATCAGAGGAAACGTAAAACACCTGCCCCTGATTGAGAACCATATCAGGCTAATTAACAATGAACCTAAACATAGAAACACATAACATAGAATGCCCACCCAGCTCACGTCCTGACCATACTAAACAAAGACAAAATAAAGGAAATAAGGTCAGGAACGTGACAATAACAGTGAGTGAATAATCTAATAGCACAGTCAGTCAATAGGTGTCTCTTATGGGATTGAGGATTTGTAGTTGAGTGAGGGAAGAATTAAAATCATCTGCGACTTTGGCAGTTCCTAGTTTACATGTGAGCAAGGCTGAGAGAGACAGGCAGGGAGCTGGTGTTACTGATTGGTACTGAAAACACAGCTTAGAGGGGATCATGGCAGGCAGGCTGGCCGGCCAGGCAGACTGGCTCAGTTGGAGCAGCAGTCCGTTGACAGGTTGACATCCTGGCATGCAAGAGCCACAGGAGCCAGCTCAATGTCACAGAGAATATGGATTACCAACCAATGTCACAGATTGCTCTGGAACTTTCACCACAGGGAGACCCATGAGGTTGTTGAGGTTTTGTACTGAGAGTGTAGGCCTATGAATTAGGCCTATTCTAAGGTGAAGGAGAAAAGTATAGGCCTAGGACTCTGAGGTGTCTATGTCCCACCTGGTCCACTGTCACTACATAACCTACTACTGGCAGTTGGTAGTGTCATAGCAGTGTCACCAAGCATCAGGCTAATTATCCCCATGAACTACATCACATGCACAAAAATAAATAAGAATAACTTCTATGGTGCCAATAGATTTAAATTAAGGATGTCTATCATATTAGCAATTCAGCACGAGAAAAAAGGTCTGATGACATCATGATCACCATTGTTTCATGACAATAATGTAAAATGATGTCTGTCACTCACCTGCAGCTCGCACCATGCCACTTCCACAGTAGTCTCTGTGTCCAGTCCTTTATAAACGGTCTTAAACGAACCCCTCCCAATCTCAATGTTGAATTTCAGGTATCTTCCATCAGGTGAGGTGGCCACAGCTTTGGTCTCAATGTCCTCCCTCTCCTCCTGTTCCCATTTGCGTTCATACGGACTGCGTGACAACACGTCGTGTGGTTTGTTTTGAACAAGCTCATTGTCTGAGTCCGAGCTGGCATCTTGTCTGTTGGGGCTCTGGATCGAGCTCCAGTTGTTCACCAGAGGGGTGACCGGGTCCTTGACTTGGGTACAGGGGGACTTGCTGACGGTGATGCTCGCGCCCGGGATGGAGACCGGAGATGGAGACGCCAACGGAGTCTCCGTTTTGTGGTCCTCAACTCTGGCCTCCGTTAAAGTTAAAATATTCTCCGCGGACCCGGAAAGAGCATTTGAAAGCGCTCCACCATAGAGTTGTGGGTCGATGTCCATGTTAATTTTGTGAAGTCCATAAGAGTTTCTCCTGGCACCCAAGTTGTTCTTCCGTGTCATCGACGGGACCCGGCCAGATAAGCAGTCATCTTTCAGTTCGACGGAAAGGCTTGGGAAGCCGCGTCCAGCTACCTCAAACTCCGTGTGTGACATTGTAACGGTTCGTATTCTGATTTCCGAGACTTAAAAAAAGAAATAAGAAAATTAAACCCGGCCGTTACCTTAATAAAACAGCATGCTATTTTACACATATCTTTCAGCAATTGACGCTACTTTCCATTGTAGCCTAGTTATACATTTTTACACATTAGTTTAGTTGTGGAACATAGGGTAAAATGTGTGGCACGTAGCCTAGTACAAGACAATTAGGTCAATATAGACTGACAAAAACAAGTATTCTCAATTTTGCAATTGAATTGAAATAGCTTACCTGAAAAGGTGTTCAAATTCACAAAATGCGTCTCCGATAATCCGAGTCGACCGGACCGTTCATTGCTCTTGTATGTGTGAGTCGTCAACTCAGCTGTAACCTCTAGTGAAGAAATGAAAGCCTCTGTCTATATCGACCGAGACCCGCGCGCGCTCTCAACTCCGCCCCATAAACAGTCTCCTGTAGTTTACCTGGGCAA
This sequence comes from Salvelinus alpinus, assembly GCF_045679555.1. Taxonomy (NCBI): domain Eukaryota; kingdom Metazoa; phylum Chordata; class Actinopteri; order Salmoniformes; family Salmonidae; genus Salvelinus; species Salvelinus alpinus. The sequence goes on from NC_092088.1 coordinate 79,193,379, forward strand.
TGTGACGCAGCATACAGCGCTTGATTCACAAACAAGAGCCTCTTCTCAATGCCTCTTCTGACTGACTTCATGAGGTATATGTCCATTCGTGTGTATATTCCTTATTTTCTTTGGAATCGTTGATAACATGATTTTCCTGTTCTGAGTTAGGTTATGTGGGTAAAAAGCATTTAAATTACAATACTGTTATCTCTGTCTGTGTGCATGTAAGGTGTTAAACAACAACCCCAAACACAGAGCTCCTATGAATCAGTTATGTAATTAATGAATCAGGTATGTTATTAATGAATCAGTTATGTAATTATATTACCAAATACCATAGAACCAAGTAAACATGGTGAGGGGAATCCGAGCAGCATGGGATTAACCTCATAGCCTAATGGAGGTCAGTAATGGCACAGGGGCATGTCTCCCTTTCTTGCATCCCAAATTGCTCTATATTCCATATAAAGGGCTCTCTCTAGCTGCTACTTTTACACTGAACAAAAATATAAACACAACATGCAACAATTTTTAAGATTTTACTGAGCTACAGTTCATATAAGGAAATTAGTCAATTGAAATTAATTAATTAAGCCCTAATCTATGGATTTCACAACTGGGAATACAGATATGCATCTGTTGGTCACAGTTACCTTAAAAAAAAGGTAGGGGAGTGAATCAGAAAACCAGTCAGTATCTGGTGTGACCACCAATTGCCTCATGCAGCACGACACATCTCCTTCCCATAGAGTTGATCAGGCTGTTGATTGTGGCCTGTGGAATGTTGTCCCACTGGAGACTTATATCTCCCTCACTAACTTTAAGTGTCAGCTGTCAGAGCAGCTTACCGATCGCTGCAGCTGTACACAACCCATCTGTAAATAGCCCATCCAACCAACCAAACCCATATTTGTTTTTGTTTTTCTGCTCTTTTGCACACCAGTATTTCTACTTGCATATCCTCATCTGCACATATATCACTCCAGTGTAAATTGCTGAATTTTAATTACTTCGCCACTATTGGCCTATTTATTGCCTTACCTCCTTACTTCATTTGCACACACTGTATACAGATTTTTCTATTGTGTTATTGACTGTACGATTGTTTATCCCATGTGTAACTCTGTTGTTTTTGTTGCACTGCTTTGCTTTATCTTGGCCAGGTTGCAGTTGTAAATGAGAACATGTTCTCAACTAGCCTACCTGGTTAAATAAAGGTGAAATATATATATATATTTAAAACTCCTCTTCAATGGCTGTGCGAAGTTGCTCTATATTGGCGGGGACTGGAACACGCTGTTGTACTTGTCGATCCAGAGCGTCCCAAACATGCTCAATGGGTGACATGTCTGGCAAGTATGCAGGCCATGGAAGAACTGGGACATTTTCACGTTCCAGGAATTGTGTACAGATCCTTGCGACATGGGGCCGTCCATGCATTATCATGCTGAAACATGAGGTGATGGCGTTGGATGAATGGCACAACAATGGGCCTCAGGATCTCGTCACGGTATCTCTGTGCATTCAAATTGCTATCGATAAAATGCAATTGTGTTCATTGTCCATAGCTTATGCCTGCCCATACCATAACCCCACCGCCACCATGGGGCACTCTGTTGACAACGTTGACATCAGCAAACCGCTCACTCACACACCGGTACAGTTGAAACCGGGATTCATCCCTGAAGAGCACACTTCTCCAGCGTGCCAACGGTCAGGTAAAGACCCTGGTGAGGACAACAAGCACGCAGATGAGCTTCCCTCACACAGGTTTTTACCATTTGTGCAGAAATTCTTTGGTGCGGGTGGATGGTATCAGACGATCCCGCAGGTGAAGATGCCGGATGTGGAGGTCCTGGGCTGGCAGGGTTACACTTGGTCTTCGGTTTTGAGGCCAGTTGGACGTACTGCCAAATTCTCTAAAATGGCATTGGTAGAGAAATTAATATTAAATTCTCTGGCAACAGCTCTGGTGGACATTCCAGCAGTCAGCAAGCCAATTGCACGCTCCCTCAAAACTTGAGACATCTGTGGCATTATGTTGTGGAACAAAACTTCATATTTTAGAGTTGCCTTTTATTGTACCCAGCACAAGGTCCACCTGTGTAATGATCATGCTTTTTAATCAGATTCTTGATATGCCACACCTCTCAGGTGGATGGATTATATTGGCAAAGGAGAAATGCTCACTAACAGGGATGTAAACAAATTTGTGCACAAAATCTGAGAGAGATAAGCTTTTTGTGCATATGGACAATTTCTGGGATCATTAATTTCAGCTCATGAAAACATCGGACCAACACTTTACATGTTGCGTTTATATTTTTGTTTAGTGTATTTACTGTAGCTCTGTACAGGAAACATGGATTGTCTGGATTCTTCCCATGCCCTCACAGGCTTCCACAGTCCACCACATAGGCACAGACAGGGTGTACTGGTCAAGTTCCAAGATGCGGTGTTCTGTTAATAAGGTTGTTTTGGATCAAACTGATAACTCATATGACCAATAATGTGTTCATAAAATATGCTTCAACTCTCTTCTAATAAGGAATGCTTGACTATGAGGGCACAACATGGTTCTGGCAATGAATTCTTCCCTCATGCAGTTGTCCTTCTTGGTCTCATCATAAACAGTGAAAGAAAGGCAGAGTGAGAGCCATGGGCTGTGTCCCAAACAGCAGTCCCTATAGTGCACTATGTTTGACCAGAATCCCACTATATAGAGAATACGGAGCCAATATAGACGCAGATGAAACACTGAGCCATGATGATAGTAGAGTGGGAGACAGAGCTTCTCTCCCATAGGCTGAAACAAGACACTTATCACCAAGGCCACAGTCAGCCACACCTGTCACACTACAGTGAGTTATCAGCAAACACGCACAAGAGTCAGCTCAGCTGGACCAAGGACCAAGCTTATGGAGACATTCCACATGATCAGCTGGTGATTGTAATAAGTGCATTCAGAAAGTATTCAGACCCCTTGACTTTTTCCACATTTTGTTACTTTACAGCCTTATTCTAAAATGGATTAAAATCTACACGCAGCACCCCACAATGACGAGGCAAAAACAGGTTTTTAGAAATGTTTGCTAAAATATTAAAACTAAACAAAAACATCACATTTACATAAGTATTCAGACCCTTTACTCAGACTTTGTTGAAGCACCTTTGACAGAGATTACAGCCTCGAGTCTTCTTTAGTATGACGCTACAAGCTTGGCACATTTGTATTTGTGGAGTTTCTCCCATTCTTTTCTGCAGATCCTCTCAAGCTCTGTCAGGTTGGATGGGGAGCGTCGCTACACAGCTATCTGTGTAGGTCTCTCCAGAGGTTCGATCGGGTTCAATTCCAGGCTCTGGCTGGGCCACTCAAGGACATTCAGAGACTTGTCCTGAAGCCACTCCTGCATTGTCTTGGCTGTGTGCTTAGGGTCATTGTCCTGTTAGAAGGTGAACCTTCGGCCCAGTCTGAGGTCCTGAGAGCTCTGGAGAAGATTTTCATCAAGGATCTCTCCGTTCATCTTTCCCTTGATCCTGACTAGTGTCCCAGTCCCTGCCACTGAAAAACATCCCCACAGCATGTTGCTGCCACCACCATGCTTCACCATAGGGATGGTGCCAGGTTTCCTCCAGATGTGACGGTTGACATTCAGGACAAAGAGTTCAATCTTGGCTTCATCACACCAGATAATCTTGTTTCTCATATTCTGAGAGTCGTTAGGTGCCTTTTGGCAAACTACAGGTGGCCTTTCATGTGCCTTTTACTGAGGAGTGGCTTCCATCTGACCACAAAGGCCTGATTGATGGAGTGCTGCAGAGATGGTTGTCATTCTGGAAGGTTCTCCCATCTCAACAGAGGAACTCTGGAGCTCTGTCAGAGTGACCATCGGGTTCTTGGCCACCTCCCTGACCAAGGACCTTTTCCGCCGATTGCTCAGTTTGACCGGGCAGCCAGCTCTAGAAAGAGTCTTGGTGGTTCCAAACTTCTTCCATTTAAGAATGATGAAGGCCACTGTGTTCTAGGGGACTGTCAATGCTGCAAAGATGCTTTGGTACACTTCCCCTGATCTGTGCCTCGACACAATCTTGTCTCGGAGCTCTACGGTCAATTCCTTCGACCTCATGGCTTGGTTTTTGCTCTGACCTGCACTATCAAGTGTGGGACCTTATATAGACAGGTGTGTGCCTTTCCAAATCATGTCCAATTAATTAAATTTACCACAGGTGGACTCCAATCAAGTTGTAGAAACATCTCCAGGATGATCAGTGGAAACAGGATGCACCTGAGCTCAATTTCTAGTCTCATTGCAAAGGGTCTGAATACTTATGTAAATAAGTTGTTTTTTATTTGTAATACATTGGCAAAAAATTATAGAAATCTGTTTTCACTTTGTCATTATGGGGTATTGTGTGGATGTTGATGAGGGAAAACATTTATTTAATCAATTTTAGAATAAGGCTGTAACGTAACAAAATGTGAAAAAGGTAAAGGGGTCTGAATACTTTACGAATGAACTGTAGGTAAACACAGTAACATCCCAGTCAGTCTGTCTAGTGATTCCTGGGAAATTACTACCAACACGGTTGTGTAAGGCAGGCTATATCTTTCTTGCTTATGTAGAGTCTCTGGGCTTGATCAACATTGCAGACGACTTCCAACTAACTGATCTACAAATCACTGCATAACCACTCATTATCATTTGTAGATCAGTCAGTCAGAATTGTCCCACAAAACATCACTGATTTGATGCTCTCAAACAACCTTTAGTATTACTTTAACTAAATAATGTTCTTCCCTATATAAGCCTGGTGCCCATTCATAAAGTTGTATTAAAACTGTAATACAGAAACTGTATTTATCTTTTGACACTAGGGGGCACTATAATACAACAAATTCATCCAAGCTCCCCTGAGCAGAGATTTGGTATGTTGCCACCATAGACATTTATATATACAAAATTGATTGGCGCTCAAATCAGACCTTGACGTACAACATTGTCCTCAATCATAACTACAAGTAGGACTCAATATCTATTCCATTTATTTTCTTACAGTATTCCACTAGTAAAAAAAAAAAGAGGTTCAATAGAACAGAGACAGTGTACAGGAGTGTCATAGGTTCTGTACTAAGGGTTTACAGCAGTCAGTCTGTACATGAGACATCCAGCACCATTATAAAAGCTGAACTAAAACAAGATTCTGTTTCCTCTTCCGGGGGTTTTCAAACTCCCCAAATGTTTCTAGGGTGTCTTGCCTGGGATTTCTGGTAAAGAGGAACAGCAATAAAACAGGCGGGCAGAAGTCCCCAGCACTGCCGCACCACCACAAGTATATTCGTTATTAACCAGGAAGGTGAGAATAAAAATGAGTTCTAAATACAAAACAGAAGAAAACAGTAAGGGGAAGATAGATTGTGGGGAAAGTCTCTCTCCAAGAATACCTAAACATGTATAGGACTGGCTCCTCTGAATTATTTGACACGTGTCAGAACACCTGCCCACATCAAAAGTCCCAGGTGACTACCACAGTAGTCAAACTAAAGTAATCTCCTAAACTGCTCCTGCAAATGGATAATAGCGTCTGCTAAATTACTAAAATGTAAATTTACTATCTAGATTGGTTCTTTTCCAATAAGAAAATGCTTTAAACTTATGAGGAACCAAAAAAGGCAACTTCCTAAACCAAAAATTTACTATTATTCTCATCAAGCAAGTGGATTGGGTGCTGAGGTGCAAATAATAGCCTTTTAAACAGCAGTACCCCTATTAACATGGTCCCAGATCTGTTTGCACTGTCTTGCCACATCCTGAGCACATCCTGTGTCACACCAACGACCACATGAGTTAGCAGGACAACACAAACAGATTTGGGAACATACTAGCAGAATCCCTCACAGTCTATAAGGATTAAAGGTTCCCAATCTGAGTTAAGCCCTTGATCAATCCCACAATGCAATGCTACTTCAGAAGAACTTGACCCCTTTCCCGTCATCCATGGTGATGACCTCTGCCTTGCCGTCCGTCTGCAGGGCCTGCAGCGAGCGAATCAACATCCACTCCTCCAGCCCATGGAATTCTGGGGGAAATGTGTTACAGCTATTTACTTATGCTGTACAGCTCAGATGGTATGTATAAAACAGTACAAATGTTTTGTGGTAGGGATGAATAGCAGGAAATACAGTACATTCGGAAAGTATTCACACCTCTTGACTTTTTCCACATTGTTACGTTACAGCCTTATTCTAAAATAGATTAAATTGCTTTTTTTCATCAATCTACACACAATACCCCATCATGACAAAGCATGACACATGACAAAGTAAAACACAAAATATCACATTTACATAAGTATTCAGACCAGTTCACCGGACGTGCTACCTTGTCCCAGACCTGCTGTTTTCGACTCTCTCTCTACCGCACCTGCTGTCTCTAACTCTATAGTCAGGATCTGAATGCTCGGCTATGAAAAGCCATTTATTATTATTAGACCCTGCTGGTCATCTATGAACGTTTGAACATCTTGGACATGTACTGTTATAATCTCCACCCGGCACAGCCAGAAGAGGACTGGCCACCCCTCAGAGCCTGGTTCCTCTCTAGGTTCCTACTTTTCTAGGGAGTTTTTCCTAGCCACCGTGCTTCTACATCTGCATTGCTTGCTGTTTGGGGACCCACTCCACTACAGCCTTGTCGATGTTAATGGGGGCCAGTTTGGCCCTCAATTTCCTGTAGTCCACGATCAGCTCCTTTGTCTTGCTTACATTGAGGGAGAGGTTGTTGACCTCCTCCCTATAGGCTGTCTCATCGTTGTCGGTGATCAGTCCTACCACTGTTGTGTCATCAGCAAACTTGATGGTGTTGGAGTCGTGTTTTCCCACGCAGTCGTGGGTGAACAGGGAGTACAGAAGGGGACTAAGTACACTCCCCTGAGGGGCCCCAGTGTTGAGGATCAGTGTGGCAGACGTGTTGTTGCCTACCCTTACCACCTGGGGGCGGCCCGTCAGGAAGTCCAGGATCCAGTTGCAGAGGGAGGTGTTTAGTCCCAGGGTCCTTAGCTTAGTGATGAGCTTCGTGGGCACTGTGGTGTTGAACGCTGAGCTGTAGTCAATGAACAGCATTCTCACATAGGTGTTCCTTTTGTCCAGGTGGGAAAGGGCAGTGTGAAGTGCGATTGAGATTGCGTCATCTGTGGATCTGTTAGGGCGGTGTGCGAATTGGAGTGGGTCTAGGGTACCCGGGAGGATGCTGTTGATGTGAGCCATGACCGGACTTTCAAAGCACTTCATGGCTACCGACGTGAGTGCTATGGGGCAGTAATCATTTAGGCGGGTTACCTTCGCTTCCTTGGGCACAGGGACCATGGTGGTCTGCTTGAAACATGTAGGTATTACAGACTCGGTCAGGGACAGGTTGAAAATGTCAGTGAAGACACTTGCCAGTTAGTCCACGCATGCTTTGAATAGGCATCCTGGTAATCCATCTGGCCCCGCGACTTTGTGAATGTTGACCTGTTTAAATGTTTTGCTCACATCGGCTACTGAGAGCGTTATCACACAGTCATCCAGAACAGCTGGTGCTCTCGTGCATGCTTCAGTGTTGCTTGCCTTGAAGCGAGCATAAAAAGGTATTTAGCTCGTCTGGTAAGCTCGCGTCACTTGGCAGCTCGCGCCTCTGGTTTTCACTTTGTAGTCCGTAATAGTTTTCAAGCCCTGCCACATCCAACGAGTGTCAGAGCCGGTGTAGTAGGATTCAATCTTAATCCTGTTTTGACACTTTGCTTGTTTGATGGTTCATCTGAGGGCATAGCGGGATTTCTTATAAGCGTCCGGATTAGTGTCCCGCTCCTTGAAAGCGGCAGCTCTAGCCTTTAGTTCGATGCGCATGTTGCCTGTTATCCATGACTTCTGGTTGGGATATGTACGTACGGTCACTGTGGGGACGACGTCGTCGATGCACTTATTGATGAAGCCAATGACTCAGGTGGTATACTCCTCAACGACATTGGATGAAACCCGGAACATATACCAGTCTGTGCTAGCAAAACAGTCCTGTAGGATAGCATCTGCGTCATCTGACCACTTCCGTATTGAGCAAGACTTGTTCCAAAGCCACTCCTGAGTTGGCTGTGTGCTTAGGGTTGTTGTCCTGTTGGAAGGTGAACCTTCACCCAAGTCTGAGGTCCTGACTACTCTGGAGCAGGTTTTCATCAAGGATCTCACCATTCATCTTTCACTAGATCCTGACTAGTCTCCCAGTCCCTGCCGCTGAAAAACATGACCACAGCATGATGCTGCCTCCACCATGCTTCACCGTAGGGATGGTGCCAGGTTTCCTCCAGACGTGACACTTGGCATTCAGGCCAAAGAGTTCAATCTTGGTTTCATCAGACCAGAGAATATTGTTTCTCATGGTCAGAGTCCTTTAGGTGCCTTTTGGCAAACTCCAAGCGGGCTATGTGCATTTTACTGAGGAGTGGCTTCAGTCTGGCCACTCTACCATAAAGGCCTGATTGGTGGAGTGCTGCAGAGATGGTTGTCCTTCTGGAAAGGGTCTGAATACCTATGTAAATAAGGTATTTCAGTTTTTATTTTTAATAGAATTGCAAAAATTTCTAAAAACCTGTTTTCGCTTTGTCATTATGGGGTATTGTGTGTAGATTGAAGAGGGGGAAAACTATTTAATAATTAGGCAGTAACGGGGGGGAAAAATGTGGAAAAAGTCAAGGTGTCGAATACTTTCCGAATGCACTGTACATCAGAATTGCACATTTCTGTTGTTGTACCTTCGCTTTCTGTGTCGTCACCGTTGGCGAGCTCGTAGAGTGTAAACACCGTATTGACCATACCGTTTTTAGAGACCTGAAATGATAGGGAGAGGAAACACAAACTTCATAAAGAAGTATCAATAATAGCATACTGAGGTCACCAGGATTTACACTATTACTAGGAAATCTACTAGACCACAGCACATCTTCTATAATGATACTACATTACAGTATTCTTCCAACAATGTAAAAGGAGATCTAGGCTACGTCCAGAGGAGAACCCTACTCCCTATATAGTGTATTCCTTTAGACCAGGACCCATAGCAGACCTACTCACCCACTGGTAAATCAGTTTGCCCCATTCCTCTGGCCTCCTCCACATGACTAGACACTGTGTCTTGTTCTTGTCTAACCATTCCAGGTTCCCTGCAAGCAATATCCAGTTAAATTATTTTTAGTGTCATAATAAGTATCCAAATACATCTTTCAATGAAAGCAGTCCTGTTACCTTTTTTCCTCAATTCCTCAAAAACAATTAGTATGGCCTCCGTTGATAGTTTTCCTGCAAGATCAGTTAAGGTTTCTAGCAGATATGAGGGGAAATATTCAGGGGGTATAATTTCAAAGAACATCCTTATAAAGTTTCTAAGTTATTACCTTTCCATAGCCTCAAAGTCACTATCCAACAACAAATAACAGGACAGTAGATCCAGAGATGGCCTCTTGTGTTTTTTTCAGGTTGGTTAGATCTATGACATATGTCAGTAAGTGAAACTTAGAACACGATGAATAAAAGGATACTATCAATATTCTTGTGGTTGAACACAGGGCACTCTTGGACTTCCATGATGTCCAAAGTGTAGAGCTTGTGATGGCGGCAGTAGGACAGAGCAAGGGAGCACCATGCTGCAAGTTGTTTCTGTCTGGTGTCAACATTGGGCTGTAACCTGTCAACAATCAAAAGCAACCATTGCATCAACTTATATTGGCATGTAGCTAAGTTAAGAGACTGAAGTACCCAGATAATCACTCACTAACGGCTAAGTAGGTTTGATTAAGTTGGAGAGGTGAATAACAATCATAAACGTTAGCTGGGAACAACCACATCATACATTTGTTGTTGCAAATTAGAAAATTGAATGCAATGCATCTAGACAATTGACCATCTTAGCTAACAAGCTTTACTAGCCAGCTAGCTAATTTATCATAGGTAGCTAACGTTAACTATACTTATAAACGAAGTAGTTATAACATCAAGAAGCATGGCTATCTAGCTAGCTACATATCGAGCAAAGCACTGCAATCATTCATTGCATCGAAACCTTGAATCGAACCTAAAATATGTTCGCCTTGGATGGCTAAAGCTAACTTCCCTAGCTAGCTTCAGATAGCATTATTTTAAAGCAGGTAAACAATTTTATTCGCAAACACAATCCACACAATACTTCTTTATACCTGGAATCACAGTTTAGTTGTGAAAAGTGTTAACTTACGTAAAAAACGGAGGGAAATTATACTGCCAAGGCCACTCAAAATTCATTGCAAAAGATGTTCGCACAGCTGACACCCGGAAGTAAGTGCAACCTATAAATCTTCTTCTTCAATGTGATAACGGCGGTTGGCATCCAATAAATGTTGCATTACCGCCACCTACTAGATTGGAGTACAGCTTCCTTATACTTTGCTTGAAAAATCTATAAACAAATACACTACCATCTAACACCACACACCATCTAACACCACACCAAAATAAAAATAAAACATATTAATAAAATATAACACCACCCTACTCCACTATTAATATATTTGGTCCTACCTCAGGCCAACAACCTGAAAGGATGGGACACCAACACTTAACACACTCTGTAACTCTTCTGATGTCAAGTCTCGCAAACCCAAATACCTTAACTGCAGCTTCCACCAGAACCTCAATTTTCTGCGACTTAAATTCCATCCCTACAGTACAGTTGATAACCATTGCTATAAATGCTAATAAACCCAAACTCACTGAAATCACTTGTTGGCTATTCCTCTGTACTGGTACAGATCTACTTCCACTACTCCTCTCAGGATCCCTCCCCCTTGACCCATCTTCCTCTACTTTCTTCACTGCCTCAGCATATGACAACTTCTGCACTACTCTAAATCAAATCAAATCAAATGTATTTATATAGCCCTTCTTACATCAGCTGATATATCAAAGTGCTGTACAGAAACCCAACCTAAAACCCCAAACAGCAAGCAATGCAGGTGTAGAAGCACGGTGGCTAGGAAAAACTCCCTAGAAAGGCCAAAACCTAGGAAGAAACCTAGAGAGGAACCAGGTTATGAGGGGTGGCCAGTCCTCTTCTGGCTGTGTCGGGTGGAGATTATTACAGAACATGGCCAAGATGTTCAAATGTTCATAAATGACCAGCATGGTCAAATAATAATAATCACAGTGGTTGTCGAGGGTGCAACAAGTCAGCACCTCAGGAGTAAATGTCAGTTGGCTTTTCATAGCCGATCATTGAGAGTATCCCTACTGCTCCTGCTGTCTCTAGAGAGTTGAAAACAGCAGGTCTGGGACAGGTAGCACGTCCGGTGAACAGGTCAGGGTTCCATAGCCGCAGGCAGAACAGTTGAAACTGGAGCAGCAGCACGGCCTGGTGGACTGGGGACAGCAAAGAGTCATCATGCCAGGTAGTCCTGAGGCATGGTCTAGGGCTCAGGTCCTCCGAGAGAGAGAAAGAAAGAAAGAGAGAATTAGAGAGAGCATACTTAAAAAATTCACACAGGACACCAGATAAGACAGGAGAAATACTCCAGATATAGCAGACTGACCCTAGCCCCCCGACACAAACTACTGCAGCATAAATACTCTAACCCTGGAAACCTCAACCTGCCTCTCTTGCATGGAACATTTCTGATCCCCAGCCCCATGGGCACCCCTACAATTAACCCATACCACTACTTTCCCCGATGCTACACATTCCTTTGTCTCATGCCCTTCTGCGCACCTCTCACATCTAGGAACCTCCTTCCTACACACTGCTGCCACGTACCCATAAGCTTGACACCTGTAACAACATAATGTATTTGGCACAAAAGCTCATACAGGATATATTATACATCCTAACATCACTTTGTCGAGCAACGACTCAACATCAAAACAGTAGCACCCACCCGTAGCACGCGCTCCAGCAGGTAAATTTCACTGGTCATCCCCAAAGCCAACTCCTACTTTGGCCACCTTTCCTTCCAGTTCTCTGCTGCCAATGACTGGAACGAATTGCAAAAATCACTGAAGCTGGAGACTCATATCTCCCTCACTAACTTTAAGCATCAGCTGTCAGAGCAGCTTACAGATCATTGCACCTGTACATAGTCCATCTGTAAATACCCCACCCAACTACCTCCTCCCCATATCGTAATTTTCTTGCTCCTTTGCACCCCAGTATCTCTACTTGCACATTCATCTTCTGCACATCTATCACTCCAATGTTTAATTGCTAAATTGTCATTATTTCACCACTATGGCCTATTTATTGCCTTACCTCCCTAATCTTACTTCATTTGCACACACTGTATATAGACTTTTTCTATCGTGTTATTGACTGTACGTTTGTTTATTCCATGTGTAACTGTGTTGTTTGTGTCGCACTGCTTTGCTTTATCTTGGCCAAGTCGCAGTTGTAAATGAGAACTTGTTCTCAACTGGCCTACCTGGTTAAATAAAGGTCAAAAGAACAATGACTTCTGTTTCACCACTCATGCCACCTTGTCTGTGTCGCACCAAACAACAAGCATCGGGGAATCTTCCCCTTCAGTTGGTCAACTTTTACATTTACTGCTACCCCAGAAATCACTCCTTTCAATGGTGCCTTTTTCTTGAGAGCAAAACAATTCACATTTCTTGCCCCCATTCGTTTAACGAGGAGCGCCTTCTCCCTTTGACCATCAGAAACACAAACAATTATCACAAGACCACTTCTGGTTACCTTCACCGATTCCACAGCACCCAACTCTGTTTTCACCCACCCTGAAACCACAAATGGATCTGACAAAAGGCAAGGGTCCACATTTTCCAAAAACGTCACTCCTAATGTCACAGACTCATCTTTATCCTGACCCTTGGTGCAAGCATCAGGCTCCGAGAACTTCACCACACCTACAACCTCCAATACTTCAACCTCATTCACTTCCTTTTCTCCTCCTGTCTTCAGCTCATTCTGCTTACACTTTCTACCATTCTTCTTTAACAAACCATCTCCCTTTTCTCCGGCATTTTTAACCGACTCAAGCTCACCCTCTTCCTCCCTCTCTCTCTTAGACCTCCTCTGCCTCTCTTTTTCCTGCCATTCCTCCTCCGTATTCCAAGTATACGTCTCCTTATGATAATACTGCACTTCTCCTGACGTACATCTTGTTCTTGCATTCTCAAGGGATGCATTTAACCGGCTGTCACAATCTCCGTACAATGTAACGATCAACAGTGCAACCCACTTACAAAGCAGTCGCTTCGTCTTGATGTTCTTCTTTATCAAAAGCTACCGCAACGCTTTTCCGTTTTAAACAGGCGTGCTCTTCCCGTCGTTTGTCATCGGATGATATTATTCCTTAACTCATCCAATGACAAATGACGTAAAAGGAATATTATAAACTGGGTGGTAGGAGCCCTGAATGATGATTGGCTGACAACCGTGGTATATCAGACCGTATACCACGGGTATGACAAAACATACATTTTTACTGCTCTAATTACATTGGTAACCAGTTTATAATAGCAATAAGGCACCTCAGGGGTTTGTAGGATATGGCCAATACACCATGGCTAAGGGCTGTATCCAGGCACTCCGCGTTGTGTCATATCCCACATGCTTATTGCTTAAATAGCGCAATCTGGCGGCCGGTTGGGCTATATATCACACACATCTATCACACATCAGTGGATAAGTTACATTATGTCATGAAAAACTGGTTTATATTACAAGACATATTGAGAAAGGAGTGAGTCATGTTACTTGACACATTTTACTGTTATTTTATTAAAGAAACACATTGTGCAATTTCAGTAATTTACAGCATAAATATGATATTTATTTCTATGTACAGAACAAAAACCTAATGTCATGCTTATCATACCTGTCTTTTCAGTTTGGTCTTTCTCGACTCTATTAAGGCTAACAAACATCCTTAAATAGTACCGCCATACATTATTATCATTCTGTGTTAATTAAACAAATTCTCATTGTAAGTTAAAACTAAATGTATTTAAAAAAAGATGTCATCTGATTATCCAGTACATAATCTAGAGAGGCTGTACAAGGGAAGTCAGTGTCACAGCATATATTTTATAAATGTCTAAATTAGTTATATACATTGACTGAATAAGACACATTCATAACATAGGACTTCTGAGCTATACAGCAACATCAGATCCACCTTTAAACATTTCAATGTAATCTTTAAAAATCCATCTGAAATGGTTTGTCTGATCTGTGGTAAAAACAAAGTATCAGTGTCTTTCCAGGTTGCCTTGGGGATTGGGGTGTTAAGATAAAATCATGTTATTGTGATGTTACATTTCTACATGAAAGAAAGATTTCAAAGTAGTCCTATAGCAACCCACATGTCTTTTTAGATTGCACATAAGTGATGCCTTGAGCAGGTGGGCTATTTCACAATGAGGAATGCAATGAGTTGCAGAAATTCAGAGAACAATCTGAATTGGTTAATGATTATCCAATGAAGATATTACAATAAATGCAGTGCAAATATTTGACATCCCCTTCAACTAGCTTCTCCGTGGTTGCCTCCCAATCTCTCTTCTCCTGTAGTGTGCGCTTGTTCCCTTCCCTTCATGGATTTGAAAGGAAATGACAGGTAGGCCTATATTTAAACTCCCTCTAGTCCATGCTACACCAATCCAATTTGTGAGGAGTAGTGAACAAGTGCACACTTTAGAAAGAAGGAAAGATAGTTGGATGCACCCTCTGTGCAGTAGTGATAGTGTTTTTTCCCCTCCTGCAATATTGCTTAATTTGACCCGTCCTCTGACTGACAGATGCTTACCATTGGTTCAACTGGAATGGAAGATGTATTCGTATTGGTTGAGGATTAGCTCCACTATCTGGTTCTGGAAAACCATGTGCATGGTGATATTGGCTGACTCCATCTCTGGCCGGAGCAGCGTGGGACCAAAGACGATAGCCACGTTCTGCACAGTCATACGGTTCTCCTCTCCATACTCTATCACTCTAAGAAGGGCAAGGGGAGAGAGAGAGAGGGTGGGAAGAGAGCGAAAGCGAGAGAGAGCGAGTGAGAGAACGAGCAAGAAAGAGAGCGAGAGTGAGAAAGAGGGACGATAGGGGGGAGAAAGAGAGAGGGGAGAGAGAGACAGGGAGGGGAGAGAGAGAGCAAGAAGACAAGAGAGAGAAGCAGAATACAACCAGTTATCATTAGTTATCATAATATCATCAATACAATAGGGCTCTGGTAAAAAAATAGTGCTGTTTATAGCAAATATGGTGCCATTTGAGACACAGGCTAAATGTGAGTATGTGAAAGACATACTTGCGTAAATGGCTGAAGAGGAGTTCCATGGTATCATGGTTTGGCCGAGGGAGAGACTCAACAAGCTCTCGCATGTAAGACACTTTGAGGTGGTAATCAACAGTTCCTGTAAACAAGACAGGATAGAACAATACACATTTTACAAATGTATAGATTCAAGGGCACAAGTGTGTTACAATCTCCAATGCTTATTAAAAAGGGAAGTGAGGTGGTAAACACGATTAGTCCTTCCTTGATAGTGAAGTAATAGCTTAACAGTTTCAGAATGTTAACTGAGGTGGCATTGTGGGTCTAATGCTTAACACAGTTTCAGACTATTCTACACTGTGTGAGGAAACTGAGTTGGCATTGTGGGGCTAATAATTAACAGTTTCCGACTATTCTACACTGTGTGAGGAAACTGAGGTGGCATTGTGGGTATAATGCTTAACACAGTTTCAGACTATTCTACACTGAGGAAACCGGTGTCCGACTAACCGGTGTCTGTATATAGCCTCGCTACTTTTATAGCCTCGCTACTGTATATAGCCTCGCTACTGTTATTTTTCCATGTATTTTTACTGTTGTTTTTATTTCTTTACATACCTATTGTTCACCTAATACCTTTTTTGCACTATTGGTTATAGCCTGTAAGTAAGCATTTCACTCTAAGGTCTACATCTGTTGTATTCGGCGCACTTTGATTTGATTTGAAACTGAGGTGGCATTGTGGGGATAATGCTCAACACAGTTTCAGACTATTCTACAGTGTGAGGAAACTGAGGTGGCATTGTGGGGATAATGCTCAACACAGTTTCAGACTATTCTACAGTGTGAGGAAACTGAGGTGGCATTGTGGGGATAATGCTCAACACAGTTTCAGACTATTCTACAGTATGAGGAAACTGAGTTGGCATTGTGGGGATAATGCTTAATACAGTTTCAGTCTGAGGAAACTGAGGTGGCATTGTGGGGATAATGCTTAACAGTTTCAGACTATTCTACACTGTGTGAGGAAACTGAGTTGGCATTGTGGGGATAATGCTTAATACAGTTTCAGTCTGAGGAAACTGAGGTGGCATTGTGGGCCTAATGCTTAACACAGTTTCAGTCTATTCACGCAGTCTGTGAGGAACCTGAGGTGGCATTGTGGGCCTAATGCTTAACACAGTTTCAATCTATTCACGCAGTCTGTGAGGAACCTGAGGTGGCATTGTGGGCCTAATGCTTAACACAGTTTCAGTCTGTGAGGAACCTGAGGTGGCATTGTGGGCCTAATGCTTAACACAGTTTCAGACTACACGACATTGAATGAGGAAACTGAGGTTCCATTAAGGGGCAACAGCACAGCGTCCGGCCTGCTGCTTACTGATGGCCTGGATGAAGCGGCTGAAGTGACTGAAGGGGAAAAGGGGTTCAGGAAGCTCCCTGAAGAACAGCTTCAGAGCCCCTGTGATAACGTGGATGTCTTCCCACTGGCCATCCTCCAGGTCCAGCTCCTCTGTGGAACACAATTACTTTTTTAATATGTTTTATTTGTCCATTTACAACAATATCCAGCCACACCAGTGGAACCCATAAAACAATATTCAGCCACACCTGTGGAACCCATAAAACAATATTCAGCGACACCAGTGGAACCCATAAAACAATATTCAGCCACACCAGTGGAACCCATAAAACAATATGGAGGCTAACATAAAATGTATAATGACCCTCTGGATGTCACAGAACACAGTCACAGAACACAGTCTCTCACACACACAGTAAATGTAAAGGCATTACCATGATCTGCCTTGAAGCGTAGTTTCTGAATGACAGCTAGGTTCCCACTGACTCTGTAGAGTCCATCCATGTCCAGACCTGTGAAGTCACACACACATCAGCATATGGGTCAATCAACTACTGTGGTAACTTTTTTTTTATTACCATATACACTGTGCTGAATAATACACTGCTATTATAATGTTGTTGCTGGCATTTAACAATCATCATCAGTGTGATTACTAATCATTACCTCTCTTTTCCACTGCTCGAATACATTTCTCCACAAAGCTGGGGATTGTAGTTTTCTCCTGGGCACACAGTGCAGCCAGATGACAGCAAAACACATTGTCTGAGGGAAAGGATGATGGAGGTTAGTGTGTACAGTGTATATATATATGATGCTGACCCGTATCAGGGTTGGGGTCAATTCCATTTCAATTCCAGTCAATTCAGGAAGTACATTGACATTCCAATTCCTTCAATGATTCAATTCTCTTGACCCCATCCCTGACCCATCACAACCACAACAGAAGATATGAACATATGATCTCTCTCTGGATTAGTAACATCGTCGTGACAAATCCTGACAGTAAATGTTATGTAGCCTGATTTGGAGCCAGTTAGGCATGTGCTGCTTTGTAGGAATGAAGACCCTATGAGCCCACCTCGGATGTAACCCTTCTCCTTGACGAACTGCAGTGTGGGTCGTTTCAGGAGGAACTTCATCAGCTTGGTACGAACCTTCTTCTGTTCGGTCTCTCCCCCAGAGGAGGTGGCCGTGCTCGGTCTGGAAGCTGGGGAGGTGAAGGAAGAGAAGGAGGAGGAAGAGGAGGGGGGGGACACAGTCACGAAACATGAGCAAGTTGACCTGGCGGAGGCTATTGCACATGAAACGTCTGCTACAGTGTATTTGGAGCAAGGAGAACTTACACCTCCTCCTCCTGTCCATGGTACCTGGTGACCTCTGATCTCTGGCTATACTGTAGGACTTATCACTGACGTCCCCATCCTCCTCCTCAGATTGGTGGTGTTCCTGGTCCTGCAATGTCATTGACTAACATGCATGATGTTTGAACCAGCAGCCATTAAGTTAACCGACCTAAATTGACCTTCATCAGGAAGTTTTTCTTTTTATCCAGTACATATTTGTCTCCATGCACCTGGTAGCACGTTAAAGTGTGCAAGTTAATTTACTTAAAGAAACATACCAGCTGTCGTATGCTGTCCATTAGAACTTTGTGCCAGTCGTTGATGATACTCTCAGTGTCATACTGTAGCAGAAACTCAACGCCATTTCTGTCTTTCAACTGAAGACAACATAGAGAGGTTATTATGACGTTAAACATTTGCTTTACAGATGTATACAGAGGGTAACAGTCTTGGATTAATGGCAAATGTATTCTCACATGATGTTGCTTCCCAGATTCACTTATCACAATGGGCAGGGAATCGGTATGCTTGAATTAAGTCTATCCTGTCAGGATTGTCTTTGCTGTATCTAGTACAACTCCTATTATGATTCCATAGCAACCAACTGTCAACTCACTTCTACAACATTCTTTTTGCTGGATTTATCCCTGGGAGCCCAGCCAATCTTTGCCCCTCGTAGATCCACCGTGACCTCTGGGACGATCTGATTGGTCTTGATCTGTGAAGAGAGAAAGACATCATGGAGGACCAGTTGATGAAAACTGACAGCACTGCATTCCATGAAATCAGAAAGCTGGACAAATCTTTGACTGTCATGCCTCCTTGAGCCTTCAGGGCTTGTCTGTGCTGAGCCGTCACTCTGTCATGGCTTCAACATCCTGTATGTTGTATTCTAAGATGTTCACAGCATTTTCTTTCATTACTTCTAATAAGACACAGTGAAACATTCTACTGTAGATGTTTCTGATACCATGTCTAGGTGTTCAGCTCAGTGCTAATGTCTCAAAGCTGTTAGTTCCCTCACTCCCTCAGAAATGTACTGAATGTCACAGAACAGGAATGTAGAGTTCCCACACAGTCAGGTGAGGGAATGTGTAACCAAGGAGATGTTAGAGATATTTTTCTGTGCAGGTAACACATGTACACCTCTCACTCACAGAGGCTCCCGTGGCTGCAGACTTGGGCTCTTTATGGAAGGTCAGAACCCCTCCGTGAAGAACCGTCCATGACTGGGCCCAGTTTTTCCTACAGGAAGGTCACTGAGTGTGAGCTGTACTGTACTTCAGGGAATGTTGCAGTGTAGAAAGTCATTTGGTAATGTAATGGATGTAATGGATAATGGATGACTATACATTCAAGTAGATGGCTGATTATTTCAGCACTTGTTTCCATGTCTTTCATGTCAGCAATTATGCCCAGACTTTGGATGAGGTCAGAATTACCTTACTCTTTTCCCGTTCTCTGACACTTTAGTTTTGTTGAGTATTCCAACTTTTTCCAAACTCTGCACCTGAAAAAGGATCCACACATAACATGCTTTAATGATGTGAAGCCAAGTGTTCAAGTGAGACATCATTATTGGTGCCTTGATACTAACCTTAAGCTCTACTAATAGAAATGCACAAAAAAGCAAAAGGCGGATTTGACAACTCTGGCTAAACTCTCACAACAAGCTACTTTGTCTTAGCTCGTGAACAGACACCTCTAGCTCTATGTTTTATAATGAACAGCATGGAGGGGATGAAAGCACAGACATTTTCGACTAGTGCATGCTTTCTTTCAGGGTGTAGTGAGGTGTGATGAGGGGGTGGGTGTGGCAGTTCGTGGTTTTGGCTGACAGTTTGCCAATGGTGATGTGATATCAGCTGTCCTCGAAAGGGAAATCAATTAATATACCAGGAAATATTACATTTCCCAAGTGACATCTGTTTTCCACTCTCCCAGGGGTAGCTATGCCATATCAGAATAGTCCCAAGCAACTACTACTCTACAAGTACAACACGCCATTAGTATGTCACACCATTAGTACGTCACACCATTAGCCCTAAAATAGATAGCATGCATGTATTACAGTAACAGTCAAAAGTTTGGACACCTACTCATTCTAGGGTTTTTCTTTATTTGTACTATTTTCTACATTGTAGAATAATAGTGAGTACATCAAACACATGAAATAACACATATGGAATCATGTAGTAACCTAAAGTGTTAAACAAATAAAAATGGATTTTATATTTGAGATTCTTCAAAGTAGCCACCCATTGCCTTGCTGACAGCTTTGCACATTCTCAACCAGCTTAACCTGAAATGCTTATCCCAAACCATCTCAATTGGGTTGAGGTTGGGTGATTGTGAAGGCCAGGTCATCTGATGCAGCACTCCATCACTCTCCTTATTGGTCATATAGACCCTACACAGCCTGGAGGTGTGTTGGGTCATTGTCTTGCTGAAAAACAAATTCTAGTCCCACTAAGCCCAAACCAGATGGGATGGTAGCCATGATGGTTAAGTGTGTCTTTAATTCTAAATAAATCACTGACAGTGTCACCAGCAAAGCACCCCCACACCATCCTACCTCCTCCTCCATGTTTCACAGTGGGAACCACACATGCAGAGATAATCCGTTCACCTACTCTGCGTCTCACAGACACTGTGGTTGGGACCAAAAATCTCAAATTGGTTGGTCCCAACCAAAACCAAAGGACAGATTTCCACTAGTCCAATGTCCATTGCTCGTATTTCTTAGCCCAAGCAAGTCTCTTCTTATTGGTTTCCTTTAGTAGTGGTTTCTCTGCAGCTATTTGACCATGAAGGCCTGATTCACGCAGTCTACTCTGAACAGTTGATGTTGAGATGTGTCTGTTACTTGACCTCTGTGAAGCATTTATTTTGGCTGCAATTTCTGAAGCTGGTAACTCGAATGAACTTATCCTCTGCAACAGAGGTAACTTTGGGTCTTCCTTTCCTGTGGTGGTCCTCATGAGAGACAGTTTCATCATGTCGCTTGATGGTTTTTGCGACTGCACTTGAAGAAACTTTCAAAGTTCTTGAAATTTACCAAATAGGGCTATCTTCTGTATACCACCCCTACCTTGTCACAACAGAACTCATTGGCTTAAAATATATATATATTATATATTATATATATATATACAGTGGGGGGAACAAGTATTTGATACACTGCCGATTTTGCAGGTTTTCCTACTTACAAAGCATGTAGAGGTCTGTAATTTCTATCATAGGTACACTTCAACTGTGAGAGACGGAATCTAAAACAAAAATCCAGAAAATCACATTGTATGATTTTTAAGTAATTAATTTGCATTTTATTGCATGACATAAGTATTTGATCACCTACCAACCAGTAAGAATTCCGGCTCTCACAGACCTGTTAGTTTTTCTTTAAGAAGCCCTCCTGTTCTCCACTCATTACCTGTATTAACTGCACCTGTTTGAACCCGTTACCTGTATAAAAGACACCTGTCCACACACTCAATCAAACAGACTCCAACCTCTCCACAATGGCCAAGACCAGAGAGCTGTGTAAGGACATCAGGGATAAAATTGTAGACCTGCACAAGGCTGGGATGGGCTACAGGACAATAGGCAAGCAGCTTGGTGAGAAGGCAACAACTGTTGTCGCAATTATTAGAAAATTGAAGAAGTTCAAGATGACGGTCAATCACCCTCGGTCTGGGGCTCCATGCAAGATCTCACCTCGTGGGGCATCAATGATCATGAGGAAGGTGAGGGATCAGCCCAGAACTGTGGTCCCAGCTCTCTTCAGGTCATTGACCAGGTCCAGGTCATTGACCAGGTCTACCTGGACCTGAAGAGAGCTGGGACCACAGTCTCAAAGAAAACCATTAGTAACACACTACGCCGTCATGGATTAAAATCCTGCAGCGCACGCAAGGTCCCCCTGCTCAAGCCAGCGCATGTCCAGGCCCGTCTGAAGTTTGCCAATGACCATCTGGATGATCCAGAGGAGGAATGGGAGAAGGTCATGTGGTCTGATGAGACAAAAATAGAGCTTTTTGGTCTAAACTCCACTCGCCGTGTTTGGAGGAAGAAGAAGGATGAGTACAACCCCAAGAACACCATCCCAACCGTGAAGCATGGAGGTGGAAACATCATTCTTTGGGGATGCTTTTCTGCAAAGGGGACAGGACGACTGCACCGTACTGAGGGCAGGATGGATGGGGCCATGTATCGCGAGATCTTGGCCAACAACCTCCTTCCCTCAGTAAGAGCATTGAAGATGGGTCGTGGCTGGGTCTTCCAGCATGACAACGACCCGAAACACACAGCCAGGGCAACTAAGGAGTGGCTCCGTAAGAAGCATCTCAAGGTCCTGGAGTGGCCTAGCCAGTCTCCAGACCTGAACCCAATAGAAAATCTTTGGAGGGAGCTGAAAGTCCGTATTGCCCAGCGACAGCCCCGAAACCTGAAAGATCTGGAGAAGGTCTGTATGGAGGAGTGGGCCAAAATCCCTGCTGCAGTGTGTGCAAACCTGGTCAAGAACTACAGGAAACGTATGATCTCTGTAATTGCAAACAGAGGTTTCTGTACCAAATATTAAGTTCTGCTTTTCTGATGTATCAAATACTTATGTCATGCAATAAAAGGCAAATTAATTACTTAAAAATCATACAATGTGATTTTCTGGATTTTTGTTTTAGATTCCGTCTCTCACAGTTGAAGTGTACCTATGATCAAAATTACAGACCTCTACATGCTTTGTAAGTATGAAAACCTGCAAAATCGGCAGTGTATCAAATACTTTTTCTCCCCACTGTATATATATATAAAAATAATCCTTTATTTAACTAGGCAAGTCAGTTAAGAACAAATTCTTATGCATTAAGAAGGAAAGATATTCCACAAATTAACTTCAACAAGGCACACCTGTTCATTGAAATGCATTCCAGGTGACTACCTCATGAAGCTGCTTGATAGAATGCCAAGAGTGTGCAAAGCTTTCATCAAGGCAAAGGGTGGCTACTTTGAAGTATATTTTGATTTGTTTAACACTTTTTGGTTACTACATGATTCCATGTTTTATTTCATAGTTGTAATGTCTTCACTATTATTCTACAATGAAGAAAATCGTAAAACAAATTAGATTTTTTTTTTTAAACACATTGTGCCGCTGAGACTCTGGGCTCTGATTGGAGAGGCTTCTTTGGAGTCTCAACCAATTAGCCTTCAGGAAAAGACACAAAACAGTGCTCTAGCTGGGGCATCACAGAACTGTAATTTTAGCTAGAACAGGACTGATCTAATCTGATGAGGATCAGCAGGGGAGGGCAGGTGAGGAGGACAGGAGAGGAGAACAGGTGAGGAGGAGGAGAACTCACATGGTGCTGCCCCATCTCTGGAGAGTTATCCGCACTGGAGCCGTAGTCTGAGGTATTTCTTCTGTGAGTCGGGAATAACTTTTGCCCAACAGGAGAAGAATAATGGATGCTTTACTTTTACTTAATTCCTAACTTCCTAGCGTCTGCAATCACTTAATCTTACTCCAGAGTACACGGTCTACACTGTTGTGGTACACGGTCTACTCTGTTGTGGTACACGGTCTACTCTGTTGTGGTACACGGTCTACTCTGTTGTGGTACACTGTCTACTCTGTTGTGGTACACTGTCTACTCTGTTGTGGTACACTGTCTACTCTGTTGTGGTACGCGGTCTACTCTGTTGTGGTACGCGGTCTACTCTGTTGTGGTACGCGGTCTACTCTGTTGTGGTACGCGGTCTACTCTGTTGTGGTACACTGTCTACTCTGTTGTGGTACACTGTCTACTCTGTTGTGGTACACTGTCTACTCTGTTGTGGTACACTGTCTACTCTGTTGTGGTACACTGTCTACTCTGTTGTGGTACACTGTCTACTCTGTTGTGGTACACTGTCTACTCTGTTGTGGTACACTGTCTACTCTGTTGTGGTACACTGAACACACGGATGACTGAAATGTCCCAGGTGCTGGGAGCTCTCTCGTTTAGGAAGCGGTGTCAGGGTGGCTCAGTATGAGAGCTGAGGGTCAGGGGTTTCATAAGGAGCTCAGTCACTTCACTCTGCCTTACTGAACACTGTGGTCAGAGCCAGCTGACACACCTACTCTACCTCATAGCTCTACTGTGGTGGGCTCTGGTTAGGGGGACGTGAGTTATGTTAATGCTCCAGTATGTGTTATTAGTCCTCACCACCTCCTGCAGGGCTGAGCTGACATAAGTTGCACCCATGGTGTGTCTCCAGTTCTTCATGACCATTAAAGAGACCCTGTCCAGCTCAACACCGTTCCCCACCTTGGACTGGCCTGACACTACAGGGGCCTTGGTTGGTCAAATGATAACGGAGAAATGCATGTTCACAGTGGAGAAACCTTTCACATCTACATGAGGAAAATACTGATCTAAACCATGTGGACGAGCTGGCCAAGATGAACCTCTCTTTAAGCCATGCACAACATGTTGCTGAGGACATGAAGAAGGGGAGGAGCTCACTGTGGCCTTGTGTTCCAATGGGAATGAAGAGGAGTAATAATAACAGAATGTTCTCTTTGCTATAGGCAAATTTAGATCAATCTGTTCACATGAATGAGATCTTCCATTTCATACTCGCTATGGGTGTTTTCTAATCTTGATCTCTACCTCAGGCAGGTTCCACTGGGATCTGGAGCCATCACTAAGGTAGTAGTACGTCAGTCCTCTGTCATCCAACGATTTGATCCACTGTTACCACACACACAATGACAAAGACTTCCGGTTAAATATTGACTTTATTGAACCTTTCTGGAGAAAACGTAGTGCATAGTACGTAGTGCATAGTACGTAGTGCATACACTTACGATATCTTCTAGTCTAATGGCATAACGGTGCATTTAGCCGTGATATTCCTTCAAGCTGAGTGGCACGGTTTACCCCTAGACTGCATTCCTGGACAGCTCTCGCTTGAAAAGTACATTTTTATCTCAAATGAGACTAACATGAATAAATAAAGTCTAAATAAAGGGTCAATAAGACTAACCAGAATAAATAAAGTCTAAATAAAGGGTCAATAAGACTAACCAGAATAAATAAAGTCTAAATAAAGGGCCAATAAGACTAACCAGAATAAATAAAGTCTAAATAAAGGGTCAATAAGACTAACCAGAATAAATAAAGTCTCAATAAAGGGCCAATAAGACTAACCAGAATAAATAAAGTCTAAATAAAGGGCCAATAAGACTAACCAGAATAAATAAAGTCTAAATAAAGGGCCAATAAGACTAACCAGAATAAATAAAGTCTAAATAAAGGGCCAATAAGACTAACCAGAATAAATCAAGTCTAAATAAAGGGTCAATAAGACTAACCAGAATAAATAAAGTCTAAATAAAGGGCCAATAAGACTAACCAGAATAAATCAAGTCTAAATAAAGGGTCAATAAGACTAACCAGAATAAATCAAGTCTAAATAAAGGGTCAATAAGACTAACCAGAATAAATAAAGCCTAAATAAAGGGTCAATAAGACTAACCAGAATAAATAAAGTCTAAATAAAGGGTCAATAAGACTAACCAGAATAAATAAAGTCTACATAAAGGGTCAATGAGACTAACCAGAATAAATAAAGTCTACATAAAGGGTCAATGAGACTAACCAGAATAAATAAAGTCTAAATAAAGGGTCAATAAAGACTAACCAGAATAAATAACATCTAAATAAAGAGTCTGTGTACCTGATCAGGTGAGTGTCTGTTGGAGAACACCCAAGTCCCATCAGGGTCTATGTTGAGGTTCCAGCCCGTTGGGGCGCTCCTGTCCAGGCTGGCCCTGGGGATGACTGCCCGGGTCACATGGCTGGGGGTGTAGTCCTTAGGGAAGGAGTGAGGGGTCACAGGGGACACAGCCAACAACTCCTCTTCTGGTAGGTCAACCTCGGCTGGGTAGTCATCTGCTTGATAGTCATCTGCTTGGTAGTCCTCCTCAGGCAGGGGAGGCTGGACACACACACACACACACATTATGCATTGCACAAACATCATGTCACACACACACACGCATGCAGGTGTGTAAACAGACACATGCACACACCCATACGCATGTACACAGACAGACACACACGTTGTGATAATGTTACATTCAGTGTTCTACTTCAAAACAGATGGAGACCAGGACAATGGATGACTTACCTTCTAGCTTCCTTTTACCTTTTCAAAGCTTTTTCTTTCACAAGCCTCTTTAGAATGGTGAAAACTCAACAATGCAGTTTGCAAAAAGTTCACAATGAGGTCAATGTATGTACAGAATGCCTACTAGTTTGAGGATAATTACATAATCATGAAAACCAACTCTCTGCTATGTACGGTAGGTGTAGGACTTAGCAGGAGGATAATTACATAATCATGAAAACCAACTGTCTGCTATGTAATGTAGGTGTAGGACTTAGCAGGAGGATAATTACATAATCATGAAAAACAACTGTCTGCTATGTACGCTAGGTGTAGGACTTAGCAGGAGGATAATTACATAATCATGAAAAACAACTGTCTGCTATGTATTGTAGGTGTAGGACTTAGCAGGAGGATAATTACATAATCTATGAAAATCAACTGTCTGCTATGTATGGTAGGTGTAGGACTTAGCAGGAGGATAATTACATAATCTATGAAAATCAACTGTCTGCTATGTACGGTAGGTGTAGGACTTAGCAGGAGGATAATTACATAATCATGAAAACCAACTGTCTGCTATGTACTGTAGGACTTAGCAGGAACTTAAACTTCATTAAAAAGATGAGCGTATTATTTGTAGACGTCCCATGATGAAACTAAAATAGACTGGGTGTCTAAGTGGAGCAGGCCTTACCGGCCCTTCCTCCAGAGACCGGAGCCCACTCAGAGGCTCCATCAGAGGGGGGTAGGGGCACTGTGGCTCTGGGGGCTCCCAAGACGTCTCCCCCGATACTGGGTTGTAGAAGTACTGGCGGCCGCTAGTCACATCCAAACACTGCTTCCAGTCAGAGGTCCATGCAGGGGGGGAGGCGGAGGTGGGGGACAGGGAGGGGAACTGAGAGGAGGGCGAACACACAGACACCTCGGCGGGAGCCTCAAGGTCTATGTAGGGGTTGTCCCAGGTGGTCTGCCCCGATTCGGGGTGGTAGTAGTACTCCCGTCCACTCTCCTGGTCAGTGTGCACCTCCCATCCCTTAGAGTCCAGGTATGGAGGAGTGCAGGGAGGGTTGAAGGCTGAGGGAGGGGACTCAGAGATATTTCTGCAGAGCTCCGCTACATTGACGTACACGGCGTTCTGGACACTCTCCTTGACCTATGGGAAGAGCAGATAATATGGGGCCAGAGGTCAGCTGGAAAAGTTTCGATCTACAGTGTGACACCAAGTAGGTAGAACACTATCTGATGCCAGATGTGTTTGCACTGTCTTAACAATAAACTTACAGCAGGAACACAAACTGATCTGGGACCAGGTTGAGGCTAAGTGACACTGAGTCACGGTCAAAATGCTTCATGCAACAGAGAGCCAAGCCTGTGAACAACATAACCAACATTAACTTTAGTCTATCACCTCTACAGACAGTCAGTTGGTTCTGTGTAGATAAAAGTAGTTGTTTTTTTCTGGAGGAACAAGAGGCTTATAGCACTCAGTAAGAGGGTGACAGAGCAGAACAGAGACGGTCTTCCGGAGCAGTCAGCTCAGGAAGTAAATTCTAAAGCTGAAGAGAGAGCATCAAGCTCCAGACCACAAACCAACGCCTCATTTGTGTCTAAATTTACAGACGCCCACTATTACTACACCTATTCCCCCTCAGGAGCCTAAATTTTTTTTGACATGGGTAGTCAGATCCTCAAAAAGTTATACAGCTGCACCATCGAGAGCATCCTGACTGATTGCATCACCGCTTGGTATGGCAACTGCTCGGCATCCGACAGCTTCTAATCCCAAGCCATTAGAGTGCTAAATAGTTAATCAAATGACTACCCAGACTATTTGCATTGTTCCCATTTTATACGTTGCTGCTACTGATTGTTTATTATTTATGAGTAGTCACTTCAACCCTACCTACATGTACATATTACCTCGACTAACCTGTACCCCCGCACATTGACTCGGTACACCCTGTATATAGCCTCGTTCTTTTTATTTTATTGTGTTGCTTTTTATTCTTACTTTATTTATTTTTTAGCAAATATTTTCTTTAATTTAAAAAAATCCTTCATTGTTGGTTAAGGGCTTGTAAGCATTTCACGGTAAGGTCTACACCTGTTGTATTCAGCACATGTGACAAATAAAATGTGATTTGATAGATTACCCAGTTACCTACAGACACTGACTCTGCATTGCCAAAACTGGATGTGCAACAAGGATGTACAAAGTTCACCACTCAACAAACTGAAACTGTACTGCTTCACAATACTGCCGAGGCATTCCACCCTGCATACCACTGCTGGCTTGCTTCTGAAGCTAAGCAGGGTTGGTCCTGGTCAGTCCCTGGATGGGAGACCAGGTGCTGCTGGAAGTGGTGTTGGAGGGCCAGTAGGAGGCACTCTTTCCTCTGGTCTAAACAAAGATCCCAATGCCCCAGGGCAGTGATTGGGGACACTGCTCTGTGTAGGGTGCCGTCTTTCGGATGGGACGTTAAACGGGTGTCCTGACTCTCTGAGGTCATTAAAGATCCCATGGCACTTATCGTAAGAGTAGGGGTGTTAACCCTGGTGTCCTGGCTAAATTCCCAATCTGGCCCTCAACCATCACGGTCACCTAATAATCCCCAGTTTACAATTGGCTCATTCATCCCCCTCCTCTCCCCTGTAACTATTCCCCAGGTCGTTGCTGCAAATGAGAACGTGTTCTCAGTCAACTTACCTGGTAAAATAACGGTAAAATAAATAAATAAAATAAAATATGTGACATTGTCTTCCATTTAGGTTGGGTCTTCCAGTGAAAAGAAAGATTAATGACAGCTGTCCACATAAAGAAATATGCAAGCAGAGTTGGGTAGGTTATTTTCCAAAGTAATCCGTTACAGTTAACAGTTACTTGTCCAAAATTGTAAATCAGTATATGTAACTTTTGGATTACCCAAACTAAATAAGGTAATCGTATTACTTTTCCCTTAAATGGCATTAGAAGAAGACAAAAAATATCCATCAAAAGCATTTTGTGTGCCATCATAGAGGTCTCTGACTTCTGGTCGACTCTCTCAGGTGGAATACATTTTAACTTGCGCCTTTGTTTGATGCTGATTTGAATATCATTGAGAAAACAGAAAGGTGTCAATGTATTTCTCAAACATCCTTTCTGAATTGAACCGTAATCCAATAAATAATCATGTAGTTTTTCAAAAGTATCTAATCTGATTACAGTAGTTTCATTTTTTTTGTAATCAGATGACATGTAATCAGTTACTCCCCAACCCTGTATGCAAGGCCAATATTCAGGTTTCATGCAACAGTTTCACAATGGTTACTGACACAATGGTTACTAATTGAAGCCAGTCAAAAAAACTATGTCAAGAATGCTTACATGACTCAAACAGCTGACTGAATATAACTTCAAATACCTTTTATTCTCCCTCTTATCTGGAACCCACAGCTATAGAAAGTTCCAGTATTCTACCGTATGAAGCACAAAACGCAATTCAGAGTATGTAAATATAGACCTAGTCAAAGCCAATACACATGGTAAGGATTGTCGAGTTAATCTTGTTAGCCTAAATGTTAGTCTTGTTGTCATTGTTGCAGCTGCCTTAAGTAATTGCTCCTTTGGGATAAATAAAGTTGTTTTAATTTAATAAATGAGAGAAGTAAATGAGTGTCCATCTATCCAGTAAACATTGGCACACTCACTCACTGATACTACATTGCCAGAGTCTCACCTAGAGTCTCACCTGTTCCAGAGGCCAGAGTCTCACCTGGAGTCTCACCTGTTCCAGAGGCCAGAGTCTCACCTGGAGTCTCACCTGTTCCAGAGGCCAGAGTCTCACCTGGAGTCTCACCTGTTCCAGAGGCCAGAGTCTCACCTAGAGTCTCACCTAGAGTCTCACAGTCTCACCTGGAGTCTCACCTGTTCCAAAGAACTAGAGCCTCACCTGGAGCCTCATCTGTTCCAGAGGCCATAGCCTCACCTGGAGTCTCACCTGTTCCAGAGGCCAGAGCCTCACCTAGAGTCTCATCTGTTCCAGAGGCCAGAGTCTCACCTGGAGTCTCATCTGTTCTAGAGGCCAGAGTCTCATCTGTTCCAGAGGCCAGTCTCACCTGGAGTCTCATCTGTTCTAGAGGCCAGAGTCTCATATGTTCCAAAGGCCAGAGTGTCATCTGTTCTAGAGGCCAGAGTCTCACCTGGAGACTCATCTGTTCCAGAGGCTCACCTATTCTAGAGGCCAGACTCTCACCTGGAGTGTCACCTGTTCCAGAGGCCAGAGTCTCACCTGGAGTCTCATCTGTTCCAGAGGCCAGAGACTCACCTATTCTAGAGGCCAGAGTCTCACCTGGAGTGTCACCTGTTCCAGAGGCCAGAGTCTCATCTGTTCCAGAGGCCAGAGTCTCACCTGGAGTCTGACCTGTTCCAGAAGCCAGAGTCTGACCTGGAGTCTGACCTGGAGTCTGACCTGTTCCAGAAGCCAGAGTCTCATCTGGAGTCTCACCTGGAGTCTCATCTGTTCCAGAGGCCAGAGTCTCACCTGGAGTCTCACCTGTTCCAGAGGCCATAGTCTCACCTGGAGTCTCACTTGTTCCAGAGGCCAGAGTCTCACCTGGAGTCTCACCTGGTCCAGAGGCCAGAGTCTCCCCTGGAGTCTCATCTGTTCCAGAGGCCAGAGTCTCATCTGTTCCAGAGGCAAGAGTCTCAACCGAGCCAGAGTCTCACCTGGAGTCTCATCTGTTCTAGAGGCCAGAGACTCACCTCCTGTATCCCATGAGAGGTCTCTGCCTGACTTTTTTGACTCCTGGGAGGTCCCCCTGGGAACACTGCTGCCTTTGATATCCTCATCATGGCATTGTGAGAGTGCTCTCCCTCTCCATCTCTCACCTCCCTCCCTCAAATTCAAAGGGATTTATTGGCATGGCAAACATTACCAAAGCAAATGGAATAGACAAGAAACAAGGGAAATAAACAAAATGAACAGTAAATATTACACACTAAAAGAATAGAGACATTTCAAATGTTATGTTATTGGCAATGTACAATGTTGTAACAATGTGCAAATAGTTGAAGTATGAAAGGGAAGATAAATTAACAGATAAATATAGGTTGTATTTACAATGTTGTTTGTTCTCCACTGGTTGCCATTGTTGCAACAGATCACAAATCTTGCTGCTGTGGTGCACACTGTGATATTTCACCTAATAGATATGGGAGTTTATCAAAATGGGGTTTGTTTTCAAATCCTTTGTGGATCTGTGTAATTTGAGAGAAATACAGTGCATGCACTTGGAAAGTATTGAGACCCCTTGACTTTTTCTACATTTTGTTACAGCCTGATTCTAAAATGGATTAAATTAATTTTGTTCCACGTCCATCTACACACAATACCCCATAATGACAAAGCAAAAACAAGTTTTTTGAAATTTTTGCAAATGTATTAAATTTGTAAAACAGAAATACCTTATTTACATAAGTATTCAGACCCTTTGCTATGAGCCTCGAAATTGAGCTCAGGTGCATCCTGTTTCCGTTGATCATCCTTGAGATGTTTCTACAACTTGATTGGAGTCCACCTGTGGTAAATTCAATTGATTGGACATGATTCGGAAAGGCACACACCTGTGAAGATGGTAGAACCTTCCAGAAGCACAACCATCTCTGCAGCACTCCACCAATCAGGCCTTTATGGTAGTAGTCAGACAGAAGCCACTCCACAGTTAAAAGGCACACGACAGCCCGTTTGCCAAAAGGCACCTAAAGGACTTTGACCATGAGAAACCAAGATTGAACTCTTTGGCCTGAATGCCAAGTGTCACGTCTGGAGGAAACCTGGCACCATCCCTACGGTGAAGCATGGTGCTGGCAGCATCATGCTGTGGGGATGTATTTCAGCGGCAGGAACTGGGAGACTAGACAGGATTGAGGGAAGGATGAACGGAGCAAAGTACAGAGATCCTTGATGAAAACCTGTCCAGAGTACTCAGGACTTCAGACTGGGGCGAAGGTTCACCTTCCAACAGGACAACGGCCCTAAGCACACAGCCATGATAACGCAGGAGTGGCTTCGGGACAAGTCTCTGAATGTCCTTGAGTGACCCAGCCAAAACCCAGACTTGAACCCGATCGAACATCTCTGGAGAGACATGAAAATAGCTGTGCAGCGACGCTCCCCATCAAACCTGACAGAGCTTGAGAGGATCTGCAGAGAAGAATGGGAGAAACTGTCCAAATACAGGTGTGCCAAGCTTGTAGCGTCATACCCAAGAAGACTCAGGGCTGTAGTAGTGTGTCTGAAAGTGTCTGAAAACATATGTAAATGTGATAAAGTAATTTTTTTTTTTAAGTGCTTTGTCATTATGGGGTATTGCGTGTAGGGAAAAAACTATTGAATCCATTTTAGAATAAGGCTGTAATGTAACAAAATGTGGAAAAAGTCAAGGGGTCTGAATACTTTCCGAATGCACTGTATGCGTCTCTAATATGGTCATACAGCTGGCAGGAGGTTAGGAAGCTCAGTTTTCACCTCATTTTGTGGGCAGTGTGCACATAACCTGTCTTCTCTTGAGAGCCAGGTCTACGGCGGCAATTCTCAATAGCAAAGCCATGCTCACCGAGTCTGTACATAGTCAAAGCAGTCAGGT
The DNA here is from genome assembly GCF_045679555.1 of Salvelinus alpinus. NCBI lineage: Eukaryota > Metazoa > Chordata > Actinopteri > Salmoniformes > Salmonidae > Salvelinus > Salvelinus alpinus. Next base: position 79,226,142 of record NC_092088.1, read on the forward strand.
ATTCTGCCACTGTCTACTCTCTGTTTAGATAGCATTCAAGTTTGCACTGTTTTTTTGCTAAATATTCTCCCTGCTCAACCAACCACTGGATTGAGGAATGGTGACAGGTCGGAAACCTATTTAGGTCAATGGTCGGAAGGCAGGTATGTATAGTAATGGGTAAATTTGACCATTTCATGTTTTGTGGTGATCAGATATGGACTCGGTACACCATCTAGTTTTTTAAATGTTTTAATATTTTTTTTATTGAACCCTTATTTAACTAGGCAAGTCAGTTAAGAAAAAAATCTTATTTACAATGACGGCCTACCCCGGCCAAACGCTTGGCCAATTGTGCGCCGCCCTATGGGACTCTCAATCACGGATGGATGTGCTACAGCCTGGATTCGAACCAGGGACTGTAGTGACACCTCTTGCACTGTGATGCAGTGCCTTAGACCGCTGCACCACTCGGGAGCCCAATAACATCATTATTGATCTCATTATCACCACAAGGTAATCAATACACATGACTAGACAGACAAGAGAGAGGAAATGAGAGCTGCATCATTGATCTCTCTGATTGTGGAATGCCCCCTCCCCTGCCCACTGGAAAGAGATATCTACCCACAATAAGCACACACTAACCAGATGTTTGTAGCGTAAAATGTCAGTGTCACCAATAAAAATAAACTACAGGCTTAACCCTCAATCTACCCATTACACCAACACCCACAATAAGCAGCCCACAGTAAATGCAATACCTATATGTGAGAAACTATGGTTTTGTGTTGGCAAATGTGTCAACTAACAACTAGCAAAACTCTAACCTCAAGTCTACATCAAGAGTGCTTAACGGAGATATGTGCTAAACATGCTGAAGCAGGCATTGCTTGTGTTATTGAGCATGCTCTCTGGGGTTGACTTACACTGCAGCACAGGAAAATAAAGTTGAGCTGAAGCAATATATCCTCAGTGGGGTGAGACTAAGTAGACTAAACAGGAAGTAGGAAGTTGATAACAAGGTAGACGTAAATACTGTCAATGTTGTATATACTGAACAAACCCAACACACTCTGATCTCTATTCTGGACAGCTTAATTAAACTCAACACACTCTGATCTCTATTCTGGACAGCTTAATTAAACTCAACACACTCTGATCTCTATTCTGGACAGCTTAATTAAACTCAACACACTCTGATCTCTATTCTGGACAGCTTAATTAAACCCAACACACTCTGATCTCTATTCTGGACAGCTTAATTAAACCCAACACACTCTGCTCTCTATTCTGGACAGCCTAATTTAGCCATAGTTTTACTGAGGCTGTACTGTTGCATCTAGATATACAGTATAGTGTACAGTTAGATCTGGACCTACCTGGGCTGGTATTGGGAGAGCCAAGCTCCCCCGGACCCGGTACCCATGCCGGGGCTTTGCATAAAGATCCACCATGTTTATGTAATCCCAATGAGTAGAGCCATATAATCCTACAGCTGAATAGAGCACAGCTACACTAGCTATCACAGGACTGAACTGACACGAGCTGAGGCAGGCGGGCAGGCACACCCACCCTTACACATCATCTCAGACCAGCTGTGTCTGCTGGTGACCAATGACAGTTAGAGATTCCTTGAAAAAAATAACAGCCTTTTCTGTTACAATGACAGGGGGAGGAGGTTCAGAGAGAGAGAGAAAGCTAAGATAATAGTGAAAAAAAACCTTGGTTTATCTTCTTTCCGAAAAAAGAAGGAACTTTATCTAGTCCACTGTCCTCACAGCTCATGTGTTCACGGCTACAACTCTGGTTTGGGTTACATCTTCTCTTTGAACATCACGTCTGTAATCACCCTGAAAGTAACTATAACAATACTACTAAAGTATGGTTTTAAAATCAATGACAACAAATCTGAAATGTACACAGCAAAACACAATTGTGCACTGGAGAGAGGTGAAATGTACACATTTCAGGGGAAAACATCTCTGTAAAAGTACACAAGGATGAACCCAGATTATCTGAAGTTCTGCAGAGTTGGTGAGTGCTTGACTTGACACAGGAAACGGTAGTGAAGGGACGGGATCAGACTGTTGTATCCGCTGACTGTCTGATACCTTTGGCCAAAATGAACCACCCCAACCAATAGTGTCATAATAACACCCCAACCAATAGTATCATAAAAACACACCAACCAATAGTATCATGATAACACACCAACCAATAGTATCATGATAACACACCAACCAATAGTATCATGATAACACACCAACCAATAGTATCATGATAACACACCAACCAATAGTATCATAATAACACACCAACCAATAGTGTCATGATAACACACCAACCAACAGTATCATAATAACACACCAACCAATAGTGTCATAATAACACACCAACCAATAGTGTCATAATAACACACCAACCAATAGTGTCATAATAACACACCAACCAATAGTATCATGATAACACACCAACCAATAGTGTCATAATACCACACCAACCAATAGTGTCATAATAACACACCAACCAATAGTATCATGATAACACACCAACCAATAGTATCATGATAACACACCAACCAATAGTGTCATAATAACACACCAACCAATAGTATCATAATAACACACCAACCGATAGTATCATAATAACACACCAACCAATAGTATCATAATAACACACCAACCAATAGTATCATAACACCCCAACCAACAGTATGATAATAACACACCAACCAACAGTATGATAATAACACACCAACCAATAATAACATAATAACACACCAACCAATAGTATCATAATAACACACCAACCAATAGTATCAAAATAACACACCAACCAATAGTATCATAACACCCCAACCAACAGTATGATAATAACACACCAACCAACAGTATGATAATAACACACCAACCAATAGTATCATAATAACACACAAACCAACAGTATGATAATAACACACCAACCAACAGTATGATAATAACACACCAACCAACAGTATGATAATAACACACCAACCAATAGTATCATAATAACACACCAACCAATAGTATGATAATAACACACCAACCAATAGTATCATAATAACACACCAACCAACAGTATGATAATAACACACCAACCAATAGTATCATAATAACACACCAACCAACAGTATGATAATAACACACCAACCAACAGTATGATAATAACACACCAACCAATAGTATCATAATAACACACCAACCAATAGTATCATAATAACACACCAACCAAGTGTCATAATAACACACCAACCAATAGTATCATGATAACACACCAACCAAGTGTCATAATAACACACCAACCAACAGTATGATAATAACACACCAACCAACAGTATGTTAATAACACACCAACCAACAGTATGATAATAACACACCAACCAACAGTATGATAATAACACACCAACCAACAGTATGATAATAACACACCAACCAACAGTATCATAATAACACCCCAACCAACAGTATCATAATAACACACCAACCAATAGCATAATAATAACACACCAACCAATAGTATCATAATAACACACCAACCAATAGTATGATAATAACACACCAACCAACAGTATGATAATAACACACCAACCAACAGTATGATAATAACACACCAACCAACAGTATGATAATAACACACCAACCAACAGTATGATAATAACACACCAACCAACAGTATCATAATAACACACCAACCAACAGTATGATAATAACACACCAACCAACAGTATCATAATAACACCCCAACCAACAGTATCATAATAACACACCAACCAATAGCATCATAATAACACACCAACCAATAGTATCATAATACCACCCCAACCAATAGTATCATAATAACACACCAACCAATAGTAACATAATAACACACCAACCAATAGTATCATAATAACACACCAACCAATAGTATCATAATAACACACCAACCAATAGTAACATAATAACACACCAACCAATAGCATCATAATAACACACCAACCAAGTGTCATAATAACACACCAACCAAGTGTCATAATAACACACCAACCAATAGTATCATAATAACACACCAACCAATAGCATCATAATAACACACCAACCAATAGCATCATAATAACACACCAACCAATAGTATCATGATAACACACCAACCAAGTGTCATAATAACACACCAACCAACAGTATGATAATAACACACCAACCAACAGTATGTTAATAACACACCAACCAACAGTATGATAATAACACACCAACCAACAGTATGATAATAACACACCAACCAACAGTATGATAATAACACACCAACCAACAGTATCATAATAACACCCCAACCAACAGTATCATAATAACACACCAACCAATAGCATCATAATAACACACCAACCAATAGTATCATAATAACACACCAACCAATAGTATCATAATAACACACCAACCAACAGTATGATAATAACACACCAACCAACAGTATGATAATAACACACCAACCAACAGTATGATAATAACACACCAACCAACAGTATGATAATAACACACCAACCAACAGTATCATAATAACACACCAACCAACAGTATGATAATAACACACCAACCAACAGTATCATAATAACACCCCAACCAACAGTATCATAATAACACACCAACCAATAGCATCATAATAACACACCAACCAATAGTATCATAATACCACCCCAACCAATAGTATCATAATAACACACCAACCAATAGTAACATAATAACACACCAACCAATAGTATCATAATAACACACCAACCAATAGTATCATAATAACACACCAACCAATAGTAACATAATAACACACCAACCAATAGCATCATAATAACACACCAACCAAGTGTCATAATAACACACCAACCAAGTGTCATAATAACACACCAACCAATAGTATCATAATAACACACCAACCAATAGCATCATAATAACACACCAACCAATAGCATCATAATAACACACCAACCAATAGCATCATAATAACACAACAACCAATAGTATCATAATAACACACCAACCAATAGCATCATAATAACACACCAACCAATAGCATCATAATAACACACCAACCAATAGTATCATAATAACACACCAACCAATAGTATCATAATAACACACCAACCAATAGTATCATAATAACACACCAACCAAGTGTCATAATAACACACCAACCAAGTGTTATAATAACACACCAACCAATAGTATCATAATAACACACCAACCAATAGCATCATAATAACACACCAACCAATAGTATCATAATAACACCCCAACCAATAGTATCATAAAAACACACCAACCAATAGTATCATGATAACACACCAACCAATAGTATCATGATAACACACCAACCAATAGTATCATGATAACACACCAACCAATAGTATCATGATAACACACCAACCAATAGTATCATAATAACACACCAACCAATAGTGTCATGATAACACACCAACCAATAGTATCATAATAACACACCAACCAATAGTGTCATAATAACACACCAACCAATAGCATCATAATAACACACCAACCAATAGTGTCATATTAACACACCAACCAATAGTGTCATAATAACACACCAACCAATAGTATCATGATAACACACCAACCAATAGTGTCATAATACCACACCAACCAATAGTGTCATAATAACACACCAACCAATAGTATCATGATAACACACCAACCAATAGTATCATGATAACAAACCAACCAATAGTGTCATAATAACACACCAACCAATAGTATCATAATAACACACCAACCGATAGTATCATAATAACACACCAACCAATAGTATCATAATAACACACCAACCAATAGTATCATAACACCCCAACCAACAGTATGATAATAACACACCAACCAACAGTATGATAATAACACACCAACCAATAATAACATAATAACACACCAACCAATAGTATCATAATAACACACCAACCAATAGTATCATAATAACACACCAACCAATAGTATCATAACACCCCAACCAACAGTATGATAATAACACACCAACCAACAGTATGATAATAACACACCAACCAATAGTATCATAATAACACACCAACCAACAGTATGATAATAACACACCAACCAACAGTATGATAATAACACACCAACCAACAGTATGATAATAACACACCAACCAATAGTATCATAATAACACACCAACCAATAGTATCATAATAACACACCAACCAATAGTATCATAATAACACACCAACCAACAGTATGATAATAACACACCAACCAATAGTATCATAATAACACACCAACCAACAGTATGATAATAACACACCAACCAACAGTATGATAATAACACACCAACCAATAGTATCATAATAACACACCAACCAATAGTATCATAATAACACACCAACCAAGTGTCATAATAACACACCAACCAATAGTATCATGATAACACACCAACCAAGTGTCATAATAACACACCAACCAACAGTATGATAATAACACACCAACCAACAGTATGTTAATAACACACCAACCAACAGTATGATAATAACACACCAACCAACAGTATGATAATAACACACCAACCAACAGTATGATAATAACACACCAACCAACAGTATCATAATAACACCCCAACCAACAGTATCATAATAACGCACCAACCAATAGCATCATAATAACACACCAACCAATAGTATCATAATAACACACCAACCAATAGTATCATAATAACACACCAACCAACAGTATGATAATAACACACCAACCAACAGTATGATAATAACACACCAACCAACAGTATGATAATAACACACCAACCAACAGTATGATAATAACACACCAACCAACAGTATCATAATAACACACCAACCAACAGTATGATAATAACACACCAACCAACAGTATGATAATAACACCCCAACCAACAGTATCATAATAACACACCAACCAATAGCATCATAATAACACACCAACCAATAGTATCATAATAACACACCAACCAATAGTATCATAATACCACCCCAACCAATAGTATCATAATAACACACCAACCAATAGTAACATAATAACACACCAACCAATAGTATCATAATAACACACCAACCAATAGTATCATAATAACACACCAACCAATAGTAACATAATAACACACCAACCAATAGCATCATAATAACACACCAACCAAGTGTCATAATAACACACCAACCAAGTGTCATAATAACACACCAACCAATAGTATCATAATAACACACCAACCAATAGCATCATAATAACACACCAACCAATAGCATCATAATAACACACCAACCAATAGCATCATAATAACACAACAACCAATAGTATCATAATAACACACCAACCAATAGCATCATAATAACACACCAACCAATAGCATCATAATAACACACCAACCAATAGTATCATAATAACACACCAACCAATAGTATCATAATAACACACCAACCAATAGTATCATAATAACACACCAACCAAGTGTCATAATAACACACCAACCAAGTGTTATAATAACACACCAACCAATAGTATCATAATAACACACCAACCAATAGCATCATAATAACACACCAACCAATAGTATCATAATAACACCCCAACCAATAGTATCATAAAAACACACCAACCAATAGTATCATGATAACACACCAACCAATAGTATCATGATAACACACCAACCAATAGTATCATGATAACACACCAACCAATAGTATCATGATAACACACCAACCAATAGTATCATAATAACACACCAACCAATAGTGTCATGATAACACACCAACCAATAGTATCATAATAACACACCAACCAATAGTGTCATAATAACACACCAACCAATAGCATCATAATAACACACCAACCAATAGTGTCATATTAACACACCAACCAATAGTGTCATAATAACACACCAACCAATAGTATCATGATAACACACCAACCAATAGTGTCATAATACCACACCAACCAATAGTGTCATAATAACACACCAACCAATAGTATCATGATAACACACCAACCAATAGTATCATGATAACAAACCAACCAATAGTGTCATAATAACACACCAACCAATAGTATCATAATAACACACCAACCGATAGTATCATAATAACACACCAACCAATAGTATCATAATAACACACCAACCAATAGTATCATAACACCCCAACCAACAGTATGATAATAACACACCAACCAACAGTATGATAATAACACACCAACCAATAATAACATAATAACACACCAACCAATAGTATCATAATAACACACCAACCAATAGTATCATAATAACACACCAACCAATAGTATCATAACACCCCAACCAACAGTATGATAATAACACACCAACCAACAGTATGATAATAACACACCAACCAATAGTATCATAATAACACACCAACCAACAGTATGATAATAACACACCAACCAACAGTATGATAATAACACACCAACCAACAGTATGATAATAACACACCAACCAATAGTATCATAATAACACACCAACCAATAGTATCATAATAACACACCAACCAATAGTATCATAATAACACACCAACCAACAGTATGATAATAACACACCAACCAATAGTATCATAATAACACACCAACCAACAGTATGATAATAACACACCAACCAACAGTATGATAATAACACACCAACCAATAGTATCATAATAACACACCAACCAATAGTATCATAATAACACACCAACCAAGTGTCATAATAACACACCAACCAATAGTATCATGATAACACACCAACCAAGTGTCATAATAACACACCAACCAACAGTATGATAATAACACACCAACCAACAGTATGTTAATAACACACCAACCAACAGTATGATAATAACACACCAACCAACAGTATGATAATAACACACCAACCAACAGTATGATAATAACACACCAACCAACAGTATCATAATAACACCCCAACCAACAGTATCATAATAACGCACCAACCAATAGCATCATAATAACACACCAACCAATAGTATCATAATAACACACCAACCAATAGTATCATAATAACACACCAACCAACAGTATGATAATAACACACCAACCAACAGTATGATAATAACACACCAACCAACAGTATGATAATAACACACCAACCAACAGTATGATAATAACACACCAACCAACAGTATCATAATAACACACCAACCAACAGTATGATAATAACACACCAACCAACAGTATGATAATAACACCCCAACCAACAGTATCATAATAACACACCAACCAATAGCATCATAATAACACACCAACCAATAGTATCACAATACCACCCCAACCAATAGTATCATAATAACACACCAACCAATAGTAACATAATAACACACCAACCAATAGTATCATAATAACACACCAACCAATAGTATCATAATAACACACCAACCAATAGTAACATAATAACACACCAACCAATAGTAACATAATAACACACCAACCAAGTGTCATAATAACACACCAACCAAGTCTCATAATAACACACCAACCAATAGTATCATAATAACACACCAACCAATAGCATCATAATAACACACCAACCAATAGCATCATAATAACACACCAACCAATAGCATCATAATAACACACCAACCAATAGTATCATAATAACACACCAACCAATAGCATCATAATAACACACCAACCAATAGCATCATAATAACACACCAACCAATAGCATCATAATAACACACCAACCAATAGTATCATAATAACACACCAACCAATAGTATCATAATAACACACCAACCAATAGTATCATAATAACACACCAACCAAGTGTCATAATAACACACCAACCAAGTGTTATAATAACACACCAACCAATAGTATCATAATAACACACCAACCAATAGCATCATAATAACACACCAACCAATAGTATCATAATAACACACCAACCAAGTGTCATAATAACACACCAACCAAGTGTTATAATAACACACCAACCAATAGTATCATAATAACACACCAAGCAATAGCATCATAATAACACACCAACCTAATAGTATCATAATAACACACCAACCAATAGCATCATAATAACACACCAACCAATAGCATCATAATAACACACCAACCAATAGCATCATAATAACACACCAACCAATAGTATCATAATAACACACCAACCAATAGTATCATAATAACACACCAACCAAGTGTCATAATAACACACCAAACAATAGTATCATAATAACACCCCTGACCCTGTATCTAGTATGCTTACCCCGATATATATCTCCCTCTATCACTCCAGTATCCCTGCACATTGTAAATATGGTATTGGAACTGACCCTGTATGCTGACTTACTTTCTCATGTTCTTCTTATTTTTTATTTCTCGTGTGTTTTTGTTCTACCTCCTTATTTTTAGTATTACATTGTTATTGATTACTGAATTGTTGGGGTTGGAGCTTGCAAGAAAGGCATTTCCCTGTACTTGTGCATGTGACATTAAAACTAGAAACCCCAACCAATAGTATCATCATACCACACCTTACGGAGAAACCACATGAATTTCACATGTGAACACGTGATCTCATGTGAAGCAATGTGATAACATAAAACTAAACCAACAACATGTGAGCACATCTGAGAACACGATCTCATGTTAAATGAATGTGAAATAAATGTGACATGGCGATCCAAAACTTCAACATACTGTATTAGAACACGTGACAACTTTTGAGCACATAGGTTTCTTCCTAGGTTTTGGCCTTTCTAGGGAGATTTCCTAGCCACCGTGCTTCTGCTTGCTGTTTGGGGTTATAGGCTGGGTTTTTGTACAGCACTTTGATATATCAGCTGATGTAAGAAGGGCTATATAAATACATTTGATTACCCTAACTCTGTTTATACAGGTTCCTCAGTTATCAGGCTTGCATCTAATTCTTGTATAAAATGACTGAGTAAAGCTTAAACTATTTGCGAAATGATGTAAAGTGATGTTAACCTTTAAAATTAGAGAATTGGCCTTCCATGTAAAGTTGAACTAAGTCAGTAGCCACGCCCAATTGAATAGACATTGGTTGGAAATGATGAACCAACCCCCTTTCCACTCTTGAATAAAAGCCTCTGTGACAAAAAGTCACCTCAGTTCCAAATACCGCGAGGGTTTAAAAAGGGCTAATTATAATTTCAACCCTACAGGCCAAAAACTGTGAGAGCTTGCTCCACACGTGAAATGGTATGAACTCTGAACTATTGATCACCTAGAGAAGAGATGCATACTAAACTAGCATATATCAGACTGCAGCTGAACATATGCGCAAATCTAGTAGGAGAACACTGACCGACGAGGAAGCATCTCCAGAGTGAGCTGAACCTCTCAGACCACGTGAACTTCTCACACGACGACCTGGAAGATTCCACCAAGGATGAGGGCGACATCAACTGGGCAGACCAGAGCCTCACATTACCAGCTCAACTATCGAAGCCAGCTTCACGTAAATATTGCTTTTGCTTTTCCGAATGAGCGATCGTTAGTGGCATATGTATTTATGTGAGAATAGCTTCCCAGGTCTGAAAGAGACCCATGTTCCTTAGTCTTACTTCCAAAAAACCCTTCTCCTCTCTCTGAATCTATTGTGTTATTTAAATGTTTTATTTAACCTTTATTTAACTAGTCACGTCAATTAAGAACAAATTCTTATTTACAATGACAGCCTAGGAACAGTGGGTTAACTGCCTTGTTCAGGGGCAGAATGACAGATTTTTACCTTGTCAGCTCGGGGATTCGATCCAGCAACCTTTCGGTTACTGGCCCAAAGTTCTAACCACTAGGCTACCTGCCGCCCCGAACAGTTTTTGTTTAGTCCACTAGGGACAGTATTTACAGTATTTACTGTATAATGTATTGTATATTCTGTAATTGTTTAATTGGTTAGTAAATAAATAATTGAGACAATTTGTGTATGGATGATTCATAAGTAAAGGCTGGGTTTGTGCAGATAACTAAGAATTTTACGATGTTCAGATGAGACTGATATCAGGTAAAGAATTATTAATGACTGATTGAATGCTATTGATATAAAAGATCTTCAGATCTTTAAGAGTGGATTCGCGAGATAGCTGCTCTATATAAATGAACGCTTCCGTGGTGGCCCAGGATACTGTTTTAATTGTTGCATGGTTGAATTCAATCAAGTAATCAATTAAACATTATGTAATCGATTTGAAACTGGCATGTCATCTCATTAAAGAAGTCAGAGACACGACAGCAGTTACACCTCCGACATCGCCAAAACACCAGATAGACCGCTGCGCCACTTAGGAGCCTAAGGCACTGTATCTCAGTGCTAAAGGCGTCACTACAGACGCTGGTTCGATTCCAGACTGTATCCCAACCAGCTGTGATTAGGGGTCCCATAGGGCGGTGCACAATTGTCCCAGCGTCGTCCGGGTTTGGCCGGGGTAGGCCGTCACTGTAAATAAGAATTTGTTCATAACTGACTTGCCTGGTTAGATAAAGGTTAAATAAAAAATGCAGGTTTCTGCAATCACTTGTTTGATTGATCTGATTGAATTTAGGCCTTGATGTCAAGTTTCCCTGAGCACTGCTACTTGTTCGTTGGTGTTGTCAGATAATCACACAATCATTGAGTTGATTCTGGAAAACTTTTAGCAAAGTACAGAAATGTATTCTTGACAATAAATGTGGTCGATCTCTGACATGGCCACATACCTGGTGGTGAAGCAGGAAATTCAGGTTGCTGGCATCCAAAAGATTGTGAGTTCAAAACGTAGGAGTGGTTGCATTCCAAGTGTGCTAACCAATGTTGAGGTCAATTCCATTTTACTCTCAGTCAAATCAGAAAGTGAACCAAACTCCAATTCCTAATTTTTCAGCTTTGAAAATATTTAGAATTAGAATTTCTTTTGTATTTCCAGAATACAGTTCATTGTGCAACAGTATATTTCCTGTAAAAACACAGTTCAGCTGTATAAATTACACTATTAGCTATTTCTCTTCATTTTGGAACACTTCACATGTGAAATCATGTGTTTTTGGAAAACTTCATATATGACATGTGAAATATCGTGCTTTTGAAACACTTCACATATTTATTTTATTTTACCTTTATTTAACTAGGCAAGTCAGTTAAGAACAAATTCTTATTTTCGATGATGGCCTAGGAACAGTGGGTTAACTGCCTTGTTTAGGGGCAGAACGACAGATTTTTACCTTGTCAGCTCGGGGATTCAATCTTGCAACCTTTCGGTTACTGGTCCAACACTCTAACAACTAGGCTACCTGCCACCCCACATATGGCATTTCATATGTGAAAACTTTTTTTTTCAACACTTCACATGTAACATTTCACATGTGAACACGTGTTTTTGGAACACTTCACATGTGAAAAGGTGTGTTTTTGAAATGTCATGTGATCACGTTTCCGCATGTGCTATTTCATGTGTTATTGCTGTTCAGCTAAAATATGACCCCACCTGGGATTTGAACTCACAACCTCTGAATTTGAGGTACACTGAACTTTCTGCTGCACCACAAAGTCTGTAGCATTCCCAGACACATTCATTACCTATACTACGTCTTTGCACTTAGCAAAAAAGTGCCATCTGCACTGTTATTTTAGTTATCAGTCATTCTGACTATTCATTGATTTAATTGACTTATTTCAGCAATTGAAGAATTTCTGTATAGTTGGTGGGTCATATTATTCTGTTTTAATGATACTCCTGAATCCCTATGATAAATATAATCATTTTCAAATTTTTAAGTCCAAAGTGTAGGAATACAGGTGAAATCAGTCAGTCATTGATACAGACATGGTGGCATAGCATGAAGATAGGAATGCCGTGAACCAAGAGGTTGTGCGTTCAAATCCCAGGTAATGACATGTTGAATAATAATTACTGTATAAATAAACATACACAATGTAGTCATGTGTGTCAAATATGTAAGTTGAAAACACTGTTAAAAGCACTGTGTGTGCATCATAACGACTCACACATGTGAAAGGTTATGTGATCACATGTGAAAATCCTCATGTGAAACGTCGTGTGAAATAACATCACACATTAAGTGTTCCAAAAGCACATGGTTTCACATGTGAATCTTCTTGTGAAATGTCACGCGTTTCAAAAAAGCACATGGTTTTACATGTGAAATCATGTGATTTTTCCCATAAGGGACCACAATCAATAGTATCATAATACCACCCCAACCAATAGTATCACAATAACTCCCAACACCCCAAACAATAGTATCATAATAACACCCAACAGTATCATAATAACACCCCAACCAATAGTATTTCAAAATAGTGTTTCAAATTAAAATATCATCCCTTATAATGAATAACGTTGACTAAAAGAGGGACAGCGAAGTACTGCGGAAAAGGAAACATCGTTGTGATGTTGAACTAGCTCCTGAAGAAGGAGATGGTTGAAGAGGAAACATTGTTGTGATGTTAAACTAGCTCCTAAAGAAGGAGATGGTTGAAGAGGAAACATCGTTGTGATGTTAAACTAGCTCCTGAAGAAGGAGATGGTTGAAGAGGAAACATCGTTGTGGTGTTAAACTAGCTCCTGAAGAAGGAGATGGTTGAAGAGGAAACATCGTTGTGGTGTTAAACTAGCTCCTGAAGAAGGAGATGGTTGAAGAGGAAACATCGTTGTGGTGTTAAACTAGCTCCTGAAGAAGGAGATGGTTGAAGAGGAAACATCGTTGTGATGTTGAACTAGCTCCTGAAGAAGGAGATGGTTGAAGAGGACACATCGTTGTGATGTTAAACTAGCTCCTGAAGAAGGAGATGGTTGAAAAGGAAACATCGTTGTGATGTTGAACTAGCTCCTGAAGAAGGAGATGGTTGAAGAGGAAACATCGTTGTGATGTTAAACTAGCTCCTGAAGAAGGAGATGGTTGAAGAGGAAACATCGTTGTGGTGTTAAACTAGCTCCTGAAGAAGGAGATGGTTGAAGAGGAAACATCGTTGTGGTGTTAACTTCTTGGGACTATAGGGGGTACTGTTCCGCATTAGCATATTTGGGTCTCCAAATTAAACTGCCTCGTGCTAAATTCTTGATCGTACAATATGCATATTATTCTTATTATTGGATAGAAAACACTTTCTAGTTTCTATAGAAGTTGGAATTTTGTCTCTGAGTGGTACAGAACAATATCTACAGCACTTTTCATGACAGGGGTCAGATTTCAGAAATTTTTACCCCTGATCTGGAGTCTGTTTTTAAGGCGACAGTGAATGCTATGAAGAAACCGACACTGCCTACGTCTTCCTCTGGGTGTCTGTACGTCATCACGTTTTGAATGGAGTCTACTGCACAATCCCAGCCCATATAAAACCACAAAACGTGGGAGGACCTCTCTCTCTTCTCCGCGCGCCACAAGCAAGATGGACATCGGACCTGCCTCATTCCAAATCGTTGTTTAACTAGTTATATTTCTCCGGTCATGTTTTCAGTCGTTATAGTTGTTAAAAACATCATAATGTAGTTAATTTGAACCGTTTTATAGCAATTTATATCCGTTTAGTGCGATTTTGAGGAATTTCTTTGTCGTGCACTTTTTAGCTTTGGAAACGTTTCGGGGTGTCGGTCGTTGGTGGTGGACATTTCGAAGGACAGAGGACATCTATCGACCAAAAGACGTTTATAACATAGAAAGGATACATTGCCCAAGAATCTGATGGAAGAACAGCTCAAAGTAAGCAATATTTAATATGATAAATCGTTGTTCTGTCGAAATATTTTAAACGCATATTTCGCCATTTTGTTTGGTATAGCTTCACTTGGCGAACCCTGTATTGAAAAGTAAGGATAATTTTAAAAATGTAAATCAGCGGTTGCATTAAGAACTAATTTGTCTTTCGATTCCTGTCAACCCTGTATTTTTTAGTCAAGTATATGATTAGCTTTCGATTAAACTAGATCACTCTGAAAGCTGACGTTCCTCATTTTGAGGCTTGAGTTGTGACTATTTCCATTGTATAACCACGGTTTTGTATGGCTAAATATGCACCTTTTCGAACAAACTGTATATGTATGTTGTAAAATGATGTTACAGGAGTGTCATCGGAAGAATTCTGAGAAGGTTAGTGAAAAAATTAATATATTTTGGCGGTGATTACGTTATAGCGCTCTTTGGCTGGAATCGATGCTCTGGTAACGTTTGCACATGTGGTATGCTAACTTATCGATTTATTGTGTTTTCTCTGAAAAACGCTTAGAAAATCTGAAATATGGTCTGAAATCACAAGAACTGGGTCTTTCCATTGCTATGCTTTGTCTATTTTTATGAAATGTTTTATGATGAGTAAATTGGTCATACACGTTGCTCTATCTAGTAATTCTAGTCGATTTGTGATGGTCGGTGCAATTGTAAACTGTGATTTCTACCTGAAATATGCACTTTTTTCTAACAACACCTATCCTATACTATAAATATGTTATCAGACTGTCATCTGATGAGTTTTTTTCTTGGTTAGTGGCTATCAATATCTTAGTTTAGCCGAATTGGTGATAGCACCTGAAGGAGTAAGAAACTGATGGAGTTAGAAAAGTGGTGTATTTTGCTAACGTGTTTAGCTAATAGATTTACATATTTTGTCTTCCCTGTAAAACATTTTAAAAATCTGAAATGGTGGCTTTATTCACAAGATCTGTATCTTTCATCTGGTGTCTTGGACTTGTGATTTAATGATATTTAGATGCTACTATCTACTTGTGAAGCTATGCTAGCTATGCTAATCAGTGTGTGGGGGGGGTGGGGGGTGATCCCGGACCCGGGGTAGAGGCTCGTGAAAGGTTAAACTAGCTCCTGAAGAAGGAGATGGTTGAAGAGGAAACATCGTTGTGATGTTGAACTAGCTCCTGAAGAAGGAGATGGTTGAAGAGGAAACATCGTTGTGATGTTGAACTAGCTCCTGAAGAAGGAGATGGTTGAAGAGGAAACATCGTTGTGATGTTAAACTAGCTCCTGAAGAAGGAGATGGTTGAAAAGGAAACATCGTTGTGATGTTAAACTAGCTCCTGAAGAAGGAGATGGTTGAAGAGGAAACATCGTTGTGATGTTGAACTAGCTCCTGAAGAAGGAGATGGTTGAAGAGGAAACATCGTTGTGATGTTGAACTAGCTCCTGAAGAAGGAGATGGTTGAAAAGGAAACATCGTTGTGATGTTAAACTAGCTCCTGAAGAAGGAGATGGTTGAAGAGGAAACATCGTTGTGATGTTAAACTAGCTCCTGAAGAAGGAGATGGTTGAAGAGGAAACATCGTTGTGATGTTAAACTAGCTCCTGAAGAAGGAGATGGTTGAAAAGGAAACATCGTTGTGATGTTGAACTAGCTCCTGAAGAAGGAGATGGTTGAAGAGGAAACATCGTTGTGATGTTAAACTAGCTCCTGAAGAAGGAGATGGTTGAAAAGGAAACATCGTTGTGATGTTAAACTAGCTCCTGAAGAAGGAGATGGTTGAAGAGGAAACATCGTTGTGATGTTGAACTAGCTCCTGAAGAAGGAGATGGTTGAAGAGGAAACATCGTTGTGTGATGTTAAACTAGCTCCTGAAGAAGGAGATGGTTGAAGAGGAAACATCGTTGTGATGTTAAACTAGCTCCTGAAGAAGGAGATGGTTGAAGAGGAAACATCGTTGTGGTGTTAAACTAGCTCCTGAAGAAGGAGATGGTTGAAGAGGAAACATCGTTGTGGTGTTAAACTAGCTCCTGAAGAAGGAGATGGTTGAAGAGGAAACATCGTTGTGATGTTGAACTAGCTCCTGAAGAAGGAGATGGTTGAAGAGGAAACATCGTTGTGATGTTGAACTAGCTCCTGAAGAAGGAGATGGTTGAAGAGGAAACATCGTTGTGATGTTAAACTAGCTCCTGAAGAAGGAGATGGTTGAAAAGGAAACATCGTTGTGATGTTAAACTAGCTCCTGAAGAAGGAGATGGTTGAAGAGGAAACATCGTTGTGATGTTGAACTAGCTCCTGAAGAAGGAGATGGTTGAAGAGGAAACATCGTTGTGATGTTGAACTAGCTCCTGAAGAAGGAGATGGTTGAAGAGGAAACATCGTTGTGATGTTGAACTAGCTCCTGAAGAAGGAGCTGGTTGAAGAGGAAACATCGTTGTGATGTTGAACTAGCTCCTGAAGAAGGAGATGGTTGAAGAGGAAACATCGTTGTGATGTTGAACTAGCTCCTGAAGAAGGAGATGGTTGAAGAGGAAACATCGTTGTGATGTTAAACTAGCTCCTGAAGAAGGAGATGGTTGAAGAGGAAACATCGTTGTGATGTTAAACTAGCTCCTGAAGAAGGAGATGGTTGAAAAGGAAACATCGTTGTGATGTTGAACTAGCTCCTGAAGAAGGAGATGGTTGAAGAGGAAACATCGTTGTGATGTTGAACTAGCTCCTGAAGAAGGAGATGGTTGAAGAGGAAACATCGTTGTGATGTTGAACTAGCTCCTGAAGGAGATGGTTGAAAAGGAAACATCGTTGTGATGTTGAACTAGATCCTGAAGAAGGAGATGGTTGAAGAGGAAACATCGTTGTGATGTTAAACTAGCTCCTGAAGAAGGAGATGGTTGAAAAGGAAACATTGTTGTGATGTTAAACTAGCTCCTGAAGAAGGAGATGGTTGAAGAGGAAACATCGTTGTGATGTTGAACTAGCTCCTGAAGAAGGAGATGGTTGAAGAGGAAACATCGTTGTGATGTTGAACTAGCTCCTGAAGAAGGAGATGGTTGAAGAGGAAACATCGTTGTGATGTTAAACTAGCTCCTGAAGAAGGAGATGGTTGAAGAGGAAACATCGTTGTGGTGTTAAACTAGCTCCTGGAGAAGGAGATGGTTGAAGAGGAAACATCGTTGTGGTGTTAAACTAGCTCCTGAAGAAGGAGATGGTTGAAGAGGAAACATCGTTGTGGTGTTAAACTAGCTCCTGAAGAAGGAGATGGTTGAAGAGGAAACATCGTTGTGATGTTGAACTAGCTCCTGAAGAAGGAGATGGTTGAAGAGGACACATCGTTGTGATGTTAAACTAGCTCCTGAAGAAGGAGATGGTTGAAAAGGAAACATCGTTGTGATGTTGAACTAGCTCCTGAAGAAGGAGATGGTTGAAGAGGAAACATCGTTGTGATGTTAAACTAGCTCCTGAAGAAGGAGATGGTTGAAGAGGAAACATCGTTGTGGTGTTAAACTAGCTCCTGAAGAAGGAGATGGTTGAAGAGGAAACATCGTTGTGGTGTTAAACTAGCTCCTGAAGAAGGAGATGGTTGAAGAGGAAACATCGTTGTGATGTTGAACTAGCTCCTGAAGAAGGAGATGGTTGAAGAGGAAACATCGTTGTGATGTTAAACTAGCTCCTGAAGAAGGAGATGGTTGAAGAGGAAACATCGTTGTGATGTTGAACTAGCTCCTAAAGAAGGAGATGGTTGAAGAGGAAACATCGTTGTGATGTTGAACTAGCTCCTGAAGAAGGAGATGGTTGAAAAGGAAACATCGTTGTGATGTTAAACTAGCTCCTGAAGAAGGAGATGGTTGAAGAGGAAACATCGTTGTGATGTTGAACTAGCTCCTGAAGAAGGAGATGGTTGAAGAGGAAACATCGTTGTGATGTTGAACTAGCTCCTGAAGAAGGAGATGGTTGAAGAGGAAACATCGTTGTGATGTTGAACTAGCTCCTGAAGAAGGAGATGGTTGAAGAGGAAACATCGTTGTGATGTTGAACTAGCTCCTGAAGAAGGAGATGGTTGAAGACGAAACATCGTTGTGATGTTAAACTAGCTCCTGAAGAAGGAGATGGTTGAAGAGGAAACATCGTTGTGATGTTGAACTAGCTCCTGAAGAAGGAGATGGTTGAAGAGGAAACATCGTTGTGATGTTGAACTAGCTCCTGAAGAAGGAGATGGTTGAAAAGGAAACATCGTTGTGATGTTAAACTAGCTCCTGAAGAAGGAGATGGTTGAAGAGGAAACATCGTTGTGATGTTGAACTAGCTCCTGAAGAAGGAGATGGTTGAAGAGGAAACATCGTTGTGATGTTGAACTAGCTCCTGAAGAAGGAGATGGTTGAAGAGGAAACATCGTTGTGATGTTGAACTAGCTCCTGAAGAAGGAGATGGTTGAAGAGGAAACATCGTTGTGATGTTGAACTAGCTCCTGAAGAAGGAGATGGTTGAAGACGAAACATCGTTGTGATGTTAAACTAGCTCCTGAAGAAGGAGATGGTTGAAGAGGAAACATCGTTGTGATGTTAAACTAGCTCCTGAAGAAGGAGATGGTTGAAAAGGAAACATCGTTGTGATGTTGAACTAGCTCCTGAAGAAGGAGATGGTTGAAGAGGAAACATCGTTGTGATGTTGAACTAGCTCCTGAAGAAGGAGATGGTTGAAGAGGAAACATCGTTGTGATGTTGAACTAGCTCCTGAAGGAGATGGTTGAAAAGGAAACATCGTTGTGATGTTGAACTAGATCCTGAAGAAGGAGATGGTTGAAGAGGAAACATCGTTGTGATGTTAAACTAGCTCCTGAAGAAGGAGATGGTTGAAAAGGAAACATTGTTGTGATGTTAAACTAGCTCCTGAAGAAGGAGATGGTTGAAGAGGAAACATCGTTGTGATGTTGAACTAGCTCCTGAAGAAGGAGATGGTTGAAGAGGAAACATCGTTGTGATGTTGAACTAGCTCCTGAAGAAGGAGATGGTTGAAGAGGAAACATCGTTGTGGTGTTAAACTAGCTCCTGTAGAAGGAGATGGTTGAAGAGGAAACATCGTTGTGGTGTTAAACTTGCTCCTGAAGAAGGAGATGGTTGAAGAGGAAACATCGTTGTGATGTTGAACTAGCTCCTGAAGAAGGAGATGGTTGAAGAGGAAACATCGTTGTGATGTTAAACTAGCTCCTGAAGAAGGAGATGGTTGAAAAGGAAACATCGTTGTGATGTTAAACTAGCTCCTGAAGAAGGAGATGGTTGAAGAGGAAACATCGTTGTGATGTTGAACTAGCTCCTGAAGAAGGAGATGGTTGAAGAGGAAACATCGTTGTGATGTTGAACTAGCTCCTGAAGAAGGAGATGGTTGAAGAGGAAACATTGTTGTGATGTTGAACTAGCTCCTGAAGAAGGAGATGGTTGAAAAGGAAACATCGTTGTGATGTTGAACTAGCTCCTGAAGAAGGAGATGGTTGAAAAGGAAACATCGTTGTGATGTTGAACTAGCTCCTGAAGAAGGAGATGGTTGAAAAGGAAACATAGTTGTGATGTTGAACTAGCTCCTGAAGAAGGAGATGGTTGAAGAGGAAACATCGTTGTGATGTTAAACTAGCTCCTGAAGTAGGAGATGGTTGAAAAGGAAACATCGTTGTGATGTTGAACTAGCTCCTGAAGAAGGAGATGGTTGAAGAGGAAACATCGTTGTGATGTTAAACTAGCTCCTGAAGAAGGAGATGGTTGAAGAGGAAACATCGTTGTGATGTTGAACTAGCTCCTGAAGAAGGAGATGGTTGAAGAGGAAACATCGTTGTGATGTTAAACTAGCTCCTGAAGAAGGAGATGGTTGAAAAGGAAACATCAATGTGCTGTTAAACTAGCTCCTGAAGAAGGAGATGGTTGAAGAGGAAACATCGATGTGATGTTGAACTAGCTCCTGAAGAAGGAGATGGTTGAAGAGGAAACATCGTTGTGATGTTGAACTAGCTCCTGAAGAAGGAGATGGTTGAAGAGGAAACATCATTGTGATGTTAAACTAGCTCCTGAAGAAGGAGATGGTTGAAAAGGAAACATCGTTGTGATGTTAAACTAGCTCCTGAAGAAGGAGATGGTTGAAGAGGAAACATCGTTGTGATGTTGAACTAGCTCCTGAAGAAGGAGATGGTTGAAGAGGAAACATCGTTGTGATGTTAAACTAGCTCCTGAAGAAGGAGATGGTTGAAGAGGAAACATCGTTGTGATGTTGAACTAGCTCCTGAAGAAGGAGATGGTTGAAAAGGAAACATCGCTGTGATGTTGAATTAGCTCCTGAAGAAGGAGATGGTTGAAGAGGAAACATTGTTGTGATGTTGAACTAGCTCCTGAAGAAGGAGATGGTTGAAAAGGAAACATCGTTGTGATGTTAAACTAGCTCCTGAAGAAGGAGATGGTTGAAGAGGAAACATTTTTGTGATGTTGAACTAGCTCCTGAAGAAGGACATGGTTGAAGAGTAAACATCGTTGTGATGTTGAACTAGCTCCTGAAGAAGGAGATGGTTGAAGAGGAAACATCGTTGTGATGTTGAACTAGCTCCTGAAGAAGGAGATGGTTGAAGAGGAAACATCGTTGTGATGTTAAACTAGCTCCTGAAGAAGGAGATGGTTGAAGAGGAAACATCGTTGTGATGTTGAACTAGCTCCTGAAGAAGGAGATGGTTGAAGAGGAAACATCGTTGTGATGTTGAACTAGCTCCTGAAGAAGGAGATGGTTGAAAAGGAAACATCGTTGTGATGTTGAACTAGCTCCTGAAGAAGGAGATGGTTGAAGAGGAAACATCGTTGTGATGTTAAACTAGCTCCTGAAGAAGGAGATGGTTGAAAAGGAAACATCGTTGTGATGTTGAACTAGCTCCTGAAGAAGGAGATGGTTGAAGAGGAAACATCGTTGTGATGTTAAACTAGCTCCTGAAGAAGGAGATGGTTGAAGAGGAAACATCGTTGTGATGTTGAACTAGCTCCTGAAGAAGGAGATGGTTGAAGAGGAAACATCGTTGTGATGTTAAACTAGCTCCTGAAGAAGGAGATGGTTGAAGAGGAAACATCGTTGTGATGTTGAACTAGCTCCTGAAGAAGGAGATGGTTGAAGAGGAAACATCGTTGTGATGTTGAACTAGCTCCTGAAGAAGGAGATGGTTGAAAAGGAAACATCGTTGTGATGTTGAACTAGCTCCTGAAGAAGGAGATGGTTGAAGAGGAAACATCGTTGTGATGTTAAACTAGCTCCTGAAGAAGGAGATGGTTGAAAAGGAAACATCGTTGTGATGTTGAACTAGCTCCTGAAGAAGGAGATGGTTGAAGAGGAAACATCGTTGTGATGTTAAACTAGCTCCTGAAGAAGGAGATGGTTGAAGAGGAAACATCGTTGTGATGTTAAACTAGCTCCTGAAGAAGGAGATGGTTGAAGAGGAAACATCGTTGTGATGTTAAACTAGCTCCTGAAGAAGGAGATGGTTGAAGAGGAAACATCGTTGTGATGTTGAACTAGCTCCTGAAGAAGGAGATGGTTGAAGAGGAAACATCGTTGTGATGTTGAACTAGCTCCTGAAGAAGGAGATGGTTGAAGAGGAAACATCGTTGTGATGTTGAACTAGCTCCTGAAGAAGGAGATGGTTGAAAAGGAAACATCGTTGTGATGTTAAACTAGCTCCTGAAGAAGGAGATGGTTGAAAAGGAAACATCGTTGTGATGTTGAACTAGCTCCTGAAGAAGGAGATGGTTGAAAAGGAAACATCGTTGTGATGTTAAACTAGCTCCTGAAGTAGGAGATGGTTGAAAAGGAAACATTGTTGTGATGTTGAACTAGCTCCTGAAGAAGGAGATGGTTGAAGAGGAAACATCGTTGTGATGTTGAACTAGCTCCTGAAGGAGATGGTTGAAAAGGAAACATCGTTGTGATGTTAAACTAGCTCCTGAAGAAGGAGATGGTTGAAAAGGAAACATCGATGTGATGTTAAACTAGCTCCTGAAGAAGGAGATGGTTGAAGAGGAAACATCGATGTGACGTTGAACTAGCTCCTGAAGAAGGAGATGGTTGAAGAGGAAACATTGTTGTGATGTTGAACTAGCTCCTGAAGAAGGAGATGGTTGAAGAGGAAACATCATTGTGATGTTAAACTAGCTCCTGAAGAAGGAGATGGTTGAAGAGGAAACATTGTTGTGATGTTGAACTAGCTCCTGAAGAAGGAGATGGTTGAAGAGGAAACATCGTTGTGATGTTAAACTAGCTCCTGAAGAAGGAGATGGTTGAAAAGGAAACATCGTTGTGATGTTAAACTAGCTCCTGAAGAAGGAGATGGTTGAAGAGGAAACATCGTTGTGATGTTGAACTAGCTCCTGAAGAAGGAGATGGTTGAAAAGGAAACATCGTTGTGATGTTAAACTAGCTCCTGAAGAAGGAGATGGTTGAAGAGGAAACATCGTTGTGATGTTGAACTAGCTCCTGAAGAAGGAGATGGTTGAAGAGGAAACATCGTTGTGATGTTAAACTAGCTCCTGAAGAAGGAGATGGTTGAAGAGGAAACATCGTTGTGATGTTGAACTAGGTCCTGAAGAAGGAGATGGTTGAAAAGGAAACATCGTTGTGATGTTGAACTAGCTCCTGAAGAAGGAGATGGTTGAAGAGGAAACATTGTTGTGATGTTGAACTAGCTCCTGAAGAAGGAGATGGTTGAAAAGGAAACATCGTTGTGATGTTAAACTAGCTCCTGAAGAAGGAGATGGTTGAAGAGGAAACATTGTTGTGATGTTGAACTAGCTCCTGAAGAAGGAGATGGTTGAAGAGTAAACATCGTTGTGATGTTGAACTAGCTCCTGAAGAAGGAGATGGTTGAAGAGGAAACATCGTTGTGATGTTGAACTAGCTCCTGAAGAAGGAGATGGTTGAAGAGGAAACATCGTTGTGATGTTAAACTAGCTCCTGAAGAAGGAGATGGTTGAAGAGGAAACATCGTTGTGATGTTGAACTAGCTCCTGAAGAAGGAGATGGTTGAAGAGGAAACATCGTTGTGATGTTGAACTAGCTCCTGAAGAAGGAGATGGTTGAAAAGGAAACATCGTTGTGATGTTGAACTAGCTCCTGAAGAAGGAGATGGTTGAAAAGGAAACATCGTTGTGATGTTGAACTAGCTCCTGAAGAAGGAGATGGTTGAAGAGGAAACATCGTTGTGATGTTAAACTAGCTCCTGAAGAAGGAGATGGTTGAAGAGAAAACATCGTTGTGATGTTGAACTAGCTCCTGAAGAAGGAGATGGTTGAAGAGGAAACATCGTTGTGATGTTGAACTAGCTCCTGAAGAAGGAGATGGTTGAAGAGGAAACATCGTTGTGATGTTAAACTAGCTCCTGAAGAAGGAGATGGTTGAAGAGGAAACATCGTTGTGATGTTGAACTAGCTCCTGAAGAAGGAGATGGTTGAAAAGGAAACATCGTTGTGATGTTGAACTAGCTCCTGAAGAAGGAGATGGTTGAAGAGGAAACATCGTTGTGATGTTAAACTAGCTCCTGAAGAAGGAGATGGTTGAAAAGGAAACATCGTTGTGATGTTGAACTAGCTCCTGAAGAAGGAGATGGTTGAAGAGGAAACATCGTTGTGATGTTAAACTAGCTCCTGAAGAAGGAGATGGTTGAAGAGGAAACATCGTTGTGATGTTAAACTAGCTCCTGAAGAAGAAGATGGTTGAAGAGGAAACATCGTTGTGATGTTAAACTAGCTCCTGAAGAAGAAGATGGTTGAAGAGGAAACATCGTTGTGATGTTAAACTAGCTCCTGAAGAAGGAGATGGTTGAAGAGGAAACATTGTTGTGATGTTGAACTAGCTCTTGAAGAAGGAGATGGTTGAAGAGGAAACATCGTTGTGATGTTAAACTAGCTCCTGAAGAAGGAGATGGTTGAAGAGGAAACATTGTTGTGATGTTGAACTATCTCCTGAAGAAGGAGATGGTTGAAGAGGAAACATTGCTGTGATGTTAAACTAGCTCCTGAAGAAGGAGATGGTTGAAAAGGAAACATCGTTGTGATGTTGAACTAGCTCCTGAAGAAGGAGATGGTTGAAGAGGAAACATCGTTGTGATGTTAAACTAGCTCCTGAAGAAGGAGATGGTTGAAGAGGAAACATTGTTGTGATGTTGAACTATCTCCTGAAGAAGGAGATGGTTGAAGAGGAAACATTGCTGTGATGTTAAACTAGCTCCTGAAGAAGGAGATGGTTGAAGAGGAAACATTGTTGTGATGTTGAACTAGCTCCTGAAGAAGGAGATGGTTGAAGAGGAAACATCGTTCTGATGTTGAACTAGCTCCTGAAGAAGGAGATGGTTGAAGAGGAAACATCGTTGTGATGTTGAACTAGCTCCTGAAGAAGGAGATGGTTGAAGAGGAAACATCGTTGTGATGTTGAACTAGCTCCTGAAGAAGGAGATGGTTGAAGAGGAAACATCGTTGTGATGTTAAACTAGCTCCTGAAGAAGGAGATGGTTGAAGAGGAAACATCGTTGTGATGTTGAACTAGCTCCTGAAGAAGGAGATGGTTGAAAAGGAAACATCGTTGTGATGTTGAACTAGCTCCTGAAGAAGGAGATGGTTGAAGAGGAAACATCGTTGTGATGTTGAACTAGCTCCTGAAGAAGGAGATGGTTGAAGAGGAAACATCGTTGTGATGTTAAACTAGCTCCTGAAGAAGGAGATGGTTGAAGAGGAAACATCGTTGTGATGTTGAACTAGCTCCTGAAGAAGGAGATGGTTGAAGAGGAAACATCGTTAGGATGTTAAACTAGCTCCTGAAGAAGGAGATGGTTGAAAAGGAAACATCGTTGTGATGTTGAACTAGCTCCTGAAGAAGGAGATGGTTGAAGAGGAAACATCGTTGTGATGTTGAACTAGCTCCTGAAGAAGGAGATGGTTGAAGAGGAAACATCGTTGTGATGTTGAACTAGCTCCTGAAGAAGGAGATGGTTGAAGAGGAAACATCGTTGTGATGTTAAACTAGCTCCTGAAGAAGGAGATGGTTGAAGAGGAAACATTGTTGTGATGTTGAACTATCTCCTGAAGAAGGAGATGGTTGAAGAGGAAACATTGCTGGGATGTTAAACTAGCTCCTGAAGAAGGAGATGGTTGAAGAGGAAACATTGTTGTGATGTTGAACTAGCTCCTGAAGAAGGAGATGGTTGAAGAGGAAACATCGTTGTGATGTTGAACTAGCTCCTGAAGAAGGAGATGGTTGAAGAGGAAACATCGTTGTGATGTTGAACTAGCTCCTGAAGAAGGAGATGGTTGAAAAGGAAACATCGTTGTGATGTTGAACTAGCTCCTGAAGAAGGAGATGGTTGAAGAGGAAACATCGTTGTGATGTTGAACTAGCTCCTGAAGAAGGAGATGGTTGAAGAGGAAACATCGTTGTGATGTTAAACTAGCTCCTGAAGAAGGAGATGGTTGAAGAGGAAACATCGTTGTGATGTTGAACTAGCTCCTGAAGAAGGAGATGGTTGAAGAGGAAACATCGTTGTGATGTTAAACTAGCTCCTGAAGAAGGAGATGGTTGAAAAGGAAACATCGTTGTGATGTTGAACTAGCTCCTGAAGAAGGAGATGGTTGAAGAGGAAACATCGTTGTGATGTTGAACTAGCTCCTGAAGAAGGAGATGGTTGAAGAGGAAACATCGTTGTGATGTTGAACTAGCTCCTGAAGAAGGAGATGGTTGAAAAGGAAACATCGTTGTGATGTTGAACTAGCTCCTGAAGAAGGAGATGGTTGAAGAGGAAACATCGTTGTGATGTTAAACTAGCTCCTGAAGAAGGAGATGGTTGAAAAGGAAACATCGTTGTGATGTTGAACTAGCTCCTGAAGAAGGAGATGGTTGAAGAGGAAACATCGTTGTGATGTTAAACTAGCTCCTGAAGAAGGAGATGGTTGAAGAGGAAACATCGTTGTGATGTTAAACTAGCTCCTGAAGAAGAAGATGGTTGAAGAGGAAACATCGTTGTGATGTTAAACTAGCTCCTGAAGAAGGAGATGGTTGAAGAGGAAACATCGTTGTGATGTTGAACTAGCTCTTGAAGAAGGAGATGGTTGAAGAGGAAACATCGTTGTGATGTTAAACTAGCTCCTGAAGAAGGAGATGGTTGAAGAGGAAACATTGTTGTGATGTTGAACTATCTCCTGAAGAAGGAGATGGTTGAAGAGGAAACATCGTTGTGATGTTGAACTAGCTCCTGAAGAAGGAGATGGTTGAAGAGGAAACATCGTTGTGATGTTAAACTAGCTCCTGAAGAAGGAGATGGTTGAAAAGGAAACATCGTTGTGATGTTGAACTAGCTCCTGAAGAAGGAGATGGTTGAAGAGGAAACATCGTTGTGATGTTGAACTAGCTCCTGAAGAAGGAGATGGTTGAAGAGGAAACATCGTTGTGATGTTGAACTAGCTCCTGAAGAAGGAGATGGTTGAAAAGGAAACATCGTTGTGATGTTGAACTAGCTCCTGAAGAAGGAGATGGTTGAAGAGGAAACATCGTTGTGATGTTAAACTAGCTCCTGAAGAAGGAGATGGTTGAAAAGGAAACATCGTTGTGATGTTGAACTAGCTCCTGAAGAAGGAGATGGTTGAAGAGGAAACATCGTTGTGATGTTAAACTAGCTCCTGAAGAAGGAGATGGTTGAAGAGGAAACATCGTTGTGATGTTAAACTAGCTCCTGAAGAAGAAGATGGTTGAAGAGGAAACATCGTTGTGATGTTAAACTAGCTCCTGAAGAAGGAGATGGTTGAAGAGGAAACATCGTTGTGATGTTGAACTAGCTCTTGAAGAAGGAGATGGTTGAAGAGGAAACATCGTTGTGATGTTAAACTAGCTCCTGAAGAAGGAGATGGTTGAAGAGGAAACATTGTTGTGATGTTGAACTATCTCCTGAAGAAGGAGATGGTTGAAGAGGAAACATTGCTGTGATGTTAAACTAGCTCCTGAAGAAGGAGATGGTTGAAAAGGAAACATCGTTGTGATGTTGAACTAGCTCCTGAAGAAGGAGATGGTTGAAGAGGAAACATCGTTGTGATGTTAAACTAGCTCCTGAAGAAGGAGATGGTTGAAGAGGAAACATCGTTGTGATGTTGAACTAGCTCCTGAAGAAGGAGATGGTTGAAGAGGAAACATCGTTGTGATGTTAAACTAGCTCCTGAAGAAGGAGATGGTTGAAAAGGAAACATCGTTGTGATGTTGAACTAGCTCCTGAAGAAGGAGATGGTTGAAGAGGAAACATCGTTGTGATGTTGAACTAGCTCCTGAAGAAGGAGATGGTTGAAGAGGAAACATCGTTGTGATGTTGAACTAGCTCCTGAAGAAGGAGATGGTTGAAGAGGAAACATCGTTGTGATGTTAAACTAGCTCCTGAAGAAGGAGATGGTTGAAGAGGAAACATCGTTGTGATGTTGAACTAGCTCCTGAAGAAGGAGATGGTTGAAGAGGAAACATTGTTGTGATGTTGAACTAGCTCTTGAAGAAGGAGATGGTTGAAGAGGAAACATCGTTGTGATGTTGAACTAGCTCCTGAAGAAGGAGATGGTTGAAGAGGAAACATCGTTGTGATGTTAAACTAGCTCCTGAAGAAGGAGATGGTTGAAAAGGAAACATCGTTGTGATGTTGAACTAGCTCCTGAAGAAGGAGATGGTTGAAGAGGAAACATCGTTGTGATGTTAAACTAGCTCCTGAAGAAGGAGATGGTTGAAGAGGAAACATTGTTGTGATGTTAAACTAGCTCCTGAAGAAGGAGATGGTTGAAGAGGAAACATCGTTGTGATGTTAAACTAGCTCCTGAAGAAGGAGATGGTTGAAAAGGAAACATCGTTGTGATGTTGAACTAGCTCCTGAAGAAGGAGATGGTTGAAGAGGAAACATCGTTGTGATGTTAAACTAGCTCCTGAAGAAGGAGATGGTTGAAAAGGAAACATCGTTGTGATGTTGAACTAGCTCCTGAAGAAGGAGATGGTTGAAGAGGAAACATCGTTGTGATGTTAAACTAGCTCCTGAAGAAGGAGATGGTTGAAAAGGAAACATCGTTGTGATGTTGAACTAGCTC
Organism: Salvelinus alpinus; assembly: GCF_045679555.1. Classification (NCBI taxonomy): domain Eukaryota; kingdom Metazoa; phylum Chordata; class Actinopteri; order Salmoniformes; family Salmonidae; genus Salvelinus; species Salvelinus alpinus. The sequence goes on from NC_092088.1 coordinate 79,255,928, forward strand.
CTGAAGAAGGAGATGGTTGAAGAGGAAACATCGTTGTGATGTTAAACTAGCTCCTGAAGAAGGAGATGATAGCCATATTTTGTATAGCCTCTAATTGCCCTAAAGGAGAATAATCAGAACTTTCTCGTATAGCCTTGAGCAATGCTACAAACCAGCAATCTGCCTGATTACTTCACTGCTTTAGCAATCATCCAATAAAACAATGGAGGAGCAAATTGGGGCTCAAAATCAGGCCACAAAAACACAGTCGGCCTATTAATGGAGTCTGATTCCTACCCGTTACATCACTCCTCATGGCCCAGAATCCTGGATTACCCCAGAGACGGCAGTTATGGCTCCATTTACAACCTACATACAGCACAGCAGCCTTATCACTTCCCTACCCATCTCCTCACTTCACTTTACCTCAGGCCAGGCTGATTGACGCTTTATTGACATGTCTCGCATATGAAGCAGGAGAACATAGAGTTTCGAGAACATAGAAATTCTAGAACATAGATGGAACACAGAGATGTATACATTCTACAGTATACATGTATGGATAGAGGAAAAAGAGAAGATATGGTAATCTCTGAACATACTGCAGTGTCTGAAACATAAGACACTAAAACTGACTTAGGTGTTGGGTAACAACTGCTGTCCAAGAATGCCTACGGTACTGTACACACCCTTATGGAAAAAACATACATTTCACATGTGAAGTGTTCCAAAAATCCATGTTTTCATGTGAACTTATGTGAAGTTAATGTGATAACATTAAAGCAACACGTGATAAAATGACACTACATGTGAAAACTTGATCACATGTGAAGTGTTCCGAAAACACATTTCACATGTGAACTAATATGGTTTTTCTGTATGGGCAATAAAGCCACTTAGGCATTTTAACTATTTACAGATATGTAGATCTCAAGAGCTTTGATAGCGAAGTCCCAAGCAGTTAACCCTATCATTACAAACAGAGTACATAAAAAAGAACCATGCATCAAGATAAAATTAAAGACATTCCGGATCTAATATGATTCTATGACTAAGGAGACAAGATACTTTAGACCAGTGGTTCCCAAACTTTTTATAGTCCCCTACCCCTTCAAACATTCAAACTCCAGCTGCGTACCCCCTCCAGTACCAGGGTCAGCACACTTTCAAATGTTTTTTGCCATCATTGTAAGACTGCCACACGCACACTATACATTTATTAAACATAAGAATGAGTGTGAGTTTTTGTCACATCCCGACACGTGGGAAGTGACAAAGAGCTCTTATAGGACCAGGGCACAAATAATAATATAATAATAATAAATAATTTTTCTCTTTCTTTAACCATCTTACATATAAAACCTTATTTAAATAACTCACCACACGTTAATGAGAAGGGTGTGCTTGAAGGATGCACGTAACTCTGCAATGTTGGGTTGTATTGGAGAGAGTCTTAGTCTTAAATCATTTTCCACACACAGTCTGTGCCTGTATTTAGTTTTCATGCTAGTGAGGGCTGAGAGTCCACTCTCACATACTGTAGGTACGTGGTTGCAAAGGGCATCAGTGTCTTAACAGCGCGATATGCCAAGGCAGGATACTCTGAAAATGTGAAGAAAAAAATGTTCAAAAACTTCATATTATGATTTATTTTTTAAATGTGAATCACATTTTTATTTGGGGTACCCCCGACGGCATTACACGTACCGTACCCCAGTTTGGGAATACCCTCTTTAGACAATGGTTCCGTTCCCCTGCTCAGATGTTGCATGCATCAACCAAAGATTGCATGCATCAACCAATGGTTGCGTGCCATGTCATCGACTGACAGATTGCTATAACATATGTGGTTAGCTAAAAAAATAAAATACCTACCCAGGTATTGTAAGATCTGGCAGGCATCAGCAGCACCTAGGCAGAGGAACGTGGCCGAAGGCTGCGTTTAGACAGGCAGGCCAAATCTGATCATTTTTCCCCATTAATTGGACTTTTGACCAATAACATCAGATATTTTTCAGAGCTGATCTGAATTAGTGAAAAAAAGATCAGAATTGGGCTGCCTGTGTAAACACAGCCATGAAATAGTCTCATTACAGCTGAGGAACGGTCATTGGGAGCCTCTAGAGGAGATTTGCACAACAAGCACAGAGAAAAATGCTGAATTTCCATTTCTCTCTCAAATGGTGTGTGTACGTTTACTAAATAAAATCAAACTTTATTTGTCACATGGGCAGAATACAACAAGTGTAGACCTTACCGTGAAATGCTTACTTATAAGCCCTTAACTAACAATGCAGTTCAAGAAAGAGTCAAAAAAATATTTACCAAATTAACTAAAGTAAAAAATTATAAAAAGTAACACAATAAAATAACGAGGCTATATACAGGGGGTACAGGCACGGAGATAATGTGTGGGGGCACAGGCCAGCCGAGGCAATCCGTACATGTAGGTAGGGATGAAGTGACTATGCATAGATAATAAACAGCGAGCAGCAGTGTACAAAACAAAAGGAGGGGGGATGGGGGGGACAGTGCAAATAGTCCGGTGGCCATTTGATGAACTGTTCAGCAGTCTTATGGCTTGGCGGTAGAAGCTGCTAAGGAGCCTTTCGGTCCTTGGCAGTTACAATTTACCAGTACTAATGCAAATAACATAGTGATCTGGTGAAGTATGCATGAACATGATGATATCAACAAGATCACAACTGTTTTTTACATTCATATTTTGTTTATAATAATAGTTAAGGAATTTATGGTTCATTTGATCATGTAAGAAAACCATTCCTACATTCATTTTCATGTCAATTGAGTTCATTTAACTAGGGTAGTCCACTCCACTCGATAGTCTAACCATCACTATTTTTGGTCTTGGGATCATGACATCCGGTGTTACCCTAAATGTTGGATTCATCTAAATGTATTCACCCATCCTTACTCTCAAATAACCTCCCAGTGATTTCAGTAAGAACCCACTGGGCACACACTGGTTGAATCAATGTTGTTTGAATCAAAGAGGAATAGACATTGAATTGACGTCTGTGCCCAGTGAGAAGCCAAACCTAGTATGTGTCCCAAATTACTCTCTATTATCTATATAGTGCACCACTTTTGAACAGGGCCCATAGGGAATGGCCCATAGGGCTCTGGTCAAAAGTATTAAGTTTACCATATAGGGAGTAGGGAACCATTTGGACCAGACTAATAAGATGCACCATATAGGGAATAGGGAGTCATTTGGGCCAGTGTGCTGTTTAGGAGGAGAACAAAACAGACAGTGTTCAGTGTTCTTTTCTGTCAGAGAGCAGGATCAGATAGATAGGTCACACACACAATCTGTTGGAGCAGTTTCCTGGCATTTGATTTTGGCAGGCAGAGGTCAATATTCAATCAAAACTTTGAACTCTGATCAAATGCATGCATTCTTTTTGCCAGTAAATTTAATTAGAAACAGAAAAAGCTTTTTTTGAACCTGGTTCATTCCAAAGCTGACATATTTTGCATACCGTACCCTAATTCATGTTAAATGTTATACAATGACACAAAATACCAGTCAAAAGTTAGGACATACCTACTCATTCCAGGGTTTTTAGTTTTGTATTTTCTACATTGTAACTATGAAAAAACACCTAAGGAATCATGTAGTAACCAAAAAAAACTTAAGCAAATTCTTGAAAGTAGCCACCCTTTACCTTGATGACAGCTTTGCATACTCTTGGCATTCTCTCAACCAGCTTCATGAGCCACCTGGAATGCATTTCAATTAACAGGTGTGCCCTGTTAAAAGTGAATTAATGCCTTTGAGCCAATCAGTTGTGTTGTGACAAGGTAGGGGTGGTATACAGAAGATAGCCCTATTTGGTAAAAGACCAAGTCCATATTATGGCAAGAACAGCTCAAATAAGCAAAGAGAAATGACAGTCCATCATTACTTTAAGACATGAAGGTCAGTCAATCCGGAACATTTCAAGAACTTTTAAAGTTTCTTCAAGTGCAGTCGCAAAAACCATCAAGTGCTGTGATGAAACTGGCTCTCATGAGGACCGCCACAGGAAAGGAAGAGCCAGAGTTACCTCTGCTGCAGAGGATAAGTTCATTTGAGTTGCCAGCCTCAACATTTGCAGCCCAAATAAATTCTTCACAGAGTTCAAGTAACAGTGTGAATCAGGCCTTCATGGTCAAATTGCTGCAAAGAAACCAATACTAAAGAACAGACTTGCTTGGGCCATAAATCACAAGCAATGGACAATAGACTGGTGGAAATCTGTCCTTTAGTCAGATGAGTCCAAATTTGAGATTTTTGGTTCCAACTGCCATGTCTTTGTGAGATACAGATTAGGTGAACGGATGATCTCTGCATGTGTGGTTCCCACCGTGAAGCATGGAGGAGGAGGTGTGATGGTGCTTTTCTGGTTACAGTACCAGTGATTTATTTAAAATTCAAGGCATACTTAACCAGCATGGCTACCACAGCATTCTGCAGCAATACGCCATCCTATCTGGTTTGCGCTTAGTGGGACTACCATTTGTTTTTCAAACCCAACACACTCCTGCAAGACTGTTGGAAAAGCATTCCAGGTGAAGCTGGTTGAGAGAATGCCAAGAGTATGCAAAGCTGTCATCAAGGCAAAGGGTGACTACTTTGAAGAATCTCACTTTTTTGGTTACTACATGATTCCATATGTGATATTTCATAGTTTTTGATGTCTCCACTATTATTTTATAATGTAGAAAATAGTAGAAAAAATTAAGAAAAACCCTTGAGTGAGTAAGTGTCCAGACTTTTGACTGGTACTGTAGATGTTTATTTATTGTATACTTTTTTTCAAGAAATCAGAGTAGTTTGACAAAACTTTTTGTAAGCTTTCAAATGATATCAAACTCAACCGTTGATATTTTCCAGTGATGAAGATATGGATGTTTTATGATAGGCTAGGGTATGCAAAATGTGTCAACTTTGAGCACCTCTATCTCCTGAATGTTTTGGCATTCAGGTCTAAAAAGTAACTTTCTGACCACTTCTACCATGGGCAAACACGTATCGAAGGTTTTGTTAAAATCAAAAAGGGGTGCTGTCAGAAAGGGATTGAAATCAAGGTCCAAATGGCACCCTAGTCCCTACATAGGGACGACCAGAGCCCTTATTGCACAGCGTAAGTGAAGGCTACAGTTACAAGATATGTAAAGGTGATGGGCATTTCCATCGAATAGGAGCATATCAAATTGGTGTCATATGAAAGCTAAGAGTCTATAATTTTGGGAAATGAAGGCATAGAAGGCACCATTTCCCAAGAAAAAAAATTGCCTCTGAAAGCAACGTCAGCCCAGTGACTAGAGCACAGCAGAGTACCGTGAATAGAACACAGTGAGTAGAGCAGTATGTAAAGCACAGTAGTGTACTGTACAGTGAGTAGAGCACAGTAAAGCACAATGAATAGAGCACAGTGAGTAGAGCACAGTACAGTGAGTAGAGCAGAGCTCAGTAGAGTAGAGCACAGTGAGTAGAACACCGTGAGTAGAGCACAATACATTGAGTAGAACACAGTACTGCAAAGTCTAATAGCACAGTACAGTAAAGAAAGGTAGAGTACATTGTACTGTAATCTACTCTGCTGTGATGTCATTCTCCTCATGTTTCACAAGTTTGGACATTCATATCCATAATTATGCATTTTTGTGTAGTACAGATTAGGGACCCATGATGCAATTCTGTTACCGTAATTCCATTATCGGATGTACAGTTGAAGTCGGAAGTTTACATACACCTTAGCCAAATACATTTAAACTCAGTTTTTCACAATTCCTGACATTTAATCCGAGTAGAAATTCCCTGTTTTAGGTCAGTTCAGATCACCACTTTATTTTAAGTACGTGAAATGTCAGAATAATAGTAGAGAACGATTTATTTCAGCTTTTATTTCTTTAATCGCATTCCCAGTGGGTCAGAAGTTTACATACACTCAATTAGTATTTGGTAGCATTGCCTTTAAGTTGTTTAACTTGGGTCAAACGTTTTGGGTAGCCTTCCACAAGCTTCCCACAATAAGTTGGGTGAATTTTGGCCCATTCCTCCTGACAGAGCTGGTGTAACTGAGTCAGGTTTGTTGGCCTCCTTGCATGCACATGCTTTTTCAGTTCCGCCCACAAATGTTCTATAGGACTGAGGTCAGGGCTTTGAGATGGCCACTCCAATACCTTGACATTGTTGTCCTAAAGCCATTTTGCCACAACTTTGGAAGTATGCTTGTGGTCAATGTCCATTTGGAAGACCCATTTGCGACCAAGATTTAACTTCCTGACTGATGTCTTGAGGTGTTGCTTCAATATATCCACATGATTTATTTCCTCATGATGCCATCTATTTTGTGAAGTGCACCAGTCCCTCCTGCAGCAAAGCACTCCCACAACATGATGCTGCCACCCCCGTGCTTCACGGTTGGGATGGTGTTCTTCGGCTTGCAAGCCTCCCCCTTTTTCCTCCAAACATAACGATGGTCATTATGGCCAAACAGTTCTATTTTTGATACATCAACCGAGAGGGCATTTCTCCAAAAAGTACGGTCTTTGTCCCCATGTGCAGTTGCAAACCGTAGTCTGGCTTTTTTATGCCGGTTTTGGAGCAGTGGCTTCTTCCTTGCTGAGCGGCCTTTCAGGTTATGTTGATATAGGACTTGTTTTACTGTGGATATAGATACTTTTGTACCTGTTTCCTCCAGCATCTTCACAAGGTCCTTTGCTGTTGTTCTGGGATTGATTTGCACTTTTCGCACCAAGTACGTTCATCTCTAGGAGACAGAACGCATCTCCTTCCAGAGCAGTATGACAGCTGCGTGGTCCCATGGTGTTTATACTTGCGTACTATTGTTTGTACAGATTAATGTGGTACCTTCAGGCGTTTGGAAATTGCTCCCAAGGATGAACCAGACTTGTGGAGGTCTACAAAAAAAACATTCTGAGGTCTTGGCTGATTTCTTTTGATTTTCCCATGATGTCAAGCAAAGAGGCACTAAGTTTGAAGGTAGGCCTTGAAATACATCCACAGGTATACCTTCAATTGACTCAAATTATGTAAATTAGCCTATCAGAAGCTTCTAAATCCATGATATAATTTTCTGGAATTTTCCAAGCTGTTTAAAGGCACAGTCAACTTAGTGTATGTAAACTTCTGACCCACTGGAATTGTGATACAGTGAGTTATAAGTGAAATAATCTTTCTGTAAACAATTGTTGGAAAAATTACTTGTCATGCACAAAGTAGATGTCCTAATCGACTTGCCAAAACTATAGTTTGTTAACAAGAAATTTGTGGAGTGGTTGAAAAACAAGTTTGAATGACTCCAACCTAAGTGTATGTAAACTTCGACTGTAAATCCACTTCACTTACTGTAGTTCAATAACCAAAAGAGACTTTTTCGAACTCATGTTGCCATGATGTTTAACAGTTATTTGGAAAACATGATTGCATGATTTTACTGTAATTTCTTTACCAAAGTTTGAATCTGCACAGTTCTTCCACTAAATTTAATTTTGTACATTTTTCAGTGGAAAGTAGTCCTTGTGCATAGAGTTGTATGGTTTGATAAACTTTGAAATCAATGGTTTTTGTTAGCATACATTTTAAAGTGAAAAAACAGAGTCAAAATGTAAAACCCCTTGTCATTCACTCCTGAAAAAGCCTTCAGGACTGATATCTAGCTGCACCAAAAATTCTACTTATTTCAGGAATCTGTAGCACATGGCACATCATTACAGCTCGAGAACACAGTGAATACAGGTTGAAGGCTCTCTGTACATTCTGTTTGATTAAAGCCTCTTCATCAGAATTTAGAATGCAGCCACTGTACTGTACACAACTTAAAAGTTACAAATGTTTTTTTTTTTGCATATGTTGATTTGGATGCATAAAAATAATGACATTGCTGGGAAGAAATGTACAGAATGTGCAAATAGCTGGCACTAACACATGAACTGTGGATGGATCCCATGCCAGAAAGGACAGAACTATATAGTGCACTACTTTTGACCATAGGGACCAAATCCCTATGGGGCACTAAATAGGGTGCAATTTGGAATGCTGCCCTTGTTGCTGCATAGCAGGGGTACCACAAGGTCATTCAATTATCAGATTTTTTTATTTAACCTTTATTTAACCAGGTAGGCTAGTTGAGAACAAGTTCTCATTTACAACTGCAACCAGGCCAAAATAAAGAAAAGCAGTGCGACAAAAACAACAACAGAGTTTCAAGTAAGCAAACTAGTTCAAGTTCTGTTATAGCAAATGTAACAACAATGTAGGCCTACTTTACAGACTACTTTCAAACTTTGCACACTAGTTTAGTCAGAAATGTAAATGTTTACACATTGCCACCTGCAAGCGCAACAATGTAACAAATTAATTCTCAGCATTGAGAAGGATATAAAATGTTCGTTTCATGCTTGACTACATCCTGATACTAGGAGCGGCCTACGTCACTTTACCTCGGAACAGGTGAACCAACGATGGAAAGCAGACTCGCGGAATGTTTCAGGTTTCTCCAAAAAACGATGTTGCTTCACGGTGACGCCTGTCAAACCAACCAACTGTAGTCAATGTAATTTGCGTTTGCAAAATGTTAATATTTTTTACGGCGGTATAGTTCTCGTCAACGTCACTGGTGCTCTGGCAACAGGTAGCAGCTGGAAGCTACAGCCAGTCGTTTGGGAGTGGTTTGTTGGTAGCCTAAGTTTCTGATTAACTCTTTCTTTTCTGGTTACAGTAGGTATGTATTCGAACCAGCCGAACTAACCGGTTTCTAACCTGTTCTGTGGTTGCCCCACCAACTCCCCTAACCCCCACCCACATTCACGAAAGTAAAAAGAAGAGGAAAGAAAAGGTAGAAAGAGGATTCCACTTTTGGGAAATCTCAAATGTTACAATCAAATTGCATAGGTCCATACACCTAACAGTGATTGTGTCCTGCGTGTCGTATTCCAGACAGTTGTACCGAACGGACCAGATAGAGCACTTGAATCAGCTGGACCGGACCGTCCTGACCCTACAGTTGCATTCTAGGGGGAGTGGCACCCCTTACCCCATTGGACTGGCACACAAAAGCAAAAGGGCTTGTGTATATGAGCTGCCACAGAATAACACATGGAGTCTACTATAGCTAGTATATGCTATGTTAGGAATCTTTCCAAACATTAGCAGGAATTTTACCCTTTCATGGATAACTTGTACATGTCTGTACAAGACAACAGCACAACCTTCAATCAAACTCACTGCATTCTGTTATCCATAAACTCACCATGTATCTTTAATGCAGATCACAAGGCTCACTTACTGAAAGCATCTTTTGAGTCATGTTTTTGAATCCAAGATGGTATAACTATTTCCCTGAATGTGATATAGTTTGTGATTCATTAGCTGAGTCCTGTTGACCATATTAACTTTTGGGAAATTTGACAGAATAAGTCATATGCCTAGTTCTCATCTGTGTTTGTGATTCATTTGTGCATCCCAAATGGCACCCTATTCCTTATAAAGGGCACTACTTTTGACCAGAGGCCCTGGTTAAAAGTAGTGCACTGTATAGGGCCCTCAAACTCAACTCTGGACCTCGAAGCCAGTTCCACTACGTTTTTTCATTGTTCCCCTCTAATCAGTGACTGATTTAGACCTGGGACACCAGGTGCATGCAATTAGTTATCAGGTAGAACAGAACACCAGCAGGCTCTGGACCACTGGTAAGAGTTGAGTACCCCTGATATATAAGGAATAGGGTGCCATTGGGGATGCAACCATTGAGTATTTCCCAGAGTATAACAATAATTCCTCTGTGAATTTTTTTATAAAATCTCTCCTTTTCTTAAGATAAACACAACAGGGTAGCGACAATGAACAAACCAAATAGTGAACATAGTGATTCCCAACCTCAGTAATAATTTCTTCAAAAAGCTGAGAAAAAAAGTATTGACAGAGCATTGCAAGGCTTGATTACTTCTGTGCTTATCCATCAGACCTCGAATGCTTGTCGGGATGCCAGTTCTACCATGACTGAACAGCACCCTCTGATGTCAGAAGTTAGTAATACCGGTTATTTTCTCTGACGTTCCCATCCAACTCACATCCTTTACAAATGGCTTCATGTAAATCATTATAAAGTCAAATAAAATACTTGCATATTATACATTTATGTAGGATTTTATGAATGTCTACAGTGAAACTTAATCTTACCTGAGCTGTAGGGGAAGGGGCTGTAACGTCAATCGGACCAGAAGTTCGATCCAGGCTCTGCTGTTGTTCTGCTGGTGTTTCAGTTGAACCCAAAGATCCAGCCAGTTCTGTTCCCACAAAGTCTGTCAACTCTGAGTGCTGGGTATCTGATATAGTCTCATAGATATCTGAGTCCTGAGATAAATGAGATAGCCCACTAGGATCCCCTGGCAGTGTTTTCGTTATCCGGCCATCTGAGATCTGCTGTTTATCTTGATCCTTGATAAGTGTAGGAGGGCTTGACTGCAACTGGGGAAGTTCGCTTGTGGGCTCAGGTGAGACATGGAGCTTTAGGGAACAGTGCTGTAGCATATCACCAAGACCTTGAGCATCTGAGGCTGAGGTGAATGAGAAACCTGGAGCTAAACTTCGCCTCTTCAGATCATGTGGCGGGATATCTCTAGTCTCGTTATTGGAGGTCTGCAGTCCCACCATGGTCTTCATGTGCTCATAATGCTTGATTTCATCAATGTCTTGTGATACCCCGAACGTGGACATCCTGTGAGTGGTGGCTCTCGCAGAGTGATCCGTGGACATGCGGACCTTCGTCACAGCGTCTGACCTTTGACCTTTGTTAGACATGTCCAGTGGCTCTCTGTCAGTCGTTGACTGCAAGAATGTGCGACTCTGAGTCCCAGAAATAGTGAGGTCCAGTGGGCCCTGGGTCTTCAGAGAGAGCTCCCTCACATACTTGGCAGGGATATAGAAGGGTTTGGTCCTCTGGTCCTTCTGGACATGCCACCAGTAGTCATTGGTCCTGGAGACCAGGATGTACCTGTGAACATTAGAGGCCCAGAGAGGCAATGTGAAGAATGTGTTTGGGCTGTGCAATGACGCGTGTACTGTGCATGTATTGTTAAGTTCTATCATCTATATCATGTTGTCTGATCTGTTCCTTTGTAATTTTACTTTTTTAACTAAAGACTAATTTCCATTTTGTGAAATATTTTCTGGATAATAAAGATTTTCAATTCAATTACCTCTCGTTGGGCTTGATGGAGACCAGAGCCCCGTCCTTGGCTGTGTACTCATACTCAAACTCCACCTGCACCATCGCCATGTTACTGTAGTTAGGCCTACAGTTACTGTAGTTAGGCCTAGTTAGCCGCTCTGCTGGCTGGAGCCTCTGTGTTGAAATGCAGATAGTCACTTTTCAAAAGAGTTCATCTTGGAGCTGTAAACATTCAAAACAGTACATTTAAAATGGGCGTATCTGCCTTCGTGCTTCTCAAACGGCACCCTATTCCCTTTATAGTGCACTACTTTTTAACCAGAGCACATAGAGAATAGGCTGGGCATTTGGGACATACACACATAAAAAACATATTCAGATCCAGTAAACTGAGACAGGACTCCGGCCATACAGTAGTAGACATTTGGAAACCTCAACATTATCGGAGTCATTGAATTATATACATGTATTTTAATAGGATCTCTGAGGTGGGAGTACTCAGTTACTAACGTCATAGTTGTCCTCAATCAACATGATCCACTTCTGCCTTACAGATTATCATCATAAAGAATGCAGTGACCAGTATGGCTGTTTCTGTTTCATGATTTTAACCTGAACAATAGGCAGGCAGACATCACTAAAGGTTGTCTCCCATCGCTGTGCATAAAAATACTGCTACAGGAAGTTGCTGCCAGCAGTCATTACAGTTCAGAATGTCCTAACCCAAAACTTAAAGAGCTCTATAGACTCACAACACAGAGCCCACAGAACAGGAAGCCTGTAGCCCAGCACCAACCTGGGTTGACGATGCACAGCTCACTCCATTGTCAAGCTACAATCTCAGTTTGCCATATAAGGGCTCCAGAAACACGGGGAGAACTTCCGAAAACAAAGGACTCAATTCCTTCTTCTAATTTCAGTAGTGACATTATTGACAACCAGGACCAATAACTGGTCAGAAGTCCAAGTCTATTCCCTCTCCATACTAACCCATTCAAAGTGAGTGTACCATCTGATCTATGTCAACATGACAGTTGTTTTTTTGTTGTCAACTGACATAATACTTAGTTCAATTGTTCTAGTAAGAGTCAATTTTAAATATTTTCTTTAAGAAAGGGTAACTTTTTGAAAGTTTTGAACTTGATATAGCCTACAGTAACAATCCAACCCTAAGTTATAAGGAGTCAGAGAGGGGTGACAGGTAGCCTAGTGGTTAGAGCGTTGGACTAGTATCCGAAAGGTTGCAAGATCGAATACCCGAGCTGGCAAGGTTAAAATCTGTCGTTCTGCCCCTGAACAAGGCAGTTAACCCACTGTTCCTAAGCCGTCATTGAAAATAAGAATTTGTTCTTAACTGACTTGCCTAGTTAAAAATAAAGGTAAAATAAAAAATAGTGCATGTAAAACAGAAGATAAACATGATTTAATCCCCACTAAGGAGGCCTAGCAGAAGTTAAGCATGATTTAATCCCCACTAAGGGGGTCTAGCATGAGTTAAACATGATTTAATCCCCACTAAAGGGGCCTAGCATGAGTTAAACATGATTTAATCCCCACTAAGGGGGCCTAGCAGAAGATAAACATGATTTAATCCACATTAAAGGGGGACTAGCAGAAGTTAAACATGATTTCATCCCCACTAAGGGGGACTAGAATACATTAAACATGATTTAATCCACACTAAAGGGGACTAGCAGAAGTTAAGCATGATGTAATCCACACTAAGGGGGTCTAGCAGAAGTGTTGTTCAAAGGGAATCTCATGTTACAATAATAATGCACACTAACAGTACATCAAACTTTTACAATAAAACCAATGTAATTCAAGGCTTGACAATACAGTAGGTATTCATACCTGGAGGTGGGCATACAGCCAGAAGACTTGTACCAACTCTGTCCTCTACTCTCTGAATGTTCAGTGGATCCCAGACGTTAGAGTGAGTTTAATAAATCTACCATTTGCATTAATTCCCATCATATTACACCTGGTAAATCTTTCTCTTTCAGCATCTATTTTCCATCACATTACAGTTCACTTGTTCAAGAATGTTTTGAGCTCCTGTAGTGCCGGTTATAAAGCCTAGTTGTCTACGCACGGGGCTGTGTGTGTGTGCGTGCACAGGTTTCAACTTGCCTGACTGCCTCTGTATCATTTCCTGTTCTACTGACTGTGTATAGGAACAACACTGAGAGAATGGAGACTGGGGGACAGGAACACACACACAGAGAGCTATGAAAAATGGGAGTGACTCAATATATAGTTCTATTCAGTCCCTCATGAAACATCATCTGGTTTCCTAGGAGTCTGTGACCAATCTGACCGTTACTTCCCTTTAGAACTACAGTGGAGAATATTCTCTGGTTATAGGCTAACAGCCATGTGAAATTGATCAATTACAAACAAATATGTGTACGTCTCCTATGGGCACTGGTCAAAAGTAATGCACTATATAGGGAATTAGGTACTGTTTGGGATGCAGTAATTGTCAATAAGTGTTGTCATTAAATACCCTCTAGCCTACATGCCAGTGTGAGTTTCTGCTGGTTTAGCATTACATGGCAGTTGGCCAAAAAGGGGAAGCAAACACTGGTATCAAGATTATTTCAGATCTTGGTTTTGTTAGGAATAACATTCATTTAGCCTCATAATATTTTCATCTGGTGTAAAGTAAAGCAAGTCAGTAAATTGTACAGTAAAACCATGCCTCGCCCATTCTCTATAGGAATGTTTCCCAACAGCACACGTTGTTGTTGTTCCGGACAAGCACACCTGATTCAACTTGTCAAATAATCATCAAGACCTTGAGTTTTTTTAGTTACCTTTATTTAACTAGGCAAGTCAGTTAAGAACAAATTCTTATTTTCAATGACTGCCTTGTTCGGGGGCAGAGTGACAGATTTTTACCTTGTCAGCTCGGGGATTCAATCTTGCAACCTTTCGGTTACTAGTCCAACACTCTAACCACTAGGCTACCTGCCACCCCAGTTGAATCAGGTGAGTTTGTCAGGGATAACAACAAAAATGTGTGCTGTTAGGAATACTGGAAGACTGGAGACACTGGCCTAGAGGAGGATGTGACAGAGGTTTGATCCCTGAATTTCCCTCTGTGGGGATTTTAAGACATAATATTTAAAGAAACAAGACCAATGTATATTTGGTTTGTCACAGAAACTTTATTCCTGCTGCTCTGTCCTTCAGTATAGACTACCCACCAAAATTATGCACTTTAGTGACTACATTACAGACAACCCCCAGCCCTGTAACCTCTGACCTTAGTGATGACAACATCTTTCTTCTGGCTGAGGCGGTGACAGGGGTCCACACACTGGTCCTCTGCTGCTGGGTTCCAAGCCTGGTACGCACGCACGCACACACGCACGCACACACACACACACACACACGCACGCACGCACGCACGCACGCACGCACACACACACACACACACACACACACACACACATCTCAGAGTGTCTGTTACTGCATGTTACACACATCTCAGAGTGTGTATGTCTGTTACTGCATGGCACACACACTTACTGGGTCCATGAGAAAGACGCGTGAGGCGGCAGTGAGGTTTACCCCCACCCCTCCGGCTTTGAGTGACAACAGCATGATCAATGGGCTCCCCGGTGCGTCGCTCTGTATCTCCTAGATGACCTGAGCCTGCCCCTTCTGGCTCATTGTGCCATCCAGACACAAACGGGAGAGCGAGTTAAAAAGGCCAGCTCTTATTGAGCAGTTTCAGCACCTCTGAACCATTAGTTTGTTGTAATTGCCCAACACCCCTTATATCTTATTAGTGTACCTGCAAGTCACACCACTTGTATTGGCCATAGTTCGCCATTCCCCATCACACCTCACTCAACCCAGCTCCTGCCGTCAGAGTGAGATCGAGGTCAAATAAGAATGGACTCACTGGACTATTCCTCATGTTTATTTTATTTGACCTGTGTTTAGTGTGGGCATATAATTGTAAGTACTCTCCAACATGTCATGGGGTTTTAGTTGGGTGTTTCTAAGGCAGAAAAGTATTTACCATATTCATAAGGTTTATAAAGTTATTCCTTTTCCATGTGAGTCATGCTGCTTCTAGCCTGCTAGCCAAGATATTAGCCAGTCATGCTAGCTCGGAATGTTGTGTACCACATGCCTCGTTAAGGATAGCACGCACGCACGCACGCACGCACGGACGGACACACACACACACACACACACACACACACACACACACACACACACACACACACACACACACACACACACACACACACACACACACACACACACACACACACACACACACACACACACACACACACACACACACACAGTGCATTCGGAAAGTATTCAGACCCCTTCACTTATTTTTCCATTTTGTTACAGCCTTATTCTAAAATGTATTAAATAAATGAAAAAATTGGCCTTCCGAGTGGCGCAGCGGACTAAGGCACTGCATCGCAGTGTTGCGCCGTCACTACAGCCTGGGGTTCGAGCTGTCACTACAGCCCAGGCAGTGTCATTACCAGCCGTGACCGGGAGTCCCATAGGGTGGCGCACAATTGGCCCAGCATCATCTGGGTTAGGGAAGGGTTTGGCCAGGGGGGCTTTACATGGCTCATCGTGCTCTAGCGACTACATGTGGCGGGATGGGCGCCTGCAGGCTGAACTGTGTTTTCTCTGACACATTGGTGCAGCTGGCTTCCGGGTTAAGCGAGCGGGTGTTAAGAAGCGCAGTTTGTCGGGTCATGTTTCGGAGGACGCATGACTCAACCTTCACCTCTCCCGAGCGTGTTGGGGAGTTTCAGCGATGAGACAAGATTATTATCACGAAATTGGGGAGAAAAAGGGGGTAAAAATTACACAAAAAATATATAAATAATAATAATAAATCCTCATCAATCAACACACAATGCCCCATAATGACAAAGTGAAAACAGATTTTTTGACATTTTTGAAAATGTATTACAAATAAAAAACAGAAATACCTTATTTACATAAGTATTCAGACCCTTTGCTATGAGACTCGAAATTGAGCTCAGGTGCATCCTGATCATCCTTGAGATGTTTCTACAACTTGATTGGAGTCCACCTGTGGTAAATTCAATTGATTGGACATGATTTGGAAAGGCACACGCCTGTCTATATAAGGTCCCACAGTTGACAGTGCATGTCAGAGCAAAAACCAAGCCATGAGGTTGAAGGAATTGTCTGTAGAGCTCTGAGACAGGATTGTGTCGAGGCTCAGATCTGGGGAAGGGTACCAAAACATTTCTGCAGCATTGAAGGTCCCCAAGAACACAGTGGCGTCCATCATTCTTAAATTAAACAAGTTTGGAACCACCAAGACTCTTCCTAGAGCTGGCCTCCGGCCAAACTGAGCAATCGGGAGAGAAGGGCCTTGGTCAGGGAGGTAACCAAGAACCTGATGATCACTCTGATAGAGGTGTAGAGTTCATCTGTGGAGATGGGAGAACCTTCCAGAAGGACAACCTTCTCTGCAGCACTCCACCAATCAGGCCTTTATAGTTGAGTGGTCAGACGGAAGCCACTCCTCAGTAAAAGGCACAACAAACAGCTTGAGGTTTGCCAAAAGGACTCTGATCATGAAAAACAAGATTCTCTGGTCTGAAGAAACCCAGATTGAACTCTTTGGCCTGAATGCTAAGCGTCACATCTGCAGGAAACCAATTGAATTACAGTATTATCATACATGTAAATCCATGTCGGCTCAATTATTATTTCTTTTTTTGATAGGAAATAGTTGATGAACCAACAGTTGAGATGTATTCATAAAAGAATGCAGGTAATCATTGCTGATGACAAACACGGGCAGCGTGATTTTCCGATTTAAAAAAAATGATTTTCTGTTACTGCATACAGGATGAGGGTTTGACTTGAATCGAGCACTAAGAGGAGTACCACAAACAGTCTACTGGCTATGTTACATTCAGATTGTGTTTTATATAGGATATTGTTTCAGATGGCTGATTCTCACAACAGCTGGTTGGGGATGTTCATCAGAACACCGATGTGGTAGAAGAAAACACCTAGGCCCAACGTGTTTAAGGAACATTCCATTTGTTTATACCATTAACTTCACCATAGCCAGATGAGAAGATTTAGGAGTAGATAATGGTAAAGGGTATCTGGTTAATGTATGACATCTTTGTATCGGATTTTATCTGTTGCATATCTTGAAAATCTAAGATGAAGATTGAATGGTATGGAAATTCCATTTACTTTTGGATACCAACATCAAAATTTTAGTTTATTTTACTTGAACAATCTCACTAGTATTTTGGGAACAGTAGTGCCAACTGGCCTGTGTACCAGTCCGTTTGTGCTTTCATTCCACTCCTTGATGGCGTAGAATGATCGCACAAACAGGCTAGTTCCAAACCATTCATTTGTTAGGTATGAAACTATTGGCATGATGCTTTAGTGCTTTGCTACATGATTGTGCAACCTTGCCATATCCATCACTGATTAATTAGAAACAAAATTACAGGTTTGTCAACTTTATTGATTTAGGGAGGGGAAAAAAATATTCATGTGATTTTTCATGTGCAACTCACAATGTTCTCTGAAAGTAATAAATGTACTAAAATATATTTTAGTATCCCTTTAACTGAGTGGACCTTTTAGTCCAGCATACAAACAGATTAAGTGATGAGCCTCTGTCCCTTGAATAGTTTATTCACTAACAAAAGCATTTGCTAAACCTGGACCATAATCGAGTAATGCAAAATTCAAGGCATAGTTAGAGAAACCAAGGTAGGATGTGCAAACCAAGGTATGAGAGACATTTAAATAGCAAGTGGCCTTAACTCAGCAGGTTGGCTATGTTCTGGGAATCAGTGAGTGCAAGGAATGTAAAATGTATTCATTAAAATACAGCTAGTATAAAATGTTACATAAATTTTATGTTTAAATCTATTTAACTGTTGAGTAGTTTCTCAGTGTTCTGTCAGGGGACATGTGCCCAATTCAAACAGGGATTGTCCTGGTAAAGTAAGTAGACAAGATGTCCCTCATCACATTTAAAATGTATTTGTAATTACAATGGTGTCAGAAGTATGCACCAAATGTCACATTGATCCATAATTAAAGAAAATGCATTTATTCAATTAACAAGTATATACATAAAGGGTGTGGTGACAAACAGTACACTAGGAGTCACGTTTCCAATGGGGCAGATAAGCAAAATCAATTACACACCAAGAAAATGTTTCTGTTTTCCATTTATTCTTGTATCTTGGGACATTAACTAAAACTCATCCTATTCCAGAGACCACTGTCTTTAAAAGTTTCCAGAGAAAAAGTCCTGGTTTGTGAAAAGGACTGGAGCTATTCTACTTGTTGGCAGTTCTATTCGCTTTTTGACTTCTTGCTGTCATTCCCGTTCTTCTCTGGGATAATCTCTTCAGGCTTTCTCTTATTGGTGATGTCGGCCATGCTGTTGCCAGGGTGAGCGCCGAACGTGATGATGATGCAGGTCATGTTGTCACAGCCTGTACCATCTCCAGACGTATCAGGTGCAAGGCAATGGTCAAGTAGCTACGGAGACCAAATAAAAAGTTCATAGTTCATTGTTAAAGAAAGAAAAGTGTTATGCGTACAGGGGACTGATGGATCGAGTAAAAAAATAAATAAAAAAGCCATATCTCTTACCTCTTCAACTATGGAGGACAAAGGCCTGGCAACGCCACTGACATCAGGCTTTATTTTCTGACTGACAAAGTCCACAACATCCTGACTGCTCATGACGTTCCTGTGGATGACACTCATTAAGGGAGGAATTCAGAGGTGGTTCCATTTCACTAATTGATTATTGAAGTACGGCCTAATTTAAGAGAAAACAGTACTATAAAATGCTAGAATCAAACAAGCTCTACCAGATTCCGTCGCATGCAATGACCATGAAGTCATGCTCCGGGTTGAGGGTGAGCACTTTGACGTCAGGCATTGAGGAGATCATCTGCTCCTCTGGGCCAAGGGCCTTGTTTCGTTTGTAAAAGTGATCGCCTGAAAACACAACAAAGGCCATTCAGTTATGTCCTTTCAGTCTGATGCCCGTTCTTCAACAGCAAGGCCATTCTTTACTGGAAACTATGCCTGATACTTCAAATCGAAACACCAATGCCAGGGCTAGGATATACAGGAGGAGGATCCATTTACCGATGGCCCTGGAGAGGTTGAGTCCTCCGTTGACGCGGCCGTCCATGGTGACCTTTCCCCCGGCATTCTTTATCCTGGCCAGCTCCAGCTCATCCTCTGGCTTGTGGTCGTAGGACATGTCTATGGCCTTGCCCTTCTCAGACACCACACAGCGGGAGTCCCCGGCGTTTGCCACAATCAGCTGTTTCCCTCTGATCAGAGCCACCACCGCTGTAGTGCCACTGTCTGAGCCAGGCTAGGAGGGGTAGAGACACAGAGCTCTTATCGGAGAATAGCCGCCTTCAGTTTAATCCAGGTCAAAACACAAAGGTAGGATAAAATGTTGCATTTACTGAGACAAAAAGTGACCACTACTCCAGATAGACATGAATAGCACCATTACAACAACCAGGGCTACTCAGGCTTTCCATTCAGGTTTAGGTTTCCTTTAGGGTTATGGCAGGATCTAAATTAAGCTGTGTATTCTACCTCTTCTTTTCCATCCATTCCGGGGTAGCACATCTCTTCCTCCTCATCCTCTCCCTCTTCAGTGTCTTCCTCATCACTGCTTTCACCTTCTTCACTGCCATCCTGTAGAAGCATAATTACATCATTAACCCACATACGATTCTTTCAAAAAATTATAAAAAGCTTAGACTGTTTAATTGTTC
This sequence comes from Salvelinus alpinus, assembly GCF_045679555.1. Lineage (NCBI taxonomy): Eukaryota > Metazoa > Chordata > Actinopteri > Salmoniformes > Salmonidae > Salvelinus > Salvelinus alpinus. The sequence goes on from NC_092088.1 coordinate 79,275,939, forward strand.
AAATCCAGTGGGGGAAATCTGATCCAGCAGAGGTGGCCAACCCTCCTCCTGGAGAGCAGTCCTTCTGCAGACATTTTCTCCAACCAGAATCTCAGACAATAGCTGCTCACCAGGACCATGATTATCTTAACCAGGTGAGTAAGAACTGTTGGCAAAAGCCTACAAACCCAGTAGCTCTTCAGGTAGAGGGTTGGCCAGAGTTACAGTAATTCCTGAAGGCTTGTTCTTCCACCTCACCTCCTCTTCACTTCCCTCATCTTCCTCTTCCCCAGACTCGTCACTGTCCTCAAAGAACTTGGAGCTGGTGTCTCCCGGAGCTGGAGCCGCTGAGGAAGAGCAGGAAGGCCCGGTGTCCTTCTCTCCTTCACAGGACCCTGCTGCTCCTGAAGAGCTGTCCCCTCCTGCTCTCCTGCAGGCCCGCAGCTTTGAGAATCCTGCACCACCACCAGCCTTGGCCTTCCCATTGCTGTCCATCTCACCCTCCACTTCTCCATTGATGCCCTTCTCCCCATAGGAATGTGGTTCACCTTCCCCAGACTCTTTGTTGCCCTCCGGACAGAGCTTCTTGTGTTTGAGTGCATTGCGGTTCTGTCCGTAGCGAACGAGCAGCTCTTCAATGGTCAAGGTGGCCTCCTCATGCAAAAGTTCTGCCTCCTCATTGTCCACTAACAGAGGGAAAGGAACACAAGGGTTTGAATTACAAATTATTTGTTTTTAATTATGGTTTACGATTCCAGCCACAGGAATGTCTTTAACTACATATGAAGCATTTTGCTACACCCGTTAAACACGTATGTGACCAATCATTTTACTAGATCTTGGGAAGTTGCTGGAGTCTACTCACAATCATCTTCTTCAGCAACTTTTTCATTTGGTGCTTCCTCTTGTGGGCGGCCAGCTATCTGAACAAGCTCTTTGATCACTTCCTCTGTGGTCACCCTGCTATCAATTGCCAGAAATGCATCCTCCAAAGCCTGAAACACATCGACATGCATCCACCCAGTAAGACAACGTATGCTCCTATGGAGGAGTTTGACAAAGAGCACAAGATCTACAACCAAAGTTGGTAGGTACTCACTTCTAATATCGTTTAAAGATGCAATATTGCAGAAATCGCTCCACCATTTCCTAGTTGCGACTCATTGTACCATCTATCATTGTATAAAACAAAATCATAGTACCATCTAAACCGCTGTGAAATATATTTTCCATAACCAAAAATCTAGTATATTTACAGCTGATGGACAAAAGACACAATAACAAAACTTTACGGGAAGCATAGAAATAGAGCACATAGAACATACACCTCTTCGACTTGCTTTCAATGACTGACATATCTATAAAACACATTTCTACGCATATTTCAAATATAATTTTATTTGTTACACGCGCCGAACCGTGAAATGCTTACTTACAAGCCTTTAACGAACAATGCAGGTCAAGAAGAGTTAAGAAAATATTTACTAAACAAACTAAAGCAAAAATATTTTGGTCATGTCGCCCAAAAAGTTACATTGTAGCTTTAAGGGTGCACAAAATGCATTATTTATTGGTAGGCCCGCTTAATTCTTACATATCCAACAGAAGGTAGCCTAGTGGTTAGACCTTTGGGCCAGTAACTGAAAGGTTACTGGTTCGAATCCCCAAGCTGACAAGGTAAAAATCTGTCCTCCTGCCCCTGAACAAGGCAGTTAACCCACTGTTCCCCAGTAGGCCGTCATTGTAAATAAGAATATGTTCTTAACTGATTTGCCTAGTTAAATTGTAATTTTTAAACTGCCCATGTCAAAAGGATTCCTTTCCCTAGCCCAAATGCATTATTCCACTCACCTTTTGCAGTTTGCCATCTTTGTAAGCCTTTTGTTCTTTAATGATATCAGGTAGGTACTTAGAACAGTACAATGCAACTTCCTCACCTGTGAAGGCAAAAGCATTTTAAGTCTTGATTACTTAAATTAAAGTAACTAGCTTAATAGTCTCCGGTATTAACAAAAACAAGTTCATGGTATGCTCAAAAACGTTTCTCAGGGATAGTAAGAATACACAGTACCTCCATGTCCATCATACACAGAAAACATGGCCGTTTCATCATCCAGTTCTAAAATGCAGTTGTGAGCATCCTGTTACAAGAAACAAAAACATTTTACTCTCATGGAATGCCAAATTCCTTATCTGATCCTCATCATACCGAATCAGTGGTGTAAAGTACTTAAGTAAAAATACTTTAAAGTACTGAATTAGTTTGGCGTTACTTTACTACATTCCTAAAGAAAATGAACTTTCTACTCCATAAATTCTCTGACACCCAAAAGTACTTGTTACATTTTGAATGCTTAACAGTCAAATGTACACACTTATGAACCTAACATCCCTGGTTATCCCTACTGCCTCTGATCTGGCAGACTCACTAAACACAAGTTCTTTGGTTGTAAATGATGACGGAGTGTGCCCCTGGCTTTCAGCCCCTTTCTGTAAATAAAAAAGAAAATGGTGCCATCTGGTTTGCTTAACATAAGCAATTTGAAATTATTTACACTTACTTTTGATACTTAAGTATATTTTAAACCAAACACTTTTACTTAAGTAGCATTTTACTGGGTGACTTACTTTTGTTATTTTCTATTAATGTATCTTTACTTTTACTGAAGTTTGACAGTTGGATACTTTTTTCCACCACTGTACCTAATCATCAGCAGCTTCCAATTGACTCAATCATCCCCCTACCTTTCTCCAGTAACTATTCCCCAAGTAGTTGCTGTAAATGAGAATGTGTCAGTCAACTTACCTGGTAAAATAAATAGACAAATGAGCCTTCCACCAGATTTTATAAATCACTAATCAGACAAGTGCCATTTGAATGTGAAAATGTAATGGGATGCATTTGCTGGCACAGTCTTAATTGTATGCACATCTAAACGACGTGGCTTTAAAGCGTGGAATCTCCAAATCAGTACATACAAGAAAGTTAGCTACATAGCTAGCTAGTTAGCTTTGTAGCTGGCTAACAATTTAGCTACCCAGCTAACGTTAGCTACAAACAAAGTCTTCCTGCACAACAACGTTGACTTTCATATGTAAGCCTCAACTAAGTTAACAGTATGACACATTAATGGTTGGAATCATATAGTTAGTTACCTATGATGCCACACTTTATAAAGTTATACAAGGACTACCTATCCTTAAGGCCAGTTAGATAAAGCTTTTTATTGTCGTCTAAACCAAACCATGTCATTCGCATTCTTGCTAGGTGGTAACTAGACAACATTGGCAAAGAATTACTGCTGAATCCAATAAGCAATGTTTTTAGATAATCTTACCTCCATAGAGACACGCCAGCCCTGCATGGCTGCAAAGCCGAAGCTCATCTTTTGGTTTCCACCATTGGACGAGGACTTCACTGTGTTGGGTTGCGATAAGTAAGCTCCCATGATGTAGCTACCAACAAACAGTGGGTTTCAATCTGGTTGGTGTTGGAAAATCCGATTTAACGTTAGCAGGATAAAAACAAGGTGATCAATTAAATTACACAGATGCTCCAACTTCATCTTACAATTCCTTATATCATGCAGTGGAGTATAAACATTGCAATTGTCGCAAAGGGCTTCCTTACTATTATTGATAGCTAACGTTAGCTAGGCTAACAAACGAGCATAGCTAGCTACAGTTCTTACTCGCAAACGAGTCATTTCCTTTAAAGAGAAGCCAAATGGGAAACTTCAAACACCATCAACCGGAAGATTATAGTTGCTATCAAAACAGTTCTGGCCTAAAAGTGAGTCACAATTAGAACATTGTACGGAAAAATACCAGCACGTGTAACTGCAAACGTTAACAACATAGCTAGCTAGCTATAAACATACCTCTCAAAAAGAACGGGAGACTTAAAGGAAGCGGAAACGCTGTGATGAATGAGAAATACGCATGCCTATTTGTGAGCAGGGGCGTTCAGAAAGGGTCCGTTCGGAAAGTGCGCCAAAACTTTAGCTGCAATGAACAAAGATGTCCATGTGGTGTCGCCAAAGCTACCGATTCTAGTTTGGCCAACAAACGTGGGAGTAGATCCCTATTTCCCAGTGGTGTAATGTACTTACGTAAAAATACTTTAAAGTAGGTTTTTGGGGTATCTGCACTTTACTTTGTCATTTATATTTTTGACTACTTTTACTTTTACTTCAATAAATTTCTAAACAAAATGATTGTCATTTTACTCTATACATTTTCCCTGACACCCAAAAGTACTCGTTACATTTTATGACTAATTCACACTTATCAAGAGAACATCCCTGGTCATTCCTACTGCCTCTGATCTGGTGGACTCACTAAACACATGCTTCATCTGTAAATGATGTATGAGTTTTGGAGTGTGTCCCTGGCTATCAGTAAATAAATAAAAACTAGAAAATGTGGCCATCTGCTTTGCTTAATATAAAGAATTTGAAAATATTTATACTTGTACTTTTACTTTTGATACTTAAGTATATTTTAGCAATTACATGTACTTTTGATACTTAAGTATATTTAAAACCAAATACTTTTAGACTTCCACTTTTACATGAGTCATTTTCTATGAAGGTATCTTTACTTTTACTCAAGTGTGACAATTGGGTACTTTTTCCACCACTGCTATTTCCTTTCCTCGTTTCTTTTCCTTTTAACATTTTAACAAGTTATTTAATCAGTAGACATGAAAGAGAGGCTAAATACGCAATCAGTGGTGTAGTGGAGGGTTTACGCAAGTATACGTTGTATACCCACGTATTTTTCAATGGCCATTGTGTATAGGCCTGCTAACTTCTTTATCTCCACGATGCATATCAAAGTAGTGTAGCGGAAGTAGGCTATACGCCATATGACTTAATAAGGCTGATGGAACAGATCAGGGCCCGGTTTCTCGATGGCATGGAACACTTATGAGTGTTAACGATGTATCTTTCCTACAACCGCTGAATATGTAGGCCTAACATGCATTTCCCAAAACACCACACAAAAAGAATGTTCGCTAAGTGCTAGTTGGAGCATGTGTCGATAGGGCTACTGATAGGATCAAAATAAAGGCTCTCTGATCAACGTTCTCCATTCAAATCTTACCTTAACATTATAATTATTTCACAATACTGACAAGACCTAGAGAGATATTACCACCTATGACTGCAAATACTGAGGCTGCCTATTATGAAGCTTATCCAATGAAAATGCACAAAATCACTAATTTGGCACATCATTGTGCACGTTAGGCTACACATCATGAAATATATTGAGACAAGTTTCAGATAGAGCCTACAAGTAGCAAAGTGTAAGTCAATTGATTGATCATGACATGTATTTCAATATGATTGAAATAGGCTATATAGCCTAGGGTACTGTTTATATTTTAATGCAGTCTTCTCGATTTTCATTTGAAGCTTTTTTTTATATGTGGCTTGTTTGTATCAATTGTAAAGACATTGGGAATGTTGTATCTGTAGTCAACTTTGTTCTGAAGTTATCAGTGGTCAAATCTAACAAAGCACTTTGCTGTTCTATCAGTGGTCTGAAGCGGGTGTTAGATTTGATCCTTTTCAAGCGCAACTTTAATAAGGATGGTTTTGGGAAACAGCTCGGAGATTAACAATGCTCCTATAAAGGTTTTAATGATGAACCTAGCCTTAAGATGCCTTTGAATGTTTAGCTTAAAATGTTGATGAACTATTATTTATTCACATTTAAGGGGCAGCAATGTGCTCGTGGCGGTAATGCAACTTGAGGGAAACATGTTCTAAAATGTGCACCATACATGCGAGAGGTTTCATGGACAGGTTTGGAAATATCCATTAGAAATGTAGAAAGAGGGGAGATCTAAAGATGCAATAACTATCATGGGTTGCTAATATGAGTAGGATAATGGCTTTGGCTGCTAGACAATGAAAGAAAGTTGAAAGAAAACCAATAGAACAGAATGCATATAAGGAAGTCATTATAATATAATTGCCTCCAAGTTTCTATGGTGGAATTTTGGCTATAGGCTACTTTGAAGCAAGGTAAGACATGCCTCAAGTCAAATGTTTAGGTTTCAAACAATTGAGGAACAGGAAAACTATAGCAATGCTAATGATAGGCCTAACCATCTAATGGTAGATAGAAAGGCTTTCCCAATAAACCTCTCAATTAAATGTTAACTAGCTACAAAGTAGCCTATTCCTATCTAGCATAATGATATTATGATTATTTGCCTCAATCCAGTGGCCATTTTTTTACTCAGTTGAAACCCTCATTTATCTGTTTCAATAGTAGGCCTACTGTTAGCCTACTTCCACAGTACAGTTTGGGTTGGCCTGACTGTGAAAGACCAATATGGGATTTATCATTTTAGGTCATTCAGAGTGTTTGTCACTGTTCTCAAATTATTTTTCCCACAGGGTGCCTTTCCTTCCCTGGGCGGGCCATTTGGGAAATGTTTTACAAAATTAGAGTATACCCACTTCTTCACTGTACCCAAGCATACATAACAGTAGATGGGAAAAAACAAATTAGATTTTTAGTGCCAATATCTTGTCCTGTGCTGTTGGTATTGCTCCTATTGTTTAGTCTAACTATTCTAACTCCCGTTTTCTTGTAATTCTGTAATACCATTGCAACATTTGAGATTCCCCTTCTCTTGGTGTAGATTGTTCTGTCCTGGGAACGGGAACAGAATTAGTGGAGCCTGAAAGGGTTGCCTAGTTCATCATTAAACACAAGGGGGGAGACACACACCAGTGCTCAGGTTGTTTTTGCCAGAATGCCAAACGCCTGCTGGTGGCCAATAACACCTCAAAGCCTTTCATCATGTTGGAGTGAGATATGTCTGAATAACACATACTAATATTCTGATTCTGACAGGCTACAGGCTCTTCAAATAATATACGTTTGTCAGAGTCAATCCAATCTGACTATACTGAACAGGTTGAATCTTATGGTAAAATAAAGCTGATGGGTCTCTGTAGGCTTATGCCTGTACCTTATCATTGATCGATATACTGTAGCAGGTGGCACATATAACTCACAGATTTACACAGAAAAGGCTGAGTTGATCTGGTCCCAGTGTGCTTTATCATGGGTCAAAGTTTAGCATAGGTGTTTAAAGACCATTGTTTTATCTCTAGGCAAGAACAACACAAAGTTTTAAACGTGGAATGCATGTGTGGTTAGTTTTATAAAAGTACGTATATAGTCTTATAAATGGTCATGTAACGTATACTAATTGTCTAAAGTTTTGACACAGTGTAACTTGATGTGGACATTGTTGTTGACGATTGACAACAGTTGATGATTGACATCCTAGAAAGTGAATCTTTCTTCCCCCCCCCCCCCCCCCCCCGCAAAAAAACAGCAGTTGTTTACCCCCAAAGTGTTCTAAAGAGAGTTGTTCCTGATGTAGGTTAAAAAATGAGGGTCCCTGCTGTGATTAACATTTGGAAAGGGGCCTGTCCAGATGGAGGGGTGTGATTCTGTGAGAACCTCTCTTTCTCTCTCAATTTCAACTTAACAGGCTTTATTGGCATGGGAAACATATGTTTAAATTGCCAAAGCAAGTGAAATAGTTAAACAAAAGGGAAATAAACAATAAAACATTTCACTCACAAAAGTTCCAAAAGAATAGCCATTTCAAATGTAATATTATGTCTATATACAGTGTTGTAATGATAAACAGTTAAAGTACAAAAGGGAAAGTAAATAAACATAAATATAGGTTGTATTTACAATGGTGTTTGTTCTTCACTGGTTGCCTTTTCTTGGGGCAACATCTCACAAATCTTGCTGCTGTGATTGCACACTGATATTTCACCCAATAGATATGGGAGTTTATTAAATTTGATTTGTTTTCTATATCTTTGTGGGTCTGTGTAATCTGATAGAAATATGTGTCTCTAATATGGTCATACATTTGGCAGGAGGTTAGGAAGTGCAGCTCAGTTTCCACCTCATTTTGTGGGCAGTGTGCACATAGCCTGTCTTCTCTTGAGAGCCAGGTCTGCCTTAGGTGACCTTTTTCAATAGCAAGGCTATGCTCACTGAGTCTGTACATAGTCAAATATTTCCTTAAGTTTGGGTCAGTCATAGTGGTCAGGTATTCTGCCACTGTGTTCTCTCTGTTTAGGGCCAAATAGCATTCTAGTTTGCTCAGTTTTTTTGTTGTAAATTCTTTCCATTGTCTCAAGTAATTATCTTTGTGTTTTCTAATGATTTGGTTGGGTCTAATTGTGTTGCTCTCCTGGGGCTCTGTGGGGTCTGTTTGTGTTTGTGAACAGGGCCCCAGAACCAGCTTGCTTAGGGGACTCTTCTCCAGGTTAATTTCTCTGTAGGTGATGGCTTTGTTATGGAAGGTTTGGGAATCGCTTCCTTTTTGGTGGTTGTAGAATTGAACGGCTCTTTTCTGGATTTTGATCATTAGCAGGTATCGGCCTAATTCTGCTCTGCATGCGTTATTTGGTGTTTTACGTTGTACACGGAGGATATTTTTGCAGAATTCTGCATGCAGAGTCTTAATTTGGTGTTTGTCCCATTTTGTGAATTATTGGTTGGTGAGCGGACTCCAGAACTCACAACCACAAAGGGCAGTGGGTTCTATAACTGATTCAAGTATTTTTTAGCCAGATCCTAATTGGTATGTTGAATTTTATGTTCCTTTTGATGGCATAGAAGGCTCATCTTGCCTTGAATCTCAGATCGTTCACAGCTTTGTGGAAGTAAACTATGGCGCTGATGTTTAGGCCGAGGTATGTATCGTTTTTTGTGTGCTCTATGGCAATGGTGTCTAGATGGAATTTCTATTTATGGTACTGGCAAATTGACTTTTTTGGAACACCATTATTTTTGTCTTACTGAGATTTACTATCAAGTCCCAGGACTGACAGAATCTGTGCAGAAGATCTAGGTACTGCTGTAGGCCCTCCTTGGTTGGGGACAGAAGCACCAGATCATCAGCAAACAGTAAACATTTGACTTCAGATTCTAGTAGGTTGATGCCGGGTGCTGGAGACTTCTAGTGCCCTCGCCAATTCGTTGATATATATGTTGAAGAGGGTGGGGCTTAAGCTGCATCACTGTCTCACCCCCGGCCCTGTGTAAAGAAATGTGTGTGTTTTTTGCCAATTTTTACTGCACACTTGTTTGTGAACATGGATTTTATTATGTCATATGTTTTTCCCCCAACACCACTTTCCATCAATGTGTATAGCAGACCCTCATGTCAAATTGAGTCGAAAGCTTTTTTGAAATCAACAAAGCATGAGAAGTCTTTGCCTTTTTTTGGTTTGTTTGTTTGTCAATTAGGTTGTGCAAGGTGAATACGTGTTCTGTCGTACAGTAATTTGGTAAAAAGCCAATTTGAGATTTGCTCAGTACATTGTTTTCACTGAAGAAATGTACGAGTCTGCTGTTAATGATAATGCAGAGGATTTCCCAAGGTTGCTGTTGATGCATATCCCCAGGTAGGTACTGGGGTCAAATTTGTCTCCACTTTTGTGGATTGGGATGATCAGACCTTTGTTCCAAATATTGGGGAAGATGCCAGAACAGAATGATATTAAAGAGTTTAAGTATAGACAATTGGAATCTGTGGTCTCTCTCTTTCTCTCTCTCTCAATTTTAATTTAAGGGTTTTATTGGCATGGGAAATATATGTTGACATTGCCAAAGCAAGTGAAGTAGATAATAACCAAAAGTGAATTAAACAATAAAAATGAACGTTAAACATTACACTCACACAAGTTCCAAAAGAATAAAGACATTATAATTAAATATAATATTATGTGCAAATAGTTAAAATACAAAAGGGAAAATAAATAAACATAAATATGGGTTGTATTTACAATGGTGTTTGTTCTCCACTGGTTGCCCTTTTCTTGAGGCAAAAGGTCACAAATCTTGTTGCTGTGATGGCACACTGTGATACCTAACCAACTTGCCCTCCAAATACACCTCTGCTGTTTTCAACCAAGATCTCGGCGATCACTGCCTCATTGCCTGCATCCGTAATGGGTCAGCGGTCAAACGACCTCCACTCATCACTGTCAAACGCTCCCTGAAACACTTCAGCGAGCAGGCCTTTCTAATCGACCTGGCCGAGGTATCCTGGAAGGATATTGATCTCATCCCGTCAGTAGAGGATGCCTGGATATTTTTTTTAAATGCCTTCCTCACCATCTTGAATAAGCATGCCCCATTCAAGAAATTTAGAACCAGGAACAGATATAGCCCTTGGTTCTCTCCTGACCTGACTGCCCTTAACCAACAGAAAAACATCCTATGGCGTTCTGCATTAGCATCGAACAGCCCCCGGGATATGCAACTTTTCAGGGAAGCTAGAAACCAATATACACAGGCAGTTAGAAAAGCCAAGGCTAGCTTTTTCAAGCAGAAATTTGCTTCCTGCAACACAAATTCAAAAAAGTTCTGGGACACTGTAAAGTCCATGGAGAATAAGAACACCTCCTCCCAGCTTCCAACTGCACTGAAGATAGGAAACACTGTCACCACCGACAAATCCACTATAATTGAGAATTTCAATAAGCATTTTTCTACGGCTGGCCATGCTTTCCACCTGGCTACCCCTACCCCGGTCAACAGCACTGCCCTCCCCTCTGCTACTCGCCCAAGCCTTCCCCATTTTTCTTTCTCCCAAATACAGTCAGCTGATGTTCTGAAAGAGCTGCAAAATCTGGACCCTTACAAATCAGCCGGGCTAGATAATCTGGACCCTTTCTTTCTAAAACTATCTGCTGAAATTGTTGCCACCCCTATTACTAGCCTTTTCAACCTCTCTTTCGTGTCGTCTGAGATTCCCAAAGATTGGAAAGCAGCTGCGGTTATCCCCCTCTTCAAAGGGGGGGACACTCTTGACCCTAACAGCTACAGACCTATATCTATCCTACCCTGCCTTTCTAAGGTCTTCGAAAGCCAAGTCAACAAACAGATTACCGACCATTTCGAATCCCACCATACCTTCTCCGCTATGCAATCTGGTTTCAGAGCTGGTCATGGGTGCACCTCAGCCACGCTCAAGGTCATAAACGATATCTTAACCGCCATCGATAGGAAACAATACTGTGCAGCCGTATTCATTGACCTGGCCAAGGCTTTTGACTCTGTCAATCACCACATCCTCATCGGCAGACTCGACAGCCTTGGTTTCTCTAATGATTGCCTCGCCTGGTTCACCAACTACTTCTCTGATCGAGTTCAGTGTGTCAAATCGGAGGGTCTGTTGTCCGGGCCTCTGGCAGTCTCTATGGGGGTGCCACAGGGTTCAATTCTTGGACTCTCTTCTCTGTATACATCAATGATGTCGCTCTTGCTGCTGGTGATTCTCTGATCCACCTCTACGCAGATGACACTATTCTGTATACCTCTGGCCCTTCTTTTGACACTGTGTTAACAACCCTCCAGGCGAGCTTCAATGCCATACAACTCTCCTTCCGTGGCCTCCAATTGCTCTTAAATACAAGTAAAACTAAATGCATGCTCTTCAACCGATCGCTGCCTGCACCTGCCCGCCTGTCCAACATCACTACTCTGGACGGCTCTGACTTAGAATATGTGGACAACTACAAATACCTAGGTGTCTGGTTAGACTGTAAACTCTCCTTCCAAACTCACATCAAACATCTCCAATCCAAAGTTAAATCTAGAATTGGCTTCCTATTCCGCAACAAAGCATCCTTCACTCATGCTGCCAAACATACCCTTGTAAAACTGACCATCCTACCAATCCTCGACTTCGGTGGTGTCATTTACAAAATAGCCTCCAAAACCCTACTCGATAAATTGGATGCAGTCTATCACAGTGCCATCCGTTTTGTCACCAAAGCCCCATATACTACCCACCACTGCGACCTGTACACTCTTGTTGGCTGGCCCTCGCTTCATACTCGTCGCCAAACCCACTGGCTCCAGGTCATCTACAAGACCCTGCTAGGTAAAGTCCCCCCTTATCTCAGCTCGCTGGTCACCATAGCAGCACCTACCTGTAGCACGCGCTCCAGCAGGTATATCTCTCTGGTCACCCCCAAAACCAATTCTTCCTTTGGCCGCCTCTCCTTCCAGTTCTCTGCTGCCAATGACTGGAACGAACTACAAAAATCTCTGAAACTGGAGACACTTATCTCCCTCACTAGCTTTAAGCACCAGCTGTCAGAGCAGCTCATAGATTACTGCACCTGTACATAGCCCATCTATAATTTAGCCCAAACAACTACCTCTTTACCTACTGTATTTATTTATTTATTTTGCTCCTTTGCACCCCATTATTTCTATCTCTACTTTACACTTTCTTCCACTGCAAACCAACCATTCCAGTGTTTTTTTTAACTTGCTATATTGTATTTACTTCGCCACCTTGGCCTTTTTTATATTTTTATTTATTTATATATATATTTTGTTTGCCTTCACCTCCCTTATCTCACCTCACTTGCTCACATTGTATATAGACTTATTTTTTTTTCACTGTATTATTGACTGTATGTTTGTTTTACTCCATGTGTAACTATGTGTTGTTGTATGTGTCGAACTGCTTTGCTTTATCTTGGCCAGGTCGCAATTGTAAATGAGAACGTGTTCTCAATTTGCCTACCTGGTTAAATAAAGGTGAAATAAAAATAAATAAATAAAAATTTCACCCAATTGATATGGGAGTTTATTTCAATTGGGTTTGTTTTCTAATTCTTTGTGGGTCTTTGTAATCTGAGGGAAATATGTCTCTAATATGATCATACATTTGGCAAGAGGTTAGGAAGTGCAGCTCAGATTCCACCTCATTCACCTCAGTCTTCTCTTGAGAGCCAGGTCTACCTACGGCGGACTTCCTCAATAGCAAGGCTATGCTCACTGAGTCTGTAGATAGTCAAAGCTTTCTTTAAGTTCGGGTCAGTCACAGTGGTCAGGTATTCTGCCACTGTGTACTCTCTGTTTAGGGCCAAATAGCATTCTAGTTAGCACTGTTCTTTTGTTGATTCGTTACTTTCTCTCTCTCAGAGATGGGGGATGGACAAATTCCTCCTTCAACTGCTGACTCACAGAGATCTCTAGTTTTAATTGAGAAAGCAGCTGCTGTGTCTCAACACACACACACACACACGGCTCATACCAGGGATGTAGTGGTCAAGGAATAGCTGAGTAAACTCTGATCGCCGGTCGCAGTGAATTAAGTAATGCTCCCTGTACATTCAAAGCATTTTCCCTCAAAAGGTGGGTAAACTGTCTTGCAAAAAAAAGTTTGGGTAAAATGTGTTTACTTGCATTTACCCTCCACTACACCACTGGTGTAATGTGGTCTGTGTGTAGCTTGTGTAGAGGAGTCAGGCGCAGGACAGCAGATATGAGTAAATAAATGTCATTTACTCAAAATAGACAAATACAATACAATAAAGCGAGCCCACATAACGGACCGTATTACATACAAACATTTACTCACAAACAAACATGGGGGAACAGAGGGTAAAATAATGAACAAGTAATTGGGGAATTGAAACCAGGTGTGTAAGACAAAGACAAAACAAATGGAAAATGAAAAGTGGATCTGCGATGGCTAGAAGGCCGGTGACGTTGACCGCCGAACGCCGCCCGAACAAGGAGAGGGACCGACTTTGGCGGAAGTCGTGACAACTGGCTCCTACATGTTATGAGTGTCAGACAACAGTGTGCCTCCTCCATGGGAAAAGAAGCCATAACTGGAGTGTTGCAGTCTGTTTCAAATTATGATATTGATGCACCACTATCGGTTGCCTTGATTAAGCTGTCTTATTTATTTGGGATAGGATAGACTTAGCTGTCTAGTTTATTTGGGATAGGATAGACTTAGCTGTCTAGTTTATTTGGGATAGGATAGACTTAGCTGTCTAGTTTATTTGGGATAGGATAGACTTAGCTGTCTAGTTTATTTGGGATAGAATAGACTTAGCTGTCTTGTTAATTTGGGTTTGACTTGCCTGGTCAAATTGAAATAGAAAATACTGCTGGCAGCTGTCAAAAAGACAAGCGGGTAAAATAAGTCTACATGGCTGTCCGTAATTATTCATGGGCATCCTTATCCCTGATAAGATAGAGGCCTAATCAGGGTTGGAGAGAGTCTTAAACCCCTCTGTTTGCATATGCAGAACTCTAAAATGTATTTGCTCAATTTGGGGGATTAAGAGCGAACAAGAGTCACCTCTATCTCATTCTTCCACCCTCCCCTTCCTTTATCTCTCACTCTCTCCCTCTTCCTTGGTGTGACCAACTGATGACCCAGGGATGCATGATCCCCCTTGGGGGTTAGTGCTCTAAGTCTATGGGTTATGGAACACTGCCATCTGCCACTGGGCACATTCATATACTCAGAAGAGGTCGCGATCATTTGTTGATTTAAATGGATAACTTAAATTTCCCAGGACAGTATGACCTCAGCAGTCGCCTAGAAAAAGCGACTGTCTGCACGTGAAGCACTGAACCAGAAGAATCAGGCAGAATTTTAAGTGCCATACTAAAATAAAAGGCACCTTTCCACACAATGATGGATGTCCCTCTGGCAATATGGCGTTCTTGTTGTAGACTCAAAGATCCTGTTGATGAGGGAAATAACATGGATTGTATAAGATAATGATACATACAGAATTTCACAGCACCAGTGACAATCGTTCATTGTTGTAGCAGGCCTACAATTCATCAGTGATTGATGTTGGTCATGTGCTTTTGAATGCTCCCTCAAACTGATACAAGAGTCCTAGTGTCCCATCATCTCCTTATTGAAGCCTAAATAAGCGTTGCCTGGGCTGAAATAGCTATAAAACAAAGATTAAAAGCTAGAGCACCCTCGATTCACCCTCAGTTTGTCCACTAGCCAGCTGCCTGTGGCCAGTGTGAGAAAGAGGGCAGATAGACTAATTTGGATGCATAAGCTCTTAGACACCATAAAGCCGTACTTGGGGAAAATAAATGAACCATAAAAAGCTGTCCATGTCCTTGACCATGCCACAAGGTATTCTTGTCTGGTTTGAAGTGTGGGAGTAAATCCATACATATTGTTATGGTTGGGTGGCCCAGCGGGTTGTCAAAGGGCATGGCAATGGAGAAGTGCTTTTATTACAGGCTTTTTCAGTTTAGGACAATCAAACCTTTATGAATTTGCTTTAAACATGATTGTTTTCAAGATATTAAAGTCATAACATTTTCCTTATCTGTAAAAAAAAAAAAAAAGATTTGATCAACATTCAATACATTGTCGCGAGCCAGCACACACACACACACACACACACACACACACACACACACACACACACACACACACACACACACACACACACACACACACACACACACACACGTGCGCGCGCGCACAAACACACACAGTTACGCTCGTCGATGGAAGGATTGGACCAAGGTGCAGCGTGGTACGTGTACATCTTTCTTTTATTGATGACACCGAAAAAAACAAATACAAAACGAAACGCACAGTTCTGTAGGGCTGGAAAGCAGTACAAAAACAAGATCCCACAAACTAAGGTGGAAAAAAGGCTGCCTAAGTATGATCCCCAATCAGAGACAACGATAGACAGCTGCCTCTGATTGGGAACCATACCCGGCCAACAAAGAAATAGAAAACATAGATTGCCCACCCTAGTCACACACTGACCTAACCAAATAGAGAATTAAAAGGATCTCTAAGGTCAGGGCGTGACACACACACACACACACACACACACACACACACACACACACACACACACACACACACACACACACACACACACACACACACACACACACACACACACACACACACACACACACACACACGCACACACACACACACACACACATGTTAGAAGAACCCACCTTGTTTTGGGGGACCAGAACCAGGAACCATTTGTCCTGTCCACATTCATGGCAATGGTTTCTTTTTTGGGACAACGTGGCATACGAGGATGATGATGGAGGGGATTAAAAAGTGACAGACCTGAGTGTCCTACTATCAGACTGAGCTCATGCAAGGAATTCCACTGCAGATGGTGGCTTGGGGCTCAGATAGCATCTCCACTGATCTATTCGTTTGGCATCACATGCACCAAATGACAGCCACCTTGCATAAGATGCTCAATTGGTGTGTACACCCTTTGTGGACCACGTGTCGTGTATGGGTTAATACAGTCCTAGAAAAAAGTGTTCCAAAAGGGTTCTTCGGCTGTCCTCAGGATACTCCTTTTCGGTTCCAGGTATAACCCTTTTAGATTCCATGTAGAACCCTCTTTCTAAAGCTTTGGGGCGGCAGGGTAGCCTAGTGGTTAGAGCGTTGGGCTAGTAACCAAAAGGTTGCAAGTTCAATTCCCTGAGCTGACAAGGTACAAATCTGTCATTCTACCCCTGAACAAGGCAGCTAGGAACCCACTGTTCCTAGGCTGTCATTGAAAATAATAGTTTGTTCTTAACTGACTTGCCTAGTTAAATAAAGGTAAAATTCTACATGGAAAGGGTTCTTCCTGGAACCAATAAGGGTTCTTCAAAAGGTTATCCTACGAGAACAGCCGAAGAACCCTTTTTTCTGCTCTTTTGCACACCAGTATTTCTACTTGCACATCCTCATCTGCACATCTATCAGTGTTATCAGTTATCAGCTATCAGTGTTAATTGTGTTAATTGTTAAATTGTAATTACTTCGCCACTATGGCCTATTTATTGCCTTACCTCCTTACTTCATTTGCACACACTGTATACAGATTTTTCTATTGTGTTATTGACTGTACGTTTGTTTATCCCATGTGTAACTCTGTGTTGTTGTTTGTGTCACACTGCTTTGCTTTATCTTGGCCTGGTCGCAGTTGTAAATGTGAACTTGTTCTCAACTGGCCTACCTGGTTAGATAAAGGTGAAATAAAAAATAAATAAAAAAAGGTTCTAGATAACCCCTTTTTTTCTAAGAGTGTACTAAGCTAATGTGGACTCTTTCTTGGCAGAGTATGGAGAAACTTTATTTAATAAGTTTGCTTTTTTCACCTCTTGTTTAACCGGCAGAGTCGGCATTGTTTTGGAGAAGATTGCTGTGAAAAGTAGCAGGTCAGATGTTTTCCCCCTTCTGTTCCTCTGCTGATAGTCAAGGGCCTATTCAGACTGATGAGAGTTGGAAGAGAGTTGGAGGAGAGGTGTCGCGAAGAGATTTCTACAATTTACATGACATTATTGCCTTACATTTGGATGTGGATTGGTAACGCCACGTTGCTAAGCAGCAATATTTACCGTAAACATCACAGTTACTGTGACAGTAGCCAGTAAGCATGCTTTAACTAACTATTAATCAACTATGTGAGCAACTTCCCATCTTAACCATATTGCAACCATTCACAAGCATGTGCAGACAAAAAAAGGGTTTATTTTCTCATCTGTAAAACTCATTAGCTAAATTACAAGACAATAGCACATATAGCACTGCTAGCTGGCTAACAATCAAATAACGTTAGCTGATTAAAAAGGAACGATTACTACCCCTCATATATAAAAGTACAGTAATGTTACCATACCGTGCCATTTATAAAGAGCTAAGAAGCGAACTTAACAAAATTATTTCTGCATCGTCATAGATCATTAGCTACTAGTTAGCTGAATGTTAACATAAGCTACTACTGTAGCTGAACCATAGGTAGATAGCTTTTACAGTACATCTTTAGCATATTTCAGTTAACTTAGAACATCTATAGTGGTGCTGTTATATCAAAGGGGAGTTGGCCCGGCTTGATGTTGCATTGAAATGAAGTGGTCTGAGATTCTCTTATTTCTTTCTTAATCAAAGCTTCAGCGACAAATTCAGAATGTAACAGGCCATTACTGCGATTTCACGTAAAAACTCAATAAAAACAGCATCAAATAGAAGCCTGAGAATAAAGTCTATCAAAGTCCTAAAAATAAGGGCGTATTGGGAGGGGCAGGAAAACAATCAAATGTTGGAGAGGAAAGGGACCGATTTATGGGCCAGTGTGAACAGTCCTTTTGCTCTCTTCCACCCGGGTTTTGTAGTTGTTTTTGTTTTTCTCTCCCCTCTTGTTCGTGGAGAGGGTCAGTCTGCTCAATGGGGTCTGCTGTTGGAGAACAAACAGACGCAGGCTGTGGGAACCCCACTGTTGATCCATCTAAATCAATTACATCCCCTGGGAACACCAGTCTCCAGAGGGAAATATAATAACTGCCATCCACCTTTCCCTGCTCCATTCATAGTCTCTTTTCACACTGTCACTAGGCTCATTTATTCAATCAGTACTTGAAACGCCCGCCCAAGTTTTTGTCTTTGAATGGACAAGGGACTATTTGCTCTCTTTTCCCCCTCTCTCTTGTTGTCTCTCTCTTGTTGTCTCTCTCTTCTCTCTTCTCTCTCTCTCTCTCTCTCTCTCTCTCTCTCTCTCTCTCTCTCTCTCTCTCTCTCTCTCTCTCTCTCTCTCTCTCTCTCTCTCTCTCTCTCTCTCTCTCACACACACACACACACACACACACACACACACACACACACACACACACACACACACACACACACACACACACACACACACACACACACACACACACACACACACACACACACACACACACACACACACACACACACACATGCTGAGCTACTAATGTTGTTTAGCCTTTAATCTAACAACTAGCACATCAGGGGTCTCCTTCTTATGAGTTATTCATACTTTTTATTGTTATTTGTGACAGGCGCAGGACACGGGCCAAACCCTCTCTCCAGGATATCCTTTACCTTACTTGTCATATGTAGAGGCTCTCCAGTGTTCCCTAAATACCTCTCTAGTCTACACCAACACATATCTAGATTAGAACTGTCATATCAAGTTAAGAACTGTTTAAAATGTTTTGAATGTCATCAATCAAGTTTTCAAGATATGCTTTAAAGACTGACACTTTCTGTATCTTGAAAACTTGATTGCTGATGTTGAAATGATTTTTGGACTTTATCAACAGTGGACTACTGAAACAAATACCTAAATATAGTTTTTGAGTGGAATTTTCCTTTAAGGACTGAGTCCCTGGGAATGTTAAATTCACATGAAAAAGTGGGGACAATCTGATTCATTTTCTCTTTTCATGACATTTGGTGTAGGGGGGAGTGGGGTAAGTTTATGCATTCAGCATCACTCCATCAAGGGAAATATAGTATTCGTTCTAACAAAGATATCTACTGAACAAAAATATAAACAATTTCAAAGATTTTACTCAGTTACAGTTCATATAAGGAAATCAGTCAATAGAAATAAATACATTAAACACCTCAATTTGCTCAACTTGCCATTGGCTCAACCATTGGCTCAAACCCATGGCTATTGATGCTCAACTTACCCCAACACAAACATTTTGACTATATTAGCCTCCACAGCTACAAGGGTCCACGTTCATGCGAGGTTTAGGACCTCATATTGAAGCCTATAGAGACCTCAAATGATGTTTAGAAACAATCTTAAAATGATCTACATAAAACCTCAAACACAACACATTCATTTGACTTGATGAACCTAACTTGCTTACCACTTTTTCCATGTGGGTTCTTCCTTAATATCAGACTCCATGAAATGATGACCTCTTCCTAAATATTTGGTCAAATTATTAATTTAGTGTATGGTTTCCTAGAAACAAGGGTGGCTCAACTTGCCCCTTTTGCTCAACTTATCCCACTTGCCCCGAGAGAATGAAAAACAGCTTCTATCTCAAGGCCATCAGACTAGTGGTGTAAAGTACTTAAGTAAAAATACTTTTAAGTACTACTTAAGTAGTTTTTGGGGTATCTGTACTTTACTATTTATATTTTTGCCAACTTTTACTTTTACTTCACTACATTCCAAAAGAAAATAATGTACATTTTCCCTGACAACCAAAAGTACTCGTTACATTTTGAGAGGAAAATGGTCCACTTCACACAATTATCAAGAGAACATCCCTGGTCATCCCTAATCTCTCTAATCTGGTGGACTCATTAAACACAAATGCTTTGTTTGTAAATTATGTCTGAGTGTTGGAGCATGACCCTGGCTATCTGTCAATAAAAATATAAGGAATTTGAAACGGTTTATACTTTTACTTTTACTTTTGATACTTAAGTACATTTTAGCAATTCCATTTACTTTGATACTTAAGTATATTTAAAACCAAATACTTTTAGACTTTTACTCAAGTAGTATTTTACTGGGTGACTTTTACTTATACTTGAATCATTTTCTATTAAGGTATCTTTACTTTTACTCAAGCATGACAATTGAGTGGAATTGGTCAAAGATGAACGGAGCAAACTTTGGCTTGAATGCCAAGTGTCACATCTGGAGAAGCATGGTGGTGGCAGAATCATGCTGTGGGGATGTTTTTCAGGGGCAGGGACTGGGAGACTAGTCAGCATCGAGGCAAAGATGAATGGAGAAAAGTACAGAGAGATCCTTAATGAAAACCTGCTCCAGAGCACTCAGTAGCTCAGACTGGGGCGAAAGTTCACCTTCCAACAGGACAACGACCCTAAGCACACAGCCAAGACAATGCAGGAGTGGCTTCGGGACAAGTCTCTGAATGTCCTTTAGTGGCCCAGCCAGAGCCCAGACTTGAACCCGATTGAACATCTCTGGAGAGACCTGAAAATAGCTGTGCAGCAACGCTCCTCATCAAACCTGACAGAGCTTGAGAGGATCTGCAGAGAAGAATGGGAGAAACTGTCCAAATACAGGTGTGCCAAGCTTGTAGTGTCATACCCAAGAAGACTCGAGGCTGTAATCGCTGCCAAAGGTGCTTCAATAAAGTACTGAGTAAAGGGTCTGAATACTGATTTAAATGTCATGTTTCAGTTTTTTATTTTTAATACATTTGCAAACATTTCTAAAAACCTGTTTTTGCTTTGTTGTTATGGGGTATTGTGTGTAGATTGATGAGGGAAAAAACGATTTAATCAATTTTAGAGTAAGGCTGTAAGGTAACAAAAGGCGGAAAAAGTCAAGGGGTCTGAATACTTTCCAAATGCACTGTATGTATATACTATATTCTACTGTATTTTGGTTAATGCCACTCCGACATTGCTCGTCCTAATATTTATATGTTTCTTAATTGCATTCTTTTACTTTTAGATTTGTGTGTATTGTTGTGAATTGTTAGGTATTACTGCACTGTTGGAGCTAGGAACACACGCATTTCACTACACCTGCAATATCATCTGCTATATATGTTTACGTGACCAATAACATTTGATTTGATTTGAAATATTTTACTCAGCTTTTTTAACAAACCTCACATATCTGTTACTTCCCAGACACCATTCTAGGCACCACTCCCTCAACATGATTGTTTAGAAGTATAGACTTTGGTTACAATGGTTCAGGTTGACCTGTAGGCTCACATACACTCCACGCCGAGGCAGACTGATTGGAGACAGTTATTTGTGGTATTCCTCCACAGCTTCAGGAAGCCCATGGTTGTTGTGGGATGATGGTAAAGGACATTGTGGTCCATACTACAGGTTCACAGCAGGACCTCTTTTGATCTGCATACCGTCTCAGTACTCCACACACACAAACACACACTTACATGCACTTGCACACACACACACCATTGCTCCCCCCACTTCTCACACTGTATCTGTACAAGGCCACTTTATATTGATCATCCCTGTTTTTGACACTCATTAAAGAGGCACAGGAGATGGCAGTGGAGGCAGAGGGGGAGAGGATGGGGGGGGCTAACACCCTGGTGGCGTGAGGCTGGAGCTCAGCCCTGTCTGCTCTAACGGCACCTCTCACCAACCTGCTGGCTGTTATCAGGGCTCTTCTACACTCAGTGACAAAAGAGAGTAACCTTTGACAAGGTCCAGCTACCTTCTCTCAGCTACTGCAGTAGTAGAGCCCTGCTGCAACATGGTCCAGCTACCTTCTCTCAGCTACTGCAGTAGTAGAACCCTGCTGCAACAAGGTCCAGCTACCTTCTCTCAGCTATTGCAGTAGTAGAGCTCGGATGCAACATGGTCCAGCTACCTTCTCTCAGCTACTGCAGTAGTAGAGCCCTGCTGCAACATGGTCCAGCTACCTTCTCTCAGCTACTGCAGTAGTAGAGCCCTGCTGCAACATGGTCCAGCTACCTTCTCTCAGCTACTGCAGTAGTAGAGCCCTGCTGCAACAAGGTCCAGCTACCTTCTCTCAGCTACTGCATTAGTAGAGCCCTGCTGCAACATGGTCCAGCTACCTTCTCTCAGCTACTGCAGTAGTAGAGCCCTGCTGCAACATGGTCCAGCTACCTTCTCTCAGCTACTGCAATAGTAGAGCCCTGCTGCAACATGGTCCAGCTACCTTCTCTCAGCTAATGCAGTAGTAGAGCCCTGCTGCAACATGGTCCAGCTACCTTCTCTCAGCTACTGCAGTAGTAGAGCCCTGCTGCAACATGGCCCAGCTACCTTCTCTCAGCTACTGCAGTAGTAGAGCCCTGCTGCAACAAGGTCCAGCTACCTTCTCTCAGCTACTGCAGTAGTAGAGCCCTGCTGCAACAAGGTCCAGCTACCTTCTCTCAGCTACTGCAGTAGTAGAGCTCGGATGCAACATGGTCCAGCTACCTTCTCTCAGCTACTGCAGTAGTAGAGCCCTGCTGCAACATGGTCCATCTACCTTCTCTCAGCTACTGCAGTAGTAGAGCCCTGCTGCAACATGGTCCAGCTACCTTCTCTCAGCTACTGCAGTAGTAGAGCCCTGCTGCAACATGGTCCATCTACCTTCTCTCAGCTACTGCAGTAGTAGAGCCCTGCTGCAACATGGTTCATCTACCTTCTCTCAGCTACTGCAGTAGTAGAGCCCTGCTGCAACATGGTCCAGCTACCTTCTCTCAGCTACTGCAGTAGTAGAGCCCTGCTGCAACATGGTCCAGCTACCTTCTCTCAGCTACTGCAGTAGTAGAACCCAAATGCAACATGGTCCATCTACCTTCTCTCAGCTACTGCAGTAGTAGAGCCCTGCTGCAACATGGTCCAGCTACCTTCTCTCAGCTACTGCAGTAGTAGAGCCCTGCTGCAACATGGTCCAGCTACCTTCTCTCAGCTACTGCAGTAGTAGAACCCAAATGCAACATGGTCCAGCTACCTTCTCTCAGCTACTGCAGTAGTAGAGCTCGGATGCAACATGGTCCAGCTACCTTCTCTCAGCTACTGCAGTAGTAGAACCCTGCTGCAACAAGGTCCAGCTACCTTCTCTCAGCTATTGCAGTAGCAGAGCCCTGCTGCAACATGGTCCAGCTACCTTCTCTCAGCTATTGCAGTAGTAGAGCCCGGATGCAACATGGTCCAGCTACCTTCTCTCAGCTACTGCAGTAGTAGAGCCCGGATGCCACATGGTCCAGCTACCTTCTCTCAGCTACTGCAGTAGTAGAGCCCGAATGCAACATGGTCCAGCTACCTTCTCTCAGCTACTGCAGTAGTAGAGCCCTGCTGCAACATGGTCCAGCTACCTTCTTTCAGCTACTGCAGTAGTAGAGCCCTGCTGCAACATGGTCCAGCTACCTTCTCTCAGCTACTGCAGTAGTAGAGCCCTGCTGCAACATGGTCCAGCTACCTTCTCTCAGCTACTGCAGTAGTAGAGCCCTGCTGCCACATGGTCCAGCTACCTTCTCTCAGCTACTGCAGTAGTAGAGCCCGAATGCAACATGGTCCAGCCACCTTCTCTCAGCTACTGCAGTAGTAGAGCCCTGCTGCAACATGGTCCAGCTACCTTCTCTCAGCTACTGCAGTAGTAAAGCCCTGCTGCAACATGGCTCAGCTACCTTCTCTCAGCTACTGCAGTAGTAGAGCCCTGCTGCAACATGGTCCATCTACCTTCTCTCAGCTACTGCAGTAGTAGAGCCCTGCTGCAACAAGGTCCAGCTACCTTCTCTCAGCTACTGCAGTAGTAGAGCCCTGCTGCAACAAGGTCCAGCTACCTTCTCTCAGCTACTGCAGTAGTAGAGCCCTGCTGCAACATGGTCCATCTACCTTCTCTCAGCTACTGCAGTAGTAGAGCCCGAATGCAACATGGTCCATCTACCTTCTCTCAGCTACTGCAGTAGTAGAGCCATGCTGCAACATGGTCCAGCTACCTTCTCTCAGCTACTGCAGTAGTAGAGCCCTGCTGCAACATGGTCCAGCTACCTTCTCTCAGCTACTGCAGTAGTAGAGCCCTGCTGCAACATGGTCCAGCTACCTTCTCTCAGCTACTGCAGTAGTAGAGCCCTGCTGCAACATGGTCCAGCTACTTTCTCTCAGCTACTGCAGTAGTAGAGCCCTGCTGCAACATGGTCCAGCTACCTTCTCTCAGCTACTGCAGTAGTAGAACCCTGCTGCAACATGGTCCATCTACCTTCTCTCAGCTACCGCAGTAGTAGAGCCCAAATGCAACATGTTCCAGCTACCTTCTCTCAGCTACTGCAGTAGTAGAGCCCTGCTGCAACATGGTCCAGCTACCTTCTCTCAGCTACTGCAGTAGTAAAGCCCTGCTGCAACATGGCTCAGCTACCTTCTCTCAGCTACTGTAGTAGTAGAGCCCTGCTGCAACATGGTCCATCTACCTTCTCTCAGCTACTGCAGTAGTAGAGCCCTGCTGCAACAAGGTCCAGCTACCTTCTCTCAGCTACTGCAGTAGTAGAGCCCTGCTGCAACAAGGTCCAGCTACCTTCTCTCAGCTACTGCAGTAGTAGAGCCCTGCTGCAACATGGTCCATCTACCTTCTCTCAGCTACTGCAGTAGTAGAGCCCGAATGCAACATGGTCCATCTACCTTCTCTCAGCTACTGCAGTAGTAGAGCCATGCTGCAACATGGTCCAGCTACCTTCTCTCAGCTACTGCAGTAGTAGAGCCCTGCTGCAACATGGTCCAGCTACCTTCTCTCAGCTACTGCAGTAGTAGAGCCCTGCTGCAACATGGTCCAGCTACCTTCTCTCAGCTACTGCAGTAGTAGAGCCCTGCTGCAACATGGTCCAGCTACTTTCTCTCAGCTACTGCAGTAGTAGAGCCCTGCTGCAACATGGTCCAGCTACCTTCTCTCAGCTACTGCAGTAGTAGAACCCTGCTGCAACATGGTCCATCTACCTTCTCTCAGCTACCGCAGTAGTAGAGCCCAAATGCAACATGTTCCAGCTACCTTCTCTCAGCTACTGCAGTAGTAGAACCCTGCTGCAACATGGTCCATCTACCTTCTCTCAGCTACTGCAGTAGTAGAGCCCTGCTGCAACAAGGTCCAGCTACCTTCTCTCAGCTACTGCAGTAGTAGAGCCCTGCTGCAACAAGGTCCAGCTACCTTCTCTCAGCTACTGCATTAGTAGAGCCCTGCTGCAACATGGTCCAGCTACCTTCTCTCAGCTACTGCAGTAGTAGAGCCCTGCTGCAACAAGGTCCAGCTACCTTCTCTCAGCTACTGCAGTAGTAGAGCCCTGCTGCAACATGGTCCATCTACCTTCTCTCAGCTACTGCAGTAGTAGAGCCCTGCTGCAACATGGTCCAGCTACATTCTCTCAGCTACTGCAGTAGTAGAGCCCTGCTGCAACATGGTCCAGCTACCTTCTCTCAGCTACTGCAGTAGTAGAACCCTGCTGCAACATGGCCCAGCTACCTTCTCTCAGCTACTGCAGTAGAAGAGCCCTGCTGCAACATGGTCCAGCTACCTTCTCTCAGCTACTGCAGTAGTAGAGCCCTGCTGCAACATGGTCCAGCTACCTTCTCTCAGCTACTGCAGTAGTAGAGCCCTGCTGCAACATGGTCCAGGTACCTTCTCTCAGCTACTGCAGTAGTAGAGCCCTGCTGCTACATGGTCCAGCTACCTTCTCTCAGCTACTGCAGTAGTAGAGCCCGGATGCAACATGGTCCAGCTACCTTCTCTCAGCTACTGCAGTAGTAGAGCCCGGATGCAACATGGTCCAGCTACCTTCTCTCAACTACTGCAGTAGTAGAGCCCTGCTGCAACATGGTCCAGCTACCTTCTCTCAGCTACTGCAGTAGTAGAGCCCGAATGCAACAAGGTCCAGCTACCTTCTCTCAGCTACTGCAGTAGTAGAGCCCTGCTGCAACATGGTCCAGCTACCTTCTCTCAGCTACTGCAGTAGTAGAGCCCTGCTGCAACATGGTCCAGCTACCTTCTCTCAGCTACTGCAGTAGTAGAACCCGAATGCAACAGCCATTCTCTTTCCTGCTGACTTATTCATTCCTGTTCGCTAAAATCAAACATCTTTGTGAGTTTTTTAGATTCCATCATTCTTCAGACTACTGCAGTCAAAAGGGGTCATAATATACCAGTTTTGCATATCCATATTGAGATGTATCAGGGGTGCTCCAACTGAATCTTACTGCTTGTTGTTACCTGGTTTGGATGTTCACTGAGGGGCCTACTATCATACAGTGATAACACTAAATGACTGCATTCATGTAGGGATGTTATTTCTACAATGTCAAAGTGCTTTACATTGTGGTAGTGTCACTTCATCCAATAACAATTATGTAAAAACCTCTCTATACCAAGCAGTGGCAAATGTATCATACAAACGTGAAAAAATAAATGTGTTACACAACATCCCCAATAGGTGGCGCATTGGTTCAACTCCATGATTTAAGTGATCCACCAGTTATTTTATTCATTCAAAATGCAGTAGCCAGACAAGATATTCTCTCTGTCTTTCTCTCACCCTCTTCCCAGTCACCCTCCCTCTCTCTGTCTCCCTCTTCCTCCCTGTCTCCCTCTCTCTCTCCTCATTGCAATACACTGAAATTGAATTACCCATTTCAATGGTTTCTCTACCCTGCTATCTGGATGGCTTTTCCCACAGACAGCTCCAAAGGGAAGGGGAGGGGTTCAAAACATAGACGGAGACAACAGCTTGTGGGAAAGAGATATATTTAAATCAGAATTTATTTTCATGGAACAAATCTAAAGAATTGTAAATAGTTAATGCATTACAGAAAAACTAAAGAAACAGATGTACACTTTATTAAGTTAGAATGTTGTATTTTGTGGCAGAATGCTGGGTCACTAACAACCAAATTATGCACTCAAGAAATAAAGACAATGCTCAGAGAGGACAGGCAAAATCTGCTGATTGCAGCAAAATGACTTAATACATTTAGTAGATAATGGCAACAAAAATGACTTGATACATTTAGTAGATAATGGTAGCAAAATTACTTGGTACATTTAGTAGATAATGGCAGAAAAAATGACTTGATATGTTTAGCAGATAATGGTAGATATATTTGACTTGATACACTTAGTCAATAATGGCAGATAAGTTTGACCAGATACATTTAGTAGATAATGGCAGCAAAAATGACTTGATACATTTGGTAGATATTGGCAGCAAAATTACTTGATACATTCAGTAGATAATGGCAGCAAAATGACTTGATACATTTAGTAGATAATGGCAGCAAATTGACTTGATACATTTAGTAGATAATGGCAAAAAATGACTGAATACATTTAGTAGATAATGGCAGAAAAATTAATTGATACATTCAGTAGATAATGGCAGCAAAATGACTTGATACATTTAGTAGATAATGGCAGATAAGTATGACTTGATACATTTAGTAGATAATGGCAGATCATTTTGACTTGATACATTTAGTAGATAATGGCAGATAAGTATGACTTGATACATTTAGTAGATAATGGCAGATCATTTTGACTTGATACATTTAGTAGATAATGGCAGATAAGTATGACTTGATACATTTAGTAGATAATGGCAGCACATTAAATATCCCAGCATGTATGTCACTTGACTAATGAGAATTATCATCACATATTTCAGATGAGACACAATACATTTTCTTTTCGGTATTTTGAGGAACGCACTACACCAAGACCTTGTAGCTCAACAAATCAAATCAAATCAAACAGTATTTGTCACATGCGCCGAATATAACAGGTTACCATGAAATGCTTACTTACAAGCCCTTAACCAACAATGCAGTTCAAAAAAGAGTTAAGAAAATATTTACCAAATAAACTAAAGTAAAAAATTATAAAAAATAACACAATAAAATAACAATAACGAGGCTATATACAGGGGGTACCGGTACCGAGTCAATGTGCGGGAAAACAGGTTAGTCAAGGTAATATGTACATGTAGGTAGGGGTAAAGTGACTATGCATAGATAATAAACAGTGAGTAGCAGCAGTGTAAAAATAAATGGGGGGGGGGGGGAATGTAAATAGTCCAGGTGGCCTTTGATTAATTGTTCAGCAGTCTTATGGCTTGGGGGTAGAAGCTGTTAAGGAGCCTTTTGGTACTAGACTTGGCGCTCCGGTATCAACTGCCATGCGGTAGCAGAGAGAACAGCTGTTGACTTCGGTGACTTGAGTCTTTGACAATTTTTGGGGCTTTCCTCTGACCCCGCCTAGTGTTTAGGTCCTGGATGGCAGGAAGGTTGGCCCCAGTGATGTACTGGGCCGTACGCACTACCCTCTGTAGCGCTTTACGGTCAGATGCCGAGCAGCTGCCGTACCAGGCGGTGATGCAACCGGTCAGGATGCTCTTGATGGTGAGCTGAAGAACGTTTTGAGGATCTGAGGACCCATGCCAAATATTTTCAGTCTCCTGAGGGGGAAAAGGTGTTGTCGTGCCTTCACGACTGTCTTGGTGTGTTTGGACCATGATAGTTTGTTGGTGATGTGGACACCAAGGAACTTGAAACTCTCGACCCGCTCCACTACAGCCCCATCGATGTTAATGGGGTTCTGTTCGGTCCTCCTTTTCCTGTAGTCCACGATCAGCTCCTTTGTCTTGCTCACATTGAGGGAGAGGTTGTTGTCCTGGCACCACACTGCCAGGTCTCTGACCTCCTCCCTATAGGCTGTCTCAATGTTGTCGGTGATAAGGCCTACCAATGTTGTATCATCAGCAAACTTAATGATGGTGTTGGAGTCGTGTTTGCCCACGCAGTCGTGGGTGAACAGGGAATACAGGATGGGAATAAGTACACACCCCTGAGGGGCCCCAGTGTTTAAATTTTTATTTATTTCACCTTTATTTAACCAGGTAGGCTAGTTGAGAACAAGTTCTCATTTACAACTGCGACCTGGCCAAGATTAAGCAAAGCAGTGTGACACAGACAACAACACAGAGTTACACATGGAATAAACAATAAACAAGCCAATAACACAATAAACAAGTCAATGACACAGTAGAAAAAAAGTTAGTCTATATACAGTGTGTGCAAAAGGCATGAGGAGGAAGGCAATAAATAGGCCATAGGAGCGAATAATTACAATTTAGCAGATTAACACTGGAGTGATAAATGAGCAGATGATGATGTGCAAGCAGAGATACTGGTGTGCAAAAGAGCAGAAAAATAAATTAAAACAGTATGGGGATGAGGTAGGTAGATTGGGTGGGCTATTTACAGATGGACTATGTACAGCTGCAGTGATCGGTTAGCTGCTCAGATAGCTGATGTTTAAAGTTGGTGAGGGAAATAAAAGTTTTTTGCAATTCGTTCCAGTCACTGGCAGCAGAGAATTGGAAGGAAAGGCGGCCAAATGAGGTGTTGGCTTTGGGGATGATCAGTGAGATATACCTGCTGGAACGTGTGCTACGGGTGGGTGTTGTTATTGTGACCAGTGAACTGAGATAAGGCGGAGCTTTACCTACCATAGACTTATAGATGACCTGGAGCCAGTGGGTCTGGCGACGAGAATGTAGTGAGGGCCAGCCGACTAGAGCATACAGGTCGCAGTGGTGGGTGGTATAAGGTGATTTGGTAACAAAACGGATGGCACTGTGATAGACTGCATCCAGTTTGCTGAGTAGAGTATTGTAAGCTATTTTGTAGATGACATCGCCGAAGTCGAGGATCAGTAGGATAGTCAGTTTTACTAGGGTAAGTTTGGTGGCGTGAAGGAGGCTTTGTTGCGAAATAGAAAGCCAATTCTAGATTTGATTTTGGATTGGAGAGGTTTAACATGAGTCTGGAAGGAGAGTTACAGTCTAACCAGACACCTAGGTATTTATAGTTGTCCACATATTCTAGGTCGGAACCGTCCAGGGTGGTGATGCTAGTCGGGCGGGCAGGTGCGGGCAGCGACCGGTTGAAAAGCATGCATTTGGTTTTACTAGCGTTTAAGAGCAGTTGGAGGCCTCGGAAGGAGTGTTGTATGGCATTGAAGCTCGTTTGGAGGTTAGTTAGCACAGTGTCCAAGGAAGGGCCAGAAGTATACAGAATGGTGTCATCTGCGTAGAGGTGGATCAGGGAATCGCCCGCAGCAAGAGCGACATCATTGATATATAAAGAGAAAAGAGTCGGCCCGAGAATTGAACCCTGTGGTACCCCCATAGAGAATGCCAGAGGTCCGGACAACATGCCCTCCGATTTGACACACTAAACTCTGTCTGCAAAGTAGTTGGTGAACCAAGAGAGGCAGTCATCAGAAAAACCAAGGCTATTGAGTCTGCCGATAAGAATACGGTGATTGACAGAGTCGAAAGCCTTGGCCAGGTCGATGAAGACAGCTGCACAGTACTGTCTTTTATCGATGGCGGTTATGATATCGTTTAGTACCTTGAGCGTGGCTGAGGTGCACCCGTGACCGGCTCGGAAACCGGATTGCACAGCGGAGAAGGTACGGTGGGATTCAAAATGGTCAGTGATCTGTTTATTAACTTGGCTTTCAAAGACTTTAGATAGGCAGGGCAGGATGGATACACTGTAGGTCTGTAACAGTTTGGGTCTAGGGTGTCACCCCCTTTGAAGAGGGGGATGACCGCGGCAGCTTTCCAATCTTTAGGGATCTCGGACGATACGAAAGAGAGGTTGAACAGGCTGGTAATAGGGGTTGCAACAATGGCGGCGGATAGTTTTAGAAAGAGAGGGTCCAGATTGTCTAGCCCAGCTGATTTGTACAGGTCCAGGTTTTGCAACTCTTTCAGAACATCTGCTATCTGGATTTGGGTGAAGGAGAAGCTGGGGAGGCTTGGGCGAGTAGCTGCGGGGGAGGGGGGCGGAGCTGTTGGCCGGGGTTGGAGTAGCCAGGAGGAAGGCATGGCCAGCCATTGAGAAATGCTTATTGAAATTTTCGATTACCATGGATTTATCGGTGGTGACCGTATTACCTAGCCTCAGTGCAGTGGGCAGCTCGGAGGAGGTGCTCTTGTTCTCCATGGACTTTACAGTGTCCCAAAACCTTTTGGAGTTAGAGCTTAAGGATGCAAATTTCTGCTTGAAAAAGCTAGCCTTTACTATCCTGACTGTGTGTATTGGTTCCTGACTTCCCTGAACAGTTGCATATCGCGTGGACTATTCGATGCTATTGCAGTCTGCCACAGGATGTTTTTGTGCTGGTCAAGGGCAGTCAGGTCTGGAGTGAACCAAGGGCTATATCTGTTCTTAGTTCTGCATTTTTTGAACGGGGCATGCTTATCTAAGATGGTGAGGAAATTATTTTTAAAGAATGACCAGGCATCCTCGACTGACGGGATGAGGTCAATATCCTTCCAGGATACCCGGGCCAGGTTGATTAGAAAGGCCTGCTTGCAGAAGTGTTTTAAGGAGCGTTTGACAGTGATGAGGGGTGGTCGTTTGACGGCGGACCCATAGCGGATGCAGGCAATGAGGCAGTGATCGCTGAGATCCTGATTGAAAACAGCGGAGGTGTATTTGGAGGGCAAGTTGGTCAGGATAATGTCTATGAAGGTGCCCATGTTTACAGATTTAGGGTTGTACCTGGTGGGTTCCTTAATGATTTGTGTGAGATTGAGGGCATCTAAGTCACGACTTCACAGGAGAGCCATTTAAACATTTTTTTTTATTTACATCAAAATGCTTTTCTTTCTGGCAGAAATGCCTTCTGGAACATGTACACTTTCATGTGCTTTAATAACAAACTTGTATGCCATCTGTACATTTTGACAGAAAGTGGTTTCATTTCAAGCTAAAGTGTACTGTTAGCTATCTAGCTAAAGTTAGCTGGCTGGCTCCATAGTTGACGTTATTATTCGTATCCCAGAGCCGTTTGCTTTGCTAGTTAGAGTCTAATGTTAGCTAGTTAATATTGAACCTGGTTGGTTAGCTCCCAGCAGATTCATGCAGGGTAGTAACAACATGATTTGGCACTATGTTCATTGTTGTTTACCTAGCTAGGTTCATTGTTTACCTAGCTAGCTACATGTCTTAAGCTAAAGTGTACAACACCCGTTGAATATGGCCGGTGTCAGGAAACGTTGCCAAAAAAGCCTAATGAAATTCTTGCCACCATAGCAACACCCACCCATAGCACTTGCTCCAGCAGGTATATTCCACTGGTCATCCCCAAAGCCAACACTTCCTTTGGCCACCCTTCCTTCCAGTTATCTGCTGCCAATGACTGGAACAAATTGTAAATATTACTGAAGCTGGAGACTTATATCTCCCTCTCTAACTTTAAGCATCAGCTGTCAGAGCAGCTTACCGATCTCTGTACCTGTACACAGCCAATTTGTAAATAGCCCACCCAACTACCTCATCCCCATATTGTTTTTTTATCTTCTTGCTCTACTTGCACATCATCATCTGCACATCTATCACTCCAGTGTTTATGCTAAATTGTAATTATTTCGCCTCCATGGCCTATTTATTGCCTTGCCTCCCTAATCTTCTACATTTGCACACACTGTACATATATTTTTCTGTTGTGTTATTGACTGTACGTTTGTTTATGTGTAACTCTTGTTTTTGTCGCACTGCTTTGCTTTATCTTGGCCAGGTCGCAGTTGTAAATGAGAACTTGTTCTCAACTAGCCTACCTGGTTAAATAAAGGTGAAATAAAAATATAAAAATAAATACATGTTAAGCTAAAGTGTACTGTTAGCTAGCTAGCTAACGTTTGCTGGCTGGCTCCCTAGCTGATGTTATTATTTGTATCCCAGAGCTGTTTGCATTGCTAGTTAGACCCTAATGTTAGCTAGCTAACATTGAACCTGGTTGGTTAGCTCCCAGCAGAGTCATGCAGGGTAGTAATGACATGATTTGGCACTATGTTCATCGTTGTTTTACCTAGCTAGGTTCATTGTTTACCTAGCTAGCTACATGTCTTAAGTTAAAGTGTACAACACCCGTTGAATATGGTCGGTGTCAGTAAACGTTGCCAAAAAAGCCTAATGAAATTCTTGCCAGCCGAGCTGGTTAGGCTGTTTTCATGTTATCCAGAGGTAAACAAATCATTGGCCATAGCATCAAGTGTGCTCTCTGAATGTTCCAAGAGCGAAACGAGATGGGTGGGGCTAAAGGTTAAGAGGGTGTGTACGATGCTGAATGGGTGTAGACAAAGAAGAGCTCTTCACTAGATATCAAAACCTTCAAAGGCCATTTTCTCAAAAGTGAGTTTACAAGTTTAACAACTTTCAAAGCAGAAATACTTTCATATTGTTCCTCTCTACTTTTATCCTATGTAAAAAACACAATTTCAAATATTGCTACAAAAGACCAAATTCAGGTGGTGAGTCACATATGCTGTGATATACACTATGCAGTAGTCATCTAGATAAATAAAGGATTCCTTATAAACCGACAGATGTGCTTCCGACAGCCCTGTTCTTGGAGAGCCCTCTACTAAACCACTTCATCAATAATCTGGGTCAAAATCATGGTCTTCCCTACTTAGCAAAGCACAGGTTATAAGATAAAAACCAATGCCTTAAAAAACTATGGAGGTCTAAGTCATTGTATGCATAACCTTGTGTCCCTGGTGTCCCTCTGGTGTCGCTACCTCCTGGTGTTCCTCTGGTGTCGCTTCTTCCAGGTGTCCCTCTGGTTGGGGTCTCTCTG
This sequence comes from Salvelinus alpinus, assembly GCF_045679555.1. Classification (NCBI taxonomy): domain Eukaryota; kingdom Metazoa; phylum Chordata; class Actinopteri; order Salmoniformes; family Salmonidae; genus Salvelinus; species Salvelinus alpinus. The sequence goes on from NC_092088.1 coordinate 79,309,691, forward strand.
TCTGTGTTGTTTCTGCCTGGATCTTTCCCAGCAGGCCTATGTGAAGTGGCAGCCCAGCAGGAATCTGTGAAGTGGTAGCCCAGCAGGCCTTTGGAACTTGGGAATGGTCCAAGGTGAAAATGGGGGTTATTCACACCTGCCTGGCAGCAGGGGATGCTCCTCCACCGGGGTTAACGATGCAGCAGCTAGCTCAGGAGTTCCTCCCCATTGACCCCCAACTCACTCACTCACTCACTCACACGCACGCACGCACACACACACATACACACACACACAGACACACACCCACACACACACACACACACACACACACACACACACACACACACACACACACACACACACACACACACACACACACACACACACACACACACACACACACACACACACACACACACACACACACACACACACACATGCACGCACACACACACACACACAGACAGACAGACAGAACCCCACCCATATCGCACACACACACACAGACAGACAGAGAGAACCCCCCCCCCCACCACACACACACACACACACACATGCACACACGCACGCATGCACACACACACACAGAAAGACAGACATACCCCCCCTCCCACACACACACACAGACAGGCAGAGAGAACCCCCCCCCCCCCCCCCCCACACACACACACACACTGCCTCGCGTATCTTCCAGTCTGCTGCATTAGAGCATGTTTACTGTCCCCTAAAGAACCAGCGGTTCCCTCTAAAAGGGTGGCAGGTAGCCTAGTGGTTAAGAACATTGGTTCAGTAACTGAAAGGTCGCTTGTTTGAATCCCATTCCCTTCAACAAGGCTCTTTACCGTAATTGCTCCTGTAAGTCTCTCTGGATAAGAGTGTCTACCCAAATGACTAAACATTTGTTTTTTAAGTAGGCTCCTCCCTCTAGAAGTAGGTATTGGGCTCCCTCCCTTTCCCTCTAGAGGGTACAGTATATTAGCAAGTTCCTTCATACAAGTCAGTATTCGACGTCCATCCATGTCGGGAGATTACATGGAAACCGGCCGCTAGGGGCAACAGTGAGCGCTGTTACTTTCAAGTAGGTTTTGGTTTTGCTAGGGTGTTGTGGACAGGGATGGTGGATGGGCGTAAGTCTCCTATAGGACGACGCACAATTGGCCCAGCATCGTCTGGGTTAGGGTTTGGCCGGGGTAGGCAGTCATTGTAAATAAGAACTTGTTCTTACCACTAGGCTACCTGCCTCTGGTTCAAAAGGTTTTTGATATTTTTGTATTAAGCCTATCACAAACCTTGACCCTTACTTTAACCATTCGGAGTTAATGCTTAACCAAGAATTTGGAGTTAATGCCTACACGTAACCGTAAACACTTAGAAATTTGACGTTTGGAACAACTTAGAAATTTGACGTTTGAGAAACGTCTAATTCTGAAGTGAGACTGTGAGAGCTTGTTGAATTCCTTGGCAGGATGCTGTTTGACAAGACCCTGCCAAGGGGAAGCACGTCTTCTTATCAAAGAGACAGGCTGATGGCATGTACCTGACTATTAGGAACGATTCCTGTTTACTGCTCAATTACCCAGCTCATCTACAGGATGTCCTCTGTCCTCAGGATGCTCTGGTAGTTTAGGATGGAATGAGAAACTGACTAAAATGAGAAACTGACTAAATGAGAAACTGACTAAATGAGAAACTGACTAAATGAGAAACTGACTAAATGAGTAGGCCTGCTTTTGACGTGGTAGTATTAGCAGCATACCATGGTATGTGTTGCGTACTATATAGGTAGACCTATGTTGCTTGGTTTCCTGTGGAAAGATACATCTGGATCAGAATTGGAAGTTCTCATTAGCATGACTATAGGAGGACAGGAGGACACCACGGCCGACTCCAAGCACTTCCACTGACTCTCACCTAAAAGTAACCAAGGAGGCCACATCCTGACTCTCACCTAGCAGTAGCCAAGGAGGCCACATCCTGACTCTCACCTAACAGTAGCCAAGGAGGTGATGTCCTGACTCTCACCTAGCAGTAGCCAAGGAGGCCACATCCTGACTCTCACCTAGCAGTAGCCAAGGAGGCCACATCCTGACTCTCACCTAACAGTAGCCAAGGAGGTGATGTCCTGACTCTCACCTAGCAGTAGCCAAGGAGGCCACATCCTGACTCTCACCTAACAGTAGCCAAGGAGGCCACATCCTGACTCTCACCTAACAGTAGCCAGGGAGGTAATGTCCTGACTCTCACCTAACAGTAGCCAGGGAGGTGATGTCCTGACTCTCACCTAACAGTAGCCAGGGAGGTGATGTCCTGACTCTCACCTAACAGTAGCCAGGGAGGCCACATCCTGACTCTCACCTAACCGTAGCCAAGGAGGCCACGTCCTGACTCTCACCTAGCAGTAGCCAAGGAGGTGATGTCCTGACTCACACCTAGCAGTAGCCAAGGAGGCCACATCCTGACTCTCACCTAACAGTAGCCAGGGAGGTGATGTCCTGACTCTCACCTAACAGTAGCCAAGGAGGCCACATCCTGACTCTCACCTAACAGTAGCCAAGGAGGCCACGTCCTGACTCTCACCTAACAGTAACCAAGGAGGCCACGTCCTGACTCTCACCTAACAGTAGCCAAGGAGGCCACATCCTGACTCTCACCTAACAGTAGCCAAGGAGGTGATGTCCTGACTCTCACCTAGCAGTAGCCAAGGAGGTGATGTCCTGACTCTCACCTAACAGTAGCCAAGGAGGCCACGGCCTGACTCTCACCTAACAGTAGCCAAGGAGGCCACATCCTGACTCTCACCTAACAGTAGCCAAGGAGGCCACGGCCTGACTCTCACCTAGCAGTAGCCAAGGAGGCCACGTCCTGACTCTCACCTAGCAGTAGCCAAGGAGGCCACGGCCTGACTCTCACCTAGCAGTAGCCAAGGAGGCCACGTCCCTTTAAGATTTAAGATCAAGGCAACAACACCTCCATTCAGGAAAGCAATCTCAGCTTGGAGTCTATTGTGAAACATGGACAGTGCTAAAGCAGCTTCAAAGCTCTTTATTACCATGGAGACAGGATCAAAGGGTCTGCTCTATGGAATAGCGGCCGCCACTTCCCCATGATTTATCATAAGGAATCCATGGGAGGGAGAAAACACCTGAGTGACTCACCTTATGCTGATCTTCCACAGCTCAGGTCATGGAAGAGAGGACCCTGGCCCGTGGTGACCCCTGCAGCTCCCTCTTAACAACGAGCTTCAAGCATGTGATTGACACCAGATCAGAGGAAGTGCATGGCATCTCCATTCCAGGTGCCATCTGGGTGGAATTAGCTAGTCCATTCACAACCCGATGTTCCTGAGTGTGGGGCCGGCTGGCCAGGGCAGAAGTTTCCATGGAAATAACCCAGGAGGAGATAGACATAGGGGCATCCTGAGGTTGAGGGTGGGAAACCTAGCAGTGATTGTTGGATCTGTTCAGTTCACTGGCTTTTAAATGTACATGTAATTGGCTGTTTGTGGCGTGACAGCTGTTCGGCCCAGGAGGGGGTGATTCCTTGCCTAACTACAAAGCCATATGCTACTGGGAGTCAGTCTCGCAGCTCTTCAGTCACCGGCCCTGCTAAAGACGTGCTAAATGATCCCTGGGCTCATTGGACCCGCAACGCCCCTCAGCCTGTTTCAGATGTCATCTACGAGCACAAAGTACACAGCAACATGGCAGTGTTCCTCAAGCTACCCAGAAAACATATTTAGGGGTAATGATGGCCAAGGGAAAGATTCCAATAGCATAAATCTTCGATAGATGTAAGAACCGCAACTTTTACCATTCTGCCAGTATCATTAGGAGTAATTGGGGAATCACAATGGGAAAGAGGACACAGTCCAAATCTTTCTAAAGGGGAGACAATGGCTCCAGTGTTCTATTGACTACATAGCCTACTATCGTCCTCACCATCTTTCTTGTGGCCAAATTCTCCAGAATACAGTAACTCTAAAGAGAAGGGACGGTTAAGTGCAAGAATTTAGGGCACGCTGGCCCTCTGTGACCGGGAGAATGCAGCCTGCTGCAAGCCTGCTGTCCACCCCCGGCTGGCTGTCTGCTGTCCACCCTGTGGCTGGCTGACTGCAGTCCACCCCTGGCTGGCTGACTGCTGTCCCCCCATGGCTGGCTGACTACTGCCACAGCAACCTCTGACTGCCTGAATGAGACCAGAGAGAAAGGGCTGCTAGACCTTCTGCCTGCCTGCCTCCGGTAAAGCCGAGCTTGAGTCAACACATTTGTGAAGGGATGCAATTTATAAACACTGACATCTAAATATAGCAGATCTGAACGAGACTTTGCCAAAGCCTTCCTGTTAGGAGTAAAGCTATTTAAATGTCGCTGTGTTGGAACTGGGAGCGAAACGTCCAGAGGGAGATGAAGGAACTTCATAATGACAGGCTTGGTACTGGACTAAGCACCATTATGACCTCCTTGTTATTTTTTATTGTCTTTCCTTGTCCTCTTGGTTGACTCTGTGTGTTGCGTCAAAATATACTTGAGTCTAATGTACAGAAGTCCCTCAAATGTGTTGGGAAATAAGACTGGTTTGGATCAGTTTGCCACCAGAACCCTGATGATTTAGTGGGTAAGCCACCGCATGGAATCTGTGAGGTTTCTTTCTTCAGTTTTTCTAGGGGAGGATCTATGGCTGTGACTGTCTCCAGTAAATCACAACTCTGCTATACTTAATGCTTAGCTTGTCTGAGGACATGCGCAGGCAATTTTGGCAAAATATGAAAGGCCAATGGGGTCGGGGGTGTTTTTTCCCCCAAGTAACAAAATGACCCCCCAACAAGCAAAATTATACACACGCATTTACAGCTACGAAACATTAGGTGTCCTTGTGCCTGTTGCATCAACGCAGTTTATTTCTGAGTGATCTGGTTGATTACAATAAAAATTGTATGCATTGCTAATGTCAACCCCTAAATATTGTATATGATATGGCAATTACTACTGTGTCTACTAAGATTATGTGTGCTTTAGTTAGCACTGTTGTTGATCCAATCCAGAGGGGGAATATGGGGATGACATTGGTAGAGACCTCCTCAAGCCATTGTTGTCACTATTTGATCATGCTGGTTCAAAATAAACAGATCCAGAGAGAACATAAAACACTGTTGAGGTTTTACTTGACTTCACATTCAGTAAAATCCAGTGAACCTGGACTCCAAACCAGGAGTTGGTGGCTCAATCAAATGTTAGCAGGATGGGTGGATTGGCATGGAGATGAGTGTTTATATAACTGGGTCCTCTATGGGCACCAACCCCCTTACTCCTCATTGATATGCAACCTAGGCACCTCCCTCTGTTTACCTTCAATATCAATCTAGACAAAAGAATGCCAACGAGGGCAATGGTTGGTGGCAGTCCGTGGCACATAAACCCAGATCTAACACAATGCTGTGGGAATGAGTTGCAGACAAATGCTTCTAATATATGAGAGCACATCATCCCACTGGTCACAGACGTCAGTTCAACATCTAGTTTTGAATTACAATTGGAGAGTTGTCAACTAACATGAATTCAATGTGAAATCAACAACAAATGTCACCATTTCATTGGATTTAGGTTCAAAGTCGTGTGAAAAAAATATGAAATACCCTTACGTTGATGACTTTTTCAGTCCAATCAGTTTTCCACATTGATTCAACATCATCATATAGATTGTTTTGGCTGAAATTATGTGTAAACAACGTTGATACAACCAGTTTTTGCCCAGTGGGATGGGAATTGTAGTCACTTGCAGTAGCACTATTATAATAAATAAAGGCCACAGTGGAGGGTGGGGTTTAATATACATGGAGAAAAAAGACCTCTACACCGGCCACATGAATAGGGACATTCTAATTTCTAATAGAATGTGCCTCAGCACTTGCCCTTGGAGACAAGTGACAGTTAAAAAAGTGTGTGGGTGGGTATTACTGACAGTGGTGGCTAATATTTAACATGATACACATTATTTTTTTAAACTGAGAAAAGTCTGGCCTGAAATTAAAACATTCTAGAGCACACAAAGGTTATATTTGGCCGACTGTCACTCTGCACAGATTTGGCTTGTCATCTCATTTGGCTTGCGTCTCCAACATTCATCCCTGCAAGTTAGAATTTAAATTCTGTACAACGGCACAGCATTTCATATACTTCACTGTGGGGAAGGGCCACACATAGCCTACCTGTCATGTTGATATACTTCACTGTGGGGAAGGGCCACACATAGCCTACCTGTCATGTTGATATGCTTCACTGTGGGGAAGGGCCACACATAGTCTACCTGTCATGTTGATATGCTTCACTGTGGGGAAGGGCCACACATAGTCTACCTGTCATGTTGATATACTTCACTGTGGGGAAGGGCCACACATAGCCTACCTGTCATGTTGATATACTTCACTGTGGGGAAGGGCCACACATAGCCTACCTGTCATGTTGATATACTTCACTGTGGGGAAGGGCCACACATAGCCTACCTGTCATGTTGATATGCTTCACTGTGGGGAAGGGCCACACATAGCCTACCTGTCATGTTGATATGCTTCACTGTGGGGAAGGGCCACACATAGCCTACCTGTCATGTTGATATGCTTCACTGTGGGGAAGGGCCACACATAGCCTACCTGTCATGTTGATATACTTCACTCTGGGGAAGGGCCACACATAGCCTACCTGTCATGTTGATATGCTTCACTGTGGGGAAGGGCCACACATAGCCTACCTGTCATGTTGATATACTTCACTGTGGGGAAGGGCCACATATAGCCTACCTGTCATGTTGAAATACTTCACTGTGGGGAAGGGCCACACATAGCCTACCTGTCATGTTGATATGCTTCACTGTGGGGAAGGGCCACACATAGCCTACCTGTCATGTTGATATGCTTCACTGTGGGGAAGGGCCACACAAAGCCTACCTGTCATGTTGATATGCTTCACTGTGGGGAAGGGCCACACATAGCCTACCTGTCATGTTGATATGCTTCACTGTGGGGAAGGCACAGATAGCCTACCTGTCATGTTGATATGCTTCACTGTGGGGAAGGGCCACACATAGCCCACCTGTCATGTTGATATGCTTCACTGTGGGGAAGGGCCACATATAGCCTACCTGTCATGTTGATATACTTCACTGTGGGGAAGGGCCACACATAGCCTACCTGTCATGTTGATATGCTTCACTGTGGGGAAGGGCCACACATAGCCTACCTGTCATGTTGATATGCTTCACTGTGGGGAAGGGCCACACATAGCCTACCTGTCATGTTGATATGCTTCACTGTGGGGAAGGGCCACACATATCCTACCTGTCATGTTGATATGCTTCACTGTGGGGAAGGGCCACACATAGCCTACCTGTCATGTTGATATGCTTCACTGTGGGGAAGGGCCACACACAGCCTACCTGTCATGTTGATATGCTTCACTGTGGGGAAGGGCCACACATAGCCTACCTGTCATGTTGATATGCTTCACTGTGGGGAAGGGCCACACATAGCCTACCTGTCATGTTGATATGCTTCACTGTGGGGAAGGGCCACACATAGCCTACCTGTCATGTTGATATGCTTCACTGTGGGGAAGGCACAGATAGCCTACCTGTCATGTTGATATACTTCACTGTGGGGAAGGGCCACACATAGCCTACCTGTCATGTTGATATGCTTCACTGTGGGGAAGGGCCACACATAGCCTACCTGTCATGTTGATATTCTTCACTGTGGGGAAGGCACAGATAGCCTACCTGTCATGTTGATATGCTTCACTGTGGGGAAGGCACACATAGCCTACCTGTCATGTTGATATGCTTCACTGTGGGGAAGGGCCACACATAGCCTACCTGTCATGTTGATATGCTTCACTGTGGGGAAGGCACATAGCCTACCTGTCATGTTTCTATACTTCACTGTGGGGAAGGCACAGATAGTCTACCTGTCATGTTGATATGCTTCACTGTGGGGAAGGGCCACACATAGCCTACCTGTCATGTTGATATACTTCACTGTGGGGAAGGCACAGATAGCCTACCTGTCATGTTGATATACTTCACTGTGGGGAAGGCACAGATAGCCTACCTGTCATGTTGATATGCTTCACTGTGGGGAAGGCACAGATAGCCTACCTGTCATGTTGATATACTTCACTGTGGGGAAGGGCCACACATAGCCTACCTGTCATGTTGATATGCTTCACTGTGGGGAAGGGCCACACATAGCCTACCTGTCATGTTGATATGCTTCACTGTGGGGAAGGGCCACACATAGCCTACCTGTCATGTTGATATGCTTCACTGTGGGGAAGGGCCACACATAGCCTACCTGTCATGTTGATATGCTTCACTGTGGGGAAGGGCCACACATAGCCTACCTGTCATGTTGATATGCTTCACTGTGGGCAAGGGCCACACATAGCCTACCTGTCATGTTGATATGCTTCACTGTGGGGAAGGGCCACACATAGCCTACGTGTCATGTTGATATGCTTCACTGTGGGGAAGGAACATAGTTTACCTGTCATGTTGATATGCTTCACTGTGGGGAAGGCACAGATAGCCTACCTGTCATGTTGATATGCTTCACTGTGGGCAAGGCACAGATAGTCTACCTGTCATGTTGATATGCTTCACTGTGGGGAAGGCACATATAGCCTACCTGTCATGTTGATATGCTTCACTGTGGGGAAAGGCCACACATAGCCTACCTATCATGTTGATATGCTTCACTGTGGGGAAGGCACAGATAGAATACCTGTCATGGTGATATGCTTCACTGTGGGGAAGGGCCACACATAGCCTACCTGTCATGTTGATATGCTTCACTGTGGGGAAGGGCCACACATAGCCTACCTGTCATGTTGATATGCTTCACTGTGGGCAAGGGCCACACATAGCCTACCTGTCATGTTGATATGCTTCACTGTGGGGAAGGGCCACACATAGCCTACCTGTCATGTTGATATGCTTCACTGTGGGGAAGGGCCACACATAGCCTACCTGTCATGTTGATATGCTTCACTGTGGGGAAGGCACAGATAGCCTACCTGTCATGTTGATATGCTTCACTGTGGGGAAGGCACACATAGCCTACCTGTCATGTTGATATGCTTCACTGTGGGGAAGGGCCACACATAGCCTACCTGTCATGTTGATATGCTTCACTGTGGGGAAGGCACATAGCCTACCTGTCATGTTGATATGCTTCACTGTGGGGAAGGCACAGATAGCCTACCTGTCATGTTGATATGCTTCACTGTGGGGAAGGCACAGATAGCCTACCTGTCATGTTGATATGCTTCACTGTGGGGAAGGCACAGATAGCCTACCTGTCATGTTGATATGCTTCACTGTGGGGAAGGGCCACACATAGCCTACCTGTCATGTTGATATACTTCACTGTGGGGAAGCGCCACACATAGCCTACCTGTCATGTTGATATGCTTCACTGTGGGGAAGGCACAGATAGTCTACCTGTCATGTTGATATGCTTCACTGTGGGGAAGGCACAGATAGCCTACCTGTCATGTTGATATGCTTCACTGTGGGCAAGGCACAGATAGTCTACCTATTGTTCTTCCGGCGCCGAAAAGAGATGGCTGCCTCGCTTCGTGTTCCTTGGAAAATATGCAGTATTTTGTTTTTTTACGTGTTATTTCTTACATCGGTACCCCGGGTAATCTTAGGTTTCATTACATACAGTCGGGAGGAACTACTGAATATACGATTAACGTCAACTCATCATCGTTCCTACCAGGAATATGACTTTCCCGAAACGGATCCAGTGTTTTGCCTTCCACACAATACAATGGATCTGATCCCAGCCGGCGACCCTGTGCGACGCCGAAAAAGGGGAAAACGTGGCGGTCTCGTGGTCAGGCTTCGGAGACGGGCACATCGCGCTCCACTCCCTAGCATACTACTCGCCAATGTCCAGTCTCTTGACAATAAGGTTGATGAAATCCGAGCACGGGTAGCATTCCAGAGAGACATCAGGGATTGCAACGTGCTCTGCTTCACGGAAACATGGCTAACTCAAGGGACGCTAACGGAGTCGGTGCAGCCAGCTGGTTTCTTCATGCATCGCGCCGACAGAAACAAACATCTTTCCGGTAAGAAGAGGGGCGGGGGGGTATGCCTTATGATTAACGAGAAGTGGTGTGATCATCATAACAACACACAAGAACTCAAGTCGTTCTGTTCACCTGATCTAGAACTCCTCACAATCAAATGTCGACCGCATTATCTACCAAGGGAATTCTCGTCAATCATAATCACAGCCGTATACATTCCCCCCCAAGCAGACACATCGATGGCCCTGAACGAACTTTATCTGACTCTTTGTAAACTGGAAACCACACACCCTGAGGCTGCATTCATCGTAGCTGGGGATTTTAACAAGGCTAATCTAAAAACAAAACTCCCTAAATTCTATCAGCATATCGATTGTGCTACCAGGGCTGGAAAAACACTAGACCATTGTTATACTAATTTCCGCGACGCTTATAAGGCCCTCCCCCGCCCCCCTTTCGGAAAAGCTGACCACGACTCCATTTTGTTGATTCCAGCCTACAAACAAAAACTCAAACAACAAGCTCCCGCGCTCAGGTCTGTTCAACGCTGGTCCGACCAATCTGAATCCACGCTTCAAGACTGCTTCGATCACGCGGATTGGAATATGTTCCGCATCGCGTCCAACAACAATATTGACGAATATGCTGATTCGGTGAGCGAGTTCATTAGGAAGTGCATTGACGATGTCGTACCCACAGCAACGATAAAAACATTCCCAAACCAGAAACCGTGGATTGACGGCAGCATTCGCGTGAAACTGAAAGCGCGAACCACTGCTTTTAACCAGGGCAAGGTGACCGGAAGCATGACCGAATACAAACAGTGTAGCTATTCTCTCCGCAAGGCAATCAAACAGGCTAAGTCTCAGTACAGAGACAAAATCGAGTCGAAATTCAACAGCTCAGACACAAGAGGTATGTGGCAGGGTCTACAGTCAATCACGGATTACAAAAAGAAAACCAGCCCCGTCGAGGACCAGGATGTCTTGCTCCCAGACAGGCTAAACAACTTTTTTGCCCGCTTTGAGGACAATACAGTGCCACTGACACGGCCCCCTACCAAAACCTGCGGGCTCTCCTTCACTGCAGCCGAGGTGAGTAAAACATTTAAACGTGTTAACCCTCGCAAGGCTGCAGGCCCAGACGGCATTCCCAGCCGCGTCCTCAGAGCATGCGCAGACCAGCTGGCTGGTGTGTTTACGGACATATTCAATCAATCCTTATCCCAGTCTGCTGTTCCCACATGCTTCAAGAGGGCCACCATTGTTCCTGTTCCCAAGAAAGCTAAGGTAACTGAGCTAAACGACTACCGCCCCGTAGCACTCACTTCCGTCATCATGAAGTGCTTTGAGAGACTAGTCAAGGACCATATCACCTCCACCCTACCGGACACCCTAGACCCACTCCAATTTGCTTACCGACCCAATAGGTCCACAGACGACGCAATCGCAACCACACTGCACACTGCCCTAACCCATCTGGACAAGAGGAATACCCATGTGAGAATGCTGTTCATCGATTACAGCTCAGCATTTAACACCATAGTACCCTCCAAACTCGTCATCAAGCTCGAGACCCTGGGTCTCGACCCCGCCCTGTGCAACTGGGTCCTGGACTTCCTGACGGGCCGCCCCCAGGTGGTGAGGGTAGGTAACAACATCTCCACCCCGCTGATCCTCAACACTGGGGCCCCACAAGGGTGCGTTCTGAGCCCTCTCCTGTACTCCCTGTTCACCCACGACTGCGTGGCCATGCACGCCTCCAACTCAATCATCAAGTTTGCGGATGACACTACAGTGGTAGGCTTGATCACCAACAACGACGAGACGGCCTACAGGGAGGAGGTGAGGGCCCTCGGAGTGTGGTGTCAGGAAAATAACCTCATACTCAACGTCAACAAAACAAAGGAGATGATTGTGGACTTCAGGAAACAGCAGAGGGAGCACCCCCCTATCCACATCGACGGGTCAGTAGTGGAGAAGGTGGAAAGTTTTAAGTTCCTCGGTGTACACATCACGGACAAACTGAGCTGGTCCACCCACACAGACAGCGTTGTGAAGAAGGCGCAGCAGCGCCTCTTCAACCTCAGGAGGCTGAAGAAATTCGGCTTGTCACCAAAAGCACTCACAAACTTCTACAGATGCACAATCGAGAGCATCCTGTCGGGCTGTATCACCGCCTGGTACGGCAACTGCTCCGCCCACAACCGTAAGGCTCTCCAGAGGGTAGTGAGGTCTGCAGAACGCATCACCAGGGGCAAACTACCTGCCCTCCAGGACACCTACACCACCCGATGTCACAGGAAGGCCATAAAGATCATCAAGGACAACAACCACCCAAGCCACTGCCTGTTCACCCCGCTATCATCCAGAAGGCGAGGTCAGTACAGGTGCATCAAAGCAGGGACCGAGAGACTGAAAAACAGCTTCTATCTCAAGGCCATCAGACTGTTAAACAGCCACCACTAACATTTAGCGGCCGCTGCCAACATACTGACTCAACTCCAGCCACTTTAAAAATGGGAATTGATGGAAATTATGTAAAAATGTACCACTAGCCACTTTAAGCAATGCCACTTAATACAATGTTTACATACCCTACATTACCCATCTCATATGTATATATACTGTACTCTATATCATCTACTGCATCTTGCCATCTTTATGCAATACATGTACCACTAGCCACTTTAAACTATGCCACTTTATGTTTACATACCCTACAGTACTCATCTCATATGTATATACCGTACTCTATACCATCTACTGCATCTGCCATGCCGTTCTGTACCACCACTCATTCATATATCTTTATGTACATATTCTTTATCCCTTTACACTTGTGTGTGTGTGTAAGGTAGTAGTGTGGAATTGTTAGGTTAGATTACTGTTGGTTATTACTGCATTGTCGGAACTAGAAGCACAAGCATTTCGCTACACTCGCATTAACATCTGCTAACCATGTGTATGTGACTAATAAAATTTGATTTGATTTGATTCATGTTGATATGCTTCACTGTGGGGAAAGCACATTTAGCCTACCTGTCATGTTGATATCCTTCACTGTGGGGAAGGGCCACACATAGCCTACCTGTCATGTTGATATACTTCACTGTGGGGAAGGCACAGATAGCCTACCTGTCATGTTGATATACTTCACTGTGGGGAAGGCACAGATAGCCTACCTGTCATGTTGATATACTTCACTGTGGGGAAGGGCCACACATAGCCTACCTGTCATGTTGATATGCTTCACTGTGGGGAAGGCACATAGTCTACCTGTCATGTTGATATGCTTCACTGTGGGGAAGGCACAGATAGCCTACCTGTCATGTTGATATGCTTCACTGTGGGCAAGGCACAGATAGTCTACCTGTCATGTTGATATGCTTCACTGTGGGGAAGGCACATATAGCCTACCTGTCATGTTGATATGCTTCACTGTGGGGAAGGGCCACACATAGCCCACCTGTCATGTTGATATACTTCACTGTGGGGAAGGCACAGATAGCCTACCTGTCATGTTGATATACTTCACTGTGGGGAAGGCACAGATAGCCTACCTGTCATGTTGATATGCTTCACTGTGGGGAAGGCACAGATAGCCTACCTGTCATGTTGATATGCTTCACTGTGGGGAAGGGCCACACATAGTCTACCTGTCATGTAAATATACCTCACTGTGGGGAAGGCACAGATAGCCTACCTATCATGTTGATATGCTTCACTGTGGGGAAGGCACAGATAGGCTACCTGTCATGTTGATATGCTTCACTGTGGGGAAGGGCCACACATAGCCTACCTGTCATGTTGATATGCTTCACTGTGGGGAAGGGCCACACATAGCCTACCTGTCATGTTGATATGCTTCACTGTGGGGAAGGGCCACACATAGCCTACCTGTCATGTTGATATGCTTCACTGTGGGGAAGGGCCACACATAGCCTACCTGTCATGTTGATATGCTTCACTGTGGGGAAGGGCCACACATAGCCTACCTGTCATGTTGATATGCTTCACTGTGGGGAAGGGCCACACATAGCCTACCTGTCATGTTGATATGCTTCACTGTGGGGAAGGGCCACACATAGCCCACCTGTCATGTTGATATGCTTCACTGTGGGGAAGGGCCAGACATAGCCTACCTGTCATGTTGATATGCTTCACTGTTGGGAAGGCACAGATAGTCTACCTGTCATGTTGATATGCTTCACTGTTGGGAAGGCACACATAGCCTACCTGTCATGTTGATATGCTTCACTGTGGGGAAGGGCCACACATAGCCTACCTGTCATGTTGATATGCTTCACTGTGGGGAAGGGCCACACATAGCCTACCTGTCATGTTGATATGCTTCACTGTGGGGAAGGGCCACACATAGCCTACCTGTCATGTTGATATGCTTCACTGTGGGGAAGGGCCACACATAGCCTACCTGTCATGTTGATATGCTTCACTGTGGGGAAGGGCCACACATAGCCTACCTGTCATGTTGATATGCTTCACTGTGAGGAAGGGCCACACATAGCCTACGTGTCATGTTGATATACTTCACTGTGGGGAAGGCACAGATAGCCTACCTGTCATGTTGATATACTTCACTGTGGGGAAGGCACAGATAGCCTACCTGTCATGTTGATATACTTCACTGTGGGGAAGGGCCACACATAGCCTACCTGTCATGTTGATATGCTTCACTGTGGGGAAGGCACATAGTCTACCTGTCATGTTGATATGCTTCACTGTGGGGAAGGCACAGATAGCCTACCTGTCATGTTGATATGCTTCACTGTGGGCAAGGCACAGATAGTCTACCTGTCATGTTGATATGCTTCACTGTGGGGAAGGCACAGATAGCCTACCTGTCATGTTGATATACTTCACTGTGGGGAAGGGCCACACATAGCCTACCTGTCATGTTGATATGCTTCACTGTGGGGAAGGGCCACACATAGCCTACCTGTCATGTTGATATTCTTCACTGTGGGGAAGGCACAGATAGCCTACCTGTCATGTTGATATGCTTCACTGTGGGGAAGGCACACATAGCCTACCTGTCATGTTGATATGCTTCACTGTGGGGAAGGGCCACACATAGCCTACCTGTCATGTTGATATGCTTCACTGTGGGGAAGGCACATAGCCTACCTGTCATGTTGATATGCTTCACTGTGGGGAAGGCACAGATAGTCTACCTGTCATGTTGATATGCTTCACTGTGGGGAAGGGCCACACATAGCCTACCTGTCATGTTGATATACTTCACTGTGGGGAAGGCACAGATAGCCTACCTGTCATGTTGATATACTTCACAGTGGGGAAGGCACAGATAGCCTACCTGTCATGTTGATATGCTTCACTGTGGGGAAGGCACAGATAGCCTACCTGTCATGTTGATATACTTCACTGTGGGGAAGGGCCACACATAGCCTACCTGTCATGTTGATATGCTTCACTGTGGGGAAGGGCCACACATAGCCTACCTGTCATGTTGATATGCTTCACTGTGGGGAAGGGCCACACATAGCCTACCTGTCATGTTGATATGCTTCACTGTGGGGAAGGGCCACACATAGCCTACCTGTCATGTTGATATGCTTCACTGTGGGGAAGGGCCACACATAGCCTACCTGTCATGTTGATATGCTTCACTGTGGGGAAGGGCCACACATAGCCTACCTGTCATGTTGATATGCTTCACTGTGGGGAAGGGCCACACATAGCCTACGTGTCATGTTGATATGCTTCACTGTGGGGAAGGAACATAGTTTACCTGTCATGTTGATATGCTTCACTGTGGGGAAGGCACAGATAGCCTACCTGTCATGTTGATATGCTTCACTGTGGGCAAGGCACAGATAGTCTACCTGTCATGTTGATATGCTTCACTGTGGGGAAGGCACATATAGCCTACCTGTCATGTTGATATGCTTCACTGTGGGGAAAGGCCACACATAGCCTACCTATCATGTTGATATGCTTCACTGTGGGGAAGGCACAGATAGAATACCTGTCATGTTGATATGCTTCACTGTGGGGAAGGGCCACACATAGCCTACCTGTCATGTTGATATGCTTCACTGTGGGGAAGGGCCACACATAGCCTACCTGTCATGTTGATATGCTTCACTGTGGGCAAGGGCCACACATAGCCTACCTGTCATGTTGATATGCTTCACTGTGGGGAAGGGCCACACATAGCCTACCTGTCATGTTGATATGCTTCACTGTGGGGAAGGGCCACACATAGCCTACCTGTCATGTTGATATGCTTCACTGTGGGGAAGGCACAGATAGCCTACCTGTCATGTTGATATGCTTCACTGTGGGGAAGGCACACATAGCCTACCTGTCATGTTGATATGCTTCACTGTGGGGAAGGGCCACACATAGCCTACCTGTCATGTTGATATGCTTCACTGTGGGGAAGGCACATAGCCTACCTGTCATGTTGATATGCTTCACTGTGGGGAAGGCACAGATAGCCTACCTGTCATGTTGATATGCTTCACTGTGGGGAAGGCACAGATAGCCTACCTGTCATGTTGATATGCTTCACTGTGGGGAAGGCACAGATAGCCTACCTGTCATGTTGATATGCTTCACTGTGGGGAAGGGCCACACATAGCCTACCTGTCATGTTGATATACTTCACTGTGGGGAAGCGCCACACATAGCCTACCTGTCATGTTGATATGCTTCACTGTGGGGAAGGCACAGATAGTCTACCTGTCATGTTGATATGCTTCACTGTGGGGAAGGCACAGATAGCCTACCTGTCATGTTGATATGCTTCACTGTGGGCAAGGCACAGATAGTCTACCTGTCATGTTGATATGCTTCACTGTGGGGAAAGCACATTTAGCCTACCTGTCATGTTGATATCCTTCACTGTGGGGAAGGGCCACACATAGCCTACCTGTCATGTTGATATACTTCACTGTGGGGAAGGCACAGATAGCCTACCTGTCATGTTGATATACTTCACTGTGGGGAAGGCACAGATAGCCTACCTGTCATGTTGATATACTTCACTGTGGGGAAGGGCCACACATAGCCTACCTGTCATGTTGATATGCTTCACTGTGGGGAAGGCACATAGTCTACCTGTCATGTTGATATGCTTCACTGTGGGGAAGGCACAGATAGCCTACCTGTCATGTTGATATGCTTCACTGTGGGCAAGGCACAGATAGTCTACCTGTCATGTTGATATGCTTCACTGTGGGGAAGGCACATATAGCCTACCTGTCATGTTGATATGCTTCACTGTGGGGAAGGGCCACACATAGCCCACCTGTCATGTTGATATACTTCACTGTGGGGAAGGCACAGATAGCCTACCTGTCATGTTGATATACTTCACTGTGGGGAAGGCACAGATAGCCTACCTGTCATGTTGATATGCTTCACTGTGGGGAAGGCACAGATAGCCTACCTGTCATGTTGATATGCTTCACTGTGGGGAAGGGCCACACATAGTCTACCTGTCATGTAAATATACCTCACTGTGGGGAAGGCACAGATAGCCTACCTATCATGTTGATATGCTTCACTGTGGGGAAGGCACAGATAGGCTACCTGTCATGTTGATATGCTTCACTGTGGGGAAGGGCCACACATAGCCTACCTGTCATGTTGATATGCTTCACTGTGGGGAAGGGCCACACATAGCCTACCTGTCATGTTGATATGCTTCACTGTGGGGAAGGGCCACACATAGCCTACCTGTCATGTTGATATGCTTCACTGTGGGGAAGGGCCACACATAGCCTACCTGTCATGTTGATATGCTTCACTGTGGGGAAGGGCCACACATAGCCTACCTGTCATGTTGATATGCTTCACTGTGGGGAAGGGCCACACATAGCCTACCTGTCATGTTGATATGCTTCACTGTGGGGAAGGGCCACACATAGCCCACCTGTCATGTTGATATGCTTCACTGTGGGGAAGGGCCACACATAGCCTACCTGTCATGTTGATATGCTTCACTGTTGGGAAGGCACAGATAGTCTACCTGTCATGTTGATATGCTTCACTGTGGGGAAGGCACACATAGCCTACCTGTCATGTTGATATGCTTCACTGTGGGGAAGGGCCACACATAGCCTACCTGTCATGTTGATATGCTTCACTGTGGGGAAGGGCCACACATAGCCTACCTGTCATGTTGATATGCTTCACTGTGGGGAAGGGCCACACATAGCCTACCTGTCATGTTGATATGCTTCACTGTGGGGAAGGGCCACACATAGCCTACCTGTCATGTTGATATGCTTCACTGTGGGGAAGGGCCACACATAGCCTATGTGTCATGTTGATATACTTCACTGTGGGGAAGGCACAGATAGCCTACCTGTCATGTTGATATACTTCACTGTGGGGAAGGCACAGATAGCCTACCTGTCATGTTGATATACTTCACTGTGGGGAAGGGCCACACATAGCCTACCTGTCATGTTGATATGCTTCACTGTGGGGAAGGCACATAGTCTACCTGTCATGTTGATATGCTTCACTGTGGGGAAGGCACAGATAGCCTACCTGTCATGTTGATATGCTTCACTGTGGGCAAGGCACAGATAGTCTACCTGTCATGTTGATATGCTTCACTGTGGGGAAGGCACATATAGCCTACCTGTCATGTTGATATGCTTCACTGTGGGGAAGGGCCACACATAGCCCACCTGTCATGTTGATATACTTCACTGTGGGGAAGGCACAGATAGCCTACCTGTCATGTTGATATACTTCACTGTGGGGAAGGCACAGATAGCCTACCTGTCATGTTGATATGCTTCACTGTGGGGAAGGCACAGATAGCCTACCTGTCATGTTGATATGCTTCACTGTGGGGAAGGGCCACACATAGTCTACCTGTCATGTAAATATACCTCACTGTGTGGAAGGCACAGATAGCCTACCTATCATGTTGATATGCTTCACTGTGGGGAAGGCACAGATAGGCTACCTGTCATGTTGATATGCTTCACTGTGGGGAAGGGCCACACATAGCCTACCTGTCATGTTGATATGCTTCACTGTGGGGAAGGGCCACACATAGCCTACCTGTCATGTTGATATGCTTCACTGTGGGGAAGGGCCACACATAGCCTACCTGTCATGTTGATATGCTTCACTGTGGGGAAGGGCCACACATAGCCTACCTGTCATGTTGATATGCTTCACTGTGGGGAAGGGCCACACATAGCCTACCTGTCATGTTGATATGCTTCACTGTGGGGAAGGGCCACACATAGCCTACCTGTCATGTTGATATGCTTCACTGTGGGGAAGGGCCACACATAGCCCACCTGTCATGTTGATATGCTTCACTGTGGGGAAGGGCCACACATAGCCTACCTGTCATGTTGATATGCTTCACTGTGGGGAAGGCACAGATAGTCTACCTGTCATGTTGATATGCTTCACTGTGGGGAAGGCACACATAGCCTACCTGTCATGTTGATATGCTTCACTGTGGGGAAGGGCCACACATAGCATACCTGTCATGTTGATATGCTTCACTGTGGGGAAGGGCCACACATAGCCTACCTGTCATGTTGATATGCTTCACTGTGGGGAAGGGCCACACATAGCCTACCTGTCATGTTGATATGCTTCACTGTGGGGAAGGGCCACACATAGCCTACCTGTCATGTTGATATGCTTCACTGTGGGGAAGGGCCACACATAGCCTACCTGTCATGTTGATATGCTTCACTGTGGGGAAGGGCCACACATAGCCTACGTGTCATGTTGATATGCTTCACTGTGGGGAAGGAACATAGTCTACCTGTCATGTTGATATGCTTCACTGTGGGGAAGGCACAGATAGCCTACCTGTCATGTTGATATGCTTCACTGTGGGCAAGGCACAGATAGTCTACCTGTCATGTTGATATGCTTCACTGTGGGGAAGGCACATATAGCCTACCTGTCATGTTGATATGCTTCACTGTGGGGAAGGGCCACACATAGCCCACCTGTCATGTTGATATACTTCACTGTGGGGAAGGCACAGATAGCCTACCTGTCATGTTGATATACTTCACTGTGGGGAAGGCACAGATAGCCTACCTGTCATGTTGGTATGCTTCACTGTGGGGAAGGCACAGATAGCCTACCTGTCATGTTGATATGCTTCACTGTGGGGAAGGGCCACACATAGTCTACCTGTCATGTAAATATACCTCACTGTGGGGAAGGCACAGATAGCCTACCTATCATGTTGATATGCTTCACTGTGGGGAAGGCACAGATAGGCTACCTGTCATGTTGATATGCTTCACTGTGGGGAAGGGCCACACATAGCCTACCTGTCATGTTGATATGCTTCACTGTGGGGAAGGGCCACACATAGCCTACCTGTCATGTTGATATGCTTCACTGTGGGGAAGGGCCACGCATAGCCTACCTGTCATGTTGATATGCTTCACTGTGGGGAAGGGCCACACATAGCCTACCTGTCATGTTGATATGCTTCACTGTGGGGAAGGGCCACACATAGCCTACCTGTCATGTTGATATGCTTCACTGTGGGGAAGGGCCACACATAGCCTACCTGTCATGTTGATATGCTTCACTGTGGGGAAGGCACAGATAGCCTACCTGTCATGTTGATATGCTTCACTGTGGGGAAGGCACACATAGCCTACCTGTCATGTTGATATGCTTCACTGTGGGGGAAGGGCCACACATAGCCTACCTGTCATGTTGATATGCTTCACTGTGGGGAAGGCACATAGCCTACCTGTCATGTTGATATGCTTCACTGTGGGGAAGGCACAGATAGCCTACCTGTCATGTTGATATGCTTCACTGTGGGGAAGGCACAGATAGCCTACCTGTCATGTTGATATGCTTCACTGTGGGGAAGGCACATATAGCCTACCTGTCATGTTGATATGCTTCACTGTGGGGAAGGGCCACACATAGCCCACCTGTCATGTTGATATACTTCACTGTGGGGAAGGCACAGATAGCCTACCTGTCATGTTGATATACTTCACTGTGGGGAAGGCACAGATAGCCTACCTGTCATGTTGATATGCTTCACTGTGGGGAAGGCACAGATAGCCTACCTGTCATGTTGATATGCTTCACTGTGGGGAAGGGCCACACATAGTCTACCTGTCATGTAAATATACCTCACTGTGGGGAAGGCACAGATAGCCTACCTATCATGTTGATATGCTTCACTGTGGGGAAGGCACAGATAGGCTACCTGTCATGTTGATATGCTTCACTGTGGGGAAGGGCCACACATAGCCTACCTGTCATGTTGATATGCTTCACTGTGGGGAAGGGCCACACATAGCCTACCTGTCATGTTGATATGCTTCACTGTGGGGAAGGGCCACACATAGCCTACCTGTCATGTTGATATGCTTCACTGTGGGGAAGGGCCACACATAGCCTACCTGTCATGTTGATATGCTTCACTGTGGGGAAGGGCCACACATAGCCTACCTGTCATGTTGATATGCTTCACTGTGGGGAAGGGCCACACATAGCCTACCTGTCATGTTGATATGCTTCACTGTGGGGAAGGGCCACACATAGCCCACCTGTCATGTTGATATGCTTCACTGTGGGGAAGGGCCAGACATAGCCTACCTGTCATGTTGATATGCTTCACTGTTGGGAAGGCACAGATAGTCTACCTGTCATGTTGATATGCTTCACTGTGGGGAAGGCACACATAGCCTACCTGTCATGTTGATATGCTTCACTGTGGGGAAGGGCCACACATAGCCTACCTGTCATGTTGATATGCTTCACTGTGGGGAAGGGCCACACATAGCCTACCTGTCATGTTGATATGCTTCACTGTGGGGAAGGGCCACACATAGCCTACCTGTCATGTTGATATGCTTCACTGTGGGGAAGGGCCACACATAGCCTACCTGTCATGTTGATATGCTTCACTGTGGGGAAGGGCCACACATAGCCTACCTGTCATGTTGATATGCTTCACTGTGGGGAAGGGCCACACATAGCCTACGTGTCATGTTGATATACTTCACTGTGGGGAAGGCACAGATAGCCTACCTGTCATGTTGATATACTTCACTGTGGGGAAGGCACAGATAGCCTACCTGTCATGTTGATATACTTCACTGTGGGGAAGGGCCACACATAGCCTACCTGTCATGTTGATATGCTTCACTGTGGGGAAGGCACATAGTCTACCTGTCATGTTGATATGCTTCACTGTGGGGAAGGCACAGATAGCCTACCTGTCATGTTGATATGCTTCACTGTGGGCAAGGCACAGATAGTCTACCTGTCATGTTGATATGCTTCACTGTGGGGAAGGCACAGATAGCCTACCTGTCATGTTGATATACTTCACTGTGGGGAAGGGCCACACATAGCCTACCTGTCATGTTGATATGCTTCACTGTGGGGAAGGGCCACACATAGCCTACCTGTCATGTTGATATTCTTCACTGTGGGGAAGGCACAGATAGCCTACCTGTCATGTTGATATGCTTCACTGTGGGGAAGGCACACATAGCCTACCTGTCATGTTGATATGCTTCACTGTGGGGAAGGGCCACACATAGCCTACCTGTCATGTTGATATGCTTCACTGTGGGGAAGGCACATAGCCTACCTGTCATGTTGATATGCTTCACTGTGGGGAAGGCACAGATAGTCTACCTGTCATGTTGATATGCTTCACTGTGGGGAAGGGCCACACATAGCCTACCTGTCATGTTGATATACTTCACTGTGGGGAAGGCACAGATAGCCTACCTGTCATGTTGATATACCTCACTGTGGGGAAGGCACAGATAGCCTACCTGTCATGTTGATATGCTTCACTGTGGGGAAGGCACAGATAGCCTACCTGTCATGTTGATATACTTCACTGTGGGGAAGGGCCACACATAGCCTACCTGTCATGTTGATATGCTTCACTGTGGGGAAGGGCCACACATAGCCTACCTGTCATGTTGATATGCTTCACTGTGGGGAAGGGCCACACATAGCCTACCTGTCATGTTGATATGCTTCACTGTGGGGAAGGGCCACACATAGCCTACCTGTCATGTTGATATGCTTCACTGTGGGGAAGGGCCACACATAGCCTACCTGTCATGTTGATATGCTTCACTGTGGGGAAGGGCCACACATAGCCTACCTGTCATGTTGATATGCTTCACTGTGGGGAAGGGCCACACATAGCCTACGTGTCATGTTGATATGCTTCACTGTGGGGAAGGAACATAGTTTACCTGTCATGTTGATATGCTTCACTGTGGGGAAGGCACAGATAGCCTACCTGTCATGTTGATATGCTTCACTGTGGGCAAGGCACAGATAGTCTACCTGTCATGTTGATATGCTTCACTGTGGGGAAGGCACATATAGCCTACCTGTCATGTTGATATGCTTCACTGTGGGGAAAGGCCACACATAGCCTACCTATCATGTTGATATGCTTCACTGTGGGGAAGGCACAGATAGAATACCTGTCATGTTGATATGCTTCACTGTGGGGAAGGGCCACACATAGCCTACCTGTCATGTTGATATGCTTCACTGTGGGGAAGGGCCACACATAGCCTACCTGTCATGTTGATATGCTTCACTGTGGGCAAGGGCCACACATAGCCTACCTGTCATGTTGATATGCTTCACTGTGGGGAAGGGCCACACATAGCCTACCTGTCATGTTGATATGCTTCACTGTGGGGAAGGGCCACACATAGCCTACCTGTCATGTTGATATGCTTCACTGTGGGGAAGGCACAGATAGCCTACCTGTCATGTTGATATGCTTCACTGTGGGGAAGGCACACATAGCCTACCTGTCATGTTGATATGCTTCACTGTGGGGAAGTGCCACACATAGCCTACCTGTCATGTTGATATGCTTCACTGTGGGGAAGGCACATAGCCTACCTGTCATGTTGATATGCTTCACTGTGGGGAAGGCACAGATAGCCTACCTGTCATGTTGATATGCTTCACTGTGGGGAAGGCACAGATAGCCTACCTGTCATGTTGATATGCTTCACTGTGGGGAAGGCACAGATAGCCTACCTGTCATGTTGATATGCTTCACTGTGGGGAAGGGCCACACATAGCCTACCTGTCATGTTGATATACTTCACTGTGGGGAAGCGCCACACATAGCCTACCTGTCATGTTGATATGCTTCACTGTGGGGAAGGCACAGATAGTCTACCTGTCATGTTGATATGCTTCACTGTGGGGAAGGCACAGATAGCCTACCTGTCATGTTGATATGCTTCACTGTGGGCAAGGCACAGATAGTCTACCTGTCATGTTGATATGCTTCACTGTGGGGAAAGCACATTTAGCCTACCTGTCATGTTGATATCCTTCACTGTGGGGAAGGGCCACACATAGCCTACCTGTCATGTTGATATACTTCACTGTGGGGAAGGCACAGATAGCCTACCTGTCATGTTGATATACTTCACTGTGGGGAAGGCACAGATAGCCTACCTGTCATGTTGATATACTTCACTGTGGGGAAGGGCCACACATAGCCTACCTGTCATGTTGATATGCTTCACTGTGGGGAAGGCACATAGTCTACCTGTCATGTTGATATGCTTCACTGTGGGGAAGGCACAGATAGCCTACCTGTCATGTTGATATGCTTCACTGTGGGCAAGGCACAGATAGTCTACCTGTCATGTTGATATGCTTCACTGTGGGGAAGGCACATATAGCCTACCTGTCATGTTGATATGCTTCACTGTGGGGAAGGGCCACACATAGCCCACCTGTCATGTTGATATACTTCACTGTGGGGAAGGCACAGATAGCCTACCTGTCATGTTGATATACTTCACTGTGGGGAAGGCACAGATAGCCTACCTGTCATGTTGATATGCTTCACTGTGGGGAAGGCACAGATAGCCTACCTGTCATGTTGATATGCTTCACTGTGGGGAAGGGCCACACATAGTCTACCTGTCATGTAAATATACCTCACTGTGGGGAAGGCACAGATAGCCTACCTATCATGTTGATATGCTTCACTGTGGGGAAGGCACAGATAGGCTACCTGTCATGTTGATATGCTTCACTGTGGGGAAGGGCCACACATAGCCTACCTGTCATGTTGATATGCTTCACTGTGGGGAAGGGCCACACATAGCCTACCTGTCATGTTGATATGCTTCACTGTGGGGAAGGGCCACACATAGCCTACCTGTCATGTTGATATGCTTCACTGTGGGGAAGGGCCACACATAGCCTACCTGTCATGTTGATATGCTTCACTGTGGGGAAGGGCAACACATAGCCTACCTGTCATGTTGATATGCTTCACTGTGGGGAAGGGCCACACATAGCCTACCTGTCATGTTGATATGCTTCACTGTGGGGAAGGGCCACACATAGCCCACCTGTCATGTTGATATGCTTCACTGTGGGGAAGGGCCACACATAGCCTACCTGTCATGTTGATATGCTTCACTGTTGGGAAGGCACAGATAGTCTACCTGTCATGTTGATATGCTTCACTGTGGGGAAGGCACACATAGCCTACCTGTCATGTTGATATGCTTCACTGTGGGGAAGGGCCACACATAGCCTACCTGTCATGTTGATATGCTTCACTGTGGGGAAGGGCCACACATAGCCTACCTGTCATGTTGATATGCTTCACTGTGGGGAAGGGCCACACATAGCCTACCTGTCATGTTGATATGCTTCACTGTGGGGAAGGGCCACACATAGCCTACCTGTCATGTTGATATGCTTCACTGTGGGGAAGGGCCACACATAGCCTATCTGTCATGTTGATATGTTTCACTGTGGGGAAGGGCCACACATAGCCTACGTGTCATGTTGATATACTTCACTGTGGGGAAGGCACAGATAGCCTACCTGTCATGTTGATATACTTCACTGTGGGGAAGGCACAGATAGCCTACCTGTCATGTTGATATACTTCACTGTGGGGAAGGGCCACACATAGCCTACCTGTCATGTTGATATGCTTCACTGTGGGGAAGGCACATAGTCTACCTGTCATGTTGATATGCTTCACTGTGGGGAAGGCACAGATAGCCTACCTGTCTTGTTGATATGCTTCACTGTGGGCAAGGCACAGATAGTCTACCTGTCATGTTGATATGCTTCACTGTGGGGAAGGCACATATAGCCTACCTGTCATGTTGATATGCTTCACTGTGGGGAAGGGCCACACATAGCCCACCTGTCATGTTGATATACTTCACTGTGGGGAAGGCACAGATAGCCTACCTGTCATGTTGATATACTTCACTGTGGGGAAGGCACAGATAGCCTACCTGTCATGTTGATATGCTTCACTGTGGGGAAGGCACAGATAGCCTACCTGTCATGTTGATATGCTTCACTGTGGGGAAGGGCCACACATAGTCTACCTGTCATGTAAATATACCTCACTGTGTGGAAGGCACAGATAGCCTACCTATCATGTTGATATGCTTCACTGTGGGGAAGGCACAGATAGGCTACCTGTCATGTTGATATGCTTCACTGTGGGGAAGGGCCACACATAGCCTACCTGTCATGTTGATATGCTTCACTGTGGGGAAGGGCCACACATAGCCTACCTGTCATGTTGATATGCTTCACTGTGGGGAAGGGCCACACATAGCCTACCTGTCATGTTGATATGCTTCACTGTGGGGAAGGGCCACACATAGCCTACCTGTCATGTTGATATGCTTCACTGTGGGGAAGGGCCACACATAGCCTACCTGTCATGTTGATTTGCTTCACTGTGGGGAAGGGCCACACATAGCCTACCTGTCATGTTGATATGCTTCACTGTGGGGAAGGGCCACACATAGCCCACCTGTCATGTTGATATGCTTCACTGTGGGGAAGGGCCACACATAGCCTACCTGTCATGTTGATATGCTTCACTGTGGGGAAGGCACAGATAGTCTACCTGTCATGTTGATATGCTTCACTGTGGGGAAGGCACACATAGCCTACCTGTCATGTTGATATGCTTCACTGTGGGGAAGGGCCACACATAGCCTACCTGTCATGTTGATATGCTTCACTGTGGGGAAGGGCCACACATAGCCTACCTGTCATGTTGATATGCTTCACTGTGGGGAAGGGCCACACATAGCCTACCTGTCATGTTGATATGCTTCACTGTGGGGAAGGGCCACACATAGCCTACCTGTCATGTTGATATGCTTCACTGTGGGGAAGGGCCACACATAGCCTACCTGTCATGTTGATATGCTTCACTGTGGGGAAGGGCCACACATAGCATACGTGTCATGTTGATATGCTTCACTGTGGGGAAGGAACATAGTCTACCTGTCATGTTGATATGCTTCACTGTGGGGAAGGCACAGATAGCCTACCTGTCATGTTGATATGCTTCACTGTGGGCAAGGCACAGATAGTCTACCTGTCATGTTGATATGCTTCACTGTGGGGAAGGCACATATAGCCTACCTGTCATGTTGATATGCTTCACTGTGGGGAAGGGCCACACATAGCCCACCTGTCATGTTGATATACTTCACTGTGGGGAAGGCACAGATAGCCTACCTGTCATGTTGATATACTTCACTGTGGGGAAGGCACAGATAGCCTACCTGTCATGTTGGTATGCTTCACTGTGGGGAAGGCACAGATAGCCTACCTGTCATGTTGATATGCTTCACTGTGGGGAAGGGCCACACATAGTCTACCTGTCATGTAAATATACCTCACTGTGGGGAAGGCACAGATAGCCTACCTATCATGTTGATATGCTTCACTGTGGGGAAGGCACAGATAGGCTACCTGTCATGTTGATATGCTTCACTGTGGGGAAGGGCCACACATAGCCTACCTGTCATGTTGATATGCTTCACTGTGGGGAAGGGCCACACATAGCCTACCTGTCATGTTGATATGCTTCACTGTGGGGAAGGGCCACGCATAGCCTACCTGTCATGTTGATATGCTTCACTGTGGGGAAGGGCCACACATAGCCTACCTGTCATGTTGATATGCTTCACTGTGGGGAAGGGCCACACATAGCCTACCTGTCATGTTGATATGCTTCACTGTGGGGAAGGGCCACACATAGCCTACCTGTCATGTTGATATGCTTCACTGTGGGGAAGGCACAGATAGCCTACCTGTCATGTTGATATGCTTCACTGTGGGGAAGGCACACATAGCCTACCTGTCATGTTGATATGCTTCACTGTGGGGGAAGGGCCACACATAGCCTACCTGTCATGTTGATATGCTTCACTGTGGGGAAGGCACATAGCCTACCTGTCATGTTGATATGCTTCACTGTGGGGAAGGCACAGATAGCCTACCTGTCATGTTGATATGCTTCACTGTGGGGAAGGCACAGATAGCCTACCTGTCATGTTGATATGCTTCACTGTGGGGAAGGCACAGATAGCCTACCTGTCATGTTGATATGCTTCACTGTGGGGAAGGCACAGATAGCCTATCTGTCATGTTGATATGCTTCACTGTGGGGAAGGGCCACACATAGCCTACCTGTCATGTTGATATACTTCACTGTGGGGAAGGCACAGATAGCCTACCTGTCATGTTGATATACTTCACTGTGGGGAAGGCACAGATAGCCTACCTGTCATGTTGATATGCTTCACTGTGGGGAAGGCACAGATAGCCTACCTGTCATGTTGATATACTTCACTGTGGGGAAGCGCCACACATAGCCTACCTGTCATGTTGATATGCTTCACTGTGGGGAAGGCACAGATAGACTACCTGTCATGTTGATATGCTTCACTGTGGGGAAGGCACAGATAGCCTACCTGTCATGTATATATGCTTCACTGTGGGCAAGGCACAGATAGTCTACCTGTCATGTTGATATGCTTCACTGTGGGGAAAGCACATATAGCCTACCTGTCATGTTGATATCCTTCACTGTGGGGAAGGGCCACACATAGCCTACCTGTCATGTTGATATACTTCACTGTGGGGAAGGCACAGATAGCCTACCTGTCATGTTGATATACTTCACTGTGGGGAAGGCACAGATAGCCTACCTGTCATGTTGATATACTTCACTGTGGGGAAGGGCCACACATAGCCTACCTGTCATGTTGATATGCTTCACTGTGGGGAAGGCACATAGTCTACCTGTCATGTTGATATGCTTCACTGTGGGGAAGGCACAGATAGCCTACCTGTCATGTTGATATGCTTCACTGTGGGCAAGGCACAGATAGTCTACCTGTCATGTTGATATGCTTCACTGTGGGGAAGGCACATATAGCCTACCTGTCATGTTGATATGCTTCACTGTGGGGAAGGGCCACACATAGCCCACCTGTCATGTTGATATACTTCACTGTGGGGAAGGCACAGATAGCCTACCTGTCATGTTGATATACTTCACTGTGGGGAAGGCACAGATAGCCTACCTGTCATGTTGATATGCTTCACTGTGGGGAAGGCACAGATAGCCTACCTGTCATGTTGATATACTTCACTGTGGGGAAGGGCCACACATAGCCTACCTGTCATGTTGATATGCTTCACTGTGGGGAAGGCACAGATAGTCTACCTGTCATGTTGATATGCTTCACTGTGGGGAAGGCACACATAGCCTACCTGTCATGTTGATATGCTTCACTGTGGGGAAGGGCCACACATAGCCTACCTGTCATGTTGATATGCTTCACTGTGGGGAAGGGCCACACATAGCCTACCTGTCATGTTGATATGCTTCACTGTGGGGAAGGGCCACACATAGCCTACCTGTCATGTTGATATGCTTCACTGTGGGGAAGGGCCACACATAGCCTACCTGTCATGTTGATATGCTTCACTGTGGGGAAGGGCCACACATAGCCTACGTGTCATGTTGATATGCTTCACTGTGGGGAAGGAACATAGTTTACCTGTCATGTTGATATGCTTCACTGTGGGGAAGGCACAGATAGCCTACCTGTCATGTTGATATGCTTCACTGTGGGGAAGGGCCACACATAGCCCACCTGTCATGTTGATATACTTCACTGTGGGGAAGGCACAGATAGCCTACCTGTCATGTTGATATGCTTCACTGTGGGGAAGGCACATATAGCCTACCTGTCATGTTGATATGCTTCACTGTGGGGAAGGGCCACACATAGCCCACCTGTCATGTTGATATACTTCACTGTGGGGAAGGCAGAGATAGCCTACCTGTCATGTTGATATACTTCACTGTGGGGAAGGCACAGATAGCCTACCTGTCATGTTGGTATGCTTCACTGTGGGGAAGGCACAGATAGCCTACCTGTCATGTTGATATGCTTCACTGTGGGGAAGGGCCACACATAGTCTACCTGTCATGTAAATATACCTCACTGTGGGGAAGGCACAGATAGCCTACCTATCATGTTGATATGCTTCACTGTGGGGAAGGCACAGATAGAATACCTGTCATGTTGATATGCTTCACTGTGGGGAAGGGCCACACATAGCCTACCTGTCATGTTGATATGCTTCACTGTGGGGAAGGGCCACACATAGCCTACCTGTCATGTTGATATGCTTCACTGTGGGCAAGGGCCACACATAGCCTACCTGTCATGTTGATATGCTTCACTGTGGGGAAGGGCCACACATAGCCTACCTGTCATGTTGATATGCTTCACTGTGGGGAAGGGCCACACATAGCCTACCTGTCATGTTGATATGCTTCACTGTGGGGAAGGCACAGATAGCCTACCTGTCATGTTGATATGCTTCACTGTGGGGAAGGCACACATAGCCTACCTGTCATGTTGATATGCTTCACTGTGGGGAAGGGCCACACATAGCCTACCTGTCATGTTGATATGCTTCACTGTGGGGAAGGCACATAGCCTACCTGTCATGTTGATATGCTTCACTGTGGGGAAGGCACAGATAGTCTACCTGTCATGTTGATATGCTTCACTGTGGGGAAGGCACAGATAGCCTACCTGTCATGTTGATATGCTTCACTGTGGGGAAGGCACAGATAGCCTACCTGTCATGTTGATATGCTTCACTGTGGGGAAGGCACAGATAGCCTACCTGTCATGTTGATATGCTTCACTGTGGGGAAGGGCCACACATAGCCTACCTGTCATGTTGATATACTTCACTGTGGGGAAGCGCCACACATAGCCTACCTGTCATGTTGATATGCTTCACTGTGGGGAAGGCACAGATAGTCTACCTGTCATGTTGATATGCTTCACTGTGGGGAAGGCACAGATAGCCTACCTGTCATGTTGATATGCTTCACTGTGGGCAAGGCACAGATAGTCTACCTGTCATGTTGATATGCTTCACTGTGGGGAAAGCACATTTAGCCTACCTGTCATGTTGATATCCTTCACTGTGGGGAAGGGCCACACATAGCCTACCTGTCATGTTGATATACTTCACTGTGGGGAAGGCACAGATAGCCTACCTGTCATGTTGATATACTTCACTGTGGGGAAGGCACAGATAGCCTACCTGTCATGTTGATATACTTCACTGTGGGGAAGGCACAGATAGCCTACCTGTCATGTTGATATGCTTCACTGTGGGGAAGGCACATATAGCCTACCTGTCATGTTGATATGCTTCACTGTGGGGAAGGGCCACACATAGCCCACCTGTCATGTTGATATACTTCACTGTGGGGAAGGCACAGATAGCCTACCTGTCATGTTGATATACTTCACTGTGGGGAAGGGCCACACATAGCCTACCTGTCATGTTGATATGCTTCACTGTGGGGAAGGCACAGATAGTCTACCTGTCATGTTGATATGCTTCACTGTGGGGAAGGCACACATAGCCTACCTGTCATGTTGATATGCTTCACTGTGGGGAAGGGCCACACATAGTCTACCTGTCATGTAAATATACCTCACTGTGGGGAAGGCACAGATAGCCTACCTATCATGTTGATATGCTTCACTGTGGGGAAGGCACAGATAGGCTACCTGTCATGTTGATATGCTTCACTGTGGGGAAGGGCCACACATAGCCTACCTGTCATGTTGATATGCTTCACTGTGGGGAAGGGCCACACATAGCCTACCTGTCATGTTGATATGCTTCACTGTGGGGAAGGGCCACGCATAGCCTACCTGTCATGTTGATATGCTTCACTGTGGGGAAGGGCCACACATAGCCTACCTGTCATGTTGATATGCTTCACTGTGGGGAAGGGCCACACATAGCCTACCTGTCATGTTGATATGCTTCACTGTGGGGAAGGGCCACACATAGCCTACCTGTCATGTTGATATGCTTCACTGTGGGGAAGGCACAGATAGCCTACCTGTCATGTTGATATGCTTCACTGTGGGGAAGGCACACATAGCCTACCTGTCATGTTGATATGCTTCACTGTGGGGGAAGGGCCACACATAGCCTACCTGTCATGTTGATATGCTTCACTGTGGGGAAGGCACATAGCCTACCTGTCATGTTGATATGCTTCACTGTGGGGAAGGCACAGATAGCCTACCTGTCATGTTGATATGCTTCACTGTGGGGAAGGCACAGATAGCCTACCTGTCATGTTGATATGCTTCACTGTGGGGAAGGCACAGATAGCCTACCTGTCATGTTGATATGCTTCACTGTGGGGAAGGCACAGATAGCCTATCTGTCATGTTGATATGCTTCACTGTGGGGAAGGGCCACACATAGCCTACCTGTCATGTTGATATACTTCACTGTGGGGAAGGCACAGATAGCCTACCTGTCATGTTGATATACTTCACTGTGGGGAAGGCACAGATAGCCTACCTGTCATGTTGATATGCTTCACTGTGGGGAAGGCACAGATAGCCTACCTGTCATGTTGATATACTTCACTGTGGGGAAGCGCCACACATAGCCTACCTGTCATGTTGATATGCTTCACTGTGGGGAAGGCACAGATAGACTACCTGTCATGTTGATATGCTTCACTGTGGGGAAGGCACAGATAGCCTACCTGTCATGTATATATGCTTCACTGTGGGCAAGGCACAGATAGTCTACCTGTCATGTTGATATGCTTCACTGTGGGGAAAGCACATATAGCCTACCTGTCATGTTGATATCCTTCACTGTGGGGAAGGGCCACACATAGCCTACCTGTCATGTTGATATACTTCACTGTGGGGAAGGCACAGATAGCCTACCTGTCATGTTGATATACTTCACTGTGGGGAAGGCACAGATAGCCTACCTGTCATGTTGATATACTTCACTGTGGGGAAGGGCCACACATAGCCTACCTGTCATGTTGATATGCTTCACTGTGGGGAAGGCACATAGTCTACCTGTCATGTTGATATGCTTCACTGTGGGGAAGGCACAGATAGCCTACCTGTCATGTTGATATGCTTCACTGTGGGCAAGGCACAGATAGTCTACCTGTCATGTTGATATGCTTCACTGTGGGGAAGGCACATATAGCCTACCTGTCATGTTGATATGCTTCACTGTGGGGAAGGGCCACACATAGCCCACCTGTCATGTTGATATACTTCACTGTGGGGAAGGCACAGATAGCCTACCTGTCATGTTGATATACTTCACTGTGGGGAAGGCACAGATAGCCTACCTGTCATGTTGATATGCTTCACTGTGGGGAAGGCACAGATAGCCTACCTGTCATGTTGATATACTTCACTGTGGGGAAGGGCCACACATAGCCTACCTGTCATGTTGATATGCTTCACTGTGGGGAAGGCACAGATAGTCTACCTGTCATGTTGATATGCTTCACTGTGGGGAAGGCACACATAGCCTACCTGTCATGTTGATATGCTTCACTGTGGGGAAGGGCCACACATAGCCTACCTGTCATGTTGATATGCTTCACTGTGGGGAAGGGCCACACATAGCCTACCTGTCATGTTGATATGCTTCACTGTGGGGAAGGGCCACACATAGCCTACCTGTCATGTTGATATGCTTCACTGTGGGGAAGGGCCACACATAGCCTACCTGTCATGTTGATATGCTTCACTGTGGGGAAGGGCCACACATAGCCTACGTGTCATGTTGATATGCTTCACTGTGGGGAAGGAACATAGTTTACCTGTCATGTTGATATGCTTCACTGTGGGGAAGGCACAGATAGCCTACCTGTCATGTTGATATGCTTCACTGTGGGGAAGGGCCACACATAGCCCACCTGTCATGTTGATATACTTCACTGTGGGGAAGGCACAGATAGCCTACCTGTCATGTTGATATGCTTCACTGTGGGGAAGGCACATATAGCCTACCTGTCATGTTGATATGCTTCACTGTGGGGAAGGGCCACACATAGCCCACCTGTCATGTTGATATACTTCACTGTGGGGAAGGCACAGATAGCCTACCTGTCATGTTGATATACTTCACTGTGGGGAAGGCACAGATAGCCTACCTGTCATGTTGGTATGCTTCACTGTGGGGAAGGCACAGATAGCCTACCTGTCATGTTGATATGCTTCACTGTGGGGAAGGGCCACACATAGTCTACCTGTCATGTAAATATACCTCACTGTGGGGAAGGCACAGATAGCCTACCTATCATGTTGATATGCTTCACTGTGGGGAAGGCACAGATAGAATACCTGTCATGTTGATATGCTTCACTGTGGGGAAGGGCCACACATAGCCTACCTGTCATGTTGATATGCTTCACTGTGGGGAAGGGCCACACATAGCCTACCTGTCATGTTGATATGCTTCACTGTGGGCAAGGGCCACACATAGCCTACCTGTCATGTTGATATGCTTCACTGTGGGGAAGGGCCACACATAGCCTACCTGTCATGTTGATATGCTTCACTGTGGGGAAGGGCCACACATAGCCTACCTGTCATGTTGATATGCTTCACTGTGGGGAAGGCACAGATAGCCTACCTGTCATGTTGATATGCTTCACTGTGGGGAAGGCACACATAGCCTACCTGTCATGTTGATATGCTTCACTGTGGGGAAGGGCCACACATAGCCTACCTGTCATGTTGATATGCTTCACTGTGGGGAAGGCACATAGCCTACCTGTCATGTTGATATGCTTCACTGTGGGGAAGGCACAGATAGTCTACCTGTCATGTTGATATGCTTCACTGTGGGGAAGGCACAGATAGCCTACCTGTCATGTTGATATGCTTCACTGTGGGGAAGGCACAGATAGCCTACCTGTCATGTTGATATGCTTCACTGTGGGGAAGGCACAGATAGCCTACCTGTCATGTTGATATGCTTCACTGTGGGGAAGGGCCACACATAGCCTACCTGTCATGTTGATATACTTCACTGTGGGGAAGCGCCACACATAGCCTACCTGTCATGTTGATATGCTTCACTGTGGGGAAGGCACAGATAGTCTACCTGTCATGTTGATATGCTTCACTGTGGGGAAGGCACAGATAGCCTACCTGTCATGTTGATATGCTTCACTGTGGGCAAGGCACAGATAGTCTACCTGTCATGTTGATATGCTTCACTGTGGGGAAAGCACATTTAGCCTACCTGTCATGTTGATATCCTTCACTGTGGGGAAGGGCCACACATAGCCTACCTGTCATGTTGATATACTTCACTGTGGGGAAGGCACAGATAGCCTACCTGTCATGTTGATATACTTCACTGTGGGGAAGGCACAGATAGCCTACCTGTCATGTTGATATACTTCACTGTGGGGAAGGCACAGATAGCCTACCTGTCATGTTGATATGCTTCACTGTGGGGAAGGCACATATAGCCTACCTGTCATGTTGATATGCTTCACTGTGGGGAAGGGCCACACATAGCCCACCTGTCATGTTGATATACTTCACTGTGGGGAAGGCACAGATAGCCTACCTGTCATGTTGATATACTTCACTGTGGGGAAGGGCCACACATAGCCTACCTGTCATGTTGATATGCTTCACTGTGGGGAAGGCACAGATAGTCTACCTGTCATGTTGATATGCTTCACTGTGGGGAAGGCACACATAGCCTACCTGTCATGTTGATATGCTTCACTGTGGGGAAGGGCCACACATAGCCTACCTGTCATGTTGATATGCTTCACTGTGGGGAAGGGCCACACATAGCCTACCTGTCATGTTGATATGCTTCACTGTGGGGAAGGGCCACACATAGCCTACCTGTCATGTTGATATGCTTCACTGTGGGGAAGGGCCACACATAGCCTACCTGTCATGTTGATATGCTTCACTGTGGGGAAGGGCCACACATAGCCTACCTGTCATGTTGATATGCTTCACTGTGGGGAAGGGCCACACATAGCCTACGTGTCATGTTGATATGCTTCACTGTGGGGAAGGAACATAGTTTACCTGTCATGTTGATATGCTTCACTGTGGGGAAGGCACAGATAGCCTACCTGTCATGTTGATATGCTTCACTGTGGGGAAGGGCCACACATAGCCCACCTGTCATGTTGATATACTTCACTGTGGGGAAGGCACAGATAGCCTACCTGTCATGTTGATATGCTTCACTGTGGGGAAGGCACATATAGCCTACCTGTCATGTTGATATGCTTCACTGTGGGGAAGGGCCACACATAGCCCACCTGTCATGTTGATATACTTCACTGTGGGGAAGGCACAGATAGCCTACCTGTCATGTTGATATACTTCACTGTGGGGAAGGCACAGATAGCCTACCTGTCATGTTGGTATGCTTCACTGTGGGGAAGGCACAGATAGCCTACATGTCATGTTGATATGCTTCACTGTGGGGAAGGGCCACACATAGTCTACCTGTCATGTAAATATACCTCACTGTGGGGAAGGCACAGATAGCCTACCTATCATGTTGATATGCTTCACTGTGGGGAAGGCACAGATAGAATACCTGTCATGTTGATATGCTTCACTGTGGGGAAGGGCCACACATAGCCTACCTGTCATGTTGATATGCTTCACTGTGGGGAAGGGCCACACATAGCCTACCTGTCATGTTGATATGCTTCACTGTGGGCAAGGGCCACACATAGCCTACCTGTCATGTTGATATGCTTCACTGTGGGGAAGGGCCACACATAGCCTACCTGTCATGTTGATATGCTTCACTGTGGGGAAGGGCCACACATAGCCTACCTGTCATGTTGATATGCTTCACTGTGGGGAAGGCACAGATAGCCTACCTGTCATGTTGATATGCTTCACTGTGGGGAAGGCACACATAGCCTACCTGTCATGTTGATATGCTTCACTGTGGGGAAGGGCCACACATAGCCTACCTGTCATGTTGATATGCTTCACTGTGGGGAAGGCACATAGCCTACCTGTCATGTTGATATGCTTCACTGTGGGGAAGGCACAGATAGTCTACCTGTCATGTTGATATGCTTCACTGTGGGGAAGGCACAGATAGCCTACCTGTCATGTTGATATGCTTCACTGTGGGGAAGGCACAGATAGCCTACCTGTCATGTTGATATGCTTCACTGTGGGGAAGGCACAGATAGCCTACCTGTCATGTTGATATGCTTCACTGTGGGGAAGGGCCACACATAGCCTACCTGTCATGTTGATATACTTCACTGTGGGGAAGCGCCACACATAGCCTACCTGTCATGTTGATATGCTTCACTGTGGGGAAGGCACAGATAGTCTACCTGTCATGTTGATATGCTTCACTGTGGGGAAGGCACAGATAGCCTACCTGTCATGTTGATATGCTTCACTGTGGGCAAGGCACAGATAGTCTACCTGTCATGTTGATATGCTTCACTGTGGGGAAAGCACATTTAGCCTACCTGTCATGTTGATATCCTTCACTGTGGGGAAGGGCCACACATAGCCTACCTGTCATGTTGATATACTTCACTGTGGGGAAGGCACAGATAGCCTACCTGTCATGTTGATATACTTCACTGTGGGGAAGGCACAGATAGCCTACCTGTCATGTTGATATACTTCACTGTGGGGAAGGCACAGATAGCCTACCTGTCATGTTGATATGCTTCACTGTGGGGAAGGCACATATAGCCTACCTGTCATGTTGATATGCTTCGCTGTGGGGAAGGGCCACACATAGCCCACCTGTCATGTTGATATACTTCACTGTGGGGAAGGCACAGATAGCCTACCTGTCATGTTGATATACTTCACTGTGGGGAAGGCACAGATAGCCTACCTGTCATGTTGGTATGCTTCACTGTGGGGAAGGCACAGATAGCCTACCTGTCATGTTGATATGCTTCACTGTGGGGAAGGGCCACACATAGTCTACCTGTCATGTAAATATACCTCACTGTGGGGAAGGCACAGATAGGCTACCTATCATGTTGATATGCTTCACTGTGGGGAAGGCACAGATAGAATACCTGTCATGTTGATATGCTTCACTGTGGGGAAGGGCCACACATAGCCTACCTGTCATGTTGATATGCTTCACTGTGGGGAAGGGCCACACATAGCCTACCTGTCATGTTGATATGCTTCACTGTGGGCAAGGGCCACACATAGCCTACCTGTCATGTTGATATGCTTCACTGTGGGGAAGGGCCACACATAGCCTACCTGTCATGTTGATATGCTTCACTGTGGGGAAGGGCCACACATAGCCTACCTGTCATGTTGATATGCTTCACTGTGGGGAAGGCACAGATAGCCTACCTGTCATGTTGATATGCTTCACTGTGGGGAAGGCACACATAGCCTACCTGTCATGTTGATATGCTTCACTGTGGGGAAGGGCCACACATAGCCTACCTGTCATGTTGATATGCTTCACTGTGGGGAAGGCACATAGCCTACCTGTCATGTTGATATGCTTCACTGTGGGGAAGGCACAGATAGCCTACCTGTCATGTTGATATGCTTCACTGTGGGGAAGGCACACATAGCCTACCTGTCATGTTGATATGCTTCACTGTGGGGAAGGGCCACACATAGCCTACCTGTCATGTTGATATGCTTCACTGTGGGGAAGGGCCACACATAGCCTACCTGTCATGTTGATATGCTTCACTGTGGGGAAGGGCCACACATAGCCTACCTGTCATGTTGATATGCTTCACTGTGGGGAAGGGCCACACATAGCCTACCTGTCATGTTGATATGCTTCACTGTGGGGAAGGGCCACACATAGCCTACCTGTCATGTTGATATGCTTCACTGTGGGGAAGGGCCACACATAGCCTACCTGTCATGTTGATATGCTTCACTGTGGGGAAGGCACATAGTCTACCTGTCATGTTGATATGCTTCACTGTGGGGAAGGCACAGATAGCCTACCTGTCATGTTGATATGCTTCACTGTGGGCAAGGCACAGATAGTCTACCTGTCATGTTGATATGCTTCACTGTGGGGAAGGCACATATAGCCTACCTGTCATGTTGATATGCTTCACTGTGGGGAAGGGCCACACATAGCCCACCTGTCATGTTGATATACTTCACTGTGGGGAAGGCACAGATAGCCTACCTGTCATGTTGATATACTTCACTGTGGGGAAGGCACAGATAGCCTACCTGTCATGTTGATATGCTTCACTGTGGGGAAGGCACAGATAGCCTACCTGTCATGTTGATATGCTTCACTGTGGGGAAGGGCCACACATAGTCTACCTGTCATGTAAATATACCTCACTGTGGGGAAGGCACAGATAGCCTACCTATCATGTTGATATGCTTCACTGTGGGGAAGGCACAGATAGGCTACCTGTCATGTTGATATGCTTCACTGTGGGGAAGGGCCACACATAGCCTACCTGTCATGTTGATATGCTTCACTGTGGGGAAGGGCCACACATAGCCTACCTGTCATGTTGATATGCTTCACTGTGGGGAAGGGCCACACATAGCCTACCTGTCATGTTGATATGCTTCACTGTGGGGAAGGGCCACACATAGCCTACCTGTCATGTTGATATGCTTCACTGTGGGGAAGGGCCACACATAGCCTACCTGTCATGTTGATATGCTTCACTGTGGGGAAGGGCCACACATAGCCTACCTGTCATGTTGATATGCTTCACTGTGGGGAAGGGCCACACATAGCCCACCTGTCATGTTGATATGCTTCACTGTGGGGAAGGGCCACACATAGCCTACCTGTCATGTTGATATGCTTCACTGTGGGGAAGGCACAGATAGTCTACCTGTCATGTTGATATGCTTCACTGTGGGGAAGGCACACATAGCCTACCTGTCATGTTGATATGCTTCACTGTGGGGAAGGGCCACACATAGCCTACCTGTCATGTTGATATGCTTCACTGTGGGGAAGGGCCACACATAGCCTACCTGTCATGTTGATATGCTTCACTGTGGGGAAGGGCCACACATAGCCTACCTGTCATGTTGATATGCTTCACTGTGGGGAAGGGCCACACATAGCCTACCTGTCATGTTGATATGCTTCACTGTGGGGAAGGGCCACACATAGCCTACCTGTCATGTTGATATGCTTCACTGTGGGGAAGGGCCACACATAGCCTACGTGTCATGTTGATATACTTCACTGTGGGGAAGGCACAGATAGCCTACCTGTCATGTTGATATACTTCACTGTGGGGAAGGCACAGATAGCCTACCTGTCATGTTGATATACTTCACTGTGGGGAAGGGCCACACATAGCCTACCTGTCATGTTGATATGCTTCACTGTGGGGAAGGCACATAGTCTACCTGTCATGTTGATATGCTTCACTGTGGGGACGGCACAGATAGCCTACCTGTCATGTTGATATGCTTCACTGTGGGCAAGGCACAGATAGTCTACCTGTCATGTTGATATGCTTCACTGTGAGGAACGCACATATAGCCTACCTGTCATGTTGATATGCTTCACTGTGGGGAAGGGCCACACATAGCCCACCTGTCATGTTGATATACTTCACTGTGGGGAAGGCACAGATAGCCTACCTGTCATGTTGATATGCTTCACTGTGGGGAAGGCACAGATAGCCTACCTGTCATGTTGATATGCTTCACTGTGGGGAAGGGCCACACATAGTCTACCTGTCATGTAAATAACCCTCACTGTGTGGAAGGCACAGATAGCCTACCTATCATGTTGATATGCTTCACTGTGGGGAAGGCACAGATAGGCTACCTGTCATGTTGATATGCTTCACTGTGGGGAAGGGCCACACATAGCCTACCTGTCATGTTGATATGCTTCACTGTGGGGAAGGGCCACACATAGCCTACCTGTCATGTTGATATGCTTCACTGTGGGGAAGGGCCACACATAGCCTACCTGTCATGTTGATATGCTTCACTGTGGGGAAGGGCCACACATAGCCTACCTGTCATGTTGATATGCTTCACTGTGGGGAAGGGCCACACATAGCCTACCTGTCATGTTGATATGCTTCACTGTGGGGAAGGGCCACACATAGCCCACCTGTCATGTTGATATGCTTCACTGTGGGGAAGGGCCACACATAGCCTACCTGTCATGTTGATATGCTTCACTGTGGGGAAGGCACAGATAGTCTACCTGTCATGTTGATATGCTTCACTGTGGGGAAGGCACACATAGCCTACCTGTCATGTTGATATGCTTCACTGTGGGGAAGGGCCACACATAGCCTACCTGTCATGTTGATATGCTTCACTGTGGGGAAGGGCCACACATAGCCTACCTGTCATGTTGATATGCTTCACTGTGGGGAAGGGCCACACATAGCCTACCTGTCATGTTGATATGCTTCACTGTGGGGAAGGGCCACACAAAGCCTACCTGTCATGTTGATATGCTTCACTTTGGGGAAGGGCCACACATAGCCTACCTGTCATGTTGATATGCTTCACTGTGGGGAAGGGCCACACATAGCCTACGTGTCATGTTGATATGCTTCACTGTGGGGAAGGAACATAGTCTACCTGTCATGTTGATATGCTTCACTGTGGGGAAGGCACAGATAGCCTACCTGTCATGTTGATATGCTTCACTGTGGGCAAGGCACAGATAGTCTACCTGTCATGTTGATATGCTTCACTGTGGGGAAGGCACATATAGCCTACCTGTCATGTTGATATGCTTCACTGTGGGGAAGGGCCACACATAGCCCACCTGTCATGTTGATATACTGCACTGTGGGGAAGGCACAGATAGCCTACCTGTCATGTTGATATACTTCACTGTGGGGAAGGCACAGATAGCCTACCTGTCATGTTGGTATGCTTCACTGTGGGGAAGGCACATATAGCCTACCTGTCATGTTGATATGCTTCACTGTGGGGAAGGGCCACACATAGCCCACCTGTCATGTTGATATACTGCACTGTGGGGAAGGCACAGATAGCCTACCTATCATGTTGATATGCTTCACTGTGGGGAAGGCACAGATAGGCTACCTGTCATGTTGATATGCTTCACTGTGGGGAAGGGCCACACATAGCCTACCTGTCATGTTGATATGCTTCACTGTGGGGAAGGGCCACACATAGCCTACCTGTCATGTTGATATGCTTCACTGTGGGCAAGGGCCACACATAGCCTACCTGTCATGTTGATATGCTTCACTGTGGGGAAGGGCCACACATAGCCTACCTGTCATGTTGATATGCTTCACTGTGGGGAAGGGCCACACATAGCCTACCTGTCATGTTGATATGCTTCACTGTGGGGAAGGGCCACACATAGCCTACCTGTCATGTTGATATGCTTCACTGTGGGGAAGGGCCACACATAGCCTACCTGTCATGTTGATATGCTTCACTGTGGGGAAGGCACAGATAGCCTACCTGTCATGTTGATATGCTTCACTGTGGGGAAGGCACACATAGCCTACCTGTCATGTTGATATGCTTCACTGTGGGGAAGGGCCACACATAGCCTACCTGTCATGTTGATATGCTTCACTGTGGGGAAGGCACAGATAGCCTACCTGTCATGTTGATATGCTTCACTGTGGGGAAGGCACAGATAGCCTACCTGTCATGTTGATATGCTTCACTGTGGGGAAGGCACAGATAGCCTACCTGTCATGTTGATATGCTTCACTGTGGGGAAGGCACAGATAGCCTACCTGTCATGTTGATATGCTTCACTGTGGGGAAGGCACAGATAGCCTACCTGTCATGTTGATATGCTTCACTGTGGGGAAGGCACAGATAGCCTATCTGTCATGTTGATATGCTTCACTGTGGGGAAGGGCCACACATAGCCTACCTGTCATGTTGATATACTTCACTGTGGGGAAGGCACAGATAGCCTACCTGTCATGTTGATATACTTCACTGTGGGGAAGGCACAGATAGCCTACCTGTCATGTTGATATGCTTCACTGTGGGGAAGGCACAGATAGCCTACCTGTCATGTTGATATACTTCACTGTGGGGAAGCGCCACACATAGCCTACCTGTCATGTTGATATGCTTCACTGTGGGGAAGGCACAGATAGACTACCTGTCATGTTGATATGCTTCACTGTGGGGAAGGCACAGATAGCCTACCTGTCATGTTGATATGCTTCACTGTGGGGAAGGCACAGATAGACTACCTGTCATGTTGATATGCTTCACTGTGGGGAAGGCACAGATAGCCTACCTGTCATGTTGATATGCTTCACTGTGGGCAAGGCACAGATAGTCTACCTGTCATGTTGATATGCTTCACTGTGGGGAAAGCACATATAGCCTACCTGTCATGTTGATATCCTTCACAGTGGGGAAGGGCCACACATAGCCTACCTGTCATGTTGATATACTTCACTGTGGGGAAGGCACAGATAGCCTACCTGTCATGTTGATATACTTCACTGTGGGGAAGGCACAGATAGCCTACCTGTCATGTTGATATACTTCACTGTGGGGAAGGGCCACACATAGCCTACCTGTCATGTTGATATGCTTCACTGTGGGGAAGGCACATAGTCTACCTGTCATGTTGATATGCTTCACTGTGGGGAAGGCACAGATAGCCTACCTGTCATGTTGATATGCTTCACTGTGGGCAAGGCACAGATAGTCTACCTGTCATGTTGATATGCTTCACTGTGGGGAAGGCACATATAGCCTACCTGTCATGTTGATTTGCTTCACTGTGGGGAAGGGCCACACATAGCCCACCTGTCATGTTGATATACTTCACTGTGGGGAAGGCACAGATAGCCTACCTGTCATGTTGATATACTTCACTGTGGGGAAGGCACAGATAGCCTACCTGTCATGTTGATATGCTTCACTGTGGGGAAGGCACAGATAGTCTACCTGTCATGTTGATATGCTTCAC
Organism: Salvelinus alpinus; assembly: GCF_045679555.1. Lineage (NCBI taxonomy): Eukaryota > Metazoa > Chordata > Actinopteri > Salmoniformes > Salmonidae > Salvelinus > Salvelinus alpinus. Next base: position 79,353,915 of record NC_092088.1, read on the forward strand.
TGTGGGGAAGGCACACATAGCCTACCTGTCATGTTGATATGCTTCACTGTGGGGAAGGGCCACACATAGCCTACCTGTCATGTTGATATGCTTCACTGTGGGGAAGGGCCACACATAGCCTACCTGTCATGTTGATATGCTTCACTGTGGGGAAGGGCCACACATAGCCTACCTGTCATGTTGATATGCTTCACTGTGGGGAAGGGCCACACATAGTCTACCTGTCATGTTGATATGCTTCACTGTGGGGAAGGCACAGATAGCCTAGCTGTCATGTTGATATACTTCACTGTGGGGAAGGGCCACACATAGCCTACCTGTCATGTTGATATGCTTCACTGTGGGGAAGGCACATAGTCTACCTGTCATGTTGATATGCTTCACTGTGGGGAAGGCACAGATAGCCTACCTGTCATGTTGATATGCTTCACTGTGGGGAAGGCACACATAGCCTACCTGTCATGTTGATATGCTTCACTGTGGGGAAGGGCCACACATAGCCTACCTGTCATGTTGATATGCTTCACTGTGGGGAAGGCACATAGCCTACCTGTCATGTTGATATGCTTCACTGTGGGGAAGGCACAGAGAGCCTACCTGTCATGTTGATATGCTTCACGGTGGGGAAGGGCCACACATAGCCTACCTGTCATGTTGATATACTTCACTGTGGGGAAGGCACAGATAGCCTACCTGTCATGTTGATATACTTCACTGTGGGGAAGGCACAGATAGCCTACCTGTCATGTTGATATACTTCACTGTGGGGAAGGCACAGATAGCCTACCTGTCATGTTGATATACTTCACTGTGGGCAAGGCACAGATAGTCTACCTGTCATGTTGATATGCTTCACTGTGGGGAAGGCACATATAGCCTACCTGTCATGTTGATATGCTTCACTGTGGGGAAGGGCCACACATAGCCTACCTGTCATGTTGATATACTTCACTGTGGGGAAGGCACACATAGCCCACCTGTCATGTTGATATGCTTCACTGTGGGCAAGGCACAGATAGTCTACCTGTCATGTTGATATGCTTCACTGTGGGGAAAGCACATATAGCCTACCTGTCATGTTGATATCCTTCACTGTGGGGAAGGGCCACACATAGCCTACCTGTCATGTTGATATACTTCACTGTGGGGAAGGCACAGATAGCCTACCTGTCATGTTGATATACTTCACTGTGGGGAAGGGCCACACATAGCCTACCTGTCATGTTGATATGCTTCACTGTGGGGAAGGGCCACACATAGCCTACCTGTCATGTTGATATGCTTCACTGTGGGCAAGGCACAGATAGCCTACCTGTCATGTTGATATGCTTCACTGTGGGGAAGGCACACATAGCCTACCTGTCATGTTGATATGCTTCACTGTGGGGAAGGGCCACACATAGCCTACCTGTCATGTTGATATGCTTCACTGTGGGGAAGGCACATAGCCTACCTGTCATGTTGATATGCTTCACTGTGGGGAAGGCACAGATAGCCTACCTGTCATGTTGATATGCTTCACGGTGGGGAAGGGCCACACATAGCCTACCTGTCATGTTGATATACTTCTCTGTGGGGAAGGCACAGATAGCCTACCTGTCATGTTGATATACTTCACTGTGGGGAAGGCACAGATAGCCTACCTGTCATGTTGATATACTTCACTGTGGGGAAGGCACAGATAGCCTACCTGTCATGTTGATATACTTCACTGTGGGCAAGGCACAGATAGTCTACCTGTCATGTTGATATGCTTCACTGTGGGGAAGGCACATATAGCCTACCTGTCATGTTGATATGCTTCACTGTGGGGAAGGGCCACACATAGCCTACCTGTCATGTTGATATACTTCACTGTGGGGAAGGCACACATAGCCCACCTGTCATGTTGATATGCTTCACTGTGGGCAAGGCACAGATAGTCTACCTATCATGTTGATATGCTTCACTGTGGGGAAGGCACAGATAGCCTACCTGTCATGTTGATATACTTCACTGTGGGGAAGGCACAGATAGCCTACCTGTCATGTTGATATACTTCACTGTGGGGAAGGGCCACACATAGCCCACCTGTCATGTTGATATACTTCACTGTGGGGAAGGCACACATAGCCTACCTGTCATGTTGATATACTTCACTGTGGGGAAGGCACAGATAGCCTACCTGTCATGTTGATATACTTCACTGTGGGGAAGGGCCACACATAGCCTACCTGTCATGTTGATATGCTTCACTGTGGGGAAGGGCCAAACATAGTCTACCTGTCATGTAAATATACCTCACTGTGGGGAAGGCACAGATAGCCTACCTATCATGTTGATATGCTTCACTGTGGGGAAGGCACAGATAGGCTACCTGTCATGTTGATATGCTTCACTGTGGGGAAGGGCCACACATAGCCTACCTGTCATGTTGATATGCTTCACTGTGGGGAAGGGCCACACATAGCCTACCTGTCATGTTGATATGCTTCACTGTGGGGAAGGGCCACACATAGCCTACCTGTCATGTTGATATGCTTCACTGTGGGGAAGGGCCACAAATAGCCCACCTGTCATGTTGATATGCTTCACTGTGGGGAAGGGCCACATATAGCCTACCTGTCATGTTGATATACTTCACTGTGGGGAAGGGCCACACATAGCCTACCTGTCATGTTGATATGCTTCACTGTGGGGAAGGGCCACACATAGCCCACCTGTCATGTTGATATACTTCACTGTGGGGAAGGCACAGATAGCCTACCTGTCATGTTGATATACTTCACTGTGGGGAAGGCACAGATAGCCTACCTGTCATGTTGATATGCTTCACTGTGGGGAAGGCACAGATAGCCTACCTGTCATGTTGATATGCTTCACTGTGGGGAAGGGCCACACATAGTCTACCTGTCATGTAAATATACCTCACTGTGGGGAAGGCACAGATAGCCTACCTATCATGTTGATATGCTTCACTGTGGGGAAGGCACAGATAGCCTACCTGTCATGTTGATATGCTTCACTGTGGGGAAGGGCCACACATAGTCTACCTGTCATGTAAATATACCTCACTGTGGGGAAGGCACAGATAGCCTACCTGTCATGTTGATATGCTTCACTGTGGGGAAGGGCCACACATAGCCTACCTGTCATGTTGATATGCTTCACTGTGGGGAAGGGCCACACATAGCCTACCTGTCATGTTGATATGCTTCACTGTGGGGAAGGGCCACACATAGCCTACCTGTCATGTTGATATGCTTCACTGTGGGGAAGGGCCACACATAGCCTACTTGTCATGTTGATATGCTTCACTGTGGGGAAGGGCCACACATAGCCTACCTGTCATGTTGATATGCTTCACTGTGGGGAAGGGCCACACATAGCCCACCTGTCATGTTGATTTGCTTCACTGTGGGGAAGGGCCACATATAGCCTACCTGTCATGTTGATATGCTTCACTGTGGGGAAGGGCCACACATAGCCTACCTGTCATGTTGATATGCTTCACTGTGGGGAAGGGCCACACATAGCCTACCTGTCATGTTGATATGCTTCACTGTGGGGAAGGGCCACACATAGCCTACCTGTCATGTTGATATGCTTCACTGTGGGGAAGGGCCACACATAGCCTACCTGTCATGTTGATATGCTTCACTTTGGGGAAGGGCCACACATAGCCTACCTGTCATGTTGATATGCTTCACTGTGGGGAAGGGCCACACATAGCCTACCTGTCATGTTGATATGCCTCACTGTGGGGAAGGGCCACACATAGTCTACCTGTCATGTTGATATGCTTCACTGTGGGGAAGACACAGATAGCCTACCTGTCATGTTGATATACTTCACTGTGGGGAAGGGCCACACATAGCCTACCTGTCATGTTGATATGCTTCACTGTGGGGAAGGCACAGATAGCCTACCTGTCATGTTGATATACTTCACTGTGGGGAAGGCACAGATAGCCTACCTGTCATGTTGATATGCTTCACTGTGGGGAAGGCACAGATAGCCTACCTGTCATGTTGATATGCTTCACTGTGGGGAAGGGCCACACATAGTCTACCTGTCATGTAAATATACCTCACTGTGGGGAAGGCACAGATAGCCTACCTATCATGTTGATATGCTTCACTGTGGGGAAAGCACAGATAGGCTACCTGTCATGTTGATATGCTTCACTGTGGGGAAGGGCCACACATAGCCTACCTGTCATGTTGATATGCTTCACTGTGGGGAAGGGCCACACATAGCCTACCTGTCATGTTGATATGCTTCACTGTGGGGAAGGGCCACACATAGCCTACCTGTCATGTTGATATGCTTCACTGTGGGGAAGGGCCACACATAGCCTACCTGTCATGTTGATATGCTTCACTGTGGGGAAGGGCCACACATAGCCTACCTGTCATGTTGATATGCTTCACTGTGGGGAAGGGCCACACATAGCCCACCTGTCATGTTGATTTGCTTCACTGTGGGGAAGGGCCACATATAGCCTACCTGTCATGTTGATATGCTTCACTGTGGGGAAGGGCCACACATAGCCTACCTGTCATGTTGATATGCTTCACTGTGGGGAAGGGCCACACATAGCCTACCTGTCATGTTGATATGCTTCACTGTGGGGAAGGGCCACACATAGCCTACCTGTCATGTTGATATGCTTCACTGTGGGGAAGGGCCACACATAGCCTACCTGTCATGTTGATATACTTCACTGTGGGGAAGGCACAGATAGCCTACCTGTCATGTTGATATACTTCACTGTGGGCAAGGCACAGATAGTCTACCTGTCATGTTGATATGCTTCACTGTGGGGAAGGCACAGATAGTCTACCTGTCATGTTGATATGCTTCACTGTGGGGAAGGGCCACACATAGCCTACCTGTCATGTTGATATACTTCACTGTGGGGAAGGCACACATAGCCCACCTGTCATGTTGATATGCTTCACTGTGGGCAAGGAACAGATAGTCTACCTGTCATGTTGATATGCTTCACTGTGGGGAAGGCACAGATAGCCTACCTGTCATGTTGATATACTTCACTGTGGGGAAGGCACAGATAGCCTACCTGTCATGTTGATATACTTCACTGTGGGGAAGGGCCACACATAGCCCACCTGTCATGTTGATATACTTCACTGTGGGGAAGGCACACATAGCCTACCTGTCATGTTGATATACTTCACTGTGGGGAAGGCACAGATAGCCTACCTGTCATGTTGATATACTTCACTGTGGGGAAGGGCCACACATAGCCTACCTGTCATGTTGATATGCTTCACTGTGGGGAAGGGCCACACATAGTCTACCTGTCATGTAAATATACCTCACTGTGGGGAAGGCACAGATAGCCTACCTATCATGTTGATATGCTTCACTGTGGGGAAGGCACAGATAGGCTACCTGTCATGTTGATATGCTTCACTGTGGGGAAGGGCCACACATAGCCTACCTGTCATGTTGATATGCTTCACTGTGGGGAAGGGCCACACATAGCCTACCTGTCATGTTGATATGCTTCACTGTGGGGAAGGGCCACACATAGCCTACCTGTCATGTTGATATGCTTCACTGTGGGGAAGGGCCACAAATAGCCCACCTGTCATGTTGATATGCTTCACTGTGGGGAAGGTCCACATATAGCCTACCTGTCATGTTGATATGCTTCACTGTGGGGAAGGGCCACACATAGCCCACCTGTCATGTTGATATACTTCACTGTGGGGAAGGCACAGATAGCCTACCTGTCATGTTGATATACTTCACTGTGGGGAAGGCACAGATAGCCTACCTGTCATGTTGATATGCTTCACTGTGGGGAAGGCACAGATAGCCTACCTGTCATGTTGATATGCTTCACTGTGGGGAAGGGCCACACATAGTCTACCTGTCATGTAAATATACCTCACTGTGGGGAAGGCACAGATACAGTGAGAGAAAAAAGTATTTGATCCCCTGCTGATTTTGTACGTTTGCCCACTGACAAAGAAATGATCAATCTATAATTTTAATGGTAGGTTTATTTGAACAGTGAGAGACAGAATTAGAACAAAAATATCCAGAAAAACGCATGTCAAAAATGTTATAAATTGATTTGCATTTTAATGAGGGAAATAAGTATTTGACCCCCTCTCAATCAGAAAGATTTCTGGCTCCCAGGTGTCTTTCATACGGGTAACGAGCTGAGATTAGGAGCACACTCTTAAAGGGAGTGCTCCTAATCTCAGTTTCTTACCTGTATAAAAGACACCTGTCCACAGAAGCAATCAATCAATCAGATTCCAAACTCTCCACCATGGCCAAGACCAAAGAGCTCTCCAAGGATGTTAGGGACAAGATTGTAGATCTACACAAGGCTGGAATGGGCTACAAGACCATTGCCAAGCAGCTTGGTGAGAAGGTGACAACAGTTGGTGCGATTATTCGCAAATGGAAGAAACACAAAAGAACTGTCAAACTCCCTTGGCCTGGGGCTCCATGCAAGATCTCACCTCGTGGAGTTGCAATGATCATGAGAATGGTGAGGAATCAGCCCAGAACTACACGGGAGGATCTTGTCAATGATCTCAAGGCAGCTGGGACCATAGTCACCAAGAAAACAATTGGTAACACACTACGCCGTGAAGGACTGAAATCCTGCAGCGCCCGCAAGGTCCCCCTGCTCAAGAAAGCACATATACATGCCCGTCTGAAGTTTGCCAATGAACATCTGAATGATTCAGAGGACAACTGGGTGAACGTGTTGTGGTTAGACGAGACCAAAATGGAGTTCTTTGGCATCAACTCAACTTGTCGTGTTTGGAGGAGGAGGAATGCTGCCTATGACCCCAAGAACCCATCCCCACCGTCAAACATGGAGGTGGAAACATTATGCTTTGGGGGTGTTTTTCTGCTAAGGGGACAGGACAACTTCACCGCATCAAAGGGACGATGGACGGGGCCATGTACCGTCAAATCTTGGGTGAAAACCTCCTTCCCTCAGCCAGGGTATTGAAAATGGGTCGTGGATGGGTATTCCAGCATGACAATGACCCAAAACACACGGCCAAGGCAACAAAGGAGTGGCTCAAGAAAAAGCACATTAAGGTCCTGGAGTGGCCTAGCCAGTCTCCAGACCTTAATCCCATAGAAAATCTGTGGAGGGAGCTGAAGGTTCGAGTTGCCAAACGTCAGCCTCGAAACCTTAATGACTTGAAGAAGATCTGCAAAGAGGAGTGGGACAAAATCCCTCCTGAGATGTGTGCAAACCTGGTGGTCAACTACAAGAAACATCTGACCTCTGTGATTGCCAACAAGGGTTTTGCCACCAAGTACTAAGTCATGTTTTGCAGAGGGGTCAAATACTTATTTCCCTCATTAAAATGCAAATCAATTTATAAAATTTTTGACATGCGTTTTTCTGGATTTTTTTGTTGATATTCTGTCTCTCACTGTTCAAATAAACCTACCATTAAAATTACAGACTGATCATTTCAATGTCAGTGGGCAAACGAACAAAATCAGCAGGGGATCAAATACTTTTTTCCCTCACTGTAGCCTACCTATCATGTTGATATGCTTCACTGTGGGGAAGGCACAGATAGCCTACCTGTCATGTTGATATGCTTCACTGTGGGGAAGGGCCACACATAGTCTACCTGTCATGTAAATATACCTCACTGTGGGGAAGGCACAGATAGCCTACCTGTCATGTTGATATGCTTCACTGTGGGGAAGGGCCACACATAGCCTACCTGTCATGTTGATATGCTTCACTGTGGGGAAGGGCCACACATAGCCTACCTGTCATGTTGATATGCTTCACTGTGGGGAAGGGCCACACATAGCCTACCTGTCATGTTGATATGCTTCACTGTGGGGAAGGGCCACACATAGCCTACTTGTCATGTTGATATGCTTCACTGTGGGGAAGGGCCACACATAGCCTACCTGTCATGTTGATATGCTTCACTGTGGGGAAGGGCCACACATAGCCCACCTGTCATGTTGATTTGCTTCACTGTGGGGAAGGGCCACATATAGCCTACCTGTCATGTTGATATGCTTCACTGTGGGGAAGGGCCACACATAGCCTACCTGTCATGTTGATATGCTTCACTGTGGGGAAGGGCCACACATAGCCTACCTGTCATGTTGATATGCTTCACTGTGGGGAAGGGCCACACATAGCCTACCTGTCATGTTGATATGCTTCACTGTGGGGAAGGGCCACACATAGCCTACCTGTCATGTTGATATGCTTCACTGTGGGGAAGGGCCACACATAGTCTACCTGTCATGTAAATATACCTCACTGTGGGGAAGGCACAGATAGCCTACCTATCATGTTGATATGCTTCACTGTGGGGAAGGCACAGATAGGCTACCTGTCATGTTGATATGCTTCACTGTGGGGAAGGGCCACACATAGCCTACCTGTCATGTTGATATGCTTCACTGTGGGGAAGGGCCACACATAGCCTACCTGTCATGTTGATATGCTTCACTGTGGGGAAGGGCCACACATAGCCTACCTGTCATGTTGATATGCTTCACTGTGGGGAAGGGCCACAAATAGCCCACCTGTCATGTTGATATGCTTCACTGTGGGGAAGGGCCACATATAGCCTACCTGTCATGTTGATATACTTCACTGTGGGGAAGGGCCACACATAGCCTACCTGTCATGTTGATATGCTTCACTGTGGGGAAGGGCCACACATAGCCCACCTGTCATGTTGATATACTTCACTGTGGGGAAGGCACAGATAGCCTACCTGTCATGTTGATATACTTCACTGTGGGGAAGGCACAGATAGCCTACCTGTCATGTTGATATGCTTCACTGTGGGGAAGGCACAGATAGCCTACCTGTCATGTTGATATGCTTCACTGTGGGGAAGGGCCACACATAGTCTACCTGTCATGTAAATATACCTCACTGTGGGGAAGGCACAGATAGCCTACCTATCATGTTGATATGCTTCACTGTGGGGAAGGCACAGATAGCCTACCTGTCATGTTGATATGCTTCACTGTGGGGAAGGGCCACACATAGTCTACCTGTCATGTAAATATACCTCACTGTGGGGAAGGCACAGATAGCCTACCTGTCATGTTGATATGCTTCACTGTGGGGAAGGGCCACACATAGCCTACCTGTCATGTTGATATGCTTCACTGTGGGGAAGGGCCACACATAGCCTACCTGTCATGTTGATATGCTTCACTGTGGGGAAGGGCCACACATAGCCTACCTGTCATGTTGATATGCTTCACTGTGGGGAAGGGCCACACATAGCCTACTTGTCATGTTGATATGCTTCACTGTGGGGAAGGGCCACACATAGCCTACCTGTCATGTTGATATGCTTCACTGTGGGGAAGGGCCACACATAGCCCACCTGTCATGTTGATTTGCTTCACTGTGGGGAAGGGCCACATATAGCCTACCTGTCATGTTGATATGCTTCACTGTGGGGAAGGGCCACACATAGCCTACCTGTCATGTTGATATGCTTCACTGTGGGGAAGGGCCACACATAGCCTACCTGTCATGTTGATATGCTTCACTGTGGGGAAGGGCCACACATAGCCTACCTGTCATGTTGATATGCTTCACTGTGGGGAAGGGCCACACATAGCCTACCTGTCATGTTGATATGCTTCACTGTGGGGAAGGGCCACACATAGCCTACCTGTCATGTTGATATGCTTCACTGTGGGGAAGGGCCACACATAGCCTACCTGTCATGTTGATATGCTTCACTGTGGGGAAGGGCCACACATAGTCTACCTGTCATGTTGATATGCTTCACTGTGGGGAAGACACAGATAGCCTACCTGTCATGTTGATATACTTCACTGTGGGGAAGGGCCACACATAGCCTACCTGTCATGTTGATATGCTTCACTGTGGGGAAGGCACAGATAGCCTACCTGTCATGTTGATATACTTCACTGTGGGGAAGGCACAGATAGCCTACCTGTCATGTTGATATGCTTCACTGTGGGGAAGGCACAGATAGCCTACCTGTCATGTTGATATGCTTCACTGTGGGGAAGGGCCACACATAGTCTACCTGTCATGTAAATATACCTCACTGTGGGGAAGGCACAGATAGCCTACCTATCATGTTGATATGCTTCACTGTGGGGAAGGCACAGATAGCCTACCTGTCATGTTGATATGCTTCACTGTGGGGAAGGGCCACACATAGTCTACCTGTCATGTAAATATACCTCACTGTGGGGAAGGCACAGATAGCCTACCTATCATGTTGATATGCTTCACTGTGGGGAAGGCACAGATAGCCTACCTGTCATGTTGATATGCTTCACTGTGGGGAAGGGCCACACATAGTCTACCTGTCATGTAAATATACCTCACTGTGGGGAAGGCACAGATAGCCTACCTGTCATGTTGATATGCTTCACTGTGGGGAAGGGCCACACATAGCCTACCTGTCATGTTGATATGCTTCACTGTGGGGAAGGGCCACACATAGCCTACCTGTCATGTTGATATGCTTCACTGTGGGGAAGGGCCACACATAGCCTACCTGTCATGTTGATATGCTTCACTGTGGGGAAGGGCCACACATAGCCTACTTGTCATGTTGATATGCTTCACTGTGGGGAAGGGCCACACATAGCCTACCTGTCATGTTGATATGCTTCACTGTGGGGAAGGGCCACACATAGCCCACCTGTCATGTTGATTTGCTTCACTGTGGGGAAGGGCCACATATAGCCTACCTGTCATGTTGATATGCTTCACTGTGGGGAAGGGCCACACATAGCCTACCTGTCATGTTGATATGCTTCACTGTGGGGAAGGGCCACACATAGCCTACCTGTCATGTTGATATGCTTCACTGTGGGGAAGGGCCACACATAGCCTACCTGTCATGTTGATATGCTTCACTGTGGGGAAGGGCCACACATAGCCTACCTGTCATGTTGATATGCTTCACTGTGGGGAAGGGCCACACATAGCCTACCTGTCATGTTGATATGCTTCACTGTGGGGAAGGGCCACACATAGCCTACCTGTCATGTTGATATGCTTCACTGTGGGGAAGGGCCACACATAGTCTACCTGTCATGTTGATATGCTTCACTGTGGGGAAGACACAGATAGCCTACCTGTCATGTTGATATACTTCACTGTGGGGAAGGGCCACACATAGCCTACCTGTCATGTTGATATGCTTCACTGTGGGGAAGGCACAGATAGCCTACCTGTCATGTTGATATACTTCACTGTGGGGAAGGCACAGATAGCCTACCTGTCATGTTGATATGCTTCACTGTGGGGAAGGCACAGATAGCCTACCTGTCATGTTGATATGCTTCACTGTGGGGAAGGGCCACACATAGTCTACCTGTCATGTAAATATACCTCACTGTGGGGAAGGCACAGATAGCCTACCTATCATGTTGATATGCTTCACTGTGGGGAAAGCACAGATAGGCTACCTGTCATGTTGATATGCTTCACTGTGGGGAAGGGCCACACATAGCCTACCTGTCATGTTGATATGCTTCACTGTGGGGAAGGGCCACACATAGCCTACCTGTCATGTTGATATGCTTCACTGTGGGGAAGGGCCACACATAGCCTACCTGTCATGTTGATATGCTTCACTGTGGGGAAGGGCCACACATAGCCTACCTGTCATGTTGATATGCTTCACTGTGGGGAAGGGCCACACATAGCCCACCTGTCATGTTGATTTGCTTCACTGTGGGGAAGGGCCACATATAGCCTACCTGTCATGTTGATATGCTTCACTGTGGGGAAGGGCCACACATAGCCTACCTGTCATGTTGATATGCTTCACTGTGGGGAAGGGCCACACATAGCCTACCTGTCATGTTGATATGCTTCACTGTGGGGAAGGGCCACACATAGCCTACCTGTCATGTTGATATGCTTCACTGTGGGGAAGGGCCACACATAGCCTACCTGTCATGTTGATATGCTTCACTGTGGGGAAGGGCCACACATAGCCTACCTGTCATGTTGATATGCTTCACTGTGGGGAAGGGCCACACATAGCCTACCTGTCAACTTGATATGCTTCACTGTGGGGAAGGGCCACACATAGTCTACCTGTCATGTTGATATGCTTCACTGTGGGGAAGGCACAGATAGCCTACCTGTCATGTTGATATACTTCACTGTGGGGAAGGGCCACACATAGCCTACCTGTCATGTTGATATGCTTCACTGTGGGGAAGGCACAGATAGCCTACCTGTCATGTTGATATGCTTCACTGTGGGGAAGGCACACATAGCCTACCTGTCATGTTGATATGCTTCACTGTGGGGAAGGGCCACACATAGCCTACCTGTCATGTTGATATGCTTCACTGTGGGGAAGGGCCACACATAGCCTACCTGTCATGTTGATATGCTTCACTGTGGGGAAGGGCCACACATAGCCTACCTGTCATGTTGATATGCTTCACTGTGGGGAAGGGCCACACATAGTCTACCTGTCATGTTGATATGCTTCACTGTGGGGAAGGCACAGATAGCCAACCTGTCATGTTGATATACTTCACTGTGGGGAAGGGCCACACATAGCCTACCTGTCATGTTGATATGCTTCACTGTGGGGAAGGGCCACACATAGCCTACCTGTCATGTTGATATGCTTCACTGTGGGGAAGGGCCACACATAGCCTACCTGTCATGTTGATATGCTTCACTGTGGGGAAGGCACACATAGCCTACCTGTCATGTTGATATGCTTCACTGTGGGGAAGGGCCACACATAGCCTACCTGTCATGTTGATATGCTTCACTGTGGGGAAGGCACATAGCCTACCTGTCATGTTGATATGCTTCACTGTGGGGAAGGGCCACACATAGCCTACCTGTCATGTTGATATGCTTCACTGTGGGGAAGGCACAGATAGCCTACCTGTCATGTTGATATGCTTCACGGTGGGGAAGGGCCACACATAGCCTACCTGTCATGTTGATATACTTCACTGTGGGGAAGGCACACATAGCCCACCTGTCATGTTGATATGCTTCACTGTGGGCAAGGCACAGATAGTCTACCTGTCATGTTGATATGCTTCACTGTGGGGAAGGCACAGATAGCCTACCTGTCATGTTGATATACTTCACTGTGGGGAAGGCACAGATAGCCTACCTGTCATGTTGATATACTTCACTGTGGGGAAGGGCCACACATAGCCCACCTGTCATGTTGATATACTTCACTGTGGGGAAGGCACACATAGCCTACCTGTCATGTTGATATACTTCACTGTGGGGAAGGCACAGATAGCCTACCTGTCATGTTGATATGCTTCACTGTGGGGAAGGGCCACACATAGCCTACCTGTCATGTTGATATGCTTCACTGTGGGGAAGGGCCACACATAGTCTACCTGTCATGTAAATATACCTCACTGTGGGGAAGGCACAGATAGCCTACCTATCATGTTGATATGCTTCACTGTGGGGAAGGCACAGATAGGCTACCTGTCATGTTGATATGCTTCACTGTGGGGAAGGGCCACACATAGCCTACCTGTCATGTTGATATGCTTCACTGTGGGGAAGGGCCACACATAGCCTACCTGTCATGTTGATATGCTTCACTGTGGGGAAGGGCCACACATAGCCTACCTGTCATGTTGATATGCTTCACTGTGGGGAAGGGCCACACATAGCCCACCTGTCATGTTGATATGCTTCACTGTGGGGAAGGGCCACATATAGCCTACCTGTCATGTTGATATACTTCACTGTGGGGAAGGGCCACACATAGCCTACCTGTCATGTTGATATGCTTCACTGTGGGGAAGGGCCACACATAGCCCACCTGTCATGTTGATATACTTCACTGTGGGGAAGGCACAGATAGCCTACCTGTCATGTTGATATACTTCACTGTGGGGAAGGCACAGATAGCCTACCTGTCATGTTGATATTCTTCACTGTGGGGAAGGCACAGATAGCCTACCTGTCATGTTGATATGCTTCACTGTGGGGAAGGGCCACACATAGTCTACCTGTCATGTAAATATACCTCACTGTGGGGAAGGCACAGATAGCCTACCTATCATGTTGATATGCTTCACTGTGGGGAAAGCACAGATAGGCTACCTGTCATGTTGATATGCTTCACTGTGGGGAAGGGCCACACATAGCCTACCTGTCATGTTGATATGCTTCACTGTGGGGAAGGGCCACACATAGCCTACCTGTCATGTTGATATGCTTCACTGTGGGGAAGGGCCACACATAGCCTACCTGTCATGTTGATATGCTTCACTGTGGGGAAGGGCCACACATAGCCTACCTGTCATGTTGATATGCTTCACTGTGGGGAAGGGCCACACATAGCCTACCTGTCATGTTGATATGCTTCACTGTGGGGAAGGGCCACACATAGCCTACCTGTCATGTTGATATGCTTCACTGTGGGGAAGGGCCACACATAGCCTACCTGTCATGTTGATATGCTTCACTGTGGGGAAGGGCCACACATAGCCTACCTGTCATGTTGATATGCTTCACTGTGGGGAAGGGCCACACATAGCCTACCTGTCATGTTGATATACTTCACTGTGGGGAAGGGCCACACATAGCCTACCTGTCATGTTGATATGCTTCACTGTGGGGAAGGCACAGATAGCCTACCTGTCATGTTGATATGCTTCACTGTGGGGAAGGCACACATAGCCTACCTGTCATGTTGATATGCTTCACTGTGGGGAAGGGCCACACATAGCCTACCTGTCATGTTGATATGCTTCACTGTGGGGAAGGGCCACACATAGCCCACCTGTCATGTTGATATGCTTCACTGTGGGGAAGGGCCACATATAGCCTACCTGTCATGTTGATATACTTCACTGTGGGGAAGGGCCACACATAGCCTACCTGTCATGTTGATATGCTTCACTGTGGGGAAGGGCCACACATAGCCCACCTGTCATGTTGATATACTTCACTGTGGGGAAGGCACAGATAGCCTACCTGTCATGTTGATATACTTCACTGTGGGGAAGGCACAGATAGCCTACCTGTCATGTTGATATGCTTCACTGTGGGGAAGGCACAGATAGCCTACCTGTCATGTTGATATGCTTCACTGTGGGGAAGGGCCACACATAGTCTACCTGTCATGTAAATATACCTCACTGTGGGGAAGGCACAGATAGCCTACCTATCATGTTGATATGCTTCACTGTGGGGAAGGCACAGATAGGCTACCTGTCATGTTGATATGCTTCACTGTGGGGAAGGGCCACACATAGCCTACCTGTCATGTTGATATGCTTCACTGTGGGGAAGGGCCACACATAGCCTACCTGTCATGTTGATATGCTTCACTGTGGGGAAGGGCCACACATAGCCTACCTGTCATGTTGATATGCTTCACTGTGGGGAAGGGCCACACATAGACTACCTGTCATGTTGATATGCTTCACTGTGGGGAAGGGCCACACATAGCCTACCTGTCATGTTGATATGCTTCACTGTGGGGAAGGGCCACACATAGCCCACCTGTCATGTTGATTTGCTTCACTGTGGGGAAGGGCCACATATAGCCTACCTGTCATGTTGATATGCTTCACTGTGGGGAAGGGCCACACATAGCCTACCTGTCATGTTGATATGCTTCACTGTGGGGAAGGGCCACACATAGCCTACCTGTCATGTTGATATGCTTCACTGTGGGGAAGGGCCACACATAGTCTACCTGTCATGTTGATATGCTTCACTGTGGGGAAGGGCCACACATAGCCTACCTGTCATGTTGATATGCTTCACTGTGGGGAAGGGCCACACATAGCCTACCTGTCATGTTGATATGCTTCACTGTGGGGAAGGGCCACACATAGCCTACCTGTCATGTTGATATGCTTCACTGTGGGGAAGGGCCACACATAGCCTACCTGTCATGTTGATATGCTTCACTGTGGGGAAGGGCCACACATAGTCTACCTGTCATGTTGATATGCTTCACTGTGGGGAAGGCACAGATAGCCTACCTGTCATGTTGATATACTTCACTGTGGGGAAGGGCCACACATAGCCTACCTGTCATGTTGATATGCTTCACTGTGGGGAAGGCACAGATAGCCTACCTGTCATGTTGATATGCTTCACTGTGGGGAAGGCACACATAGCCTACCTGTCATGTTGATATGCTTCACTGTGGGGAAGGGCCACACATAGCCTACCTGTCATGTTGATATGCTTCACTGTGGGGAAGGGCCACACATAGCCTACCTGTCATGTTGATATGCTTCACTGTGGGGAAGGGCAACACATAGCCTACATGTCATGTTGATATGCTTCACTGTGGGGAAGGGCCACACATAGCCTACCTGTCATGTTGATATGCTTCACTGTGGGGAAGGCACAGATAGCCTACCTGTCATGTTGATATACTTCACTGTGGGGAAGGGCCACACATAGCCTACCTGTCATGTTGATATGCTTCACTGTGGGGAAGGGCCACACATAGCCTACCTGTCATGTTGATATGCTTCACTGTGGGGAAGGCACAGATAGCCTACCTGTCATGTTGATATGCTTCACTGTGGGGAAGGCACAGATAGCCTACCTGTCATGTTGATATACTTCACTGTGGGGAAGGCACAGATAGCCTACCTGTCATGTTGATATACTTCACTGTGGGGAAGGGCCACACATAGCCCACCTGTCATGTTGATATACTTCACTGTGGGGAAGGCACACATAGCCTACCTGTCATGTTGATATACTTCACTGTGGGGAAGGCACAGATAGCCTACCTGTCATGTTGATATGCTTCACTGTGGGGAAGGGCCACACATTATCTACCTGTCATGTAAATATACCTCACTGTGGGGAAGGCACAGATAGCCTACCTATCATGTTGATATGCTTCACTGTGGGGAAGGCACAGATAGGCTACCTGTCATGTTGATATGCTTCACTGTGGGGAAGGGCCACACATAGCCTACCTGTCATGTTGATATGCTTCA
This sequence comes from Salvelinus alpinus, assembly GCF_045679555.1. Classification (NCBI taxonomy): domain Eukaryota; kingdom Metazoa; phylum Chordata; class Actinopteri; order Salmoniformes; family Salmonidae; genus Salvelinus; species Salvelinus alpinus. The sequence continues at coordinate 79,370,898 of NC_092088.1, forward strand.
CTGTGGGGAAGGGCCACACATAGCCTACCTGTCATGTTGATATGCTTCACTGTGGGGAAGGGCCACACATAGCCTACCTGTCATGTTGATATGCTTCACTGTGGGGAAGGGCCACACATAGCCTACCTGTCATGTTGATATGCTTCACTGTGGGGAAGGGCCACACATAGCCTACCTGTCATGTTGATATGCTTCACTGTGGGGAAGGGCCACACATAGCCCACCTGTCATGTTGATTTGCTTCACTGTGGGGAAGGGCCACATATAGCCTACCTGTCATGTTGATATGCTTCACTGTGGGGAAGGGCCACACATAGCCTACCTGTCATGTTGATATGCTTCACTGTGGGGAAGGGCCACACATAGCCTACCTGTCATGTTGATATGCTTCACTGTGGGGAAGGGCCACACATAGCCTACCTGTCATGTTGATATGCTTCACTGTGGGGAAGGGCCACACATAGCCTACCTGTCATGTTGATATGCTTCACTGTGGGGAAGGGCCACACATAGCCTACCTGTCATGTTGATATGCTTCACTGTGGGGAAGGGCCACACATAGCCTACCTGTCATGTTGATATGCTTCACTGTGGGGAAGGGCCACACATAGTCTACCTGTCATGTTGATATGCTTCACTGTGGGGAAGGCACAGATAGCCTACCTGTCATGTTGATATACTTCACTGTGGGGAAGGGCCACACATAGCCTACCTGTCATGTTGATATGCTTCACTGTGGGGAAGGCACAGATAGCCTACCTGTCATGTTGATATGCTTCACTGTGGGGAAGGCACACATAGCCTACCTGTCATGTTGATATGCTTCACTGTGGGGAAGGGCCACACATAGCCTACCTGTCATGTTGATATGCTTCACTGTGGGGAAGGCACATAGCCTACCTGTCATGTTGATATGCTTCACTGTGGGGAAGGCACAGATAGCCTACCTGTCATGTTGATATGCTTCACTGTGGGGAAGGCACAGATAGCCTACCTGTCATGTTGATATGCTTCACTGTGGGGAAGGCACAGATAGCCTACCTGTCATGTTGATATGCTTCACTGTGGGGAAGGGCCACACATAGCCTACCTGTCATGTTGATATACTTCACTGTGGGGAAGGCACAGATAGCCTACCTGTCATGTTGATATACTTCACTGTGGGGAAGGCACAGATAGCCTACCTGTCATGTTGATATACTTCACTGTGGGGAAGGGCCACACATAGCCTACCTGTCATGTTGATATGCTTCACTGTGGGGAAGGCACAGATAGCCTACCTGTCATGTTGATATGCTTCACTGTGGGGAAGGCACACATAGCCTACCTGTCATGTTGATATGCTTCACTGTGGGGAAGGGCCACACATAGCCTACCTGTCATGTTGATATCCTTCACTGTGGGGAAGGGCCACACATAGCCCACCTGTCATGTTGATTTGCTTCACTGTGGGGAAGGGCCACATATAGCCTACCTGTCATGTTGATATGCTTCACTGTGGGGAAGGGCCACACATAGCCTACCTGTCATGTTGATATGCTTCACTGTGGGGAAGGGCCACACATAGCCTACCTGTCATGTTGATATGCTTCACTGTGGGGAAGGGCCACACATAGCCTACCTGTCATGTTGATATGCTTCACTGTGGGGAAGGGCCACACATAGCCTACCTGTCATGTTGATATGCTTCACTGTGGGGAAGGGCCACACATAGCCTACCTGTCATGTTGATATGCTTCACTGTGGGGAAGGGCCACACATAGTCTACCTGTCATGTTGATATGCTTCACTGTGGGGAAGGCACAGATAGCCTACCTGTCATGTTGATATACTTCACTGTGGGGAAGGGCCACACATAGCCTACCTGTCATGTTGATATGCTTCACTGTGGGGAAGGCACAGATAGCCTACCTGTCATGTTGATATGCTTCACTGTGGGGAAGGCACACATAGCCTACCTGTCATGTTGATATGCTTCACTGTGGGGAAGGGCCACACATAGCCTACCTGTCATGTTGATATGCTTCACTGTGGGGAAGGGCCACACATAGCCTACCTGTCATGTTGATATGCTTCACTGTGGGGAAGGGCAACACATAGCCTACATGTCATGTTGATATGCTTCACTGTGGGGAAGGGCCACACATAGCCTACCTGTCATGTTGATATGCTTCACTGTGGGGAAGGCACAGATAGCCTACCTGTCATGTTGATATACTTCACTGTGGGGAAGGGCCACACATAGCCTACCTGTCATGTTGATATGCTTCACTGTGGGGAAGGGCCACACATAGCCTACCTGTCATGTTGATATGCTTCACTGTGGGGAAGGCACAGATAGCCTACCTGTCATGTTGATATGCTTCACTGTGGGGAAGGCACAGATAGCCTACCTGTCATGTTGATATACTTCACTGTGGGGAAGGCACAGATAGCCTACCTGTCATGTTGATATACTTCACTGTGGGGAAGGGCCACACATAGCCCACCTGTCATGTTGATATACTTCACTGTGGGGAAGGCACACATAGCCTAACTGTCATGTTGATATACTTCACTGTGGGGAAGGCACAGATAGCCTACCTGTCATGTTGATATACTTCACTGTGGGGAAGGGCCACACATAGCCTACCTGTCATGTTGATATGCTTCACTGTGGGGAAGGGCCACACATTATCTACCTGTCATGTAAATATACCTCACTGTGGGGAAGGCACAGATAGCCTACCTATCATGTTGATATGCTTCACTGTGGGGAAGGCACAGATAGGCTACCTGTCATGTTGATATGCTTCACTGTGGGGAAGGGCCACACATAGCCTACCTGTCATGTTGATATGCTTCACTGTGGGGAAGGGCCACACATAGCCTACCTGTCATGTTGATATGCTTCACTGTGGGGAAGGGCCACACATAGCCTACCTGTCATGTTGATATGCTTCACTGTGGGGAAGGGCCACACATAGCCTACCTGTCATGTTGATATGCTTCACTGTGGGGAAGGGCCACACATAGCCTACCTGTCATGTTGATATGCTTCACTGTGGGGAAGGGCCACACATAGCCCACCTGTCATGTTGATTTGCTTCACTGTGGGGAAGGGCCACATATAGCCTACCTGTCATGTTGATATGCTTCACTGTGGGGAAGGGCCACACATAGCCTACCTGTCATGTTGATATGCTTCACTGTGGGGAAGGGCCACACATAGCCTACCTGTCATGTTGATATGCTTCACTGTGGGGAAGGGCCACACATAGCCTACCTGTCATGTTGATATGCTTCACTGTGGGGAAGGGCCACACATAGCCTACCTGTCATGTTGATATGCTTCACTGTGGGGAAGGGCCACACATAGCCTACCTGTCATGTTGATATGCTTCACTGTGGGGAAGGGCCACACATAGCCTACCTGTCATGTTGATATGCTTCACTGTGGGGAAGGGCCACACATAGTCTACCTGTCATGTTGATATGCTTCACTGTGGGGAAGGCACAGATAGCCTACCTGTCATGTTGATATACTTCACTGTGGGGAAGGGCCACACATAGCCTACCTGTCATGTTGATATGCTTCACTGTGGGGAAGGCACAGATAGCCTACCTGTCATGTTGATATGCTTCACTGTGGGGAAGGCACACATAGCCTACCTGTCATGTTGATATGCTTCACTGTGGGGAAGGGCCACACATAGCCTACCTGTCATGTTGATATGCTTCACTGTGGGGAAGGCACATAGCCTACCTGTCATGTTGATATGCTTCACTGTGGGGAAGGCACAGATAGCCTACCTGTCATGTTGATATGCTTCACTGTGGGGAAGGCACAGATAGCCTACCTGTCATGTTGATATGCTTCACTGTGGGGAAGGGCCACACATAGCCTACCTGTCATGTTGATATACTTCACTGTGGGGAAGGCACAGATAGCCTACCTGTCATGTTGATATACTTCACTGTGGGGAAGGCACAGATAGCCTACCTGTCATGTTGATATACTTCACTGTGGGCAAGGCACAGATAGTCTACCTGTCATGTTGATATGCTTCACTGTGGGGAAGGCACATATAGCCTACCTGTCATGTTGATATGCTTCACTGTGGGGAAGGGCCACACATAGCCTACCTGTCATGTTGATATACTTCACTGTGGGGAAGGCACACATAGCCCACCTGTCATGTTGATATGCTTCACTGTGGGCAAGGCACAGATAGTCTACCTGTCATGTTGATATGCTTCACTGTGGGGAAGGCACAGATAGCCTACCTGTCATGTTGATATACTTCACTGTGGGGAAGGCACAGATAGCCTACCTACCATGTTGATATACTTCACTGTGGGGAAGGGCCACACATAGCCCACCTGTCATGTTGATATACTTCACTGTGGGGAAGGCACACATAGCCTACCTGTCATGTTGATATACTTCACTGTGGGGAAGGCACAGATAGCCTACCTGTCATGTTGATATACTTCACTGTGGGGAAGGGCCACACATAGCCCACCTGTCATGTTGATATACTTCACTGTGGGGAAGGCACACATAGCCTACCTGTCATGTTGATATACTTCACTGTGGGGACGGCACAGATAGCCTACCTGTCATGTTGATATGCTTCACTGTGGGGAAGGCACATAGTCTACCTGTCATGTTGATATGCTTCACTGTGGGGAAGGCACAGATAGCCTACCTGTCATGTTGATATGCTTCACTGTGGGCAAGGAACAGATAGTCTACCTGTCATGTTGATATGCTTCACTGTGGGGAAGGCACAGATAGCCTACCTGTCATGTTGATATGCTTCACTGTGGGCAAGGCACATATAGCCTACCTGTCATGTTGATATGCTTCACTGTGGGGAAGGCACATATAGCCCACCTGTCATGTTGATATACTTCACTGTGGGGAAGGCACAGATAGCCTACCTGTCATGTTGATATGCTTCACTGTGGGGAAGGCACAGATAGCCTACCTGTCATGTTGATATGCTTCACTGTGGGGAAGGGCCACACATAGTCTACCTGTCATGTAAATATATCTCACTGTGGGGAAGGCACAGATAGTCTACCTGTCATGTTGATATGCTTCACTGTGGGGAAGGCACAGATAGCCTACCTGTCATGTTGATATACTTCACTGTGGGGAAGGCACAGATAGCCTACCTGTCATGTTGATATGCTTCACTGTGGGGAAGGCACAGATAGCCTACCTGTCATGTTGATATACTTCACTGTGGGGAAGGCACAGATAGCCTACCTGTCATGTTGATATGCTTCACTGTGGGGAAGGGCCACAAATAGTCTACCTGTCATGTAAATATATCTCACTGTGGGGAAGGCACAGATAGCCTACCTGTCATGTTGATATGCTTCACTGTGGGGAAGGCACAGATAGGCTACTTGTCATGTTGATATGCTTCACTGTGGGGAAGGGCCACACATAGCCTACCTGTCATGTTGATATGCTTCACTGTGGGGAAGGGCCACACATAGCCTACCTGTCATGTTGATATGCTTCACTGTGGGGAAGGCACAGATAGCCTACCTGTCATGTTGATATGCTTCACTGTGGGGAAGGCACACATAGCCTACCTGTCATGTTGATATGCTTCACTGTGGGGAAGGGCCACACATAGCCTACCTGTCATGTAAATATACTTCACTGTGGGGAAGGCAGAGATAGCCTACCTGTCATGTTGATATACTTCACTGTGGGGAAGGCACAGATAGCCTACCTGTCATGTTGATATGCTTCACTGTGGGGAAGGCACACATAGCCTACCTGTCATGTTGATATGCTTCACTGTGGGGAAGGCACAGATAGCCTACCTGTCATGTTGATATACTTCACTATGGGGAAGGTACAGATAGCCTACCTGTCATGTTGATATACTTCACTGTGGGGAAGGCACAGATAGCCTACCTGTCATGTTGATATACTTCACTGTGGGGAAGGCACAGATAGCCTACCTGTCATGTTGATATACTTCACTGTGGGGAAGGGCCACACATAGCCCACCTGTCATGTTGATATACTTCACTGTGGGGAAGGCACACATAGCCTACCTGTCATGTTGATATACTTCACTGTGGGGAAGGCACAGATAGCCTACCTGTCATGTTGATATACTTCACTGTGGGGAAGGGCCACACATAGCCTACCTGTCATGTTGATATGCTTCACTGTGGGGAAGGGCCACACATTATCTACCTGTCATGTAAATATACCTCACTGTGGGGAAGGCACAGATAGCCTACCTATCATGTTGATATGCTTCACTGTGGGGAAGGCACAGATAGGCTACCTGTCATGTTGATATGCTTCACTGTGGGGAAGGGCCACACATAGCCTACCTGTCATGTTGATATGCTTCACTGTGGGGAAGGGCCACACATAGCCTACCTGTCATGTTGATATGCTTCACTGTGGGGAAGGGCCACACATAGCCTACCTGTCATGTTGATATGCTTCACTGTGGGGAAGGGCCACACATAGCCTACCTGTCATGTTGATATGCTTCACTGTGGGGAAGGGCCACACATAGCCTACCTGTCATGTTGATATGCTTCACTGTGGGGAAGGGCCACACATAGCCCACCTGTCATGTTGATTTGCTTCACTGTGGGGAAGGGCCACATATAGCCTACCTGTCATGTTGATATGCTTCACTGTGGGGAAGGGCCACACATAGCCTACCTGTCATGTTGATATGCTTCACTGTGGGGAAGGGCCACACATAGTCTACCTGTCATGTTGATATGCTTCACTGTGGGGAAGGCACAGATCGGCTACCTGTCATGTTGATATGCTTCACTGTGGGGAAGGGCCACACATAGCCTACCTGTCATGTTGATATGCTTCACTGTGGGGAAGGGCCACACATAGCCTACCTGTCATGTTGATATGCTTCACTGTGGGGAAGGGCCACACATAGCCTACCTGTCATGTTGATATGCTTCACTGTGGGGAAGGGCCACACATAGCCTACCTGTCATGTTGATATGCTTCACTGTGGGGAAGGGCCACACATAGTCTACCTGTCATGTTGATATGCTTCACTGTGGGGAAGGGCCACACATAGTCTACCTGTCATGTTGATATGCTTCACTGTGGGGAAGGCACAGATAGCCTACCTGTCATGTTGATATACTTCACTGTGGGGAAGGGCCACACATAGCCTACCTGTCATGTTGATATGCTTCACTGTGGGGAAGGCACAGATAGCCTACCTGTCATGTTGATATGCTTCACTGTGGGGAAGGCACACATAGCCTACCTGTCATGTTGATATGCTTCACTGTGGGGAAGGCACATAGCCTACCTGTCATGTTGATATGCTTCACTGTGGGGAAGGCACAGATAGCCTACCTGTCATGTTGATATGCTTCACTGTGGGGAAGGCACAGATAGCCTACCTGTCATGTTGATATGCTTCACTGTGGGGAAGGGCCACACATAGCCTACCTGTCATGTTGATATACTTCACTGTGGGGAAGGCACAGATAGCCTACCTGTCATGTTGATATACTTCACTGTGGGGAAGGGCCACACATAGCCTACCTGTCATGTTGATATGCTTCACTGTGGGGAAGGCACAGATAGCCTACCTGTCATGTTGATATGCTTCACTGTGGGGAAGGCACACATAGCCTACCTGTCATGTTGATATGCTTCACTGTGGGGAAGGGCCACACATAGCCTACCTGTCATGTTGATATCCTTCACTGTGGGGAAGGGCCACACATAGCCCACCTGTCATGTTGATTTGCTTCACTGTGGGGAAGGGCCACATATAGCCTACCTGTCATGTTGATATGCTTCACTGTGGGGAAGGGCCACACATAGCCTACCTGTCATGTTGATATGCTTCACTGTGGGGAAGGGCCACACATAGCCTACCTGTCATGTTGATATGCTTCACTGTGGGGAAGGGCCACACATAGCCTACCTGTCATGTTGATATGCTTCACTGTGGGGAAGGGCCACACATAGCCTACCTGTCATGTTGATATGCTTCACTGTGGGGAAGGGCCACACATAGCCTACCTGTCATGTTGATATGCTTCACTGTGGGGAAGGGCCACACATAGTCTACCTGTCATGTTGATATGCTTCACTGTGGGGAAGGCACAGATAGCCTACCTGTCATGTTGATATACTTCACTGTGGGGAAGGGCCACACATAGCCTACCTGTCATGTTGATATGCTTCACTGTGGGGAAGGCACAGATAGCCTACCTGTCATGTTGATATGCTTCACTGTGGGGAAGGCACACATAGCCTACCTGTCATGTTGATATGCTTCACTGTGGGGAAGGGCCACACATAGCCTACCTGTCATGTTGATATGCTTCACTGTGGGGAAGGGCCACACATAGCCTACCTGTCATGTTGATATGCTTCACTGTGGGGAAGGGCAACACATAGCCTACATGTCATGTTGATATGCTTCACTGTGGGGAAGGGCCACACATAGCCTACCTGTCATGTTGATATGCTTCACTGTGGGGAAGGCACAGATAGCCTACCTGTCATGTTGATATACTTCACTGTGGGGAAGGGCCACACATAGCCTACCTGTCATGTTGATATGCTTCACTGTGGGGAAGGGCCACACATAGCCTACCTGTCATGTTGATATGCTTCACTGTGGGGAAGGCACAGATAGCCTACCTGTCATGTTGATATGCTTCACTGTGGGGAAGGCAAAGATAGCCTACCTGTCATGTTGATATACTTCACTGTGGGGAAGGCACAGATAGCCTACCTGTCATGTTGATATACTTCACTGTGGGGAAGGGCCACACATAGCCCACCTGTCATGTTGATATACTTCACTGTGGGGAAGGCACACATAGCCTACCTGTCATGTTGATATACTTCACTGTGGGGAAGGCACAGATAGCCTACCTGTCATGTTGATATACTTCACTGTGGGGAAGGGCCACACATAGCCTACCTGTCATGTTGATATGCTTCACTGTGGGGAAGGGCCACACATTATCTACCTGTCATGTAAATATACCTCACTGTGGGGAAGGCACAGATAGCCTACCTATCATGTTGATATGCTTCACTGTGGGGAAGGCACAGATAGGCTACCTGTCATGTTGATATGCTTCACTGTGGGGAAGGGCCACACATAGCCTACCTGTCATGTTGATATGCTTCACTGTGGGGAAGGGCCACACATAGCCTACCTGTCATGTTGATATGCTTCACTGTGGGGAAGGGCCACACATAGCCTACCTGTCATGTTGATATGCTTCACTGTGGGGAAGGGCCACACATAGCCTACCTGTCATGTTGATATGCTTCACTGTGGGGAAGGGCCACACATAGCCTACCTGTCATGTTGATATGCTTCACTGTGGGGAAGGGCCACACATAGCCCACCTGTCATGTTGATTTGCTTCACTGTGGGGAAGGGCCACATATAGCCTACCTGTCATGTTGATATGCTTCACTGTGGGGAAGGGCCACACATAGCCTACCTGTCATGTTGATATGCTTCACTGTGGGGAAGGGCCACACATAGCCTACCTGTCATGTTGATATGCTTCACTGTGGGGAAGGGCCACACATAGCCTACCTGTCATGTTGATATGCTTCACTGTGGGGAAGGGCCACACATAGCCTACCTGTCATGTTGATATGCTTCACTGTGGGGAAGGGCCACACATAGCCTACCTGTCATGTTGATATGCTTCACTGTGGGGAAGGGCCACACATAGCCTACCTGTCATGTTGATATGCTTCACTGTGGGGAAGGGCCACACATAGTCTACCTGTCATGTTGATATGCTTCACTGTGGGGAAGGCACAGATAGCCTACCTGTCATGTTGATATACTTCACTGTGGGGAAGGGCCACACATAGCCTACCTGTCATGTTGATATGCTTCACTGTGGGGAAGGGCCACACATAGCCTACCTGTCATGTTGATATGCTTCACTGTGGGGAAGGGCCACACATAGCCTACCTGTCATGTTGATATGCTTCACTGTGGGGAAGGGCCACACATAGTCTACCTGTCATGTTGATATGCTTCACTGTGGGGAAGGCACAGATAGCCTACCTGTCATGTTGATATACTTCACTGTGGGGAAGGGCCACACATAGCCTACCTGTCATGTTGATATGCTTCACTGTGGGGAAGGCACAGATAGCCTACTTGTCATGTTGATATGCTTCACTGTGGGGAAGGCACACATAGCCTACCTGTCATGTTGATATGCTTCACTGTGGGGAAGGGCCACACATAGCCTACCTGTCATGTTGATATGCTTCACTGTGGGGAAGGCACATAGCCTACCTGTCATGTTGATATGCTTCACTGTGGGGAAGGCACAGATAGCCTACCTGTCATGTTGATATGCTTCACTGTGGGGAAGGCACAGATAGCCTACCTGTCATGTTGATATGCTTCACTGTGGGGAAGGGCCACACATAGCCTACCTGTCATGTTGATATACTTCACTGTGGTGAAGGTACAGATAGCCTACCTGTCATGTTGATATACTTCACTGTGGGGAAGGCACAGATAGCCTACCTGTCATGTTGATATACTTCACTGTGGGCAAGGCACAGATAGTCTACCTGTCATGTTGATATGCTTCACTGTGGGGAAGGCACATATAGCCTACCTGTCATGTTGATATGCTTCACTGTGGGGAAGGGCCACACATAGCCTACCTGTCATGTTGATATACTTCACTGTGGGGAAGGCACACATAGCCCACCTGTCATGTTGATATGCTTCACTGTGGGCAAGGCACAGATAGTCTACCTGTCATGTTGATATGCTTCACTGTGGGGAAGGCACAGATAGCCTACCTGTCATGTTGATATACTTCACTGTGGGGAAGGCACAGATAGCCTACCTACCATGTTGATATACTTCACTGTGGGGAAGGGCCACACATAGCCCACCTGTCATGTTGATATACTTCACTGTGGGGAAGGCACACATAGCCTACCTGTCATGTTGATATACTTCACTGTGGGGAAGGCACAGATAGCCTACCTGTCATGTTGATATACTTCACTGTGGGGAAGGGCCACACATAGCCCACCTGTCATGTTGATATACTTCACTGTGGGGAAGGCACACATAGCCTACCTGTCATGTTGATATACTTCACTGTGGGGAAGGCACAGATAGCCTACCTGTCATGTTGATATGCTTCACTGTGGGGAAGGCACATAGTCTACCTGTCATGTTGATATGCTTCACTGTGGGGAAGGCACAGATAGCCTACCTGTCATGTTGATATGCTTCACTGTGGGCAAGGAACAGATAGTCTACCTGTCATGTTGATATGCTTCACTGTGGGGAAGGCACAGATAGCCTACCTGTCATGTTGATATGCTTCACTGTGGGCAAGGCACATATAGCCTACCTGTCATGTTGATATGCTTCACTGTGGGGAAGGCACATATAGCCCACCTGTCATGTTGATATACTTCACTGTGGGGAAGGCACAGATAGCCTACCTGTCATGTTGATATGCTTCACTGTGGGGAAGGCACAGATAGCCTACCTGTCATGTTGATATGCTTCACTGTGGGGAAGGGCCACACATAGTCTACCTGTCATGTAAATATATCTCACTGTGGGGAAGGCACAGATAGCCTACCTGTCATGTTGATATGCTTCACTGTGGGGAAGGCACAGATAGCCTACCTGTCATGTTGATATACTTCACTGTGGGGAAGGCACAGATAGCCTACCTGTCATGTTGATATGCTTCACTGTGGGGAAGGCACAGATAGCCTACCTGTCATGTTGATATACTTCACTGTGGGGAAGGCACAGATAGCCTACCTGTCATGTTGATATGCTTCACTGTGGGGAAGGGCCACAAATAGTCTACCTGTCATGTAAATATATCTCACTGTGGGGAAGGCACAGATAGCCTACCTGTCATGTTGATATGCTTCACTGTGGGGAAGGCACAGATAGGCTACTTGTCATGTTGATATGCTTCACTGTGGGGAAGGGCCACACATAGCCTACCTGTCATGTTGATATGCTTCACTGTGGGGAAGGGCCACACATAGCCTACCTGTCATGTTGATATGCTTCACTGTGGGGAAGGCACAGATAGCCTACCTGTCATGTTGATATGCTTCACTGTGGGGAAGGCACACATAGCCTACCTGTCATGTTGATATGCTTCACTGTGGGGAAGGGCCACACATAGCCTACCTGTCATGTAAATATACTTCACTGTGGGGAAGGCAGAGATAGCCTACCTGTCATGTTGATATACTTCACTGTGGGGAAGGCACAGATAGCCTACCTGTCATGTTGATATGCTTCACTGTGGGGAAGGCACACATAGCCTACCTGTCATGTTGATATGCTTCACTGTGGGGAAGGCACAGATAGCCTACCTGTCATGTTGATATACTTCACTATGGGGAAGGTACAGATAGCCTACCTGTCATGTTGATATACTTCACTGTGGGGAAGGCACAGATAGCCTACCTGTCATGTTGATATACTTCACTGTGGGGAAGGCACAGATAGCCTACCTGTCATGTTGATATACTTCACTGTGGGGAAGGGCCACACATAGCCCACCTGTCATGTTGATATACTTCACTGTGGGGAAGGCACACATAGCCTACCTGTCATGTTGATATACTTCACTGTGGGGAAGGCACAGATAGCCTACCTGTCATGTTGATATACTTCACTGTGGGGAAGGGCCACACATAGCCTACCTGTCATGTTGATATGCTTCACTGTGGGGAAGGGCCACACATTATCTACCTGTCATGTAAATATACCTCACTGTGGGGAAGGCACAGATAGCCTACCTATCATGTTGATATGCTTCACTGTGGGGAAGGCACAGATAGGCTACCTGTCATGTTGATATGCTTCACTGTGGGGAAGGGCCACACATAGCCTACCTGTCATGTTGATATGCTTCACTGTGGGGAAGGGCCACACATAGCCTACCTTTCATGTTGATATGCTTCACTGTGGGGAAGGGCCACACATAGCCTACCTGTCATGTTGATATGCTTCACTGTGGGGAAGGGCCACACATAGCCTACCTGTCATGTTGATATGCTTCACTGTGGGGAAGGGCCACACATAGCCTACCTGTCATGTTGATATGCTTCACTGTGGGGAAGGGCCACACATAGCCCACCTGTCATGTTGATTTGCTTCACTGTGGGGAAGGGCCACATATAGCCTACCTGTCATGTTGATATGCTTCACTGTGGGGAAGGGCCACACATAGCCTACCTGTCATGTTGATATGCTTCACTGTGGGGAAGGGCCACACATAGCCTACCTGTCATGTTGATATGCTTCACTGTGGGGAAGGGCCACACATAGCCTACCTGTCATGTTGATATGCTTCACTGTGGGGAAGGGCCACACATAGCCTACCTGTCATGTTGATATGCTTCACTGTGGGGAAGGGCCACACATAGCCTACCTGTCATGTTGATATGCTTCACTGTGGGGAAGGGCCACACATAGCCTACCTGTCATGTTGATATGCTTCACTGTGGGGAAGGGCCACACATAGTCTACCTGTCATGTTGATATGCTTCACTGTGGGGAAGGCACAGATAGCCTACCTGTCATGTTGATATACTTCACTGTGGGGAAGGGCCACACATAGCCTACCTGTCATGTTGATATGCTTCACTGTGGGGAAGGCACAGATAGCCTACCTGTCATGTTGATATGCTTCACTGTGGGGAAGGCACACATAGCCTACCTGTCATGTTGATATGCTTCACTGTGGGGAAGGGCCACACATAGCCTACCTGTCATGTTGATATGCTTCACTGTGGGGAAGGCACAGATAGCCTACCTGTCATGTTGATATGCTTCACTGTGGGGAAGGCACACATAGCCTACCTGTCATGTTGATATGCTTCACTGTGGGGAAGGGCCACACATAGCCTACCTGTCATGTAAATATACTTCACTGTGGGGAAGGCAGAGATAGCCTACCTGTCATGTTGATATACTTCACTGTGGGGAAGGCACAGATAGCCTACCTGTCATGTTGATATGCTTCACTGTGGGGAAGGCACACATAGCCTACCTGTCATGTTGATATGCTTCACTGTGGGGAAGGCACAGATAGCCTACCTGTCATGTTGATATACTTCACTATGGGGAAGGTACAGATAGCCTACCTGTCATGTTGATATACTTCACTGTGGGGAAGGCACAGATAGCCTACCTGTCATGTTGATATACTTCACTGTGGGGAAGGCACAGATAGCCTACCTGTCATGTTGATATACTTCACTGTGGGGAAGGGCCACACATAGCCCACCTGTCATGTTGATATACTTCACTGTGGGGAAGGCACACATAGCCTACCTGTCATGTTGATATACTTCACTGTGGGGAAGGCACAGATAGCCTACCTGTCATGTTGATATACTTCACTGTGGGGAAGGGCCACACATAGCCTACCTGTCATGTTGATATGCTTCACTGTGGGGAAGGGCCACACATTATCTACCTGTCATGTAAATATACCTCACTGTGGGGAAGGCACAGATAGCCTACCTATCATGTTGATATGCTTCACTGTGGGGAAGGCACAGATAGGCTACCTGTCATGTTGATATGCTTCACTGTGGGGAAGGGCCACACATAGCCTACCTGTCATGTTGATATGCTTCACTGTGGGGAAGGGCCACACATAGCCTACCTTTCATGTTGATATGCTTCACTGTGGGGAAGGGCCACACATAGCCTACCTGTCATGTTGATATGCTTCACTGTGGGGAAGGGCCACACATAGCCTACCTGTCATGTTGATATGCTTCACTGTGGGGAAGGGCCACACATAGCCTACCTGTCATGTTGATATGCTTCACTGTGGGGAAGGGCCACACATAGCCCACCTGTCATGTTGATTTGCTTCACTGTGGGGAAGGGCCACATATAGCCTACCTGTCATGTTGATATGCTTCACTGTGGGGAAGGGCCACACATAGCCTACCTGTCATGTTGATATGCTTCACTGTGGGGAAGGGCCACACATAGCCTACCTGTCATGTTGATATGCTTCACTGTGGGGAAGGGCCACACATAGCCTACCTGTCATGTTGATATGCTTCACTGTGGGGAAGGGCCACACATAGCCTACCTGTCATGTTGATATGCTTCACTGTGGGGAAGGGCCACACATAGCCTACCTGTCATGTTGATATGCTTCACTGTGGGGAAGGGCCACACATAGCCTACCTGTCATGTTGATATGCTTCACTGTGGGGAAGGGCCACACATAGTCTACCTGTCATGTTGATATGCTTCACTGTGGGGAAGGCACAGATAGCCTACCTGTCATGTTGATATACTTCACTGTGGGGAAGGGCCACACATAGCCTACCTGTCATGTTGATATGCTTCACTGTGGGGAAGGCACAGATAGCCTACCTGTCATGTTGATATGCTTCACTGTGGGGAAGGCACACATAGCCTACCTGTCATGTTGATATGCTTCACTGTGGGGAAGGGCCACACATAGCCTACCTGTCATGTTGATATGCTTCACTGTGGGGAAGGCACATAGCCTACCTGTCATGTTGATATGCTTCACTGTGGGGAAGGCACAGATAGCCTACCTGTCATGTTGATATGCTTCACTGTGGGGAAGGCACAGATAGCCTACCTGTCATGTTGATATGCTTCACTGTGGGGAAGGGCCACACATAGCCTACCTGTCATGTTGATATACTTCACTGTGGGGAAGGCACAGATAGCCTACCTGTCATGTTGATATACTTCACTGTGGGGAAGGCACAGATAGCCTACCTGTCATGTTGATATACTTCACTGTGGGCAAGGCACAGATAGTCTACCTGTCATGTTGATATGCTTCACTGTGGGGAAGGCACATATAGCCTACCTGTCATGTTGATATGCTTCACTGTGGGGAAGGGCCACACATAGCCTACCTGTCATGTTGATATACTTCACTGTGGGGAAGGCACACATAGCCCACCTGTCATGTTGATATGCTTCACTGTGGGCAAGGCACAGATAGTCTACCTGTCATGTTGATATGCTTCACTGTGGGGAAGGCACAGATAGCCTACCTGTCATGTTGATATACTTCACTGTGGGGAAGGCACAGATAGCCTACCTACCATGTTGATATACTTCACTGTGGGGAAGGGCCACACATAGCCCACCTGTCATGTTGATATACTTCACTGTGGGGAAGGCACACATAGCCTACCTGTCATGTTGATATACTTCACTGTGGGGAAGGCACAGATAGCCTACCTGTCATGTTGATATACTTCACTGTGGGGAAGGGCCACACATAGCCCACCTGTCATGTTGATATACTTCACTGTGGGGAAGGCACACATAGCCTACCTGTCATGTTGATATACTTCACTGTGGGGAAGGCACAGATAGCCTACCTGTCATGTTGATATGCTTCACTGTGGGGAAGGCACATAGTCTACCTGTCATGTTGATATGCTTCACTGTGGGGAAGGCACAGATAGCCTACCTGTCATGTTGATATACTTCACTGTGGGGAAGGCACAGATAGCCTACCTACCATGTTGATATACTTCACTGTGGGGAAGGGCCACACATAGCCCACCTGTCATGTTGATATACTTCACTGTGGGGAAGGCACACATAGCCTACCTGTCATGTTGATATACTTCACTGTGGGGAAGGCACAGATAGCCTACCTGTCATGTTGATATACTTCACTGTGGGGAAGGGCCACACATAGCCCACCTGTCATGTTGATATACTTCACTGTGGGGAAGGCACACATAGCCTACCTGTCATGTTGATATACTTCACTGTGGGGAAGGCACAGATAGCCTACCTGTCATGTTGATATGCTTCACTGTGGGGAAGGCACATAGTCTACCTGTCATGTTGATATGCTTCACTGTGGGGAAGGCACAGATAGCCTACCTGTCATGTTGATATGCTTCACTGTGGGCAAGGCACAGATAGTCTACCTGTCATGTTGATATGCTTCACTGTGGGGAAGGCACAGATAGCCTACCTGTCATGTTGATATGCTTCACTGTGGGCAAGGCACATATAGCCTACCTGTCATGTTGATATGCTTCACTGTGGGGAAGGCACATATAGCCCACCTGTCATGTTGATATACTTCACTGTGGGGAAGGCACAGATAGCCTACCTGTCATGTTGATATGCTTCACTGTGGGGAAGGCACAGATAGCCTACCTGTCATGTTGATATGCTTCACTGTGGGGAAGGGCCACACATAGTCTACCTGTCATGTAAATATATCTCACTGTGGGGAAGGCACAGATAGCCTACCTGTCATGTTGATATGCTTCACTGTGGGGAAGGCACAGATAGCCTACCTGTCATGTTGATATACTTCACTGTGGGGAAGGCACAGATAGCCTACCTGTCATGTTGATATGCTTCACTGTGGGGAAGGCACAGATAGCCTACCTGTCATGTTGATATACTTCACTGTGGGGAAGGCACAGATAGCCTACCTGTCATGTTGATATGCTTCACTGTGGGGAAGGGCCACAAATAGTCTACCTGTCATGTAAATATATCTCACTGTGGGGAAGGCACAGATAGCCTACCTGTCATGTTGATATGCTTCACTGTGGGGAAGGCACAGATAGGCTACTTGTCATGTTGATATGCTTCACTGTGGGGAAGGGCCACACATAGCCTACCTGTCATGTTGATATGCTTCACTGTGGGGAAGGGCCACACATAGCCTACCTGTCATGTTGATATGCTTCACTGTGGGGAAGGCACAGATAGCCTACCTGTCATGTTGATATGCTTCACTGTGGGGAAGGCACACATAGCCTACCTGTCATGTTGATATGCTTCACTGTGGGGAAGGGCCACACATAGCCTACCTGTCATGTAAATATACTTCACTGTGGGGAAGGCAGAGATAGCCTACCTGTCATGTTGATATACTTCACTGTGGGGAAGGCACAGATAGCCTACCTGTCATGTTGATATGCTTCACTGTGGGGAAGGCACACATAGCCTACCTGTCATGTTGATATGCTTCACTGTGGGGAAGGCACAGATAGTCTACCTGTCATGTTGATATACTTCACTATGGGGAAGGTACAGATAGCCTACCTGTCATGTTGATATACTTCACTGTGGGGAAGGCACAGATAGCCTACCTGTCATGTTGATATACTTCACTGTGGGGAAGGCACACATAGCCTACCTGTCATGTTGATATGATTCAGTTTGCTGCCATATGACTGGTTTCACATTTGTCTCCAGCGATCATAAGGTAAAAATAGATCTAAAACAATAGTCATTTGTATTTACAATCCACTTATGCAAAAGGATTACTCATTTACCTAGCTCTTATCAATAGCTCTTATCAATTTCTCAATTACAATGCATGGGGAATGGTGTTATTTCAATCGGGAAGCGACAGGTTGCTAGACCTTATTCAGAGTTCCCTCACACAAAAAGGTGGTTTAATTATCTGGGAATGAAGTCAAGGCCCATATCTGTGACCTGGCTGGCACATGCATTTACCCATGCTTAAGTTCAAGGTCAGAGAGAAAAGTGCATAAAAAGGGAATTAAAGGCATACCATTTTTATGTCTCTGCGACCAGTTTGAAGGAAGTTGCTAAGTAGCCCTAGCGCAATGACTGCTAGCATGCTAGCAGATACCATAGACTTCCAGTCATTCCATAAATGCTAGTATTATTGGTTCACAAAACTGCCTCTAACTTCCTTCCATTTACATATGCTTAACTCGGGTCTGAATTCCCCCATACTGATTAATTGACAAAAATGTGGGAATGTGATCATGCCTACAGACAGTTGATTTAAACATGATGCCTTTGACATCAGTAATGCAGTACGTAATATCAAGCTCTTTATGAATGATACCCTTTAGTAGGAATTATGATGCAACATTCACATAAAGCATCACCAACATTTGACTCTAGATAAGACCAAGCTAGAGCTGGGAGTCAATGTAAAAATATCAGTTTTAGTTTTTTAGGAAAGTGCTTTTTCCTAAAAACATCCTACAAGCAGCGGGGATGGTTTGCCAGTCCCTTGAAGACCTGATAGAGATCTCCAGCAGCACGTGAGACTGTAAAAGTCGGTCATGACCGTGTGAGCTAGAGGAAGCCCACGCCCTGCCCTCTGTGCTCGGTCTCACATCTCTGACCTCCATGGCAGCAGCTCGCTCCATGTGGTACTTCCATCTCCCCTGCTCTTGGGGGCTGTTCTCATGTGGTCCTCATCCTTGTCATTAAAACGTATTGACGTGAGGCCCCCTACCACTTCACCGTCCGACATACAGTAATTGCTCACCGTGGCATACACCCATTCACAATTCAACTACATGGAATGTTTTTTTGTGTGATCCTTAGTTGGTATGGGTACCATTATGTTAGTGTGGGGGTACAGAGAGGCCCTCTTGAGGCACTCAAAAATAAAGAATTATCTCAGGTGTATTTTTGTTCAGGCTCTCATGATCCTATAAAAAATCGCCCAATTTAGAAGAATCTAAAAGTAGGATTTAAAAACTGAAGATGTTGTAGCCTCATGTTTGGCTGACCTGTTGTTCCGGGTATTTCACAGAACCTTGTGGTGGTGGTGAGCAGCTGTAGTCACTTATGTGACAAAAATAGCTTATGCTGCAACAATGCAAGTTCTGTCCTTACACTGATCACACTACAGACCACAGTCGAAGGCAACTTTCCTTGACTTTCTGTTTTGTACGTTGAATGACATCCCCACCAGCCTGTCATTTTATCTTGCACTGTTTCATTCAGTTAGTTCACAGCGTTTCAGCAAGCCACAGCTGCAACTCATAGCCATGCCCTTGTATTCATTCAGACAAGGTTACCCAAAGAGTTTGGTGCACTTTTGAGAACTTTTCCCTGGAGATGCTCTGTGACTTTGATACAGTAGTAAGTCACGTGTGGGGCTGACATATGGTCACCAGGCCTGTGGAATGGAGGGTGGAGTAGGGAGTATAGAGGATCCTTCAGTCTTTTGACTGAAGTGAATACAGCATCAGTTAGATACAGTTGAGAGCCAGAAGTAGACGGCCAAAACGGCAGCATATGTCTTGAGGATTGGGTTTCAAATGCTTTGACTTTCTCCCTGGTCCTTTGTGTTGGGGCGCTCCTCTCCCCTTTGTGTCTCAGGTTGGCTGGAGTGACGGCAGTTGAATGAACAGAAATCAGACACGGCTGGGCTCAACGACACATCACACTAGAGTGTGCACAGCACAACTCTCTCTCTCTCTCTCTGGGCATGGCCTTCCTTGGGGAAATATACCTGAGGTCTATACCCCTGAGAGCCATACCTACATGAACATAACGGAAAACAACAGTAGATAGGCTTTGAATGATACTTTCCATTGGGAGAGACTTAACATGTCTTAAAGTAACTGCCCAGTGAAAATCATACTTTTAAAGTTCATCATCTGTTAACGCATACCCAAATAATATTGTTGACTCATCCTATGCATGTATTTGTGGCCAA
The DNA here is from genome assembly GCF_045679555.1 of Salvelinus alpinus. NCBI lineage: Eukaryota > Metazoa > Chordata > Actinopteri > Salmoniformes > Salmonidae > Salvelinus > Salvelinus alpinus. The sequence continues at coordinate 79,391,424 of NC_092088.1, forward strand.
ATCATACATTTGAGAAAAACACTCAAACCCCACCTCAAACTTGTATCTCAAACCGACCTTTTAAAAAATGCTTGCTTTTTCCTCATAGAACATGATGTCAACTCCCTGAGGAAGATGAGCTGGCCAATCAGCGGCCTAGAGGAAGATGAGCTGGCCAATCAGGGGTCTACTTGCATGAATATTTTAAAATACTATTATACGCCCACACCATTCTGTTGTTGGGGTACGCCTACACCATTCCAACACAGAAAAGCTGATTTTTAACATACTTAATTACCTTTTTTTTTAAAAAGGAAACCTACTTCACTCATATTGGAAGTAATTATAAGTCATAATTTGTAGAAATCTGGAAACACTGGGCAGTTACTTTCATATCACTAAATGTTAGATCATATTGAAAGCAGAATTATTTTGATGATTGAAATATAGATATTGACATCTCCTAAAAGCAGTTTGGGATTAAGACACATTTTGTTCTGCACAAAATTGTTAGGTTGTTACTTTACAAAAATGTTTATTGTCTTCAAAACCATTTTCACTGACAAAAGTTGCTCTAGGTAACATGCAGTAGCAAAGACATTCCTATGTACTAGAAACAGGAAATGTTTGTACACAGGGTTATTTCACTGAATGGCCCCATCACCCTGGCAACAGGATCACTCCATCAGTTCAGCCAACAGATGGTTGGTGTGCAACAAGCAGCATATGTTCCAATACGCACCGGCTATTGCTACAGATGGAGAGTGAGGAGGAGGCTGGCACTGAAACATAACCTGACATTTCCTCCTCATTTCGTGCTGCATTGTTATACTCCACAATGTGAGATTAGCCATAAGAGGTAAATAGCACTGGATGCAAATTAGTGACAGTCCATTGCATTTTCCTCCTTTAAGACAGAACCAAACTGGGTTTGACGACTGGCTGTATATCACTAGGATATACAGGATGGGAAAAAGGATGAATGGTTTGCTCATGCTGACTTATATGTGTATAGTTCTCTACTGGCAGGGTTTTATAGCTCTGTAACAAGGGGAGGGAGGGTTTCATGGTACAAATGTAGGATCTTCATTTGATCACCCTATTGCAGAACCTTCCTTGTAGTGTAAACTTGTAGTGTATTTGAGGCTTGAAAAGGCTTCTGAAGCTTGTAATTTCCACTTTGAAATTTCAGACTTGATTATCCCTTGGGAAAAATGTATCAACCACTACAAATAGGTCCATTCATTATAATCCATATAATTCACATTTCCTTTTGCTGCAGGATTATTTTCCAGCTGTAGCAAACTGGCTCAAATTAAGATCCTACATCTGTAGGGTGACTTTGGTCAAAGCAACAGGTGAGTTAGTTAACCAATTCCCATGGTTTGTTAAGAATGTCGTATTTTTTGTTTGTTTCTCGGTCACAATTTATGCACCACTGACAAAAATGTAATTCAATGGCAGTAGGGTATCCTGTAAAATGATTGTTGTCACATTAACATCAACTAAACCATGCTTAGTGCTGTCTGTCTGACAGTACAGAACTGTTAAAAGAGCTGGTTTCAAGGTCCTCACTGTTATTACTCAAGCTATTTCTTACTACACTTCATACTTATCTCATCATATAAACTACTGGAGCTACCGGTAATCCTTTTTGTTTTCAATAATGTCTCTAAATGGCCCTAGATTCCAAAAACAAAAAAGATAATACTGAAAGCTATGCGCTATAGCGTTGGCGAGGGCATGGTACTGTTTACTTGACATGCACAAAGGCAGACTAACACTCACACTCACCTCAACCCACTAAACACATACCAACATCCAGCCAGCACACTGCACGCACCCTCTGTTTGGTTAAGTTCTTTTTTTCTTCCTCTTTGGTTTTTAACTTAGTGGAAGTCCATGCACAAATACAGCATGAACAAATTTTTGGACCGGTTACACACTTTTTACAGAAAAGTGTCTATAGTTTCAGTTGTAAATATCCTGGGTATAGTTGCTCACTTTGGCATGTATGTAACTATTGTAGTATTGTACAGCAGTCCTATCCCAGAAGCTACTGTGTTTCGACTCAAGTTAAAGGCAGTCCTGAAGGGGCTTAATTATAGAAAACAGATTGGACATTCTATAATTATGATCATCACCACTATGAGTAAACATTTATTTTTACATGGTGATTGTTTATATTTACTAAACATAAACCCACAAAATGTTCAATTCAAGCCACAACTAACGGCTACTTGTAATCAACACCGTGATAATGACGAGAGTAGCCAACCAACTGCAGTAAAGGCCCATTCACAGTTTTTGGCACATGCTACTATCTTCACTATCCCCACCCCCCTCTCTTCCCACACCCAACCGCCAAAACACAAAGCCAAACTGAAAATAGCAGTGTGCAGGCTTTCATTTCTTTGGGTACGGCACAGTCTCGGGGCTCAGGGATGGTTGGCTGTGCCGCCGCGCCTGCAGGCCCCACCCATCCCTCTGTTCCACAGAGGAAACAGAGATGATAGTGTGCCAAGTCATCTGGTTCCTGTGGCAGAGACCTGCCGCTCTTCCCCTCCCCCTGCCTCTCCCCCAGCCTGCCACACAACAGACAACTTGCTCCCTGTTATGGTCATGAGGATGGGTGCGACCCGCCCCTGTCGCACAGTCAGCCACCGTAGCCCCCTCGCAGCACCTCCAGTTCTTGCCCACTTGGCCTTGACAACGACCACAACGACTCTGGGGCAGAGAGACTATATTTACCATTAGGGCACACGAAGCCATGCCACAATTAAATGGCTAATTGGGAACTGTGAAACTCAAAAGAGAAGTGTTGCTGCTGCAGCTCCCTTGCTTCTATCTAGGCTGCTTTTCAACTTACATACCACATATATGCTTCATTTAGCATTGTGTATGCGGGCCAGATTTAAAGACCTTGGTACCAAAGTTAATCTTAGTTTGTTGATTTCATGTTGAATTCACATTAGTTGACAACTCAACCAAATGTAAATAAAAACTAAACGTTGAATTGACGTCTGTGCGCAGTGGGAGGCAGTGCAGTAGTGCTCTAACCAGCATAGTTTCCCTTCATGGTGACTTCACAGGACTTTCATTGTATATTGTCTAAAAGCCCATCTATCTCAGTATCATACACAAACCCATGACATCATCATCACTGTATCAACAACCTGGCCCTTTTCTCATCTCTTCTTTCTGTAGAAATCAATGGGATCTCTTTCCTGCTCAATCTATATGTTGCTCTGCCGCCAAGTTCAAGTCATCTGTTTATGTAGCTTTGTTTTTCATTCCAGCATGTGTTCCATTTTCTGCAGATAAACGGAAAGAGCTGTGGTTTGACCACTTGAGCTATGGAACTTTCTCCATATCCTATTTCCGCTTTGGTCCATTTTTTACGACGTCCCGTTGGAAGAATGCTATACTGTATAACTTCACTGACAAAGTACAGGCATCAGTCCTCCTCTTTAGATGGATACAGATGATAAGAGGAACCACATACACCTGATGCAATAGGAACAAGATGAGGTGTTACCACACATTGATGAAGACCTTGCATGTGCTAGATAATCAGACCTAGCCCCTATTCTAAAAAGGTAACAATTTACTTTCACAGAATACTTAACCTTTTAAACTGGGCTATATGGATAGGGCTAAATTGAAATGTTTCTTACAAAAGAAATATGGAAAGAATATTCATAAAGATAATAGCAATTAAAAGTTAACCGTTTGGAGATTATGGGAAAATGATTAGACTAAAGGTGAGAACACAGTTCACCTGACACAAGACTGAATCCAAACATTACACTGTTGATTTGATGTGCATTTTATATTTACTGTACTATTCGCCGCATTTGTTGATAACGAAATACATTTAGTAACATAAGAATATTCCTGGAAAATGTGGGGTAGATAAGACCAAAGGCAAGTCAGTTAAGAACAAATTCTTATTTACAATGACGGCCTACCTCGTCCAAACCCAGACGACACTGGGCCAATTGTGCCCTGCCCAATGGGATTCCCAATCACGCCCAGTTGTGATACAGCCTGGAATCAAACCAGGGTCTGTAGTGATGCCTCTAGAACTGAGATACAGTGCCTTAGACTGCTGCGCCACTAGGGATGAGAGGACTAACTGGTGTCTCCAAGTGGCCACACACCTCTCCAATGTGCACAATTCCTAAGTAATTTCAATGCACTTTTATGACTCAGAGAGAGTCTTCAACTAAAAGGTGCTTTTTTTTAGCTCTCCTGGCTGTGCCGTTGAGGAACTAGAGCAAGCACACTTGTGGTTGTTTTGTTTGGAACACAGCCCTGCATCCCCGCCGTCACACAATTACTGTTGCTGTTAACGCAATCCAAAAACGGTCCATTATAAATCACAATCTGGGTCAGATGGGCATCATTTGAAAGTCTCTTCTTGTAACAGTCGTCGTATGTAGAAAGAGAGGAGGACCAAGATGCAGCGAGGTAAGTATCCATTTTAATAGAATACGTTAAACAAACAAACAAAATAACGATAAACGAGAATAACACGAAACGAAACAGTTCTGTCTGGTGCAGACACACAAAGACTGAAAATAACCACCCACAAAACCCAACAGAAAACAGGCTACCTAAATATGGTTCCCAATCAGGGACAACGATTGACAGCTGCCTCTGATTGAGAACCATATCAGGCCAAACACAGAAAACCAACACAGAAATAGAAAACATAGATTACCCACCCAACTCACGCCCTGACCACACTAAAACAAAGAAAATACAAAAGAACTAGGGTCAGAACGTGACAGTTCTATTGTCGACATGACTAGATAAGTTATAATATACGATACTACAGTGTTAGGCTTTCACAATGCAATTCAGGGAAACTGATCATCATTTTGGTGTGCATAGGGGTCATGAGTGCATTCAGGTGCTTCTGCTGCAGCAAATTTCCTTCACAACAGACAAACATTCTGTTCAGAACAACCGAGGGTATGTCGCCATGCCGTCTTGTAACTGTACATCAAACATGGTGATCATAAACGTTGACACTCTAGGTTATATGACATGAGTTTTATGATATGGAAATTACTGCTGCTGTACACACCTTTTCTATTCATATTCTGTCCATACTGTCTATACACACCATCCTATGTAACTACTGCTGTACACACCTTTTCTATTCATATTCTGTCCATACTGTCTATACACACCATTCTATATAACTACTGCTGTACACACCTTTTCTATTCATATTCTGTCCATACTGTCTATACACACCATCCTATATAACTACTGCTGTACACACCTTTTCTATTCATATTCTGTCCATACTGTCTATACACACCATCCTATGTAACTACTGCTGTACACACCTTTTCTATTCATATTCTGTCCATACTGTCTATACACACCATCCTATGTAACTACTGCTGTACACACCTTTTCTATTCATATTCTGTCCATACTGTCTATACACACCATCCTATGTAACTACTGCTGTACACACCTTTTCTATTCATATTCTGTCCATACTGTCTATACACACCATTCTATATAACTACTGCTGTACACACCTTTTCTATTCATATTCTGTCCATACTGTCTATACACACCATCCTATATAACTACTGCTGTACACACCTTTTCTATTCATATTCTGTCCATACTGTCTATACACACCATCCTATGTAACTACTGCTGTACACACCTTTTCTATTCATATTCTGTCCATACTGTCTATACACACCATCCTATGTAACTACTGCTGTACACACCTTTTCTATTCATATTCTGTCCATACTGTCTATACACACCATCCTATGTAACTACTGCTGTACACACCTTTTCTATTCATATTCTGTCCATACTGTCTATACACACCATCCTATGTAACTACTGCTGTACACACCTTTTCTATTCATATTCTGTCCATACTGTCTATACACACCATTCTATATAACTACTGCTGTACACACCTTTTCTATTCATATTCTGTCCATACTGTCTATACACACCATCCTATGTAACTACTGCTGTACACACCTTTTCTATTCATATTCTGTCCATACTGTCTATACACACCATTCTATATAACTACTGCTGTACACACCTTTTCTATTCATATTCTGTCCATACTGTCTATACACACCATTCTATATAACTACTGCTGTACACACCTTTTCTATTCATATTCTGTCCATACTGTCTATACACACCATTCTATATAACTACTGCTGTACACACCTTTTCTATTCATATTCTGTCCATACTGTCTATACACACCATCCTATATAACTACTGCTGTACACACCTTTTCTATTCATATTCTGTCCATACTGTCTATACACACCATTCTATATAACTACTGCTGTGCACACCTTTTCTGTTCATATACTGTCCATACTGTCTATTATATCTATATATATTTATATTCCGTCTCGTTCTGATATTTCCTAATTTCTTTCTTTCTTTCTGGATTAAGTGTGTATTGCATTTTTTTGTATTGCTAGGTATTACTGCACTGTTGCAGCTAGAACCACAAACATTAGGTATTACTGCACTGTTGCAGCTAGAAACACAAGCATTAGGTATTACTGCACTGTTGCAGCTACAAACACAAACATTAGGTATTACTGCACTGTTGCAGCTAGAAACACAAGCATTAGGTATTACTGCACTGTTGCAGCTAGAAACACAAGCATTAGGTATTACTGCACTGTTGCAGCTACAAACACAAGCATTAGGTATTACTGCACTGTTGCAGCTACAAACACACGCATTAGGTATTACTGCACTGTTGCAGCTAGAAACACAAGCATTAGGTATTACTGCACTGTTGCAGCTACAAACACAAGCATTAGGTATTACTGCACTGTTGCAGCTACAAACACACGCATTAGGTATTACTGCACTGTTGCAGCTACAAACACAAGCATTTCGCTGCACCTGCAATAACATCTGCAAATCTGTGTACGTGACCAATAAACTTTGATTTGATCTGAAATGTGAAGTGCACATTTGGACTCACGGCTGTTAGGCTTGCTTGTAAGACATCAACGCTGTATTTATTATAATCCTCAACGTCTCACCTTTCAAAATACATAGAGTCCTCTTAATTTACAGCATTTCCCTCACTCACACAACAAAAAATGTGCAAAAGTTGCCCAATAGCGGAAGGGATGGGGGAAACTTCTTGTCGCGCACGGTGCTCAAGCTCAGAACGGCTGTCAGTCAAAACCCATAAAGAGATGTGAAGAGGAGACCGTGAGCTCTGACATCATTATAGCATGTTACTGTACACTCACTGAGCTCTGATGTCATGTATTGCATGGGCTCCCGAGTGGCGCAGCGGTCTAAGTCACTGCATCTCAGTGCTAGAGGTGTCACTACAGACCCTGGTTTGATCCCGGGCTGTATCACAACCAGATGTGATTGGGAGTCCCATAGGGCGGTGCACAATTGGCCCAGCGTCGTCCGGGTTAGGGTAGGGTTTGGCAGGGGTAGGCCGTCATTGTAAAATAAGTATTTGTTCTTAACTGGCTTGCCAAGTTAAATAAAGGTAAAAAATATATACTTTTGTTTTACTATACAACCACTGCGTTCTGATGTAGGCATTTATCAGTGTCCAAATCTGCCATTTTCAACCCGTATCCGGTTACGAGTGTAAAGGGCTACAGAGTTAAATAAAGAACCTTATGGAGTCTATGACTCCAGTCAGGCAACATATATGACATTCCTCTAATCGCCATGACTTGTTTTATCATTCACATCATTATCATTAACAGATTTCTCTCATTCACAACTAGCCTAATTGAAACCAACAACTACCCACTCCCTTTTTCTGTCTGGAAAGCTTTCCATGTTTCAATGGGCTGACAGACAATTGTATGACATGTGTGTTTGGATTGGTTCCAAACCACAAGGTCTGAAAGATAAGAGATCATCAGGGACTAATACGGCCTGGGCTGAATATTCATCACTGGCCGTGTTGGCATGCACCTCAGACAGAAAGAGAAGAGCAGCATGTATTGTCACTGAGCCATACATGGCGTCCTTAGAGATAAAACTTTGGAACATAAACTAAACGTCCCTTTTCAGGACCCTGTCTTTCAAAGATAATCTGTAAAAATCCAAATAACTTCACATATCTTCATTGTAGAGGGTTTAAACACTGTTTCCCATGCTTGTTCAATGAACCATAAACAATTAATGAACATGCACCTGTGGAACGGTGGTTAAGACACTAACAGCTTACAGACGGTAGGCAATTAAGGTCACAGTTATGAAAACTTAGGACACGAAAGAGGCCTTTCTACTGACTCTGAAAAACACCAAAAGAAAGATGCCCAGGATCCCTGCTCGTCTGCGTGAACATGCCTTAGGCATGCTGCAAGGAGGCATGAGGACTGCAAATGTGGCCAGGGCAATAAATTGCAATGTCCGTACTGTGAGACGCCTAAGACAGCGCTACAGGGAGACAGGACGGACAGCTGACGTTCCTCGCAGTGGCAGGCCACGTGTAACAACACATGCACAGGATCGGAACATCGGAACATCACACCGGCGGGACAGGTACAGAAAGGCAACAACAACTGCCCGAGTTACACCAGGAACGCGCAATCCCTCCATCAGTGCTCAGACTGTCAGCAATAGGCTGAGAAAGGTTGTACTGAGGGCTTGTAGACCTGTTGTAAGGCAGATCCTCACCAGACATCGCCGGCAACAACGTCGCCTATGGGCACAAACCCACCGTCGCTGGACCAGACAGGACTGGCAAAAAGTGCTCTTCACTGACGAGTCGCGGTTTTGTCTCACCAGGGGTGATAGTCAGATTCACGTTTATCATCAAAGGAATGAGCGTTACACCGAGCCCTGTACTCTGGAGCTGTCACGTTCCCGACCTTATTTCCTTTGTTTTGTCTTTATTTAGTTGGTCAGGACGTGAGCTGGGTGGGTATAGTCTATGTTCTATGTTTCTAGGTTAGGTTTGTCTTATTGGCCTGATATGGTTCTCAATCAGAGGCAGGTGTTTTACGTTGTCTCTGATTGGGAACCATATTTAGATTGCCTGTTTTCACTATTGGTTTGTGGGTGATTGTTCCTGTTCGTGCGTTCATGTGTTCTATGTTCGCTAGTTCAGGACTGTAGCTTCGTTGGTTTTCGTCTGTTTATTGTTTTTGTTCGTATTGAAAAAGTATTCCAATAAATATGGAAACGTACCACGCTGCACTTTGGTCTTCCTCTCTTTCCACCGACGAAAGTCATTACAGAATCACCCACCACAAAAGGACCAAGCAGCGTGGTAACGGGCAGCAACAGCAGCAGCAGCAGCGGCCGAAATCTCAGGACTCCTGGACATGGGAGGAGATTTTAAACGGAGAAGGACCCTGGGCAGAGGCTGGGGAATATCGCCGCCCCAAAGCTGAGCTGGAGGGAGCGAAAGCTGAGCGGCGGCGATATGAGGAGGCAGCACGGCAGCGCGACAGGTACGAGAGGCAGCCCCAGATTTTTGGGGGGGGAGGCACACGGGGAGTGTGGCTAAGCCAGGTAGCAGACCTGAGCTCACTCCTCGTGCTTATTATAAGCAGCGCGTTACTGGTCAGGCACCGTGTTATGCGGTTAAGCGCACGGTATCGCCAGTGCGTGCCCATAGCCCGGTGCGCTATAGGGCAGCCCCTCGAAAGTGTCATGTGAGTGTGGGCATCCAGCCAGGGCGTGGTGTGCCTGCTCAGCGTGTCTGGTGTCCAGTACGCCGTTTCGGTCCAGGGTATCCTGCGCCGGCTCTGCGTGCTGGGTCTCCGGGGCGCTGGGAGGGTGCAGTGTGTCCTATGCCTGCGCTCCGCTCGTGCCGGGCAAATGTGGGAGTGGAGCCTAAGGAAGAGGTGCGTGTAGTAGGCACTAGATCTCCAGTGCTCACCCACAGCCCGGTTCAACCTGTGCCTGCACTCTGGAGGGTCCGGGCTAGAGTAGTATTCCAGCCTGGGGGAGTGGTGCCAAGGCTGCGCACCAGAGCTCCAGTGCTCCCCCACAGCCCGGTCCTTCAGGTGCCTCCTCCTAACACCAAGCCTCCTGTAGGTCTCCCCAGCCTGGTGGGGCCTGTGGCAGCCCCACGCACCAGGCTGTCTCTCCGTCTCCTCCCTACAGGTGTGCCCGTCTGCCCAGCGCCGCCTGCGCTGTCCATCTGCCCAGCGCCGTCTGAGCCGCCCGTCTGTCCTGAGCCGTCAGAGCCGCCCGTCTGTCCTGAGCCGTCAGAGCCGCCCGTCTGTCCTGAGCCGTCAGAGCCGCCCGTCTGTCCTGAGCCGTCAGAGTCGCCCGTCTGTCCTGAGCCGTCAGAGCCGCCCGTCTGTCCTGAGCCGCTAGAGCCGTCCGTCAGTCAGGAGCCGCTAGAGCCGTCCGTCAGTCAGGAGCCGCCAGAGCCGCCCGCCAGTCAGGAGCCGCCAGAGCCGCCCGCCAGCCAGGACCTGCCAGAGCCGTCAGTCAGCCAGGACCTGCCAAGCCGTCAGTCAGCCAGGACCTGCCAGAGCCGTCAATCAGCCAGGACCTGCCAGAGCCGTCAGTCAGCCAGGACCGGCCAGAGTCGTCAGTCAGCCAGGACCTGCCAGAGCCGTCAGTCAGCCAGGACCGGCCAGAGTCGTCAGTCAGCCAGGACCTGCCAGAGCCGCCAGCCAGCCAGGAGCTGCCAGAGCCGCCAGCCAGCCATGACCTGCCAGAGCCGTCAGTCAGTCCGGAGCTGCCCCTCAGTCCGTAGCTGCCCCTCAGTCCGGAGCTGCCCCTCAGTCCGGAGCTGCCCCTCCGTCCAGAGGCGCCCATCAGTCCAGTGAGGTTAATTTGGAGGGTCGCCGTTAAGAGGAGGCCACGGAAGCGGGGATTGACTATGGTGGTGTGGGGGCCACGTCCAGCGCCAGAGCCGCCACCATGGACAGATGCCCACCCAGACCCTCCCCTATAGGTTCAGGTTTTGCGGCCGGAGTCCGCACCTTGGGGGGGGGGGGGGGGGGGTACTGTCACGTTCCCGACCTTATTTCCTTTGTTTTGTCTTTATTTAGTTGGTCAGGACGTGAGCTGGGTGGGTATAGTCTATGTTCTATGTTTCTAGGTTAGGTTTGTCTTATTGGCCTGATATGGTTCTCAATCAGAGGCAGGTGTTTTACGTTGTCTCTGATTGGGAACCATATTTAGGTTGCCTGTTTTCACTATTGGTTTGTGGCTGATTGTTCCTGTTCGTGCGTTCATGTGTTCTATGTTCACTAGTTCAGGACTGTAGCTTCGTTGGTTTTCGTCTGTTTATTGTTTTTGTTCATATTGAAAAAGTATTCCAATAAATATGGAAACGTACCACGCTGCGCTTTGGTCCTCCTCTCTTTCCACCGACGAAAGTCATTACAGGAGCGGGATCGATTTGGAGGTGGAGGGTCCGTCATGGTCTGGGGCGGTGTGTCAGCATCATCGGACTGAGATTGTTGTCATTGCAGGCAATCTCAACGCTGTGCGTTACAGGGAAGACATCCATCTCCCTCATGTGGTACCCTTCCTGCAGGCTCATCCTGACATGACCCTCCAGCATGACAATGCCACCAGCCATACTGCTCGTTCTGTGCGTGATTTCCTGCAAGACAGGAATGTCAGTGTTCTGCTATGGCCAGCAAAGAGCCCGGATCTCAATCCCATTGAGCACGTCTGGGACCTGTTGGATCGGAGGGTGAGGGCTAGGGCCATTCCTCCCAGAAATGTCCGGGAACTTGCAGGTGCCTTGGTGGAAGAGTGGCGTAACATCTCACAGCAAGAACTGGCAAATCTGGTGCAGTCCATGAGGAGGAGATGCACTGCAGTACTTAATGCAGCTGGTGGCCACAGCAGATTCTGACTGTTACTTTTGATTTTAACCCCCACCTTTGTTCAGGGACACATAATTCCATTTCTGTTAGCCACATGTCTTGTTCAGTTTATGTCTCGGTTGTTGAATCTTGTTATGTTCAAACAAATATTTACACATGTTAAGATTGCTGAAAATAATCGCAGTTGACAGTGAGAGGACGTTTTTTTTTGTTGCTGAGTTTATTACCCATATGCTCTAATTAAACCCATTAGGATTATCAAGGCAAAGGGAGAAAAGCTTAACTGTTAACTATTTCAATGATTAGTATGTCCCTAATTATGTTTTTATTCTGGTTTGACCTCTGTGAACTTTGTCAGCACATTACTGATACATCTGTGCGTTGGGGAGAGGGCCAGGAACTGTGGTGAATTGTTAAGAATAAGGGGCCCTGCTTGGCACCCCATGCATGTCATCCCCCATCTCGGATAGACCCAAACATTCTCTCCCCACGGGCAGCCCACGGAGATCCAAGCGATGCTCGCTGCTTAGCTGCCTTCTCTATGGGAATGTGGCAGCATTCTAAACACTGATAATGGTAGTGGAGCATGGCAGGTGGTTTACATAACACTGATAATGGTAGTGGAGCATGGCAGGTGGTTTACATAGCACTGATAATGGTAGTGGAGCATGGCAGGTGGTTTCCATAACACTGATAATGGTAGTGGAGCATGGCAGGTGGTTTCCATAACACTGATAATGGTAGTGGAGCATGGCAGGTGGTTTCCATAACACTGATAATGGTAGTGGAGCATGGCAGGTGGTTTCCATAACACTGATAATGGTAGTGGAGCATGGCAGGTGGTTTCCATAACACTGATAATGGCAGTGGAGCATGGCAGGTGGTTTACATAGCATTGATAATGGTAGTGGAGCATGGCAGGTGGTTTCCATAACACTGATAATGGTAGTGGAGCATGGCAGGTGGTTTCCATAACACTGATAATGGCAGTGGAGCATGGCAGGTGGTTTCCATAACACTGATAATGGTAGTGGAGCATGGCAGGTGGTTTACATAACACTGATAATGGCAGTGGAGCATGGCAGGTGGTTTCCATAACACTGATAATGGTAGTGGAGCATGGCAGGTGGTTTCCATAACACTGATAATGGTAGTGGAGCATGGCAGGTGGTTTACATAGCACTGATAATGGTAGTGGAGCATGGCAGGTGGTTTCCATAACACTGATAATGGTAGTGGAGCATGGCAGGTGGTTTCCATAACACTGATAATGGTAGTGGAGCATGGCAGGTGGTTTCCATAGCACTGATAATGGTAGTGGAGCATGGCAGGTGGTTTACATAGCACTGATAATGGTAGTGGAGCATGGCAGGTGGTTTCCATAACACTGATAATGGTAGTGGAGCATGGCAGGTGGTTTCCATAACACTGATAATGGTAGTGGAGCATGGCAGGTGGTTTCCATAACACTGATAATGGTAGTGGAGCATGGCAGGTGGTTTCCATAACACTGATAATGGTAGTGGAGCATGGCAGGTGGTTTACATAGCACTGATAATGGTAGTGGAGCATGGCAGGTGGTTTCCATAACACTGATAATGGTAGTGGAGCATGGCAGGTGGTTTCCATAACACTGATAATGGCAGTGGAGCATGGCAGGTGGTTTCCATAACACTGATAAAGATAGTGGAGCATGGCAGGTGATTTCCATGGCATTCGATGTTCCCCTTGTTCAGAGCTTATGACTTTTTTCAAAATGATGACATACTCAATCACATCAGCATGAATAATAATTATGATAATGACATAGTAAATTACATAGGATCGTTTTTATATTTTAAAGTGACACTTTGAATAAATACGTCAACAAAGTCAAGTCAACTCTCACGTATATTTGGAGTTTGCTCTGATTCAGAGTAACTTAAGCCAAGGGAATTGTATCTGCTCCCTCAGGTCCTCTTTCACCTCTTACAATCCCTCACCTCCAACAGTTAAAAAAGAGAACCTACTCAACAAGAGCCCTTCTTCCTATCCGTGTGACCAATATCCTCTCCTATTGCAATCCTATTGAAACCAATGTCTCATATTGTTACTTTACAGGAGCTATATTTCTCCAATCCAACTGATAGTGAAGTTATGGTAAAACAAGTCAGTCTAATCTTAGACGTATCCCCTGTGTGTTGGGCTGGTCAACAACAGGACAATTCTGTAAGCGGGTCCAGACAAAGCATGATGGATGTAACACATTTCACTGGAGCGGAGGCCCTCCGCTGTCCCTTCAACACTGACTGTCAGGTGAAATCAGGATGGGGATTCTGCAATTCAAGGCAATTCTGAATGAATGAATGCAGCTTGCACATGTAACAGTATAAGAAATGTTAACACTCACCTAGGGGCCAGGTGGTATCTCACCTAGGGGTCAGGAGGTGTCTCACCTAGGGGGTCAGATGGTGTCTCACCTAGGGGGTCAGGTGGTGTCTCACCTAGGGGCCAGGTGGTATCTCACCTAGGGTCCAGGGGGTATCTCACCTAGGGGCCAGGTGTTGTCTAACCTAGGGGCCAGGTGTTGTCTCATCTAGGGGCCAGGTGGTGTCTCACCTAGGGGCCAGGTGGTGTCTCACCTAGGGGCCAGGTGTTGTCTCACCTAGGGGCCAGGTGGTGTCTGACCTAGGGGCCAGGTTGTATCTCACCTAGGGGCCAGGTGGTGTCTAGCCTACTGGCCAGGTGTTATTTCATCTAAGGGTCAGGTGTTGTCTCATCTAGGGGCCAGGTGGTATCTCACCTAGGGGCCAGGTGGTGTCTCAACCAAGGGGCCAGGTGTTGTCTCATCTAGGGGCCAGGTGGTATCTCACCTAGGGGCCAGGTGGTGTCTCACCAAGGGGCTAGGTGATGTCTCACCTAGGGGCCAGATGGTATCTCACCTAGGGTCCAGGGGGTATCTCACCTGCGGGGCCAAGTGGTGTCTCACCTAGGGGCCAGGTGGTATCTCAAATGGTGGCCAGGTGGTATCTCACCTGGGGGCCAGGTGGTGTCTCACCTAGGGGCCAGGTCATATCTCACCTGGTGGCCAGGTGGTATCTCACCTGGGGGACAGGTAGTGTCTCACCTAGGGGCCAGGTGGTGTCTCACCTAGGGGCCAGGTTGTGTCTCACCTAGGGGCCAGGTGGTATCTCACCTAGGGGCCAGGTGGTATCTCTGTCTGTTTGGAAGTCTTGATCTTGGTCTGTTATGCTCTGTGAAAAATAGAAGATATGAATAATTAAGAATGATATTATATGATTAATTATGAATGATAGGACTATCATGAAAATCATGCTTGCATACAAGTTTTAAAAAACAGTTAAGGTTTTGGTCAGCTGGTTGAAAGTCATACCAACAAAAGAATGGAATTAGGTTGCTACGGCTTTTTTGCTAGCTGGTTGGAATAAACCTCAATGGCACTCTGCCCTGGTTGAGACAGCATCCAGCAGCTAGTGGTCCAGACAGCAACCAGCAGCTAGTGGTCCAGACAGCAACCAGCAGCTAGTGGTCCAGACAGCAACCAGCAGCTAGTGGTCCAGACAGCAACCAGCAGCTAGTGGTCCAGACAGCAACCAGCAGCTAAAGGTCCAGACAGCAACCAGCAGCTAGTGGTCCAGACAGCAACCAGCAGCTAGTGGTCTGTCTGTAGCCTACCATGTACCTGTCCTCTGGGATCTCTGCTCTGGGGGTCTGTAGTGTTGAGGACGGGGACCATGCTGTCCTGACGGGCATCTGGTCTGGGGTCTTTAGTGTTGAGGATGGCGACCATGCTGTCCTGACGGGCATCTGGTCTGGGGTCTGTAGTGTTGAGGAGGGGGACCATGCTGTCCTGACCGGGATCTGGTCTGGGGTCTGTAGTGTTGAGGAGGGGGACCATGCTGTCCTAACAGGGATCTGGTCTGGGGTCTATAGTGTTGAGGAGGTGGACCATGCTGTCCTGACCGGGATCTGGTCTGGGGTCTGTAGTGTTGAGGAGGGGGACCATGCTGTCCTAACAGGGATCTGGTCTGGGGTCTGTAGTGTTGAGGAGGGGGACCATGCTGTCCTGACCGGGATCTGGTCTGAGGTCTGTAGTGTTGAGGAGGGGTGCTACCCTGACAGGGATCTGGTCTGGGGTCTGTAGTGTTGAGGAGGGGGACCATGCTGTACTGAAGGGGATCTGGTCTGGGGTCTATAGTGTTGAGGAGGGGTGCTGCCCTGACCGGGATCTGGTCTGGGGTCTGTAGTATTGAGGAGGGGGACCATGCTGTCCTAACAGGGATCTGTTCTGGGGTCTGTAGTGTTGAGGAGGTGGACCATGCTGTCCTGACGGGGATCTGTTCTGGGGTCTGTAGTATTGAGGAGGGGGACCATGCTGTCCTAACAGGGATCTGTTCTGGGGTCTGTAGTGTTGAGGAGGTGGACCATGCTGTCCTGACGGGGATCTGTTCTGGGGTCTGTAGTATTGAGGAAGGGGAACATGCTGTCCTGACGGGGATCTGGTCTGTGGTCTATAGTGTTGAGGAGGTGGACCATGCTGTCCTCATGGGGCGCCTCTTTCCTTCCCCGTGCTTCCCTGAGGACAATACCACAAAATATTTTTATGCTCTTTTATAATTATGAGGTCCAGACTCTTGGAATAAATATTTCACTGTGGAGATGAAACATTAAGAATCACTCCAAACACAAACCATGCAATTCTGTGCTCCGCAAAGCGCCACCACCATCTCCCCACAACCCTGGGGTAACCATTACTGGTTGAGTCTAAGACGTAAATTAAAGACATACCTTTTTATGTCTACATTTTTTATTTGCAGCGTATTCGATCTATAAACTCATGACAACTCTTGTATAACAAACAGAGACTTCGAGTAAACAATGACAAGGAGACAAAAAAAAGAAGAAAAGCCAGTTGTCAACATCTGCCTCACACAGGCATGCAGGTAGACACACGTGTACACACACTGACACAAGTACACACACATGTACATGTCACACACACACACACACACATACACACACGCACACGCACACACACACGCACACACACACACACACTCTGGTAGTTCTGTTTTTGTCTTGTTTTCACTAATGATTAGAGGGGCCTCAATATGTTATCAGGGGCCTCATTATGTTGTTAGGGACCTCGTTATGTTATTAGGGGCCTCAATATGTTATTGGGGGCCTCATTATGTTATTATGGACCTCTTTATGTTATTATGGGCTTCATTAAATTATTAGAGGCCTCATTGTGTTAATAACGGACTCTTTATGTTATTAGGGGCCTCCTTATGTTATTAGGGGCCTCATTACGTTATTATGGACCTCTTTATGTTATTATGGGCCTCATTATGTTATTATGGGCCTCATTATATTTATTATCATTATGTTATTATGGGCCTCATTATGTTATTAGGGGCCTTATTATGTTTTTAGGGGCACCATTGTGTTATAATGGGCCTCATTATGTTATTAGGGGCCTTATTATGTTATTAGGGGCCTCATTATGTTATTTGGGTCAAAATGTTTGTTTCACCTCAGAGGAACTCAATATTTTAGCAGCATAATACAATTATACCACAGTTAGTAAATATACCATAGTAAATCTGGTCTACATAATTGTGTTATGCTGCTAAAATATTGAGTTCCTCTAAGGTGAATCAAACATTTTGATCCTACTAACCATGATATATTTATTAACTATGGTATATTTACTAACTATGGTATATTTACTAACCATGGTATATTTATTAACTGTGGTATATTTACTAACTATGGTATATTTACTAATTGTGGTATATTTACTAACTGTTGTATATTTACTAACTGTGGTATATTTACTAACTATGGTACATTTACTAACTATGGTATATTTACTAACTGTGGTATATTTACTAACTGGTAAATTTACTAACCATGTCGGTTTTGGACAAGTTCCCATTCCCATCTATACTTCAACAGTTATTTTGAGTTATGATAGATTTTGTCTACAGAACTATTTGATACTTTCGAACTGAAGCTCCCTTTCCACACTCAATATATCATAGTATTTGTGGTCCACTGAAATAGGCTATCATACACTAATTCAAATACTGTGTGTGGACGAAGAGCAGACATTACAAATCATATCATAGTAGCAAAACCAGCAAAAGCTCTACAAAATGTAGGTCATACTTGACGTGTTGTTCAACGTCAAGAGAACAAACAGATGGAGAAAATGTTGCCTTCTATGTTCTTTTAATCTCTATAGAGAACCACAGGAAGCAGGATGCAAGTTGAAAGCAGTAGGGTTGAGGCCTTTGTAACAGACTAGTTCTAGGACGTTATAATTTGGTTGTCTTGTTATGTTACTTAATATAGATCACGTCGTATAAAAATAAACCCAGAATTATTCTTGTTATGACAAAGTATCTTGAGGAGCCAAAAGTATCTACCACTGGAACTTTTTCAATGGATTGGAGCCCAGATGGATCATATTATAGACTGTAGAGACTACTGGGTATTGTTCCCCCTCAAGGGGCACCAACAGTCCCGCATGGTACAGTACACATTCTCTCTCAATCATCATTATTTCCTTTATTCAGAACATATGGATAATAATAATAGGCTGTCTCTATTTGAGCGTGGCAAAGAGTAGCGATGTCTTTGCCTCAGGAATCACATAACTTTGGGGAAGATACTTTGTTAAGTATTTGTTGCCATGGCCTTTTGAACACTAGCCTAAACAAATAGTATAGGCAGATATAAAAATATTTAGTAAATAGATTGAACGGATGGACTCTGTTTCATCTCACTAATAGACTCTGTGTTTGTGTAAATACAGTATGTGTGCCATGTTCACCGACACTGGGACGTCAACATGTTTCATTAGTGAGATGAATGTGTCTCACCGGGCTGTGTTGTCCGTGGTCTGGCCTGGATGGTCTGGACTAGATGGTCTGGACTAGATGGTCTGGTCTGGATGGTCTGTACTGGACTAGATGGTCTGTACTGGACTAGATGGTCTGGTCTGGATGGTCTGGACTAGATAGTCTGTGATAGATGATCTGGACTGGATGGTCTGGCCTAGATGGTCTGGACTAGATGGTCTGGACTAGATGGTCTGGCCTAGATGGTTTGGACTAGATGGTCTGGCCTAGATGGTATGTACTGGACCAGATGGTCTGGACTGAATGGTCTGGACTGGATGGTCTGGACTGGATGGTCTGGACTAGATGGTCTGGACTAGATGATCTAGACTAGATAGTCGAGACTGGATCCTCTGGACTAGATTATCTGGACTAGATGGTCTGTACTATATGGTCTGGACTGGATGGTCTGTACTAGATGGTATGGACTGGATGGTCTGGCCTGGATGATCTGGACTGGATGGTCTGGCCTAGATGGTCTGGACTAGATGGTCTGGCCTAGATGGTCTGGACTAGATGGTCTGGCCTAGATGGTCTGAACTAGATGGTCTGTGCTAGATGATCTGGACTGGATGGTCTGGACTAGATGGTCTGGCCTAGATGGTCTGAACTAGATGGTCTGTGCTAGATGATCTGGACTGGATGGTCTGGACTAGATGGTCTGGACTAGATGGTCTGGACTAGATGGTCTGGCCTAGATGGTCTGGACTAGATGTTCTGGACTAGATGGTCTGGCCACGCCAGCTGCAGGTTCCCAAGACCAGCTCTCTGAGGGAATGGAACAGGAACACCCAGGGGGTCTAGACAAGAGGATGAGCCAAGATACAGTAAGAGAAACACTCCCCCCTAGAGTGTACACCCAAGGTAGGGCTTCCCTTGCAATATATTAACTTCTATTTGTTTCCAATAGAGAACTTTGGAGCCACAATGCCTGGACGTTGCTTTTAGAGCCTCATCTTGAAAATCAAATTGGGGAAAGACTGACTCAAGTTAGAGGAGCCAGCCACCACAGTTACAGTAGCTAATAGCTATAATAAATCCTACTACCACTGTTACAGTAGCTAATAGCTATAATCAATCGTACTACCACTGTTACAGTAGCTAATAGCTATAATCAATCTTACTACCACTGTTACAGTAGCTAATAGCTATAATAAACCCTACTACCACAGTTTAATTTTTTTTTTTTACATTTTATTTAACTAGGCAAGTTAGTTAAGAACAAATTCTTATTTACAATGACGGGCTACCCCGGCCAAACCCTAACGACGCTGTGCCAATTGTGCGTTGCCCTATGGGACTCCCAATTACGGCGGGTTGTGATACAGCCTGGAATCGAACCAGGATCTTTAGTGACGCCTCTAGCACTGAGATGCAGTACCTTAGACCGCTGCGCCACTCGGGAGCCCTGTTACATTAGCTAATAGCTAGAATCAATCCTTCTAGCACTGTTACAGTAGTTAATAGCTATAATCAATCCTACCAACAGTTATAGTAGCTAATAGCTATAATCAATTCTACTACCAGTGTTTCCACTTACTCACATTGCCCTCCAGCAGCTCCCCCTGTGGCCTCCATGAGTGACCCAGCAGGTACTCTGAGTGGAAGAGCAGGCCGTCAAAGGTGTTCAGGGCACCAGCTGCTACATGGGGAAGGGGCAGCCGCAAGCGCTCTTGGCAGCCGCCAGGTGGGTCAGCCCTTGAACAAACAGAGCCCAGCTCAACCGCTCGGGGCTCCACATGAGAGACCTGCAGAGAAGATAGAAATGGAATGAACAGAGCTGACATGATTCTCTATTCTACATGACATACAATTATATTTGTTCGACACCAAATGTTTCTATGGAAATGTTCTGTAATGTATGGTCCTAACTGTATGGCATGATGACAATAGAAGAGTATGTGCTATAGCACATACAGCATGGAACCAGGCTAGTTACAGTAAATAAACTCTGTCCCAGAGAGTTGATCTGCAGCAGCACAGAGAGAGGAGAGTCAGGGGTCGCAGCAGGACAGGAGTGGTAGCTAGCTAGCCAACAGGCAGATGTCCCCTGTATTTACCCTCAGGTCTCACCTGGGCCCTCAGCCCATAGGAGATAAAATAGGGCTGATTAGGCCCTGTCAAACACATGGGCCCAGAGACCTGCCTGCCACCTGCTCCCCACTCAACCACAGCTTCAGCTAAAGCAAAGAGAGAAGAGAGATCAAGTTAAAGAGGCTGCAGCCAGCAGCAGGCGCCTTCCAGGCACACCGCCCCTAAACAAAGCACTCATCTCACATTTAAACACACATACAGGCAAGCAAGGGAAGCAACTACTTTGGGGCTAATTCAAAACGGAGTATCTCTGAGCATGCACAAGTAGTAATTTGACAATGTGTGGCTACACTTGTCCTGTTCATTGGTTGAAAGTGGCAGTTCAAAGTAGGAAACACATACTTGTGTGTGGGATCCCTGGCCAATTAGCATACCAGTTACAATTTTCATTTTTCTAAACATAGTCAGGCCTCCTTTCCATAATTTGTTGTGTTTTTCTCGAAACCAGAATGCTAATCTCCAGCCATGGAGCCACCCTCAATGAAGAAGGTATACGTTAGGAAGGCCCACGTCTTTAAGTACAGGAGTGCAGCTGTCCCCACAGTAGCTTCACCAAAGCATAAACATTCAAATCTTGTCCAACCAGGTGCCTGAGACAGTTGATACCCCTGGGGGCAACCCTCTGTGTTTTGGACAACCGTCTCCCCGTCCATTACACAACGGAGGATCTTACCAGTGAGAAACAGGTCTCTTTGAAACAGCACCACAATTCCCATTCTGCTGAACAAGCTTAGATGATCAGTGGCTCATGACTAGGGTTCCAAAATTCCGGTAACATTCAATAAAATCCCGGTTGGTGAGTTCCCAAAATCAGGAATGAATAAGCAGGAAATCCGGTACCCTCCAACCAGGATTTCTGGAAAACCAGGGAATTTATTGAAAGTTCCATGAATTTTGCAACCCTACTCACAACACTAGTAGGAACTAGGACTGGTCTAATCTGTAGTCCTTGCCATTGAATAAAAAGGTTTATTTGTGTGTGTGGATGGCTGAATGCTGGCTCCCAGCAGCTCCCTGATGCAGTGGCATCCCCTGATCCACAGCCCTAGGCTTAATGGACATTCCCCCAGTATGAGAAAGCACTGCAGGGGGAGAGAGATTAGAGAGAGGGGGAGGGGGGCGAGAGAGAGAGAGAGAGAAAAAAAAGCATCAGACTGCCCCTGGAGAGTCTCCTGCCATCTGTCTCCCCCTTCTCCTCTCTCTACCCCTCCCCTCCCCTGGCTTTCTGAGATTTCAGGCAGATGTGACAATATCCTTCCTGATGGGATGCAACAATGGCGTGGGGCAACAGGTGCGTGTGGAGCCCTGGAGTAGGAGGCAGACACAAGTCTACACACACTCTAATCTGTCCAGCAGCAGGCTGTCACCACCCCGCCCGCCCTCCCGCCCAGCCTCTCTCTCTCTCTCTCTCTCTCTCTCTCTCTCTCTCTCTCTCTCTCTCTCTCTCTCTCTCTCTCTCTCTCTCTCTCTCTCTCTCTCTCTCTCTCTCTCTCTCTCTCTCTCTCTCTCTCTCTCTCTCTCTCTCTCTCTCTCTCTCTCTCTCCCTCTCTCTCTCACACACACACACTTACACACACACTTGTACACACTTGTACACACACACTTTCATAATAACCTCCTCCTGCCCACCCATTCAACACCTGCTGCTACTGTGCACTCACTAAACAGAAATCTCCCCAACACAAACAATTCTTATTACCTCATATATTCTGGGATCTAGGGTTACACTAGCTGGAGTTTACTGAAGTTAGTTGTTACAGTAGCTGGAGTTTACTGAAGTTAGTTGTTACAGTAGATGGAGTTTACTGAAGTTAGCTGTTACACTAGCTGGAGTTCACTGAAGTTAGCTGTTACACTAGATGGAGTTCACTGAAGTTAGCTGTTACACTAGATGGAGTTCACTGAAGTTAGCTGTTACACTAGCTGGAGTTTACTGAAGTTGTTATATAAACAAACACACACAAAAACCGTTCGATGATTACAACAAACATAACTTTTAAAATAAGAGAAAAACGACCGCAAAGTAATATGTACAAATAGTTACGATGCTAGGCTAACTGATACTTCTCCATAGTTAGGATGCTAGGCTAACTGATACTTCTCCATGGTTAGGATGCTAGGCTAACTGATACTTCTCCATAGTTAGGATGCTAGGCTAACTGATACTTCTCCATAGTTAGGATGCTAGGCTAACTTATACCTCTCCATAATTAGGATACCAAAAAAGTGTTACACACTCTTGGCATTCTCTAAACCAGCTTCACCTGGAATGCTTTTCCAACATTCTTGAAGGAGTACCCAGATCTGGGCACCCGAGTGGCGCAGTGGTCTAAGGCACTGCATCTCAGTGTTAC
This sequence comes from Salvelinus alpinus, assembly GCF_045679555.1. Classification (NCBI taxonomy): domain Eukaryota; kingdom Metazoa; phylum Chordata; class Actinopteri; order Salmoniformes; family Salmonidae; genus Salvelinus; species Salvelinus alpinus. The sequence goes on from NC_092088.1 coordinate 79,414,584, forward strand.
AGGTGTCACTACAGACCGTAGTTAAATTCTAGGCTGTATCACAACCGGTTGTGATTGGGAGTCCCATAGGGCGGCGCAAAATTGGCCCAGCGTCGTCCGGGTTTGGCTGTCATTGTAAATAAGAATTTGTTCTTAACTGACTTTCCTAGTTAAATAAAGGTTTAAATACATATATTTATCACCTGTTGGCTGCTTTTCCTTCACTCTGCGGTCCAACTCATCCAAACCATCAATTGGGTTGAGGTTGGGTGATTGTGGAGGCTGATGCAGCACTCCATTATTCTACTTATTGGTCAAATATCCCTTACATAGTCTGGAGGTGTGTTGGGTCATTGTCCTGTTGAAAAACAAATGATAGTCTCACTAAGCGCAAACCAGATAGGATGGCGTATCACTGCAGAATGCTGTGGTAGCCATGCTGGTTGTGTGCCTTGAATTCTAAATAAATCACTGACAGTGTCATCAGCAAAGCACCATCACACCTCCTCCTCCATGCTTCACGGTGGGAACCACACATGCGGAGATCATCCGTCACCTACTCTGCGTCTCAGAAAGACACGGCGGTTGGAACCAAAAATCTCAATTTTGGACTCATCAGACGAAAGGACAGATTTCCACCAGTCTGATGTCCATTGCTCGTGTTTCTTGGCCCAAGCAAGTCTCTTCTTATTATTGGTGTCCTTTAGTAGTGGTTTCTTTGCAGTAATTTGACCATGAAGGCCTGATTCACACAGTCTCCTCTGAACAGTTGATGTTGAGATGTGTCTGTTACTTGAACTCTGTGAAGCATTTATCTGGGCTGCAATTTCTGAGGCTGGTAACTCTAATGAACATATCCTCTGCAGCAGAGGTAACTCTGGGTCTTCCTTCTCTTGTGGCGGTCCTCATGAGAGCCAGTTTCATCATAGCGCTTGATGGTTTTTGAGACTGCACTTGAAGAAACTTTCAAAGTTCTTGAAATTTCCGGATTGACTGACCTTCATGTCTTAAAGAAATGATGGACTGTCATTTCTCTTTGCTTATTTGAGCTTTTCTTGCCATAATATGGACTTGGTCTTTTTCCAAATAGGTCTATCTTCTGTATACCACCCCTACATTGTCACAACACAACTGATTGGCTCAAAGGCATTAAGAAGGAAAGAAATACCACAAATGTACTTTTAACAAGACACACCTGTTAACTGAAATGCATTCCAGGGGACTAGCTGGGTGGCTCCTTTGAAGAATCTCAAATATATTTGTATTTGTTTAACACTTTTTTGGTTACTACATGATTCCAGATGTGTTATTTCCCAGTTTTGATGTCTTCACTATTATTCTACAATGTAGAACATTGTAAAAATAAATAAAAACCCTGGAAGGAGTATGTGTGTCCAACCTTTTGACTGGTACTGTTTATGGCAGAGGCTCAATCAAGGTAGCTGTCTTGACTATTTTCTTATGTCATTCTCGCTGGCACCAAATGTTTAAAAAGTTTGATAGGGGACAGAAAGCGGTCGGACCATAAAATAATTGGCATATACATTACTCTTATAGAATTTCCACGTTGGCGAGGATATTGGAAATTAAATCAAAGCCCTTTGGAAATACCTGGATTTCTGTATAAATTAGTCATACAATTTGATCTGATCTTCATCTAGGTCACAACAATAGACAAACACAGTCTGCGTAAACTAAAAACACACAAACAATTATACGTTTTCATGTCTTTATTGAACACACCGTGTAAACATTCACAGTGCAGGGTGGGAAAAGTATGTAAACCCTTGGATTTAATAACTGGTTGACCCTCCGTTGGAAGCAATAACCTCAACCAAATGTTTTCTGTAGTTGCGGATCAGACCAGCAAAACGGTCAGGAGGAATTTTGGACCATTCCTCTTTACAAAACGGTTTCAGTTCAGCAAAATTCTTGGGATATCTGGTGTGAACTGCTCTCTTGAGGTCATACCACAGTATCTCAATCGGGTTGAGGTCAGGACTCTGACTGGAATTTTCTTCTGTTGAAGCCATTTTGTTGTTGATTTATTTCTGTGTTTTGGGTCGTTGTCCTGTTGCGTCGGCCAACTTCTGTTGAGCTTCAATTGGTGGACAGATAGCCTAACATTCCCCTGCAAAATGTCTTGATAAACTTGTGAATTTATTTTTCCGTCGATGATAGCAAGTTGTACAGGCCCTGAGGCAGCCCCAAACCATGATGCTCCCTCCACCATACTTTACAGTTGGGATGAGGTTTTGATGTTGGTGTGCTGTGCCTTTTTTTCTTCACACATAGTGTTGTGTGTTCCTACCAAACAACTCAAACTGTAGTTTCATCAGTCCACAGAATATTTTGCTAGTAGCGTTGTGGAACATCCAGGTGCACTTTTCCAAACCTCCGTGTTGTCCTCCCATGAATACCATTCTTGTTTAGTGTTTTACGTATCATAGACTCATCAACCGAGATGTTAGCATGTTCCAGAGATTTCTGTAAGTCTTTATCTGACACTCTAGGATTCTTCTTAAACTCACTGAGCATTCTGCACATTCTGAACTTTCTCTATTTATAGACAATTTGTCTTACCGTGGACTGATGAACATAACGGCTTTTAGAGATACTTTTGTAATCCTTTCCAGCTTTATGCAAGTCAAAAAATCTTAATCTTAGGTCTTCTGAGATCTCTTTTGTTCGAGGCATGGGTCACATCAGGAAATGCTTCTTGTGAATAGTGTTTTTATAGGGCAAGGCAGGTCTAACCAACATCTCCAATCTCGTCTCATTGATTGGACTTCAGGTTAGCTGACTCCTGACTCCAATTAGCTTTTGGAGAAGTCATTAGCCTAGGGATTCGCATACTTTTTCCAACCTACACTGTGAATGTTTTAATGGTGTATTCAATATAGACAAGAAGAATACAATTATTTGTGTGTTATTAGTTTAAACACACTATGTTTGTATATTTTTGTGACTTAGATGAAGATCAGATCAAATTTGATGACCAATTTATGCAGAAATCCAGGTAATTCCAAAGGGTTCACTTACTTTTTCTTGCCACTGTAGGTACTGCAGATCCCCTTATTGTATGAAACACTTTTAAACGTGCCTTTAGAGGCAATACAACTTAATACTCAACTTTAAAACAACAGCAATTTAGGTCAAAAGAGTTCATATTAACAAAGGAAATAGAGGGACTAACAGTACAGATAGATAGCAATTGAAACTGTACCATTGAGGCACAGAATAAGTTACAGGAAAAACTAAAAGAACTGGAGGAACATATTCAAGAAAGATCAAGTGAAATATATATTATACAAATAAAGTGAACTGGATGGAATATGGAGACAAATTCACCAAATAAATGTGTAATCTTCAACGTAGAAATGCTACTATGATTCACCAAACAATATTTTGAAAGAGGAAGCAAAGTACTTTAAGCATATGTCTTCATTTCAGTCTCCCCCATCTCCACTAACCAAAGTTAATTGTAAGAAACTTGTTTCTATTAATAATGTCAAATGAACAGCTGTACAAAAAGACTCATGTGAAGGTGAAATTACAGAGGGAGAACTTCTTGATGCAATTAAAGCCTTTAAGTCCAGGAAAACTCCAGGGATGAATGGCATACCAGTTAAGGTATATCAAACCTTTTTTGATGTACTCAGAGGACTGTTATTAGCATGTTTTAACCACTTCTATAAAAATGGTAGATTATCAGATACTCAACAAGAAGGTCTGATTTCACTATTCCTGAAACAGGACCCAGGTGGTAAATATAAAGATCCAGAACATTAAAAAAATGGTTATGCAAAAATTCTAGCAAAATGCACAGCACATAGAATTAAAAGGTTTTGTTGGATGTTATTCATCCTAATCAGACAGTTTTTTTACATGGACAATACATTGGAGATAATATAAGACAAGTACTGGAAACAATAGAACACTATGAAAAATCTGGGAAACCACGCCTGGTATACATAGTTGACTTTGAAATATGTATAAATGCCTGGAATATTTAAATTTTGGAGAATTTATACAATGGGTTAAAATGATGTATAGTTACCCTAGGTATAAAATAGTAAATAATGTCTACTTCTCAGAAAGTATTAAACTGTCAAGAGGAGTAAAACAAGGCTGTCCACTATCGGCATATCTATTTATTGTGGCCATCGAAATGTTAGCTATTAAAATCAGATCCAACAATAATATCAAGGGGCTAGAAATCCAGGGCTTAAAAATAAAGGTGACATTGTACGCTGATGATTCATGTTTTCTTTTAAATCCACAATTTGGATACCTCCACAGCCTCATTGAGGGTCTAGATAACGTTTTCTAACCTCTCTGGATTACAACCAAATGATGATAAGTGTACTATTACGTATCAGTAAAAATACATTTTACTTTACCGTGTAGTTTACCAATAAAATGGTCTGACGGTGAAGTGGAGATACTCTGTATTCATATCCCAAAAGAAAGAAATGATCTCATTACAATACATTTGAATAGAAAGTTAGCAAAAATAGATAAGATCTTGCTACCATGGAAAGGAAAATACCTCTCTATTTGTGGAAAAATCATCCTGATTAAAAATGTTTTCATATCCCAGTTTACATACAGTATTTGCTTATGGCCCTGCCTTCACATAATCACTTGTTTTTTAAATGATATGAGCAAGATTTTATTTTATTTGTAACGGCAAGCCAGAATTTTTTTTACGGGCCTATTTATATAATGAATATGAATTCGGAGGGCAGAATTTATAAAATATTAAAGCATTGGACCTCTCACTAAATGCTTAAGTCATACAAAAGCTGTACTTAAATCTGAACTGGTTCTCTAGCAGATTAGTACGAATGGCTCACCTCGTGTTCAAGAATGGACTTTTTTCCCTTTATTCAACCTCTCAGTTACTTTCAGTTACTTAAAAATTAAATAATCTCCAAAATATCGCTATTTTTAAAACATGCCATAGAAATGTGGTTGCATCTGTTAGCTATTAATCCACCAGAAAAGACTGAACAAATATTACAACAAATATTATGGTTAAACTCAAATATACTAATTGGTTAAAAAATATATACTACATGTATATAAAAAACAACAACAGTATAATCTTTGGAAAATGTATAAAAATATGACTGGTGGAGTTATGTCACACATGCAGTCAACAAAAATATATAAAATTAATGGAAGAGGCAAGTGGAAAGGGGGAGAAAGTAAGGAACTTGTCTGTCAGCCCTGCATTAAATACCATAACTGGTCTATTAAAGAAAATTGTAATAAATAAAATAGTATATCGGTTTAATTTAAAGACCAACAAATTGTCAGCTGTGCCATATATATTGCAAAATAGTTGAGAAGAGATTTTCGATGTACCAATTCCATGGCACACGGTTTATGAGCTGATACGCAAAACGACACCGGATTCAAAACTTAGAATTGCTCAATTTGAATTATTATACAAAATTCTTGCAACCAATAGAATGTTAAATATATGGGGGATACAACCTTCCCAGCTCTGCAGATTTTGCTGCGAAGAGACAGAATCATTCGATTATTTGTTTTGGTACGTATATGTAGCCTGTTTTTGGTCACAGGTTCAGGAATGGCTGAAGAATTGCAACATTTACCTGGAGCTAACTCTGAAAATAGCACTGCTGGGTGATTTGAAAAGTCATAGTCAATCAATCAGTAATATAATAATACTCTTAGCAAAAATGTTTATCTTTAATTTACAATCTGTAGAAACTATGAGAATAGAAAGGCTCAGAACTTTTGTGAAACATCACAGCACAGTTGAAAAATATATGGCAAATAGAAATCAAAACTGGATGGTGTTCAGAGATAGATGGGAGGGGTTGAGGGGAGCTGAAGGGTGGAACTAAAAATAACACACAAAAAACAAGATAACTCATGTAAAGTATAGATTGTCCGTAAACTATATATACTGTAGGTTCAGAAATTTGTGAAACATCACAGCACAGTTGAAAAATATATGGCAAAAATAAATACAAACTGGATGGTCTTCAGAGATAGATGTAAGGGGTTGAGGGTAGCTGAAGGATGGGACAAAAAAGATAACTAATGTCAAATATACTGTGTCCATAAAATGTATATAGTATGTATAAGCTGGAAGTGGAAGCCTATGTGTTGTTGTGCATTAGTTTACTCCAATTAGGGGAGGGGTGGTAGGGTTAGGGGAAAATAATAAATAATAATAAATAAATATCTATTTAAAATAATATATATACATTTACAAAAAATATATATGGGGAATTGAAAATGATGCAGACAATTACATTGTTAGAAACCACAATCTGAAATATTAAAGCTGATCTACCCTAAAACAAACAACAACAAACAACACAACAAAAACATGCAGTGATTTGGCAAGACCAGAGAAACTGACTGACGCGAGCTTTAGGGGGGACGCTGGGAGGATGCTATGGAAGCACCGTAAATCAGGATGTGGCTTTCTGGATGTCTCCCACCAGGCTCTAATTTGTCGCTGCTATCATCCATTATCTCTACCGTAGGGAGCCGCTATCAACCCGGGCCCAGGATAACCGCCGGCCGCTCTGGGCGGCTGGGGCAGAAATAGCAGGCGTAGTTGGGTTTAAAGTAGGGTGGGGAGGTGCAAATAGCCACTGTGGTCAGTGTCGGGGACAGCTTGGAGTCCGTCGCCAGAGCATCACTCTCAGGTTCAAACCACAGTTAGAGCAGTTTGAGCAGGAATGTTGCAATGCGCCCCAAAATTATCCCCTCTCAGCAGTTTCTGCTGCTGCATCTTCTTGCATATTGAGAAAGAGTCAACTGAGTTTCTTCTGCTGGACTTACTATATTGTTGAAAAATGTCTTCTTGACTATTCTCCCAGCCCCGTTCTCTTGTTGTTGTCCTGGGTGTGGTTGCATTTGGGCAGGTAGCATTCTCCTGTCATCCACCAAACCCAGATTTGTCCGTTGGACTTCCATATGGTGAAGTGTGATTCATCACTCCAGAAAATGTTTAACTTGGATGAGTAAGATACAGATGCAGTGCCTATACCGGAAAGCTTTCCAAAAGCTTTCCAACTATCTTCAGTTTTTCCACAAAAGAAAGGTCAATCAATCAATCAAATTTATTTATAAAGCACTTCTTACATCAGCTGATGTCACAAAGTGCTGTACAGAAACCCAGCCTAAAACCCCAAACAGCAAGCAATGCAGGTGTAGAAGCACGGTGGCTAGGAAAAACTCCCTAGAAAGGCCAGAACCTAGGAAGAAACCTAGAGAGGAACCAGGCTATGAGGGGTGTCCTCTTCTGGCTGTGCCGGGTAGAGATTATAACAGAAAATGGCCAAGAAGTTCAAATGTTCATAGATGACCAGCAGGGTCAAATAATAATAATCACAGTGGTTGTAGAGGGTGCAACAGGTCAGCATTTGCTACACAAATAATTTCTAAGAAAATATACAACTACATAAGTAACAGGTCTTTATATCTGACACTTTCCCAAATATGATATAACCACTTTAGGAAGCTTCCAAATACCCCCTATAACGGGTTTATGTCAGAGACACTAGTGTATCTCACTCACCCTTGCATAGGATATGTACTGACGCAGATAGCTTGGCTGAGATATGCATCTATGTCTTCCAAGGAGAGGTGGGCCACATAAAAACAAGCATGAGAAGTGTTCTAGTCTAAGGATAATGGAAACAAGGTCTCGTATAAAAAAATGAACATCCAACATTGAGAAATCACTGAGAAAACATGAATTGTGCATTATGCATAGAGCACCCTAAGTGCAGCAGTAGACATAGCTATGGTTCCTTCGAAGACACTGACAAACTACCTTACTAAAAGTATGTGGACAGCTGCTTGAACATCTCATTCCAAAATCATGGGCATTAGTATGGAGTTGGTCCCCCCTTTGCTACTATAACAGCCTCCACTCTTCTGGGAAGACTTTCCACTAGGTGTTGGAACATTGCTGCATTGACTTGCTTCCATTCAGCCACCAGAGCATTAGTAAGGTTGGGCACTGATGTTGGGCGATCAGGCCTGGCTCGCAGTCGGCGTTCCAATTCATCCCAAAGGTGTTCGATGGGGTTGAGGTCAGGGTTCTGTTCAGGCCAGTCAAGTTCTTCCAGACCGATCTCGACAAACCATTTCTGTATGGACCTCGCTTTGTGCATGGGAGTATTGTCATGCTGAAACAGGAAAGGGCCTTCCCCAAACTGTTGCCACAAAGTTGGAAGCACAGAATTGTCTAGAATATCATTGTATGCAGTAGCGTGAAGATTACCCTTCATTGGAACTAAGAGGCCAAGCCCGAACCATGAAAAACAGCCCCTGACCATTATTCCATCTCCACCAAACTTTACAGTCGGCACTATGCATTTGTGGCAGGTAGCGTTCTCCTATCATCTGCCAAACCCAGATTTGTCCCTCGGACTTCCACATGGTGAAGTGTGATTCATCACTCCAGAGAACGCGTTTCCACTGCTCCAGATTCCAATGGCGGTGAGCTTTACACCTCTCCAGCCAACACTTGGCATTGCACATGGGGATCTTAGGCTGTGTGCGGCTGTTCAGCCATGGAAACCCATTTCATGAAGCTCCCGACAAACAGTTATTGTGCTGACGTTGCTTCCAGAGGCAGTTTAGAACTCGGTCCTGAGTGTTGCAACCGAGGACAGACGATTTTTTTAGCATGTGTGGCCTAACTTCGTGGCTGAGCCATTGTTGCTCCTAGATGTTTCCACTTCACAATAACAGCACTTACAGTTGACCGGGTCAGCTCTAGCAGGGCAGAAATTTGACAGACTGACTTGTAAGAAAGGTGGCATCCTATGATGGTGCCACGTTCAAAGTCACTGAGCTCTTCAGTAATGCCAAGGTTTGTCTATGGAGATTGCATGGCTGTGTGCTCGATGTTATACACCTGTCAGCAATGGAAATAGCTGAAATAGCCGAATCCACTATTTTGAAGCGGTGTCCACATACTTTTGTGTACAGTCGTGGCCAAAAGTTTTGAGAATGACAAAAATATTAATTTTCACAAAGTCTGCTGCCTCAGTTTGTATGATGGCAATTTGCATATACTCCAGAATGTTATGAAGAGTGATCAGATGAATTGCAATTAATTGCAAAGTCCCTCTTTGCCATGCAAATGAACTGAATCCCAAAAATACATTTCCACTGCGTTTCAGCCCTGCCACAAAAGGACCAGCTGACATCATGCCAGTGATTCTCTCGTTAACACAGGTGTGAGTGTTGACGAGGACAAGGTTGGAGATCACTCTGTCATGCTGATTGAGTTCGAATAACAGACTGGAAGCTTCAAAAGGAGGGTGGTGCTTGGAATCATTGTTCTTCCTCTGTCAATCATTGTTAACTGCAAGGAAACACGTGCCATCATCATTGCTTTGCACAAAAAGGGCTTCACAGGCAAGGATATCGCTGCCAGTAAGATTGCACCTAAATCAACCATTTATCGGATTATCAAGAACTTCAAGGAGAGCGGTTCAATTGTTGTGAAGAAGGCTTCAGGGCGCCCAAGAAAGTCCAGCAAGCGCCAGGACCGTCTCCTAAAGTTGATTCAGCTGCGGGATCGGGGCACCACCAGTACAGAGCTTGCTCAGGAATGGCAGCAGGCAGGTGTGAGTGCATCTGCACGCACAGTGAGGCGAAGACTTTGGAGGATGGCCTGGTGTCAGGAAGGGCAGCAAAGAAGCCACTTCTTTTCAGGAATAACATCAGGGACAGACTGATATTCTGCAAAAGGTACAGGGATTGGACTGCTGAGGACTGGGGTAAAGTTATTTTCTCGGATGAATCCCCTTTTCGATTGTTTGGGGCATCCGGAAAGAAGCTTGTTCGGAGAAGACAAGGTGAGCGCTACCATCAGTCCTGTGTCATGCCAACATTAAAGCATCCTGAGACCATTCATGTGTGGGGTTGCTTCTCAGCCAAGAGAGTGGGCTCACTCACAATTTTGCCTAAGAACACAGCCATGAATAAAGAATGGTACCAACACATCCTCCGAGATCAACTTCTCCCAACCATCCAGGAACATTTTGGTGACGAACAATGCCTTTTCCAGCATGAAGCCATAAGGCAAAAGTGAGTGGCTCGGGTAACAAAACATTGATATTTTGGGTCCATGGCCAGGAAACTCCCCAGACCTTAATCCCATTGAGAACTTGTGGTCAATCCTCAAGAGGCGGGTGGACAAACAAAAACCCACAAACTCCAAGCATTGATTATGCAAGAATGGGCTGCCATCAGTCAGGATGTGGCCCAGAAGTTAATTGACAGAATGCCAGGGCGGATTGCAGAGGTCTTGAAAAAGAAGGGTCAACACTGCAAATATTGACTCTTTGCATCAACTTCATGTAATTGTCAATAAAAGCCTTTGACACTTATGAAATGCTTGTAATTATACTTCAGTATTCCATAGTAACATCTGACAAAAATATCTAAAGACACTGAAGCAGCAAACTTTGTGGAAATTAATATTTGTGTCATTCTCAAAACTTTACTGTGAAATGCCTTCTTACGAGCCCTTAACCAACAATGCAGATCAATGTGGAGCTATATACAGGGAGTATCAGTACCAGATCAATGTGGAGCAATATACAGGAAGTATCAGTACCAGATCAATGTGGAGCTATATACAGGGAGTATCAGTACCAGATTAATGTGGAGCTATATACATGGAGTATCAGTACCAGATCAATGTGGAGCAATATACAGGGAGTATCAGTACCAGATTAATGTGGAGCTATATACAGAGAGTATCAGTACCAGATCAATGTGGAGCTATATAGAGGGAGTACAAGTGCCATATCAATGAGGTACGAGGTATTTGAGGTAGATATGTACATGAAGGCAGGGTAAAGTGACTAGGCATCAGGATAGATAATAATAAGGTATTTGAGGTAGATATGTACATGAAGGCAGGGTAAAGTGACCAGGCATCAGGATAGATAATAATAAGGTATTTGAGGTAGATATGTACATGAAGGCAGGGTAAAGTGACTAGGCATCAGGATAGATAATAATAATAATAATAATAATAAGGTATTTGAGGTAGATATGTACATGAAGGCAGTGTAAAGTGAATAGGCATCATGATAGATAATAATAAGGTATTTGAGGTAGATATGTACATGAAGGCAGTGTAAAGTGAATAGGCATCATGATAGATAATAATAAGGTATTTGAGTTAGATATGTACATGAAGGCAGGGTAAAGTGACTAGTCATCAACATAGATAATATTAAGGTATTTGAGGTTGATATGTACATGAAGGCAGGGTAAAGTGACTAGTCATCAGGATAGATAATAATAAGGTATTTGAGTTAGATATGTACATGAAGGCAGGGTAAAGTGACTAGTCATCAGCATGTCTGGGTTGGAGCCCCCCCTTGGTTTGTGCCGTGGCGGAGATCTTTGTGGGCTATACTCGGCCTTGTCTCAGGATTGTAAGTTGGTGGTTGAAGATATGCCTCTAGTGGTGCGGGGGCTGTGCTTTGGCAAAGTGGGTGGGGTTATATCCTTCCTGTTTGGCCCTGTCCGGGGGTATCATCGGATGGGGCCACAGTGTCTCCTGACCCCTCCTGTCTTAGCCTCCAGTATTTATGCTGCAGTAGTTTATGTGTCGGGGGGCTAGGGTCAGTTTGTTATATCTGGAGTACTTCTCCTGTCTTATCCGGAGTCCTGTGTGAATTTAAGTATGCTCTCTCTAATTATCTCCTTCTCTCTTTCTTTCTCTCTCTCGGAGGACCTGAGCCCTAGGACCATGCGTCAGGACTACCGGGCATGATGACTCCTTGCTGTCCCCAGTCCACCTGGCCTTGCTGCTGTTCCAGTTTCAACTGTTCTGCCTGCGGCTATGGAACCCTGACCTGTCCACCGGACGTGCTACCTGTCCCAGACCTGCTGTTTTCAACTCTCTATAGACCGCAGGAGCGGTAGAGATACTCTTAATGATCGGCTATGAAAAGCCAACTGACATTTACTCCTGAGGTGCTGACTTGCTACACCCTCGATAACTTCTGTGATTATTATTATTTGACCATGCTGGTCATTTATGAACATTTGAACATCTTGGCCATGTTCTGTTATAATCTCCACCCCTGCACAGCCAGAAGAGGACTGGCCACCCCTCATAGCCTGGTTCCTCTCTAGGTTTCTTCCTAGGTTTTGGCCTTTCTAGGGAGTTTTTCCTAGCCACCGTGCTTCTACACCTGCATTGCTTGCTGTTTGGGGTTTTAGGCTGGGTTTCTGTACAGCACTTCGAGATATTAGCTGATGTACGAAGGGCTATATAAATACATTTGATTTGATAATATTAAGATATTTGAGGTAGATATGTACATGAAGGCAGGGTAAAGTAACTAGGCATCAGGATAGATAATAATAAGGTATATGAGGTTGATATGTACATGAAGGCAGGGTAAAGTAACTAGGCATCAGGATAGATAATAATAAAAGTAAAATATAGAACAGAGTAGCAGCAGCAAATGATGAGTGTTGTGTCGGTATGCATGTGTGTGCTATGTTTGTAGTATATGTGCATGTGTGAGGGTTTTGTGTGGGAGTGACAGTGTGTGTGAGTGGGTGTGTATATAAAGTCCAGTGAGTGTGCGTAGGGTCAGTGCAAGATAGAGTCAGAGCAGATAGTTTGGGTACCATAAATTGGCTATTTAGCAGTCTGGCTATTTACAGTGCAGATTTAAATAGATTTTTATTTGGATTTCATGTAATGGACATACACAAAATAGTCCAAATTGATGAAATTAAAAATATTACTTGTTTCAAAGAATTCTAAAAAATAAAAAACGGAGAATTGGTGCTGTCACGATCATCCTGGGAAGAAGGAATGGACCAAAACGCAGCGTGGGAAGTGTTCATGTTAATTTAATAAATAAACTGAACACTGAAATAACAAAAACACCAAAGAGAGTAAACAAAACGAAACAGTCCTGTCTGGTGCAGACACAAAACAGAAAACAACTACCCACAAACACAGGTGGGAACAGGCTACCTAAGTATGGTTCTCAATCAGAGACAACGATAGACAGCTGCCTCTGATTGAGAACCACACCTGGCCAAACACATAGAAAAGGACAACATAGAACAAAACATAGAAATGCCCACCCCAACTCACGCCCTGACCAAACCAAAATAGAGACATAAAAAAGGAACAAAGGTGAACCTATAGGGGAGGGTCTGGGTGGGCATTTCACCGCGGTGGCGGCTCTGGTGTGGGACGTAGACCCCGCTCCACCTCTGGCTTGGCCCACTTAGGTGGCGCCTCTAGAGCGGGGACCCTCGCCGCCGACCCCGGACTAGGGACCCTTGCAATGGGCCCCGGACAGGAGGGAGACTCTGGCAGCTCCGGACAGGAGGGAGACTCTGGCAGCTCCGGACAGGAGGGAGACTCTGGCAGCTCCGGACAGGAGGGAGACAGGGTGTTTTTCATCAGCAGTGACTGAGATACTGGTCAGAATTGAAGGAATGATGGATTGCGCTAAATCCAGGGAAATTCTTGAGGGAAACCTGTTTCAGTCTTCCGGAGGTTCACCTTCCAGGAAGACAATGACCCTAAGCATACTGCTAAAGCAACACTTGAGTGGTTTAAGGGTAAACATTTAAATGTCTTGGAATGGCCTAGTCAAAACCCAGGCCAATTGAGAATCTGAAGCATGACTTAAAGATTGCTGTACACCAGCAGGAACCCATCCAACTTGAAGGAGCTGGAGCAGTTTTGCCTTGACAAATGAGCAAAGATCCCATTGGCTAGATGTGCCAAGCTTTTAGAGACATACCCTAAGAGACTTGCAGCTGTAATTGCTGCAAAAGGTGGCTCTACAAAGTATTGACTTTGGGGGGGGTGAAAAGTTATGCCCGTTTGCCGGACAGTAGCAGAGTAAACAGTCTATGGCTTGGGTGGGTGGTCTTAAGCAATTTTTCGGGCCTTCCTCTGACACCACCTGATATAGATGTCCTGGACGGCAGGGAGCTCGGCCCCAGTGATGTACTGGCACCACCCTCTGTAGCGCTTCGCGATCAAGGTCAGTCCATTTTCCATACCAAGCGGTGATGACTGTGTAGGTGTGTGTGGACCATGTTAAGTCCTTAGTGATGTGGTCGCCAAGGAACTTAAGCTCTTGACCCGCTCCACAACAGACCTGTCGATGTGGATGGGAACTTGCTCTTCCCTCTTTCTCCTATAGCACACGATTAGCTCCTTGGTCTTACTGACTTTGAGGGAGAGGTTATTGTCCTGGCACCACATTGCTAAGTCTCTGACCTCCTCCCTTTAGACTGACTCATCGGCATCGGTGATCAGGCCTACCACCGTGGCGTCGACAGCAAAATTGATGATGGTGTTGGAGTCGTGCTTGCCCATAAAGTTGTGGGTGAACAGGGGGACTAAGCACACACCCCTGAGGGGCCCCGTGTTGAGGGTCAGCGTGGCAGAGGTGTTGTTGCCTACCCTCACTACCCTGGGCTGGCCCCGCCAGGAAGTCCAGGATCTAGTTGCAGAGTGAGGGTGTTCAGTCCCAGGGTCCCTGAGCTTGGAGGGGACTATGGTGTTGAACTCTGAGCTGTAGTCTATGAACAGCATTCTAACATAGTTATTTCCCCTCTTGTCCGGGTAGGAGAGTTCAGTGTAAGATGCAGTTGAGATTGAGTCATCTGTGGATCTGTTGGGGCGGTATGCAAATTGGAGTGGGTCTCTAGGACGATGGTGTTGATGTGAGCCATGACCAGCTTTTCAAAGCACTTCATAATTACAGATGCCATTTTGGCAGGTTACCTTGGAGCTCTTGGAAACAGGGACAATGGTGGTCAGCTTAAAACATGTTGGGATTACAGACAGGGACAAGGAGAGATTGAAAATGTTTGAGCACGTGTCCTGGTATTCCGTCTACTCCGGCCTTGTGATTGTTAACCTGTTTAAAGGTTTAGTTCACATTGGCCATGGTGACCAAGATCACACAGTCATCCGGAAAAACAGGAGGTTTAATGCAAGGCACAGTGCTATATTCCTTGAAGTGAGAAAAAAAAGCATTTAGATCATTTGAGAATTCTGCATCGCTAAGCAACTTATGGCTGGGTTTCCCTTTGTAATCCGTTATTGTCTGCAAGCCCTGTCACATACTGTAGCTGTACACAGCTGCAGCTGTACACAGACCATCTGTGAATAGCCCATCCAATCTACCTACCTCATCCCCATATTGTTTTTATTTACTTTTTTGCTCTTTTGCACACCAGTATTTCTATTTGCACATCATCATCTGCACATCTATCACTCCAGTGTTAATTTGATACATTTTAATTACTTCGCTACTATGGCCTATTTATTGCCTTACCTCCTCACGCCATTTGCACACATTGTATATAGACTTTTTTCTATTGTGTTATTGACTGTACGTTTGTTTATTCCATGTGTAACTCTTTGTTGTTGTTTGTGTCACACTGCTTTGCTTTATCTTGACCAGGTCGCAGTTGTAAATGAGAACTTGTTCTCAACTGGCCTACCTGGTTAAATAAAGGTGACATTTTTTTTTTTTTTTATAAACATACAACGAGCATCAGAACACTGAACGAGAGACCTCGGTTTATCAGTTTATTGTTTTTGTAAAGTTGTGACAGTGTGATTTTATATACTTTTTATTTTAATTTTGGATCCCGCAGCACAGTTGGGCTCAGTTACTGTGAACTCTACTATCTGTCCCGGGTTCCCGCAGATTCCATGTAAAGAGAGAAACACGGAAACCCAGCTAGCCTAGCTGGCAGTCTCAAATGGAGGTCGCTATTGAACGTTTTCAATGCTGCATCAGCTGTGTTAACTTTGCTTTATTCCGGGACAATGTGGACCGCTCTGACATTCAATGTAGCAACTGTTTGCTTGCAGAGGACTATAGGGGCAAAGTGGCTACTCTTAGCAAACAAGTAGCGAACCTAAACAAGCTACTGGGGAATCCACGCCCGCCTAGTTTTTCTTTTTCTTCTACCCCAGTAGCCGGACGCCGCTCTGGTCTGGTGGAAGTGTCGCAGGAATCCCTCCCCACAGGGGTCTCCCCTTCCCTGGTGAATGGAGCTCGTAGGATGCTCCTGGATGACTTGGGGGATGTTCCTGTTCTCGACCCAACCAACCAGCCTTGGCAATATGTCAGGACAGAGGTAGGACGGGTTTATGTCGCTCTGCGTTAAGTCTCTGCCCACCAGAAACGCTGCCTCTGGGTGAGCGGTTAGTTGTTTGTTTATAGCCCGATACAGTTCGTTAAGTGCCAGAGTGGTGTTGGCTTGTGAAGGGATGTAGACAGCTGTGATAACTATGGATGAGATGGTCTGCAGCTTACCATGAGGTATTCTATATAAGGTGAGCAAAATCTTGAGATTTCCTTCACACTTGAAGCAGCACACCAATTGTTATTTATGAAAAAACACACTCCCCGTCCTTTTGACTTCCCCGAAGCCGCAGTACTATCCTGCCGCTGCATGGAGAATCCACCGAGAACTATGTGCATAGCATCATCATTCAGCCATGTTTCAGTAAGACATAATATATTGCAGTTTTTCAAGTCTCTCTAATAGGAGACCCTCGAACTAAGCTCATCCATCTTATTCTCGAGTGACTGGACATTTGCCAATAGAATGGAGGAGTGAGTCATTCGGTTTTCTCTTTCAATTTTACCAGGACTCCACCTCGTCTCCTGCGTCTACGCCTGCAGTGTTTTGGTAGCCATGGAACAAATGAATATGGTCAGGAATGAACAGTGGAACAGCTGAGTCGCATTTGAAGTGGAAATCGAGGTTAGTAAGTGTCGATCTGATGTCCAGAATTGCTTGGAGGTCATATGTGTTAATAGTATTACCTTTCTGTAAAAAAAACTAAGATGAACACGATACAAGTCACTATATAGCTAAGTTAGGATGGAACTCATAAGATGTCGCCCTTCTTCGTCGGCGCCATCTTTCCTACTGTATGTGATAATGCCAGCCCTCTTGTCATAGTAAAGGTCAATAATAAGAGCTAGACCAACGACAACATTGTAAAACCCCAGAGGGGAGACTGCTTCTATGTTGTTCAATCATGATAACATTCTACTGAGACGAGAGGCTGAGGTACAGGTGTTTCTAAATAACCAGACAAAAAAAACACTCTACATTAAAACATAGTATTTTCCTCACCTGCATGGCAGTGTAGGTCGCAAGGCACAGCACAGCCATCAGAGAGCCTTCCATACGACCATGTTCCACTGAGAATGAATCCAATTCAAATACTGCCAAGAAAGTGGAGATGTGGAGGCATATTGTTTCGGAGTCCTTCCCAGACCATAAAATCTTAAAATTTGGTTTTCCACATTGGCAAGGAAAATATTATTTCAAGGTGAAATCCATCTACAGCACTTTGCATCAATATGAAATCACCTATTCCACGTTGTTAAATTAATGTTAAGAATTCACAACATACCAGCGGCATCCAGCAGCAAGGGAGACACTACTTTGGGCTCCTTCAGTGGGTTTCCAGGAAAGACAAGCCATTCCCTCAATGTTTGGGCCCGTCCACCACTGCTGAGAAAAGATGCATGATAAATGACAAGAAATGTATCCAAAGATGTACAATGTATTTCTGTGTACTTCATAGTGAAACATGTTTCATTAAGATGGTGCCTGGTAGTAAAACTGGCAACAAATAACCATGCAGTGTTTTAATAACCATGTAATATTCAACATGCCATATGTCATTTTGTGATAACCATGAAATAATCATCACGCCGTATGTCATTTTGTAATAACCACGTAATAATATACAACACATGGATTTGTAGGTAACTGAATGCCATAGAGGCGTTCTCTGCAAGGTTGACACACAATTGCCTGTGGAGTTATCTCAGCATCCTCCCTGTCTTCAAGTGTATTACTGCATTCCAGCACAAAATCATACAGTACATTGTACACCATAAAACATTCTGCTCACATGTGCTTTTCTTTGTCTGCCTGTAAAGAAAAAACAGGATTCAAAACAAACATAACCATCATATTGTTTGGGCTTTTTAACAATTTACATCTGTTTCTTCCCTGGAGGACGTAAGGCAGGGTTTCCCAAACTGGGGGACAGGGGTGCACATTTTGGTTTTTGCCCTAGCACTACACAGCTGCTTGAAATAATCAACTAATCATCGAGCTTTGATCATTTCAATCAGCTGTGTAGTGTTAGGGCAAAAAATGAAACGTGCAACTCTTGGTGTCCCGAGGACCGGGTTTGGGAAACGCTGCTGTAAGGACTCAAGCAGCTCTTCTTCAGATAACTCTACGAGGAGAGGTGTCACTAATGTCCCATAGTAGCTTTTGACCAGGAAGTAGATAGTACTGTATTCCTTTGTCCAGAACCTCTCATTCTGTTAGAGGCAGAGAGCTAACATCATGGCTTCCCACTCTGGAAAGATTGTTGTTACTGATGAAATCTGCAACAGCATACATTTTCTACCCTTGTGGAGGATGTGGATGTCCTGTAAGCTGCCAGGACATCACTACGCGGCCGCTGCATCTACTGCTCTAGCACCACATCGTTACGAAGGAGACAAGCGAGCAGAGGGAGCTGGAGGGCGTGGGACAGTTTGTCTCTGGAAATCAGCATGTGGTCATGGTGTCTAGACTCAGCTGACTCACAGACAGATAGGGGACTGAGCCAAAGATTATGAAGTCTGTGTCCTGTCCCAGGGTGCCCTACAGTTGTGACGGAGGGCAAAGCTGGCGATCTCATAGTCGTCCTCACGGGCAGAACACCAGGTTTCCTGGCCTAGAGACTTGAGGGCAAAGCGAGAGAAGGTGGCCAGCCCTGAGGGGAGGCAGAACAGCACCCGGCCAGGCTGTTGATGATGGCACTTTAAATGGTGGAACACCCTGGCAACCTTCTCGTTGACCCTCAATTGCCGTTTCACCAACTCTGCCTGTTTGCCTTCTTCCACTACCCAGTCAAAGAAAAACAGAAGTCAGATACCTGCATTCATGAAGGCACCCACAAACTCCTCCAGGCAATGCATTAACTCTTTCCACTGGCCACCATACCAGTCCCTCAGACAGGCCATGCCATCCACCACCAGTGTAGGAGGAGTGGTGCTGCTGCCCTGTTGGTGGCTGTTGACATGCTGCAATGCCATCTCCCTGAGGTCCACAGGTTTCTAGACAACATTTCTCCATGAAATACTGCAAGCCTTTTATACCAACTCATACAAAGACAAATTAAATATATGTTTTAAATAGTGGCTAGGAGCAATACAATACACTGGCTCATACCAGTCAATGTATGTCATGTAATTTAATTAATAACTGACTAAATAGGTTAAATGCTCACAGAATATTCAGAAAAATAGTTTCAAAGCGCACTGAGTGTGACTCTCTGGCCATGCTTTACAGGGAGACGTATTCTAGCTATTGCAACAGAATGTTTGAACTGTTTAATAATAAGAACTAAGCCTAGGGCCTAGGCTATGATTCAGGTTGGCTGCTAAATAGCCTAAAAGTTGTCACACTTCATACCCTAATAATTTGTTGAACATTTGAAAATAAAGTTGGAGAAAGAGTTCAATAGTGAAGTAGGCCTAATAAAAAGTAGATTTCAGCCTACTGCTGTTGGGAAATAGATCATCCAGGAGTTATAATACTGTGCACACAAAGCTTTATCTTCTATTGTGGCCATGACTAGAAAAGTGTGAATAGGTTGGAGCATACGCAGGCTGTCACCACAGGTGCCTACATCTGGTCATCTCTGGGCAGATGCTCCCAGGGACCTGGGGAGCCATTCTAAAGGGGCACCGCCCCGTTAAATCCTCCATTCAGTGGGATGGCGTTGTGCCGTAATTCAGATTGCCTTGCTCTGGAATTGGGGGTGAGGGGCTCATAATGACGGTCTGATGGTATCCTAGCACTGGAGCTCATCCCCAAGGTGAAATAGTGAAGATTGTTTTATGGGGTAGGGATGAAGTTTGCTAAAAACTAAAAGCTCTTACATAAAAAATAATCTGCCAATCTGTGCTAAATCAATCTTGCATATGCCAGACGCTTCAGACCTTTAGTTATTGGGAAGAGGGTTCCAAAGAATTCACATCAGCAGCTACTCTGAATCAAAAAAGGCTGGAGCATACAAAATTATTCTCAACGATCTTTCGTGCTAATTTAATGGAGTGAATTAGACCTTTTCCAGCCTACCTTAAACTATAGGTCTAATCCAATGAACCGTGGATTTTCTTAGGATATTATGCCTATAGGTTATGTAGGCATATGGCCTTCTTCTTGTTATTGCCATTTGGATCACCTCTAACTTTTTATTGATTTTTTACAACCCCCTCTAGGACCCAAGCTTGACACACAGGGAAAAAGACACCCAAAACAGAAGCAGATGTTCTCCATAAAGCACGCGACTGCCTTCCACTCTGCTAAAGAATTCTAGAGGCTCAGCAGTAAACCGCGTCCTGAAGAATGCACACAAATACGCGCACGCGCGCACACACACGCAAAGTTACTCCAATATCCCCCCGTGACCCCAACAACATACAGGGCACAAAGAACGGCCTCTTTGAAATGGGTCCTTGTTCACTCACAGAGCAGCTGGCCGGAGTAATCGGACTTCTTGAAAACAAATGAATCTCGTCTCGTTCATAGGATCACAGGTATTCACACGGGTATTGTCATTAAAATAGGGGCAGGGCCAAAGCGAGCAGATGATTTGCTATCGAGTTTCTGTCGTCATGTGGTGAGGCTGCACTGCTGATATCCATCATCTGGAGGCAGGCATTCGAGCCACGCGACAGATTCTTTATAATTGTAATCAGCACAATTACAGCACAATTACTTTGCAGCATCACACAGGAGGCCGACGAGAAACTCATTGTCCTAAAATAGATCTACGTGGAGATTCAGCGCGCTAAACAAGCTCCGTCCTCTGTCTGAACTCCAGTCCAGTTATATCACTGAGGGAAACGATGGCCTGCATGTCTATTTGGCAAAGCAAAAAGTTAGACATGTACGTTATGTTCACTGGTGTCTGTTTTTTTAAAACATGTATTTATTATTTACAACTAATAACATATTTATTCAACACAGTTATAACAGCAGGTCATAATATTGATGACTTTGAATATTGATCCAAATGAACAATTGCGCATACCGCGGTAGGCTACTTAAAATTAGGTAGAATTTTAGTGAATGGTAACGTAGGCTATACGCCTGAGTTGCTATCTATCTGGTCGTTATGGTGTGATGTTCACAGTGTTTATGTTCCCACGAGCAATCTATCCAAAAAACTTACATTTTGGCTTCCCTAACCATATGGTCAGCATCATACCGTTGCAGTCTCTTTAACATGCTTCCAGTCCAATTTGGATGAAGATTGTGCAATATGTACAGAACCGCAGAGACATGCAGTTGAGGTTGGGGGGGAAACGCCATTTGGTGTGGAGCAGATGGTTGGCTTGGGAGGCTGTCCGCGTCTAAAGGCGTGTCGTGCCCTTCAGATAAAATCCCCAAGGGCTTCCCCTTGTATTCAAAATCAATGAAAATTAAAGCGCAAAGAAAAGATGAATAGTCAGACCTCGAGTCTCTCTTTTGTTCAATGGAGCTACTGGTGGGCAGGAGTTAAAGTACAACAGCCCCTTATAGAAACACTTAAGTTAAACAGTCTCCCCATAGTCCACCTTCTGAATGAAGGGGGAGTTCGAAGAATAAGCTTTATGCTTGATTTAGCCAAGACAGAATCTCGAGGCATACATTTTGTTTGAAAATAATACGTGTAATGATCATGATTCTGAAGGATTTCACCATGCCTTTCAGTTATGCTTTGCTGCCATAATCGATAAATGAATGCCACGTCAATAAAATAAATGCCTGATAGTGCAGCGTAGGCCTGCCTATATGTTGATAGAAGGGTTGGGAGAAGAGGTGATCGCGTAAACCTCAAGCACGCGGAATTACGTACAGAGCAAAAACCTGCAAAACTGTAGAGGCACATCCTTAGGATTACTGCATTGAGTGTATTGAAGAATCAACTGGTTAAATACAACACGGATCTTCGAATACATATGGCCATTGTGGTTGTTCCACTGGATATCATAAGGTGAACTTTCCAATTTGTAAGTCGCTCTGGATAAGAGCGTCTGCTAAATGACTTAAATGTAAATGTAAACACATGCATAATGGTATTAGTCATAGTGTTGAAATGTTCTCTCTCAGCCTTTTCCTTTGGGTACAAAGGTAGGCACCTATTCCAGATCTTTATTTGGAAGTGTCATATCTTGACCATTATAATGATTCTAAACATAAAAACATCACTCAGACATTACATCGGCTACACACAATGTCTTAGTAAACCCAAGAGTAGACTAAAACACACGAGGAAAACGTTGCGTAAATGCGCATGGGATCAATGCTTTTCTTGTTTTGGAACGCCGCTCAAAAATTCACGTTGCTGCCACCCGCCAAAAATTGAAATTCCGTTTCAATTAGCGTCCTAATTAAGACCACCCGACCCACCCTCACACACACACACACACACACACACACACACACACAGTTTAAGTGTCACCAGAGAGGCAGAGTAATCAGCTTAGAACCACCAGTACAAATGATGTCCTCTCTCACAGGACACAAATATGTTTCTAAAAGTTTCACCAATGAAAAAGATTGGACAGTTTACCAAATGTTATAGGCTAGTTTAAAAAATCTCTGTTGTTGGTTAATATTGAAATAACCAAACAACTGTTGACTTTTTTCTGGAATAGCAAACTACGCGTTTTTCTTTAAACTGAGGACATTGTTGTAGGGACGGCAGCGTGCGCCGAGGGGAGCTCTTTCTCCCTAGTACATTGTGGAGAGAGCAGGTGCTGCTGCCTGAATTACCATACAGCTGAGAGCAACAAAGAACAAACTTATTCTTTCCCTGGCCCGCACAATAACAAAGTGCCTTAATGACAGCCATGCGAACGACCCACCAGCTCAGTTTTTACTGCCCAGCATACAAGAATGTAAAATGTTAAATCTATACATATATGCCTAAAGTCAACACAATATTTACAGTTGTAAAAAGAAAAAATACAAGAAAAAAAGCATCCACTTGACCTGTTGATGTGTAAAGTTGTCAAAACTCATAATTAACAAAAGAAAGTATATGTTTTTGTAAATTTCATTGAATTATATCAAGATAATATCCTTTGGTTTTTGGCAAGATTTTCCAAGAGCTATGTGAAAACCTATTTATAAGTTATTGATTTTCCATTTTGATTCAATTTAAATTCATGTTGACCATTAGTTTTATATTGTGATTAAATACATGAATTGTTGTTTAAAAAAATGAAATAACAAGTTAAGTTTAGGAATAAAGGGTGATGTTGTAAAGCTAAAGAATGAAAAATAGTCTTACATTGGAGTACGCGTGGAAGATGTAGGCCTATTTGGAGCGTACCGTAGCCTACATGGGTTTTACAATGCGGATATGTTATGTGATGTAATTTGAGGTTTATATCAGAGAGAGATGTAAAGGATTCTTGAGGTGAAAATTTTGTTGGAATCTAAATGAGAATGTTTTGTTTTGTGCCATGGGGAAGGGTTGTACATTTTACGGCTCAATGACCATTTGGCGATATTTTGAGAGGGAGGTTTTGAAAAGTGTTCCTTTGTGACAGCTCGAGACAGATTGGGGAGTAGACTAGCTCATTTACATCTCATTACCGTAGCAGCGCAGTCTGTATATAACTGGCGGCAGGCTGGCTGGGACGTCAGACACACGCATAGTTACATAGGGCGAAGATCTGAGAAAGCCTTGGGGAAGTGTTTGGATTGTTTTGGATCAGTACATTTTTTTTATCATTGTCAATCAAGGGGAAATAAACAAAACACAAGCAGCCTTAAAACTGGGTTGTCTCATTTGCACCCTCAAGTCTGAAGCTGTGCAAAACTGCAATATCTAATAACTGGATCGGTATTAACACCTTGGCACGGAATTTCGAGTTCATTCCCCATTTTTTCGTTGGGATTTTTCGTCACCGGCACCACTGCTGAGGATTACATTGTATTGTAAACTTTGTTCATGAAGTCACACTGAGAAGCATCGAGATAAACTCCAGTTCCATTCAAGACGTCTGAAGACCGTACGGATTTTTAAGTGGGACTTTTGATTACGGAAAATAACTTTCGATGATTTTCTGAGCTGGGTTAAACATCAATTGCCCTGGCTCGTGGACATTTTACTATTTATTGAATATCCTCAGCACAATGGGACGCCAGTCGCTTGTGATAGCTGTCATCCTTTGTGTCTTGATATGCCAGGTATTGCGAATTTGACTCTCTTTTGAATTGATTTGTAATTTAAGTGTATTCATTAGTCATGTGTAGGCTACATATCAAAAACATAATAGAATACAACCTTCATGTTTTAATTGTGTTTTTTACAGGGGTTTTGTTCAGGGGTTTTCGAGTTGAAGTTGCAAGAGTTTCTCAACAAGAAAGGCGTGACAGGCAATACAAACTGCTGCAAAGGAGCCTCTGGGATTCAGCAGTGTGAATGCAAAACGTTTTTTAGAATCTGCTTGAAGCATTATCAAGTTAATGTATCACCGGAACCCCCTTGTACCTATGGTGGTGCGATGACTCCTGTCCTCGGATCAAACTCCTTCCAAGTGCCGGAAACAACTGCAGAAGCATTCGCCAACCCTATTCCGTTTTCTTTTGGATTCACGTGGCCGGTGAGTATTTAAACACAGCTTTGTCAAATTATACAATCTTGGTCAGCATGCTCAAGGTTCACCACTTATGGGGCTTTGACAATGTCATTAACGGTCATAGTGAGATGTAGCATATCCCGGGACAGGAGGGGGACTAAGGCACGTTAAACAAATGCTATCAGGGTGGGAAACTTCACATCCTCATAGTTGGAGTATAATTGGCATCTCTGCATGAAACTTCGAGTAAATGGGGAAGTGGTGGAATTAAGTTTGAAGCCTAAAGGTGGCACACCTCTATCAGGCCCAACAGAAGCCTAACGGTGGCTCACCTCTATCAGGCCCAACAGAAGCCTAACGGTGGCTCACCTCTATCAGGCCCAACAGAAGCCTAACGGTGGCTCACCTCTATCAGGCCAAACAGAAGCCTAACGGTGGCTCACCTCTATCAGGCCTAACAGAAGCCTAACGGTGGCTCACCTCTATCAGGCCTAACAGAAGCCTAACGGTGGCTCACCTCTATCAGGCCTAACAGAAGCCTAACGGTGGCTCACCTCTATCAGGCCTAACAGAAGCCTAACGGTGGCTCACCTCTATCAGGCCAAACAGAAGCCTAACGGTGGCTCACCTCTATCAGGCCCAACAGAAGCCTAACGGTGGCTCACCTCTATCAGGCCCAACAGAAGCCTAACGGTGGCTCACCTCTATCAGGCCCAACAGAAGCCTAACGGTGGCTCACCTCTATCAGGCCCAACAGAAGCCTAACGGTGGCTCACCTCTATCAGGCCCAACAGAAGCCTAACGGTGGCTCACCTCTATCAGGCCCAACAGAAGCCTAACGGTGGCTCACCTCTATCAGGCCCAACAGAAGCCTAACGGTGGCTCACCTCTATCAGGCCCAACAGAAGCCTAACGGTGGCTCACCTCTATCAGGCCCAACAGAAGCCTAACGGTGGCTCACCTCTATCAGGCCCAACAGAAGCCTAACGGTGGCTCACCTCTATCAGGCCCAACAGAAGCCTAACGGTGGCTCACCTCTATCAGGCCCAACAGAAGCCTAACGGTGGCTCACCTCTATCAGGCCTAACAGAAGCCTAACGGTGGCTCACCTCTATCAGGCCTAACAGAAGCCTAACGGTGGCTCACCTCTATCAGGCCTAACAGAAGCCTAACGGTGGCTCACCTCTATCAGGCCTAACAGAAGCCTAACAGTGGCTCACCTCTATCAGGCCCAACAGAAGCCTAACGGTGGCTCACCTCTATCAGGCCTAACAGAAGCCTAACGGTGGCTCACCTCTATCAGGCCTAACAGAAGCCTAACGGTGGCTCACCTCTATCAGGCCTAACAGAAGCCTAACGGTGGCTCACCTCTATCAGACCTAACAGCCCAATGTTTATGGCCTGTGGGGCCTCAGCACCTTCTAACCCTTTGGCACAGTTGTTCATTATTATAATTGTTTCTTCTTTTTTTTCAACAGGGGACATTCTCTCTCATCATTGAGGCCCTACACACGGATTCTGACGATGATCTTTCAACAGGTAAATTCGATACAGAGCCACAGGTCACCAAACAAAACTATTCATTGTAAATATTTATCGGGATATATGTACTAATTCCTGTATTCACAATTTTCAGATAACCCTGAAGGTCTGATCAGTCTCTTCACCACTCAGAAGCATCTGACAGTAGGCGATGAGTGGTCCTCTGATTTACAGACTAGTGGAAGAACAGAGCTGAAGTACTCCTACCGATTTGTTTGTGATGAGCATTACTACGGGGAGGGTTGTTCTGTTTTCTGCCGTCCACGAGATGATGCCTTCGGTCACTTCACCTGCGGGGACCGTGGCGAGATCATCTGCAACTCAGGATGGAAGGGAACCTACTGCACAGAACGTAAGTAGGCTGCATCCTCCTTACTTCTGCTTTGCCCATACTAACTTTTGTTGTTCCGTTTTTCTTTTACAAAAGTATGAATGTGGTTAATTTGCAGTCATTAGTCAGAATAAATCATGCGTTATTACCAAATAGTTTCACTTATCAAAAATGTGGGTTGCACTGTTTAGGCAAATTTAAATAAGAGAAGTTTGCCGAATATTCACACGCAAGCCATAGATTAAATGTAATGCCTGATTGGCTACTTGGCAGTGCACTTGGCGTTGATTGGCTTAGTGAGGTATTGTTGGAAGCGGGCAGCTGCTGAGTGAGAGTAGACAATGGACCAGCTGTCCTGCACTGGCACAATGTACACCAGCTGTCCTACACTGGCACCACGTACACCAGCTGTCCTGCACTGGCACCACGTACACCAGCTGTCCTGCATTGGCACCACGTACACCAGCTGTCCTGCACTGGCACCACGTACACCAGCTGTCCTGCATTGGCACCACGTACACCAGCTGTCCACATTGTATCTGCACAGACTCAGGGACATTAAGGGGAGGGGCTGTATAAGCAGAAAGAAAAAAGGGATTACTGACCCATGGTTATGGTTAACCCTAACCCTTCTGTCCCATTGTTATGGTTAACTCTAACCCTTCTGTCCCATTGTTATGGTTAACTCTAACCCTTCTGTCCCATTGTTATGGTTAACCCTAACCCTTCTGTCCCATAGTTATGGTTAACCCTAACCCTTCTGACCCATAGTTATGGTTAACCCTAACCCTTCTGTCCCATAGTTATGGTTAACTCTAACCCTTCTGACCCATAGTTATGGTTAACCCTAACCCTTCTGTCCCATAGTTATGGTTAACTCTAACCCTTCTGTCCCATTGTTATGGTTAACCCTAACCCTTCTGTCCCATGGTTATGGTTAACCCTAACCTTTCTGTCCCATAGTTATGGTTAACCCTAACCCTTCTGACCCATAGTTATGGTTAACCCTAACCCTTCTGACCCATAGTTATGGTTAACCCTAACCCTTCTAACCCATAGTTATGGTTAACCCTAACCCTTCTGACCCATAGTTATGGTTAACCCTAACCCTTCTGACCCATAGTTATGGTTAACCCTAACCCTTCTGACCCATAGTTATGGTTAACCCTAACCCTTCTGACCCATAGTTATGGTTAACCCTAACCCTTCTGACCCATAGTTAGCCGAAAAAGAAGCCTTTGTATAGGCAGCAACTGTGTTAAGCAGAATGTTGGTCCCCCTGGTGACAAGTGGAGCATATTTTCTAGGTAACGGCTAATGGGGCCACCAGCCCACTGAAATTAATGAACCAGTGTTTACTGAAAGGGCCCATCTGAAAGTAAGCTCTGCTGGTATAAACACATGTTCCAATGAGTTAGATTCCCGTGATTCACTTGTGATGGTCTATCTCATTGCAGCAATCTGTCTTCCTGGTTGTGGCGAGGAGCACGGGTTCTGTGACAAGCCTGGTGAATGCAAGTAAGTCCCAGTGATTTGTCCATCTTCTGTCTGGGTTAAACACCAGTCAACAGGATCACCGTTTGGTATAGTTTCATATATGCTAGATATCTAACCATGAGCATTGTGTGTGGTTACAGGTGTAGAGTTGGCTTCAGTGGGCGTTACTGTGATGACTGCATCCGCTATCCAGGGTGTCTTCATGGCACCTGCCAGCAGCCGTGGCAGTGTAGCTGCCTGGAGGGGTGGGGTGGCCTTTTCTGCAACCAAGGTGAGTTCTGTTTATCTCCCATATGCAACTGACTAGTGCTCATCTGTCCTTCTCCACCAGATCCAGACTGTGCTGGTGTTGAGATGACATACAGTATCCCCACTGTGTTCTCTAAGCCACCATGCCAATCATACAGTATCCCCACTATGTTATCTAAGCCACCATACCAATCAGGTTCAGAGAATAGGGCACATCTTGGCCTTAAAACAAGTCATAAAAACATCCTCGATATCACTGTACATTAACTCTCAGAAGACTAATCCACATGTGCCATTGTCTGTTTCAGATCTCAACTACTGCACACACCACAAGCCCTGCATGAATGGAGCCACTTGTACCAATACTGGCCAGGGTAGTTACACCTGCTCCTGTAAACCCGGCTTCACTGGGGCCAGCTGTGAGATTGAGGTTAATGAATGTTCCGACAACCCCTGCCAAAATGGGGGAAGCTGCACTGTAAGTATTTTTTTTTGAGCTGCCCCTCATTAGTTACATTAGAAATGATTTCTCAGTGATGTAGTGTCACATAGTGTGTGTGGTGCTGTCATGCTAGAGCTGGCAGGCATTCCTCATGGTGAATGTAGCATAACAAATTAATAACAAGTCATTAAGGAGTTGTAACTTTTGCTTAGCAAGTGCTTTGTCTCGCCTCTGACAGGATTTAGAAAACACATACACATGTGCCTGCCCCCCAGGCTTCTATGGCAACAGCTGTGAGCTCAGTGCCATGACCTGTGCCGATGGGCCTTGCTTTAACGGCGGACGCTGTGCTGACAACCCAGAGGGAGGATACTACTGCCAGTGTCCTCTCGGCTATGCCGGATTCAACTGTGAGAAGAAGATCGACCACTGCACCTCCAACCCATGCTCCAACGGTAAGCTGAAACAAAGTTCTCTAGTTCTGTGTTTACCAGTTTAACCTTTCTATTCAAAGTCTGAGGACATGAATGAATACTGGAACAGATGGTTTAACATGACTTTTTAATGTCTCCAGGTGCCCAGTGTATGGACCTAGTGAACTCCTACATGTGCCAGTGCCCTGAGGGCTTCTCCGGAGCCAACTGCGAGGACAACATTGACGAGTGCGCCAACTACCCCTGCCAGAATGGTGGCACGTGCTTGGATGGCATGAATGATTACACCTGCACCTGCCCACCTGGATACACCGGCAAGAACTGCAGCTCGACCATCAGAAAATGTGAGCACAATCCCTGCCACAACGGAGCCACCTGCCACGAGAGGAATAATCGCTATGTGTGCGCCTGTGTGCCAGGCTACGGCGGCCATAACTGCCAGTTCCTCCTGCCGGAGCACCCCCAGGGACAACCCGGGGTGGAAGGAGCTGGTAAGAGATACTCTGATGAAGAGGACCAAGGCACATTCCCCTGGACAGCAGTGTGTGCTGGGATTATCCTGGCGCTGCTGCTGCTGGTGGCCTGTGCCGTGCTGATGGTTTACATCCGGGTCAAGGTGCAGCAGAGGAGTCAGCAGGGAGACACCCACAGTGAGAGTGAGACCATGAACAACCTGGCCAACAACTGTCAACGGCCTGACAAGGACCTATCTGTCAGCGTGATCGGCACGACAGGGGTCAAGAACACCAATAAGAAAGTGGACTTTCACTCGGACAATGCTGGAGGAGAGCAGAATGGCTACAAGTCCCGATGCTCGTCAACGGATTATAATCTGGTGCATGAGCTGAAGCCAGAAGATGTGTTGAAAGAGGACCAAGAAAAGAGTGAAGCAAAGTGTTCCGAATCAAATTGTTCTGAATCTTTTTGTTCCGACAGTGAGTTTGAAGAGAAACACAGAAAACGTTTAAAGAGGTGAATATCTACACATTTAGATATAAATGATGTGCCACATATGGGAGTAGTCATGCTTGTGTCTGAAGAGTGGATGTTGATGTTAATGTATTTATTTTTCTTGTGTTCTCAGTGACGCCTCAGAAAATAAACGTCCAGAGGAGTCGATGTGCAACGAAGCATCGATTTGCAAAAACACAAAGTACCAGTCAGTCTACGTCATATCAGACGAGAAAGATGAATGTATCATTGCAACTGAGGTGAGTTGATTTTCCTCTTTTTCACTGCTGATGAAATCTCTTTGCAGTTTGCATATTTACTTTTCACTGGTTTGCGAATAGCCAAATACTCTGAAACTAAAGCATCTTTGCCTCTTGTCTTCCCCAGGTGTAACACCACAGCTGAGGTGTAGCTCGTCTTCTCTACAGGAGGTTTTACTCCGGTGAATGCTGCTCAAACCCAGGGGAAGGTTTCCCTTCGTGTGACTGCTGCTGTGAGACTAAGACATTGACAGTGATATTCAGAATGAGCTGGTTCTCAACTGAAGTAAGCACAGTGGCTGCAGATAAAGGATGTTGGACCACACTGGTCCGTGCTCTCACAATTTATGTTTCCCAGGAACGTGCGTAATATGGATTTGTTGCACTGCCTGTGAGAACAGTTGTACCTCATTGCACTATGGAGGGTTGCTTTTTAATATGTATTTAAACATACACATTTGAGTTAATTACTGTGTATAATGAGTATGCACTGACTGCAGTGTATATTTGTAAAGCCTTTGAGGCAGTCTTCTGAATTAGTTTTAAGATGGGAAAATACTGCCTTTAAATTTGTAAACATACTGTTGTTTTTTTTCAAAGATGTATTCTTTTAATTTAATTGTGTTATGTGTTCCATTTGTTTGTGAATTTGTAGATATCATTTTGATATAATTTATGTCTAATGTATATAAGGCAGTTCAGGTCAATGTGACTTTGTTTTCCAACAAAAATGTATTTAAGAAGCATTGTACAGAAGCTATTGGAATTGTTTTATCACTGTTGCCCATTAAGAAAATCAACTAAATATTTTTGAAAAATAAATAATGTATGAAATAATAGCATATACAGTGGGGAGAACAAGTATTTGATACACTGCCGATTTTGCAGGTTTTCCTACTTACAAAGCATGTAGAGGTCTGTAATTTTTATCATAGGTACACTTCAACTGTGAGAGACGAAATCTAAAACAAAAATCCAGAAAATCACATTGTATGATTTTTAAGTAATTAATTTGCATTTTATTACATGACATAAGTATTTGATCACCTACCAACCAGTAAGAATTCCGGCTCTCACAGACCTGTTAGTTTTTCTTTAAGAAGCCCTCCTGTTCTCCACTCATTACCTGTATTAACTGCACCTGTTTGAACCCGTTACCTGTATAAAAGACACCTGTCCACACACTCAATCAAACAGACTCCAACCTCTCCACAATGGCCAAGACCAGAGAGCTGTGTAAGGACATCAGGGATAAAATTGTAGACCTGCACAAGGCTGGGATGGGCTACAGGACAATAGGCAAGCAGCTTGGTGAGAAGGCAACAACTGTTGGCGCAATTATTAGAAAATGGAAGAAGTTCAAGATGACGATTCAATCACCCTCAGTCTGTGGCTCCATGCAAGATCTCACCTCGTGGGGCATCAATGAACATGAGGAAGGTGAGGGATCAGCCCAGAACTACACGGCAGGACCTGGTCAATGACCTGAAGAGAGCTGGGACCACAGTCTCAAAGAAAACCATTAGTAACACACTACGCCATCATGGATTAAAATCCTGCAGCGCATGCAAGGTCCCCCTGCTCAAGCCAGCGCATGTCCAGGCCCGTCTGAAGTTTGCCAATGACCATCTGGATGATCCAGAGGAGGAATAGGAGAAGGTCGTGTGGTCTGATGAGACAAAAATAGAGCTTTTTGGTCTAAACTCCACTCGCCGTGTTTGGAGGAAGAAGGATGATGAGTACAACCCCAAGAACCCATCCCAACCGTGAAGCATGGAGGTGGAAACATCATTCTTTGGGGATGCTTTTCTGCAAAGGGGTCAGGACGAATGCACCGTATTGAGGGGAGGATGGATGGGGCCATGTATCGCAAGATCTTGGCCAACAACCTCCTTCCCTCAGTAAGAGCATTGAAGATGGGTCGTGGCTGGGTCTTCCAGCATGACAACGAAACGAAACACACAGCCAGGGCAACTAAGGAGTGGCTCCGTAAGAAGCATCTCAAGGTCCTGGAGTGGCCTAGCCAGTCTCCAGACCTGAACCCAATAGAAAATCTTTGGAGGGAGCCGAAAGTCCGTATTGCCCAGCGACAGCCCCGAAACCTGAAGGATCTGGAGAAGGTCTGTATGGAGGAGTGGGCCAAAATCCCTGCTGCAGTGTGTGCAAACATGGTCAAGAACTACAGGAAACGTATGAGCTCTGTAATTGCAAACAAAGGTTTCTGTACCAAATATTAAGTTCTGCTTTTCTGATGTATCAAATACTTATGTCATGCAATAAAATGCAAATTAATTATTTAAAAATCACACAATGTGATTTTCTGGATTTTTGTTTTAGATTCCGTCTCTCACAGTTGAAGTGTACCTATGATAAAAATTACAGACCTCTACATGCTTTGTAAGTAGGAAAACCTGCAAAATCGGCAGTGTATCAAATACTTGTTCTCCCCACTGTAAGTGTCTTTGTGATTATCCACCTACATAACATGTCATGCAAAACATCCAACATCGAATATTAGAGTGATTTCTCTTTGACATAAATGCATGCGATGTTTCACCCTAAGTTCTGTATGTAGTCTTACTGCAAACTGTGAGTATTCTTGGCCTGATGCAACTGTTTCCCTGAGGAAACTCACTAACTGACACAAAGGCACAAACGGTAATCACAAATTACTACCCTCATCTTGATGGCAATTTATTTTTAGGAAGAAAGAACCTTCTGACAAAAAAAGAAACCACCCCTGGAAAATGATCTGGTCAGTGTTTTCTAACTTTTTTTAAACCTTCTTCAATGTCATTTAGTAAGGCCTACAAGCAACTTGCACTTCGTACTCATCAAAGACTAATTTGGTCCTTAAAGAGAATCCAAAACCAGCACGACAAATGGTTAGAAACCTATATGAAAGCAGGAAAAACAAACATCATTACAATATGTACTGTACGAATGTCTTCATTCATAATCACTCTTTGAAGCATTGAGTAAGAAGTGGACAGCTGAAATCTACACTGAATAACACATTGACCTGCAGCTGTTGATGGAGAGACACCCCATTCCAGAGTTGGGGTGCATGAGGCAAATGCATTATACTGTACCACTGTAGAAGCACAACAGAGCCAAGCATCCAGAATTGTTATATTAATGTTCATAGAACGCTGATCCAGAGTTGTCATGTTTATGTTCATAAACTCAGCAAAAAAAGAAATGTCCCTTTTTCAGGACCTTGTTTTTCAAAGATAATTCTTAAAAATCCAATTAACTTCACAGATCTGCATTGTAAAGGGTTTAAACACTGTTTCCCATACTTGTTCAATGAACCATAAACAATTAATGAACATGCACCTGTGGAACGGTCGTTAAGACACTAACAGCTTACAGACGGTAGGCAATTAAGGTCACAGGTATGAAAACATAGGACACTAAAGAGGCCTTTCTACTAACTCTGAAAAACACCAAAAGAAAGATTCCCAGGGTCCCTGCTCGTCTGTGTGAATGTGCCTTAGGCATGCTGCAAGGAGGCATGAGGACTGCAGATGTGGCCAGGGCAATAAATTGCAATGTCCGTACTGTGAGACGCCTAAGACAGCACAACAGGGAGACAGGACGGACAGCTGATCGTCCTCGCAGTGGCAGACCACATGTAACAACACCTGCACAGAATCGGTACATCCGAACATTACACCTG
This sequence comes from Salvelinus alpinus, assembly GCF_045679555.1. Classification (NCBI taxonomy): domain Eukaryota; kingdom Metazoa; phylum Chordata; class Actinopteri; order Salmoniformes; family Salmonidae; genus Salvelinus; species Salvelinus alpinus. Next base: position 79,448,667 of record NC_092088.1, read on the forward strand.
CGGGACAGGTACAGGATGGCAACAACAACTGCTCGAGTTACACCAGGAACGCACAATCCCTCCATCAGTGCTCAGACTGTCCGCAACAGGCTGAGAGAGGCTGGACTGAGGGCTTGTAGGCCTGTTGTAAGGCAGGTCCTCACCAGACATCACCGGCAACAACGTCGCCTATGGGCACAAACCGACTGTCGCTGGACCAGACAGGACTGGCAAAAAGTGCTCTTCACTGACGAGTTGCAGTTTTGTCTCACCAGGGGTGATGGTCGGATTCGCGTTTATCGTCAAAGGAATGAGCGTTACACCGAGGCCTGTACTCTGGAGCGGGGGATCGATTTGGAGGTGAAGGTTCCGTCATGGTCTGGGGCGGTGTGTCACAGCATCATCGGACTGAGCTTGTTGTCATTGCAGGCAATTTTAACACTGCGTTACAGGGAAGACATCCTCTTCCCTCATGTGGTACCCTTCCTGCAGGCTCATCCTGACATGACCCTCTCGCATGACAATTCCACCAGCCATACTGCTCGTTCTGTGCGTGATTTCCAGCAAGACAGGAATGTCAGTGTTCTGCCATGGCCAGCGAAGAGCCCGGATCTCAATCCCATTGAGCACGTCTGGGACCTGTTGGATCGGAGGGTGAGGGCTAGGGCCATTCCCCCCAGAAATGTCCGGGAACTTGCAGGTGCCTTGGTGCTAGAATGGGGTAACATCTCACAGCAAGAACTGGCAAATCTGGTGCAGTCCATGAGGAGGAGATGCACTGCAGTACTTAATGCAGCTGGTGGCCACACGAGATACTGACTGTTACTTTTGATTTTGCCCCCCCCCCCCCCCTTTGTTCAGGGAAACATTATTCCATTTCTGTTAGTCACATGTCTGTGGAACCTGTTCAGTTTATATCTCAGTTTTAGAATCTTGTTATGTTCATATCAGTTTTAGAATCTTGTTATGTTCATACAAATATTTACACATGTTAAGTTTGCTGAAAATAAACGCAGTTGACAGTGAGAGGACGTTTTTTTGTTGTTGCTGAGTTTAGAATGCTGATCCATATTATGTTTATGTTCATAGAATGCTGATCCAGAGTTGTCATGTTTATGTTCATAGAATGCTGATCCAGAGTTGTCATGTTTATGTTCATAGAATGCTGAGCCAGATCATGTTAATGTTTGCTCCGTTTTCTATTTGATAAATAGCATCCATCTGTAAAAATGCTACAGTAAGATACCTTAGAAATGTATCAGTTAGCTGATATATTGTTAAAACTTTTTTATGTTCTTATTTACATAACTATTTATCCGTGTTTACTATAAAGATTAATTATTTTAGAAAAAATGTGCTCCTCTAGTTTGCCATCTGAACAAAGATTTGACTTCAGCAGGGGTATGTATATAGGTTTCATATTCAGACCAGAAGTGGCAGGGGTATATAGGGGTAGTTGAATGTGTACTATCAGGTTGCTCACTGAAATGATAAACAGGCTCTTGAATCAAACAGCTGTGAGCAACTTTAATCATGGATGAGGAAAGTCAACCTAGTGTTCTGACCATGCTAATGATGTGGCATAGCAAATATTAATCGACCAGACCTGCCTTATACACCTGCTATTTTTATCAGGTTATTGGTAATGTATGATAATCCGTCTTTTTGACAACTCACTTTATAGTCCATGTTGTCTCCTTTTTTTACATAAAAAAGGGATGTTGCTGTCTTGAATGAGGTCCAAATGAGAGAAAGAAGGACAATTGCAGCAGTTAAACTTCTAAGAACAATAATGAAAGTGTAAATATTACACTATACTCTTCCCTGGAATATGCTTTAAAATACTAAATGGAGTGTCTTCTTTGTGCTTTATAAATGTAAGATAAAGTCTCCTTAGCCTTGGTAAAAAGTTCCAGCCACTTCCATGTGCCCTTTTTGTTTTCAACTGAAATTAACTTTGTTTTACAGCCAGCCAGAGAGGAGCGGTGGGACTGTTTGCCCTGTAAATGCAGTGTGAATATAGTGGCTCCAATAGGGACCAGTGAAAAGTATTTGTTGGACAGTTGTTTTCACATACCATGCTTAGCTTTTAACTTAACTTTTTTCAGTCACACAATGGCTTTTCGCTGAGTTGGAAAATACCAGGAGACAGGTCTAAAGCAACCCTTTGTTTCTTCATTCAATGTAGTCCTGTTCCACGGCTCTGCGTCTGATGGGGAATATCTTTTGTTGGAATTTTTTTTCTCCAGTATTGTGTCAATAATCAAACATAGGTCACAGATTAATGCTAATATGCCAGAGTGTTTTGAATGAAGAACTTTGAAACTATTTGATAAGCATGGATTTTCAAAAAGTCTGATTTACTTGCATTTATGTTTGGAATTACACTAAACCATAACATGGAGATCTTAATATTCAAAATGTTTAAAATTAAGTTTTGTTTTTGACTAAAGATTCATTCTCTTGCTAAATGTTCTGTTTCCTAAATTTAAAATGTTGTACCCCACATCTGTAATCTTCTAACAGTCTGTATAAATGTACAACCACTATAAATCTGTCTGTAATGCATTACATAGTTACAAAATAACCATTTACATAATAATAATCATAACGGCTCATGGTTCTTTTAAAAAACCATACCTATTCATGCTTATAAATGCATTTGTAATGCAATTCCCACAATGTAATGGGTGTAATGCATACTTCTTGTGAAACGTTCTGCTTTTCAGCTATTGGTAGTGCATTCATCCTTAGGATTTGCATCTTCTATTCATTCACTGGGGGGGGGGGGGGTTGATCCAACTATATGTTTGGAATATAGTGGGATGCCAAATGTTTGTGTGTGTGTATTGTTTTCTGTTGCAAAATTGCTGTAAGGAGTGCACTGGGAGTCGGGAAGCAAGTTCAGGGAGTGCATCATTTAATTAACAAAACACGAACAACACAAAGACAGGAAACTGAAACAATAATGCCTGGGGAAGGAACCAAAGGGAGTGACATGTATAGGGAAGGTTATCAGGGAAGTGATGGAGTCCAGGTGAGTCTGATGAGGCGCAGGTGTGCGTAACGATGGTGACAGGTGTGCGCCATAACGAGCAGCCTGGTGTCCTAGAGGCCGGAGAGGGAGCACACGTGACAGATGCACATACGCTGTAGCTCCTAAACATCTTCCCACAATGCAACAGGACTGAGATCCCCTTGGGGATGTAGCTAAATGGATACATTTGTAGAATTTGCAGGGCAAATGTAGCGTAATTGATGAATTTGTCAAAGTTCCTGGGTAAATGTCGCTAAATGGATACATTGGTCAACTTTGCAGGAATAATGTAGCTAAATGTTTGCTTTGGTCAAAGTTTGAGGGTAAATGTAGCTAAATGGATACATTTTTCGAAGCTGCATGGTAAATTTAGCTAAATGGACACATTTGTCAACGTTGCAGTGTAAATGTAGCTTAATAGATACATTTGTCAAAGTTGCAGGGTAAATGTAGCTACATGGATACATTTGTCAAAGTTGCAGGTTAAATGTAACTAAATGGTAAATGTAGCTTAATGGATACATTGGTCAAAGTTGCTGGGTAAATGTAGCTAAATGATACAGTTTTCAAGGTTGCTGGGTAAATGTAAAGAAATTGATACATTTGTCAAAGTTGCAGGTAAATGTAGCTAAATGTATGCATTGGTCAAAGTTTCACGGTAACTAGCTAAATGGTACATTGGTCAAAGTTGTAGGGTAAATGGAGCTAAATGGAGACATTTGTCAAAGTTAAAGGATAAATGTAACTACATGGATGCATTGGGCAAAGTTGCAGGGTAAATGTAGCTAAATTGATACATTGGTCAAAGTTACTGGGTAAATGTAGCGAAATTGATATATTTGTCGAAGTTGAAGGGTAAATGTAGCTTAATAACCTTTTCTCAATATAGGGGGTGCTGTTTCAACGTTACCATTTATCGTTCCCAAATTAAACTGCCTCGTACTCAATTCTTGCTCGTACAATATGCATATTATTATTACCATTGGATAGAAAACAATCTCTAGTTTCTAAAACCGTTTGAATTATGTCTGTGGGTGAAACAGAACTCTTTCTGCAGCGAAATTCATGACAGGAACTGCGAAGGTCTGAAAACGAGGCTCTGTTCTCAGATCAGTTTAAAGCTCTGTATGTATCCTATGGGTCGACATGAACTGCACGCGCCTTCCCCTGGATGTCAGTAACCAATGAGAATTGGAATGGAGTTTCTACGTAGATCTCAGACCTTATAAAAGGGCATGGCATGGGGGGTGCGCTCTTTTCGACATTCGTCAAGACGCAAAGGAGGACCTCAGGATGGCATGCTCAAAAGCTCTCGTTATAGGCCTAAGATATATCCGTCTGTGATTTAATTCAATATAGGTGTTAGAAACATCATGACGAAGTTATTTTAAACCGAGTTATATCAGTTTATGCGAGTATATTGTGATTTTCGGAATTTCCTTAGTATTGCGTTTTGAACATTTGGGCATGTCTGCGCCACATAGCTATTGTTAGCTGCTAGTTCCAAAGTTGAAGAGGACGTTTTACAACCGAGCAACGATTCTTTTGGACAAAGGACAACTTGCCCAAGATTCTGATGGAAGCTCGTCCAAAAGTAAGAGCTATTTATGATGTTATTCCGTATTTATGTGGAAAAATGTAAAAGGATTTGTCCGCCATTATTGCGGCACTGGTCTGGCTGTAACGCACACTGTATGTCTAGTAACGTTAATTTTAAAAATCTAACACAGCGGTTGCATTAATAACTAATGCATCTTTCATTTGCTGTCCAACCTGTATTTTTTTGTCAAGTTTACGATTATTTATCAATTAGATTAGGTGCCTCTCCAAGATGGCGCCGGCCAGAATGCATGAAATGCTGCTACTGATCACGTTGTATAACCACGATTTGTGCTGCTAAATATGCACATTTTCGAACAAAACCTATATGCATTGTGTAATATGATGATACAGGACTGTCATCTGATGAAGTTTATCAAGGTTAGTCCAATTATATATCTTTTGCTGGATTGTTACGATCGCTAACATTTGCTGCTGGTAAATGCGGTTGTGTTTCTGGCTATTGTGGTAAGCTAATATAATGCTATATTGTGTTTTCGCTGTAAAACACTTAAAAAATCTGACATATTGGCTGGATTCACAAGATGTTGGGCTTTCATTTGCTGTACGCTGTGTATTTTTCAGAAATGATTTATGATGAGTAATTAGGTATTTGACGTTGGTCTCTGTAATTATTCTGGCTGCATCGACGCTATTTCAGATTGCAGCTGCAATGTAGAACTGTGATTTATACCTGAAATATGCACATTTTTCTAACAAAACATATGCTATACAATAAATATGTTATCAGACTGTCATTTGATGAAGTTGTTTCTTGGTTAGTGGCTATTTATATCTTTATTTGGTCGAAATTGTGATAGCTACCTATGCAGGAAAAAAATGGTGGGAGAAAAAAAGTTGTGTCTTTTGCTATCGTGGTTAGCTAATAGATTTACATATTGTGTCTTCCCTGTAAAACATTTTAAAAATCAGAAATGATGGCTGGATTCACAAGATCTGTATCTTTCATCTGGCCCAAAACACCAAAACATCTGGTGTTTTGGGCGCTATGCTAGGCTATGCTAGTCAGCTTTTTTACTGATGAGGGTGCTCCCGGATCCGGGATGAGTACTAAGTAGAAGTTAATGGTAATTTTTTTGAAGCGGCATGGTAAATGTAGGTAAATGGAAACATTTGTCAAAGTTGCAAGGTAAATGTCGCTAAATGGAGACATTTGTCAAAGTTGCAGGGTAAATGTAGCTAAATGGATACATTTGTCAAAGTTGCAGGTTAAATGTAACTAAATGGTAAATGTAGCTTAATGGATACATTGGTCAAAAGATACAGGGTAAATGTCATTAAATGGATACATTGGTCAAAGTTGCTGGGTAAATGTAGCTAAATGGATATATTTGTCGAAGTTGTAGGGTAAATGTAGCTAAATGGATACATTGTCACAGTTAAAGGAAAATGTAGCTTCATTGGTAAATTTGTCAAAGTTAAAGGATAAATGTAGATGCATAGATAAATGGATACACTTGTAAAAGTTGCTGGGTAAATGTCGCCAAATTGATACATTTGTCGAATTTGTAGGGTAAATGTAGCTTAATGGATACATTTGTCAAAGTTGCAGGGTAAATGTTTCTAAATGGTACATTTTTTGAAGCTGCATGATAAATGTAGGTAAATGGATACATTTGTCAAAGTTGCAGGATAAATTTTGTAACGTAATAGCTACATTGTCAAAGTTGCAGGGACCAATCTGATTCCACGCTTTAAGATTGATTCGATCACGTGGACCGGGATATGTTCCGGATAGCATTGAACAACAACATTGATGAATACGCTGATTCGGTGAGCGAGTTATTAGCAAGTGCATCGATGATGTTGTACCCACTGCGAATATTAAAACCTTCCCCAACCAGAAACCGTGGATTGATGGCAGCATTCGCGCAAAACTGAAAGAGCGAACCACTGCTTTTAATCAGGGCAAGGTGACCGGAAACATGACAGAGTACAAACAGTGTAGCTATTCCCTCCGCAAGGCAATCAAAAAAGCTAAGCGTCAGTATAGATACAAAGTAGTCGCAATTCAACGGCTCAGACATGAGAGGTATGTGGCAGGGTCTACAGTCAATCACGGACTACAAAAAGAAAACCAGCCCCATCGCGGACCCCAATGTCTTGCTCCCAGACAAACTAAATAACTTCTTTGCTCGCTTTGAGGACAATACAGTGCCACCGACACGGCCCGCTACCAAAACTTGCGGGCTCTCCTTCACCGCAGCCAACATGAGTAAAACATTTAAATGTGTTAACCCTCGCAAGACTGTCAGCCCAGACGGCATCCCTAGCCTTGTCCTCAAAGCATGCGCAGACCAGCTGGCTGGTGTGTTTACGGACATATTCAATCAATCCCTATCCTAGTCTACTGTTCCCACATGCTTCAAGAGGGCCACCTTTGTTCCTGTTCCCAAGAAAGCTAAGGTAACTGAGCTAAATGACTATCACCCCGTAGCACTCACTTCCGTCATCATGAAGTGCTTTGAGAGACTAGTCAAGGATCATATCACTTCCACCCTACCTGACACCCTAGACCCACTCCAATTTGCTTACCGCCCCAATAGGTCCACAGACGACGGTATCGCAATCACGCGGCACACTGCCCTAACCCATCTGGACAAGAGGAATACCTATGTAAGAATGCTGTTCATCGATTACAGCTCAGCATTTAACACCATAGTACCCTCCAAACTCGTCATTAAGCTCGAGACCCTGGGTCTCGACCCCGCCCTGTGCAACTGGGTCCTGGACTTTCTGACGGGACGCCCCCAGGTGGTGAGGGTAGGAAACAACATCTCCACCCGTCTGATCCTCAACACTGGCGCCACACAAGGGTGCGTTCTCAGCCCTCTCCTGTACTCCCTGTTCACCTATGACTGCGTGGCCATGCACGCCTTCAACTCAATCATCAAGTTTGCAAACGACACTACAGCGGTAGGCTTGATTACCAACAACAACGAGACGGCCTACAGGGAGGAGGTGAGGGCCCTCGGAGTGTGGTGTCAGGAAAATAACCTCACACTCAATGTCAACAAAACAAAGGAGAAGATCGTGGACTTCAGGAAACAGCAGAGGGAGCACCCCCCTATCCACATCGACGGGACAGTAGTGGAGAAGGTGGAACATTTTAAGTTCCTCGGCGTACACATCACGGACAAACTGAAATGGTCCACCCACACAGACAGCGTGGTGAAGAAGGCGCAGCAGCGCCTCTTCAACCTCAGGAGGCTGAAGAAACTTTTACAGATGCGCAATCGAGAGCATCCTGTCGGGCTGTATCATCGCCTGGTACGGCAACTGCTCCGCCCACAACCGTAAGGCTCTCCAGAGGGTAGTGAGGTCTGCACAATGCATCACCGGGGGCAAACTACCTGCCCTCCAGGACAACTACACCACCCGATGTCACAGGAAGGCCAAAAAGATCATCAAGGACAACAACCACCCGAGCCACTGCCTGTTCACCCCGCTATCATCCAGAAGGCAAGGTCAGTACATGTGCATCAAAGCTGGGACCGAGAGACTGAAAAACAGCTTCTATCTCAAGGCCATCAGACTGTTAAACAGCCACCACTAACATCGAGTGGCTGCTGCCAACACATCAAATCTCTAGCCACTTTAATAATTAAAAATTTAATGTAATAAATGTACCACTAATCACTTTAAACAATGCCACTTTATATAATGTTTACATACCCTACATTACTCATCTCATATGTACATACTGTACTCTATACCATTTACTGCATCTTGCCTATGCCATTCGGCCATCGCTCATCCATATATTTATATGTATATATTCTTATTCATTCCTTTGTTGTTGTGAAATTGTTAGATTACTCGTTAGATATTACTGCATGGTCGGCACTAGAAGCACAAGCATTTCGCTACACTCGCATTAACTTCTGCTAACCATGTGTATGTGACCAATAAAATTTGATTTGATTTGATAAATGTAGCTAAATGGATACATTTGTCAAAGTTGCAGGGTAAATGTATGCATTTATCAACATTGAGCTAGATCTCCTGAATTTCATCAAAGAAATAAACATGGTAATCTGGATGATTTACAACCATCTCTGATCATCTGTCCATTGGCAGAATCCAACACGGATAACCATTTTTAAATTTATTTTACTAGGCAAGTCAGTTAAGAACACATTCTTATTTACAATGACAGCCGAGGAACAGTGGGTTAACTGCCTTGTTCAGGGGCAGAACTGAACTGATTTTCACCTTGTCAGCTCGGGGATTTGATCTAGCAACCTTTTGGTTACTAACCCAACATGCTAACCACTAGGCAACCTGCCACCCCATTTAAGACAGGAGAGGCAATCCTCCATTCCTTTAGTGCAACACAGGTGGAGTAAAGTCAAATTCCACATGTATTATAATGACCATACCCACTCTGGCCCTTTATGCCCCTTGACATTGCCCAGGAGGGACCACACAGCTGGGGGGTGATAGTCCACCTCAGCCCCCACAGGGACCATCCATCACACGCCCTCTCATCTTGAGAGGGACAGAGCTCTCCACCCATGTAAATCACAGTCTGGTACAAACTCAGTGATCGAGAGAGCACAACCATCCCCTTTGTTTCCTCAACGAATGTTCTAGCTGACACTTTCACTGTCCTGGGACCGCTAGCACCCTTGGGGGAAGTGTTGGTCCTCCTGAAAGTCTCTGCAGGAGTCCAAGGTTTCCACATTTCCTTAGTCATGGAAGACAGACAAGAATCCAGGACTCCTTCTCATCTGTCCAGAGATTGGTTCATCATGTCAGACAAATATGGCTGAGTAGGACTGAGTATCTCGGGCAAAGGTAGGAAAAGAAGCTTGAGTTGTGAAGGTAGAAATGTATTAGGAGGAGCTTATTAAAATCATTGAATTTGATTGAACACTGTTGTGAATCAACATGATCTTTGGATGAACTGTGAAATGTCAGCATCTTTGTAGCCTGTAAATCCAGCCAACATCACTATATCAAATAGTCCTGAATGCACTGAGTAAACTGAGTTTATATTTTCTGAGTGCAAGATGGACACATGCACAAAAAAATGCACAAAAAAATGCAGACAAACGCCTTACATCAATGACTTTATTAATAACCAACAGACCAGGACTTGACATTATTTAGATGTGGATCTAAACTTGTAGCACAAATGTAGCTCACATAGACTGCAACAAACTTAATAAAGGTTTGTTTGCTTCTCTTTAGTCTGCCATAAAGGTTGTTAGTCTTCACTTTCCAAACTCTTCAACATTTTCATTAATGAGCGATGGCCACATTAAAGTAAAGGTTAATTTAGAAAATGTACATCAGAAACTGTCAGACAGTTTAATTATAAATGTGTTCTGTGTTCACAAACACATTTGTTTTATAAGGCACAGCTTGTCTGAAGCGCAAACACTCGCTTAGGTGCCAAATGTTATTCTTAAGTGTGCAAAAGCAAGCCTCTTTTGTGGTGTGGCAGAAATATCATGCAAGTCTTTTACTGTATGTTGTCTGCAGCTTAGCAGGTTGTGAGTGGAACAGACCAATGACAGTCGTCCTGAGGCGGAGGACAGTAAGCAAAGTTTATCATTAACATCTGCTGTGTCTTCCCAACGGTGGGCTATCATCTGTTGTGTCTTCCCCACCAACCCCATGGTGGGCTATTATCTGTTGTGTTTTCCCCACCAACCCCATGGTGGGCTATTATCTGTTGTGTTTTCCCCACCAACCCCATGGTGGGCTATTATCTGTTGTGTTTTCCCCACCAACCCCATGGTGGGCTATTATCTGTTGTGTTTTCCCCACCAACCCCATGGTGGGCTATTATCTGTTGTGTCTTCCCCACCAACCCCATGGTGGGCTATTATCTGTTGTGTTTTCCCCACCAACCCCATGGTGGGCTATTATCTGTTGTGTTTTCCCCACCAACCCCATGGTGGGCTATTATCTGTTGTGTCTTCCCCACCAACCCCATGGTGGGCTATTATCTGTTGTGTTTTCCCCACCAACCCCATGGTGGGCTATTATCTGTTGTGTTTTCCCCACCAACCCCATGGTGGGCTATTATCTGTTGTGTTTTCCACACCAACCCCATGGTGGGCTATTATCTGTTGTGTTTTCCCCACCAATCCCATGGTGGGCTATTATCTGTTGTGTTTTCCCCACCAACCCCATGGTGGGCTATTATCTGTTGTGTTTTCCCCACCAATCCCACGGTGGGCTATTATCTGCTGTGTTTTCCCCACTGATCCCACGGTGGGCTATTATCTGCTGTGTCTTCCCCACCAATCCCACAGTGGGCTATTATCTGCTGTGTTTTCCCCACTGATCCCACGGTGGGCTATTATCTGCTGTGTCTTCCCCACCAATCCCACAGTGGGCTATTATGTGATGTGTCTTCCCCACTGATCCCACAGTGCGATATTCTATTTGCATTGTGATTTCTTTACCTACCTATTGTTCACCTAATACCTTTTTTGCACTATTAGTTAGAGCCTGTAAGTAAGCATTTCACTGTAAGGTCTACACCTGTTGTATTCGGCGCACGTGACAAATAAACTTTGATTTGATATTCTGCTATGACTCAGTGGACAATGTCAGGAGGTACAAGTGGCTCCCTAGGGACCAAGCTTCTTTGAGTCCCTTGTGCTCACTCCTCCCAGAAGAGGCTCTTGGAAATCCTACCAGATACACCACAGGAGAGAAAACAGACAGGGAATCTACCATATTGGACAGATAGTTATCAAATTTCGCTGTGGTGAAAAATTCACATTTTTATAGATTCACCTTGTTGTTCAAAATTTTTCTGTGCTCAATCATTTTCCAGTTCAATACAAATTTCAGCAGTTTCTCCTTGTTTAGCAATATCATAAACTCAACTTTTCAGAGGTTGATGTTTTTTTTCATGCCCTCATAGGAAAGTGAAATGAAGAGTAGCATCTTCCCAATGAGGATCACTGTGCAGAGGCAATGACAACAGGTTTCTAAGCATGGCAATAACTTCCTTTGCACGATTCGTGGGAACCGCCTGCGGCAGACAATGATTAAATTCACAATGGTGCATACAAAGGCCACCTTTGGGAGAAACCATATCCCACAGCATGATGGGAAAGGGGAGCAATGGAAGCAGATGTCAGAACTATAAGCAACAGATGCCTCCTTGCAAGAATTCAGCCCTGCGCACAAGCCAAACCCACAGAGCTGTGCTGAGCCAAAGAGCGTTGAGAGCTCATGAATGGAAGTGCACACAAATAATAATGGATTACTCTCTGTTTGGTGGAGAGAAGGAAAATGTGATGAAATCAAGGTACAATTGATTCGTGATTGTTTTAATTGTATTCAATGTTGTACATATTGATGGGAACTTATTGGTTAGTTATTATTCAAAGTTTTCTTCACGCCAAAAGAATAAAGATGTCAAAACAAAATCTGGGTAAAGACAACCACATACATATTTCAGACCAGGGAAACCAGTCAGTCATTTACATTTATCAAATTGTGAGTGAAATGGTCCTCACATCCCATTATATTGAAATAGATTTTTTTTAAAGACACTGAACAATGTTCGTGTTTTATAAGCTACTGCGAGTAAAATAAATGGATCATAATGAGTTTTATCCAACAGACCCATTTAGATTACATAATTTTACAGGTCTTCAGTAGCTCAATTGGTAGAGAAATGGTGCTTGCAATGCCAGTATAGTGGGTTTGGTTCCTGGGACCACCTGTATGTGAAATGTATGCACACATGACTGTTAGTTGCTTTGGATACAAGCATCTTCTAAGTGGCATAGTTATTTATTAAACCTAAACTCAAACTAAATGCTTTGAAATTCCTGGTGATCCAGTCCTTGCTTGGTGTTTTTGATCTGCTCATAGATAGACCTGCTGAAAATGTCAATGTTCATTCAGAATCAGAATGATCAATTTGTTTCACTGAGAAGCCACAAGAAATTTAGTGGAATTTATGAGTGATAATATTGCTGGGAGGAGATTATAAATTGTGCCAATGAGTAGTAATAGTTGCATTTGTATTTGTATTTATTATTGATTCAGTGAGATGCTGCTGTTGTTCCCAGTCAAGAATCATTGTTGTTTTCTTCTCTGTTTTGTGTTGCCTGGCCCTGTGGCCAGTGTGGCTTTTGGTCAATGCTAAACGATCCTCTGAATATGAGGCCTTTTCTGAGGGCCCTTCGTGACCTATGGAGTTCACAGGACACAGGACCTTGATCCCAGGCACCGTAATTGACACGGTGCAAAAAGAGCCACGACACCCCAATAAATAGCATGCCCCCATCACGAGAGCAAATATAATGTGTATATAAATGCACAGCACCTTTACTCTCGTGCTCGGAAAGCGCCGGGTTGCCAGGTCTTCTCCATTGAAGCGAGAGCGGGGCGTGTCCCTTGGAGACAGCGTTCAATGTGGGGTGTGTGGGAATGGATCGGTGAACTGACGCCTGATTAATGACCACTAACACTGAATGCTCTGCTCTCTTGAGATGATAATCATTTCAAATGGCAGATGGGTAGGAAAGTTGATGTTTGGCCACAATCAACTGAATGAAAATCCCTTCGGTTGAGAACAAAGGAAAAAGTATTCCATGTCCTCCTTTGGCCTTTAGCTTAAGGCCAATTACAGGGAAAACAAGAGAGGGGACGGATGTGTGCTGTTCACCAGATTAACCATGAGGAGGCATCTCACTGGGATTATTGTGACTAGACATGTGAGATGTGACTCATCATTTCACTTATTTATTTGGACAGTTATACCCCTGAGAAGAAAACAAGAGAGGAAGAGGAGGACATGATGTCATCCCTGACAACACTGTATATGGGATCTTCCACTGCTGACACACAAGGACAGAAAGTCAGTCTCACATTCAGATGAATGACAATGACACAAGACAGTGTGAGTATGCCCAGTCATGGCGGGGGATGGATGTATCCATAAACATCAGTGCTGAACAGCCCCTCTCTCACCCACCCATCCCCCCAGTACATTGTCCTCCCCTCTCGTGTCTGCGTGGGACTGCTCTAGCCAGCGGAGCTCTGGGGACCTCACTCTGGCTCCAGTCTGCCTGTGATGCCATGCAGCTGGGAGTTGACATGGACGCCTCGCCACTCCAACGGACAGATGGTGAGCAACGCCCATCAATGGGCTGAGCGGTATTGCTCCGTCCCTTCTGGTATCTACCGGCCTGTGCTGGCATTTTCTCATCCCTCTCCTCCGGCAGACATGCCAGGGCCTGGCTGGCTTGCCCCATACTTCCCTCCACAGTATGTAAATGACTAGACAGAGAAGGCTTTCATCTGAATATGAATGGAGGAAGAAGAAGCTGAGGGAGAGAGATCAATAGAGAGAGAGAAAAGCCAGCCCCCCTCCCTTATAGACTTAATTCTAAAAACAAAACTCAGACAGGACACAATCAAACTGATTAAAACAATGAGATATGTCCCATCGTCTCCCATCATTTTTCTCTTCTTCATTGTGTTTAGCATAACCATAACAATAATAAATGCTATTTTGGTCATATACAGCAAACAGTTTACATGAATGCAGAATTGAATTTGGTTTGTGTTTAGTCTCGTTCTTTGAAAGGAGTAACTTCTGAAGGGATCTAATGAGTGAGTTGAATTGACCCCCGTCTCTATGAATGAACATCAGGAAGTCTAATCAGAGAGCAAAGCAAGTCCTAAAGACCACATCAAAATGAGACAGCCCACAGGGTGTGAATTATCCACGCTAAACGCTAAAATGGTTATTGTATTCTACTGAGTCATTTACTTTATGTTCATATTCTTATCTTTAATTATTTCTTATTTTTGTTCCATTGTCCAGAAGGAATCTGCAAGTAAGCATTTGGTTGGACAGTGTATACCATGTGTATCCTGCACATACGACCAATAAAACTTAAAACTTTAAGTAGTAGTCACACAGTCACATTGACCTAGGTTTCATCCCTGCCTTCCTCCTTTGACACAGGGTTTCATTCTTGCCTTCCTTCTTTGACACAATTTCATCCCTACCTTCTCCTTTGACACAGGGTTTCATCCCTGGCTTCCTCCTTTGACACAGGGTTTTATCCCTGCCTTCCTCCTTTGACACAGAGTTTCATCCCTACCTTCTCCTTTGACACAGAGTTTCATCCCTACCTTCTCCTTTGACACAAGGTTTCATCCCTGCCTTCCTCCTTTGACACAGGGTTTCATCCCTGCCTTCCTCCTTTGACACAGGGTTTCATCCCTGCCTTCCTTCTTTGACACAGAGTTTCATCCCTACCTTCTCCTTTGACACAGGGTTTCATCCCTGCCTTCCTCCTTTGACACAGGGTTTCATCCCTGCCTTCCTTCTTTGACACAGAGTTTCATCCCTACCTTCTCCTTTGACACAGGGTTTCATCCCTGCCTTCCTCCTTTGACACAGGGTTTCATCCCTGCCTTCCTTCTTTGACACAGAGTTTCATCCCTACCTTCTCCTTTGACACAGGGTTTCATCCCTGCCTTCCTCCTTTGACACAGGGTTTCATCCCTGCCTTCCTCCTTTGACACAGGGTTTCATCCCTGCCTTCCTTCTTTGACACAGAGTTTCATCCCTACCTTCTCCTTTGACACAGAGTTTCATCCCTACCTTCTCCTTTGACACAAGGTTTCATCCCTGCCTTCCTCCTTTGACACAGAGTTTCATCCCTGCCTTCCTCATTTGACACAGAGTTTCATCCCTACCTTCTCCTTTGACACAAGGTTTCATCCCTGCCTTCCTCCTTTGACACAGAGTTTCATCCCTGCCTTCCTCCTTTGACACAGAGTTTCATCCCTACCTTCTCCTTTGACACAGAGTTTCATCCCTACCTTCTCCTTTGACACAGAGTTTCATCCCTACCTTCTCCTTTGACACAGGGTTTCATCCCTGCCTTCCTCCTTTGACACAGGGTTTTATCCCTGCCTTCCTTCTTTGACACAGAGTTTCATCCCTACCTTCTCCTTTGACACAGGGTTTCATCCCTACCTTCTCCTTTGACACAGAGTTTCATCCCTACCTTCTCCTTTGACACAGAGTTTCATCCCTACCTTCTCCTTTGACACAGGGTTTCATCCCTGCCTTCCTCCTTTGACACAGGGTTTTATCCCTGCCTTCCTTCTTTGACACAGAGTTTCATCCCTACCTTCTCCTTTGACACAGGGTTTCATCCCTACCTTCTCCTTTGACACAGAGTTTCATCCCTACCTTCTCCTTTGACACAGAGTTTCATCCCTACCTTCTCCTTTGACACAGGGTTTCATCCCTGCCTTCCTCCTTTGACACAGGGTTTCATCCCTGCCTTCCTTCTTTGACACAGAGTTTCATCCCTACCTTCTCCTTTGACACAGGGTTTCATCCCTGCCTTCCTCCTTTGACACAGGGTTTCATCCCTGCCTTCCTCCTTTGACACAGGGTTTCATCCCTGCCTTCCTCCTTTGACACAGGGTTTCATCCCTGCCTTCCTTCTTTGACACAGAGTTTCATCCCTACCTTCTCCTTTGACACAGAGTTTCATCCCTACCTTCTCCTTTGACACAAGGTTTCATCCCTGCCTTCCTCCTTTGACACAGAGTTTCATCCCTACCTTCTCCTTTGACACAGGGTTTCATCCCTGCCTTCCTCCTTTGACACAGAGTTTCATCCCTACCTTCTCCTTTGACACAGGGTTTCATCCCTGCCTTCCTCCTTTGACACAGGGTTTTATCCCTGCCTTCCTTCTTTGACACAGAGTTTCATCCCTACCTTCTCCTTTGACACAGGGTTTCATCCCTACCTTCTCCTTTGACATGGTACCGTACAGTGTGGTTGAGCATGATGATCAGCTTTAGTAAAATTTGATTTATTGATGTATGTGTGTACTGAATACGCCTAAATACACCTTTGCCAAAGGATAATTACACTTTTTGAATGACATTTACATACATACATTAGATATTTTCCTGTAAAGTGTAAAAGTTCCTTCATCTTTTGAATTTAAACACAATATTTGTGCTCCTTTCTGACGTTAAAGTACCAAAGAGACTGGGATATCGGTTTTGGAAGATCCATTTGTATCTGCAAGCCCTATTGGAAACTAAATGATGGTTCAAACTGGAGTGTTCCTCCTAGACCAGGCTGGGAGAGCAAGGTAAACATACTTCATCTGCTGGTAGGATAACGGAGAGTTGCTGATTAAGAATGCGTTCGTCGACGGGGGATCGCAGGCTACTAGAGTTATTGCAGCAGGAAACAGTGCCTGCTTCTTCCCAGGAGTCCCCTGAACCGAATAAAAACAAGTGATAGATTCAGACTTGGATTGGTAGATTAACACGCTGTACATCCGTCTGGATTACTGCAACTCGCTGTTGGCTGGGCTCCCTGCCTGTGCCATTAAACCCCTACAACTCATCCAGAACGCCGCAGCCCGTCTGGTGTTCAACCTTCCCAAGTTCTCTCACGTCACCCCGCTCCTCCGCTCTCTCCACTGGCTTCCAGTTGAAGCTCGCATCCGCTACAAGACCATGGTGCTTGCCTACGGAGCTGTGAGGGGAACGGCACCTCCGTACCTTCAGGCTCTGATCAGGCCCTACACCCAAACAAGGGCACTGCGTTCATCCACTTCTGGCCTGCTCGCCTCCCTACCTCTGAGGAAGTACAGTTCCCGCTCAGCCCAGTCAAAACTGTTCGCTGCTCTGGCACCCCAATGGTGGAACAAACTCCCTCACGACGCCAGGTCAGCGGAGTCAATCACCACCTTCCGGAGACACCTGAAACCCCACCTCTTTAAGGAATACCTAGGATAGGATAAAGTAATCCTCCTAACCCCCCCCTCCCCCTTAAAAGAGTTAGATGCACTATTGTAAAGTGGTTGTTCCACTGGATATCATAAGGTGAATGCACCAATTTGTAAGTCGCTCTGGATAAGAGCGTCTGCTAAATGACTTAAATGTAAAATGTAAATGTACATGGTATTTGGTCTAATTACTGTAAAAAATAATTTTGAAAAACCAACCAATGTTTTTTCTTTGATTGCCCTTCAATTGAGAGTAAAAGTTATGCAGACAGTTATGAACTTGTTATAGACATGGGTAATGAGGAATTCAGCTATAGGTATTTAGTTGTAATTACTGATCTGCTAACAATCTGACTGGAAAGCAGCACAATGACAGCCTTGCCATAGAGTTTATTTCCCATGTCCTTTCCGCATTCTGTGTTTGACATAACCCACAAAGAAACTCATTGCCCATCAGTATGAGCGAACTTTGGGAGATAACTGTGCATTTTGACTGGACAGAGAGGTACAAATCTCTTCCATAGCTTCTCCCTGGTCCACATGGAGGGGAACAACCTCTCTGCCTGTCATCTACTCCAGTATAAATCTAATTAAATCAAACTCTCTGACAGTCAACACAAGGCCCTAAAACAACACAGAACACACTTTCCCTCTCCCTCACCAAAGTTATCTGTCAGAGCAAAAAAAACAGCCACGTTCCCCAAACGTTGGCATTTGTTCCAGAGAAGCCCACTGCTAGCTGTCAAGTGGGATAAACGTTAAAACTGTTTCGGGCAGGCCCAGATAGCCACTGAAAGGGCCTTTCTGCCTGGTCTGCCTAATGGGGTTCCCGTGTTAAAAGCAAATGTGCTGCTGCAAAGGGTTCACTGCAAGATTTGTCATTTGTGAGATTTAATTTGTCCAAGAATGAGCACGGAATCAGAGGTCAATGGGCAGGAGAACAGGCCTGCTGACAGGTTGAGCCCTGAATCAGAGGTCAGTGGGCAGGAGAGCAGACCTGCTGACAGGGTAAGCCCTGAATCAGAGGCCAGTGTGCAGGAGAGCAGGGCATGCTGACAGGTTGATCCCTAAATCAGAGGTCAGTGGGCAGGAGAGCAGACCTGCTGACATGTTGAGCCCTGAATCAGAGATCAGTGGGCGGGAGAGCAGACCTCCTGACAGGTTGAGCCCTGAATCAGAGGTCAGTGGGCAGAAGAGCAGACCTGCTGACAGGTTGAGCCCTGAATCAGAGGCCAGTGTGCAGGAGAGCAGACCTGCTGACAGGTTGAGCCCTGAATCAGAGGCCAGTGGGCAGGAGAGCAGACCTCTTGACTGGTTGATCCCTGAATCAAAGGTCAGTGTGCAGGAGCGCAGACCTGCTGACAGGTTGAGCCCGGAATCAGAGGCCAGTGTGCAGGATAGGTTGATCCCTAAATCAGAGGTCAGTGGGCAGGAGAGCAGACCTCCTGACAGGTTGAGCCGTGAATCAGAGGTCAGTGGGCAGGAGCGCAGACCTGCTGACAGGTTGAGCCCGGAATCAGAGGCCAGTGTGCAGGATAGGTTGATCCCTAAATCAGAGGTCAGTGGGCAGGAGAGCAGACCTCCTGACAGGTTGAGCCGTGAATCAGACGTCAGTGGGCAGGAGCGCAGACCTGCTGACAGGTTGAGCCCGGAATCAGAGGCCAGTGTGCAGGAGAGCAGACCTGCTGACAGGTTGAGCCCTGAATCAGAGGTCAGTGTGCAGGAGAGCAGACCTCCTGATTGGTTGATCCCTGAATCAGAGGTCAGTGGGCAGGAGCGCAGACCTGCTGACAGGTTGAGCCCGGAATCAGAGGCCAGTGTGCAGGATAGGTTGATCCCTAAATCAGAGGTCAGTGTGCAGGAGAGCAGACCTGCTGACAGGTTGAACCCTGAATCAGAGATCAGTGGGCAGGAGAGTAGACCTGCTGACAGGTTGAGCCCTGAATCAGAGGTCAGTGGACAGGAGAGTAGACCTCCTGACTGGTTGAGCCATGAATCAGAGGTCAGTGGGCAGGAGAGTAGACCTGCTGACAGGTTGAGCCCTGAATCAGAGGTCAGTGGACAGGAGAGTAGACCTCCTGACTGGTTGAGCCATGAATCAGAGGTCAGTGGGCAGGAGAGCAGACCTGCTGACAGGTTGAGCGTTCACAGGGACTAATGAGAGCGCTCCACCAATTGAACAGAACAAAGTCAGACGGATTACATGGACTCATTTGTTGACTGGAGGCAATAACACCAGTCACTTAGACTCACATTTCCACCCTACGGTCGCCACTGGCCTGGCAAAGGCGCCCATTCAGAAAGCGCCATGTCGTCCTCTCGCCCCACACACATGCTGGCTCACATAGCAGCGGGCAACATTGATTTAGTGTCTCTTTCCACTTGGCTTGCAGCATTGTCATCATCCCTTTGGTGGGGAGCAGAGGAGGGGTTTCACTTTTTACTGAAGGCTTTTATCTGCCTTTTGTCCAATCACTGTTTGGATGTAGGGAACATGGGTTTTTAAAGCAAATTGCATAATGTGGATGAATTATAAGAATTAAAAAACAGAGCTGAATAAATTGTCACTTTGTCGACCTTAAAAACATTATTTCAAATCAAATCAAATTTTATTTGTTACACGCGCCAAAACAACAGGTGTAGACCTTACCGTGAAATGCTTGCTGACAAGTCCTCAACCAACAATGCAGTGTTAAGAAAATAGAGTTAAGAAAATATTTACTAAATAAACTAAAGTAAAAAAAGTAACACAATAAAATGTCAATAACGAGGCTATACAGGGGATACCGGTACCGAGTCAATGTACGGGGGTACAGGTTAGTCGAGGTAATTGAGGTAATTTATACATGTAGGTAGGGGTAAAGTGACTTTGCTTTCTGGTTAAAGCTAATTGGACAAGAACAGTGTGTGTGTGTGTGTGTGTGTGTGTGTGCGTGGGTGTTCGTTCCAGAGGAATGCTTGAGATATAGATGGGTTAGCTGACAACGTCACGAAAACGATGTGCGCACTTCAAAAGGGTGGAAGTCTGTGTATTGTTCTCAGTGGCGGTCGGTGACTTTTAAGATGAGGGAGGATGATTATTTTTTATGAGCATGGCCTTATTTCTATTTACATTTAAGTCATTTAGCAGACGCTCTTATCCAGAGCAACTTACAAATTGGAAAGTTCATACATATTCATCCTGGTCCCCCCGTGGGGAATGAACCCACAACCCTGGTGTTGCAAGCGCCATGCTCTACCAACTGAGCCACACGGGACCATTCTATTACAGCACATTGGATGACTGTCATTCATATTCCATTAACACAGCTCAATGTAACATCGATATGTTTAGGCTACTACATGATACTCGAATTTGACCTATACCCATCATGAGGTTGCTACAACCTAGCATATTAATTAAAGTTTACAATGAAGGTGCACAGGTCGAGAGAACTTTGAGTAATCAAGGTGACAGACATTGACACATACGATACAGCCTTGCACACTCTTGCCTGCATCTAGCTGATCTAGGGTGTAATCATTAGTCCAACAGTTGCAAATGAAAGTTTCTATTGAACAAATTCATATTTATCCCTGTTTCATTCAGTTTGCTTCCGTTTAAGAAATGTTTTTCAACAGAATCAGTGGAATGAATACACCCCTGATCACACAGTTCACTTTCATAGCAGCAACATAAAAACAGCATGATCACTTTGCTCGTTGTATAATTCCTTCTCGCAACCATCTACACGTTCTCCTCCTCTCAACTGTTCCCTTTGCATGTGGACTTCAGTGAACAACACATCAGCTGTCTATGACCAGGCGAAAAAAACGATCCTAGCCAAACCTTCATATCGTGACCACTAACTTCTACACACAGCCTACATCGTTGTCACATCATAGTCAACTAGAACTACTAGCACGAACGCATTAGTAAACCCGCTACAATCATGCAGTACAGTGTACAGTCAGCAAGCAGTATAGCAGTTACACCAGCAGGCACCGGTGGCAATAAATTAATAAAACCAAAAGCTTGCCTTGACTTGGAAGAGTTCCAGTGTTGAATAGCCATAGCCAGCTAGCTACATAGCATCCCTCTCTGTTTGAGACAGGAGCTTGAGTAGACTAAACTAGCTAGCTGCATTTTCTAGCAAACTGAAAGTTTAAAAAAGACAACCAAATATAGCTAGCTCTCATTCTCTCTCTCTCGCGCTATTCTCCTTAACTTTTTAAGAAATGTATTTGTTCCAAACTGTTCAACTATTGTCTTTCTCTAGCTTTGAGTCAACTATTCTCCACATTTTATGCACTGCAGTGCTAGCTAGCTGTAGATTATGCTTTCAGTACTAGATTCATTCTCTGATCCTTTGAGTGGGTGGACAACATGTCAGTTTATGCTGCAAGAGCTCTGATAGGTTGGAGGATGTCCTCCGGAAGTTGTCATAATTACTGTGTTAGCCTATGGAAGGGGGTGAGAACCATGAGCCACCTAGATTTTTTATTGAAGTCAATGTACCCAGAGGAGGACAGGAGCTAGCTGTCCTCCAGCTATACCATGGTGTTACCCTACAGAATTATGCTGAGGCAACTGTAGGCCTTCATTGCAAAACAGTGTGTTTTAATCAATTATTTGGTGGCGTGGATATATTTAGTACAGTTTTATCTAAAAGGGATAACTTTAAAGTTTCACTATTTAATTTTTTTTGAAATTCACTGAGGAGGATGGTCCTCCCCTTCCTCCTCTGAGGAGCCTCCACTGGTTGTTGTGATTCTGGATGGCCAGATAGCTAGCAACAATGACAAGAAACTGCCATGTGGGAAATTGGCAGTGGCTCGTTTCAGCTAGTTTCATCTTGTCCTTGATACCATATCTTGTTTTGTGGTGTTTTGACAGATGTCACGTCGATGTTAAAATGGCAAACATTTGTTAGCTTGCTAACCAACAACTGTATCTATGTATTTGAGAGACAAGTGATCATTGTGCAACTTTATTTTTGTTTTCAATAAGCATTGGAGACAAAATATAGTTTACATGTTGTCAACAATCTAAGCCAACCCTGTCTGTTTTGCCCCATAGTTGCGCACGCATTGCTTTTGTTGCTAAACAACCATTGAGTCTATTGTTCCCACTGACTGATGATGTCTGGGCAAAAGTTTTACTGAGGAAATGGATAGGGACCTAGAGGAAGCCCTTGCCAGTATCCACCCTCTATCTGCTAAATAGGGGAAGGGAAAGATAGATGCTAGTGTAAACAGTGGTACAGCAGTAAACCATCTGATTATACATGAAGCAAGGTAGGAAGTATTTACTTTACACCCACATGCTGATTGATTACTGTTGGATGAAATTATATCATTATGTTTTTGCCCATTGGTTTCATTTGCTGTTCACAAAAACAGATGAGAAAAGCAGAGAACTTCGTCGTCCAAATATGGAGCAGAATAGTTATTAGTTGGGTGGGTAGATGTCTACAAAATCACACTAGGGACTGGACTGTTTCCAAAACAGTCAGTGAATTATGTTAGAAGTATTCTGTCCTTACGATACGTAAGTATTACAGACAAGTGCAAGATTTTCTTTTCTTTAAAGACATCAAATGATTACCATGCACCTGCAATAAGCCTACTCAGATGTGCAAGTGGTTTTCCTCACACCGTGACTAGACCTGCCACGTTGGGTGCGCGAGCGTTGAAAAATAAATGTGCACATACATGTTATTCAATCATTTCATGCTCGCTGCTTGCGCGCATCAACAAGCGTCTGCATTGCCAAACGCTAACATACTGACCACACCACTCACGTCGCGTGAGCGAGTGTTGCAAAATATATGTACACATACATGTTATTCAATCATTGCACTCACACTGCTCGCAGGCGTCTGCGTGGCCAGGCGCTAAAATAGAAATTGGTTATATTTGTGACTGTGTGCTGCAAGTCCCGCCTTTCCCATCTCCTCATTGGTTTTTAGGAGCATATACCCACGTGGATGATTGAAAAATGAACTGAGGTCCACACTCCAGTCCAGTTGGTGATGATAATGCACCTTAAAGTTGGTTGCCAACCACCATATAAAGTCCAAAGAAGAAGAAGCCTGAAGGAGGAGAGATTACTAGAAACAAACTCCGTTTACCCTTTTATCTGTGGATTAATTGTCGGAGTAGAAGACCTTGTGCATTTCAGGTAAAATAACAACCGAATGTTTATGTCCCAGGACAAGTGAGATAGCAACAGCAAGATAGTGGTTAGAGTGTTGGGCCAGTAACCGAAACACCGAGCTGACAAGGTAAAAATATGTCATTCTGCCCCTGAACATGGCGGTTAACCCACTGTTCTTAGGCCGTCATTGTAAATAAGAATTTGTTCTTAACTGACTTGCCTAGTAAAATAAATTTAAAAAATTCAAAGCTAGCTAAATTGCCATAAATGTTTAATGCTTTTCGACCTGTCCCCAAATTAATATAGTTGGTTCGTTTTGATGTTTCAACCTGCATGTCCTGATTGCATCTGGTGTGGGTGAACAAAATCAACATGCGCGCAACGGCGTGCGCAGACGCACTCACGCGAGCGGTCTAGTCAGCATGTAAAGGTGCTGATAAACTGAAAAGGATGTGGGGCGATGAAACAACAGAAGCCATTCATTTTTAATGGAAGAGAAGAGAAGTGGGCGGGGACCATTGGGTGATACAAGCATGGGCGAGGGATCGTGAACAGGGCGAGACCTACATTTGGGAAAGGTGAACTGACCAATCGAAGCTCACTATAGCTTCCAGCCCCTACTAGATTGCACGGATGGGGTCAATTCTGAATTGAGTTATGAACTACTCTTCAATTCCAATTATATTCTTGAATTTGAATTGTCCACACCCCACATTTAATTTTTGTATTTTTTATTTCACCTTTATTTAACCAGGTAGGCAAGTTGAGAACAAGTTCTCATTTACAATTGCGACCTGGCCAAGATAAAGCAAAGCAGTTCGACACATACTCCATGTGTAACTTTGTGTTGTTGTAAAACAAACATACAGTCAATAATACAGTAGAAAAATAAGTCTATATACAATGTGAGCAAATGAGGTGAGATAAGGGAGGTAAAGGCAAAAAAGGCCATGGTGGCGAAGTAAATACAATATAGCAAGTAAAACACTGGAATGGTAGATTTGCAGTGGAAGAATGTGCAAAGTAGAAATATAAATAATGGGGTGCAAAGGAGCAAAATAAATAAATAAAAACATGAAGCAGAAGTTGAATTGAATTTGAATTAAAGGAAGTAGAATTTAATTAAATGAAATTACAATTGCTTTATGTATTCCACACATCACCACAGAAATGTTTAATGTTGAAACCTTTAATTTTTTAACTCATTCTCCTATAACAATTGTAAGTAATTCCAGTGGTCTAGAAATATTCCAAGATCATACTGTGGATTGTTTATAATAATTCATAATTCCCTTAATGTTTTGAAATATGAGATATATTTTATTTTCCAGAATGCATTACATCAAACACTGCAGTATGGAAGGGAACAATCTAACATCTTATGACAAAGAAAAATAAAATGGTATGTGTATTCTTTGCATTAATAAGTGACATATCCTTTTGACAAAAAATGTGTCAAATGAATGAGACTTTCAAGTTGAATTTGTTTGAATTCCTTTGAGTTAAACTCTACTTCCTATAAAAAAAAAAAATGTCTTACTGTCCGGTGTGGCAAAAAGTGTGCAGGTAAGGCCAATTGGGAGGTTGGTTAATCCTTGAGAGAGAGGTAGCCATAGGCCTGCCGGTTTTTATTTGGTTTTACAGTAGTTAACCTTTTTATTTGGTTTTACAGTAGTTAACCTCTTTATTTGGTTTTACAGTAGAAAACCTCTTTAGTTTGTTTTACAGTAGTTAAAAGCTTTAGTTTTACAGTAGTTGACCTCTTTAATTTTCAACCGGTCTATCTGAGTGTCTTTTTGTAA
Organism: Salvelinus alpinus; assembly: GCF_045679555.1. Taxonomy (NCBI): domain Eukaryota; kingdom Metazoa; phylum Chordata; class Actinopteri; order Salmoniformes; family Salmonidae; genus Salvelinus; species Salvelinus alpinus. The sequence goes on from NC_092088.1 coordinate 79,474,011, forward strand.
ATATTTTGACCTCCCTAATCAATAATCCTCTGGTATAACCAACCCATGGGAGTCAGGTGGAGCTGGTCTAATCGACCCATGGGAGTCAGGTGGAGCTGGTCTAATCGACCCATGGGAGTCAGGTGGAGCTGGTCTAACCGACCCATGGGAGTCAGGATGAAGCTGGTCTAACCGACCTATGGGAGTCAGGTGGAGCTGGTCTAACTGACCCATGGGAGTCAGGATGAAGCTGGTCTAACCGACCCATGGGAGTCAGGTGGAGCTGGTCTAACCGACCCATGGGAGTCAGGTGGAGCTGGTCTAACCGACCCATGGGAGTCAGGATGGAGCTGGTCTAACCGACCCATGGGAGTCAGGACGGAGCTGGTCCTGGATCACGGTTAGTTCGCTGTCCTCAGGCACACACACACACATCCAACACGGTCCGTACATATACTTTCACGTTAATGCACACACCTAGTCAGGTTACAGAACAATTAGGCAAGCCTAAGGCTCCTAGACTCATCGAGGATAATGTAACAGTAGGTTTGTCCAATCGGTTCCGTAACACTAGCAATACCTAGCATGCTGTCGGTATGCTAGTAACCACATGGTGAGCCATTCGGGCGAAGCTAGAGTGGCTAGGTGATGCATCGCTGATAGTTAACATGGTTCTATTTGAGATGCTCGACACGATGCAAGTACCGCCTCTCCCATTTCCTTATTAGTTTTCCTGAAAACACAAACCCATGTGGGTGCTTGATCTAACTAGGTTTCCCTTTTTACTCTGGGTCAGTTCTACAACGACCCATCTAAAGGACCATAGTAAACACACACACCTTCAGCCGACGTATCACATTGCTTAGGGAATATATAGTTTGGAGAGTTTTCACACATTGGGAAGACGTCCCCTAGACATCAGATTAAAATGTTGATGTCTGGCCGACCATACAAACGATGTAGAACAGTAGAATTTAGAATGTAGGTATTCTAATAAAAGACGTCTTGCCAATGAGCAAACAATGTCTAAACTGCATCTTCCTGATGTATTCTATATATGTTGTGTCTATGTTGGGAAGACGAATGTGTGCTATCAGGCAAAATAACAACCCAATCTCTCAGGACAAACTGCTAGCAACAGCTAACTAACTAAATGTCTATGAAAGTTTAATGTGTGTTTCAACCTGCCCAGAAATTAATACAATCGTTTCAGTTGGTTTTGGTATATTAATCTGCGTGTCATGATCACGTCTGGTAGGGATAGACAAAATGATAATGCGCACGATGGCGCATGCGGACGCAAGCGTGGGCCGGTTTGGGCCGGTTTGGTCACAGTGTAAGAAGTCATTTTGCATTGATAATTTCTTGTTCACTTTCCCATAATGTAGATGTATTGATATTGTTAAAGTAGATCATAAATATGGTCTTCATGGTGGAGTGTCATTTTAGCTCCATCTAAACATCATGTAGTATCATGAAATAATCTGTAGCTCTGCATGTAAATGCTAAATGTGTGACTTTTTGTTACTTTTATCAACCGACAACCTAGACACCAGTGCTAATGGGACTATACCAATATTCCAATAAAATACGAATATAGCATTAACATTTCAGAAGTGCTCCTTGAAATAACCGTCCACCAGATTATTCATACAGCAGCAACAGTCCAGAGAGAGAGAATTCAGTTGGTGTTCAGGGTCAGAGTAGCTCTGGCTAGACCAGAATGGTAACTGTGGTCTAGTGTTGATGTTATGTCCTACAGTAGTTGGATTTTGGCACATAGAATAGGAACTTCCCTTTTCTGTGAGGATGTGTGAATTTCCAAGGAGCTCTGACCCAGGCTACTGTTGGAGCCGTCAGAGGACCTGGGATGAATGAGTGACACTGAGAAAAAATGGCCTCTGAGACAGACAAATGGCTCTCACTTTCACCTCTTTGACAGCACAGGATATAGTAGCAACAGACAAAGAGAAAGTGCATTTCATGGAAAAAGTCCACCGGAATAAAAACAAATGTTGTCCAACAAATAGAATACTGTTCTGTTTCAGAGACAAAACATAAATTCCAAAAGCATACGTTCTTAATTAAAAAGAGACCAGTGAAAGTGTTGTATTGTATTTTTGTATTTTCCTTTCTGCTGGAGCTGAGCTATGAGGATGAGGATAAGGCACTCTTGCCAATATTTACTGACTGAGTCAGGAAGTCCTGTTCAAGGTCATCATCATTCATTTGTTTTACAAGTCGCCTGACAATAATACAGTGAGACACTAATGCAGAGTAGTGTGAAAATGGACTCTAATCTAAACCCATTTATCATACTCAAGCATGTCAAATTGATATACAGCAGGAGTAAATAAACTGGAACATTACATACATTTGTTTCCCTTAATCTCATAAAGCACATATTAAGTATCAAAGAGTTCATGAAGTTTATGGACATGATCATTTCCAAAAACCTGCCAGTAAGTTCTGAAAGGATTTGCCTTTGTTTATCACCATTATAAACACTAAGTGAATTCATGTAATCACCATTATAAACCCTAACTGAATTCATGTAATCACCATTATAAACCCTAACTAAATTCATGTAATCAACATTATAAACTTATAACTGAATTAATGTAATCCCCATTATAAACGCTAACTGAATTCATGTAATCACCATTATAAACACTGAATTAATGTAATCGCCGCTATAAACCCTAACTGAATTCATGTAATCACCATTATAAACACTGAATTAATGTAATCGCCGCTATAAACCCTAACTGAATTCATGTAATCACCATTATAAACACTAAATTAATTCATGTAATCACCATTATAAACCCTAACTGAATTCATGTAATCACCATTATAACACTGAATTCATGTAATCACCATTATAACACTGAATTCATGTAATCACCTTTATAAACCCTACCTGAATCCATGTGATCACCATTATAAACACTAAGTGAATGAATGTCATTGGCATTATAAACAAATTAATTCATGTAATCACCGTTAAACACTGAATTGATGTAATCCCCATTATAAACACTACATTAATTCAAGTAATCACCATTATAAACCCTAACTGAATTCATGTAATCACTGTATACATGCTAACTGAATTCATGTAATCGCCGTTATAAAACCTAACTGAATTCATGTAATCACCGTTATAAACCCTAACTGAATTCATGTAATCACCGTTATAAACCCTTACTGAATTTATGTAATCACCGTTATAAACACTAAATGAATTCATGTAATCACCGTTATACACCCTAATCAGTAACTGAAAGGTTGCTGGATCGAATCCCCGAGCTGACAAGGTAAAAATCTGTCGTTCTGCCCTTGAGCAAGGCAGTTCCCTGGACCGGGTCTCCCTGCAGGGCGTTTCTTTCTGTCCCTGAGGAAGGTGACAGAGGGGAAGGGCTCCTACAGCCGACCCACACATTCCCCAGCCCCCCTGATCCCCAGTGCTGGTATCTCTGGGAATGACAGGAAGACGTATGACTGTAGTGTGCTTGCACTCATACATTAATTAATTTGTTTATAACTGTGATTACATGGATACACTTAGTGTCTTTAACAGTGATTACATTAATTCAGTTAAGGGAAACGTCAGTTGTACAACTGAATGCATTCAACTGAAATGTGTCTTCCGCATTTAACCCAACCCCTCTGAATCAGAGCGGTGCGGGGGTCTGCCATAATCGACATCCATGTCTTCGGCGCCCGGGGAACAGTGGGTTACGTGAAAGAATCGTGAGTTTGTGCCTTACCCTATAGGGTTAAAGATGCACTCCAGGATCTTACCCTATAGGGTTAAAGATGCACTCCAGTTATTACCCTATAGGGTTAAAGATGCACTCCAGGATATTACCCTATAGGGTTAAAGATGCACTCCAGCATATTACCCTATAGGGTTAAATATGCACTCCAGCATATTACCCTATAGGGTTAAATATGCACTCCAGTTATTACCCTATAGGGTTAAATATGCACTCCAGGATATTACCCTATAGGGTTAAAGATGCACTCCAGCATATTACCCTATAGGGTTATTACCAGGATATTATTAACATGTAGTACAAATTGGATTGGTAGCATATCATACGAGCATATCATGTATGTAGCATATCATACGAGCCTATCATGTAGCATATCATACGAGCCTATCATGTATGTCGCATATCATACGCCCTATCATGGATGTAGGATATCATATGAAAAGGATGACGTAGTACACATAAAATGGGGAACACTTTTGGCTCGTGAGCACTACTCTACTCTCCTCTGTGACCTGTGCTGTTCCTGCCCTCTCTCTACTCTCCTCTGTGACCTGTGCTGTTCCTGCCCTCTCCTCTACTCTACTCTCCTCTGTGACCTGTGCTGTTCCTGCCCTCTCCTCTACTCTCCTCTGTGACCTGTGCTGTTCCTGCCCTCTCCTCTACTCTACTCTCCTCTGTGACCTGTGCTGTTCCTGCCCTCTCCTCTACTCTACTCTCCTCTGTGACCTGTGCTGTTCCTGCCCTCTCCTCTACTCTACTCTCCTCTGTGACCTGTGCTGTTCCTGCCCTCTCCGATCTGACCTGTGCTGTTCCTGCCCCCTCCTCTCCTCTCTCCTCTCGTCTGTGACCTGTGCTGCTCCTGCCCCTCCTCTTCTCTCCCCTGTGACCTGTGCTGTTCCTGCCCCCTCCTCTCTTCTGTGACCTGTGCTGTTCCTGCCCCCTCCTCTCCTCTGTGACCTATATTGTTCCTGCCCCCTGCCCCTGCTCCACAGTGCTGTCCAAACAGACAGATAGACACACAGACAGCACTGCTGGAGGAAGAGGCTGGATCACAGTAGAAGGCCTGCCCAAATGATTAGTCAGGAACACAGACCATTTCCTTGGAATCAGTGCCCATTTCCTATTTGAGCGAGTTGAGAACGAGTCTCTCCTTACTCAGGCCATTTCCCTCTCATATCCTGAGCCAACCCTTTCCAACCGCCACGCTTGTTACCAACTTAACTGTTTCAACACCAGGGAACAATGTTGGACTCACTGTCTGGGGGCCCTGTTCCAAATCGCTGCCTGCACCCTCTCCTCCATTCTGTCTTGTCATTGGTTTTAAGCCACACTGACCACCACCAGGTGTATAGGTATTTAACTAACCAAAAATTATATGAAAGTCTATACTTGTTCATACACATTATATCTTCTCCACTTTTTCTAAACAGACATTTTAGGGTTCTAAATACATCTGGTAATTAAGGTGCATAACAGAACATACACTTTAGTTCCACATTTTTAAAACAAGAAGATGACGCCATGTAATAGATAGAGCCATAGAATTTCTAAGACAAATTGCATCATGTAGTTTCTTAAATATACTGTATATCCAATGCAATTGAAGTCTTTGATGTAATTAGGGGGTTCAAAGCAAAGCTGTAAAACCTATTGTTATTCTTGGATTTTTTTTCTTGACATGTAAATCCAGAATAGATTGGTAAAAAATATATATCATTTGGCACACAGAAACTAGAGGCCATGGGCTCTATTTTAACAAACCTAACAGCTCAAATAAACCAGAACAGCTCAAATAAACCAGAACAGCTCAAATAAACCAGAACAGCTCAAATAAACCAGAACAGCTCAAATAAGCAAAGAGAAACGACAGTCCATCATTACTACAAGGCAAGAAGGTCAGTCAATACAGAATATTTCAAGAACTTTTCAAGTTTCTTCAAGTGCAGTTGCAAAACCCATCAATCGCTATGATGAAACTGGCTATCATGAGGACCGCCACAGGAATGGAAGACCCAGAGTTACCTCTGATGTAGAGGATAAGTTCATTAGAGTTACCAGCCTCAGAAATTGCAGCCCAAATAAATAAAATCACAGAGTTCAAGTAACAGACACATCTCAACATCAACTGTACAGAGGAGACGGCGTGAATCAGGCCTTTATGGTCCAATTGCTGGAAAGAAACAACCACTAAAGGACACCAATAAGAAGAAGAGACTTGCTTGGGCCAAGAAACACGAGCAATGGACATTAGACCGGTGGAAATTTGTCCTTTGGTCTGGAGTCTAAATTTGAGATTTTTGGTTCCAACCACAGTGTCTTTGTGAGATGCGGAGTCGGTGAACGGATGATCTCCGCATGTGTATTTCCCACCGTAAAGCATGGAGGAGGAGGAATTATGGTTTGGGGGTGCTTTGTTGGTGACTGTCTCATGCAAATTAATATTAGATTTAAATTATGCAGACAAACAATGTGAAATATTGTGATTAGTATATCTGTATAATCACATATTGTTGTAGTGAAAAGTGTATATTTTATTCAGGAAATGTATAAACCGGAATCCTACCATATTACAGCTGTGAGAGTGTATTGAAGTATTTTGGAACACTAATGTGGAGTGTACCAACTTGGATTTAAATCATATACACAAACAGATTAACAAACATTGTGAAATATTTGTATTACAATGTTGGCATTGTCCAATATGAAAGAGCTGCGAAACAAGGGTATTTTCTAAGATTAAAATAAATAATTATAACTGAAACTAAATATTGGGATTATTATCTGCACTATTGCTGCCGTATTAGAAAACATGAACTGGAAGTACTTGGGCAGGGTTATAACTTACAGCACTAGACTAAACTTCACTTGCATCATCCTTGGGGTATTAAGAGATAAACGCTTTCACTGCTTGTTTTGTTATCCAACGGATCGTGTCCTTTCTGTCACCCTGTGAACCCCGTGCATTGCTGCTCGCAGCTATATTTGCAAAGTCACTTCAGTACACACAGTTCCAACTTGTTTTCTTTATATCAAAATGTATTTATTTTGATCTTAAAATTCCGCCAATAAAAGTTGTTTTGTTTTTATTCCTACTGGCCAAATAGAGAAAACAGCTCAGGATGGGAAAAAGCGGCTTGTCACTTGTTTATAGTTGGCAATGTGGACTGTCCGAGTGAGTCCTGGGAAAAAAAGTTGGGGAGCGTGGCCCACACGCTGGCCAGCGACAGCGAGCTGGCCCGATTGGGTTTATGAAGTGGAAAGTTTAATGAAGTAGCGAGCGAAGGAATGGTTGGGACAGTTCTCTCTGCACAGATGGCCCTTTGTAACTCCTGACACCGGCCAGCTGCTCCGGCTTCAAAATGATGGCGCTGGGGGGAGCGGGAAGAGGGCCCTGCCTTCTAAGCTTCCTACAGTGGCTGGGGCTGAACCCCTGACCCCTGGTGTCAGACAGGGCCACTGAATGTCTTCTCTCTTCTCAGTGGGTCTCCAGCCCCTGTCTATGGCGCCTCACTCTCACCACAGTGGCCTGCTCGAAGGGGAACCGCCCCCTTTGGCCACCCGGCCTCAGCCACACCACACCAGAGTGCTTCTGTTTGGTCACTTCTTTCTCTGAAAGACTAACTGGATGAAGGGTGTTCTCAGGCTGAAAATCAGACCGTTGTTGGATCTATTTTGATCTAAACTCAGTAAATGGCCAAAGGTTAATTTTCACTTTGAAAATACTGCTACAGAGTTTATGAATACATACTTTTCAAACATTGAATGTATTTCATATAAATGAAAAACATCCAAGACATACAAGAGCTATATTTGTTATTTGCTCCTACAGATGTGATACAGTATTATTGTATAAGGCATTGTCCCTCTTGGAGAGTAACTACGCCTTCTCCTATTTCTCCACCCCTCTGTGACATCTTGACATACAGGTAACTGACAAAATAATGGAAACATTTAAGTAAATGAAGGATATAAAGTATATTGAAAGTAGGTGCTTCCACATCGGTGTGGTTCCTGAGTTAATTAAGCAGTTGACATCCTATCATGCTTAGGGTCATTGATAAAAATGCTTGGCAGGCCATTATTTTGGCTACCATGTCTATGCCCACATAGGACGAGAGTTCACTGAATGGTTGATGAGCATGAAAACTATGTAAACCATATGCCAATGCCGTCTCAGTCACCAGATCTCAACCCAATTGAACACTTATGCGAGATTCTGGAGAGGTGCCTGAGACAGCGTTTTCCTCCACCTCAACAAAACACCAAATTATGAAATTTATTGTGGAAGAATGGTGTCACATCCCTCCACTAGCGTTCCAGACACTTGTAGAATTGATGTCAATGTGCATTGAAGCTGTTCTGGCTCGTGGTGGCCCAACGCCCTATTTAGACACTTTGTTGGCGGTTCCTGTATTTTTGGCATTTACCTGTATGTTTGTGTGTTTTTGTTTGCTTGTTTACTTTACTTTCCAGCCCAGTGTTTTGGTCCCGGACCAGCATTTTGATCCGGGCCCAGCGTTTTGGTCCCGGACCAGCATTTTGGTCCCGGCAAAGCAATTTGGTCCCGGCCCAGAATTTTGATCCCGGCTCAGCGTTTCAAATCAAATCAAATATTGGTCACAAATACATGGTTAGCAGATGTTATTGCGAGTGTAGCGAAATGCTTGTGCTTCTAGTTCCGAAAGTGCAGCAATATCTAACAATTCCACAACAACTATCTAATACACACAAATCTAAGTAAAGGAATGGAATAAGAATATATACATATACATATATGGATGAGCATTGACAGAGCGTCATGGGTAAGATGCAATAGATGGTATAAAATACAGTATATACAGTGGGGCAAAAAAGTATTTAGTCAGCCACCAATTGTGCAAGTTCTCCCACTTAAAAAGATGAGAGAGGCCTGTAATTTTCATCATAGGTACACTTCAACTATGACAGACAAAATTAGAAGAAAAAAAATCCAGAAAATCACATTGTAGGATTTTTTATGAATTTATTTGCAAATTATGGTGGAAAATAAGTATTTGGTCACCTACAAACAAGCAGGATTTCTGGCTCTCACAGACCTGTAACTTCTTCTTTAAGAGGCTCCTCTGTCCTCCACTCGTTACCTGTATTAATGGCACCTGTTTGAACTTGTTATCAGTATAAAAGACACCTGTCCACAACCTCAAACAGTCACACTCCAAACTCCACTATGGCCAAGACCAAAGAGCCGTCAAAGGACACCAGAAACAAAATTGTAGACCTGCACCAGGCTGGGAAGACTGAATATGCAATAGGTAAGCAGCTTGGTTTGAAGAAATCAACTGTGGGAGCAATTATTAGGAAATGGAAGACGTACAAGACCACTGATAATCTCCCTCGATCTGGGGCTCCACGCAAGAACTCACCCCGTGGGGTCAAAATGATCACAAGAACGGTGAGCAAAAATCCCAGAACCACACGGGGGGACCTAGTGAATGACCTGCAGAGAGCTGGGACCAAAGTAACAAACCCTACAATCAGTAACACACTACGCCGCCAGGGACTCAAATCCTGCAGTGCCAGACGTGTCCCCCTGCTTAAGCCAGTACATGTCCAGGCCCGTCTGAAGTTTTCTAGAGAGCATTTGGATGATCCAGAAGAAGATTGGGAGAATGTCATATGGTCATGTACTGGAGGGGGCTGAGCACGCACCCTTGTGGGGCCCCAGTGTTGAGGATCAGCGAAGTGGAGATGTTGTTTCCTACCTTCACCACCTGGGGGCGGCCGGTCAGGAAGTCCAGGACCCAATTGCACAGGGTGGGGGTGCACAGGGTGGGGCCTCAAGCTTAATGATGAGCTTGGAGGGTACTATGGTGTTGAATGCTGAGCTATAGTCACTGAACAGCATTTTACATAGGTATTCCTCTTGTCCAGATGGGATGGGGCAGTGTGCAGTGTGATGGCGATTTCATCGTCTGTGGACCTATAGTGGCAGTAAGCAAATTGAAGTGGGTCTAGGGTGACAGGTAAGGTGGAGGTGATATGATCCTTGACTAGTCTCTCAAAAGACAGAAGTGAGTGCTACGGAGCGATAGTCCTTTAGTTCCTTTGCCTTCTTGGGTACAGGAACAATGATGGCCATCTTGAAGCATGTGGGGACAGCAGACTGGGATAGGGAGAGATTGAATATGTCCGTAAACACACCCCCGCCCTTCTTCTTCCTGGACACATGTTTATTCCTGTCGGTGCGACGCACAAAGAATCCAGGTGGCTCTACCGACTCCGACAGCATATCCCGAGAGATCCATGTTTCCGTGAAACAGAGTATGTTGCAATACCTGATGTCTCTCTGGAAAGCAATGCTTGCCCTAATTTCGTCTACCTTGTTATCTAGAGATTGGACATTTGCGAGTAATATACTCTGAAGCAGTGGGTGGTGTGCGCGCCTCAGAAGTCTGACCAGAAGACCGCTTCTCCGGCGGTGTTGTTTTGGGTCAGCCTCTGGAATTAGTTCAAATGCCCTAGGTGGTTCGGACAAAGTATCTGCTTCGGGAAAGTTGTATTCCTGGTCGTAGTGCTGATAAGTTGATGTCGCAATGATATCAATAGTTCTTCCCGGCTGTATGTAATTACACTTAAGATTTTCTGGGCTAACAATGTAAGAAATAATACATAAAAAACTAAATACTAGAAGCGAGGCAGCCCTCTCTGTTTGGCGCCTTCTTTTGCATCCCGGCCCAGCGTTTTAGTCCCGGGCCCAGTGTTTTGATCCCGGGCCCAGTGTTTTGATCCCAGTCCAGCGTTTTGATCCCAGCCCAGTGTTTTGATCCCAGCCGAGCGTTTTGATCCCAGCCGAGCGTTTTGATCCCAGCCCAGTGTTTTGATCCCAGCCGAGCGTTTTGATCCCAGCCGAGCGTTTTGATCCAAGGCGAGCATTTTGATCCCAGCCCAGTGTTTTGATCCCAGTCCAGTGTTTTGATCCCAGCTGAGCATTTTGATCCCAGCCCAGTGTTTTGATCCCAGCCAAACGTTTTGATCCCAGCCCAGTGTTTTGATCCCAGCCCAGTTACATGTTTTTCTACACTCTGTTATTCCAACAGTAATCATGTCACTGACCCACAGAAGCCTGTTTTACCATGCACATGAAAGATAAAAGTATTTTCATTGCTTGTGGATGAACCGTACCACATACCAGATTCACTGGTAGCCTACTGTAGATTAAACTGTTTATTGGGTTGGAAAACATTCTGCAGTAGCCGCAGACACCGGTGACCATTTATTCAAATCAACCAGCATGTGTCAAACGTAAACCCCTCGACCCTGTCCAACTATAAATATATTACTCATCCTGTCTCACAACAGTTTAGGTATCCAAACCTGAACTAATACAGTTACAGGGGTTTAGGGGCCTTATAGACACATTTCAATGTCACATGCACAAGTACAGTGAAATGGCTTTCTTGCACGCTCTAAACCAAACAATGCAGTAATCAATAAATAATTCCCATTATATTGCTGACTTCCCAATATGTTCTGTAGAAATGTTTTCACTATATGAAAGTGCCTTCAGGAAGTTTTTTTGAACAAAGGCTTTTCGGCATTGTTCACAATCCAGCATTAAGTTCTGTTCTATTTCATCCCATGATGAAACATCACTTCACAGCATACACCTATGACGAAACATCACCTCACAGTATACACCTATGACGAAACATCACCTCACAGTATACACCTATGACGAAACATCACCTCACAGTATACACCTATGACGAAACATCACCTCACAGTATACACCTATGACGAAACATCACCTCACAGTATACACCTATGACGAAACATCACCTCACAGTATACACCTATGATGAAACATCACCTCACAGCATACACCTATGACGAAACATCACCTCACAGTATACACCTATGACGAAACATCACCTCACAGTATACACCTATGACGAAACATCACTTCACAGTATACACCTATGACGAAACATCACCTCACAGCATACACCTATGACGAAACATCACCTCACAGTATACACCTATGACGAAACATCACCTCACAGTATACACCTATGACGAAACATCACCTCACAGTATACATCTATGACGAAACATCACCTCACAGTATACATCTATGACGAAACATCACATCACACACCTATAACCAAAAGAAGTGCTCCTCTCCTATGTCTCCACAATGTTTTCTGTATTTTAAATATCAGTAACAATTGAAAACAACAGGTAACTCATAGCAAACAGGTCAGGGTCAGGGATGATAATCCCCTATTCCTTATCAGGGGATAGTTTGGAGAACTGTGTAAACGACTCAGGTTTCTGCCCACACCCAGCCCACTGACAGACAGACACATCAGAAACGGTAGGTTGGCGGATGATGTCCGTAAATAGTTGCTACTTGAATTAGTGCACAGACAGATACAGGTCTGGGATGTGGTGTCAAACCCACAGCTGCCTATTCGGGGGACTGTAACAGGGATTGTAACAAGGACTGTAACGGGGATTGTAAAGTGAGAGAGGACAGAGAAAGAGAAATGCATCCCAAAAGAGATTTTTTGTTGTTGTTGGGACAACACAAACCTCAAGCTGGCTGCAACACAAACCTCAAGCTGGCTGCAACACAAACCTCAAGCTGGCTGCAACACAAATAATTCTAGAAATACAGCCATGAAACAAACTAGAGAAATGCACTACATTTCACATAAAACACCAATAAAACAGCATACCCATACATATTGTTATCTCTACCCCATCATGGCTTCACAGTTTGTACCAAAAGCCTACAATCCGCATTGTAGAAGGCAGCTATAGAAATGGCTAACACAGATCGTCAGGCAAATGCTTTGGCCATGTTGCTCTGCTCTGCCCTCAGAAGGGTCTGCCTTCCTCCCTGAGAATGGCCACAGAAACACTGGGAGTTTCTAGTGACAGCTGGTTGGCTGCATCCCTTCCTGCAGACCCCATCATCTTCTCGCTGGGCCCAGGGTAAATGAGTGATTCCAGAGGTCAAAGGTAGCACTCCCTTTCCCAGGAGTCCACCCAGCCCGAACAACATTCCCTTGAAACAGGAAGGGAGGGCATTGTCCATATGTTGTCTTCAATCACAGGGCGCCCCAGAGGTGCTTCAGCAGCTCAGTGACAAAGTGGGCCCACTGTTCCAAACAGGACTGTGAAACTGTTCCAGAGGCCGAAGAAACTGGAATGAGCTGTAAAATTAAGCCTGCCAGCCCACCCCTAACGCAGCAGCACAGACACTCAGCAGAGAGAACAGGGTTTACATCAAAGTCGAACTTATCACAGCCCTCGTTACCACACTGTGGAGGAACAGGCGAAAGGGGAGGTCGTCACTGACAGGCCGGACAGCACATCAAGGTGTTTATTGCTTATACCGATACTAACTATAAACAACTCCCATTTTACAGCTGCCCCAAAATTAACACGCATTTAACACACTGAGGAATATAGTGTATACTAAAAAGAAATTTGATTAAACAGTGGACATTACAGTACAGGTGGTATTCAGTTATATCATGCTGCTGCTAAAGTCCAGGATTCAGTCCATAAGGTCTAAACTGACACCGGAGTGAATTTCACACTAACTGATACAGGCTGCAGAACTAAAGGGGTGAAGTGGCCACCAGTGCTGAACAAAACATCTGCAGTCTTCCCTGCTGAGGGGGACCTTGTGCAAAGATTCTTTGTAAGTGTTGGCTGTGCAGGGTTACTGGACCTGTCTGTGCAGCCAGTCACTTACCTCACTCAAGCATGTGGTGCACAACCGGAGAGCAGCTGTAGCCAGCTGTTGGTCGAAGCAGTGAGTGGTGACTACTGGAGAACCCCTGTCTAGGTCCTGTAGGTGACTACTGGAGAACCCCTATCTAGGTCCTGTGGGTGACTACTGGAGAACCCCTGTCTAGGTCCTGTGGGTGACTACTGGAGAACCCCTGTCTAGGTCCTGTGGGTGACTACTGGAGAACCCCTGTCTAGGTCCTGTGGGTGACTACTGGAGAACCCCTGTCTAGGTCCTGTGGGTGACTACTGGAGAACCCCTGTCTAGGTCCTGTGGGTGACTACTGGAGAACCCCTGTCTAGGTCCTGTGGGTGACTACTGGAGAACCCCTGTCTAGGTCCTGTGGGTGACTACTGGAGAACCCCTGTCTAGGTCCTGTGGGTGACTACTGGAGAACCCCTGTCTAGGTCCTGTGGGTGACTACTGGAGAACCTGTCTAGGTCCTGTAGGTGACTACTGGAGAACCCCTGTCTAGGTCCTGTGGGTGACTACTGGAGAACCCCTGTCGAGGTCCTGTGGGTGACTACTGGAGAACCCCTGTCGAGGTCCTGTGGGTGACTACTGGAGAACCCCTGTCGAGGTCCTGTGGGTGACTACTGGAGAACCCCTGTCGAGGTCCTGTGGGTGACTACTGGAGAACCCCTGTCTAGGTCCTGTGGGTGACTACTGGAGAACCCCTGTCTAGGTCCTGTGGGTGACTACTGGAGAACCCCTGTCTAGGTCCTGTGGGTGACTACTGGAGAACCTGTCTAGGTCCTGTGGGTGACTACTGGAGAACCCCTGTCTAGATCCTGTGGGTGACTACTGGAGAACCCCTGTCTAGATCCTGTGGGTGACTACTGGAGAACCCCTGTCTAGATCCTGTGGGTGACTACTGGAGAACCCCTGTCTAGATCCTGTGGGTGACTACTGGAGAACCCCTGTCTAGATCCTGTGGGTGACTACTGGAGAACCCCTGTCTAGGTCCTGTGGGTGACTACTGGAGAACCCCTGTCTAGGTCCTGTGGGTGACTACTGGAGAACCCCTGTCTAGGTCCTGTGGGTGACTACTGGAGAACCTGTCTAGGTCCTGTGGGTGACTACTGGAGAACCTGTCTAGGTCCTGTGGGTGACTACTGGAGAACCTGTCTAGGTCCTGTGGGTGATTATTGGAGAACCTGTCTAGGTCCTGTGGGTTATTATTGGAGAACCTGTCTAGGTCCTGTGGGTGACTACTGGAGAACCTGTCTAGGTCCTGTGGGTGACTACTGGAGAACCTGTCTAGGTCCTGTGGGTGATTATTGGAGAACCTGTCTAGGTCCTGTGGGTTATTATTGGAGAACCTGTCTAGGTCCTGTGGGTGATTATTGGAGACAGCAGAGGGAGATCCGCCAACGCTTCAAACACTACGTGGTTTATCATGAGTTTAGGCCTTATTCTGGTGCTAAAATATACCTGGCTAAAGATACCTCACTGGAACAAAACCAGTAAACCCCCTACCTCAACCGACACCCCTTCATTAACTGCTTCACTCAAAGCTGGTGAGACAAAGGCGGTGAAAGGTGCCTACCGTATGGCCAGTCCTCACTTAAGCCGCTCGTCCACCGGGGCGAAGGCACTCTCGGTGTGGAGAGGCAACAGGTGTGAGGCAGTAAAATATGCATGAGGAAGGTCCGATAACCATACTGCTGTCTGCGCTCAGCCTGGTTTAACAGCCTGGCAACAAGAGAGGACCATTACACCTGGTTTAACAGCCTGGCAACAAGAGAGGACCATTACACCTGGTTTAACAGCCTGGCAACAAGAGAGGACCATTACACCTGGTTTAACAGCCTGGCAACAAGAGAGGACCATTACACCTGGTTTAACAGCCTGGCAACAAGAGAGGACCATTACACCTGGTTTAACAGCCTGGCAACAAGAGAGAACCATTACACCTGGTTTAACAGCCTGGCAACAAGAGAGAACCATTACACCTGGTTTAACAGCCTGGCAACAAGAGAGGACCATTACACCTGGTTTAACAGCCTGGCAACAAGAGAGGACCATTACACCTGGTTTAACAGCCTGGCAACAAGAGAGGACCATTACACCTGGTTTAACAGCCTGGCAACAAGAGAGGACCATTACACCTGGTTTAACAGCCTGGCAACAAGAGAGGACCATTACACCTGGTTTAACAGCCTGGCAACAAGAGAAAACCATTACACCTGGTTTAACAGCCTGGCAACAAGAGAGGACCATTACACCTGGTTTAACAGCCTGGCAACAAGAGAGGACCATTACACCTGGTTTAACAGCCTGGCAACAAGAGAGGACCATTACACCTGGTTTAACAGCCTGGCAACAAGAGAGGACCATTACACCTGGTTTAACAGCCTGGCAACAAGAGAGGACCATTACACCTGGTTTAACAGCCTGGCAACAAGAGAGGACCATTACACCTGGTTTAACAGCCTGGCAACAAGAGAGAACCATTACACCTGGTTTAACAGCCTGGCAACAAGAGAGGACCATTACACCTGGTTTAACAGCCTGGCAACAAGAGAGGACCATTACACCTGGTTTAACAGCCTGGCTATCCACCGCAAGTCAAAACAGCAGAGGGGCCTTTTAATTTAAAAGCCCTAAAGTGTTTGTATTTTCCATGAGCTTACCCGATTAATAATTGATACAATAATTGATGGGGTGGCAGGTAGCCTAGTGGTTAGAGCGTTGGGCCAGTAACCGAAAGGTTGCTAGTTCAAAACCCCAGAGCTGACAAGGTAAAAATCTGTCATTCTGCCCCTGAACAAGGCAGTTAACCCACTGTTCCCAAGCTGTCATTGTAAATAAGAATCTGTTCTTAACTGACTTGCCTAGTTAAAAAAAAGGTAAATAAAATAAAATACATAGTAGCAAGTGATCCAGTGTTGGCTTTGACCCAAGAGGAAGATGCAAGCCAGAGGAGTGATACAGCCTGGTAGTTTCTCACAACCAGCAAGGCTCAGACAGCCACAGGCTGTTATCTCTCTGACAGCTGCTGCTGGCTTTATGAGAGGATCAGTTTTATTTCATGACACATTGTTTAAAAGTATTTTAACACATAAAAGTGTGGCAATCTATCAAAAAAGATGGGACTTTCACTCCCACTTTATAAAGTGTGTCCCAGAGTCTGTCCATAAATCCTGGTCATAAAGACAACTTGTGAAGGACGTCCTTATTTCAGTAGGCCAATGAGACTCCAGGGTAATACAGTCTGGAAGACTGCAATAAAAAAATCTGAGTTTCACATGTTATGCTGAAAATCATTTACCCAAGAGATCGCTTTGACATCTGACAGCAATAAAGAAGTCTGCAGTGAATAAAAACGGAACAATTACTAATTTCCAAAAGGTTCCATCGAATTTCCCAACAAAAAGGTTGCAAACATTGGCTCACTGGTTAGGTACATCTCCCCAAAACATTGGTTTGCTGTGCTCCCAAACATTGACCAACTGGTTAGGAACATTTATTTCCCCCAGAATATTGTCTCACTGGTTAGGAACACATCTTCTCCCCAGAATATTGTCTCACTGGTTAGGAACACATCTTCTCCCCAGAATATTGTCTCACTGGTTAGGAACACATCTTCTCCCCAGAATATTGTCTCACTGGTTAGGAACACATCTTCTCCCCAGAATATTTTCTCACTGGTTAGGAACACATCTTCTCCCCAGAATATTGTCTCACTGGTTAGGAACACATCTTCTCCCCAGAATATTGTCTCACTGGTTAGGAACACATCTTCTCTCCAGAACATTGGTTTGTTGTGTTCCCGAACATCGAAGCAACATTATTATTTATTATTATTTCCTAAATACAAAGCGCAAACTGGTACAACTTCTGGTGCAAACCTTCAAGAGCAAGAATCTTTCACGCTATTGAATATGGTATTTGTTCACTATACAGCATCTTCATACCAACCAGGGATATTGACAGAGCAAAGATGACTCAACCAAAAGCTTTTGGTTTCCATCTAGTGGTCATTAAGGCTAAAGCACAGCAAGTTCTTACTGCTCTCCAGGTTTAGACCAGCATGCCTAAAATGGCATTCCTCTTCTTGCCCAGATGATAGAAAGTATCTAATTTCAACTGTTGGCTCATATACATGGCAAATAAGAGTGCAATTTATACAAGTTCACAACAGAACAAGCCAGGCTTCAGTTGTTGAACGTCGATATGTTAACTGAATGGGCTCCTAAAAAAAACAACTGCGGTTGTTGAGTGGAACACTGACCTTTCTATGCCATGCGGCGAGCGTTCACACGCGTATCGTTAGTGTCTTGCTGCTGCTTCCAACTGCCTATTGTACTCCACACTCTCACCTATCAGATGACAGGGAGCTGCGTACGTCTCTCTCTTAGTGTAGTCTACCTGGTCGCCACGTGGCAGCTGCTATAAGACTTCACACCAGGGCCCAAAGGGACCATAAGAGGCAAACTGATCTCTTTGGCTCTCACCTGAACAGAGCTGTTAAGATGCTACACAAGGCCACCTCTCCAAGTGACTAATTGGTCACACTTAAGCCAGTCCTTACGCATGAGCAGCTATTGTGGTGCCTGTTGTATGTGTGGATGTATTGACTGTGTTCTTAGACATGTCACAACAACAACATGTGATTGATTTAGAGTTCTATTGTAATTTAGAGTATTAGGTGGCACCACTTTGATGAGAAGTTATTGGGGCACAATGGTAGGAAGGGCATTTTAGGGACATCATCTGTGTTTTAATTAAACTTCAGGGCAGTCATGGGTTAAATAATTTAAACATTTACTGGCAAAAAATGTTTTACTTCAGTGGCAATGACATTTCAAATATAATTAAGACAAAGGAAATCCATATATATATATACACAGGATTACAAAACTTAATCTTAACACATTCTAAAGTACAAAAAGTATCAAAACAGTTAGCTTATTGATTTGATCACATTCCATTTATATGCAGATTTAGACTTTTGTTGTTTTTTTCTTCCTCTTTTCTTCTTGGGGGTTGAGGACTCCTTGTTGCAACACTCACAAACCCAGCAACCTGAGGAGAAAAACCATGTGGACCAGCTGTAATACGTAACATCAACCCAAAGGCTAGAAAACAGACTGCATTGTGGGATCCATCAGACTAAAAGGCATTTAAGACCAGCACTTTCTGACATTTGATTTCAACACTTCTAAAGCATTTTGACCAGATTCCGAACATGAACTTTCTGGTGTTTCATTTGCAGCAACGCTAATTATAGCAAGTTGAGGTAACACACAACCCTTCTTGACTGCACAAAAAAAAATCTTAAATGCCAGTCTTGGAAAACTCTAAAAACAGATTTCTAATTTAGCATTATTCACCAAGTTCAGATGGCTATGCAAATTAATGTTATTTTCACATAAAACCAGAAATTCAAATCACCCCAAAACTCCATAAAAGACTACATTAGCTACAATGAGAGAGAAAGACAGAGATTATTTTTCTTATACCCTCCCCCTTCCATCCTTCAAGTAATCACTGATCTAATACATATTGATAGGCGTAAGCAACAATTCCATCACAAAGGTTTCACCAAGGAAAGAAGGAATGATACATCCTTAAAGTATTTGAACAGACCCAGAGCGAGAGCTCACCTAGAGGGATGGAGTCCAGGCCCACGCAGAAGGAGTGGAAGCCCCGGTCACACGTGTCACAGAACATCATCTCCTCCTCGTGATGGGGATGCTTACACACCGTGCACGTCTTACACTCCATGCACTGCCACGGGTAGGTCTTAATCAGACCCACCAGCTCCTCACTCATGTCCAGGCATGATGGGTGAGCTGGGACGGACACAAACACACACACACCACAGCACTTCTCCAAAACACACTGTATAATTCCAATTTGTGATCCCAACAATTCAGATTAAGTTCTGTTGCTCATATCTTAGAGGCGTTATGGTCATTATGAACAAGCCTGTGCAATTTGTCAGTTTTAATTAAAAAAACAAGCAGTTCCACTTACCACTGTTCTTGCACTGTGAGCAGTGAATGAGAGCTTCTGGCTTTCCTTCTTTGTTGGACTCCTTACCCTTCTGGCAAATGCCACAAATAGCATTGGGCATGACCTTAGGCTGCAAGGACAGAACAATGCTATCATGTTTAGCAACAAGGCCTAGTGCACCATGTGACACAGAGCTTCTGGGCAACACACATTATACAAGGTGTTAAATCCTAAAAGGCCTGATAGGAGGTATATATTAATTTACTCACAATAGATCCAATCTTGTTAGGTGCTTCTTACTTCACAACCCCAAACAAGAATGACTAGGAAAAGCCTTGTCATTTTTAAGAACCTCCCACAAACCCTTTCTAGTCATGGGGAATGGGAGTCTATGATTTTCAGATCTCAAAATCTCCAAAAGGCAAACACCAAGAGGTCAAGCTGATTTAAGATCCATTCCGATGTGCCACGGTGTCCCCCACAGCTGCTCATAACAGGTTAAACAGTTGAATGTCCCTCCGGTAGACGCCAAGCTGTTTCCACACATTGTGTGGTCACACATTTATAAAAAGGTAGTTAGCCAAAGTGATTTCTGATGGGAGGAAAACTCTTTCCCTGCAGTTATTTCATTACATGACCTCATTACAGTCTCTGTGCTGCTAACACAATCAAAACATCTCTGTAGTCTATTTGTTTGAAATTTTTATTTCAATGGTGAACTGTGTCTAAAGACTGACATAAAGGTTTTCCTACATAAAGAGTATTGGATTAGATAAGAACAGTAAAAGCCTTTCTAAAACAAACAACGAAACCTGTGGGAGGGTGAACCGGAGGTTAGAGACACACAGTTGAGTTAATAAAAGGACAGCTAATTTAGCTGGCACCCTTTCCACAGAAAGAGGGGTGCCAGCTAAACTAGGAGAAATATTTATCCAAAGGAAGGTATGACACCTTTGCCATTACACTCAAATAAAAAATGTAAGACATGACATTCTAAGAGAGAGAAGTGTACAAGTCAGGAACAAATTGAACACAAACTGTACCTACTTAGGCAGACAGTCTGCACAAATATTGGGAATGACAAGTGTGCAATCAGTTAGGAGGATATAGCCCATGAGTATGAAGTAGGTTTCTATGTGTTCGTGGAAATATAATCAGTTTTCAAAATGTCAAACGTTTGGTGTTGCCATCCTGAAATGTTTCCATTGACTGGTGCAAAACAAGAAGAAAAGGCTACATATTTTCTGTTAGGCTTCAGATGGCTACCCCTGCAGTGTAGTGCCAACTAAGGATATTCATATCATTATCAGTATGAAAATAATACATTTTTTGTACAGCTCCTGAACTCTTAACTTGCATTAAAATTATAATAAAGTCAACTTTAAGGCCATGTTATCTATAGCTAGGTAATTATTCTGCAAGTACTGTATTGACTTTAGCCTTAAATTCAATGGGAGATTAAATTTATTAATCTCCCATGTAGCCTTGCAGTAAGACAGAGCGTAAATTGCCAGAAGGTTGATCATGTTGATCCCAGAAAAGCCATACTCCTAACTGAACACAACAATAACTTTCAGAGGCAATCGAAAGTTTAAAAAAAAAGCCAACATAGAGAAAGTGTATTAACAGGCCTCTGGCACAGTAACATTGTGTTCTCCAGTCTCAAACAAAGAACAGTATGTAAGGTTATTTCAAACAACCGTAGAATACTGCATTAAAAGTATTGACAACGTGAAATATAAAACGTTCAAAACACTCAAGTATTACCGTAGTTGAAGTGCTACTACTAAATCAAATGGATGCATCTTATAAAGTCTGTATCATAACAAGAAATACTGTATGTTGTTTAAAAACAATTAATCTAGCAGCCAAATATATCTGCTCACATGTCTCAAAGGGATAGTTCATCCAAATGACATATTGGTTTCCTTACCCTGTAAACAGTCTATGGATAAGGTATGACAACAATCCATGCTTTGGTTTCGTTTCCAAAGGAACCGTTTCCAAATGCTAATGTTTTAGCATTTGTGACACAAAGTTGCTTCAAGTCATGGGACTGATATTAGCATTTTTTCACACATCATGCCCAAATCATCCAAAAGTATCAGAAATGTATTGTGAAGTTCCATGAAGTCACTTATAAATTATTTGAACATGAAAAAGCTAATAAAATCGGTCCCATGACTTTAAATGGATATGTGCCACAAATGCTAAAATCTGGAAACAATACCATGGAAACTAAACCAAAGCACGGATTGCTGTCATACCTTGTCCATATACTGCTTACAGGGTAAGGAAACCAATGTCATTTTGTAATTTGGGTGAACTATCCCTTTAATTAGTATGTTGCCAAGTAGACAGAAAAGAGGTATATTAAGACATTCAAAGAATACGGTGAAAAATGTACAAGTCTTCAGGACCAATCGAAAGTGCTGTGAAGAAAAAGTTCCAGATGTGAAAGAACTACTCCAAACTGTTATTGCTTATAAAGTCTGATATGGAACCATCAGTGTTTCAACCAATGATGTATATAGACCCTGGATTGCTGATGCTATGTTTTGGCCAATGAGAGGCTTTGAAGTCACCAGTCAACCATATTGGCACTGCCCAGAAGAAGCAGTCTTCCATAGGAATTCCACAGTATTTCAATTAAAATGTTTCAAGGACAGAATTACATGTAAATATGTTGTTGTTGTAGTAGCAGGGACAGTAACAGTACTTTCGCAAAATAATACCTTAAAGCTAGAATCCTTAGTAGATACATCAATTTTGGGATTTAAATTAATGATCTATACCCATTGATTCTTGAAGAATATAATTTATAAATGCCTCATGAGCTTAGTTCAACTGTTGTACACCATCAATACCCAAAATAGAAGCTTGTTTAACTCCAATGTTTGTAAACAAAGTAAATTGTAAACAAAGTAACTGTGACCAAGAGACTGAAAAACAGCTTCTATCTCAAGGCCATCAGACAGTTAAAAAGCCATCACTAGCCGGGTACCACCCGGTTAGTCAATCCTGCACCTTAGAGGATCCTGCCCTATAAACATAGACATGGAATCCCTGGTCACTTTAATAATGTTTACATACTGTATTCTATTCTACTGTATTTTAGTCAATGCCACTCCGACATTGCTTGTCGTAATATGTATATATTTCTTAATTCCATTATTTTACTTTTAGATGTGTGTATTGTTAATTATTACTGCATTGTTGGAATTAGGAACACAAGCATTTCGCTACTCCTGCAATAACATCTGCTAAATATGTGTATGTGACCAATACAATTTGACTTGAACACTGTATAGCCTCAAAATGGTTAAAACTATACGTTTGGTATAATGGATGGTCAGTCCTTGCATCCATAGTTCTGTCTATGAATTTGAGAGTAGTTACATTTCTCCAGGCCCATTCCTCAGATTTTTACCAAAACAGAGACGGGGTGTATGTTTATTTATTGTTTCAATTAAGGATTCTAGCTTTAAGGACAATGTTTTTATACTTATTTTTATGTTAAGTCATCTAGTGTATATACTGTATATAAATCATTGGTTTTAACCATATGGTTGATCTAGAACCATTAGTATTTTAACCATATGATTGATATGGAACCATCAGTAGCAAACTGGACCAAGTGAAAGAGGGAAGGCAGAACAAGTCCACAGACTTGAGTGTTGCCCCAAATAATAACTATTGCCACCTGGTGGAGTGTATGTGTGAGGAGTGACAGGGCCAGAAAAACAAAGGAGAGTCTCTCTATTGAAAGTGCTGAAGAAGCTGGAAGGGGTAGTAAAGAAGGGGAAAGGGAAGTGCTGTTGGAGAAAGTCAGGGGCTTTTTTCTTCTACCTTGTACCCAGGGACAGATTTGTGTTGGTTGGGGCGTGGGGTGGCATCTTTAGCCGGGGTGGTAGTCCTGTCCTTGGCCTTGCCCTTTGACTGCACTCCACTGTCCTGACTGTCCCCATCTGAGGTGTTTCCAGATGAGCTGTCCTGTAGACACAATTCAGTTCTTACTATTCAAGCAAGCTGCAAAAGAGCTTACATTGAATCAACTTACAGAGCATCTCTAGGCATTTACTGTTAATACAATACAACATGTCTTTGCATCTCTAGCTCTGAAATCAAGTGAATTGTGTAAAACCAGTTCAAGGATCCAGTTCCTTACTGAATTTTTCTTGCCCTCTTCTCCCTTGTTGTCATCTGCATCGTCCGAGTCCCCATCACTGTCCAGGGCAGGCAGCTCCGGGTCCAGGGGGGGCTCGAACAGGGCTGTGTTCAGGGGCAAGTAGCGCAGCTCGTTGGGAGAGTACCTGTATCAAACACAGGAACATCAATTTATCAGCTACTCAAATATCTTTAGAGGTCAGGACCTGCATTCATGAGACTAGTTTTTTGGTTAGTGAACCTTACCTTTTGTAGTAGTCCTGGAACTGCCCAGGGATGAGGGCCACTGGATAGGGTCCAGTCTTGGTTCTCTCTGGAGGAAGGACTTTATACCTCCCTTGGGGTACTTGGATAATCTGTTAGAAAGTTAGTTGAAACTTTTACTCCTTCAATTGCACGTTCAACTCCACATAGATAATACAGTTTATGAATGTACCGATCAACACTGAGTGTACAAAACATCAGGAACACCTTCCTAATATTGAGTTACACCCCCTTTTCCCCTCAGAACAGTCTCAATCTGTCGGGCATGGACTCCACAAACTGTCGAAAATGTTCCACAGAGTTGCCGCCCCATGTTGACTCCAATGATTCCCACAGTTGTGTCAAGTTGATAGGATGTCCTTTGGGTGGTGGACCATTCTTGAAACACACGGGAAACTGTTGAGTGTGAAAAATCCAGCAGCATTGCAGTTGACACAAACCAGTGTGCCTGGTACCTGCTACCATACCCCGTTCAAAGGCTCTTAAATATTTTGTCTAGTCCATTCACCCTCTGAATGGCACACATACACAATCCATGTCTCAATTGTGTCAAGGCTTAAAAATCCTTCTTCAACATGTCTCCTCCCCTTCATCTGCACTGATTGAAGTGGATTTAACAAGTGACAACAATAAGGGATTATAGCTTTCACCTGGATTCACCTGGTTAGTCTATGTCCAGGAAAGAGCAAGTGTTCCTAATGCCTTGTACACTCAGTGGATCTACTCAAACATGGCAAGTGAGTTCTTATAAACACAAAAGACTAATGGAGCTTTATGTCTTTTTTCAAGGAATTAACGTACGTGTGTCTGAAGGTCAAAATAGGCCCTTCTCTCTTCCATCCTTTCCCTGTTGAAGTTACTGTTGAACTCAGCAGCTTTCTTGGCAGCTTTCTGTATGTACTCTGGCACTTTACTGGCTTCAACCTTCTGAGGCTTTTGTTGCTGCATTTTCTAGGAGATAATTTTTTTTGAATAAAAACTTACCAACAACATATTGAATAACCATGTCAACTTTAAATGAAAATACAGTTCAGGAAAATACAGTTCAGGCATTTGGGGTCACTTAGAAATGTCCTTGTTTTTTGGTCACATTCCCCATGTGGGGGGGCTGGCAGCCCTAGCTCACTATTTGGGAGACAGAGATACTAACGAATATCCACCAACAAACTTTATTCTAGAGCTGGCTGAATATGTTTTGACGTATAACTATTTCAGGTTTGATGATGAATACTACCTCCAAACGAATGGAACATCGATGGGCTCCACATTCGCTCCGAGCTATGCTAACCTTTATGTGGGTCTTTTTGAACGTTTTGTTAATAATGAAAACGAAAATCCATCTTTGAATAAAGTCCTGAAGTGGTATCGATATATTGAAAACATGTTTTTGCATATAGGAAGGAACGGAAAAAGAGCTGTCAGACTTTATGGTACTATTCAATGACATTGACCCCAATCTCAAATTCACTACTGAATGTGACACTCAACGTGTTCATTACCTCGATACGTGGATTGAGAAATCAAATGGAACCCTGTTTACAACTCTGTATAGAAAAGAAACGGACAGCAATACTCTATTACAGGGTGACAGCTTCCATCCTGAGCCATTAAAGAGGACTTCCAAGAAGACAGTTTTTCAGACTGCGCCGTGTATACCACTCCACAGAGGATTATCTAGAAAAAGCAGCGGAGATGCACGTTAGGTTTCTAAGAGGCTATTCGCCACAGTGTGTGGATGAAGCTCTTAATTTGGCATTGGGAAAAACACAAGATGAACTGCTACAAAAAAGACCCGCTAAAGAACACTCCGTAATGTTCACAACAACATACTTTGAACTCGCGAAAAGTGGAAGATGCGGTCAAAAAACACTGGCATATTTTATCATCGGACCCAGTTTTGGCGGCTGAATTTAAAAATCCACCACTTATTGTGTATAGGAGAGGTCGCAATTTACACGATAAATTGGTTCATGCCAACTGCCACCAAAAAAGAAAATCAGCCAGGTTATTTTACACCCTCTTCCAAATGGTAGCTATAAATGCAGAGGATGCGCACAGTGCAACAATATAATGAAGTGTGAATATTCCTGCCACCCACATACAGGAAAACGGTTCCAAATTAATTACATTATTAGGTCCTCCACCACCCATGTTATTTACATTATTAAATGTCCATGTGGGCTGTGCTATGTAGGTAAAACCTCTCGTTCTCTCAAACAGAGAATATGTGAATATAAAGTTCAATTAGGAAAAACGACAGGGATTATCCAGTCGCAGTACATTTTAATGATCTAAAACATGACATTTCTACCTTTAGATTTGAGGCATAGAGAAAGTTAAGATATCAGACATGGGAGGTGATATAAATAATACTCTGAGCAAAAGAGAATGTTTTGTGATTTTCACCCTCCAGACATTATTTCCTAAAGGTCTTAATGATGAAATGCCTACGTGTGTTATGTTGTAAATTTGAACATGAATTATGCCCCTATTTCAGATTACTCTGATGTTTTTCGTACGATGTACCCAATGATTAATGGAAACTTGCTCGGTAGGTCTTTGTCCTCATTGTGGTTTAACAGACGTGTTTAATACGTCTTATTTACCCACTTTATTTTAATATTTATGAAATGCATATTGTTATATTTGGTAGCACTTATTTGTTTTCCTTCGCCTCCAACCCCTTTCGTTGCGTGGAACGGATGTGGGTGGTGCTAGGTCTACATAAGGGTGGAATTGTTTTTTAACTCACAAAAGCTCTGACGAAGGCCGTGAGGCCGTTACGTAAGCTTATTAAAGATCAGTGATACTATCAAGAGCTGTGTGCAGTTTCCTTTTTCCCTCATCTTGTTTTTGAAAGAAAAGCTAATTTTTTGTCCATTAAAATAGCATCAAATTGATCAGAAATACAGTGTAGACATTGTCAATGTTGTAAATGACTATTGTAGCTGGAAACGGCTGATTTTTTAATGGAATATCTACATAGGCCCATTATCAGCAACCATCACCCTTGGCAGCTTCATTAAATAGTACCCGCAAAACACCAATCTCAACATCAACAGTGAAGAGGCGACTCCGGGATGCTCTCCTTCTAGGCAGAGTTCCTCTGTCCAGTGTCTGTGTTCTTTTGCACATCTTAATCTTTTATTTTTATTGGCCAGTCTGAGATTTGGCTTTTTCTTTGCAACTCTGCCTAGAAGGCCAGCACCCCAGAGTCGCCTCTTCACTGTTGACGTTGAGATTGGTGTTTTGCGGGTACTATTTAATGAAGCTGCCAGTTGAGGACTTTTGAGGCATCTGTTTTTCAAACTAGACACTCTAATGTACTTGTCCTCTTGCTCAGTTGTGCACCGGGGCCTCCCACTCCTCTTTCTATTCTGGTTAGAGCCAGTTTGCGCTGTTCTGTTAAGGGAGTATTACACAGCGTTGTACGAGATCTTCAGTTTCTTGGCAATTTCTCACATGGAATAGCCTTCATCTCTCAGAACAAGAATAGACTGACGAGTTTCAGAAGAAAGTTATTGGTTTCTGGCCATTTTAAGCCTGTAATGGAACACACAAATGCTGATGCTCCAGATACTCAACTAGTCTAAAGAAGGACAGTTTTATTGCTTCATTAATCATGACAACAGTCTTCAGCTGTGCTAACATAATTGCAAAAGGGTTTTCTAATGATCAATTAGCGTTTTAAAATGATAAACTTGGATTAGCTAACACAACGTGCCATTGGAATACAGGAGTGATGGTTGCTGATAATGGGCCTCTGTACACCTATGTAGATATTCCATAAAAATAAAAGAATCTGCCATTTCCAGCTACAATATCCATTTACAACATGAACAATGTCTACACTGTATTTCTGATCAATTTTATGTTATTTTAATGGACAAAAAAAAGCTTTTCTTTCAAAAACAAGGACATTTCTAAGTGACCCCAAACTTTTGAACGGTAGAGTATACAAAAAATAAATTGGACTTGAGTTGCCCAAATATTATTTATTTATTTTTATATAAAAAAATATTTGGGGAACTCAAGTCCTAGACTTCTGTAACAAGATCAAGAAATCAGCAAACACAAAGCTAACTTCGCATCAATTAAAATGTGTCAATGTTGCTGAGCATACTAACTTTAGTAATACTCACTGAACTGAGAGTACTAACGTTAGTGGTACTCTGAACAGAGTACTAACATAGTGATACTCTCTGAACAGAGTGCTTACAGAGTACTCTTCTGTTATCCTCTGGCGCTCCCTCTCTTGGAGGATGACAGAATACTCAGCATGTTTTCCTGGGTACTCCTTGATCATCAAATCAATGACTTCATCACTTCGTAAAGCAGTCAAGCCTGGAAAACAATATTCACAATTAATTATTGTATCCACGAGTAGCCTAATTCCCCAAAACAACTCTTGGGAAGGCTTGAGGCCCTGGTGGTTTATGCTGAACTCTAAGCTCTTCCTGATTATGCAACAATTCCATGTTTTTCACTTCTCACCCAAGGTGCACTGTGTCTCTGTGATGACATTTTGCTCCCTCAGATATAGCTTCTCCTTGTGGGAGAGGTCTCTCCTTTCCAAATCTAAAAGAAGAATTTATTGATTGATTGAATTGATTAGGTAATTAAAAGTAGTAGACTGCTCCAGCCAGAGACAACATTAATGATTAAGGATAAAAACAAATCAAACCTGGAGGCTTATTTCCATTGAGATAAGGCGTGGTTAGTCAGAGATTGACCAGTATGATCTACAGATAGGCTATAACAAGACTATTAGCCTAATCATCAAATTGACACGCAATGATCCTACTACACAATACAAGCCGAACATTCAGTCACATTACCTGGATATTTTCGCTTAAATGAAGTGACTCCCAGATATTCACTGACTTGTTCTTGTAACATATAGTACTCCCCACTACCGTCTGATGGCCACCTGTACTCGGTCAGATTTTCTGCTGAGAAGTATGTGGGCCTGGGGAAACACATATGACTGAAAGGTTAAGAGCAGGGTAGAAGTATTAAGCCTGTTTGAAAGACGGACTAAATGTTATTGGACACGTAGGCTGCGTTTAGACAGGCAGCCCAATTATGATATTTTTGACCAAGCAGATCTGATGTGAAATTATCTGATTTGTCAAAAGACCAACTAGTGGAAAAAATATCAGAATTGCGTTGCCTGTGTAAACGCAGCCTAAGTGTTTGTAATGGGGATTGGACATGGTCTATTAGGAAGTAGTGATGAAAATATTTAAAACTACGCCTTCAGATACGAACTGACCACATACCCAAGTTCCTGGCAGGAGGTGTCGCAACTTCTGGAACTGTCACCTGAACCCATGCGCTGTCTTTTTGGAGCTTGACTGCCATCATTGGACACTTCCTCGATGTCATCCTAAAATGATAGCCAATACAGTTAGGATACACAAAACACCTGAACTATTACTACTTGTTAAAGTTAATAGTTTTCTCCAAAAATAATGTTTTTGGGACGTTTTCAGATCTCAAGGGGCGAGTTAATTTCCTCTGTTGTGTCGATCCAGCAAGCACCATTCCCCCTCTCATTAGATAAAGCTGGCCTAGAGGTAGCCTGATTGCCTTCCACTGTGTACAGCAAAAGGCATGCACACTTACATAGAAACCCCTAAACATCGCTTGTTTGTCACAAATGTTGAATAAAATTATATTTCAACTTACTCTGCCGATTGTCCATGGGGTTGGTCCTTCAGCTGGTCAAAATGTAAGACAAAATATCCACAGGAAATCATTATTAAACGAATTCAAAATGCGAGTTTGTGGCAAACAAGATTTGTTTGCTTATGACACAATGCACAAGATGGAAGTACATGCACGCGACAAATGCATACTAACCGAAGTATTGGAGGTGTTTACATGGTTTTGCTTATGTGCCATGGCACAAAGTCGGGTAAATAACACTTTCCTGCGGATATTTTGTCTCTAATTTCGACCAAATGAAGTACCAACAGCACAGGACGAGTAAATTCAAATGTACTTGTATTAAACATTCTGCATTGTAACCCCATCCCTGGGTCTCTCCTATTTTCAGTTCACTACAGCTAACGTTAGCTGCAAAAAACACTCAAACGGGACTGTTTTATCTCCATCTCTTCATTCAAAGATTCAATCATGGACACTCTGACAGTTGTAGCTCGTTCACGTGATGTATTGTTCTCTCTACCTTCTTGCCCTTGCTGTTGTCTGTGCCCAATAATGTTTCTACCATGTTTTGTGCTGCTGCATTGTGTTGCTACCATGCTGTGTTGTCATGTGTTGCTGCCATGCTATGTTGTTGTCTTATGTCTCTTTATGTAGTGGTGTGGTGTCTCTTGTCGTGATGTGTGTTTTGTCCTATATATTTAATCCCAGCCCCCGTCAGCGCAGGAGGACTTTTGCTTTTTGGTAGGTCGTCATTGTAAGTAATCATTTGTTCTTAACTGACTTGTCTAGTTAAATAAAAAATAAAGGACACTTCAAGTTTTTGCTGTGTTTTGTTTCAGACTGTATACCAATACTTGTTATCACAACCTGATTTAGGCATTCCTAGAGGCAAAACAGAGAGCATTGGATTTGGACTGTGGTCTAACAACACATGCACGATGTAAACAAAAACAATGAACAGAGGTAAAGACAGTTTCAGGTTGGATATTCGCCAGATATCCGCCTGTAGTTTTCCTTACGTCCACCAACAGCAGTTAGGGACCGTCAACATAGTGACAAATCAAATTTTTCAAATTTCAAAAGCTCTTTAACCATTACTCCTAAAAAACTTTCAAAACTGGTTGTAGCTAACGCGATGGCATAGACACACAATCTGATTTACGTCTCGCACCATTTTAAATTATTTATTTACATTTTTGAATTTCAATAGCTCATTGGTCATATGACCTACTGACTTCAAACAAGGTTCAGAATGTCCACTGACTACCCTTCTATTTTACGCACCCTTTAGCTTGTCCATTTTTATCTCACAAGATTTTACATACATTTTTCCAAATGTAAAACTTCAATAGCTCCATGGTCATGTGACCTACTGACTTCAAACAAGTTTCAGAGTGTCCACTCAGTGGGCCTACACATTGCACACCCTTTAGTTTGTCCATTTTCATCTCACGATTTTACATGAATTTAAAAAAATGTAACATGTCAATAGCTCCTTGGTCATGTGACCTTATGATCTCAAAAAAGGTTTGGAATGTCCACTGACTATGCCTTCATAATCGCACACTTTGATGTTTGTCTACTTTCATCTCATGCTATTAAGACTTAAATCTGTAAGCCTGAGACCCACACTCAGAAGTCATTTGGAGAAAAAGAGTGTATCTGACTGATAGAGTAGTTAACAGTGATTACTATCATCTGTCTGACCCCCTTGTACCCTCAAACCCTTCCAGGACATTACAATCTCACAACGCAGGACATTTGATGGTCCCTAGACTCCTTTCTAACAGTCCTCAAGCTTCAATAGGATAGTCAATGACTGTGTAACGGTTGAAATTCAGAGTTAACGTTATCATTTTAGTAAGTCTTATGGTCGGGCATAAAATGTTGTCTCCAGTTTCTTGCTTTCTCAGGTCCTGCTGAGTGGACGGTATTGATGCCTTTTCAGTCTAGCTCCAGTCAGGTGTCATTATGTTATAAGCACCACCCCAACCCACTCCCATTTCATAACACCCTCTCACCTTCTACCATTTGTCTACACTCCAAGAACCATGAGAGCCCTCTAGCTGTAGACGCCCCAAGAACCATGACAACTGAGATTCCCATATCCATAGCCTTCTTAGCTTGTAGGCCTAAAAGCATTATTGTCCTTACTTTGTTGAACTATCAAAGACGAAGCTTATTGTGTGACTCTGGTAAGTCATTTCAAAAATGTATACTACTAACTAGTTTTGTTTATTTTGACTATGCAGCATAAAAATCTTCATGGGAGCTGAAAAACACATTCACAGCTGTATGTTAATAAAGAAATACTACAGCTCAGTGCAATGGTAAATATTAAGTCAGCTGTGGGATATGGACAGTAGAGGGGGATGCTGTTGTACTGACAGTAGAGTCATCACTATTCTCAGGACTTTTCTTTTGATGAGGGTCAGAGCACTGGAGAATAACCTGGTTCTGGTCCAGATGTACCGGACTCATTTGCCTGAGGGTGGCCTCTAAAATAGAAAATAAAGTTATGTTTGCTTGTACACTGGTCATCCTTATGCACTCCATGCAATACTTGCTGTTGTTTGTAATAGTTATTGTCATGTTTTTGTCCACATTTGTTTGGAAATACGTATAACTGTCCTTTGTCGTTGGCATACAGCTGCATGGTACTGTGACATTAGTTGTCATGTTGTCCATATTGCAGGTCACAGCGCTGTGGCGAAGAAACATTTGCGAGGTGGTGGTTGCTGTTGTGAGGTCTACAGACAAAAAGTCCTCTTTCCTTCTCCATCATTCAGTTTAAAACTCTGCAGCCCCAGCCACTCTGCTTGTGGGTGAGGTAATAAATAGTCATAACATGACAATAAGCATTTTTTAAATCACAATTTTAAAATAGTGTAAAAAATGTCATACAGTAGGAAGGATGAACATAGAAGTACATTAGATGTGCACCTAACCAAGTCTAAGGACATGTAATATCCTTATGTAGATTGTCAGCAATAAGACAATGACTACATAACACCTTATGTATGATACTTAATCTCCCTAACAAGGCATATATACAGTTGAAGTCGGAAGTTTACATACACCTCAGCCTAATACATTTAAACTCAGTTTTTCACAATTCCTGATATTTAATCCTAGTAAAAAGTCCCTGTCTTAGGTCAGTTAGGATCACCACTTTATTTTAAGAATGTGAAATGTCAGAATAATAGTAGAGAGAATTATTTATTTCAGCTTTTATTTCTTTCATCACATTCCCAGTTAGTCAGAAGCTTACATACACTCAATTAGTATTTGGTAGCATTCCCATTAAATTGTTTTACTTGGGTCAAACGTTGCTGGTAGCCTTCCACAAGCTTCCCACAATAAGTTGGGTGAATTTTGGCCCAGTCCTCCTGACAGAGCTGGTGTAACTGAGTCAGATTTATAGGCCTCCTTGCTCGCACACACTTTTTCAGTTCTGCCCACAAATTTTCTATAGGATTGAGGTCAGGGCTTTGTGAAGGCCACTCCAATACCTTGACTTTGTTGTCCTTAAGCCATTTTGCCACAACTTTGGAAGTATGCTTGGGGTCATTGTCTATTTGGAAGACGAATTTGCGAACAAGCTTTAAATTCCTTACTGATGTCTTGAGATGTCGCTTCAATATATCCACATAATAGATGGCATCGTGAGGAAGTAAAATTTTGTGAAGTGCACCAGTCCCTCCTGCAGCAAAGCACCCCCACAAGATGATGCTGCCCATCCCGTGCTTCACGGTTGGGATGGTGTTTTTCAGCTTGCAAGCCTCCCCCCTTTTCCTCCAAACATAACGATGGTCATTATGGCCAAACTGCTCTATTTTTGTTTCATCAGACCAGAGGACATTTCTCCAAAAAGTATGATATTTGTCCCCAAGTGGAGTTGCAAACCGTAGTCTGGATTTTTAAAATTGTGGTTTTAGAGCAGTGGCTTCTTCCTTGCTGAGCGGCCTTTCAGGTTATGTCGATATAGGACTCGTTTTACTGTGGATATAGATACTTCTGTACCCGTTTCCTCCAGCATCTTCACACGGTCCTTTGCTGTTGTTCTGGGAATGATTTGCACTTTTTGCACCAAAGTACGTTCATCTCTAGGAGACAGAACCCGTCTCCTTCCTGAGTGGTTTGATGGCTGCGTGGTCCCATGGCGTTTATACTTGCGTAATATTGTTTGTACAGATGAACGTGGTATCTTCAGGCGTTTGGAAATTGCTCCCAAGGATGAACAAGACTTGTGGAGGGCTACAATTTTTTTGAGGTCTTGGCTGATTTCTTTTGATTTTCCCATGATGTCACGCAAAGAGGTACTGAGTTTGAAGGTAGGCCTTGAAATATATCCACAGGTACAGGTCAAATTATGTCAATTAGCCTATCAGAAGCTTCTAAAGCCATGACATCATTTCCTGGAATTTTCCAAGCTGTTTAAAGGCACAGTCAACTTAGTGTATGTAGTTGTGTGGGACAGCCATATGTTCAGTTCATGCCTATGATTTCAGAGTTCAACAAAGCCAACAACTGCTTCATGTGTGCCACTGATAAAGAACCTGGATGTGGCCCAAAGACTGACTGGGTTAGTAACTTTATTTAACATGTTTATAATATTTTAACAACAGTGACGGCATGTAAGACAATCTATGATATAACAATGGATGGCTAATTCGTCATACTGCATTCATATTTGATATTATTTATAACGTGTTACGCTTTGTTTTGTTTTAGATTGAATGTTTTGCATGCCAACGGTGGTTCCATGTGCTGTGCCTAGGAATGAAGAGAAAAGAGTTCAACAGAGTAAAGACCACAAACTGGAAGTGCTGTCTTTGTTGTTGAAAATGTATGCTATACCCCATCCACACTGAAGAGGCTCTGAAATGTACATCAACCAGGGATAAAGAGAAAGTTACCACTGAAATGTTTCGTACTTATTTGAAGTAAAGTGTCTGTTGACATGTTGGAAAAGATGAAAGGTATACAATTTCTGTTTAATTTGTCAATATTAAATATTTATTCATTGATTTACTGGCCACCATTACTGTGGTTACATGTTCAGTATATGTATTGACCAGCAAACCCACTGCAGCCTACCTTACTAGCTCACTCTCATCCCTGCTTTGGACAATGAATAGCATGAATCTCGTACTTTGCCCTTTATGGTTGATAGTAACGATGAAAGGAGATATTATCTGTCTCTCTCCTATTGTGTACCGCTGTTAAATACTGTGGAAAAATATTTTTAAAACCAGGGAAAATAAGTACTTAGAAATACCAATTATTATAGATAAATATTAAAGAAAAGGGTAAACACAACACTGGACTGAACCCCCTAATTGTCAAACTAATATTCATGTACAACAATATAGAAGATACATAACTAGAGGTTATGCAATATGGGTGTATATCCACTGCACGCTTCTTAGGTGTGTAATTGACATGACCAAGGAGCTATTGAAATTTAAAACTATGAAAAATGTACATTACACCGAGTGATTTTACAGTACACAAACAAGAGTGTGCAATATAGAAGGGTAGTCAGTGTACATTATGCACCTTGTTTGAAGTCAGTAGGTCACATGACCAAGGAGCTATTGACATGTTTAATTTTGAAAAATTCATGTAAAATCATGTGAGATGAAAATGGACAAACTAGAGGGTGTGCAATGTAGAAGGGTAGTCAGTGGACATTCTGAACCTTGTTTGAGTCAAGTTGTCACATGACTAAGGATCTATTGAAATTCAAAAATGTAAATAAATAACTAATTCAACTAGGAATACAGAATGCTGCTCACATTTCCACATGTTTATTAGCTTTGGAAAGCGAATTAATGTCCAAATCGTGAAAATAATTCCTGTGCAATGTTGTGCGCAATTTTTCCAACATCATGACACTTATTTGGAGGTTTGAAAGCACGAATATCCAACTTGAAACTGTCTTTACCTCAGTAAACAATGATAC
Organism: Salvelinus alpinus; assembly: GCF_045679555.1. Lineage (NCBI taxonomy): Eukaryota > Metazoa > Chordata > Actinopteri > Salmoniformes > Salmonidae > Salvelinus > Salvelinus alpinus. Next base: position 79,509,592 of record NC_092088.1, read on the forward strand.
GCTGACACTACTAAACAGCTAACGTTACCGTAGTTAACTGCCTAGATGCTATGCTAGCTAAGTAACTTCAAGTAACGTTATGGATGGCTGGCTAGCTAGTAACGTAAACTGTCTAGTCGTTAACTAACGACGACACAAAAGTTAGAACACATCGACCCACAACAGCTAGATTGCTATCAATTGTATTTAACTAGCGAAACGGCAGTAGGTTGAATTAAACAGTTGTGTTCAGCTAACTAACGTTAACTACCTTAGCCTGTTGTGTCTTCAACACAATATGTATGTGGCCAGCAATGTGTAACGTTATACTAGTATTTCTGATCCGATATCTTTGCCAAGTTTACCTTTACAGACTGAGCTCCCGGGGTTGCAGGGTTGCTATCGCAAGGTCTGGTTGGGAGAACAGTAGCCATGTTTAGCGGTTACTGTGCTGCTAGCTTCAGAGATGCACACTAGGATAATAATGTTACCGACTGGAAACAGAGACAAGGAACAAATCTTCAAGTGGCGGTAAAGCAAGTCTTTGGACGGGGAATACATGTTTGCCAACATTGGCTACGTCGTACAAATTCATGAAAATAAAATGTTGCTTTTATGTGTTCATTTAAGGGTTCGGCACAAGGTTTGCAGTGTGGTTGAGGTTATGTTTAAAATATGAATTTGAGAAAATAAATTGTATTAATTAGCGGGGTTTATCCATAATTATGACTTGGTAACTAGTGACAACCAAGTATGGGTAACGGCACACGCGGAAAGTGGGCGTGGCGAAATAAATGGGTGCATCATCAGCGCTCTGTGATTGGTTAAAAGGTTTTGATCGATTCAAATTGTGTTTTTTGTTTTATTAGTCAGGATGCACATGGTATACACGTCCAACGAAATGCTTAACTTGCAGGTTCCTTCTCGACAATGCAAAAAAAAAAAAAAGATAATATGAGCAAAGTAAATAGCTCAGTAGAATAGAATAAACATTTTAGCATAAGTATAATACAGGAAGGCACAATTTATAGTCCAATATTAACACGTGTTTTGGGGAAGGGGGATTGGGTGGCAAGTGTTTTTTAAATTGTGCAGTATTTAGCAATCATAACACTCCTGTAGCAGCAGTTGTGATGTGTGTGTAGCATGAGTGTATACATGTGTGTGTTTGGTAAAACACTTAAATGGTTCCAATCGTTTTTTCACCATCTTCCCTATAGGGGATTTTAGAACTACTTCAGAAAAGGTCTGTTTCATCAATGCTAGAAAAAGTACTCAATTGTCATAGAGTCAAAGTAAAGGAGTACAAATGTGCATAACAAGTCACATAAGTTGTATGGACTCACTGTGTGCAATAAGTGTTTAACATGATTTTTGAATGACTACCTCATCTCTGTACCCCACATACAGATAATTGTAAGGCCCCCTCCGTCGAGCAGTGAATTTCTAACAGACTCAACCACAAAGACAAGGGAGATTTTACAATGCCTCGCAAAGGTCACCTATTGGTAGATGGGTAAAAAAAGCAGACATTGAATATATCTCTGAGCATGGTGAAGTTATTAACTACACTTTGGATGTACCAAGATACTGGCGTCCTTCTTAACTCAGTTGCCGGAGAGGAAGGAAACCGCTCAGGGATTTCACTGTGAGGCCAATGGCGACTTGAAAACAATTAGAGTTTAATGGCTGTGATGGGAGAACTGAGGATGGCTCAACAACATTGTCATTTAGGTTAGTATTGTGGAGTAACTACAAAGTGAAAAGGAGGAAGCCTGTACAGAATAAACATTTTCCAAAACACGCATCCTGTTTGCAATAAGGCACTAAACTGAAACTAAAAAAAAATGTGGCAAAGAAATTAACTGTCCTGAATACAAAAGCGTTATGGTTGGGGCCAATCCAACACATCACTGAGACCCACTCCATATTTTCAAGCATGGTGGTGGCTGCATGATGTTATGGGTATGCTTGTCATCGGCAAGGACTTGGGATTTTCTTGGGATAAAAATAAACGGAATAGAGCTAAGCACAGGCAAAATCCTAGAGGAAAACCTGGTTAAGTCTGCTTTCCAACACACTGGGAGACAAATTCAACTTTCAACAGGACTATAACTTAAAACACAAGGCCAAATATACACTGGAGTCTCTTACCAAGATGACATTAACTGTTCATGTGGCCTAGTTACAGTTTTTACAAATCGGCTTATTTAGCAGATGTTATTGCAGGTGTAGCGAAATGCTTGTGTTCCTAGCTCCAACAGTGCAGTAGTATTTAACAAATCAACCAACTTGACAGAGCTCATAGAATTTTTAAAAGAATGTGCAAATATTGTACAGTCCAGGTGTGCAAAGCTCTTAGAGACTTACCCAGAAAGACTCACAGCTGTAGTCACTGCCAAAGTTGATTCTAACATGTATCGACTTAGGGGTGTGAATACTTATTTAAGTAAATTAGATATTTCTGTAAATTAATACATTTGCAAACATTTCTAAAAACATGTTTTCACTTTGTCATTATGGGGTATTGTGTAGATGTGAGAAAATATATTGAATCGATTTTGATTTCAGACTTTAACAAAATGTGGAATAAGTCAAGGGGTCTGAGTACTTTTTGAAGGCACTGGACACTTATATATAGGCTATACGAATTATGCATTAATATATTAACTTCTAACTTACACATCACTGTCTTTTTCACTGTTCCCTTGCGCAATTCATGCAAGGGAACGAAAAGGGGTTGTGTCTTTGTCAGAGCATCGTTATGTCTTTATTTTGTCTACTATAGTCATTTAGCTTAGATAGCGTGAAATTGAACGCATAGAACCAACAACCAGTTGGCTTGGCTGGTAACAAGAACCTTAGATTTGTGTTGGGACTATATCTTATGTAAGGAAGGAAATAGTATGAATCAATTAATCAAAATAACGTTTTTAATGAAAATATGTCAATCATTATTTGAATATGTCGGTAACCGTTGTATAAAAGTGATAATGCCCTCCAAGCTGTTGGAGGTTATATTAGCACGGTTTGCCGGCCCTTGACGTATATAATCTCCAGACCACGGCTTCTTGGGCATTATCACTTAAATACACTTTCCCAAGTCCATCATGGCACAGGGGCCACCACACTCCTGTCTCGTCTGCTTCTCACTCCTTCCCGGTATGCTGCCAGCTGCAACCACTTTTTCATGACCGACTCCGCATCGCTTTCAGACGCTCTAGATGTTAACCGATTCTTCCAGACAACAGCTAATGAACAAGAGCACAAGTGGTTGCAAAGATGTGAAAAGGCAGTTGCAACAGGGAGAACGGAATACTGTAAAATGCCATGGTAATTGCATTTTACTTCTGCAGTGTGGCACTCATATTTTCACTGTGTGAAACTTTCATTGTGAACTACATCTTATGTTCTTACATTTCTGTGAGAATGATTCAAAACATCCTTACCCTCGTGTGTGTGTGTGTGTGTGTGTGTGTGTGTTTTAACCACACATACTTTGAGGTATCACACAACAGTGCCTGACTGAGTGACATCCGGTACATTTGCAGACCCACTGCTCAGTTCATCTACATTTACATTTAAGTCATTTAGCAGACGCTCTTATCCAGAGCGACTTACAAATTTGCTAAAGTGATTTTAACAATTGGTTTTAGCGGTTAACAATTTTTTATTTTTTATTGTGTGTAACAGTGATAACACCAAGTAAAACTGAAATGATAACTTAAAACACAAAATATAATGTGTCGTGATGAGACATTTGTAAATATGAGAAATCCTTACCAATCAAAACCTCCCACAGTCGAAGGGATGCAAGAGAGATTTTTCTATTTACTCCTCTCCGATTCATGTTTTTTGCTAGCGTGTTGGAAATTGTGCGCATCATTAAACGCCACACAGCATCTTTCACGTCGCATCCCCCAATTAGTTTCAAGTGGTTAATCTAAAGGAAAAAACATTTGAAAAATGTATCAATTGACATAAAACGTTAAGCCACAAGTGACTGCCGCTTTTCCCCAGGTGAGAGATGCATATATGGTTCAAAGAAACACATATGCTTATTCTGAGCATCAAAACATTATGCTTTTATCCTACATCAAGTTGAAACGTTTTTACAGGGGAGTGAGATGCCTTTACATAAAAAATATTTTGTGGATATAAGCAAGACAAAAAAAGTGTGATTTAACTGAACAATTATTTTATTCCCATAAACTCCCATTGAATCTCAAAAAGAGCATAAGATTCAAAGTGGAATGAAACTTACCATTTTAAGTTTGAAGTCAGCCCCCTGAAGATCAGTTTCCAGGCTCTGAAGACCTTGCTGATCCTTCAATGGCAGAAGGCCATTTTCAATCGCATATTCTGCTCCATTCTGCTGTCCTGTTTGTAACAGTCGTAGGATGAGTGTCTGTTGTTCCAGTATCACCTCTTGCTTGGTAAGCATTTCCCGAATGAACGCTGAAAGACATTTTAAGGGGCATTTCATCTATAACACAACAAGGTGGACAAGAATGAGGTAAGTGTATATTGCTGCCCACCAGGAGCAGGGGAGACATGGAAGATGTGTCTACCCACTGGGCACACACTGGTTGAATCAACGTTGTTTGCATGTCATTGCAATGAAATTATGCTGAATCAACGTGGAATTGACGTTGAATTGACGTCTGTGCCCAGTGGGTAACCTCGGCGTAGAATGGGCACATCCTTCCCATCTCTCCCTCCACCGCTGGTACTGAAATATGAGTGCGGTATTGGCATATGTAAATGGAATACATTATATATTTTATTATCATCATATACAGATTTTACAAAACATTAGGAACGGCTCTTTCCATGACATACTGACCAGGTAAAAGCTATGATCCCTTATTGATGTCACTTGTTAAATCCACTTCAATCAGTGTAGATGAAGGGGAGGAGACAGGTTAAAGAAGGATTTTTAATCCTTGACACAATTGAGACATGGATTGTGTATGTGTGCCATTCAGAGGGTGAATGGGCAAGATAAAATATTTAAGTGCCTTTGAACAGGGTATGGTAGTATGTGCCAGGCGCACCGGTTTGTGTGTCAAGAACGGCAACGCTGCTGGATTTTTTACGCTTAACAGTTTCCCGTGTGCATCAAGAATGGTCCTCCAGCCAACTTGACACAACTGTAGGAAACATTGGAGTCAACATGGGCCAGCATCCCTGTGGAACGCTTTCGACACCTTGTGGAGTCAATGGCCCGACGAATTGAGGATGAGGGAAAAGGGGGGTGTGCAACTCAATATTAGGAAGGTGTTCATAATGGTGGTACACTCAGTGTATATATTATGTATTGCTGCTCACCAGGAGAAGGAGACAGGGAAAATGTGTTGATCCTCTGCAAACACCCAATTGTCCTGGTCAAAGCACTGTCTTTTGAGATTGGAGTGAGCAGTAATGTACTTCTCAGCAGATGTATGCTGCCTTAATTGATGTTTCTTCAGGCTATTTTTGTTAAGCCATAAACTGCAGTTACGACATTTGATTTTCCTCTTGCTTGCAGGTCTCATAGCTGGACATGCTGAACCTGGGCCTCTCGCAGTTGCACTGGTTACATCTGCACTGGTTACATCTGGGCCTCTCGCAGTTGCACTGGTTACATCTGGGCCTCTCGCAGTTGCACCTGGGTCTCGCCCACATACTGACTCACATTGTGGAATGTGTTTGGTAAAATCACTCCTATTTACATAGGTCTTGGGGCAGTATGGGCAGTGAAAATGCTTTGCTGCTCTGCACTCCAAATGGCATATGAATATTGTGAACTCTGAAATGGGGGGGAAAAAACAATCAGCATCCAGGACCCAAAGTTCCCCAGTTGATAAAAAGCATGGTATCATGTGCTAAACCAGCATTATGAATGGATGAGATTACCTCTATGCAGCACAGCCTTCAATCTGTGAGACTCAATGTGTGCCGACACACTGGCATAGTCTCGGGGCTTGAAAATGGAGGGCTGGCAGAAGGGGCAATGATACAATTGGTACTTCTGGAACTTGGATAAAACAACACGGCCATCAGCTGCTTTCCGCACTGTGATATGCTGTCAAACACAAACGACAAATATACTGAACAAAAATATAAACACAACAATTTCAAAGATTTTACTGAGTTACAGTTCATAGAAGATTTAAATAAATTCATTAGGCCCCAATCTATGGATTTCACATGAATGGGCAGGGGTGCAGCCATGGGTGGGCATAGACCCACCCACTTGGAAGCCAGGCCCAGCTAATCAGAATGAGTTTTTCCCCACAAAAGGGCATTATTACAGACAGAAATACTCCTAGGCAGCCTCCCGAGTGGCGCAGCGGTCTAAAGCACTGCATTGCAGTGCTTAATAAGGCGTCACTACAGACCCGGGTTCGTTCCCAGGCTGTGTTACAACCGGCCATGACCCCCATAGGGCGGTGCAGCATAGTGCAATGAATGGGCCTAAAGCCAATGTTCCCTCAAAAACAATTAGACACTGAGGAAATTTCAGGTCTGCTGAGCGCAAACTTCACAGTTGTGAAAATTCTGTGAGCATATACTCAAAGCCAAAGCTGTAAACACAGTCCAGTTCAAAGTAAATGGCACAGATCCATATATGGCAATGATTTATTTGCATACAGGCTTACTGCAGCTCTGATTGGTTATGCCGCACTAGTATGTGTAGAGTACCAGATGAGTTGTGCGCAATAGAATCCTACTCCGATGACTTCTGCCTAAAACAAAACCTCTTGCATAGTTTGTTTTGATATGTTGCACTGAAAGTGGCTAATATTGCGTTGATTCAATAACAATTGCTACAGGAAAGGGAAACGTTGATAGTGTTAACAGGGAAAATTAGAAAGTTGAGTGAAGTTCAATCTCGTGCATCTCTCCATGGGCTGATATTTCTTCTGCGCTCTGCGTGGCAGTCCCGGGGGAGCAGCGAGCGCCTACAGCTAATGTGTTAGCATCAACATCCGGGGAATTGTCTACGCTTATTTTCAAGCTTTAATTGACATGGTAATGGACAACTAGTTTTTGAGAAAAGCTGGAAAAACTTACCTGAACTTTACTTTGTTCTGTGTTACGACTATGGTTGCAAATTCCCTGGTTTTCCCGGAATCCTGGTTGGAGGATTCCTTGAATCAAGAGGGGAATAAGCAGGAAATCCGGAACCTCCAACCAAGATTTTCCCTGAATTTGCAACCCTAGTTGCGACCAGTGCTCGACTTGGGCAGAAGCTCACCGGAGCCAAGTTCCGGCACCTCAAATGTTCTTCTACTTGAACTCCTGCACCGCTTATAGAATATTAGCTCAAAACTATTGTGGAGCTGCTGTATGGGATCAATATCATGCCAAATATATTCACAAATATAAAATCACCAATCCACAAATATAAATCACCAATCCACACGAGAGATATAGGCTTTTGGCACGAAAGCGTCGGCCATCACCGGTGAGTGAGCTGCACATCATTGGGTGAGTCTGAAACTGGAAAGTATTTTTAGGACTATAATTCCTCATTTTGTAGCCTACAACATATGTCCCCACACACTTAGGCCTAGTCTATTGATGGATTCAACACATGGTCGTTTTCATTGATCTCAGATTTTCAGTTTGTGTCAAAGGAGCCTGTCATTTCAATTATTTACAGTATTAAAAAATAATCTGCCAAAGTCTCCAGTCATGTAAAATGACAGAGCATGAAATCCATTTATAAAAGCCACATTTTTCCTGACCCTTAAACACGGCTTTAGGCTACTAAAATGTTCCCCATGTGTGCGACTAAGTGCCTCTACTCTACTGCTCTATGCCACAAAGCAAATGCAATGATATGCATGCAATGCATTATTATGAAGGTGAGAAAAAGTAAGTAACGCGTTCCTGGTACCGCAGAGCTCTCCAGATCATCCCCCTCTCACTTTTTGTTCCGGCACCTCCCGATTAACAAATGAAGCATTGAACCATACATACCAAACGTAACATGTAATACAAATGATTGTTCCAGATTTACGTTTATTATGTTACGTCTTGTCTATGAGATCAGGCTGAATACACAGACTCCCGATGTAGTGTCCCAAAGCTAGGAATAGCCCAAACTCCTTGTCTTGTCCCCAGGGTAACTTACCAAGCTAGCTAAGGTAAAGGCGAGCTAGCTTGGTAGACTGATACGTTATAGTTATACAGCAATAAAAATCTAGTGTATACATCTACGAAAAACGTAGATACCGGTAGCTACACCAAAGGCGCAGCTCAAAGTGAATCGCAAATTTGTTACAAAATGTTAGCCTAAATGCAATGGCTTACCCTCATCTCTGCGGACGAAGACACACTGAAACAGACACAACAGGGCTGTATTCATTACGCTTACATTACGTTTACTCCGAAAGGAAAAAGTTTTGCAATGAAAACGAGATTCTATTGGACAAATTCAGGTAGGTCCCTCGCCGTTTCGTTACCGTTTGCTTCCGTTTTGTTCTTAACGGTTTCCGTTGTAAGACGTGATGAATACACCCCAGCCCAAGCAGCAACGCAAAACAGTCTTGTGGCAACACATTTTCCCAATTAGCTGTTCGCTTTCCATACACCCACTTGTAACCGGGATGCCTCCGGTGCGTGAGTAAGGTGCCCCTTTATGTCCTACGGCGAAGTCGGCACAATACAAAGTGACGTAATTAGTAGGAATCTGTATTTTCATATGCTGAAGTGATGTTTTTTTATTTAAAAACTGCTTTATCTGCTTTCCCAATTAAAGTATGTTTGAAAATTGTTTCTGGACATTGTTTCTGCTGATTTGTTGGTAACGTTGTTGAGCTGCGCAGATTACTGTTCGATTTGAGAGCGCTCCTCCCTCACCGCTTTTTCGAACTCCCTCCATGACTCCAGCCACTGGGTGGTAGGAAAGACAACTTTTTTTGTTTTGTCGGTTGTTGATGATGATGAAGAGGAAGCATTTCCGTCCGCCATATTGCAGTGATACAGCGAGATTTCCCATTTGTCTCAGCAAGTTGAAGAGTTCGAGTTTCCTCGCTAACTGGCATAATGTTTACTACACAAGTTTATGGAGATAATGGGAAAATGAAGGAGTATCACTATACTGGACCAGTAGAGCACCGATTCTCTCCATATTCCTTCAATGGAGGGTAAGCGTCAATATCCAACTAACAATCGTTTTGGTAGCCCAAATGATAGCAAGCTACATTAACGTTACCTAGCTAACGTTAATGCTGTACATAATTGTGTTCTGCAGAATGGACACTGACTGGAGATAGCGTCTGACTAGTAATGTGTCATGGTGCAAATGGCTAACACTTACTCAATAGATGTTCGTAGTTAAGTAACGTTAGCTAACTACGTGAACAACAATACATGTTGTTTATCTGGTTTCGATTTCAGTTAGCTACAGTAGCTAACGTTAATTAGTTATCTACATTTGTCTGATAACCTTAAAATCAGCTTTGCCAAAACTAACGTCAACTTGTTTGTTAGGGCATCATGTCAACTGACACTTGACATGTTTTTGTGTTTCCAGGACTGTGCTTGCTGTTGCAGGTGAAGACTTTGCAATTGTGGCCTCAGACACCCGTTTGAGTGAAGGCTATTCAATCCACAGTCGTGACTCTCCAAAATGTTACAAGTTGTAAGTCAAGTGCACACAACTGTATTTCCAAGGATGACCGAAGGCAAATTGTCAGATGGTGTGGTTTAACCCCATTTACTGCCTCACTATTGCTGTGTTTAGACAGGCAGCTCAATTCTGATATTTTTTCACAAATTGGTCATTTGACCAATCAGGTCAATCACAGATCTTTTTCTGAGCTAAACAAAAAAACTATTCGTCCTGGAGAAATCATAATTAAGCATCCTGTCTATGTTTGTGAACATCATAATAAATTACATGTTAAATATTTCACCACTAAGTTACGGTGCTGTTACTTATACATGTTTAATTTCTCACAGAACAAATACAACTGTCATAGGCTGCAGTGGATTCCATGGGGATTGCTTGACTCTTACCAAAATCATTGATGCAAGATTAAAGGTGAGATCATCTTGAGACTGTTTCACTTTCAAAATTGTTAGTTGAGCTGAAAGTTATGGCATATGGCCGTACACAATAAGTTAACATTTGTAAATGTATAATTTTCTAACATCAGCCAATATCTGATGGGGAAATGTATTTTTAGATGTACAAGCACTCAAACAACAAGAGCATGACAAGTGGAGCCATCGCAGCCATGCTGTCAACAATCCTGTACGGTAGAAGATTCTTCCCCTACTACGTTTACAACATCATCGGTGGCTTGGATGAGGAGGGTATGACTCCTGCTCTATTGCTGCTGTTACTATTATCAGATGCTTGGTTCCATATGTGTAAGGTATTCACTGCATGTGTTCTTTTAAGTCTAGTCCACTATTTATGACTCTCTAAACTGAACTGGTTTGTTTTTGCTTTTCAGGTAAAGGAGCTGTTTACAGTTTTGACCCTGTGGGATCCTATCAGAGAGACACATACAAAGCTGGTGGCTCAGCGAGTGCCATGCTGCAACCTCTGCTTGACAACCAGGTAAAGAAACCAAAAAGTGGTATAAGTTGAGCATTGCTATTAGCTTTTGAGGGCTTTGTTTCCCCTCAAAGCACCTCTGTCCAATATGACTTGAATGTTTGTATGCCAAATGTGTATGTAGAATTTAGCAGTGGCAAGGAAACCCTAGACATTCTAGTGACCAAGATATCTTTGGTTCGGGACAAACATCTCTTTGTTTCTGTATTGCCCCTTAGTCTGTCTTTTATTCTTAATTTACAACTAGATTGGATTCAAGAACATGGAGGGTGTGCAGCACCTGCCCCTGAACCAGGAGAAGGCTGTGCAGCTGGTCAAAGATGTCTTCATCTCTGCTGCTGAGAGAGACGTGTACACCGGAGATGCCCTCAGGATCTGCATCGTCACCAAGGAGGGCATCAAAGAAGAGACAGTCCCACTCAGGAAGGACTGAACAACTTATTTCTGCCACCATTTCAAGCTACTGCTTTTGTCTGGATTTTTCATATTTTGGACCCTACTCCTGCTTTTCTCTTTACATTCTGGCTGAAGAATAAAAATGTTCCCTGTAGTTAATTTTCTCCTGTTGTCAGTATCATTTTTTTTTAAAGAAACATGAAATGTTAAATGTATTTGATTACAATGAAGTCTGAACCGTTTTCAAATGTATCAAGAAAATTCTTGCTCAACATACACTACCGGTCAAAAGTTTAGAACACCTACTCATTCTAGGGTCTTTATTTTTATTTTCTACATTGTAGAATAATAGTGAAGACATCAAAACTATGAAATAACACACATGGAAACATGTAGTAACCAAAAGTGTTAAACAAATTAAAATATATTTGAGATTCTTCAAATATTCACATTTTGCCTTCATGCCAGCTTTGCGCACACACTTGGCATTCTCAACCAGCAATGCATTACAAATAATGTGTGCCATAAATTCATTTGTGGAGTTTCTTCCCTTAATGTGTTTGAGCAAATCAGTTGTGTTGTGACATGGTAGGGGTGGTATACAGAAGATAGCCCTATTTGGTAAAAGACCAAATCCATATTTTGGCAAGAACAGCTCAAATAAGCAAAGAGAAATGACAGTCTATTACTTTGAGTCAAGGTCAGTCAGTACGGATAATTTCAAGAGCTTTGAAAGTTTCTTCAAGTGCAGTCACACTTGGGGCTCCCAAGTGGCGCAAGACGCTGCATCTCAGTGCTAGAGGCGTGACTAGTGAGAAACTGGTTCGAATCCAGACTGTCACAACCAGCTGTGATTGGGTGTATCATAGGGTGGTGCACAATTGTCAGAGTTTGGCTGGTATAGGCCATCATTGGAAATAAGAATTTGTCCTTAACGGACTTATTTTTTAAATCAAGTGCTACGATGAAACTGGCTCTCATGAGGACCACCACAGACATGGAAGACCCAGAGTTACCTCTGCTGCAGAGTATAAGTTCATTAGCTACCAGCCTCATAAATTCCAGCCCAAATAAATGCTTCACAGTTTTGGTGGGTGGCCCTCTCTTGGCAGGTTTGTTGTGGTGCCATATTCTTTCCATTTTTTAATAATGGATTTAATGGTGCTCCATGGGATGTTCAAAGTTTCAGATATTTCTTTATAACCAACTCTGATCTGTACTTCTCCACAACTTTGTCCCTGACCTGTTTGGAGCGCTCCTTGGTCTTCATCGTGCCACTTGCTTACTGGTGTTGCAGACTCTGGGGCCTTTCTAAACAGGTGTATATATACTGAGATCATGTGACACTTAGATTGCACACAGGTGGACTTTATTTAACTAATTATGTAACTTCTGAAGGTAATTGGTTGTGCCAGATCTTATTTAGGGGCTTCATAGCAAAGGGGGTGAATATATATGCACGCACCACTTTTCCATTTATTTATTTGTATTTATTTTAGGAAACAAGTTATTTTTTTCATTTCACTTCACCAGTTTGGACTATTTATGTCCATTACATGAAATCCAAATAAAAATCAATTTAAATTACAGGTTGTAATGCAACAAAATAGGAAAAACGCCAAGGGTGTGAATACTTTTGCAAGGCACTGTAAATGCAGCGATATGCCATCCCATCTGGTTTGGGCTTAGTGGGACTATAATTTGTTTTTCAACAGGACAATGACCCAACACACCTCCAGGCTGTGCAAGGGGTATTTTACCAAGAAAGAGAGTGATGGAGTGCTGCATCAGGTGACCTGGCCTCCACAATCCCCTGACCTCAACCCAATTGAGATGGTGTGGGATTAGTTGGACTACAGAGTGAAGGAAAAGCAGCCAACAAGTGCTCAGCATATGTGGGAACTCCTTCAAGACTGTTGGAAAAGCATTCCAGGTGAAGCTGGTTTAGAGAATGCCAAGTGTGCAACGCTGTCATCAAAGCAAAGGTGGCTATTTGAAGAATCTCAAAAATAAAATATATTTTGATTTAACACTTTTTTGGTTACTACATGATTCCATATGTGTTATTATATAGTTTTGTTGTCTTCACTATTATTCTACAATGTAGAAAATAGTAAAAATAAAGAAAAATCCTTGAATGAATAGGTGTTCTAAAACTGACCAGTAGTGTACAGTGGCAAGAAAAAGTATGTGAACCCTTTGGAAATACATGGATTTCTGCATAAATTGGTCATAAAATTTGATCTGAACTTCATCTAGGTCACAACAATAGACAAACACAGTCTCCTTAAACTAATAACACACAAACAATTATACATTTTCATGTCTTTATTGAACACAGTGTGTAAACATTCACAGTGCAGGGTGGGAAAAGTATGTGAACCATTGGATTTGCTGCCTCCTTTGGCAGCAATAACCTCAACTAAACGTTCTCTCTATGGTCAGGAGGAATTTTGGACCATTCCTCTTTACAAAACTGTTTCAGTTCAGCAATATTCTTGGGATGTTTGGTGTGAACTGCTCTCGAGGTCATGCCACAGCATCTCAACCGGGTTGAGGTCAGAACTCCGACTAGGCTACTCCCGAAGGTGTATTTTCTTCTGTTGAACCCATTCTGTTGTTGATTTACTTCTGTGTTTTGGGTCAATGTTCTGTTGCATCACCCACCTTCTGTTGAGCTTCAATTGGCGGACAGATAGCCTTACATTCTCCTGCAAAATGTCTTGATAAACTTAGGAATTCATTTTTCCATCGATGATAGCAAGCTGTCCAGGCCCTGAGGCAGCAAAACATTCGCAAACCATGATGCACCCTCCAGCATTACAGTTGGGATGAGGTTTTGATGTTGGTGTGCTGTGCCTTTTTTTCTCCACTCATAGTGTTGTGTGTTCCTACCAAACAACTCAACTGTAGTTTCATCTGTCCACAGAATATTTTGCGCTGTGGAACATCCAGGTGAACTTTAGCAAACTTCAGACATGCAGCGATGTTTTTTTTGGACAGCAGTGGCTTCTTCCGTGGTGTCCTCCCATGAACACCATTCTTGTTTAGTGTTTTACGTATCGTAGACTCGTCAACAGAGATGCTGGCATGTTCCAGAGATTTCTGTAAGTCTTTAGCTGACACTAGGATTCTTCTTAACCTCATTGAGCATTCTGCGCTGTGCCCTTGCAGTCATCTTTGCAGGATGGCCACTCCTAGGGAGTGTAGCAACCGTGCTGAACTTTCTCAATTTATAGACAATTTGTCTTACAGTGGACTGATGAACATAAAGGATTTTAGAGATACTTTTGTAACCCTTTCCAGCTTAATGCAAGTCAAAAATTCTTCATCTTAGGTCTTCTGGGATCTCTTTTGTTCGAGGCATGGTTCACATCAGGCAATGCTTTTTGTGAATAGCAAACAAAAATTTTGTGAGTATTTTGTATTGGGCAATGCAGCTCAATCCAACATCTCCAATCTTGTCTCATTGATTGGACTCCAGGTTAGCTGACTCCTGACTCCAATTAGCTTTTGGAGAAGTCATTGGCTTTGGGGTTCACATACTTTTCCCAACCTACACTGTGAATGTTTAAATGATGTATTCAATATTGACAAGAAAAATACAATAATTCGTGTTTTATTAGTTTAAGCACACTATGTTTGTCTATTGTTGTGACTTAGATGAAGATCAGAACAAATTTGCATTAATGGCGAAATCCAGGTAATTCCAAAGGGTTCACATACTTTTTCTTGCCACTGTATATGCCATCGGTCCAAAGATTGGAAGTGTCTCCTTAGACGAGAATTGGTTAAGGCTTGCAATAATACTTTTAGCCAAATAGGGGTGTTTAGAGATTGAGGTTGGAAAGCCGGAACTGAATCTACTACCACCTGTGCCATAACTGACGAGGGGGCGGTTGTCGATAGCAATGGAATTTAGGTTTACGAGCTTTTTAACCATGCATCTTTCCTTCACCAGCCGAAGTTGTAATGCCGCATTCAGATGCTAGTCGGAACTAGGAAACTGACATTTCAGACTTGCTAACTGGTTGTTATACACGTGCCGCGTTCAATTAATCAGCAAGTTGGTGGAGCATTTGTGAAGCATTTGTCGATACTGATAGGATCGATAGAACAACAATGCTGCTCTCGAATCAGCTTTCTCCATTCAAATCTTACCAATTACCATACCACTAGAATTATTCCACAATACTGAGGACGGATCAGCTCCTAGAAAGATATCACCAATGGCTGCAAATATTGAGTCGGTTTATTCTAACGCTTAACCTAAAATAATGCACTAAATCAAGATCATTGCGTACGTTAGGCTACACATGAAACATTAGCCAACAGAGCCTACAAGTAGCAAAATATAACTCAATTGATTGAGCATGAAACTTGTCAATTTAATGTAAATATGCCTATAACCTACTGTATTTATATTTTATTGCAGTCATCTCGGTTTTAATTTGAAGCATTTTTTATACGTCGCTGGCTTGTATTATTTGTAAAGACATTGGCAACTTTATTTGTAGTCAATTTTGTTCTTAAGTTATCGGCGGGAACAGAGGCTGATTCACCACGTGATTCTGTTCAGCGAATATCTCATGTGTATAAAGTTACACGGGAGGGCGAAAAATAATCGACCGATGCGTGTAGCTGTTCTACGAGTGGTCTGAGGCAAGCGTTAGATTACGAGCGTTTTCACGTGCAACGTTAATAATGATGGTTTTGGTATACAGCTCGGAGATTTAACGATGGTCCTATTTCGTGTTGTGTAGTGTCTTTGCTGGCATTGTTGATAAAACAAGTTTACTGGAGAACTGAGACGAAGTAGAGACTCTGGACAGGGTGGATTAGGTTTAATTAAAAGCAATTTATTCAGAGGTAAAAATATCTGAAATAGCGTGCACGGACCCTTTCATCAAGCTCAAATGGAACTCTCTGAAAGAAGCCCAGATAACAGAGTGCATATACATTTTATACAGTACAGAAAGTAGGTTGAGTCTGGAAGTTCTGGTCCTCTGGTTGGTTCTGATGAGTTGGGCGAGGTCTCCTTCAGGCCAGTATCACTGTCCCATTGGCTCTGAGTAGAGTTCTTTGTCTTCAGAAATGTTCAGCTAAAACAGGACATTAGGTGTGTGCGTAGATGTTCCTATTTTGACATTTCTGTGTGTCTCTGTAAAATGTTCATACTGAAGAGGAGTTTTTGTGTGTGTGTAAATGTTCCTGTCTTATCTGTGTTTATGAAAGGTTTACGTCAGCCCTCTGTCCTTGGGTATGTGTGTGTCTCAGTTTCTCGTGATATGCAGTACCAGGCACCCATTTTCTTATCAGTCTTTATGAAAAGGCCTGTGTCAGCCATCTGTCTCTGGGTGTGTGTGGGTCTCCGTATCTGCTATGAGTTTGTGAGAAACCCTGTTTGGAAAGAAGTTAGTTATAACAATGTATTAGCAAATATGCTTGTGTTATAATAAATGATATTTATTACAGCATGCATCCCACTTATTATTTTTTTGCTCCACCAAGATTTACATGCTAAAATCGCCACTGCCCCTATGCAACCAAGGGTAACGCTTCTGACAAAGGCCAGAAACCAGGGATCATCTTTCTGCTGCCACATATGTAAGGGTTGAGGGGAACTGCTGAAACAGGGTTTGAACCAAAGAAAATCACGAAAGAAAATGCATAATGCCAACCCTTTTTTCTTGAACGGCACTTTCTGTTTTGAATTTTGGATAACTTTTGCCTTTGCTCCTGCCAGATAAAATAACCCAAAATGTTATGTGAACTTTGACACCGGAAGTGTTCAAGTAACATACCGGATATAACTGTTTTGAGCCAGTGAGCGCATGAACCAGTGAAAACAGCGGCTAGATTTTTAATGTGACATTTTAAGTGCAGTTTTAGAGACGTGGTGAGTATTTGAAAATGTTGTCATATCTCAACAGCTCACAACTTCACCACTTAGTGTGCAAAACACTTATGACCACATGAGTGTTGACATGGGAGTAGCTAGCTAGCGTAAATACTACGCTAACGTTAGACTGGCCAGCTCTGCCAATCATCAATTCAGGTGCGATTTTTGCACCAAACAAATTTTACTCACACGCGTTCTGTGAACAACTGCATACATTGTAACATGTGCTAGCTATATTAAGAGGGATTTCGTGCGCCACTACTGCTGTCTGTAGCTAGCTGAAGGTATGCAAAGGCTAAGCTTGTTAACTAGCTAGCTAACGTTAGCGGTCAATAGTTTTTCGCTTGCTACAATGTGGTATAGTTGAGTCATGATCAAGTTTCTTGACAGCAGTGTTACTTGGTGTCAATTTCACCGGTCTCAATGCTTAGCTAACTTTTTTTTTTTTTCTTCTAATATTCTTTCAGGTCAAAATAATCTAGATAAGGGGTTCGCTGCTACGCTCTGTTCCAACACATTACTTTTGTCGACATTTTCAAATACAGAATTGCTCCTAGGTCTCTGAATTTATTTCCTTTGAGACGGTCAACCAACTGTCCCGCTTCATAATTTGAAGACATGGAGCAGAACAACAGTTTGCCTCCTTTCCAGGGTCTTGCCTCCCCTCAGGTAACTAATTAGACTATTAATACATTTCAGTGAGATGTTTTTGTTGTCAGCACAGCACACAACACAGCTGTTAGCCTAATGGAGGGCTTGTTCTCACATCTTTTAAAGGGGGCAATGACGCCTGGAATGCCCATCTTCAGCCCCATGATGCCCTATGGCAGTGGTCTGACTCCCCAACCTGTGACGAACACCAACAGCCTGTCTCTCCTGGAGGAGCAGCATCGGCAACAACAGCAGCAGCAGGCTTCGACTCAGCAGGGTGGGGTGTCAGGGGGCTCGGGACAGACGCCACAGCTTTATCACTCCCAAACGGTCACCACCACCACACTGCCGGGAAACACCCCTCTCTACACCACTACACCGCTAACCCCCATGACACCCATCACACCTGCCACACCTGCCTCTGAGAGCTCTGGGATTGTCCCACAACTACAGTAAGTGTTCTTGAATAATGTGTTAGTCTCAACCACTATGTAGGTACTGCTATAAAGCTGAAACACAAGAAGCTAAAAGATTAAGGTGAATAGTGATGGTTTGAATTTGATTTTTATAGTGATGTGACCATATCAAAAAGGAGAATCTCCCATCCTGATTGCATGATTTATTTCCTTCCCTCTAGGAATATCGTATCCACTGTGAACTTGGGCTGCAAACTTGACTTAAAAACAATAGCACTCCGAGCTAGAAATGCTGAGTACAATCCAAAGGTAAGCATATTGTTATTATTCATTTGCAAATCAAAATTAATTTGTTGCTTACACAGATTAGCAGATGCTAACCATTTACCGTTGTGTGAATTGACCATGGTAGCAATGGAAAGGGAACAGTTTAGAGGTTATGGAAATTCATCAGTTCATCTGACTCATGACTGAATCTAAACATTACACTGTTGATTTGATGTGCATTTTACATTTACTGTACTATTCGCCGCATTATTTGATAACGAAATCTGAAAATACTCTGGATACATTCAGTAACATAAGACTATTTCTGGAGAATGTGGGGTAAGTGCAACATAAAAAATGACAAGGGTTTGTTTGAGAGGACTAACTGGTGTCTCCAAGTGGCCACACACCTCCAATGTACACAATTCCTAAGTAATTTCAATGCACTTTGATGACTCAAAGAGAGTCTTCAACTATAAGGTGCTTTTTTTTTTTTTCTCCTGGCTGTGACGTTGAGGAACTAGAGCAGCACACTTGTGGTTGCTTTGTTTGGAACACATTCCCGCCATCACACAATTACTGTTTATGCAATCCAAAAGTCATCCATTATAAATTGCAATCTGGGTCAGATGGGCATCATTTGAAAACCTGTTCTATTGTCAACATGACTAGCTAAGTTATAATATAGGACACAAGTGTTAGGCTTTCGCAATTCAAGGAAACGGATCATCATTTTGGTGCGCATAGGGGTCATGAGTGCATTCAGATGTGTGTGCCGTGGTGAATTTTCTTCACAACAGACACTCATTCTGTTCAGAACAACCAAGGGTATGTTGTCATGCCGTCTTGTAACTGTACCTCAAACATGGTGATCATAAACGTTGACACTATGAGTTTTTTTATATGGAAATGTAAAGTGCACGTTTGGCTTGCTTGGATCAAATTTTATTGGTCACAATACACATGGTTAGAAGATGTTATTGCGAGTGTAGCAAAATGCTTGTTCTATTTTCAACAGTGCAGCAATATCTAAAGTAATATATAGCAATTCCACAACAAAAACCTAATACACACGTCTAAGTGAAAGGAATAACAATGTATAAATATATGTGAGAGCGGCATAAGCTAAGATGCAATAGATAGCATAGAATACAGTATATACATATGATGAGTAATGCAAGATATGTATATATTGATGTATGACATCAAAGGTATTTATTATAGTTCTCAACATCTCATATTTCAAAATACATTGAGTCCTCTTAATTTACAGCATTTACCTCTCAGACATTTTTTTTTTTTGTGCAAAAGTTGCGGGAGGAATGGGGGCAACGTCTTGTCGTGCGAAATGCTCAAGCTCTGAACCCATACAGTGCTGTGAAGCGCAAAGCCAGAGCTCTGACATCATGTATGGCATTTTACTCTACAGCCACCGCATTAGAATTTAGCTGTTTATCAGTGCTCAAATCTTCTGTTTTCAACCCGTATATGGGTACGAGTGATAAGTTAAAGCAGGTGCAGCGAAATGCTTGATTCTAGCTCCAGCAGGGTGTGTCCAACAGTACAATGCTAATAAACCCCCCCGGCCCCCACAAAAAAAGAAACAAGAAATATCAGAAGAAGCAATGTCAATCCGTAATATAAATATGGGGGGTGTGTGTGGTTAGTATGGACAATATATAAGTAATGGGTATGTACATCAGTAGCCTAGTGGTTAAGAGTGTTGGGCCAGTAACCGAAAGGTTGCTGGTTCAAATCCCAGAGCTGACTAGATGAAAAATCTGTCTGTGCCCTTCAGCAAGGCACTTAACCCTAATTGCTCCTGTAAGTCACTCTGGATAAGTTTGTCTGCTAAATTATTTAAATGTAGTTAGTGCATTCATAAAGTATTCAGACCCCTTCACTTTATCCACATTTTGTTACAGCCTTATTCTAAAATGGGTTATATTCGATTTTTCCCTCATCTACACACAATCTTTTCAGTTTTTTTAAGCAAATTTATTACAAATAAAAAAGATACCTTATTTACATAAGTATTTATGAGACTCAAAATTGAGCTCAGGTGCATCCTGTTACCATTGATCATCATTGATGTTTCTCCAATTTGATTGGAGTCCACCTGTGGTAAATTCAATTAATTGGACATGATTTGGAAAGGCACACATCAGTCTATATAAGGTCCCAAAGTTGACCGTGCAAGTCGGAGCAAAAACCAAGCCATGAGGTCGAAGGAATTGTCCGTAGAGCTCAGAGACAGGATTGTGTCTGCACAGATCTAGGGAAGGGTACCAAAGAATTAATGCAGCATTGAAGGCCCCCAAGAATGCAGTGTCCTCCATCATTCTTAAATCGAAGAAGTTTGGAACCACCAAGACTCTTCCTGGAGCTGGCTGCCTGGGCAAACTGAGCAATCAGGGGAGAAGGACCTGGACCTTGGTCAGGGAGGTGACAAAGAACTCAATGGTCACTATGACAGAACTCCAGAGTTCCTCTGTGGAGAAGGGACAACCTTCCAGAACGACAACCATATCTGCAGGCCTTTATGGTGAAGAGAAGCAACTCCTCAGTAAAAGGCACATGATAGCCCCGGAGTTTGCCAAAAAGGCACCTAAAGGACTGACAAGATTCTCTGGTCTGATGAAACCGTGATTAAACTTTGGCCTGAATGCCAAGCGTCAAGTCTGGAGGAAACCAGACACCGCTCATCACCTGGCCAATAGCATCTCTACGGTAAAGCATGGTGGTGGCAGCATCATGCTGTGGGGATGATTTTCAGGTACTGGGAGACTAATCGGGATCAAAGGAAAGATGAACGGAGCAAAGTACAGAGGTCCTTGATGAAAACCTCAGACTGGGGTGAAGGTTCATCTTCCAGCAGGACAATGACCCTAAGCACACAGCCAAGACGATGCAGGAGTGGCTTCGGGACAAGTCCCTGAATGTCCTTGAGTGGCCCAGCCAGAGCCCGGACTTGAACCCGATCTAACATCTTCGGAGAGACCTGAAAATAGCTGTGCAGCGACGCTTCCCATCCATCCTGACGAGCTTGAGGATCTACAATGAAGAATGGGAGAAACTCCCCAAATACAGGTGCCCCAAGCTTGTTGTGTCATACCCTAGAAAACTCGAGGCTGTAAACGCTGCCAAAGGTGCTTCAACAAAGTACTGAGGAAAGGGCCTGAATACTTATGTAAATGTGATTTCAGTTTTTTTTTTCATATTTGGAAACATTTCTAAAAAGCAGTTTTTGCTTTGTCAATATGGGGTATTGTGTGTAGATTAAGAGACAATTTAATCAATGTTACGTTACAGCCTTATTCTAAAAATGTGGGAAAGGGAATTCGCAAAGTATTCAGACCCATGTCAAGAATACACAGCTCATCCTATATAATAACTAGTGCTGTACATACCTTTTCCAAATCATTGTCAGGGCCCAGGGAAAGGTGAAATGGGACCAAGCTAAAATGCTAACTAGTGGGCCTGAAAGGCATGTTGCTTCTGGTCTGAGAATGTCCCACCAAGACACTTGTTCTATTGAAAAATTCACAACTTTGTCTTACAGCGATTTGCTGCTGTTATCATGAGAATACGAGAGCCAAGAACAACTGCACTTATCTTCAGCTCTGGGAAAATGGTGTGCACAGGAGCCAAAAGGTTAGTATCTTCTTTCAACAAAGAAAAAACACAAAATGTATGAGAACATCTATTTAAAGGCCTCATGCTCCCTCTTCCCCCTCTAGCGAAGAGCAGTCCCGCCTGGCGGCCAGGAAATATGCCAGAGTCGTGCAGAAGTTGGGCTTCCCAGCCAAATTCCTTGATTTCAAGATACAGAACATGGTGGGCAGCTGTGATGTCAAATTCCCCATTCGGTTAGAGGGACTTGTACTAACTCACCAGCAGTTCAGCAGGTTTGTAAAATTCACTACTGCAATACTAAAGTCTATAATATCTGAGGAGATGCATTGTCATACTTGGAATTCTGTCATTTTGTTCATTATTTATAATACTGCGATTGGTATTCCTAAAGTGATTTAGTACTGAGAGCAAATATCAGAACTAGGCCTAATCGTTTTCTTGTTTTTCAGTTATGAACCGGAGTTATTCCCTGGGCTAATCTATAGAATGATCAAACCCAGAATTGTCCTGTTGATATTCGTTTCAGGGAAAGTTGTATTAACAGGTGAGTTTTTCTCCTTTTCCTAATGACATACAGTGCCTTGCAAAAGTATTCACCCCCTTGGCGTTTGTCTTTATCTTGTTGCATTACAAACTGTAATTTAAATAGATTTGGATTTCATGTAATGGACAAACAGTCAATTGGTGAAGTGCAATGAAAAAACGAAGGGGGGAAGAAAAATAATATATATATATATGGAAAAGTGGTGCGTGCATATGTATTCAGCCCCTAAATAAGAAATGGGGTAACCAATTACCTTCAGAAGTCACATAATAAGTTAGATTGCACACAGGTGGACTTTATTTAAGTGTCACATGATCTCTGTTCTGAAAGGCCCCAGAGTCTGCAACACCACTAAGCAAGCGGCAGTATGAAGACCAAGGAGCTCTCCAAACCAGTCAGGGACAAAGTTGTGGAGAAGTACAGTTCAGAGTTGGTTATAAAAAAATATCTGAAACTTTGAACATCCCATGGAGCACCATTAAATCCATTATTAAAAAATGGAAAGAATATGGCACAACAAACCTGCCAAGAGAGGGCCGCCCACCAAAACTCACGGACCAGGCAAGGAGGGCATTAATCAGAGGCAACAAAGATAACCATGCAGGAGCTGCAAAACTCCACAGTGTAGATTGGAGTTGGAGTATCTGTCCATTGGACCACTTTAAGCCATACACTCCACAGAGCTGGGCTTTACAGAAGAGTGTCCAGAAAAAAAGCCATTGGTGTTTGCTAAAAGGCATGTGGGAGACTCCCGAAACATATGGAAGAAGGTACTCTGGTCAGATGAGACTAAAATTTAGCTTTTTGGCCATCAAGGAAAACGCTATGTCTGGCGCAAACCTAACACCTCATCACCCCGAGAATACCATCCCCACAGTGAAGCATGGTGGTGGGGATGTTTTTCATCGGCAGGGACTGGGAAACTTTTCAGAATTGAAGGATGGCGCTAAATACAGTGACATTCTTGAGGGAAACCTGTTTCAGTCTTCCAGAGATTTGAGACTGGGATCGAGGTTCACCTTCCATGCAGGACAATGACCCTAAGCATACTGCTAAAGCAACACATGAGTGGGTTAAGGGGAAACATTTAAATGTCTTGGAATGGCCTAGTCAACACCCAGACCTCAATCCAATTGAGAACCCATCCAACTTGAAGGAGCTCGAGCAGTTTTGCCTTGAAGAATGGGCAAAAATCCCATTGGCTAGATGTGCCAAGCTTATAGAGACATACCCCAAGAGACTTGCAGCTGGAATTGCTGCAGAAGGTGGCTCTACAAAGTATTGACTTTGGGGGGGTGAATAGTTATGCACATAAGTTCGTTTTTTTTCTTATTTCTTGTTTCATATTTCAAAATATTTTGCATCTTCAAAGTGGTAGGCATGTTGTGTAAATCAAATGATACAAACCCCCAAAAAATTCATTTTAATTCCAGGTTGTAAGGCAACAAAATAGGAAAAATGTCAAGGGGGTGAATACTTTAGGAAGCCACTGTAGAAAAAGGGAATTTGTTGTCCTTAATTTGTCAAATGTAACTTGTGTATTTTACTATTGTTGCTGCTTATTTCAAGGTGCAAAGGTGAGAGGAGAAATTTATGAAGCATTTGAAAACATCTACCCCATCTTGAAAGGATTCAGGAAGACGACGTAAATATTTGTCTGACATTATTTTTTACATTTGTTTTAATAGTCACAGGGACACTTGTCCTATGTTGTGACCCGTTACTTTGGGACTCTGATTGGACCTGTACAGTTTAATCAACAAATCAGGGACCCCTCCTATTCACCTTAAAGGGATACTTCTGAGATTTTGGCAATGAGGCCTTTTTATCTACTTAGTCAGATGACCTTGTGGATACCATTTTTATGTCTGTTTCCAGTATGAAGGAAGTTAAAGGTAGTTTCGTGAGTTAATGCTAGACTTCCAGTCACTGCGCTAATGCTAGTTAGCATTGGCTCGCGAAACTACCTTTAACTTCCTTCATGCTGGACACACATGGTATTCACGAGTAGATCTGAATCTGGGGGAGTAGATAAAGGTGATACTAGGAGAAATGCTGTATTTTAGCAGTTTTATTTATTTTTAAGTGACTCTTGCTTGTTATTAAATGAGGCAGTCTTGGCTGGCTCTTTTAATTTTTCTAAAGTAGGTTTTATTGTTAACCTACAGTTTCTGTGCGTCTTTGTCCACACATTCCCTATAGACATTTTAAATGGTGTTTAGTCTTTTTCATTGTTGTATGAAGAATCTCACTTGGGATTGTATCGCAGCAAGGCTTAACTACCCAATTTGTCATTATTTGAACATTGTTTGGATGACTGGTACTGAAGGCAAGAAAATGGAACATTAATCATGCAACCTTAGTCTGCATCTTAGGAATGTTAGTCATATCTGTATGTACCTCATGTCTTATTTCTCATTCAGTTTTTGGTCATGATTGAAGAACCCTCATGTTTTAATGCTATAATGGACTAACTAGCCTAATTCACCATGGATTTTGTTTCAGTTTACACACTGTATTTTTGGTCTACCATGAAAGCCCTGTCAGTAATTTGTTCTAGTTTTAAATGTTATTTTGCTACCTTGTGCAGTTAAATGTTTCCTTACCAATTGATCTCCCTCCTTTAGTTTAAAAAGCTTTGTCTTCAGGGTATGGCAAGATTTACAACAATCCAGGGAATGACTGTACATGGATTTGAGATGGCATGACCAGTTTAATGAATGGACTCCATGTCACATGACATTAACATGCTAAGTGTGTTTTAATTTGAGCTTTAATGCTTAAAAAATGACATTGCATTACAGAAATGTTTTTAAACCTGTTGAAGCTATGCAAACTGTTAGTCCTATGGCAAAACAAATGACATGTCTTTTGCTTATGGTGATAAAGTAAGAATGTAACAACCTGAAGTCATATTCCTCAAAATGTATGAGTGATTGGAAATGGAACAGATTGTGGCTGTTTATGCATAGTGGCTATTTCCTTTCCTAGAGAAACTGAGATGAAAGGACAGTATAACTATGCAAAAACCCCACAAAATATTTTCTTAACTAGGTACATTTGGATTTTAATACAATTATTTATGTTCTGTGAAATCTTGTTTCCAGATGAATTCAGAAGAGTACTTGTTGCCTTTGTCACAGCTGTCAGCACATGTGTAGACAGCCAAGGTTCCCCAGTCTATACTGGCATCAGGGCTGTCCACTTTCAGATCATTCAGTAGCTGGGGCATGACCTGTTGCGATGCAAAACACTATCAGCACATTGTCATTTATAAACAGCAAGCCATAGACGTTGAAACATTAAGGTCTGGTTTTCCGGACCCAGATTAAGTTCTGTCCTGGATCAAAGATCTCCACTGAAAGTGTGGTTTAGTCCAGGATTAGGCTTAATATGGGGTGTATTCATTAGTCGCAGACCGCTGCAAAACATTTACTCTAGGATCTAAACAAAGAAATTGAGGGACCTACCTGAATTTGTTTAATAAACTGTTTCTGTTGCAAATACCTGAAATTCAAAGATACGCCTGGAACCACAGGAACAATGCGGGATGCCCTTCTCCACAGGAACATGTTCAGACGAAACCCAAAGAGGAGAGCCATCTCTGAAATATCGCAAAACCTACAATAACACAATATTATGGTCTTCAGTAATCTAGGGAAACCCAGAACTAAAATCGTGTGTAATTGCATCAGGTGCTCGATTAAGTTCTGGGGGACATGTATGAAAATATACTAATAAGTCTCCACCCGGCTACATGGAAACTCTCAGCCAGAGCATTCGCCGAATGTCACCTCCCCTTATGAAATTCGAAAGATGTGAACACCTGCGAAATCGTGATTTGTCCAAATGATCAGTGACAGAAAAAAATATGAGCACAGGAACCAAGTTCCTGTTAAGTCTTTGAATCCCAGTCTTGACAGAAGCTACGATACCATCCTAAATGATGTGCGTCTGTCCACGAGCGATTTGTTAAGAGTAAAAATAAAAATTTCAGAGTAATCTACACGATGGCCAAATATATATTTGAGTAATTCTGATGCTCTTCATGTCTGAGGATTCTGCCTGAAGAGTTATGTTACCTGATGTGGCTCTGATGCAATCCTCCGTTTAAACTTTTGGAACACTTTGCCATCTTCGGTTTCATGCATGGCCATGTTTTCAAGTTCTGCCTCTGCCAAATCTGTGGAATAGAAAGCATGCTTTTCTACAACAGAAATTGTAATCATGTATAGACTCCTATTTAGGCTGGGTCCAATGCCAACATTTTCTCTCATCCTTCTCCTTTTGGTGTCTTAATGGATCTGAAAAGACTAGGCATGTAAATGCAATGCAGTCTAACTTCTTACCGTCAACTAAGGAGGAGCATTCCACATTATTCTGTGCATCCCCCACCAGTTGACTAGACTCTTCTTTCTGATGTTCCTCAGGCTCTGTGACCAATTCCAACTCGGGGAACAGGAATGGGGAAGGCACTGCACTGGACGGCACTAAACATGTATTGAAAGTTGAATGTTTATCTTTCAGGCGGCAAGAAAACACAATTTCATCATTATTACAAATAGTATGACAGTTTATGGTAGCAGTATAATTACCTTGTTTGCAACACTCTTTCTTGTGACAGTGTTTCCAGTCTATGGTCTGGTGTTCTTTGCTGCAGTAGGACACTGCATGGCATTTAGAGCAAACTTTTTGACCAGGACAGCCACATAGCTTGCATAGTTTAACCCCTGAACCGTGGACACAGGGGTCACGCTCAGTCCAATTGGGGTCTTCATCAGATGGAGGATCGTAGGGATAAAAGTCGTTTCTCCTTGGCAACTGGCTACGAAATACTGGAAAAGAGTAATCTCAATGTCAGCTTGAGCAGAATAAAAGCAGAGGAACATAATTAGTTTCAAGTTTTATTAGTCGTATATACAGGATAAACATGGTATACACCGTCTAACGAAACGCTTGCAGGTTCCTTCGAAACAATGCAACAAGAAATAAAAATATGAACATAAAGTAAATGTCTCAATAGAATAAACATTTTAGCATAAGTATAATACAGGAAGGGACAATTTTTAGTCCAATATTAATGTGTATTGGGGGATAAGTGTTTAAATTGTGCAGTATTAGCAATAGTAAATAAGAGTTTGCTAGCAGCCATTGTGGTGTGTGTAATAAGGTGCCTCTGTGGTCAGTCCAGTTCAAGTGTTCAGCAGTCTCTGCTCTAATGGCTTGTAGATACTAACAGACTCAGAGACAGTTTCTATCAGACCTCATTCTACAATACTGTAAGGGAATGAACAGCTCATGGCTGAGGTGTGTGGGGTCCTTGATGATGCTGTGGGACTTCCTCAGGCATTGTTTCAAGTAGATGTCCTCGATGGGTGGGAACACGGCCCCAGTGATGTACTGGGCCGTCTTCACCACCTGCTGGAAGGCCTTGCTGTCGCGGACAGAGCAATTCCCTGTCCCAGGCTGTGATGTAACCGGTCAGGACGCTCTCGATGGTGCAGCAGTATTTGGAGAGGATCCGGGGTGGCATGCCAAATTTCATCAGCCGCCTTCGGAAATATTGACACGGGTTGTGGTGTTGGTCCATGTCAAGTCCTTGGTGATGTGGACGCCAAGGAACTTAAAATTGCTGACTCTACTGCAGTCCTGTTGATGTGGATCGGGGCTTATTCCTGCCTCTGATTAATATAATCATTAATGTTGCACATCATAACAACACTCAAGGCTCAGCTGGACAAGGAGAGCTCACTATGAATCCCAGCAGCTTTTTGCAACTACCAAACAGCTTCCTCTTGCCAAGGAATGGACATGGACCTTTGGTAGTGTCAAAGATTTTTATAACTAACCTAAGACTAAATCTAAATCCTGGTATTGTAAAAGGGAGTAAATTAGTCAGAGGGGGCAGAGCTAGCGAGATCCTATTGGTGCGTTGTAGCATGTATTTCCATTTTTCTGTTAGGGAACGCCTACTCTGAAGTGCACGTGTGAAATAACTCAATTTGCCGTTGCACTACTTCTAAACCACTTTTTTTTTTTTACTTTGGTCAAATCTACAAAACTTAGTCCACTCTGTTTGATTATAGTTTTGAGAACAGAAAACGTCAAACGTTTCATCAATGAGTAAATTGCCATTATGTCGGGCAAAATCCATCTGGCTCCATCTTCCACTGCCGACCACTGGGCTTCCTCTCACCATATTTGGTAGTGAGTGGAAACGCCAACCGGATGCTTCACACTTATCCAATCGGTGAAATATCTGGCTCATTGTTCCATCTTGTGGTAATGTGCTTGCCCTCTAACAGGTTTGCAAATTCAAACCCCACTCCCAACTGTTGCACCGCAGTAGCTAACGTTACACTGGTGGGAGCGGTGGATAATCCCAGCCTCTCCTTCCCTGACCATGTGACTATAGGTGTGATGTTGATAGAAATGCAATAGCTAGTTTGCTAACTGCTATTTACCTTTCAGACAACGGCTGTCGTTTCGTGAATAGCAGTCTGGTGTCTTGCAGCAGAATACAAAAAGAGTTCGGTGAAAACTTCTATCCTGTCCAGTTATTGGAGCGTAAACTTGCATGAGAAATGCGGTAGGAAGTTGGCATTTCCCACATGCTAACTCAGGAAGACCTGGGATGTCCAACTGACTCAACCATGCAGGTTTGCCTCCAACTTTGCTGGGGAACTGATAACTCTGTAGTTGCCAGTGTTCAGCCTCCTCCAAAAAGCCAAGAGCAACCCCTGTTTGTGCCATAGTGTTGATTTGATCGTATTCCTTCAATCGCTGGCTAGCTGTCTGTCAACAAATTCCAACGTGCGTCACTGTTGTAACTTTAAAATATGTCCGGAGTGGAACAATACTTTTAGGAGGCAAACGTTCCTTGTAATTCGCGCTCCTGCCATATCGCCTATTTGCAATAAATATTTGCTTCTCGTTAATTGGCGTCCAATCTGTCTGCTCAATTACGACTACAACATATTAGCCTCTTGCAAAATGAATGAAGGCAGTATTGTGCTCAATTATAGAACATACCCAATCTGGCTTCATGAGGAATAGACATATATCTAACAATATCTGACTGGTGTTAGACCTTATTAACTATTCTGATCTAAACTTCCAAGATAGCTTTATTGTATTCTTAAACTTTTATAAAGCCTTGGAAGTGGAATTTGAGTTTCTATTTCTCTCCCTTGAGACATTTGGTTTTGGGGAATCATTTTGTAGTACTATTAAAATTCTTTATATGAATGGAACCAGTTCCGTTCAATTAAAGCATGGCACTTCTCCTAGATTTGATTTGAAAAGAGGAATTAGGCAAGGATGCCCAATTTCGATTTACCTCTTCCTGCTTCAAGCCCAACTTCTTACAAGTTTTTTAAAATCCAGCGATATAAAAGGGATCTCTATTGTTGACAGATATTATCATGTCAGCTTGCAGATGACACCACCCTCTTTTTGAAAGATACCAGGGATTGAGAGTCCCATAGAGCGGCGCACAATTGGCCCAGCGTCGTCCGGGTTAGGGGAGGGTTTGCCCGGTGTAGGCTGTCATTGTACATACGAATTTGTTCTTAGAGATTTTCAATACAGTGTCTTTCATGTCACAGTCCACAAGATGGCAGACTTGAGCTGCTGTATCATCGCTCAGTCATTTCATCCGAGAGAAGTTCTGTTGGTGAGATCAAACAGGCTGAGGGATACAAATGTAAGAATTGTGTCCAATTTAACCATCAATAGTAGAGTATTGGAAACCATTGAACATACGAAGCCTTACAAATGAGTTCATAAAAAAATATTTTTATACAAAAATAATCTAATTCTACCCCATACAGAGTAGGATATATTTGCAATCTACGGGGGGCTTGCTTGTTGCTATTGGTCAATGGTGCAATGTTTTTTCTGACTGGTGTTTGATGATGTCATGTTGCTCACGAGTAGAAGGCTGAGCTTTTTTTTACAGTCATGGGGCTGAGTAGGTGAGGGGAGTGCAAACTACAACTTTGGAAAAGATTCAGGAAATACATTTCTAATCATACAGGGTGGAAACATTTTCACCTATTGGATTTATTGCTTGAGGAATTTATTTCTGTACAATGGGGGATTTACATCAAGGTGTCTACATCGTCTTTGTAGAAAGGCAACACTTTTTCCAGCCATGGAACTCCACAGAAGATAAGGGACAGTTCTTGTGAAAGTCCCGTTGATGTCAGATCTAGGAAACGAATGGTTTGGCGTAACTAGGATTAACTGGTTGCTGGACAGTTCCATTGGCGATACCACAAGGCGATGCCACCCCAGGACGACGGAGATTATAAACCTGTAGCGGTGTCGGCGGCGGTCCCACCGGTTCCTCCTCCGAGGGTTCGGAGCAGAGAGTCGTTTTCGGGCTCCAAGTGTCGGCCCGGTGGTGGAGAGCGCAAAGTGAAGTGTGTGCTTGTCGGTGACGGCGCAGTTGGGAAGACGAGCTTGATTGTCAGCTACACCACAAATGGATATCCAACTAAATATGTCCCAACTGCCTTTGATAATTTTTCAGGTAACTTGACAAATATGTGCCTTTTTAAGTCGGGTAGGCTATTAGGACCTATTGTGGTCCAACGGCTATGCAATTAATTGTTTTTATCTGGCACTTTTAACAGCACAGGTGTTACCTTACCTTGTTTTCTATGAATTCTATTTTTGAACAGCCTCAGACTTACAACAATCTAACGGGTTTTTTTGTGTAAAATTTCTGTCAACTGTCTGCTGCCGTACATTGGCAACAGGAAGACTATGGTAATTGTTATACTCAATAGTTTGTCCATAAAAACACTATTCTGGCCTTAACAGTATTTAATTGCGTTGTGGTTACCAATTTATTCTTTGTTATATTGGCTGATTAAATGTATAATTTGTTGTATTTTTTCTTTCAGCGGTCGTGGCAGTTGATGGCAAGCCAGTGAAACTGCAGCTTTGTGACACAGCTGGACAGGTTTGTAATTCAAATACAGTACACCTATAGGACAGTTTCATATGATCGCTACAATCCTGGAAGTGTAAAGGATTCGTTAAAAATAAACAAGTTGACATTTTTGCTGTTCCTAAATGTCTCAAACTTCTTCTAACCCCCTAGGCAACAACACGTACGGAATGGGTTCAAATGGTCTACTAGTGTAGGGAAGATAAGGGATCTGTCTAAATTGATGCGCTCCAGTAGTGTTTTTGTCCAGTCTTGAGTCTGCACCAGAAATGAGGTTACTCAGATAAATGCTGTCTTCCCCACATGTGAGGGGGTAACAGGCTTGGGGCGATTACAGATAGGAAACTTTATAAGTGTAATGAATTGAATCTGAGCCTGGAAAGGAAACGTATCTTCGGCACAGCTGGGGCTAGTCAGAGGAAACGCGAGATGGGTCTGTTTCTGAGGAGCAGAGCAGGCTGGAGAGAGTCGGCAGTGGAAAACAGCCCATGAAAGCAGGCAAAGAGAGATCCAGAGCGGTTCTGTCTAGACACAGAGAGAGCCCCTGGCTGGAGGCTGAGCTCTGTGGGTTCATAGGGTTCTGCTTTGTCTCTGCAGAAAGAGCAGCGAGGCTCTGAGACGATGGGCTTTTCATTAGACACCAATTATCTTTTCAATTGTTTTGAAATAATGTTTTACAAGACAATGCAAGCAATATCATAGTTATAACTTAGTTATAACATAGTTCAACCTTGGTTACATTGAAAAATAATCAAGATGACATTTCCGTTTGCATGAATATTTTGCTTTCATGAAACAGACCAAAATAATTGTGAAAGCACATGCACCACCCGCCCAACCCTATGATGTGCTACAAATATGAGATAATGGCTGAGCCAATTCAACAAAATAATAGTTATTACCTTTTCAATGCTCAATGTCAGCCTGCTCCTCTGGGCATAACTGAGTCCATGTATTTAGCGTACTAAGCATGCAGAAGACTGCCTGAATACCAAATACAGAATCCCTCACTGTCAATGTTTTAGTATTTTATTGGGATCCCCATTAGCTGTTGCTGAAGCAGCAGCTACTCTTCCTGGGGATGTTGTTGACCTCATTGGGTTCCTGATACCGCTAATTAACTCCCAGCCAATCAGAAATGATCTGGAGACCCTTTGCTGCTACTCTCTGAGGAGGGAAATGCACTATTAAAATCTCAGTAAGAAATGGGTACACACAAGCTGGGTGTATCAGAGAAACAGATGAGTGATAGAATGCACGTTTGTCAATTAACACCAAAATATAATCGCAGTGGAATGCCACCGTTATCTTCCCTCCTATAGAACAAGATGTATTGGAGATATGCAAACGTAATATGAACGTTGTGTAATAAGTTTGCCAGATAAAATGACTAAACACACATTAGCGAAGATAAGCACACATATTGGCGTCAGTGCAATGGCCCAGCTGCCACTTATACCTGATATAAAAGATGTCACCGCTCCACTCAGGGGCTCTTTAGATGGGATATAAATTATGTCACCGCTCTGCTCAGGGGCTCTTTAGATGGGATATAAATTATGTCACCGCTCCACTTGGGCTCTTTAGCTAGTGATATAAAGGATGTCACCGCTCCACTCAGGGGCTCTTTAGATGGGATATAAATTATGTCACCGCTCTGCTCAGGGGCTCTTTAGCTGGTGATATAAATGATGTCATCGCTCCACTTGGGCTCTTTAGCTAGTGATATAAAAGATGTCACCGCTCCACTCAGGGGCTCTTTAGATGGGATATAAATTATGTCACCGCTCTGCTCAGGGGCTCTTTAGCTGGTGATATAAATGATGTCATCGCTCCACTTGGGCTCTTTAGCTAGTGATATAAAGGATGTCACCTATCCACCCAGGGGCTCTTTAGCTGGTGATATAAATGATGTCACCGCTCTGTTCAGGGGCTCTTTAACTGGTAATGTAAATTATGTCACCGCTCCACTCATGGGCTCTTTAGCTGGTGATGTAAATTATGTCACCACTCCACTCAGGGGCTCTTTAACTGGTGATATAAATGATGTCACCGCTCCACTCAGGGACTCTTTAGCTGGTGATATAAATGATGTCACCGCTCCAGGGGCAGAAAAAGTGTGGACTATGGTTCATGGTCTTATGTATACTAAACAAAAATATATAGTGTTGTTTTCATGAGCTGAAATAAAAAATCCCAGATATTTCCCATACGCACAAAAAGCTTGTTTCTCTAATTTTGTGCACTAATTTGTTTACATCCCTGTTAGTGAGCATTTCTCCTTTGCCAAGATAATCCATCCACCTGACAGGTGTTGCATATCAAGATGCTGATTAAACAGCATGATCATTACACAGGTGCACCTTGTGCTAGGGACAATAAAAGGCCATATGCAGTTTTGTTACACAACACAATGCCACAGATGTCTCAAGTTTTGAGGGAGTGTGCAATTGGCATGATGACTGCAGGAATTTCTACCAGAGCTGTTGCCAGATATTTGAATGTTAATTTCTCTACCATAAGCTGCCTCCGTCATTTTAGAGAATTTGGCAGTATGTCCTCCCGGCCTCACAACCACAGACCACGTGTAACCACGCCAGCCCAGTACCTCCACATCCGGCTTCTTCACCTGCAGGATTGGTTGGGGGGGTGCTAAGGAGTATTTCTGTCTGTAATAAAGCCCTTTTGTGGGGGAAAACCGATTCTGATTGGCTGGACCTGGCTTTCTAGTTGGTTGGCCTATGCCCTCCAAGGCCCACCCATGGCTGCACCCCTGCCCAGTCATGTCAAATCCATAGATTAGGGCCTAATTTCCTCATATGAACTGTAACTCAGTAAAATCTTTGAAATTGTTGCATGTTGCGTTTATATTTTATGTTCAGGATAATTATTTAAATCTATAATATAGTCATGTTCTAGCAATTTAACAATGCTCTCTCTCTCAACAATTTAGCTATTGGTAGTTTTTCTATTTAGCATTCGTGCTAGTGTATTATATGCTGGTCGGCATGAACAGTACCTTCATTACTAAATGGCATGTCAGTCAGCAACATTAGAAGAAATTAAAATCAACTGTAGGCTACGCTGAAAAAGCTGTCCCTAATCAGACACACTACGGCATGTCACGCTAACTGAAACTGATACAGGTGTCATGGGTTGTCAGGTTGTGGACACAGATTGTGTGTTCCTGCCTGCCACAGACACTTTGTCATGAGGCTGAGGCACCACTAGTTACAGCCATGCACATGGTGACATATCCAATGAGGGCAGGATTTTCCTTCTCTTGGCTATGACTATGCCCTTGTCAACCCTCTAC
This sequence comes from Salvelinus alpinus, assembly GCF_045679555.1. NCBI lineage: Eukaryota > Metazoa > Chordata > Actinopteri > Salmoniformes > Salmonidae > Salvelinus > Salvelinus alpinus. The sequence goes on from NC_092088.1 coordinate 79,544,219, forward strand.
ACGCTTAGAAAAAAGGGTTATTCGGCTGTCCCCATAGGAGAACCCTTTTTGGTTCCAGGTAGAACCCTTTTCGGTTTAAGGTAGAACCCTTTTGGGTTCCATGTAGAACCCTCTGTGGAAAGGGTTCTACCTGGAACGAAAAAAGGTGTTTCAAAGGATTCTCCTATGGGACAGCCAAATAACCCTTTTAGGTTCTAGATGGCACCTTTTTTTCTAAGTGTACTCAAAGACCTTTTCACAAGGAGGGCTATTGAGTTGAGCTTGCCCATTCTCGGTTCTACTTGTTATCAGGTCGTGCCATGAACCCCCCTCTCCTCTCCATTCCTCCCTGCAGGATGAGTTTGACAAGCTGCGTCCGCTCTGCTACACCAACGCAGACATCTTCCTGCTGTGCTTCAGTGTCGTCAGCCCCTCCTCCTTCCAGAACGTAACAGAGAAATGGGTGCCAGAGATTCGCCGGCACTGCCCGCAGGCACCGGTGGTTCTGGTGGGCACCCAGTCAGACCTGCGGGAGGATGTTAATGTTCTGATTGAGCTGGCCAAGTACAAAGAGAGGCCTGTGGTGCCCCAGGAGGCCCAGCAGTGTGCCGAGGACATGAGGGCCGTGTCATACATGGAGTGCTCATCACTCACCCAGAAGAATCTCAAAGAGGTGTTTGACGCAGCCATCGTGGCCAGCATCCAGCACTCTGACAGTCAGCAGCAGCAGCATCAACTGACAAAACGGACTCCAGACAAGATGAAGAAGCTTTCTAAGTCATGGTGGAAGAAGTACTGTTGCGTGGTTTAGCCTCTATCTGTGTGTGTGACAGGACGGATGCATAGGTTCCAATTTTGCTTCCATGTCAGCACGTTAACAGACTTCAGGGGCAGTAAGGAAAACAGTGACTGGAATATGGACGAAGGTCTGGTCTGAAGTATCTGAGTTATGTGTAGGTTAGGCCTCAATGACCCCATGCTATTTTTGCTTTACCAACGTGAGCTGCACTGGAGACAGAGCTGACTTCCCTCAAAGACTACTCATTGACTTTCCACTGCCTTATATCCATGATCCTAGGGGGGGGACAGCTTCTACATGGACTACTGTGGAAGATGAAGCCCTCTTGATAACCAGGAGGGCTTATGTTGTTATATCATTGTTTTATTAACCTGGTTTACTCTGACCTTTCGCATGGTAAGTGTACAGTATGTAAACTCAGATTCATTTAGCATATGAGATTGAGTCAACTTTCCGATGTGGGATTTACCATCTCTTCGATTTAGCAGTGCCTATGGTTAAAAAAAAAAAATCTGCAGTAATCAGATAATGCGAGGAGAGTACTGTGTAACGTTCATTATTTTAATGCGTGTTCTTTCAGCCCATATTGGAGAGCCTCATTTGGCTTGTTGTCTAATGTACAAACCACACAGAAACATAGATTTTATTTTCTCCAAAAATATTTTTTCAGAATTTCTAACTGTTGTTTACATTAGGACATGTGTTCTGTCCAAGCTCATATGAGGGTCACAGTCTCTAGCTATGTGCTGGAATTCTAACTAGACTTGTTGACCTTTGGTTCACTTCACCATAGCACCACCTGAGGAGTTTTAAACAAACACCTTACTCTGTACAGGGCTGACTGCAGCTGAGTCAACGTTAACTCTTAACTACCTTACTCTGTACAGGGCTGACTGCAGCTGAGTCAACGTTAACTCTTAACTACCTTACTCTGTACAGGGCTGACTGCAGCTGAGTCAACGTTAACTCTTAACTACCTTACTTTGTACAGGGCTGACTGCAGTTGAGTCAACGTTAACTCTTAACTACCTTACTTTGTACAGGGCTGACTGCAGCTGAGTCAACGTTAACTCTTAACCACCTTACTTTGTACAGGGCTGACTGCAGCTGAGTCAACGTTAACTCTTAACTACCTTACTTTGTACAGGGCTGACTGCAGCTGAGTCAACGTTAACTCTTAACTACCTTACTCTGTACAGGGCTGACTGCAGCTGAGTCAACGTTAACTTTTAACTACCTTACTCTGTACAGGGTTGACTGCAGCTGAGTCAATGTTAACTCTTAACTACCTTACTCTGTACAGGGCTGACTGCAGCTGAGTCAATGTTAACTCTTAACTACCTTACTCTGTACAGGGCTGACTGCAGCTGAGTCAACGTTAACTCTTAACCACCTTACTTTGTACAGGGCTGACTGCAGCTGAGTCAACGTTAACTCTTAACTACCTTACTTTGTACAGGGCTGACTGCAGCTGAGTCAACGTTAACTCTTAACTACCTTACTCTGTACAGGGCTGACTGCAGCTGAGTCAACGTTAACTTTTAACTACCTTACTCTGTACAGGGTTGACTGCAGCTGAGTCAATGTTAACTCTTAACTACCTTACTCTGTACAGGGCTGACTGCAGCTGAGTCAACGTTAACTTTTAACTACCTTACTCTGTACAGGGTTGACTGCAGCTGAGTCAATGTTAACTCTTAACTACCTTACTCTGTACAGGGCTGACTGCAGCTGAGTCAATGTTAACTCTTAACTACCTTACTCTGTACAGGGCTGACTGCAGCTGAGTCAACGTTAACTTTTAACTACCTTACTCTGTACAGGGTTGACTGCAGCTGAGTCAATGTTAACTCTTAACTACCTTACTCTGTACAGGGCTGACTGCAGTTGAGTCAACGTTAACTCTTAACTACCTTACTTTGTACAGGGCTGACTGCAGTTGAGTCAACGTTAACTCTTAACAGCTAGCAGAGTAAGGTAGTTATTAATGACTATGAGCAAATAATTCAATATCTTTCTGAAACCAATACCATGGAAAGAGTATGTTAATTGTCCCAAGCAAGCTTAACAATACCATAATCTTGTATTATGTTGAAAAAAAGTTGTCAATACCTATTTTCCTATCACTGTGGCATATGTGATGTCTATCTCTGTCAATACAGTGTTCTGATTTAACCTATAGAGATGAGTTTATTAGAATTTCAAAATGATAACCATAGAATTAGGAATTAGAATACTAAAATGGACATGAACATTCTTAAGATGGTCCAAAGGTCAGCCATTTTGTTCAGGGAGTTGGGCAACTATGGTTTGACAGTGCTGTGATAAGATATGGTGTGAAACAATGAATGTGTAGAATTTATCTGTACTGTGTGTTTGTTAGCTAGCTAGCCAGCCAGTTTTAGAGGAATTTTTCCATTAATTGTTCAAATTAGCTGCCAATATGCCAACATTCCATTCAAACAATGCAGTCAATCCACAGCCGTACACTGGCCGAAATCAGTTGATGATAGGACTGAGACAACTTGTAAATGCAACAACTACTGATACTGTATCATAAAAGCACTCACAACTTTCCAAGAAAATAAAATCTGAGACATTTATGGTCTGTTTACATATATTTTAGAGGCTATTTATACAGAAAGTTGGTATAAAACCTGTATAAACTGTATTTATAATTATATGACAATATTTTTTGTTGATTATAATTCTATTTCTGATACATGCATCTCCTATGCCTCTACTGCCATTAATTCTAATTACACTGGTTTTGTCACGACTTCCGCCGAAGTCGGTCCCTCTCCTTGTTCGGGCGGTGTTCGGCGGTCGACGTCACCGACCTTCTAGCCATCGCTGATCCATTTTTCATTTTCCATTAGTTTTGTCTTGTCTTCCATCACACCTGGTTCCAATCCCATCAATTACATGTTGTGTATTTAACCCTCTGTTACCCCTCATTGTCCTTGTCAGGGATTGTTTGATTGTATGTTAGGTGCAAGTTATGTTCTGGTGTGCGACGGGTTTTGTACTCACTTTTTTTATTTTGTATATGTTGGTTTTCGGAGTTTGTGAGCATTTATTAAACGACTCCGTTTATACCAAGTTCGTTCTCCTGCGCCTGACTTCCCTGCCACCAGCACGCACCCATTACAGGTTTTGAATTTCTCCCTGACCAATATGGCTGCCATTTTGACCCCATTCTGTAGCTTTGAGGTTTTATGACATAGCCCCTGTAGTAATGTAATAGGATCTCTATGGTGATAACTGTCACCTCTTTCAGAGATTTGTTTTTCAAGCATTGTAACTCAAGCCTTGTAATAGCTCTTCCAGTAGAATGCCAAACTAAACCTTGGGCTAAACAATACAGTTTCATGTGTGATCAGGTTCACCTCCTTAGATGTATGATGGACCTCTGAAAGGGAATAATAATGGAAGACAGACAATGGGGAAGTTAATGTTTTACTGGATCACTCTTAGTCGACCATGTTGCATCAACGGTCAGTTCAATGTTAATCATAACCATGAATAAATAATATATACAGCTAGGGATTTTATCTCCTTATGAAATACAAGGTATACATTTTCAAACTTCTTCCAATGTCCAGTTTCTCAGTATTGCAGGGATTAGAGTACCAGTCAAAAATGTGGACACACCTACTCATTCAAGGGTTTTTCTTTATTTGGACTATTTTCTACATTGTAGAATAGTAGTGAAGACATCTAAACTATGAAATAACACATATGGAATCATGTAGTAACCAAAAAAGTGTTAAACAAATCAAAATGTATTTTATATTTGAGATTCTTCAAAGTAGCCACCCTTTGCCTTGATGACAGCTTTGTACACCAGCTTTATGAGGTAGTCATCTGGAATGCATTTAAATTACACATTTATATATTTTTATTTAACTAGGCAAGTCAGTTAAGAACTAATTCTTATTTACAATGACGGCATACCCCGGCCAAACCTGGACGCCGCTGGGCCAATTGTGCGCCGACCTATGGGACTCCCAATCACGGCCGGATGTGATACAGGTGTGCCTTGTTAAAAGTTAATTAATGTGTTTGAGCCAATCAGTTGTTGTGACAAGGTAGGGGTGGTATACAGAAGATAGCCCTATTTGGTAAAAGACCAAGTCCATATTATGGCAAGAACAGCTCAAATAAGCAAAGATAAACAACAGTCCATCATTACTTTAAGACATGAAGGTCAGTCAATACCGAACATTTCAAGAACTTTGAAGGTTTCTTCAAGTGCATTCGCAAAAACCATCAAGCGCTATGGTGAAACTGGCTCTCACGAGGACCCCCACAGGAAAGGAAGACCGAGTTACCTCTGCTGCAGAGGATAAGTTCAGTAGAGTTACCAGCCTTAGAAATTGCAGCCGAAATAAATGCTTCACAGAAGAGTTCAAGTAACAGACACACCTCAACTGTTCAGAGGAGATCGAATTGCTGCAAAGAAACCACTATTAAAGGACACCAATAATAATAAGAGGCTTATTTGGGCCAAGAAACACAAGCAATGGACATTAGACAGGTGGAAATCTGTCCTTTGGTCTGATGAGTGCAAATTGGAGGTTTTTGGATCCATCCGTTGTGTCTTTGTGAGATGCAGAGTAGGTGAACGGATGATCTCCGCATGTGTGGTTCCCACTGTGAAGCATGGAGGAGGAGGTGTGATGGTGTGAGGGTGCTTTGCTGGTGACACTGTCTGTGATTTATTTAGAATTCAAGGCACACTTAACCAGAATGGCTGCCACAGCATTTTGAAGCGATACACCATCCCATCTGTTTTGCGTTTAGTGGGACTATCATTTGTTTTTAACAGGACAATGACTCAACACACCTCCAGGCTGTGTATGGGCTATTTGACCAATAATGACAGTGATGGAGTGCTGCATCAGATGACCTGGCCTCCACAATCACCCGACCTCAACCAAATTGAGATGGTGTGCCATGAGTTGGACTGCAGAGTGAAGGAAATGCAGCCAACAAGTGCTCAGCATATGTGGGAACTCCTCCAAGACTTTTGGAAAAGCATTCCAGGTGAAGCTGGTTGAGAGAATGCCAAGGTTGTACAAATGCCAAGGTTGTCAATATTGTAGAAATGTAGTTCAATAAGGAGAGTTTATGCAGTTGAAATGGAAATATGAAGAAACAAGTTGATTTGGAAGCCCTCTTATGCTTTCACTTGTAGTCACAACTCTATGAGCCGTTAGGCCAATTCATCTGGCGTCTGTGTGAGTCACTCAAACGTTCTGTAGTCTAACAGCCTGCTCTTTTTTTCTCAGCCCGCAGCTGGCCCTGCTGAATGACTGAGACATTTTAAGGCCACTTTTCTGTGATTGTTTCATATTGCAAAGATGTGTGTTTGTTGGACGTGCAATGTGTAGAGGTGTTGGCAGTGCAATGTGTAGAGGTGTTGGCAGTGCAATGTGTAGAGGTGTTGGCAGTGCAATGTGTAGAGATGTTGGCGGTGCAATGTGTAGAGGTCTTGGCGGTGCAATGTGTAGAGGTCTTGGCGGTGCAATGTGTAGAGGTCTTGGCGGTGCAATGTGTAGAGGTCTTGGCGGTGCAATGTGTAGAGGTCTTGGCGGTGCAATGTGTAGAGGTCTTGCCCAACCATACAAAACCACATGACAAATAACTGCCTCAACTTAGAACAGAATAAATGTGACAGACGTCTAGATGGTACAGATAACATGTTTTGATGTATGCACACTGATGCCCACACTCACCTATGAAGAATGTCCCGCAAGACAAGTTCCATAACTTCCTAAAGAGTGGGGGAGAGATACCGGTGGCCTGCTAGATTTGCTAGAGTAGCTGTACAGCACAGCTGCAGAAAAGCCAACGGTATCCCAGAGTTGCAAACGTGGTGCATAGAACTGTAAGCAGAACAGAGGGACTTGGCAGATCAAGTAAAGCTGTGACTTCTAAGAGGCTCAAGTCTGGATGGATGTTGAAAAGTAATTGGGCTGCTGGCCAGGTCGTCACTAGCAGGAAGTTATGATCCACTTGTTTCTCTATGCGTGACAGAGAAAGGCAACAGTGATGACTTAGTCTGAATACCCGAGACCTACTAATGCTCTTCTTTGAATACAGTGTATAAATACAAGATGGGTGAAATGAGGAAAACATATCAAATAAAATTTTATTAGTCACATGCGCCGAATACAACAGGTGTAGGTAGACCTCTTACAGTGAAATGCTTACTTACGAGCCCCTAACCAAAAATGCAGTTAAAAAAAATACGGATAAGAATAAGAAATAAAAGTAACAAGTAATTAAGCAGTAAAATAACAATAGCGAGACTATATACAGGGGTGTACTGGTACAGAGTCAATGTGTGGGGGCACCGGTTAGTTGAGGTAATATGTACATGTAGGTAGAGTTATTAAAGTGACTATGCATAGATGGCAACAACAGAGAGTAGCAGCAGTGTAAAATAGGGGGGGGAAGCAAAACGTTGGGTAGCCATTTGATTAGGTGTTCAAGAGTCTTATGGCTTGGGGGTAGAAGCTGTTAAGAGGCCTCTTGGACCTAGACTTGGCGCTACGATACTGCTTTTTGTGCCCTCTTCACGACTGTCTTTGTGTACTTCAACCATGTTAGTTTGTTGGTGATGTGGACACCAAGGAACTTGAAGCTCTCAACCTCCTCAACTGCAGCCCCGTCGATGAGAATGGGGGCATGCTTGGTCCTCTTTTTCCTGTAGTCCACAATCATCTCCTTTGTCTTGATCACGTTGAGGGAGAGATTGTTGTCCTGGCACCACACGGCCAGGTCTCTGACCTCCTCCCTATAGGCTGTCTCGTCGTTGTCGGGGATCAGGCCTACCATTGTTGTGTTATCGGCAAATTTAATGATGGTGTTGGAGTCGTGCCTGGCCGTGCAGTCATGAGTGAACAGGGAGTACAGGAGGGGGCTGAGCATGCACCCCTGAGGGGCCCCTGTGTTGAGGATCAGCGTGGCGGATGTGTTGTTACCTACCCTTACCACCTGGGGTTGGCCTGTCAGGAAGTCCAGGATCCAGTTGCAGAGGGAGGTGTTTAGTCCCAGGGTCCTTAGCTTATTGATGAGCTTTGAGGGTGCTATGGTGTTGAACGCTGAGCTGTAGTCTATGAATAGCATTCTCACATAGGTGTTCCTTTTGTTCAGGTGGGAAAGGGCAGTGTGGAGTGCAATAGAGACTGCATCATCTGTGGATCTGTTGGGGCGGTATGCAAATTGGAGTGGGTCTAGGGTTTGGTGTTAATGGTGTTGATGTGAGCCATGACCAGCCTTTCAAAGCACTTCATGACTACAGACGTGAGTGCTACGGGTCGGTAGTCATTAAGGCAGGTTACCTTAGTGTTCTTGGGCACAGGCACTATGGTGGTCTGCTTAAAACATGTTGGTATTACAGACTCGGACACGGAGAGGTTGAAACTGTTGGTGAATACATTTGCCAGTTGGTCAGCGCATGCTCACAGTACACGTCATGGTAATCCATCTGGCCCTGCGGCCTTGTGAATGTTGACCTGTTTAAAAGTCTTACTCACTTCGGCTGCAGAGAGCGTGATCACACAGTCTTCCGGTACAGCTGGTGCTCTCATGCATGTTTCAGTGTTATTTGCCTCGAAGCGAGCATAGAAGTAGTTTGGCTCGTCTGGTAGGCTTGTGTCACTGAGCAGCTGTGCTTCCCTTTGTAGTCTTTAATGGTTTGCAAGCTGCGCCACATCCGACGAGCATCGGAGCCGGTGTGGTACGATTTGATCTTAGTCCTGTATTGATGCTTTGCCTGTTTGATGGCTCGTCGGAGGGCATAGCGGGATTTCTTATAAGCTTCCGGGTTAGAGTCCCGCTTTTTGAAAGTGGCAGCTCTAGCCTTTAGCTCAGTGCAGATGTTGCCTGTAATCCATGACTTCTGGTTGGGGTATGTACGGGGGTATGTACGTACGGTCACTGTGGGGGCGACGTCATCAATGCACTTATTGATGAAGCCAATGACTGATGTGGTGTACTCCTCAATGCCATCGGAAGAATCCCGGAACATGTTCCAGTCTGTGCTAGCAAAACAGTCCTGAAGCTTAGCATCTGCTTCATCTGACCACTTTTTTTATTGATCTAGTCACTGGTGCTTCCTGCTTAAATTTTTGCTTGTAAGCAGGAATCTGGAGATAGAATTATGGTCAGATTTGTCAAAAGGAGGGCAAGGGAGAGCTTTGTATGCGTCTCTGTTTGTGGAGTAATGGTGGTTCAGAGTTTTTTTCCCTCTGGTTCTACATTTAACACGCAGATAGAAATTTGGTAAAACGGATTTAAGTTTCCCTGCATTAAAGTCGCCAGCTACTAGGAGCGCCGCCTCTGGGTGAGCGTTTTCTTGTTTGCTTACAGCGGAATACAGCTCATTCAATGCTGTCTTAGTGCCAGCCTCTGACTGTGGTGGTAAACAGCTACGAAAAATACAGATGAAAACTCTCTAGGTAGGTAGTGTGGTCTACAGCTTATGAGATACTCTTCCTCAGGCGAGCAATAGCTCGAGACTTCCTTAGATATCTTGCACCAGCTGTTATTTACAAAAATAGATATCTCTTGAGTCCACTATCAGATCACTCTGGTAGAAGTCTACATAAGAGCAAACAAGACACCCCATGACGTCTTTAAATGGGTCCACATCAGACATGTCTGGTTATCCTCAAAACCCGACCCTGAAATTCTGCATATACACAGTGTGTGCTGTTCAAGAGACAGGACCCTTAGTTGTGGCAAACAATGTCACCATATGTGATTTGTTTATGGGGAGTTAGCACAGCTAGTTATTGGATCTGAGAGGCAATGTTTGGGGTGTTAAAGTTAATAGTGGTTGGAATAACCACAAAACAGGTTGTGTGTGTGCGCTCCTTTAATCAATTCCAAATGTTGGATGAGAAAAAGGCCCTGTTCATAATTTCCCTGAGTAGGAGAGTAACAGAGTAACAGATGGCTGTTCATCATTTCCCAGAGGAGAGTAACAGATGGCTGTTCATCATTTCCATGAGTAGGAGAGTAACAGATGGCTGTTCATCATTTCCCTGAGTAGGAGAGTAACAGAGTAGCAGATGGCTGTTCATCATTTCCCTGAGGAGAGTAACAGATGGCTGTTCATCATTTCCATGAGGAGGAGTGTAACAGAGTAACAGATGTAACAGATGGCTGCTCATCATTCCCCTCACCATTCCCCTTTAATTAATGCAGGCATGTTTTGCCTCTAAACTAAGCCACAGTAACAAGTAGTCTAGATATAGACCCATTCCCATGTAGAGAAAGGGTATTTTCAGAAAATTTCCAACTGCTCTCTTTCTTCCTCCTAGAATTACAGAATGAATTTGCTCGGTACTCTGTAAACTGTAATGACACAGCACGGCCAGGGCAACATGCATTCTGACACAGGCCAAAAAGGAGGGCATTGCAGACCATTATGGTTTCAGGCACAATTACAACTCAACCAGTCATATGATGTTATATAACCAAGGGAGGAACCAGAATGTTCACAGAAATTGTTTTTTATGACCGAGGAACAAAAAAAATGATATCGGCCAGATATAACTCACATTGCAAGGCACCCCAGTTTTGAAGATAGTGTAATACGTGTGTTGCCATGTCATCTGGAGGGAGTAAAGAGAACACTGAAGATGTAATAGCTTATGTAACAATGTTTTATTGTTTTGGTTTATGGAACGTGTGTGTGTGTGTGTGTGTGTGTGTGTGTGTGTGTGTGTGTGTGTGTGTGTGTGTGTGTGTGTGTGTGTGTGTGTGTGTGTGTGTGTGTGTGTGTGTGTGTGTGTGTGTGTGTGTGTGTGTTAAATGAACAGGTCAAAAGACCTAGCCCAGGGAACCTGGCAGCAGATCATTTGTACTGGCCTTGGCAAACTGCCATCTCTTTCAACCACCACCAACATAATTGGGTCCAGGCTTTTCAATTGTGTGGACAGTATCCACTTGAAATCATGAAAGAAAGGCCTTAGAATTGCCCTGTCCTCCTTGAGTACACTGTCCTTAATAATTCCATTTAACAAACAATTAACCACACAACAATAATGTGTTTATTAAGTTACCATCTAGATCTTCTACAGAAGTGAGGCTAATGTAGACTTGCTTTACTAGAATGATTAAGGGCCTTATAGACATATTAGTCTCATAATTACGCCATCTTACTTTCACTTCAGGTTTTTTTCATTACTCTAACACATTGCATTGTTGTGGTTTGAGTATGTAAGCAAAGCCAATGGCTCTCACGCACTACAATATCGTGTAGGCTATTGTCAACCCTTTGTGATGATGAAAGGAGCTTTACAAACTGTGGTGTTGATCAAACTTGTTTGAACATTGTTTGAACAGTTTGTTATGCTTTGAGGCCTACAGCTGTGCTTAAATGTGGTAAGAATTACTGTAAGATAGTAAACAAGTACTAGCACCTTGCATGTTTCAAAAGGCAAACATTTCATGTATGCAGCAGGCGGGAAAAGAAAAGGCGATTCCAATTATCACAACATCAAATTCCTTGAACAAACTCAGTATGTTTTTACACTTCATACCAGTCATTTAAACTCAGTATGTTTTTACACTTCATACCAGTCATTTAAACTCAGTATGTTTTTACACTTCATACCAGACATTTAAACTCAGTATGCTTGTACACTTCATACCAGTCGTTCAAACTCAGTATGTTTTTACACTTCATACCCGTCGTTTAAACTCAGTATGCTTGTACACTTCATACCAGTCGTTTAAACTCGGTATGTTTGTACACTTTATACCAGTCGTTTAAACTCAGTATGCTTGTAACGATCGTTGTAAAGATGAGACCAAGGTGCAGCGTGAGTAGAGTTCCACATAATATTAATCAACTGAAACTCACCTAACAATACAACAAACAACCGAACGAAACGTGAAGCTATACGAATAGTGCAGACAAGCAACTAAACATAGAACAAGATCCCACAACACAAACGAGGAAAATGGCTACCTAAATATGATCCCCAATCAGAGACAACGATAAACAGCTGTCTCTGATTGGGAACCATATCAGGTCCCCAGTCAGCACAATTATTAGTGCCGTTTTAAGATTTTATCACTGCTTTCTTGAAACCATGCTCTTGGCAACAAAAGTAATGTATTGGCAAAAGTCAAAATGACTGCAGACCAGCTGATTTGAGGCTAGAACTCTCTCTCTCTTTTCAATGTCCAGATGCTTTTACTTTTAAAACCCACGCGGACCTTCACAGACTGATCAGTCAGTCACATCAAATCAAAAGGGGTAATGGTCCGTTAAACTGAGCCCTAATTATCATACAGTAACCAGGGATTGGTTTGCCTAGTCAGAACTAATTATCATACAGTAACCAGCAGTTGGTTTGTCTAGTCAGAACTAATTATCATACAGTAACCAGGGATTGGTTTGTCTAGTCAGAACTAATTGTCATACAGTAACCACCAGTTAGTTTGTCTAGTCAGAACTAATTATCATACAGTAACCAGCAGTTAGTTTGTCTAGTCAGAGCTAATTATCATACAGTAACCAGCAGTTAGTTTATCTAGTCAGAACTAATTATCATACAGTAACCAGCAGTTAGTTTGTCAAGTCAGAACTAATTATCATACAGTAACCAGCAGTTGGTTTGTCTAGTCAGAACTAATTATCATACAGTAACCAGCAGTTAGTTTGTCTAGTCAGAACTAATTATCATACAGTAACCAGGGGTTGGTTTGTCTAGTCAGAAGTAATTATCATACAGTAACCAGCAGTTAGTTTGTCTAGTCAGAGCTAATTATCATACAGTAACCAGCAGTTGGTTTATCTAGTCAGAAGTAATTATCATACAGTAACCAGCAGTTGGTTTGTCTAGTCAGAGCTAATTATCATACAGTAACCAGCAGTTGGTTTGTCTAGTCAGAACTAATTATCATACAGTAACCAGGGGTTGGTTTGTCTAGTCAGAAGTAATTATCATACAGTAACCAGCAGTTAGTTTGTCTAGTCAGAACTAATTGTCATACAGTAACCACCAGTTAGTTTGTCTAGTCAGAACTAATTATCATACAGTAACCAGGGGTTGGTTTGTCTAGTCAGAAGTAATTATCATACAGTAACCAGCAGTTAGTTTGTCTAGTCAGAACTAATTGTCATACAGTAACCACCAGTTAGTTTGTCTAGTCAGAACTAATTATCATACAGTAACCAGGGGTTGGTTTGTCTAGTCAGAACTAATTATCATACAGTAACCAGGGGTTGGTTTGTCTAGTCAGAACTAATTATCATACAGTAACCAGCAGTTAGTTTGTCTAGTCAGAAGTAATTATCATACAGTAACCAGCAGTTAGTTTATCTAGTCAGAACTAATTATCATACAGTAACCAGGGGTTGGTTTGTCTAGTCAGAACTAATTATCATACAGTAACCAGCAGTTAGTTTGTCTAGTCAGAACTAATTATCATACAGTAACCAGCAGTTGGTTTGTCTAGTCAGAACTAATTATCATACAGTAACCAGCAGTTGGTTTGTCTAGTCAGAACTAATTATCATACAGTAACCAGCAGTTAGTTTGTCTAGTCAGAACTAATTATCATACAGTAACCAGCAGTTAGTTTGTCTAGTCAGAACTAATTATCATACAGTAACCAGCAGTTGGTTTGTCTAGTCAGAACTAATTATCATACAGTAACCAGCAGTTGGTTTGTCTAGTCAGAACTAATTATCATACAGTAACCAGCAGTTGGTTTGTCTAGTCAGAACTAATTATCATACAGTAACCAGCAGTTGGTTTGTCTAGTCAGAGCTAATTATCATACAGTAACCAGCAGTTAGTTTGTCTAGTCAGAACTAATTATCATACAGTAATCAGCAGTTGGTTTGTCTAGTCAGAACTAATTATCATACAGTAACCAGCAGTTAGTTTGTCTAGTCAGAGCTAATTATCATACAGTAACCAGGGGTTGGTTTGTCTAGTCAGAACTAATTATCATACAGTAACCAGGGGTTGGTTTGTCTAGTCAGAACTAATTATCATACAGTAACCAGGGGTTGGTTTGTCTAGTCAGAACTAATTATCATACAGTAACCAGCAGTTGGTTTGTCTAGTCAGAAGTAATTATCATACAGTAACCAGCAGTTAGTTTGTCTAGTCAGAACTAATTATCATACAGTAACCAGCAGTTAGTTTGTCTAGTCAGAACTAATTATCATACAGTATCCAGGGGTTGGTTTGTCTAGTCAGAAGTAATTATCATACAGTAACCAGCAGTTAGTTTGTCTAGTCAGAACTAATTATCATACAGTAACCAGGGGTTGGTTTGTCTAGTCAGAACTAATTATCATACAGTAACCAGCAGTTAGTTTATCTAGTCAGAACTAATTATCATACAGTAACCAGCAGTTAGTTTGTCTAGTCAGAGCTAATTATCATACAGTAACCAGCAGTTGGTTTGTCTAGTCAGAACTAATTATCATACAGTAACCAGGGGTTGGTTTGTCTAGTCAGAACTAATTATCATACAGTAACCAGCAGTTAGTTTGTCTAGTCAGAACTAATTATCATACAGTAACCAGCAGTTAGTTTGTCTAGTCAGAAGTAATTATCATACAGTAACCAGCAGTTAGTTTGTCTAGTCAGAAGTAATTATCATACAGTAACCAGCAGTTAGTTTGTCTAGTCAGAAGTAATTATCATACAGTAACCAGGGGTTGGTTTGTCTAGTCAGAGCTAATTATCATACAGTAACCAGCAGTTAGTTTGTCTAGTCAGAACTAATTATCATACAGTAACCAGGGGTTGGTTTGTCTAGTCAGAGCTAATTATCATACAGTAACCAGCAGTTAGTTTATCTAGTCAGAACTAATTATCATACAGTAACCAGCAGTTGGTTTGTCTAGTCAGAACTAATTATCATACAGTAACCAGGGGTTGGTTTGTCTAGTCAGAACTAATTATCATACAGTAACCAGGGGTTGGTTTGTCTAGTCAGAACTAATTATCATACAGTAACCAGCAGTTAGTTTGTCTAGTCAGAACTAATTATCATACAGTAACCAGCAGTTAGTTTGTCTAGTCAGAACTAATTATCATACAGTAACCAGCAGTTAGTTTGTCTAGTCAGAAGCATTGCATTGCTTGCTGTTTGGGGTTTTAGGCTGGGTTTATGTACAGCACTTTGAGATATCAGCTGATGTACGAAGGGCTATATAAATACATTTGATTTGATTTGATTTAGCTAACCCTTCCCTTAACCCTAAACTTCACCCCTTTAACCTAACTCCTAACCTTAACCCTAGCCTTAACCCCTAACCCCTAGTCCTAACCCCTAGCCTAGCTAGCGTTAGCAACCTAGACACCTAGTTAACGTTAGCCACAAGAAATTGGAATTCGTAATATATCATATGTTTAGCAAATTCGTGACATATTGTACGTTTTGCAAATTCATAACATATTGTAGGAATTTCAATTTGTAACATATTGTACGAAATGGAAGTATGGACATCCACAAATTAATACATACTATACGAAACATATCATATCATACTAAATGTAGTGTCTCGGATTTAAGTACAAAATGATATGAAATGCTCTGAGACCAGGTTGCAGCAACTGTGGGGAACATCAAATGTTGTTTTTCTTGGATGGGATGATTACATAGACGAGAGGTTGTTTATTTCTGTGTGACGTGTGCATATTTACTGTGTTGGCGGAACAGTTGGAAAGTGTCCCAAACCCTTTTCAACAGCGTACCCTTGCCTTTAAGATGTCACTACCACTGTACTTTATCTTAAACCTGTCCCTTGTCACACTGTCTCAGCAGTCATCCAAATAGAACTTCTGTACGCTTGTTATATTATATCCTTCCCAGAAAAATGAGGTGAGGATTCTGACATATTCACCTTTTGAAATTGTAAAGCAGCAGAGTGTGTGGACACAACGTGCTGCTGGGAAAAGAAGACAAAAAATGATATTAAGAGAGGGGAAGAGGGAGGGAAAAAACAGCCTCCCTCTGGTGTTTTTATTAAGTTGTGGCCTAGAAACCAGATGTAGCCACCATCAGGTCGACCCCCTCCACCCCCTCCTCTATGCACACTGTCAGAGTCATGGCAATGGGCAAGAACCAGTCAGAGTCATGGCAATGTGCAAGAACCAGTCAGAGTCATGGCACTGGACCAGAACCAGTCAGAGTCATGGCACTGGACCAGAACCAGTCAGATTCATTGCGCTTGGCCAGAACCAGTCAGTCATGGCACTTGGCCAGAACCAGTCAAAGTCATGGCACTGGACCAGAACCAGTCAGAGTCATGGCACTGGACCAGAACCTTTGTCTTGTTTTCCAAATTTGTGAGCTGACGCAAACGAGACAACAGGCAAGGCTTTTGAGGGAAAAAACAAACCACCTACATTCTCCTCCTGTAACCTCATAGCTTATGGCTCTCACATCCTCAAAGAATAGGCTCTGCAGCAAACAAACAAGATGAGATAAAATAGGCAATCCTATTTGCATCCTATGAATATAGTTTTTCCACGACATAAGATGACCATATCTCCATAATTTCAGCAGGAATTATTTTAAATGAAAGATTATTGGAGAGAGTTGACACAACTCTCACACACTGCTAGAAACTATTGGTGTAATGAAATCCCAAACTGCATTAAACACATTGAATTACAGTATAATGCTGACTGAGACTGAGGTGTTTTGTCTTGAAAACTCTATCTGATCCGTTTACCCCATATGACCAGCAAGTGGTTTACAATCGGTTGCCCCCATGTCTTACTGGCTAATACTTTAAGCCACTGAGCCTCCAATAAACTGTCAGTTGGGATCTGATGACCTGGTATTGAGTGACTGATCTTGTGCTGATGAAAGGCAGGCATTGTAAAGGGGTTAAGACATGATGGAACAATGTGAGTTGAATTTACAGTTTGAGCTGAATTTGACCCCAAGATTGGGAGGAATACGTTACAACCTCCTGGAGATGCCTGACATCAACATGTTTAGTTCAGTTTCTATACCGGTTAGTTCCATTTGAACACATTCAATGAACTGATGTGATCAGACGTCCAGATCAAAAGGATCAAACCTGATAATCTGGGCCTGACCAATAGAAAATGAAGTATGAAAAACAATTTTGAATCAATGGATTACTCAAGCACATTAGTACCTGGGGTCAATAAAACAACACTGAAATGTATATGCATCAATTTCGATATTTCCATGCAGATACAGTGCCTTCGAAAAGTATTTGTATCTGTTGACTTTTCCACATTTTGTTACGTTACAGCCATTCTTTTATAAATTAATTTATACAATTAATTTAAATAAAATATCCTCAGCAATCTCCACACAATACCCCATAATGACAAAGTGAAAACAGGTTGATAATAATTTTTCACTAATTTATAAAAAAAATACCTTATTTACATAAGTATTCAGACACTTTACTCAGTATTTTGTTGAAGCGCCTTTGGCAGCTATTACAGCCCCGAGTCATCTTGGGTAAGACTCTACAAGCTTGGCACACCTGTATTTGGGGAGTTTCTCCCATTCTTCTCTGCAGATCCTCTCAAGCTCTGTCAGGTTGGATGAGGAGCGTTGCTGCACAGCTATTTTCAGGTCTCTCCTAAGATGTTTGATCAGGTTAAGTCCGGGCTCTAGCTGGGCCACTCATTTTTCTGTTTTTTTATTTTTAATAAATTAGCAAACTTATGGGGTATTGTGTGTAGATTGATGAGGGAAATAAATATTTAATACATTTTAGAATAAGGCTGTAACGTAACAGAATGTGTAAAAAGTCAAGGGGTCTGAATACTTTCCGAAGGCACTGTAAGTATGGTTGTATACGGATGCACACAGAAACAGACATTTACTAAAAGCAATACCATCTTAACAATTTCCACGTCACTGGCACATTTACTGGAATTTTGACCTCTAAACCATGAATTTTTCAATTCCTATGAGTTGGCACAAGTATCATTGTTTTCCATGGGCTGCACCCAGTTCCTCTATTTTGGTGATTTTGCCCAGCACAGTGTCAGGGGATGGGAGCTGCAGGCAGCTGTTTTCTGCATAGATAGTGCAATGACCTAACCAGGAGAACTGTGATGGGGCCACGGTTGGGCGGCAGGGGCGGCTGCCTGGACACAGACAGTGTCTGGGGGCTGCAGACAGCATGTATTCCAACACTGTTCACAGGACCCAATCTGTTATCTGCAATGAGGTGGCTAATACAGTCATTCCACTGTCTTTCCCCTCTAATTTGGAAATTATTATCTGGTGGTAGTTTGTTACAGCAAAATAAAGAGATGCCTCGGAACCTGGTGGACCAATCAAATCAACAACCTGGATTTTTATGCTAGCTTGTCTATTTCATGTTTCTGCTGTAAATATGTGTGTCTACATTTATTCGACAACATTTTTATTCGATATACATTTTCAAAAACCCTTTACACCCTCCCCTGGTTTTATGAACATTGATCCAATATGACCTGTGGGGTGAGAAACCTGCTGTGGCATCTCTTTTATGTAACTATAACAAACGTTAGACTTCATTAACCCACACTTTAAATGGAATATAGAGAGTCTCAGTGTGTGATGATGATGCATTGAGGTGAGCCCAGGGGTTGATATCACATGCACTAGACTGATTATACACACAGATACCCTCTTCTACCAGATAAATGTTTGTAGGGAAAGAGCAGAGAGCACTGCTCTGTCACAGCATGTGATTGACACAATAAAGGGAAGTTTCTGCTCCATCTTGTTGGAAGACAGATATGCTTGTCACCAGTGTGCATTAGACAGGCCTCTGCGCGAACAACCCCTCTGTATGACGGGTTGGGGAGTAACAGATTACATGTAACAAAGACAATAAGATTAAAAGGCCAATGTTTATACTGAGGGGTTAGCAGGTCTTTTAAATGCATTACCATAATCATGAATAGGTCGGTTGGCTGAAATAAAAGTACAGGCTTTGTTGTCGGCAATACCTTACAGATATAAAGAAAATTTGGCAAAAAGTTGGAGGGAATGCTAAAGTTGGCCGGTTTTCATCTCTGTTTGAAAGGGATATTTGTCAAATGTGATTGAATTTAGGAGAGGGAGGAAAAATGTCAAATGAATTGTATGGTTTACTGAAACCATCTACATCTCAGTCAAAACCACTTGATGTAATAATACATATGTCTGTGATTATATTCTGGAATCAGTTGTGCAACGGTCTGTCTGTTTGCTAAAGGGAATTTGTAAGAACAAGGGGAATCCCACAAGTTGAATGTTCTTCATTGCCAGTGAATATTCATACTCATTCAAAACTCACTGTAGCCCCTAGGTTGTCTCATGATCAGTCTTAACAAATTGCATTGTTAAGTCATTGTTACACTTACATCATAAAATGGAGAAATCACAAATGTTTTTGTATTAGAACAGATCACACTGTCAAAAAATATTGTTACCCTGCTACCTTGAGTCAAGTCCAATTTGAATTTCATGTTGAGTTTAACTTCATCTAAAGTTATCCAACCTAGTATAATAAGAGAAACTAACACGTTTGGATTTAATGACTTATTGAGTGAACTTGAAACTTTTAGTCAAAAGTAGCATTCTTGTAACATTTGTCAATACAATAATTACAAGTTAATGTGATAATATTTGACAACATGTAAAGCAACATTTGATAACATGAAACTACACATGCGATCACGTGTAAAGTGTTCCAAAAACACATATTTTCACATAGTTTCACATGAAATACTTAGATTTGTCTGCAGGTCATAAAATCATGTAATCGTTTCCAAAGAAGAAAGCTTCAGTTTCATGTTATAGAGCTGAATACCATTAATTACAAGTATGTCTTGGGGCATAATATCATTTCAGACTTCAAGGCTATGAAAATAAGTGAATCCACCATCAGTACGGCACTTGAGATCTGTAAATTGACTATTTCATCTCTAGAATTTAGAAATGTTTTCATGTACCGTCTGACTCCTGCTGAACATGTTTATGATTTATGAGACATTGTTTATTACATTATCATCAAGCCACTGTGTCATACCTCTTGCCCACTCTTGTGTTTTGGAATGAGAATCAGATAGCGGAAAGCCTGGGACATGACGTAATCTGCCAAGCACGTCCACAACAGATCTGTCAGATGTTTTTGTTTCCACATACTGAATTTTATCTTCTGTGTCCCACACACTCCCTGCCACCCCCCTCCCAGCCCAATACAGTCAAGCTTATGTGTGAGAAGGACATTCCAACAACACGACTCAGGATTTGTTCTCCCAACAGATTGGAGGTTGAAAGAGCAACTGTGTCTCTCTTCAAAAATGCCAGCCATTGAGTCAACACACCATCTCTGCCTGAGGCTCTGCAAGAAACCAGCTCCAGTTGCTTTGTTAGATAGAGGACAAGGAACACTGTGGAAACCAGCTCCAGTTGCTTGGTTAGACAGAGGATGAGAAACACTGTGGAAACCAGCTCCAGTTCTTTGGTTAGACAGAGGATGAGAAACACTGTGGAAACCAGCTCCATTTGCTTGGTTAGACAGAGGACGAGAAACACTGTGGAAACCAGCTCCAGTTCTTTGGTTAGACAGAGGACGAGAAACACTGTGGAAACCAGCTCCAGTTCTTTGGTTAGACAGAGGATGAGAAACACTGTGGAAACCAGCTCCATTTGCTTGGTTAGACAGAGGACGAGAAACACTGTGGAAACCAGCTCCAGTTCCTTGGTTAGACAGAGGACGAGAAACACTGTGGAAACCAGCTCCAGTTCCTTGGTTAGACAGAGGACGAGAAACACTGTGGAAACCAGCTCCAGCTTCTTGGTTAGACAGAGGATGAGAAACAGTGTGGAAACCAGCTCCAGTTGCCTGGTTAGACAGAGGATGAGAAACACTGTGGGGAAAGCAGAAGCAAACTGAGGTTCATGAAAAAAGCAGCAGGTTATAATGACAGTATTTCAACAAATGCGTGTTCCAATGGCCAATGAGTCTACTGGAGACTAGACACACATTTTCACATTCAATGCTAGAAATGCTAGAGGTGAGGCTGACAGCAGAGACATCCTAACAGAGTCCCATACTCACACTCATCATCCATTCTGGTAATGGGGGATGGAGCCCATAGCATGTGCTACATTGGGACAGAGGGTGATTGACCATGAATGGAGGGAAATGAAGACAGGCTGAATTGGTCGGTAAATGAACCTGTGATGTCGTAGACCCTCTAATCCCTTCATCTTCGTTGTCAACTGTTTCTATGTGGTCTTCATGCTCCGTCAACTCCACCAGGCACTCCGCTAATGCTCCCTCAACTTTTCCCTTGTTAGATTCTAATTACAGCACACTGGGACTGTTCCCCCAGCCTCACTCCCCCTCATGCTTAATGAAATCTGAAAGGTCAATGCGTTCTGCAGTGTGACGCGTTCGCATGGAGGAGGCGGCGAGGACTTTGTAGTCTCAACGGCAGAGCAGCACATTTGCTGTGATTTAGGGG
The DNA here is from genome assembly GCF_045679555.1 of Salvelinus alpinus. NCBI lineage: Eukaryota > Metazoa > Chordata > Actinopteri > Salmoniformes > Salmonidae > Salvelinus > Salvelinus alpinus. The sequence continues at coordinate 79,565,498 of NC_092088.1, forward strand.
TGTTTTGATTCAGACATTTTCATGTGAACCCAATGGAAGCCTCAGCCTCTTTCCCACTCTCTACAGGAATGCTTAGAGAACGTCCTCAAGCAGACCAAGCTGCAGTTAGACTGTTATTCTAGATGTTGCACGAAATGTCGAGGATTTGTACTACCGAATAAAGGGAAATGTTGCTGTGAAGTTCTCTTTTGGTTGGAAGGTAACTTTGACCTGAGTAGATGGTCAACTCCCTAACGGTCAAGTCTTTAGTGTTTCCCATGGATGTGTGTGGGTGTGTTGGGGGATGGTTCTATTCTCAGCAAGGGTGACCTTTAAAGAGGACTCTCATTGATCTAGTAAACAAGAATCCAAAGCTACATCTCATTGAAATCAGCACATCTGATGATGAAGAGAATTACTGGTTCTATTGTTTTCCCAAGCACATTTTGCCTGCTTGAAGCCAGAGTACTAATACAGCACTTCCCCATCTTTAATCTGGCTATCGCTGAGTTATTCATAACTTTCTAATAAGTCAATTTGAAGAGTGTCCTCATGGGGAAACTATTTCCATTGACTATCCTACCCCACTGACAGCACATACCTGTCCGCAGTCCGTAAGTCCTGATAAACCGTCTCCCATGAGTGTGAATGGATGCAGGCTCTTTTCACTAAAATGGCTCAATAGGGCCACCAATGAAACAATTGACTTGTGGATCAGTAGGCTGAGAGTTGCATCTGCCCCATTTCATATTCACATCTCAGATGAGGGGGCCCTTGCTTGGTCACATTTTTTGCACAGTGACCGGTGTTCAACTTAATACACATTGTCCATTGCAGGGTGTCATGGTGTCCTCGGTCCTCAGTGCCCCCAACTATCAAACATTTACCAGCCAGCATCACCCAGCTCAAAGCCACTGCCCTCTGATGCTCAAACAATGAACTAGAGAGGGTGGAAGGAGGGTGGGTGAGAGATGAGGGGTTGGTGTGGTAGGCAGACAGGGGAGAGGCCATTCCTGTTATTGTGGAAGCCTCTGCTGGACTTTGTATCAGGCTCTGTCTTCCTGACAAGGATGACACACAAAGTAGATATTCCATCCCCCATCCCCTTCAAACACGGGGTATGACATGACAGTGACAGGATGGAAATCTACCCAGGCTGGCGGTTTACGAATCAGCTCACATGACAACTTCCTGTTTCCTGTCTGACCTCTTAAGATTAGCAGTGCCAGGGTTCCCATCAGGGCCCAGAATGCTCCCAGTGACCCTCAGTAGACATGCCAAGTGATCCCAGCTCCCTTTGTGTGTGTTTAGTGAACACTTAAGTGATCAAAAAGAGCCAAGTCCCACACCCTTGCCCTCCTCTTCCATGGTTGACTCTTTTGATGCTCTCTGTCCACTGCCTCCCAGGCTGTCCATCCCCCAATATTGATGTGAGGTGGAACAATGGCAAACTCTGTGTACAATGAAGTACTGTGGGGGCATCACCGCCTGAAAGAAGACATTCAATATGGGCCTTTGAGCAGTAGGAGGGAATGTTTCTTTGATTGTTAATTTTCTTTCTGGTAATGTAACTCTGTGCCAATTTAATGGAAAATACTGCCGGCATCGATTCAAATGGACATGTACTGTACAGTACATGTACTGAGTGCTAAAACTGTTTTGAACCTCTAAGCTACAAGTCTACTGGTCAGCATAGCACATCTAATATGTGTGCTTATTTGTATTGCATAATGAAAAATATCCCACATCCCGTAAGGTCTAAAAATACCAGGCAGACAGTTATAATGGACTTTGTGACTGGGAGGGACTATGAACATCAAGTCTTATTTGCTTGTATCTGTCTTGAGAATATTCAGCAGACATATTTTAGCTGAGTAACTTGAGGAAAGCATTTCAGTCAGAATTCTCTCTAAATCTGGACTGCTGGGGGATCAAGAGGGGATGTACTTCCCTGACAAACTTGTTATGCAAGTAGTTTTCAACAAAATTACACACTACTGATTTGGAGTGGTCTTGACGCCAAACCATTTCAAGTCATCGTAACATTACAATATTATTGTCCAGATATTACAAACTGTTGCCTTTTACAGGCTAGATCAGCTTATGAATACATGCAGTGTGAGCCATTAAGGAGATGTTGTTGGCAGCAGACATTTCAAGCTGACTGTGCTCCTGTGATCCTAGGTTCCTAGTGTTCTGGGGTCCTGGGGTCCGTCACCAGAGCAATCTGTCAAGTTTAAGGACAACTTGCAGTTTCTCTGGAGCCTGTACAAGGAGACCATTCAGGGCGTCTGCGTCACTGTTTGACACTGGTGTTAAGAGTGCTAGGCTTCAGCTCTCCATCAGTTCCAGAGGAGTCATTCTTCTGGGGGGTAAATAAGGTTAATACCATTAGAGGTGGCCAGTTTGCCTGTGGGAAAGCAGCCCATCATACCCCAGCAGGGGTCAGCAATGTCTGCAGGCAGCTCAACTGAGAGCCATCCTTATTCATATACTGCCAGGAGTCTTAAGGTCTCCCCCAGTTTAAGTAACAAGTACCGTTTTGTTCAGTGTGGTATCGAATGACCACGAGTCATATATCTTGTATGGATGGTGTCTTTTCTCAAATCACTCTCACCTGTTAAACATGGCCAAAGAAAGATAATTCTTTAGTTAGCTTGGTTGTTTGGAATTTCTGTCACAATGTTGATACTGTTGACAGTCTGGTCCCTTGTGGCAATGGAGAGCTGGTTGTTTTGGAGGGGCTATTTGTTTAAAGGGACAAAGTCCATTGGTGTGTTTATTTTCACACTATTATTTCAAAAACATTTATACAGTAACCCTAACCACAGAGGGCTTACAGTATTATGTTACAGGACCCAAGTCTGTGTGGTGAATGAGAGAGTATCACAACCAGTTCTACTCTGAATATCATCTGAATAAGAAATTATATTAGTCAGTTATATTTGTTATATAGTTACATACATCTGCCCACACAGGTAAAGCAACATCATTTACAACTCTGTCCCCTTTCTCTGTTGCTCTTCCATAGCTGGAATATATGATCATACCCCAATTTAAATATTAGACCAGAAATAGATGTAACAAGTAGGAGCATATACACAATGTCCACCGCCCAGTCATTACCATTGTCTTTCCAGACCTTCAGTGTGCTCTGCCCCAGGGTCTGACCTGAACACAGATGCTAGCCTCTCACTGATTCACAGAAAGAAACCTCCCATATTTTGGAACAACATCCTGATGACATTTTTAGATTCCAAGGACAGGTCATTTCCCCTCTTCCTGGTTTATATTGTTTTCTAGTGATACCATTGGTCCTCGGGGGGAGCAGGTTCCATGGTGTTAAACTAGCTTACAAGTTGTAAAAGAGAAGACCTCCGATTTAATTTTCAGTCTCTACAGTAGGCCGGTCTACTGTATATTGAGACTTCAGAGGCTGTTCTCAGTATTGCAGAAAGTTAGTAGTTTAATGTTACAACATGCTGGTTGTAATAATATTATATGGTTGTACTGTAGCATGAAGTAGGAGCCAACATCATTCATTTCCCTAGAAATAAATAGCATCAAACTATTTTCTGTTGCAATGGGAAAAGATTGTGAAAACATATAACACTAGAAGCTATCCAACAATAGTTTTGTCAAATTTAATCAATTACAATTTCCTCAAAACCTAGAGGTGAACTAATTGAATATGTTCCTTTTTCTTACCCCAGTGGCATTGGTAGTTTGCATTCTCTTATCTCAACATATTCCTAGTAGCACTTACATAGAAATGTAGGGCACTGTGTCTGGTCAGATCTCATTGAAATGTCAAGCAGATGTCCATAACATATACAGTACATTCAGGAGAGTCTGACTAAACAGGAAATCTGACGTAGTGACAGTAAGACTTCTTTACACATCCTTAGGCATGATGTAACATACCACTCATATTCACCTGGGGATAAGCTACCTTGTTTATTGAATACTTGACAAAACAACTACTGTAGAATTGAAGAATTTAATTGGCTACCAATAAACCCATTTTAAATCTCAAAATAACACCTATTGAGGTCCTGTCCTCATCATTTTACATCTGGGTAGGGGGAGGTAAGTGGGGGCTTGGGATGTCTAGTTATAACTCGGAGAACTTCATATGTGTCATTCAGTACATTTTCGAACCATAGGACCCAAGCCCTCAGAATTCAACACACCAGCTCTGAAATCCAAAGGCGTGAGCAGTGTCCCCATGGTGGTTCCTCAACCACTCTTTCCTCCTGCCTTAAGACGTTTCTGCTTCTGTTGATTTTACAGAAAAAACTATTATGGGGCCTGGATGTTGCCGTAGGGGTCCTTGTGAGCCTCCTCTGGGAAAGACTGGGTATGGGGTACAGGAATTTGAAGCAAACTGATACAGAGAATATGAATATGGCAGATATAGTTAATCTACTAGTGCACCCTTGTGGTGGTTTGGGTGTCTGCATTAGGATACTTTATTGCATGGAGTATTCACTTCACTCCCAATTTTGAACCATAAACATCTAAAAAAATAAATATATAATAACGTTGTCTGAAGAAGATTTTGTAGTCAAACCGTGTTGCATGCGTCTTGATGTCTTGTAAACTATAGGCTATATTTAAGCAATACGGCCCGAGGTGGTTTGGTATATGGCCAATATACCACAGTTAACATTCCTGGACACAGCCCTTTGCTGCGGTATATTGGACATATATATCACAAACCCTCGAGGTGCCTGATTGCTATTATAAACTGGTTACCAACGTAATTAGAGCAGTAAAATAAATGTTTTGTCATCCCCGTGGTATACAGTCTGATATACCATGGCTGTCAGCCAATCAGCATTCAGGGCTCGAACCACCCAGTTTATAAATATCGCTATAGGCTATATAGACACACACATATACACACGACTAATGACTATTTTATTTAACCAGCTAGGTCAGTTGAGAACAAGTTCTCATTTACAACTGTGACCTGGCCAAGATAAAGCAAAGCAGTGCGACAAAACAGAGTTACACATGGGATAAACAAACATACAGTCAACAAGAATAGAAAAATATATGTAGTGTGTGCAAATGTAGAAGAGTAGGGAGGTAGGCAATAAATAGGCCATAGAGGTGAAATAATTACAAATTAGCATTAATACTGGAGTGATAGATGTGCAGATGTGTAAGTAGAGATACTGGGGTGCAAAAGAGCAAGAGGGTAAATAATATGGGGATGAGGTAGTTGGGTGTGCTATTTACAGATTGACTGTGTACAGGTACAGTGTTCGGTAAGCTGCTCTGACAGCTGATGTTTAAAGTTAGAGAGGGAGATATAAGTCTTCAGCTTCAGAGATTTGTGCAATTCTTTCCAGTCATATGCAGCAGAGAACTGGAAGGAAAGGCAGCCAAAGGAGGAGTTGGCTTTGGGGATGACCAGTGCAATATACCTGCTGGAGCGTGTGCTATGGGTGGGTGCTGCTATGGTGATCAGTGAGCTGAGATAAGGTGGGGCTTTACCTAGCAAAGACTTATAGATGACCTGGAGCCAGTGGGTCTGGCGCTGAATATGTAGTGAGGGCCAGCCAACGAGAGCATACAGGTTGCAGTGGTGGGCAGTATATGGGGCTTTGGTGACAAAACCGATGGCACTGTGATACACTACATCCAATTTGCTGAGTAGAGTGTTGGGGGCCATTTTGTAAATGATGTCGCCGAAGGCAAGGATCGGTAGAATAGGCAGCATGAGTGAAGGAGGCTTCGTTGCAGAATAGGAAGCCGATTCTATATTTCATTTTGGATTGGAGATGCTTAATGTGAGTCTGGAAGGAGAGTTTAGAGTCTAGCCAGACACATAGGTATTTGTAGTTGTCCACATATTCTAGGTCAGAACCATCCAGAGTAGTGATGCTAGTCGGGCGGGAAAGTGCGGGCAGCGATCAGATGAAGAGCATGCACTTATTTTTACTAGCATTTAAAAGCAGTTGGAGGCCACAGAAGGACTGTTGTGTGGCGTTGAAGCTCGTTTGGAGGTTAGCACAGTGTCCAAAGACGGGCCAGATGTATGCAGAATGGTGTCGTCTGCATAGAGGTGGATCAGAGAATCACAAGCAGCAAGAGCGACATCATTGATATAAACAGAGAAAAGAATCGCCCGAGAATTCAAGCCTGTGGCACCCCCATAGAGACTGCCAGAGGTCCGGACAACAGGACCTCTGAGAAGTAGTTGGTGAACCAGGCGAGGCAGTCGTTTGAGAAGCCAAGGATATTGAGTCTGCGGATAAGAATGTGGTGATTAACAGAGTCGAAAGCCTTGGCCAAGCCGAAGAAGACGGCTGCACAGTACAGTGCAGCCGTTGGCGGGTATGATCGATGGCGGTTATGATATCGTTTTGGACCTTGAGCATCGCTGAGGTGCACCCATGACCAGCTCGGAAACCAGATTGCATAGTGGAGAAGGTACGGTGGAATTCGAAATGGTCGGTGATCTGTTTATTAACTTGGCTTGTGAAGATTTTAGAAAGACAGGGCAGGAAGGATATAGGTCTATAACAGTTTGGCTCTAGAGTGTCTCCCCCTTTGAAGAGGGGGATGACCGCGGCAGCGTTCCAATCTTTGGGGCTCTCAGACGATACGAAAAAGAGGTTGAATAGGCTAGTAATAGGGGTTGCAACAATTTCGGCGGATAATTTTAGAAAGAGAGGGTCCAGATTGTCTAGCCCAACTGATTTATTGGGATCCAGATTTTGCAGCTCTTTCAGAATGTCAGCTGTCTGGATTGGGTGAAGAAGCGGGGGGTGGGGGGGGGTGGCAAGTTGCTGCAGAGGGTGCTGAGATGTTGGCCGGGGTAGGGGTAGCTAGGTTGAAAGCATGGCCAGCCGTAGAAAAATGCTGATTAAATCTACGATAATCGAGAATGTCATCGGTGGTGACAGTGTTTCCAATCCTCAGTGCAGTGGGCAGCTGCTCTTATTCTCCATGGAATTTACAGTGTCCCAAAACTTTTTGGAATTAGTGCTACAGGAAGCAAATTTCTGTTTGAAAAGCTAGCCTTAGGAAAGCTAACTGACTATCTTGGTTTCTGACTTCCCTGAAAAGTTGCACATTGCGGGGGCTATTCGATGCTAATGCAGAACGCCACAGGATGTTTTTGTGCTGGTCAAGGGCTATATCTGTTCTTAGTTCTACATTTATTTATTAAAACAAAATATATATTTTTAAATGGGGCATGCTTATTTAAGATGGAGAGGAAAGTACTTTTGAAGAGTAACCAGTTATCCTCTCCTGACAGGATGAGGTCAATATCTTTCCAGGATACCCAGGCCAGGTCGATTAGAAAGGCCTGCTCGCTGAATTGTTTTAGGGAGTGTTTGACAGTGATGAGGGGTGGTCGCTTGACCACAGACCCATTATGCATGCAGGCAATGAGGCAGTGATCGCTGAGATTCTGGTTGAAAACAGCAGAGGTGTATTTAGAGGGCAAGTTGGTCAGGATGATATCTAAGAGAGTGCCCATGGTTACAGATTTAGGGTTGTACCTGGTAGGTTCCTTGATCATTTGTGAAATTGAGGGCATCTAGCTCAGATTGTAGCACGGCCGGGGTGTTAAGGATGTCCCAGTTTAGGTCACCTAACAGTACTAACTCTGAAGATAGACAGGGGCGATCAATTCACATATGGTGTCCAGGGCACAGCTGGGGGCTGAAGAGGGTCTATAACAAGCGGCAACGGTGAGAGACTTCTTTCTGGAAAGGTGGATTTTTAAAAGTAGAAGCTCGAATTGTTTGGGCACAGACCTGGATAGTATGACAGAACTCTGCAGGCTAACGCCGCCCCATTTGGCAGTTCTAGCTGGTCTGAAAAATGTATAGTTAGGGATGGAAATTTCAGGATATATACACTATAGACGGTATATAAACTCAGCAAAAAATAAACGTCCCTTTTTAAAAGGACCCTGTCTTTCAAAGATAATTCGTAAAAATCCAAATAACTTCGCAGATCTTCATTGTAAAGGTTTTAAACACTGTTCAATGAACCATGAACAATTAATGAACATGCACCTGTGGAACGGTCGTTAAGACACTAACAGCTTACAGACGGTAGGCAAATAAGGTCACAGTTATGAAAACTTAGGACACTAAAGAGGCCTTTCTACTGACTCTGAAAAACAAAAGATGCCCAGGATCCCTGCTCATCTGCGTGAACGTGCCTTAGGCATGCTGCAAGGAGGCATGAGGACTGCATATGTGGCCAGGGCAATAAATTGCAATGTCCGTACTCTGAGACGCCTAAGACAGCGCTACAGGGAGACAGGATGGACAGCTGATCGTCCTCGCAGTGGCAGACCACGTGTAACAAAACCTGCACAGGATTTTGGTACATCCAAACATCACACCTGCGGGACAGGTACAGGATGGCAACAACAACTGCCCGAGTTACACCAGGAATACACAATCCCTCCATCAGTGCTCAGACTGTCCGCAATAGGATAAGTGAGGTGGGACTGAGGGCTTGTAGGCCTGTTGTAAGGCAGGTCCTCACCAGACATCACCGGCAACAACGTCACCTATGGGCACAAACCCACCGTCGCTGGATCAGACAGGACTGGCAAAAAGTGCTGTTTTGTCTCACCAGGGGTGATGGTCGGATTCGTGTTTATCATCGAAGGAATGAGCGTTACACCAAGACCTGTACTCTGGAGCGGGATCGATTTGGAGGTGTAGGGTCCGTCATGGTCTGGGGCGGTGTGTCACAGCATCAGACTGCCTGCAATGACAACAGCTCAATCTCAACGCTGTGCGTTACAGGGAAGACATCCTCCTCCCTCATGTGGTACCCTTCCTGCAGGCTCATCCTGACATGACCCTTCAGCATGACAATGCCACCAGCCATACTGCTCGTTCTGCCATGGCCAGCGAAGAGCCCGGATCTCAATTCCATTGAGCACGTCTGGGACCTGTTGGATCGGATGGTGAGGACTAGGGCCATTCCCCCCAGAAATGTCCGGGAACTTACAGGTGCCTTGGTGGAAGAGTGGGGTAACATCTCACAGTAAGAACTGGCAAATATGGTGCAGTCCATGAGGAGGAGATGCACTGCAGTACTTAATGCAGCTGGTGGCACACCAGAAACTGACTGTTACTTTTGACCCCCCCCCCCTTTGTTCAGGGACACATTATTCCATTTCTGTTAGTCACATGTCTGTGGAACTTGTTGAGTTTATATCTCAGTTGTTGAATCTTATGTTCATGCAAATATTTACTCATGTTAAGTTCTTAAAATAAACAGTTGACAGAGGACGTTTCTTTTTTTGCTGAGTTTACCACTATAGTCTATATATACCCCTATTGACTATATATACTGTGGCGAAATCCAACACGGAGCCTTCACCGTGCGCTGCCACTTTAAGAGCGCATCAGCAGTCAGAAAGGAGGAAACAAAAATAGCACTTCCGGCTTTCGTTGAAAAAGGTCTTTGTTGGCGCGGCAGTTTGATAGTGTGCAATGCTGTCAGAAGTCTTAAGTTTATTTTCAGCATGCTTAGGTTGAGAAGTTTTTAACTCGATCATCTGTTTTACCGCTCTAGGTCGTGGTTGTTTTTTAAGACCGCACCGGTTATGGATCGTATTGATTAGTAGCAACATTGATGCGAAGCTTAGACATAAAAACCAACAAACCATCAGAAGGACAGACAGTGCAACTGCAAGCCTGAAGTCAACAGCTAAGACCCCTCTCTTCCCTCTATCGTTCCAGTGCTTTACACTGCAGCAGACTAGTGATGGGCATTCAAGCTCTTCTCAGTGAGCCGGTTCGTTCGGCTCAACTCACCAAAAAGAGCCATCTCTTTTGGCTCCCAAACGGCTCTTTAAAAAAAATATCAAACAGATGTCAAACAGTTGGCGATAGTTGAGGGATTCCTTCGTGCTGCATTCCCAGTTGCTCTCTCGTCAAACAGCATCCAAACAGAAGACGTTTGTGGCACTACTGGTGCTTCTGCTCCATCTGATCCCTCTTGTTGTCCTGGTGCCTGAGCCAGCTGACTGCTGGGGCTGTCCCTCTTTGAAGAGCCTCATCAATCGCTCTGGCATCACTGAAGGCTAACTTCTTAAACCTGGGGTCAAGTGTAGCGGTTTCTGATAGCACGTGATTATATTCCATTCTGTGGAACTTTCTGTCCATTGATTAACATAGGGTGTCCAACTATGTCACATGTCCTGTGGTTACATTTGCTTCTCTGGCGGCTGGCTGTGATTCGCTGCAGACCCTTACACAGGAGTATAATTTTTGAGGCTGTCACATAGCTGAAAAGAGAGAACAGAAACTTAGCATTTCAGGTTCATGTTTTGTCTACTGATACTACATTCTCATCTACTGTGCATATACATATATGTTACGTTCCCCAGTTTCTGTGCTGTTTTGGGTTTGTGTGTGTGTTTCAGGATGGCTTCCTGTATTTTCAAGCTGCAGAAGGAGTCTGTAATTTCCGACAGCTGTATCCCTTGACGAGAGGGCGGTGTCAGAGCGCCAATCTGCAATGGGGCTGACCAATCAGCTGCTTGGAATCCAGGAAGCCATCCTGAAACACACGCACACAAACCCAAAACAGCACTGAAACTGGGGAACGTAACATGCCCACCCCAAAACCTGCAAACTTCCAGTTTGCAATAACAAAACCCAACACGCAATAACAAAACCCAACACGAACCTTCCTGCGCCGACAGATGGCCACCTCGCTTCGCGTTCCTAGGAAACTATGCAGTATTTCGTTTTTTATGTGTTATTTCTTACATTGTTATCTTAGGTTTTATTACATACAGTCGGGAGGAACTATTGGATATAAGAGCAACGTCAGCTCACCAACATTACGACCAGGAATCCAACTTTCCCTAAGCAGATCCTCTGTTTTGCCCACCACCCAGGACAATGGATCGGATCCCAGCCAGCGACCCAAAACAAAGACGCCGTAGAAGGGGCAGACGGAGCAGTCTTCTGGTCAGGCTCCGGAGACGGGTACATCGCGCACCGCTCCTGAGCATACTACTCGCCAATGTCCAGTCTCTTGACAACAAGGTAGACGAAATCCGTACAAGGGTGGCATTCCAGAGAGACATAAGAGACTAACGTTCTTCGCTTCACGGAAACATGGCTCACTCGAGACACGCTATCGGAGTCGGTACAGCCAGCTGTTTTCTTCACACTTCGCGCCGACAGAAACAAGCATCTTTCTGGTAGGTAGAGGGGCGGGGCGGTATGCCTTATGATTAACGAGACGTGGTGTGAACATAACATACAGGAACTCAAGTCCTTCTGATCACCTGAATTTGAATTCCTCACAATCAAATGTCGATCGCATTATCTACCAAGAGAATTCTCTTTGATTATAATCACAGCCACATATATTCCCCCCCAAGCAGACACATCGACCTGAACAAACTTTATTTGACTATGTAAACTGGAAACCACATATCCTGAAACTGCATTCATTGTAGCTGGGGATTTTAACAAGGCTAATCTGAAAAAACAAGACTCCCTAAATTCTATCAGCATATCGATTGTGCTACCAGGGCTGGTAAAACCCTAGATCATTGTTATTCTAACTTCCGCGACGCATATAAGGCCCTCCCCCGCCCTCCTTTTGGAAAAGCTGCACAATCGAGAGCATCCTGTCGGGCTGTATCACCGCCTGGTACGGCAACTGCTCCGCCCATAACCGTAAGGCTCTCCAGAGGGTAGTGAGGTCTGCACAACGCATCACCGGGGGCAAACTACCTGCCCTCCAAGACACCTACACCACCCGATGTCACAGGAAGGCCATAAAGATCATCAAGGACAACAACCACCCGAGCCACTGCTTGTTCACCCCGCTCTCACCCAGAAGGCGAGGTCAGTACAAGTGCATCAAAGTAGGGACCGAGAGACCGAAAAACAGCTTCTTTCTCAAGGCCATCAGACTGTTAAAACAGCCACCCCTAACATTGAGTAGCTGCTGCCAACATACTGACTCAACTCTAGCCACTTTAATAATGGAAAAATTGATGTAATAAATGTATCACTAGCCACTTTAAACAATGCCACTTCATATGTTTACAAACCCTACATTACTCATCTCATATGTATATACTGTACTCTATAACATCTACTGAATCTTGTTGTTTAGTCTGTCTGGGAGCAAGACATCCTGGTCTGCGACGGGGCTGGTTTTCCTTTTATAGTCCGTGATTGACTGTAGACCCTGCCACATACCTCTCGTGTCTGAGCTGTTGAATTGCCACTATTTTGTCTCTATACTGACGCTTAGCTTGTTTGATTGCCTTGCGGAGGGAATAGCTACACTATTTGTATTTGGTCATGTTTTCGGTCACCTTGCCCTGGTTAAAAGCAGTGGTTCGCGCTTTCAGTTTCACGCGAATGCCATCAATCCACGGTTTCTGGTTTGGGAATGTTTTAATAGATGCTGTGGGTACGACATCGCCGATGCACTTGCTAATAAACCCGCTCACCGACTCAGCGTATTCGTCAATGTTGTTGTTCGCCGCAATGCGGAACATATCCCAGTCCACGTGATCGAAGCAATCTTGAAGCGTGGAATCCGATTGGTCAGACCAGCGTTGAACAGACCTGAGCGCGGGAGCTTCCCGTTTTAGTTTCTGTCTATATGCTGGAAGCAACTAAATGGATTCGTGGTCAGCTTTTCCGAAAGGAGGGCAAGGGAGGGCCTTATATGCGTAGCGGAATAACACTTAAAAAAAAATAATCCTGCATAGTTTCCTAGGAACGTGAAGCGAGGCGGCCATCTCTGTCGGCGCCGGAAGTATCAATAGGATAAGGTCATTAGTTTGATCGTTATCCAAATGTCCCATTTGAGAGAGTAACTTTTTCAGCATCTCCGAATTACATAAGCGTTCACATTGCTGTAACGTATGGCGTAACTCCAACCCGTCCTCCTTATCCTCCTCTAGGTCCCAGCCAGGCTTCAGCACCACTGCATACACACAGGAGATGGCGGGCTGGACCGGTTTACCTGAGGAGCTGTCTGGAGAGTCACGCATATAATATGCTTTCAGCATGTTAACATGACACACATGGGAAGAACACCTACGATCTGGGGTCTTTATCACATAATTGGTGTCACTGAGTTTCTTTTCCACAAGATATGGCCCAGAAAAACGTGCCGACAGAGATGAGCCAGGGATTGGCAACAAAACTAAAACTTGATCCCCTGGTGCAAAAAGAAAGACCAACCTCTTTGTCATAATGTAATTTCATGAGTTTGAGACGAGGAGAGACTTTTGGGCTAACGCACATGCGGCGTGCAGTCTCTCCTGTATCTTACTGACATAATCCAACACATTTTTAGGGGCGCTACTGGGTGTAGGAGATAGGATATTCTCCTTCAAAACTTTTAGCAGACCCCGTGGGGTGTGTCCAAACACAAGGTCAGCAGGGCTGAACCCTACGGACTCTTGTATTGTTTCCCTAATAGCAAATAGGACAAAGGGCACCTCCTCATCCCAATCGGTACTGGTATCCATGCAATACTTGCGTAGCATCGCCTTTAGCGTCTGATGCCAGCGTTCGAGGGCCCCTTGACTCTCCGGATGAAATGGACTGGAGACCTGATGGGAAATACACAGCGTCTTTAACACATTTGAGAACAGTTGACAAAGTTGGTTCCCTGATCAGTTTGGATAACTATAGGGAGTCCAAACGTAGAGAAGAACTTCACTTGTGCCTTCACCACAGTCGTAGCCGTTATAGTACGGAGAGGGATAGCCTCTGGGTATCGAGTAGCACTGCACATTATTGTTAGTAAGAACTGGTTACCTGACCTGGTTTTCGGCAACGGACCTACACAATCAATTATCACTCGTTCAAACGGTTCCCCCACCACAGGAATCAGGCAGAGGGGCGCATGAGGAACTGTTTGATTCGCTTTCCCAGTGAGTTGACATACATGACCTACAAAATTGGACCACGTCAGACTTCAACCTGGCCAGAAAAAAATGTTGAAGGACTCGGTTATAGGTCTTCATGATCCCCAAATGTCCGAACCACACCTGGTCATGGGCGAGTGACAGCACTTGCTGTAGGAACAACCACTTGACTCCAGTCAATAACAGTGTCATGAGCTGCCCATTTACGTATCAAAACTCCTGCTTCCGTAAAGTAGGCGGTCTCCCTAGTTTTAGCTTCCTCAATGGAAATTACCAAAGCAATACACTTGCGAAGACCGGTGTCTCCCTTTTGACATTCAATCACCTTCTCGGGGGTGACAGACAAAAGAATGTCATGTAATTGGGGCGCGATTTCACTTTCCCCTGCCTTAGTTTAAGGGGGTAAAAACCATAGGCCTTGCAGAAGGAATACTCGGTACCTTGTCTTCTACCTCACCATTCTCAAAAATGGAACTAGACAAATCCACCACATCTTCCAGCTTGCGAGATTGTGCCCTCAGCAGAAAAAACATTGGGAAATGCTTGAACCAATTTATCTGCAGTTTTGATTTCTGGGTTGTCTACTACTTCTAACACAGGAGTGACGTTACCACCAGCGATATTGTTCCCTACTAGCAATGTGACTCCTCTTACTGGTAGTGTAGACACTCACCAACACGGAAACGTCCTGATACCAAGTCTGACTAAGTGGACCCAGTGTAATGGTACAGGTACAGTTTTTGTCTCTATACCCTGTAATATGACATGCAAGCCACAATACGTTTCAGGAGACCAGGGTAAAGCATCAGTAACGATTACTGACTGTGCCGCCCTGGTGTCTCGTAAGATTTGTATGGGCTTTTGATCAGCTTGTTCTCCAGTTAAGGAAACACAACCGGCAGAGATAAACGGAGCATAGATAGGATCCAGTTTCCCAAATGCTGAATCAATAATTCGGTCCAACAGATGAGCCAAAGACTGGACTAAACCCACGCTTTTTAATTTAGGGGATGGTGATAGGGACTGTTTCGGTTTATTTTTCAAAACCAGGCAGTCCGCAATCACGTGACCCTTTTGGTGACAGTAAAAACAATCACGGATTTCGTGCGAAGGGTCGTCGGAGTAAAAGCAACCCGAACAAGGCACTGATGACGTAATCGTTTGGCCTTCAAAACGAGGCGCACCAAAGACAGTCTTGTGTGTCAAAGCATACTCATCTGCCAACACTGCTGCCTGGGCCAATGTTGCCACTTTCTGTTCATTTAAATTAACTACAATTCTATCAGGCAGGTTGCTTTTAAAATCCTCCAACAGCATCAACTCCTGAATATCAGCAAATGTGTTAGCTTTGCTGGCTGAACACCAGTGATTAAACAGAGACTCTTTGTCCCTTGGAAACTCAAAAGTACGATGAGAGGGTTTTTTGTGGTTACTGAAGCGCTGCCTATAAGCTTCAGGCACCAACTCATAAGCCCGCTAACACGGTTGTTTTAACTATATCATACTGTAAACTGTCTTCCAGGGAGAGAGCGGCTACTACTTCCTGGGCTTTCCCAGACAATTTACATTACAACAGGAGCGGCCAAACCTCGAGTGGCCAATGCAGCGCAGCGGCCACACGTTCAAACGCAGAGAAATAGGAATCAACTTCCGACTCCCGGAATGGAGGGACTAAAGCAATATTTTTTACTTACATCGAAGCAGGCTTGATGATGGGCAGGTTGTGGAGTCGCACTGGAGCCAGTGTCTAGCTCCAGTTGTCGGATCCTAACCTCCTTGTCGGCTTCCATTTTCCTAATTTCTAAATCAAACTCCATCTGTCTAACGCGCTCTTTATCCTTTTGCTCCATTTCCAAACGGGCCAGCCTCACCTTTAACCTAGCAGTTCCGTCTGAACAACCCAAAGCAGAAGATAAAGGGTAGAATCGGGGCAATGTAAAAGGGGTACGAGCAACCCCTTCCTCCGCTGACTTGGCATCGAAAGGTCTATCCGTCTCCTCTCCTGAAGCCTCCCTCTCCTCATCTTTCAATGAGAATTCATTTTCTCACTAAACCCTCCCCGATTAGCACCAAAAGCTCAGACTTTAGGGCTTTCTAAGGGACGAAGAGTCCATAATGGTTAGCTATAGCGCAAAGGTCTACTTTACGCAATCCCACCAACAGAGGGCGCTTCAATAAACTGAGAGACGGCTGAGGCAGCCATGGTACACAGCAGCCTATTGAACACACGCAAACAAAACAAGTCACCCAAATTCACAACCTACCATCACACCTCAATCACCAATCACAGAGAGCTCAGAGCAGCGGGATCCGGTGGGTTTAAAGATCCCGGATGAGCCCCCATTGTGTTACGTACGCCTCTTGGAAGAGGGAACGCAACACCCTGCTACAACTCAACTCCCCATAGAGTGAAAGATGTATGTGATTGTAGGTGTGGGTAAGGATGACAGAGGCAGAGAATATTACCGTTAACAGGGGATTTATGGGGTTTTCCTGCTTGGAATTGTGTACATTGGATTTAGACTATTGCTATAATTTCTAAAACCTCTGTCCTCCATGACAGAAAATGTCTGGAAATCGGTGGCAATCATTTTAGCCAATGCAATATCAATTTGGCCTTGTTTTGCTACAGACATAGACTTTGGCATAAACTGGTCCATAGAAGACTGCGTTGCTGTGGGTCGCGGAGTAGGCCTACTTGACTGAGTGGATACATCTCCACGTGTGGCTCCACCACTATCACTATCACCTTTCTCTCCTCGGCTGCTAAATGTGACTGTGAGTGAGAAAGCTTGGCCCTCCTTCACCTCACGTATCTTTGGTTCATTGGTTGACACTGCGTGTCTGATTGACAGGAACAACAGGTTAGGCTGTTAGTCTGAGCAGACAGTCAGAACGAATGTGTGCGCTTGAGCATTTAGGCCTATATTATTAAACGTATTTTTTCGTTCATTGAATTAGTTAATTCTATTAATTTAAATCTTTTGATTATTCATATCTTCATTTTAAAATATTCTTATAAATAGATTCGGCTCTTCTGATATGCGAGCCGGCTCCCAACGTTCACCGACAAGAGCCGGCTCTTAGAGCCGACTCGTTCGCAAACTACCCATCACTACAGCAGACTTTATTTATTTTTCAATGCGCTTCCCTTTGATGTTCAGTGTCGCTGGACTATTATTGCCCTGCCAGAAGTATTTGGGTTGACATTTTAGTTAAAGGGAGGTTGCTTGCAAGTTTATTGTGTATTGTTATTTGAACTGTATTGATGTTGGGTGGTACTATTGACATGTAGCCGAGAAGATTTTGGACATTTTAAGGCCTTTGTTTTGTCTATGAACACCCACACACCCATTCATACCCTCTGCACTCTACTGGGAGGTAATACAGATGATTGCAAATCCTCTAATGTTGTTTACTGGGTTCGTTCTTGTCAATTGTTTCTATTAAGTTGCTGTCAAATTGCTCTGCCATTATTATTGTATGAGGTATTACTTGTAGGGTTACCCCTGTGCTGTGACGTGTGTTTTCTATATGGTGTCTTTTTCTCTCTACTGGCTATCTGGCAAACAGGCTACAGTCTAGGCAGTCTCTTCTGCTGATGTGTGTGTGTGTGTGTGTGTCTGGTAGTGGTGCTCTATCCTACTCTTTTCCTTTCGGCAGGGTTAATACCTGCACTATATATACAGTTGAAGTCGGAGGTTTACATACACCTTAGCCAAATATATTTAAACTCAGTTTTTCACAATTCCTTGTAAAAATTCCCTGTCTTAGGTCAGTTAGGATCACCACTTTATTTTAAGAATGTGAAATGTCAGAATAATAGAGTGATTTATTTCAGCTTTTATTTCTTTCATCACATTCTCAGTGGGTCAGAAGTTTACATACACTCAATTTGTATTTGGTAGCATTGCCTTTAAATTGTTTAACTTGGGTCAAACGTTTTGGGTAGCCTTCCACAAGCTTCCCACAATAAGTTGGGTGAATTTTGGCCCATTCCTCCTGACAGAGCTGGTGTAACTGAGTCAGGTTTGTAGGCCTGCTTACTCGCACACGCTTTTTCAGTTCTGCCTATAGGATTGAGGTCAGGGCTTTGTGATGGCCACTCCAATACCTTGACTTTGATGTCCTTAAGCCATTTTGCCACAACTTTGGAAGGGGTCATTGTCCATTTGGAAGACCCATTTGCGACCCAGCTTTAACTTCCTGACTGATGTCTTGAGATGTTGCTTTAATATATCCACATAATTTCCCACCTCATGATGCCATCTATTTTGTGAAGTGCACCAGTCCCTCCTGCAGCAAAGCACCCCAACAACATGATGCTGCCATCCCGTGCTTCACGGTTGGGCTGGTGTTCTTCGGCTTGCAAGCATCCCCCTTTTTCCTCCAAACATAACAATGGTCATTATGGCCAAACAGTTCTATTTTTGTTTCACCAGACCAGAGGACATTTCTCAAAAAAGTACGCTCTTTGTCCCCATGTGCAGTTGCAAACCGTAGTCTGGCTTTTTTATGGCGGTTTTGGGGCAGTGGCTTCTTCCTTGCTGAGCGGCCTTTCAGGTTATGTCGATATAGCACTCGTTTTACTATGGATACAGATACTTTTGTACCCGTTTCCGCCAGCATCTTCACAAGGTGCTGAACGCGTCTCCTTCCTGAGCGGTATGATGGCTGCTTGGTCCCATGGTGTTTATATGTGCAAACTATTGTTTGTACAGATGAATGTGGTACCTTCAGGCGTTTGGAAATTGCTCCCAAGGATGAACCAGACTTATGGAGGTCTACAATTTTTTTTATCTGAGGTCTTGGCTGATTTCTTTTGATTTTCCCATGATGTCAAGCAAAGAGGCACTGAGTTTGAAGGTAGGCCTTGAAATACATCCACAGATACACCTCTAATTGACTCAAATTATGTCAATTAGCCTATCAGAAGCTTCTAAAGCCATGACATCATTTTCTGGAATTTTCCAAGCTGTTTAAAGGCACAGTCAACTTAGTGTATGGAAACTTCCGACTTCAACTGTACCACTATAGGCTATATATACCACTGAAGACTGAGCTTCTCCTACTTATATGTATTCTTTGCATATATTATCTGTAAATGGTTTACTATAGTTTTCTGCATCGTATTGGTAGCCTACTTGTTTTTATTTTGTAGACAATATCAATTTTATTCTGAGACAAACAATATGCCTAGGTCTATACAGAAGCTCATGTACAATCTGATTCAATCATACATGAACCATTAGACAGGTATAACTTGTGAAGTAATATTTATGTAATTGCCTTTGCATTTCACCTTCAATGTACATGTACTTTACTCTGTAGGAATCGGGCAAACCATACAAGAAAATGACCTATGAACAAACAACCTGTTCTACAGTATAAACTGTGTGACACCGAGCCCTGAATGCTGATTGGCTAACAGCCGCGGTATATTAGACCACAAACAACCTGTTCTACAGTATACCATGTTTACCACCAAGCTTCTCTTCTTATGAGAAGCTGCAAGCAGCAGGTTCTTTGTGTACTGATCAATCTTAATAAATAGCTATCCTTTTTTATAGATAGGCACAACTACACATCTAACTATAACATAGACCGAGACTAGACAAGCTAAATATCTAAGTTCATTATAGATTTAGGTCTAGGCCAATTAAATCAAACCAATCATACCAACTAGACATCTAACTAGTCTTTAGTATATCAGTATATAGACCAACATACTTGGCCTCTACCCCTAGATCCAGACCAACTAGACTTAAGATCGTGGCCAACTATGAGACCAAATATTGTTGAAAGCCAGTCTGTTTGTGCCATCATACCGATGCTTTGTCACTCATTGTCATGCAAACATGTGTGGCTTGACAATGATAGCAGATCTGAGATCAGGCTAGCTCTAATCAAGACAAAATGCTAACAACATGTCTAGCTAGACAATAGATCTAAAACCAATAGTAATAGTTGAAAAAAGCACACATTTTCTGAA
Source organism: Salvelinus alpinus (assembly GCF_045679555.1). NCBI lineage: Eukaryota > Metazoa > Chordata > Actinopteri > Salmoniformes > Salmonidae > Salvelinus > Salvelinus alpinus. The sequence continues at coordinate 79,585,387 of NC_092088.1, forward strand.
TAAAATGTACCTATTCCAGTTTAAAATATAGATCTGGGTGTTAGAAATAGAAGTAATACAAAAGTAGCCTAATCCGATTCCTCTAAAATAGTAATACATTAAGTTAAATGTCTTTCAACATAACTGTAGTTGCTATAATATATAGATATTTTTATGTTGATTGATGCAACTTTTATTTTGAAAAAGCGTTCTACGGGAAGTGAGAGTGAAAATCCAGTAGGATTCACGGATATCATTAGGGATTTTCCTTCAATTATTATTTTTATTTCGAAGCTGCTTTGACTCAAGAAAAACAAGTGGACATAACTATTTTAACTAGCTAACAAAACACAACCCTGGCCATGTCTGAGACATACGGTAGGAAATCTTCACTAGTACAGTAAGGTCGCATTACAATAGATATCCAGAGGCGACGATGGAGCAGGTGTAACGTCATTGCTATGTCTCTATCAAAACAAATAGCCTATGCTAGCTAGCTAACGTTAGCGTTTCCTGTTTACTCGTTGATGGGGGTATAGCTTTAGCTAGATAGCTTGCATCTCTGTCAAATGTCATCATTAGCTAATTGGTTTCTTATCTAGACAATCCTCTACATTTCAGAGAGCGACAGTAGCTAACGTTAAATGTCGGCGAAAAAGTAGCTAGCTATACATGAAGCAAAAAAAAATGCGTTAGTTCAGCTAACGTTAGTTATAGCAAGCTGATTAAGCCGGGTGCTGTGCTGCTGGATGATTGGCATTGCAAATGCGTTGTTCGTGTACACATGTTAACTAGCTAGCTATCCAACTAGCCTAATGAATATGCATGATCTAATGATTACAATGAATATGAAATATGAATAAAAATGAAGTTTGTTTTCCCTCTTCTAGACTTCCTGTTCAAATTCCTAGTGATTGGGAATGCCGGAACTGGAAAATCATGTCTTCTTCACCAGTTTATTGAGAAGAGATGTAAGTCCTGTCCAATGCCTGGATTGTACTGACATGTACTTCCTATCTAGCTAGCTATAACATGTATTTTAGGTACAAGCTACACTTTAAGGTTAAAAGAGCTTTGAATCAATAAATATGTTGTGATCAACTGATGTGTTGTGCTTTTAACATGAAACGATTTAATTTAAATCGCAGTCAAAGACGATTCGAATCACACCATCGGAGTGGAGTTTGGCTCAAAGATAATCAACGTGGGGAACAAATATGTCAAACTCCAAATCTGGGACACTGCAGGACAAGAGAGATTCAGGTATGATACAAGACAGCATTTCACATACCTACTCATACTGTGGCAGGGCATCAGACATTTTATTCAAACCAGCTTGTGTAACAGTATAACTTTACGTCCGTCCCCTCGCCCCGACCCGGGCGCGAACCAGGGACCCTCTGCACACATCAACAACTGACACCCACGAAGCGTCGTTACCCATCGCTCCACAAAAGCCGTGGCCCTTGCAGAGCAAGGGGAACCACTTCTTCTAGGTTTCAGAGCAAGTGACGTAACTGATTGAAACGCTATTAGCGCGTACCCACTAACTAGCTAGCCATTTCACATCCGTTACACTCACCCCCCTTTCAACCTCCTCCTTTTCCGCAGCAACCAGTGATCCGGGTCAACAGCATCAATGTAACAGTATAACTTTAGTACGTCCCCTCACCCCGACGCGAACCAGGGACCCTCTGCACACATCAACAACAGTCACCCACGAAGCGTCGTTACCCATCGCTCCACAAAAGCCGCGGCCCTTGCAGAGCAAGGGGAACCACTACTTCTAGGTTTCAGAGCAAGTGACGTAACTGATTGAAACGCTATTAGCGCTTACCCGCTAACTAGTTAGCCATTTCACATCCGTTACACTTGGACCGTTTCATCTCCAGGCGACCATTAGAGAACTGGTGCCAGATCCTTAGAACAGTAAGGAAATAAATAATGGCCAATACGGCCATAATTTATTTTAGCGCTGCTAAAATGCTGATGTTGGGGAGTTACTAATGTGGAGTGCAGCTAAAATTCTGAAGCACTACTACTGAGCACCATGTAGGATTTTGTTTTGCGACTTGGATGGCACCTGATCATCTTTGGAGGACAGCACTAAATGCTGTTATGTATAGCTAGCTATATTTGGAGTAGGAGATGGATAATGTCAATTTAATAAATGCAGTTCTGATGTGTAAAATGTCCCAGGTGGTTCAATGATGTATTTCAAAGTGATGTTACAATTGTTATTCTCTCCCAGATCTGTGACGCGGAGTTACTACAGAGGCGCTGCAGGAGCGCTGCTTGTGTATGACATCACCAGGTAAGTCAGGAGAAATAATACATGCTTTATTATGGGTTACCTTCAAGGAGTATGCTGTTTTGGAGCTGTTGTAACAGTTTAACTTTATGTCCGTCCCCTCGCGCGAACCAGGGACCGTCTGCACACATCAACAACAGTCACCCACGAAGCATCGTTACCCATCGCTCCACAGAGCAAGGGGAACCACTACTTCAAGGTCTCAAAGCGAGTGACGTAACCGATTGAAACGCTATTAGCGCGCACCACCGCTAACTAGCTAGCCATTTCACATCCGTTACACTCACCCCCCTTTCGACCTCCTCCTTTTCCGCAGCAACCAGTGATCCGGGTCAACAGCATCAATGTAACAGTTTAACTTTACGTCCGTCCCCTCATCCCGACCCGGGCGCGAACCAGGGACCCTCTGCACACATCAACAACAGTCACCCATGAAGCATCGTTACCCATCGCTCCACAAAAGCCGTGGCCCTTGCAGAGCAAGGGGAACCACTACTTCAAGGTCTCAAAGCGAGTGACGTAACCGATTGAAACGCTATTAGCGCGCACCACCGCTAACTAGCTAGCCATTTCACATCCGTTACACTGTCATCCATCTTTGTGAATAAACAACAAATGTTTCTAAAAAGACATATTGAATTTAGTACATGAGCACGACTCCTAAACTCAGGAAAAAAAGAAACATCCTCTCACTGTCAACTGCGTATATTTTCAGCAAACTTAACGTGTAAATATTTGTATGAACATAACAAGATTCAACAACTGAGACATAAACTGAACAAGTTCCACAGACATGTGACTAAAATAAATGGAATAATGTGTCCCTGAACAAAGGGGGGGGTCAAAATCAAAAGTAACAGTCAGTTTCTGGTGTGCCACCAGCTGCATTAAGTACTGCAGTGCATCTCCTCCTCGTGGACTGCACCTGATTTGTCAGTTCTTGCTGTGAGATGTTACCCCACTTTTCCACCAAGGCACCTACAAGTTCCCAGACTTTTCTAGGGGGAAATGGCCCTAGTCCTCACCCTCCGATCCAACAGGTCCCAGACGTGCTCAATGGGATTGAGATCCGGGCTCTTCGCTGGCCATGGCAGAACACTGACATTCCTGTCTTGCAGGAAATCACGCACAGAACGAGCAGTATGGCTGGTGGCATTGTCATGCTGAGGGTCATGTCAGGATGAGCCTGCAGGAAGGGTACCACATGAGGGAGGAGGATGTCTTCCCTGTAATGCACAGCGTTGTCATTGCCTGCAATGACAACAAGCTCAGTCTGATGATGCTGTGACACACCGCCCCAGACCATGACGGACCCTCCACTTCCAACTCAATCCCGCTCCAGAGTACAGGCCTCGGTGTAACGCTCATTCCTTCAACAATAAACACGAATTCCACCAACACCCCTGGTGAGACAACCACGACTCGTCAGTGAAGAGCACTTTTTGCCAGTCCTGTCTGGTCCAGCGACGGTGGGTTTCTGCCCATAGGTGACGTTGTTGCTGGTGATGTCTGGTGAGGACCTGCCTTACAACAGGCCTATAAACCCTCAATCCAGCATCGCTCAGCCTATTGAGGACAGTCTGAGCACTGATGGAGGGATTGTGCGTTCCTGGTGTTGCCATCCTGTACCTGTCCTGCAGGTGTGATGTTTCGGATGTACCGATCCTGTGCAGGTGTTGTTACACGTGGTCTGCCACTGCGAGGATGATCAGCTGTCCGTCCTGTCTCCCTGTAGCGGTGTCTTAGGCATCTCACAGTACGGACATTGCAATTTATTGCCCTGGCCACATCTGCAGTCCTCATGCCTCCTTGCAGCATGCCTAAAGCACGTTCACGCAGATGAGCAGGGACCATGGGCATCTTTCTTTTGGTGTTTTTCAGAGTCAGTAGAAAGGCCTCTTTAGTGTCCTAAGTTTTCATAACTGTGACCTTAATTGCCTACCGTCTGTAAGCTGTTAGTGTCTTAACGACCGTTCCACAGGTGCATGTTCATTAATTGTTCATGGTTCATTGAACAAGCATGGGAAACAGTGTTTAAACCCTTTACAATGAAGATCTGCGAAGTTATTTGGATTTTTACGAATTATCTTTAAAAGACAGGGTCCTTTAAAAAGGGACGTTTATTTTTTTGCTGAGTTTAGATATATGACTCATTGGTAGCACATCTTTTTTTGGAAACACTGCTCTAACCTTACTAAAGTCAAATTTGATTCATGGAAACAACCATCTGATCTGTGTCTTCACTGCTCTCGTCCTCTCAATCTATTTTATCTATCTGACCTCATCGTCCTCAGCCGGGAAACCTACAACGCCTTGACCAACTGGCTGACAGACGCCAGGATGCTGGCCAGCCAAAACATTGTCATCATCCTGTGTGGTAACAAGAAGGACTTGGACGCAGACCGGGAGGTCACCTTCCTGGAGGCGTCTCGCTTTGCTCAGGAAAATGGTGGGTTTTAGTATGAATGATGATCCCGCTTAACACTGAAATCCAACGGCGGTATGTATCAAGCGTCTGACTGGGAGTGCTGATTTAGGAGCAGGTCTTCTGTCATTTTAGTCATTGTGTTCAAGAAAGCTAAGCTGATCCTAGATCAGCACTCCTGCTCTAAAACGCTTGTTATATATCACCCAAAACGGTAGCTCCTACCCTCTAGACACTGTTCCACAGTGTCCACAGACGCCAAGGTGAAGCAATTACCATAAGATCCTAATTTGAGTGTTTTCCATGCCCCACTAGAGGTCACTGTAGGACAACACTGTGAACTAGTGCACACAGAACCTTGGCAGCTTCATGTCCTCCACAGCTAAATGCTGATTTAGGGCTCTATTCAATCCATATCACCGAAGTTCAGTGTTGCAGCGTGATTGAAATTTAAAGGCAATGTTTTCGCATTAGCAGTGACTGTATTCATGGTAAACACTGCTTATGTCCACTCTAGGTAGAGTCACTTTAACTCTACCTGCATGTACATATTACCTCGACAAACCGGTGCCCCCGCACATTGGCTCTATACCCGTATCCCCTGTATATAGCCTCGCTATTGTTGTTTTACTGCTGCTCTTTAATTATTTGTTACTTACATTTTTTATTTTTACTCTTACTAGTTTTTACTTAACACTTATTTTTCTTAAAACTGCATTGTTGGTTAAGGGCTTGTAAGTAAGCATTTCACTGTAAGGTCTACACCTGTTGTATTTGGAGCACATGACAAATAACATTTGATTTGAATCAGAAATTACCTTTTAAATTTCCATTGTGCATTCTGTATCACTTCGGCTTTACTTATTGAATAGAACACTGGGTTTCCTATCCATCAAGGATAGTCAATGTTAATATTGTGTCCCGCTGTCTTGTCTGTTTCAGAGCTGATGTTTCTGGAGACCAGTGCTCTGACAGGGGAGAACGTGGAGGAGGCCTTTGTGCAGTGTGCTAGGAAAATTCTCAACAAGATAGAGTCGGGTATCTCTCGGCTATCAGTGTCTTCTCACCTTAACCAACAGCAATGAAAGCATAGTTTACCAGCTGAACTGTTTCAGCTCAGGGAATTTATTTCAACCTTCCTCTCTCTCTCTCTTTGAATCTCTCTCTTCTCTTCCAGGAGAGTTGGACCCGGAGCGGATGGGATCAGGGATCCAGTACGGAGACGCGGCGCTGCGACAGCTGCGCTCCCCTCGCAGGGGACAGGCCGAGAGCGCCCAGGAATGTGGCTGTTAGTGAACAAGCTCAGTGTGCCCAGATCAAAGGTGAGAGACTGCTGCCTACTGCAAAGGATTCTGGTCTGGGACTTGCCCTGGCGTTATCGCACAAGTAACTCAATTAATAGCTCAGTTTAGTGACATCCAAACTGCCGCCTCTCAAAATAGCAGGCACAGATAAAGTTGTAATCGTAGATGTTGCTTTTCACATGTTATATAAGAGGCCATTAAAAAGTCTTCTCCATTTCACAGTTGAGGCTGTTTCATTGCATGGAGCATTTTGAGATGCAAATCCATGAGCTTTAAAGATTTGTCCATAATTCACCAAATGCTGAAAGACTGCTAGTTTGATCGCCATTATTGTTGTCAGTTTCATCTGTTAATTTAAGCTCATCACATGCCCCCTCGGAGACGGGTTCGAGCCCTTAATTACTTTCATGTACCCCTTCATGTACCCCTCTATATCTGTCCGTACATTAAAATGTGGATCAGAAATAAAATAAAACATTGTCAGAATGCTGATGCATGTACTTCTCAAATGGTTTCCCTGAATGGTTTGCAATGTTTTATTTTCTGTTGCTCCAAGGTGATCTCTGAAACTACCTCAGGGCTAAGTGTAAGTCTGTGTCCCAAATGTAACTCCCTAAGTCTAGAGCCTCTTTATGGTACTGTGTCTCCCCCTGTGGTAATGGGGGGGGGGGGGGTTGGATTGAGGCCAGGGGGCTGTTTTTAGGTATCTCACAGAGGGAGGAGCCATCTATCTATTTCGGTCCTCCAGCTCCCAAGTTGCTAATATGTCGGTGATACAGAACCATAGCCACTCAAACCGACTCCACCTCTTTTGGTAGAGGGGAGGGTAAAGGTCATGAGAATGACGAGCCTCCCTACTAAGCTGTCTGGATGCGGCTCCACACAACTGGGGTCGATACAGTGTTCCCTCTGGGCAGATATATATTTAACCCGAGATTCTCCTGACTCCTGTTGGGTAAAGGGTCTCTGAAGTGCCTTATTTGGGTGTTGTAGTGTTTCATAAAAATTGCCAGGCATAAATAGAGGGGTACAATGTCTGCAGACAGGAATCATCAATTAGCTTGTTAATTACAGAGTGTAGAGTTGAGTAACTGCCAAGTATTGCCAGCCCGCAGTTGTAACTCTGTTAATTGCACATTGACACAGATGTCTCGGCTAAAGGGGCTAATAAAGGGGCTACAAGATCGCTACTCACCTGTGTGCCTGGGTGTATATTGGATTCAAAGCTCTCTGTCCTTGTTTCCAGGCAGGTTGGTGAAGACTCAGATGACAGATGTAGGGAACATGATACATCGTGGCCGAGCGACTCTTCCCTGACCTTTTTCTAACTTCCCAACTTCCGGATGTTCCATCAGTGATCCATAGAGAGACCCGGATTTCTGGCCCCAATCTGGAATGCTGAGCTTGTTCCTGGACCCCTCAGACACAGGCAGAGATGCCCCTGTTCCAATCTCCTCTAAGAGTGGACCAAGCCCTTCAATCATCTAGGCCGTATTCATAATGCGTCTCTAAGTCAGAGTGCTGATATTATTTATTTTTCCTCTTAGATCATAATGAATAAGACAACATGGACAAGGGGACCTGATCCTCGATCAGCACACTTAATCAGAGACGCTAAATGATTACGGGCCCTGGAATTTTACTTACACCCCTGTACTGCTGCCCTATCCCTACCTACAGCATCTTGCATTATGTACAGTACTATCTGTATAAAGAATATACAGTAATCCCTCGTTTATCGCGGGGGTTACGTTCCGAAAATGACCCGCGATAAGTGAAATCCGCGAAATAGAAAACTTTTTTTTTTTTTTACAATTAGCAACTATTACATGTATACAAATACAGTGACTCACGTGTAGGCCGTTTCGTCGACATTATGGGTTTAGGAGATGTTCGAAATTACAAGATAATTTGGCCAACTTAATGTAAATTTGCCAAGCTGTTTTATGTACGTACACATAACTGCACGAGACGACAAAATGATAGCACAATTCGTAGCATGTTTTGATACAAGAAGCGGGAGTGAGTTTTTAGCGAATCAGAATGCAGAGCACAATGCACCAAAAAAAAAAAAAAAATGCATTATGAAAATCCGCGAAATAGCGAATCCGCGATAAGTGAACCGCGAAGTGGCGAGGGATCACTGTATAATTTAAGTACCTCAAAGCATGTTTTATGGACTGAATATCACAGTATTTCATTATTTGCTGAAGAATAATCAATCAATTTTGACATCACATTTTCCTTTGTCATGTTACGGTGAGAATTATCAATCAGCACTGTCTCACGCCTGCTGGTTGCATCGACCTGTTTGTTATGTTACGGTGAGAATTATCAATCAGCACTGTCTCACGCCTGCTGGTTGCATCGACCTGTTTGTCATGTTACGGTGAGAATTATCAATCGGCACTGTCTCACGCCTGCTGGTTGCATCGACCTGTTTGTCATGTTACGGTGAGAATTATCAATCAGCACTGTCTCACGCCTGCTGGTTGCATCGACCTGTTTGTCATGTTACGGTGAGAATTATCAATCAGCACTGTCTCACGCCTGCTGGTTGCATCGACCTGTTTGTCATGTTACGGTGAGAATTATCAATCGGCACTGTCTCACGCCTGCTGGTTGCATCGACCTGTTTGTCATGTTACGGTGAGAATTATCAATCGGCACTGTCTCACGCCTGCTGGTTGCATCGACCTGTTTGTCATGTTCTTTGTGTTGATATTATTAGTTGTTTTCCCTAATTGTTATAACTCATGCTTTTAAAAATGTATTCTCAATAATATAGCTACTCTTTTTTAAAATAAAGTTTAACAAAATTGTGTAAATTGTGACAAGGTGATTCCTCTTACTCTATTAAGTGTGTCTGTAATATCCATTTTGAATACTTGGTAACACTACAAATTAAGTTGCTGTTCTACCTGTAATACCACTGTAATTACTATAGTAACATTCTACCTGTGTAACACTAATTACTATAGTAATATAATACCTGTATAATAACACTTCCTATAGTAACATTCTACCTGTGTAACACTAATTACTATAGTAATATAATACCTGTATAATAACACTTCCTATAGTAACATTCTACCTGTGTAACACTAATTACTGTAGTAATATAATACCTGTATAATAACACTTCCTATAGTAACATTCTACCTGTGTAACACTAATTACTATAGTAATATAATACCTGTATAATAACACTTCCTATAGTAACATTCTACCTGTGTAACACTAATTACTATAGTAATATAATACCTGTATAATAACACTTCCTATAGTAACATTCTACCTGTGTAATAACACTAATTACTGTAGTAATATTCTACCTGTGCAAAAACACCAATTACTATAGTAACATTCTACCTGTGTAATAACACTTACTATAGTAATTAATTACAGGTAGAATGTTATAGTAAGTCTACCTGTGTAGATCATCAAGGACAACAACCACCCGAGCCACTGCCTGTTCACCCCGCTATCATCCAGAAGGTGAGGTTAGTACAGGTGCATCAAAGCTGGGACCGAGAGACTGAAAAACCGCTTCTATCTCAAGGCCAGTAGACTGTTAAACAGCCATCACTAACTAACCACTGATCCCCTCCCCCCCTCAGGGTAGGACCGATCTACTAGTTTTTTGAAGATTATGACGTTAATCATGAGAGAAGGCACTGCCAGTTACAGTACAGAAAATGCCCATCACTACTACATGATGGTATGTCCTCTCCCCACCTTCCCTCTTATCCCCTTAATGTAACACATGAGCATAGTAATGGATGGCATTGTCCATATTTTTGTTAATTGACATTCCAACATTAGATATAATTTGAGGCATATTTGTGGTTGTGCTGACGAATTGTTGAGTATCCAGGTGAAATATGCCTTTCAATCTCATTACTGTCATAAATATTTTCTGGTGGATGTTTTCCAAGTCACACAATTCAGTAAAAAAAGTAGTTTATTCATTATTTTAAGCATAGCACACAATATCAAAATGCAATCTGATCTCAGTATCAGTACCATTAAATGTGTAAAAGCGTAAACATTTAAGTTTGAACATACAAAATAACACTTAAACAAGACAATAGTGGAGACATTTTTCATCTGTTGGAGCTGGACATTAGCTCCCTCCTTACAGGTTGTCTGTGATCTAGACTCACTAGTCCTACTGGCTTTATTCCAAGTAATGTAGCCTCACATAAACATATTGACTTTAGCACCGACAAGTGATTATACTGACAGGAAGATGTCCCATAGCTTGAAGTAAATCAAGACCTCAATGTAATGGCTGCAGTAAATTGTTATTGTTCTATACTTCACAACATCGACATTTTGTGTACTGCAGCTTACTCACACAGATATCAGTGAATCAAATGTTATCCGGTACTGGTAGATTATTACACGTCATGCATCCTGTGGTTATGATCATTGTAATCGAAGGCATTGGTCCTGTTGTAGCTATTTGAAACGTAATATTAGTTATTTACAACGTATTGCATCTATTTATTGCTCATTATTTAATCCAAATTAGTTCTAAACGTTGTCTTATGGTCTTTTACATGGAAATAAAACCTGTGGTGTTAAAACATAATACTGACAAATCAAATTAATATATGATAACAGAAGACCATAACATAATACTGAACCACCCCAAAAAATAGATTTGACCATGAGAACATCCACATAAACTACATTTTGACCTTCATTATCTACAGTATGTACAGAACGTTGTCACTGAGGTCAATGTGCTATTGAGGTCACTTTTGGGAGAATTTTATCAATGACATCTATGCTGTGTCCAGATTTTCATACCTTCACATGGTTCCTGTACCATACAGTATTACTTGCAGTGCACACAAGGAGCGCTATTTCTTTCCAAACTTAAAAAATAACGCAAAAAGCTCATTTAGGCAGCAGGGATCTTGATACAGGAGGGAATTGATTGTTTCAGTTGTAACCAATAAGCTTGATCTTGCAGGTCAGCAAACCAAATGCATAGCTGGAGTCCTGAGCTGGAAATAACTATCTAACGTGCCAAATAAATGAACTTTTAGTTAGTTATAAGCAGTGGCATAGCACGTGCCCTCTGCTAGATGGTTTTGAAAATCATACTGTCTGTATTTCAAAGAACCCCAGTATACCGCCTAAGCCTAATGCCTCCTGAGAATAACCCTTGGCTGGGGGCTGGGGCCTGGCGGTGCAATAAGCTGAGACCAGGACTATCTAGTGTCATTCTGTGTATAAATACCTTTGGACGGTGGTATTGGGATTTCACAAACAGAGGACTATTTACTGCACATTGTTACTGCAAGATAAATAATTCCAGCATTCAGAGGATTTTGTGCATGACCGTTGTGAAACTTGAATTAAGTTAATGCATGATTTGGATGCAATACTTTGTAGGGACTAAGGAACATACAGTACCAGTCAAAAGTTTGGGCACATCTACTCATTCAAGGGTTTTTCTTTATTTTTTACTATTTTCTACATTGTAGAATGATAGTGAAGACATCAAAACTATGAAATAACACATATGGAATCATGTAGTAACCCTCAAATTTAAACAAATCCAAATATATTTTATATTTCAGATTCTTCAAAGTAGCCACCATTTGCCAAGAGTGTGCAAAGCTGTCATCTAGGCATTCTCTCAACCAGCTTCACCTGGAATGCTTTCCAACAGTCTTGAAGGAGTTCCCACATATGCTGAGCACTTGTTGGCTGCTTTTCCATCACTCTGCGGTCCAACTCATCCCAAACCATCTCAATTGGGTTGAGGTCGGGTCATTGTGGAGGCCAGGTCATCTGATGCAGCACTCCATCACTCTCCTTCCTGGTCAAATAGCCCATACACAGCCTGGAGGTGTGTTGGGTGATTGTCCTGTTGAAAAACAAATGATAGTCCCACTAAGCCCAAACCACATGGGATGGCGTATTGCTGCAGAATGCTGTGGTAGCCATGCTGGTTAAGTGTGCCTTGAATTCTAAATAAACCACTGGCAGTGTCACCACAAAGCACCCCCACACCTCCTCCTCCATTCTTCACAGTGGGAACCACACATGCGGAGATCATCCATTCACCTACACTGTCTCACAAAGACACGGCGGTTGGAACCAAAAATCTCACATTTGGACTCATCAGACCAAAGGACAGATTTCCACCAGTCTAATGTCCATTGCTCGTGTTTCTTGGACAAAACAAGTCTCTTCTTCTTATTGGTGTCCTTTAGTAGTGGTTTCTTTGCAGCAATTCGACCATGTAGGCCTGATTCACGCGGTCTCCTCTGAACACATGATGTTGATGTCTTACTTGAACTCTGGGAAGCATTTATTTGGGCTGCAATTTCTGAGGCTGGTAACTCTAATTAACTTATCCTCTGCAGCAGAGGTAATTCTGGGTCTTCCTTTCCTGTGGCGGTCCTCGTGAGAGCCAGTTTCATCATAGCGCTTGATGGTTTTTGCGACTGCACTTGAAGAAACTTTAAAAGTTCTTGAAATGTTCCAGATTGACTGACCTTCATGTCTTAAAGTAATGATGGACTGTCGTTCCTCTTTGCATATTTTAGCTGTTTTTGACATAATATGGACTTGGTCTTTTACCAAATAGGGCTATCTTCTGTATACTAACCCTACCTAGTCACAACACAACTGATTGGCTCAAAACGCATTAAGAAGGAAAAGAATTACACAAATGAACTTAAGGTACACCTGTTCATTTAAATGCCTTCCAGGTAACTACCTCATGAAGCTGGTTGAGAGAATGCCAGTGTGTGCAAAGCTATCAAGGCAATGGGTGACTACTTTGAAGAATCTTAAATGTAAAAGATATTTTGATTTGTTTTACACTTTTTTGGTTACTACATGATTCCATGTGTGTTATTTCAGTTTTGAAGTCTTCACTATTATTCTACAATGTAGAAAATAGTAAAGATAAAGAAAAACCCTGGAAGGAGCAGGTGTGTCCAAACTTTTAAGTTTTGAGAATGACACAAATATTAATTTTCACAAAGTTTGCTGCTTCAGTGCCTTTAGATATTTTTGTCAGATGTTACTATGGAATACTGAAGTATAATTACAAGCATTTCATAAGTCTCAAAGGCTTTTATTGACAATTACATGAAGTTGATGCAAAGAGTTAATATTTGTTGACCCTTGTTTTTCAAGACCTCTGCAATCCGCCCTGGCATGCTGTCAATTAACTTCTGGGCCACATCCTGACTGATGGCAGCCCATTCTTGCATAATCAATGCTTGGAATTTGTCAGAATTTGTGGGTTTTTGTTTGTCTACCCGCCTCTTGAGGATTAACCACAAGTTCTCAATGGGATTAAGGTCTGGGGAGTTTCCTGGCCATGGACCCAAAATATCTATGTTTTGTTCCCCGAGCCACTTATTACCTTATGGCAAGGTGCTCCATCATGCTGGAAAAGGCATTGTTCGTCACCAAACTGTTCCTGGATGGTTGGGAGAAGTTGCTCTCAGAGGATGTGTTGGTACCATTCTTTATTCATGGCTGTGTTCTTAGGCAAAATTGTGAGTGAGCCCACTCTCTTGGCTGAGAAGCAACCCCACACATGAATGGTCTCAGGATGCTTTACTGTTGGCATGACACAGGACTGATGGTAGCGCTCACCTTGTCTTCTCCGGACAAGCTTTTTTCCGGATACCCCAAACAATCGGAAAGGGGATTCATCAGAGAAAATGACTTTACCCCAGTCCTCAGCAGTCCAAACCCTGTCCCTTTTGCAGAATATCAGTCTGTCCCTGATGTTTTTCCTGGAGAGAAGTGGCTTCTTTGCTGCCCTTCTCCAAAAGTTCTCCACCAGGCCATCCTCCAAAAGTCTTTGCCTCACTGTGCGTGCAGATGCACTCACACCTGCCTGCTGCCATTCCTGAGCAAGCTCTGTACTGGTGGTGCCCCGATCCCGCAGCTGAATCAACTTTAGGAGACGGTCCTGGCGCTTGCTGGACATTCTTGGGCGCCCTGAAGCCTTCTTCACAACAATTGAACCGCTCTCCTTGAACTTCTTGATGATCCGATAAATGGTTGATTTAGGTGCAATCTTACTGGCAGCAATATCCTTGCCTGTGAAGCTCTTTTTGCGCAAAGCAATGATGACGGCATATGTTTCCTTGCAGGTAACCATTGTTGACAGAGGAAGAACAATGATTCCAAGCACCACCCTCCTTTTGAAGCTTCCAGTCTGTTATTCGAACTCAACCAGCATGACAGAGTGATCCCCAGCCTTGTCCTCGTCAACACTCACACCTGTGTTAACGAGAGAATCACTGACATGATGCCAGCTGGTCCTTTTGTGGCAGGGCTGAAATGCAGTGGAAATGTTTTTGGGGGATTCAGTTCATTTGCATAGCAAAGAGGGACTTTGCAATTAATTATAATTCATCTGATCACTCTTCATAACATTCTGGAGTATATGCAAATTACCATCATACAAACTGAGGCAGCAGACTTTGTGAAAATTAATATTTGTGTCATTCTCAAAACTTTTGGCCACGACTGTACTGTATGAACATTAAAACGTTTTAAAAGCTGTGAGAAAAGCATGGTGAATTCAAACTTTGGAAACAAAATCATTCTTTATGTTTTCTATTTGATAACAAATACCATATTCCCCATCCTATGTTTATCACAAGTATTGCACTCTACAGTGAGGGAAAAAAGTATTTGATCCCCTGCTGATTTTGTACGTTTGCCCACTGACATAGAAATTCTGTCTATAATTTTAATGGTAGGTTTATTTGAACAGTGAGAGACAGAATAACAACAACAAAATCCAGAAAAACACATGTCAAAAATGTTATAAATTGATTTGCATTTTAATGAGGGAAATAAGTATTTGACCCCCTCTCAATCAGAAAGATTTCTGGCTCCCAGGTGTCTTTTATACAGGTAACGAGCTGAGATTAGGAGCACGCTCTTAAAGGGAGTGCTCCTAATCTCAGTTTGTTACCTGTATAAAAAAGACACCTGTCCACAGAAGCAATCAATCAGATTCCAAACTCTCCACCATGGCCAAGACCAAAGAGCTCTCCAAGGATGTCAGGGACAAGATTGTAGACCTACACAAGGCTGGAATGCGCTACAAGACCATCGCCAAGCAGCTTGGTGAGAAGGTGACAACAGTTGGTGCGATTATTCGCAAATGGAAGAAACACAAAAGAACTGTCAATCTCCCTCGGCCTGGGGCTCCATGCAAGAGCTCACCTCGTGGTTGCAATGATCATGAGAACGGTGAGGAATCAGCACAGAACTACACGGGAGGATCTTGTCAATGATCTCAAGGCAGCTGGGACCATAGTCACCAAGAAAACAATTGGTAACACACTACGCCGTGAAGGACTGAAATCCTGCAGCGCCCGCAACGTCCCCCTGCTCAAGAAAGCACATATACATGCCCGTCTGAAGTTTGCCAATGAACATCTGAATGATTCAGAGGACAACTGGGTGAAAGTGTTGTGGTCAGATGAGACCAAAATGGAGCTCTTTGATATCAACTCGCCGTGTTTGGAGGAGGAGAAATGCTGCCTTTGACCCCAAGAACACCATCCCCACCGTCAAACATGGAGGTGGAAACATTATGCTTTGGGGTTGTTTTTCTGCTAAGGGGACAGGACAACTTCACCGTATCAAAGGGACGATGGACATGTACCGTCAAATCTTGGGTGAGAACCTCCTTCCCTCAGCCAGGGCATTGAAAATGGGTCGTGGATGGGTATTCCAGCATGACAATGACCCAAAACACACGGCCAAGGCAACAAAGGAGTGGCTCAAGAAGAAGCACATTAAGGTCCTGGAGTGGCCTAGCCAGTCTCCAGACCTTAATCCCATAGAAAATCTGTGGAGGGAGCTGAAGGTTCGAGTTGCCAAACATCAGCCTCGAAACCTTAATGACTTGGAGAAGATCTGCAAAGAGGAGTGGGACAAAATCCCTCCTGAGATGTGTGCAAACCTGGTGGCCAACTACAAGAAACGTATGACCTCTGTAATTGCCAAAAAGGGTTTTGCCACCAAGTACTAAGTCATGTTTTGCAGAGGGGTCAAATACTTATTTCCCTCATTAAAATGCAAATCAAGTTGTAATATTTTTGACATGCGTTTTTCAAAATAAGCAGGGGATTAAATACTTTCCCCCCCTCACTGTATATCTATCAGGACCTGGCAGAAAAGCAGCGCATGTACTCTGTCATCCAGGGGTCAAAGTCAGGTTTGGTCATGGTCACTTTCTCCAGCTCTGCAGACCGCACTCTCCACTTGTCCACTTTCTGCACCTGCTTCTCAACCTCCCGTCTGGTTTTGGCCCGTAATGCAGACTGGTGGATCTGAGGACCACAACAAGAGTTAATGCAGACTGGTGGATCTGAGAACCACAAGAGTTAGTGAAATGAAGTAAAGGAATACTATGGGCCAGTTACCGGAGATTTTCCATTGAACATTCTTTTTAGTTCAGGACTAGGCTTAATCTGGGTCTGAGAAACCGCCCCATTGACCTACTACACTTAAACACTTGACAGACCTTTTGGAATTTGCATTGGCTGAGTGAGTAATCACCTCCTTGGTTGATGCAGCTGGACCCACATTGTGAGTTTTCTTCCTAGCCATCTCAGCTGGCTTATCACCCCCTCCATACAGGGCAAATGGGTGCCTGTTTTTCTTGTCAGTCTCTTTGGGCTTCTGTAGCTGGCTCCATGCCCTGAGGGGCTTTCTGGACTGTTTGGTTTTAGTTTGGGCCTCTGGCTTCTTCCCTGACTCAGAGGCAATTAATCCTTGTCCCAGCTTCTCTTCCTCTATCTCTCCACAGCCTCTGTCCACAGCACCCTGTACATCTAGGAAGGGATGAGGAATACTCATGAGTTCAATAATTGTTTTAGTATACCTTAGTTTTTAATATGTGCAAGTGTTGTAGGAAGAAACAGTTAACTTCTTACGGCTGAGATCCCGTTAACGGGATCGACTTGACAACTGCCAGTGAAAGTGCAGGGCGCCAAATTCAAACAACAGAAATCTCATAATTAAAATTCCTCAAATATACAAGTATTTTACACCATTTTAAAGATAAACTTGTTGTTAATCCCACCACAGTGTCCGATTTCAAAAAGGCTTTACGACGAAAGCACACCATCTGATTATGTTAGGTCAGTACCTAGTCACAGAAAAACAGCCATTTTTCCAGCCAAAGAGAGGACTCACAAAAAGCAGAAATAGAGAGAAAATGAATCACTAACCTTTGATGATCTTCATCAGATGACACCCATAGCACTTCATGTTACACAATACATGTATGTTTTATGTGATAAAGTTCATATTTATATCCAAAAATCTTAGTTTACATTGGCGCGTTATGTTCAGTAATGTTTTGCCTCCAAAACATCCGGCGATTTTGCAGAGAGCCACATCATTTTACAGAAATACTCATAATAAACATTGATAAAAGATACAAGTGTTATGCATGGAATTATATATAAACTTCTCCTTAATGCAACCGCTGTGTCCGATTTCAAAAAAACTTTACGGAAAAAGCACACCATGCAATAATCTGAGTACGGCGCTCAGACACAAAAACAAGCCATAAAGGTACCCGCCATGTTGTGGAGTCAACAGAAGTCAGAAATAGCATTATAAATATTCACTTACCTTCTGATGATCTTCATCAGAATGCACTCCCAGGAATCCCAGTTCCACAATAAATGTTTGTTTTGTTCGATAAAGTCCATAATTTATGTCCAAATACCTCCTTTTTGTTTGCGCGTTTCGTTCAAAAATCCACATTCATGACGCGCAGGCCAGACGAAAAGCCCAAAAATTCCATTACAGTTCGTAGAAACATGTCAAACGATGTATAGAATCAATCTTTAGGATGTTTTTAACATTAATCTTCAATAATGTTTCAACCGGAGAATTCCTTTGTCTTCAGAAACGAAAAGGAACGCAGCTACCTCTCACGGGGGCTCGCCTGAGTGAGCTCGAGGCACTCTGCCAGACTCCTGACTCAAATAGCTCTCATTCCCTCATCCTTCACAGTAGAAGCCTGAAACAAGGTTCTAAAGACTGTTGACATCTAGTGGAAGCCTTAGGGAGTGCAATATGACCCCATAGACACTGTATATTGGATAGGCAAACCTACCCACTTCCTGGTTGGATTTTTTCTCAGGTTTTTGCCTGCCATATGAGTTCTGTTATACTCACAGACATCATTCAAACAGTTTTAGAAACTTCAGAGTGTTTTCTATCCAAACCTAATAATATGCACATCTTAGCTTCTGGGCCTGAGTAGCAGGCAGTTTACTCTGGGCACCTTATTCATCCAAGCTACTCAATACTGCCCCCAGCCATAAGAAGTTAACAGACAGAGGGTGTGATATAAATATTTTGTATCTTTCCATCTTAACATATCAGTATGAGAGTCCTATTGTTTCATTATTTATTTGTTTTATTTTAACATTATTTGACCAGGCAGAGACCATGTACAACAAAAACACGAGTCTTTGGTAGCTGTTAGCTACTAGATTTAGCTAACAGCTAATTCCCGTCTGCATAAACATCTCAAATATATAGGTGAAATTGTGCAAGACATTGTAAGAAAATTACTGAGGATATGTGCATAATGAAACAAACATTTAAATAGTTGATAATAAAACTGTAAACATTGACCTTAAACATGTTTACCAATGGGTGGCGAGGTCTCCGGAGAAGCAACTTCTTCTTGCAGTTCTTCTGAAATGGGGATCTTCTGTTCCAATGGTTCTTTAGGCTGAATCTTTCTCTCACATTCTTGTTGGGATTCTTCTTTTAGGACCAATGGCCCAACTTTATTATTTTGAGGAGTGGACCTGCTGGATTCCGAGTCACTGTCACTGTTCCAAAACCACGGATTATGAGTTTGTTCCAAAAGCCTTCTCGTCAGTCTGTACTTTATCATCTCCTCATAACACTTGGCGTAGGTTTCCCATTCCGGGTCCTTGAATCTCTTCATATACTCCGTTCGGATCCTCTTTGTAACCATTCTTAATTTCCGTTTGTTAGACCCTTATCAAAAATAAAATGTGTTTGAATTAATTCCTGCCTTGTTACATTGTAAAACTGTTACATAGCAGCGAACAATACCAGACTATACCTTGCCTACTCATCCCGCGCCAGACATTTAAACCAAAACATAGGGACTGTAGAACGAATCCTAGAGAAGACGCCAATGGCTGAACAGCTGATGCAGCTGATGCATCAGCTGCATCAACTGATGCAAAGTTGATGCACCCGTTAATGCGCCCGCCCTCTCAAAAAACGTCGTCATACAGAGGATGTTCTTCAAACGACTCTTCTAGATTTTATGCCATAATATTTTCAGTGTAGAGAAATGTGTTTTTTTATCATTAATTCTTATTTGAAGCTAAAGCCAATTAGCCATAAAGCTTGTTGTGATGTAATCGTTATTGCATTGCATTCACTATTTAATTTATTATTAAACTGGTATGACATGATTATTATTGTAAGATTAAGCTGATAATAGCATATCAATCTCCATATTCTATTGTCAGAATACACTAAGTAGGAAAATCAAATGACTATATAATGTAGGTAATGTAGTTTACACTGCAACGAATGCAAAATATGCAAGATAACTAGATTATGCACGCTGTAGCCTATGCTATTTAATTCTGCACAGAACTATAGAATGTCTGAAAATGTATTGCAAATCGTAGGTTTGAACATTCTAATGTATTATACTTACAGCATATAGATTTACTGGCTCGGATTTCACGGAAGCAAAACACAACAGATGGTGTTTCGTGTGCTGTAATCATAGGCTGGCTACGTCTAAGCCCCGCCCGTAGTTGAGATCCATTTAGAATGCCATTTCCCCCCAACAGGTGGCCGAATATATGAGAATAGGGTGATAATGCACAGACCAAATGAAACATGGTATAAAATGAGTCTGATCAGATGCTTTTAAATAGGTGGTAAATGTTGCCTAGAATACAGGAATGTTGTGGCTAAAATTAATGTCTGCAGAATGCGCTGAGTAACTCTACTTCCGGAGAGCTGGTGCGCAGGGTTTTGCTCCAGCCCTACTATGAGCAACTGCAATCGGTGTGCTAGATAGATAGAGCAATGTTTGGTAAAAATCGTGGGTAGGCCTAGCTGTCTTTCCAAAAGGATGGATGGGGCGGGCGCTTTGAAGAGTTTGAAATGTGTGAGAGATTTTCTCTAAAACTGTGTTCAATTATTTGCCCATGTATTCTAAATGAAGAATATGTCCTTGGAATATGAGATTAGTGTCAAATCTGTGTTGCTGCGAAGTTCAAAGTACCCGGGAAGGAGCAAGCATAGCACATTCAAGCGAGGGAATAGCCGAGAGTCACCTTTCACTCTCTCCAAGCCAAATCAAGAGTCAGATCTCTTAGACTCCACGCAAGTCAGTTTGCATGCAGTTTTATCGCGTGCGTAAACGTCCGAATGTGTGAAATTTGATAACAATAAAATGTGGTTGACCTTGGTATTTCCAATAGCCTATTA
The DNA here is from genome assembly GCF_045679555.1 of Salvelinus alpinus. NCBI lineage: Eukaryota > Metazoa > Chordata > Actinopteri > Salmoniformes > Salmonidae > Salvelinus > Salvelinus alpinus. The sequence continues at coordinate 79,605,941 of NC_092088.1, forward strand.
TCTCACAGTGCCATTGCATTCAGAATGAAAATCCTAAATTTGCCATGCATTCTACCTGTGCATGTGCACGAGTAGGCAAGCCTATTGGTTCATTGCATGATGATCATGTTATGTATTTTCTAACATAGGCTGATGATTACAAAACAGAAATGTATGAAAATACCAAATAATGGACTTTAATAACTTAGTATTTATGTACATTCACGTTCACATGTTGAATAATAACATGGCATGTTTCGTTCTTGTTGATGTTGGTTGACATTTGCAGATTTTTTCCCCCAGGTAACATGGTTACAAAATAAAAGTGTGGCAAAAAAAGTCCAGTAACAACATGTTGTTTCTCTTCGCGATCCAGAGAAAGCAGACACTGGAGACGATGATAGGTTTAGAAGCACTTGCGGTGGACAATGCTGGGGCCTGCCTCGTCGTATTCCTGCTTGGTGATCCACATGGCCTGGAAAGTGGACAGGGAAGCCAGGATGGAGCCACCGATCCAGACGGAGTATTTACGCTCAGGGGGGGCGATGATCTATAGGGAATGAAGTTGAGTATTAGTAAACAAAAAAAAACATGACATATTAAGATTGTATTGTTGAGATCTAAATGTTTATTTTATTTTTCCCAAAAGTTATTTTAAATGTCAGAATATTGTCATTGGGTTGTCGATTATATAATTACCTTGATTTTCATGGTGCTGGGGGCCAGGGCAGTGATCTCCTTCTGCATACGGTCAGCAATACCAGGGTACATGGTGGTACCGCCGGACAGCACGTTGTTGGCGTACAGGTCCTTACGGATGTCAATGTCACACTTCATGATGCTGTTGTAGGCGGTCTCGTGAATACCGGCAGACTCCATACCTGTTGAGATCATATCGTATTAGAAACATCATCTCTTTAATTCGACCAACATAGCAGGCATATATATTAGCCCTACTCGTTATACGATGATTACGTACCAATAAAGGAAGGCTGGAAGAGGGTCTCTGGGCAACGGAAACGCTCGTTACCGATGGTGATGACCTGACCATCGGGAAGCTCGTAGCTCTTCTCCAGGGAGGAGGAGGAAGCGGCAGTGGCCATCTCGTTCTCGAAGTCAAGAGCCACATAGCACAGCTTCTCCTTGATGTCACGCACAATCTCGCGCTCGGCTGTAATTAAGAAGTATTTTTGCTCAGAAAATGGAACAAATTATTGCAATTATGCACAGCCAAATGCGCACGTCTTGTGCGTCTTTTCTCATTTGACAGATTACGCATGGCATTCTCATGGTTAGTAAAACAAGGCAAACTAAATCTCACCAGTTGTGACGAAGGAGTAGCCACGCTCAGTGAGGATCTTCATGAGGTAGTCAGTCAGATCGCGACCAGCCAGATCCAGACGCATGATGGCGTGGGGAAGAGCATAACCCTCATAGATGGGCACATTGTGGGTCACACCATCACCGGAGTCCAGCACAATACCTTGAACATAAACCAAAACGTCAATATTCATCTGAATGAACTCATAACAAAGAGACATGGTTGGCTACACGTAGCCGATATGTTGTTTTAGGTGAATTATTTAGATGCGTAAACTCTGCATTCCTTACCAGTGGTACGACCGGAGGCGTACAGGGACAGCACAGCCTGGATGGCAACATACATGGCGGGGACGTTGAAGGTCTCAAACATGATCTGGGTCATCTTTTCACGGTTAGCCTTGGGGTTCAGGGGGGCCTCAGTGAGCAGGGTGGGGTGCTCCTCAGGGGCCACACGCAGCTCGTTGTAGAAGGTGTGGTGCCAGATCTTCTCCATATCGTCCCAGTTAGTAATGATACCGTGCTCGATGGGGTACTTCAGAGTGAGGATACCTCTCTTGCTCTGAGCTTCATCTCCTACGTAGGAGTCCTTCTGACCCATACCGACCATGACACCCTGGAGGAAAGAGGAGACTCGTTGGTTTATATGGGGACGTAGATGGACAATACAGGATTTGCTGGGGGAAAAATGCGTAATATGGGCCTGTTGCAAACGTCATTGGAGAGCAGATCTTACCTGGTGACGAGGGCGACCAACGATGGAGGGGAAGACAGCCCTGGGTGCGTCATCACCGGCGAAGCCAGCCTTCACAAGGCCGGAGCCGTTGTCGCACACAAGAGCAGTAGTCTCGTCGTCGTCACACATCTTGGGTTCTTAATAATACAAGTAAAAAAGTATGTTAATTTTTCTGCATGGCGCACGCACGTCGGAGCTGTGTAACACATCACAGAACAAGATAACGCACGATGCACACCGAAACTGTATGTCCAACTTATTATGTATTGTACAAGCCACAAATGACAGCTAACACACAGGACTTGTTTAGATAATCATAACATTTACTCATGCTACTATGTCGATATTATTGTAATGAAACAGGCAGGGAGCAGGTCTCGAACCCTCGCCCTTCTAGCCCGAATTCCAGCGCGCTATCGACTGTGCCGCAAAAGCATGCTCAAGACCAGAGTCGATATCCGCGCTTATAAACCCAGGGTCGGTACACTACTCCCTCCTTTCAAAGAGCGCGTCCTCGCGCTACGTCTTACAGGAACGGGCTCACCGGTCAAGCACCTGCACTGTCGTGGATGCAAGGTCCGATCACTTCTGACACCAATGTAATGAAACAGGCAGGGAGCAGGTCTCGAACCCTCGCCCTTCTAGCCCGAAGTCCAGCGCGCTATCGACTGTGCCACAAAAGCATTCTCAAGACCAGGGTCGATATCCGCGCTTATAAACCCAGGGTCGTTACATTATGTTGAATTGAGTTTGACACAAGTCATTTGAGTTGTGTCAACATTAGATTCACCCATTGATGTTGTCGCCCGCTGAATAGCCTACTGGACATGTTCTCCTTGTTGTACAGTATACCATGTTATAGGTCTACACTAATTTGTTCTATGAGTGAAATGATCTCTGCAATTATTGTTTTTCAACTCAAATACTCCAATTTATTTCACGACACAAAATCAAGGTAGCCAAGTCTATTAGGCTTCTACAAACAAGGGTTTACCAAGTAATCTGATAGAAAGGAAATGTGTATTTTATCGTTGTTCTACCCTTCCCCATGTTGTAGCCTATACAATTCCATTAGTAATTTATTCAGGTGAAGAGCCTGTGACATCACTATCAGTATCTTGTGTAATATTAATTGGTCCCGCAGATGTAAAATAAAAAAAATAGAATATTTCCATTGAAATCAATCCATAAATAGTAGATCCAGTCTTTGAGGTTTGGGTTGATTCCAGGTTCTTACCTTGTCTGTCTCAAATGAAGCTCAGAACACGGAAAACAACTGCTGCTGGATCGAGCTACAGTGGCACTTGCAACCTTATATACGCACCGCGTTCGGCCTATTTCCCTTACCCACCATTGAGAATGTCTACGTATTCCATTGGACATTTACCCAGCCGTCATCCATATTAGGTTCTTCGGGGTGACAGGGGGAGACTTCGAAGGCAGGTTACAGGGCTCCCCGGTTTCGAAGTGAGCAGCAGGCCTCTCCATGTATGGGACTGTTGTCCTGATTCCAAGCCATGGTGCCAGAGCCGTATATGGAGAGCCTGTGATTTGTAAGACACCCTCATGGCATAGCAAACTATAACTGCAAACAGGATCCCGGCTGGAAAGCCCTTCCCCTATCAAGGACCGCAACCTTATAGCAATATAGGAATGACAACACCAAGGAAGGAAGGTAGTTTACGTTCTTGTTCTGTCAAACTACTGCAGGCTGATTACAAAAATGTGAATGTTCCTTTGAGAATGGAATTCCTTTCATATAATTTTTATACAATTGCACAGACGTTTTAACAATGGGTTGGTCTGTAATTTTTGCTAGTTTGATCTTTGGGATTTTACTCGGTTTAGAGCTCTAGACCACAGTGGGTTATCCAAACAATAACAGATGCCCCATTGACTCAGGCCTGTAGTAGCATACGTTTAATGAAACTATTTCCATGATGCTATTTGCTAGTTGCATGCATACAAAGTTATCATTTTTTGAAATGTTGATTTTGTTAGAAGACCAAATAAAGATATTATTATTCCATCAGTGTGCAGCTGTAGCCTGACCTATTTATGGCCAGCGTCAGACAGATTCTCTGAAACAGAGCATAACAGCTATTCTATGCTAACTAAGCATGTTATGGTAAGCAGCATAGTCGGTTATTTATTGGCTACTTAACATTAGGGTTGTAAAAAAGTTCTAGTAGGTCTAATACATTTATTATAAAGTATATATATATATTTTTTTTTTAAAGAAATAGTCCAGGTCATCTGCTCACAGCAACACCCCAGTCAAATAATTTGTTGACAGAGACCACAGGAGGCCAGGGTTAATTCAGTGTTGGCATGACCCTGTCTAAACCGTTAGCAGTGTAGCCAGACCACATGACACAATAAGCTATCCAAGAATCTCATATCCAACCTTAGAATGCTGTGTTTATGAATAGCTGCTGAGCATTATTTTCTATTGAAATTCTGTGAAAATCAGTCCTTCCATTCACTTGATCATATGTATTGTGTTGTACAAAATAAATAAAGCGTTTTTTTAGTGGCTCTACATCTGAGGCTGGTTTGGTTTGAAAGGGTCTGCGATCCCAGCTGCTGCCACTCAACTGTCTGCCCCAGCAGGTGATGCCCCAGTTTAGCCACTCAGAAGACCACTCCAGCCTGGGCTAGAGAACCTTACACGCTTAGAAAAAAAGTTCTAAATAAAATCAAAAAGGGTTCTATTGCTTGTTAGTATATTATGTGTTATGGCACCCCTAAAGGTTTTAATACAGAAGCCCAATTAACCCATTTTCTTGAATTGCCTAGAACCTTTAGGGGTGCCATATATGAAGCAAGCGATATAAACTTTTCTATAACCTTTTTTATAAGAGTGTACTAGGGCAAGGATAGACTAGGGCTGGGATTCAATCCAATCGCCTCATGAGCTTAGTTCAACTGTCGTACCCCATCAAAACCCCAAATATAAGATTTGTATACCCCACAGTTAGTAAACAATGTCAATGTAAATGTCAACAAACAGCCTCAAAAGATGATTAAACTATAGTGTTAATGTCATGGATGGCCAGTCTTTGCATCCACATCTCTGTCTATGAATTTGAGAGTGGTTCCATTTCTCCAGGACTATCCCTCAGATTTTTACCAAAACCGAGATGGGACGTCTGCTTTATTGTTTCAATTAAGGATTCTAGCTTTAATGAGGTTCAGAGGTCTCTTCTAGTCACATTAATTTGGCGCCTCTGTTTTCATGACAGATAATGGGCTCTAAACTGACCTACATTACATGGCCAAAAGTATGTGGACATCCCTTCAAATTAGTGGATTTGGGCTATTACAGCCACACCTGATGCTGACAGGTGTATAAAATTGAGCATACAGCCATGCAATCCTCATAGACAAACATTGGCAGTAGAAAGGCCTGTACTGAAGCGCTCAGTCACTTTCAATGTGGCACCGTCATAGGATGCCACCTTTCCAACAAGTCAGTTTATCGCATTTCTGCCCTGCCCCAGTCAACCGTAAGTGCTGTTATTGTGAAGTGGAAACGTCTAGGAGCAACAACGGCTAAGCCGCAAAGTGGTAGGCCACACAAGCTCACAAAACGAGACCGCAGAGTGCTGAAGCGCGTAGGGCATGCAAATCGTCTGTCCTCGGTTGCAACACTCCCTACAGAGTTCCAAACTGCCTCTGGAAGCAACATCAGCACAAGAACTGTTCGTCGGGAGCTTCATGAAATGGGTTTCCATGGCCAAGCAGCAACACACAAGCCTAAGATCACCATGCTCAATGCCAAGCATCGGCTGGAGTGGTGTAAAGCTCACCTCCATTGGACTCTGGAGCAGTGGAAACACATTCTCTGGAGTGATAAATCCCGCTTCACCATCTGGCAGTCCGACAGACAAATCTGGGTTTGGCGGATGCCAGGAGAACGCTACCTGACCCACAGCATTGTGCCAACTGTAAAGTTTGGTGGAGATGGAATAATGGTCTGGGGCTGTTTTTCATGGTTTGCGCTAGGCCCCTTAGTTCCAGCGAAGGGAAATCTTAACGCTTTAGCATACAATAACATTCTAGACGATTCTGTGCTTCCAACTTTGTGACAACAGTTTGGGGAAGGCCCTTTCCTGTTTCAGCATGACAATGGCCCCATGCACAAAGCGAGGTCCATACAGAAATGGTTTGTCGAGATCGGTGTGGAAGAACTTGACTGGCCTGCACAGAGCCCTGACCTCAACCCCATTGAACACCTTTGGGATGAATTGGAGCCAGGCGTAATCGGCCAACTTCAGTGCCTGACCTCACTAATGCTCATGTGGATGAATGGAAGCAAGTCCCCGCAGCAATGTTCCAACATCTAGTGGAAAGCCTTCCCAGAAGAGTGGAGGCTGTTATAGCAGCAAAGGGGGGACCAATTCCATATTAATGCCCATGATTTTGGAATGAGATGTTCGACCAGCAGGTGTCCACATACCTTTTATCATGTAGTGTATTTGATCATTGAAAGGGGTCACAAAGGTATATAAATAGAATGGATGAGGCAAAAATCCAAGGAATTGTTTTGGATAGCCCAGATGTCTGAACTGAATCTTTAAAAATTATGCTGAACAAAAATATAAACGCAACATGCAACAATTTCAACATTTTACTGAGTTACAGTTCATATAAGGCAATCAGTCAATTTAAATAATTTCATTAAGCCCTAGTCTATGGATTTTGCATGACTGGGCAGGGGTGCAGCCATGGGTGGGCCTGGAAGGGCATAAGCCCACCCACTAGGGAGCCAGGCCGAGCCAACCAGAATGTGCTTTTCCCCACAAAAGAGCTTTAATGCAGACAGAAATACTCCTCTGATGTGGAGGTCTGCGGTTGTGAGGCCGGTTGGACGTAATGCCAAATTCTCTAAAACGACGTTGGAGGCAGCTTTATGGTACAGAAATTAACATTCAATCATCTGGCAACAGCTCTGTTGGACATTCCAGCAGTCAGCAGGCTAATTGCACACTCCTGCATCACTTGAGACATCTGTAGCATTGTGTTGTGTGACAAAACGGCATATGGCCTTTTATTGTCCCCAGCACAAGGTGCACCTGTGTAATGATCACACTGTTTAATCAGCTTCTTGATATGCCACACCTGTCAGGTGGATGGATTATCTTGCAAATTAGAAATGCTCACCAATTAGGATGTAAACAAATTTGTGCACAAAATTTGAGAAAAATTCAATTTTTGTTTATATGGAAAATTTCTGGGAATTTTTATTTGAGCTCATGAAGTATGGGACCAACACTTTATATATTGCATTTATATTTTCGTTCAGTGTAGTTCAGGTAAAATTAGAACTTTTTTAAACACAATTTACACACACGAATTGGAGAAAAAAAATCAATAGGGTAATAGCACCCTCTTTTGGTATGAGGAAATATTTTCTGAGAATATGTGATGACTGAGTATGATATAAACCTGTCATGTAATGTCAGTACTGCATCTGCTGTATTAGTAGGGCTATTAGTGGGGGTTAATTTGAAAAAGTATTCACAGAATATCAATTAGATTTTATTTTTCACAGATGCCTAATAATTTAGAACACAAAATCATCAAAATATCATATTTGATAACATTATTACAACATACTGATTTTACCCAACAGCCTTCTGTAGAGAACATTTATATAGGACTTATGCCCCAAAACATCTGAATACAATAGTGATATAGGGATAGGGTCATCTGTAGATATAAGTAAAAGTGATGTAGGGACAGGCAACTCCAGTCCTCAGGGGGCCGGAGTGGTGTCACACTTTTCCCCCACCCGTAGCAAAACACAGCTGATTAAATTAATTACATTCTAAACTGAATATCATGATTAGTTGATTATTGGAGTCAGGTGTGTTAGCTAGGGCAATACATAGATTTGAATTCAATTTTACCTACTGAATGTTAGATTGTTCAGACATGTTCACCAAACTGGTAGCAAAGACACAAAAGCACCTTTGAATAGCAGAATATTTTCATGGATATGCACATCATTTTCATAACTGATCAGTGGTGGTTCATTCATTGCTTTATCACCTGGAATATAATATGTTATTTGATTATCATCTACATTTATGACAATGTAGCTTGTATTTCAGTTCTCTGTATGTTTGCCGTGTCTTGGAAATAGGGCCGCCTAATTGACAATATTTACGTGACATACTTCAGAGTTTTAATGTCCTTCTTATTTTCAGGAAACACTAACCTCTTGAGGATGCTCAATGAGTTGGGTGTCCTCAAGAAGAGAAGCCAACCCCATTGACCATCTCAAAATGAATCCCAGCAGTTATATGAGATATCTGCAGTACTCAATTTTAACATGTCCAAAATCATCCATGTTCCATTTGATATGCACGTGCAGCTTCATCTGATTCACACACTGACGTACTGAGGAGTGTGGCAGAGCACATCACCACACAGCTACTGTAAAGGCACTTTCTCTACATTTAAAGAGCTCCACTGTCCTCTTTTCAACGCTTGCTTTTGCCCCTCTTGGAAGAAGGCTTGTTTCTCCATCAGCTTCCTGAAGAGGCCTTGGCGGTTTCCCAGGAGCTGTGCGTGCTGACCACACTCCACCACACACCGCTGGCCCAGCACCGCCACGGCGTCAGCGTTCTGGATGGTGGTGAGGCGGTGGGCGATAATCAGCACCGTGCGCCCATCCATGAGCCGCTCCAGAGCCTCCTGGACCAGGAACTCATTCTCTGCATCCAGGGCACTGGAGAATAAGGGAGGAAACATTATTATTATTTTTTTTAATTAAGTAAAAATTAATTGATTAGAATTGGATCAGAGGTCCATTGAGTTCTCTTTCAAATACTTGTTTCGGTCTCTCACTATTGGGACGCGAGAGACCTCACTCGTTATCGGATAACCGGGGTTAACACAAGTAACCTCAAGTTATAGCTCACATGATATTGTTGGGTTGTTTGACCTTTGACATAACCCAGCTTATTGACCTTGCTTAACTGTCCAAAATGAAGAGGAAGAGGCTGAAATAAACCATCTCTTTAGGGAAAACTGGGCAACATTGAATGGCTGAATGCTCACCACTCCAAAGAACCCGGCCAGCAAAACAGCCTCCTGTTTGGCCAGGTGGAGAATGTAGTTGGCCTTCTCTGTATACCTAGCCACTTCTGTCAGCTCCTTACCAAACGCACAAACTGTCCTCATGTTGCTGATACGCTCTTCTGCCAACTACAAGAGGACAGAACAACAGAGTATCAGTCTGATCAATTGGTTTCAATTCAATATTTTGGGGTTAAAATACCTGGATGTTGATTAGGTTGTATTTGTGCTCTGCTTGGAGAGTAATCTCGGGGAAACACTGCCTCAATAATGACTGTAATGATAAGCCGTTAGTGGGCCTTGACTTACCTGTGTGGCCTCGGCCAGAGTCCTGTGTGCGTTTGGATATGGAGTGCAGGTATCTCCCGTATATGACAGCCAGGCCAGCCATAGGAGGCACGATCAGCAGCACAAAAGCTGCTAAACTGGGTGACACGTAAAACTGTTGGCAGAGAGGGAAGGAGAGGCCAGGAAACGTGAGGAGGCAATTCAGCTCAAGTCTTTTAAGCTTGCCCTTTACCTTTTGAACCAGTAAAGCCACTAATGAATAAAGAGGATGTGTGAACATATTTATCAAGGTATTCAACTTGACTATATTTAGTATAATAATGTGTAATGGATATTTTGCTTTACTTCATTTGTTTCAGAAACGAGGTCCTAGGAATACAGTAAACAAGGAAGAAACTCAAGTAACTTGCTAAATTCTCATTTCCTTGTTGTGACAGAAATGACTTTGATCAAAACAGACAGTCAACAATCTACGTAGAGTAACCAGAACAATGGAGCAGTTTAAGTCGGGTGTACATCACATGATTTTGGCCATAATTTAGCGGTCCCAGACAAGTTTTTGAGATCGAAGACAAAATCCCCATGTCGTTGAGTAGGCACGCGGCCGTCACCTACACGCGTTTAATGTTTGCAGGTCAAAGACGCAATCTGAGGGCTACCGATCTCGTCGTTAAGTAGTCACAGACGTCCCAATATTTTCAAACATATTTGATTTTATCGGCACAAAATCTGCAATGCTCTTGTAGTGTGAGATGTACAACAACACGTTTTGAGAACGGTGATCAGCAATAGCAAATGAGAGCTCACTAGAGAAGCCAGTGAGATGACGTTTTGCATCACACAGAATGTGTACTCTCGAGCAGGAGCAATGGCTACTACTAGTATGCGTTTGTACTTGCCTTTAACCAAAGCGAAAGTGTCAAATCGTTACAGGTCTGAAGTTCACAAGGAATGTTATTCAATTCAACTCTGTATGGCTGTATGGCAAGAGTGAATGTCTGACTGAACGTTTACAAGGCTGCTTTGAGCCATAGCTCATCACTATTTTAGTGTGCGCGCCACAATGTTGACAAGACAAACAACTACAGGAAAGATAGTTATTTCATGTGAGAGGCTCAGCGATGTTAGGATTTTGAAAGTTGTGTAGTGTCCACCCGAGGAAAGCCGTACCCGAAGGGATGAAAAAAATCACATCTTCCTCATGACAATAAACCAGTTAACTTACATTCTGATGTGACTCACAATCTTAGAACTGACCCCAGTACAGAGAAAACAAACCAGTTTACCTGTTTCTCACCATCATGCTGATCCCAGCTGCTGCCTGCGCGATAGCGCTGATCCCGCGGGAGAGGTTGTCTGTGAGGGAGTGCCCGATGACAGCCGTGTCCGCAGACAGGCGGTTAATGAGCTCCCCGGTACGGATCTTATCAAAGAACCCCACCTCCTGCCTCAGAATCGAGGAGAATAGGGATACGCTTAGATTTCTTACAATCTGTTGCCCTGCAAGAGTCATAACATAATTGTGTAATACATTTCCTCTGTATGGCATCAAAGTGTAAACAGTCATGAAAATGTTCAGAGATAGTAAGTTAAGTTCCCTCATTTCCCTCATTTCCATAGCCATTACCTGTGTAATGGCTATGGAAACCTACTCTCATACAGTCACCTGTGTAATGGCTATGGAAACCTACTCTCATACAGTCACCTGTGTAATGGCTATGGAAACCTACTCTCATACAGTCACCTGTGTAATGGCTATGGAAACCTACTCTCATACAGTCACCTGTGTAATGGCTATGGAAACCTACTCTCATACAGTCACCTGTGTAATGGCTATGGAAACCTACTCTCATACAGTCACCTGTGTAATGGCTATGGAAACCTACTCTCATACAGTCACCTGTGTAATGGCTATGGAAACCTACTCTGCATGCACTGGAAGCAAATTGTGACACACACCTGAGATTTGCATGAGGTAGACACGGGCTGCATTGGCAGCGCCCCCACAGAGAAACACCCCTAAGAGCGTGATACACAGAGAGCAGAGGGAGGCACTGAAGTCCTCCGAGGAGCTTGAGTAGATGGTGTCAGTGACTTGGCCCAGAAAGAAGGGCGCCGACATGGTGACAGCACTGGAAACCACCAGGAAACTCACAGCCGCTGTGGAGGATAGCATAGATAAAATATAAGAATCAAAACTGAAAGTTACTGCATTATTGTTAAAAAAATGTAAACTTTCATGACAACAAATAGGGCCTAAGTAAGGAATAAAGGTTTTAATGAAGTCAACCCTACACAGGCACAAGTTAGTGATAACAGTGTTATTTCAGTGTCACGTTTGTCATTTTAGAAGTTGTCCCTGTGGAACAGTGAACCAGTGACATGTCCTACCCGACAGACGCAAGCGCTCTGGGTGGGCAAGTTGTAATATCCTTTTGACATCCTCAGTGGGTATCCGAGTTGGAGTTTGTTTTGTTTCTGTTGATTGCAGATCTTTGCTGTCAACTTCTTGTTGTGTTGCTTGTTCGGAGTCTGTGGAGGAGCTGTAGTTGGCCAAGTTTACCGTGGTTGTCCATGAGCTCCTCAACTGTCCAATTGGAACACAATGCACGAGAGAGGTGCATCTCCGCCGGGGTAAAAGCGAAGCGCGTGCCAAAGGTTCGAACCTTTTCCCACTTACCTCTCGCCCACGGGACGTCTGGCATTCTAACCAAACTAGTCTATGTGTACGGGATTGAACCTTGCGTTTCAAAAGATTTACGCCTGGACATCTTGACAACAGCAACAGTTCCATTCTGCAATACAGTTAGCGAGCGACTAAGAGACAGAAAAGCAAGAACAATTACAACTCAAGTGCGATAGCGTTACGGAGACCTCTTTCTGAAGCTATTTCTGTGTTTTCAAACGCAAATGAACCATGTGTAAATGTGTTTCCAATTAAACAAAATAACTTAATTGATTGAAGTCAAAATAGTGGTTATGAAATGGTGTGTATTTTATTTTCATTATCTAAAACATTTTGGTGAATGGACGAAGGTCGTTCAGAACTAAAACTGCTAATGCGATTTCCTCTTCCGAGTGGTATTCCAGAAAAATGGTTGAACAAATTCAGTATTTGGGTGATTCTGCATCTTCGGGCACTTTGTCCCGGTAAGCTTTCAGAAATTAAAATGTATTGAAACACCATTTTACCAGTATTATAATCAGCTTTGATTTGTCTAGAAATAATATCCGATAATGGGCTGCGATCGTATTATTCAGGAATTTATATATTTTCGTCATTCTTCTCAGACAGCCATAGACAAATGTAATTTCCATCACATAATTAAACATCCATTTTAGTTGAAAATGAAATATCATACAATTATTTTATAACACATTTCTTATACATTTGTACATTAACTTGCACTGAATATTATTTTAAGTGCATTTTAAGGTTTTCCTAAAATTAATAATTCAACATAACGCCTGAATGTATAAACTTGCCTTTGTGACAGCTGAAAATATTTATTTATCATTAAAAAAAATATATATTTCCACCCAACCTTTTAGTGAGATTATGATAACAACTATATGATTTCCCTATCTAAAACAAATCAATCAATGTAAATTATACATAGTATACTAATTTTCCAAAAAAATATGGGTGTGGTGGAAATGACAAGGTGTGGTGGAAAAGACATCTATGTAAAAATAACTTATGAAAACAATATTTTATTGCAAACATTTTGAACAACAACCATTGTAAAACATGTAATTCATTTAAGAGAAAGTAAGATTCCAAAAGTGGGCAGAGCTCAAGGACGTAGGCCAGTGTTTTTGAAAGATGAGCCCAGATTGCAGAGGGGTCATCCACATAGAAGAGCTCAGTGAGAAAAGTGAAACGGTATCATTTGTGGTATACCCAACACAGGTGTGGAAGGTCACCTGCATGTGAGAATCACCAAAGTGATCACCTCAGTGGCACAACTTTGGTTTGAGAAGTGGGGGGGAAATTATTATTATAAATAGTTTTATCCAGTCAGATAAAACATTCCAAACAGCCTATCCGACCGCTCGGAGGTGTCTGCATGGTCCTAAAGCACACCGTTGCCTCATTTTGTATCACATTCAAATGATAAAACTGAAGGGGACAAAAATGCAATTTCAGAATGTGAGGGGGACACGTCCCCCCCGTCCCCATCCCCAGTGAAAGTTGCGCCCCTGAGTTCTCTGCAAAGTCAGTATGCACAATGATCTCCTCTTTCTGCAGATTCTCTTAATTCTCTCAGTTTGGAGTATTGGTGTCGAATGTTGTACATATGTTTCCCCAACTTCTATTTCAATCCTTTGGACAAGTCCTCCAGTAGAATATGGAGTGTGCCACACACCTTTTCTTATTCTGTCAAATGTACAGTGAACTTCTCCATGTTTCCCTTCTTTGTTTTTCCTTCTCTCTCTCTTCAGCTTTGTTTTTCCACTCAAACCACCATGTCTGCTCACCAGCATCAAAGTCAGATGTTTTAAGCTCTTTGGCTTGGCAAAGGGAGCACTCTCTCTACATACACTCTTTCTTCAGGTTCTCACAGCACAAAGACTCGATAAGGTTCTCATTGTTGCTGCAGCTGATCACTTTGTGATACTGTAGTTTGTCCGCCATGAACTGGACATTGGCGTGGGTTTTGCATGTGGCATGTGTCCCTATCCTGGACTGTTGACTTGACAACCCAAGAATACGTCTTTTAAAGAATTCATGGTAGGACATTTTAATATCTGAATTTTCCCTCTTAAAATCCTGATAAAGGTTCTGAATTGTGCCATTCACTTCTGCTTTTTTTCTTGTTCCTCGTTAGTGTGTCCTTTTTCCCTGTTATTGTTCTACGGTTGACATCACGTTCATAGAATCTAGTGATTTTCTCTTCTGTGGCTGTGCTAATTATGTTACACTGCTTTTACCTGGAGTATTGAAGACTGGTTGGCCTGTTTTCATTTGCCCTCAATGCTTTTGCTGAAAATCCAAATTCTCTGTTTGCGGCTTTGACCAGGCCAAACTTTCTCAGGATGTTGCCCCTGAGCATTTTTGAAGCCGCTTGTTTGTCCTTGGCACTGCACATTTTTTGATACTTTTGCTTTAACTCTGCAATGATGGCATTATGAAACAATAAAATCCTTCTCAAGTTCTTCAGAGTTCCCTTCATTTTCTGTTTTATCTTTGTCTTTGGGGAATCTTGTCTCTCCATTTTCTTCATCAGTTGATCATACTTTTTTTTGTATTTCTCAGTTTTCCATTAAGCTTTATCAAGTTTGGCATTTGTCATGCAAAGATCTCTATGTTTTTGAGCGACCACTTCCAACCTTTTTCCTTCCAGCAAGTATTTGACTTCTCATTCCTGTTGCAGATGATGAGGAAGGGGTATCAGGGCGTGCATCAGGGCAGGTAAGTTATGGGCAGGTATGATGGCCTCGTGTTCTGACTGCAAGTCATCTGGTGACTAAGGTGTTGTGTTGCCTGATAGGTAGGTCTCCATTGCAACTGTTCTCTTTAAAGTCTGTCTTCTATTCCGTTGGTTGCATTTCTATAGCCATCTCTTGCTTCTTTGTACTCGCTTTGTAAGCTCGAAGATAGATATCACTTCTCCCTTCTTTTTTTTCTTCCAGTATCTCTTCCTGTCTTTTTGCAGATGTTCCTGGTATCGTATAGGAACATTTTTTATTTTGTTTCTATGTCTGTGACCTCTGTGCTGTTTTATGTGGCATCTTCTAAAAACAAAGAAAAATACTCAAGTTTTCCAATTGTGCACACCTTGGAGCATTTTCTATATTAAAGTAATTTAAAACATGATTAAATAAGCCTAAAGTAAATCAAAGTAAAAAGTAATAACATAATGGATTTTTGTAATTTCCACTATGTTCTGTCATTTCCATCAGAGTTAAGTTTGTGATGGAAATGACTGTGATGGAAATGACGCTTCTGCTGTTTTTGGAGAAAAATTACAGACTGCTTAGCATGCTTTGGGCAACTACGGGAACTTCTATGTCCTCAGGGTCAATTTTGTGGATATTATTTAAAAAATACATGTTTTTATTCTTTATATGTTAAGTTCACACTACAATCACCCCATATTTTTTTCAACACCTCTCTATCATGTATTTTAGCTACTTTTCAGATGCATTTTATACATCAATTTCACTGTTTTGCCCTTGTCCCTGACCCAGACTTTTGAGCTACTATGTTTTTCTATGAGAAAACATGAATAATTACACATGATGTAATGTTATCTTCTAGAGAAAGAGTCAATAAAATAAAATCTATATCAATATGTATTGTGAGTATGCCCTTTATATTCTTATTTCCACAAAATATACCTGTCCTTTGGTAGTGGTGTCATTTTCACCACTGAGGGCAAATTCCTCATTAATAAAGTTTTGTCAAGAGAATATCTTTAATGTTTGTTTGTGGACCATCATTTTATCATAGAAGATGAAGAAGAACACCATGTTCTAACTGTCACGATTGTCTAAGGTGGAAACAGTAGACCAAGGTGCAGCGTCGTGAGCGTACATACTTCTTTATTATAAGATGTCGCCAACAATAAACATCAAAACGAAACCGTGCCGCCAACGTAGTGCTCACATCCAACTATACATGGACAACTACCCACAAATACAGGTGGGAAAAAGGATACACCCGGCCAAACACCAAGAAATACAAATCATAGAAAAAGGTACATAGAATGCCCACCCAAATCACACCCTGACCAAACCAAAATAGAGACATAAAAAGCTCTCTATGGTCAGGGCGTGACAGGAACAAACACATAATTGTGCATTTTATTAAAATGAGCACCGTTGGAATTGTTCAGACATTGCCTCATCTGCACCATGTTTTCTTGATCAAATAGGTTCATGTGATTCTCGTTTGTTCTTACTAGAGTCTCCTTCAGTTTTGTTACAACCTCATGACACACTAAATATGAATGACATTCACATGTATTTATTAACTTCTTTGACCTGACAGGTCATTTTGACAGATGTCAGCATTGCAGCAACAATCTTATACCTTAGTTATAGTTATATAGTAGCTCATCAGGTAGTAGCCTATGTTTTCTCTCAGGCTGATACAGAGAGACTCATCCATGCTTTTATTACAAGCAGGCTTGACTACTGCAATGCTCTCCTGTCTGTTCTACCTAAAAAAGCCATTGGTCAACTGCAAAATATACAGAATGCTGCAGCAAGGGTACTGACCAAGACCAGACAGAGAGCACGCATTACACCGGTTTTCCAGCTCTGCACTAGCTGCCTGTGAGATTTAGAATTCATTTTAAGATTCTTCTATTGGTTTTTAAATCAATCCACGATTGTGCACCTCAGTACATGTCAGACATGCTTGTAAGTTATGTACCCAGCAGGTCCCTCAGGTCCTCAGGCACTGGACTTTTAACTATCCCAAAGTCTAGAACCATTACAAAAAAAGATTGCAGTATTTGCATGAGGTAGACACTGCTTCCAAAATAACACCGTTTTATTTGCTGCAGTAAGTTTGCATTGTAAGAGTGCAGTAAAACTGCTGTTCAACTGCAGTACACTACATTTATTATTATAACACACCTTAAAACACACATTTTTAGCTTTGCTTTTCCTTAAGGGGCTTTTGAGTCATTACATTCATGTTATTCTTTAGTTTTTATCTTCATGTTTGTTGTGTAGTAAATGTTTCAGTTTTTATTTTCATTGTCATTATTCGTTTTTTCCTGTGAAGCTCATTGTGTTGCATTCCATGTCTGAAATTTGCTGTAGAAATAAGGCTTGATTTGATTTGATTTGGTATTGGCTACGTTTTATATTTAAAAAAGTCTGATTACAAGTTTATTTGACCAGTACACTCCAGGCATGGTACATTTATATTTCACAATCATGAGGATACTTCCTATTTCAAATCCATTCACCAGCTCCATTATTCCAAGTTGTCATAATTTAACTTTAAGGAAACGACTCCCTCTGCTGGCCAAATAAGATAACATTCCTTTAGTCTCAGAACTGTATTGACTCAGGTCAAACTCTCCCTTTTCCAGGCCTTGTTTCATGTACAGTATGGCTTCCATTTACTCTGGTATTCACATTAAGCTGAGAAACCCCAAGACACCCCGGGTAGAAAAACTGAACCATACCCATTTTACACTGACGATACAAGTGTTTTATTAAATGTCATGATTTCAATTTTTTTTTAATCTCCAGGTTATAATTGAAAGGATTCAGGAGTTGCCTCAGAGACCTCCTCAGCACCTGTCTCCACTGTGGTGAGCTTCTGTAAGGGCATCCTGTCCTCCCCAGTCCTCTCTGTCACATTCACCACTAAGTACAGGCTACTGGTGGAGCTGCTGGCCAAGCTGTGTGCCCTGGCCTAATCCAAGCTCAGTCAGCAGCAAATCACAGACCTCCTGACACCCCAGGTGTTTGAGGTCCTTCTTCTTACCCTGAGCAGGTAACTCACGGTCCAGAGGTAGCAGGCCAATGTCAATCGTGTGTTTGTCCAAGTCACAACACACATGCTCCCGCACCTCCTCCTGCTCAGGGACCTACTGACCATCACGGCCTGGATGGCCGAGGATGACCCACGTGTTGGCCAGCACCTGAGTAGGGACATCCGTGGTAAGGTGGATACCATCCGGCAGTCTGCTCTCTTCCTGCCAGACCACCTCCAGGCGTATAAGGAGGAGCCAGGGATGAAGAAAGGGCTGGCAGGGAAGGGCCTACTCTCCCCAATCCACTCAATAATTACAAAGCTCTGTGACACCACTCTCCATTATGCGGTCAGGTCGAGTTCCCTCCCGCTGCTCTTCAGGTTCTCACTGGACGCCTACTGTAAAGGAGAGGATAATAAAGAACACAGTTAATCACCGCCGTGGATTTCATAAACGTGGTGACTCTCAAAGACACGTTTGATGGTGAAAACTGCAGCTTAGCTCTGCTGGCTTTGGAGAACCTCTTGAATTTATGCTTGATGGGAGACATTTACAATGTGTCGGCTGACAGGATAAAGCACAAGAAGGTTCAGTTGATTTTCTATAGGAAGGTGGTTAGGATGTTGTTTGACAATTCCCTTCCCATTATATCAGCATGGTACCGCTGTCTAAAAGCCCTGCTCAGTCTCAACCACCTGATCATAGAGCCGGACGTGTACGAGCTGATGTCGGCCGGATGGATCAACTCCGACTGCACAGAGCCACGGGTTAGGAAGGCACACGAGGCCCTCATCTCCTCTGGTCTCCTGACCTATGCCAAGCTGAGGAGCTCCTGGCTGTCATCTGCCGCCCAGCAGTGGATGAGTTCCGACAGCCTGTTCTTCCAGAGGCAGTGCAAAGGAGGCTCAGCAGGGGATGAGTTCCGACAGCCTGTTCTTCCAGAGGCAGTGCAAAGGAGGCTCAGCAGTGGATGAGTTCCGACAGCCTGTTCTTCCAGAGGCAGTGCAAAGGACGCTCAGCAGTGGATGAGTTCCGACAGCCTGTTCTTCCAGAGGCAGTGCAAAGGAGGCTCAGCAGGGGATGAGCGCTGACAGCCTGTTCTTCATAGGACGCTCAGCAATGTATTTTTTAAATTTATTTCACCAGGTAGGCTAGTTGAGAACAAGTTCTCATTTACAACTGTGACCTGGCCAAGATAAAGCAAAGCAGTGCGACACAAACAACAACACAGAGTTACACATGGAATAAACAAACATACAGTCAATAACACAATAGAGAAAAAGTCTATGTACAGTGTGTGCAAATTAGGTAAGATAAGGGAGGTAAGGCAATAAATAGGCCATTGTGGCGAAATAATTACAATTTAGCAATTAAAACACTGGAGTGATAGATGTGCAGAAGATGAATGTGCATGTAGAGATACTGGGGTGCAAAGGAACAACAACAAAAAATAACAGTATGGGGATGAGGTAGTTGGATGGGCTATTTACAGATGGGCTATGTACAGGTGCAGTGATCTGTGAGCTGCTCTGACAGCTGGAGCTTAAAGTTAGTGAGGGAGATATGGGTCTCTAGCTTCAGTGATTTTTGCAATTCGTTCCAGTCATTGGCAGCAGAGAACTGGAAGGAAAGGCGGCCAAAGGAGGAATTGGCTTTGGGGTTGACCAGTGAAATATACCTGCTGGAGCGTGTGCTATGGGTGAGTGCTGTTATGGTGACCAGTGAGCTGAGATAAGGCGGGGCTTTACCTAGCAAAGACTTATAGATGACCTGGAGCCAGTGGGATTGGTGACGAATATGAAGCGAGGGCCAGCCAATGAGAGGATACAGTTCGCAGTGGTGAGTAGTATATGGGGCTTTGGTGACAAAACGGATGGCACTGTGATAGACTGCATCCAATTTGCTGAGTAGAGTGTTGGAGGCTATTTTGTAAATGACATCGCCGAAGTCAAGGATCGGCAGGATAGTCAGTTTTATGAGGGTATGTTTTAGAGGTCGACCGATTAATCGGAATGGCCGGTATTTTTGGATGCCGATTTTTTAATTAAACATTTTTAAATGTATTTTTTTACACCTTTATTTAACTAGGCAAGTCAGTTAAGAACACATTCTTATTTTCAATGATGGCCTAGGAACGGTGGGTTAACTGCCTTGTTCAGGGGCAGAACGACAGATTTTTACCTTGTCAGCTCAGGGATTCAACCTTGCAACCTTACGGTTAACTAGTCCAACGCTCTAACCACCTGCCTCATGAGGAGCCTGTCTGTTACACGAATGCAGTAAGAAGCCAAGGTAAGTTGCTAGCTAGCATTAAACTTATCTTATAAAAAACAATCAATCATAATCACTACTAGAAACACTACTAACATTACTAGTTTATCTAGCTTGTTCTGCGTTGCATTTAATCGATGCGGTGCGCATTCGGGAAAATGGACTGTCGTTGCTCCAACGTGTACCTAACCATAAACATCAATGCCTTTG
This sequence comes from Salvelinus alpinus, assembly GCF_045679555.1. Lineage (NCBI taxonomy): Eukaryota > Metazoa > Chordata > Actinopteri > Salmoniformes > Salmonidae > Salvelinus > Salvelinus alpinus. Next base: position 79,626,278 of record NC_092088.1, read on the forward strand.
TTAAAATCAATACACATAAGTACAGTGGGGCAAAAAAGTATTTAGTCAGCCACCAATTGTGCAAAATTTGCAAATAAATTCATAAAAAATCCTACAATGTGATTTTCTGGATGTTTTTTTGAAAGTTGAAGTGTACCTATGATGAAAATTACAGGCCTCTCTCATCTTTTTAAGTGGAGAACTTGCACAATTGGTGGCTGACTAAATACTTTTTTGCCCCACTGTATATATTCTTTTACCTGCATATTTAGCTAAAAGAAATAGCAGGCAAAATTAACCAGGTGAAATTGTGTCACTTCTCTTGCGTTCATTGCACGCAGAGTCAGGGTATATGCAACAGTTTGGGCCGCCTGGCTCAATGCGAACTAATTTGCCAGAATTTTACGTAATTATGACATAACATTGAAGGTTGTGCAATGTAACAGGAATATTTAGACTTATGGATGCCACCCGTTAGATAAATACGGAACGGTTCCGTATTTCACTGAAAGAATAAACGTTTTGTTTTCGAGATGATAGTTTCCGGATTCGACCATATTAATGACCTAAGGCTCGTATTTCTGTGTGTTATTATGTTATAATTAAGTCTATGATTTGATAGAGCAGTCTGACTGAGCGATGGTAGGCACCAGCATGCTCGTAAGCATTCATTCAAACAGCACTTTCGTGCGTTTTGCCAGCAGCTCTTCGCTGTGCTTCAAGCCTATCAACTCCCGAGATTAGGCTGGTGTAACCGATGTGAAATGGCTAGCTAGCTAGGTGCGCGCTAATAGCGTTTCAAACGTCACTCACTCTGAGACTTGGAGTAGTTGTTCCCCTTGCTCTGCATGGGTAACGCTGCTTCGAGGGTGGCTGTTGTCGATGTGTTCCTGGTTCGAGCCCAGGTAGCGGCAAGGAGAGGGATGGAAGCTATACTGTTACACTGGCAATACTAAAGTGCCTATAAGAACATCCAATAGTCAAAGGTATATGAAATACAAATCGTATAGCGAGAAATAGTCCTATAATTCCTATAATAACTACAACCTAAAACTTCTTACCTGGGAATATTGAAGACTCATGTTAAAAGGAACCACCAGCTTTCATATGTTCTCATGTTCTGAGCAAGGAACTTAAACGATAGCTTTCTTACATGGCACATATTGCACTTTTACTTTCTTCTCCAACACTTTGTTTTTGCATTATTTAAACCAAATTGAACAAGTTTCATTATTTTTTTGAGGCCAAATTGATTTTATTGATGTATTATATTAAGTTAAAATAAGTGTTCATTCAGTATTGTTGTAATTGTCATTATTACAAATAAATACAAAAAAAAAAGTCAGATTAATCGGTTTCGGCTTTTTTTGGTCCTCCAATAATCGGTATCGGCGTTGAAAAATCATAATCGGTCGACCTCTAGTATGTTTGGCGGCATGAGTGAAGGATGCTTTGTTGCGAAATAGGAAGCCGATTCTAGATTTAATTTTGGATTGGAGATGCTTAATGTGAGTCTGGAAGGAGAGTTTACAGTCTAACCAGACACCTAGGTATTTGTAGTTGTCAACATATTCTAAGTCAGAACCGTCCAGAGTAGTGATACTGGACGGGCGGGCAGGTGCGGGCAGTTGAAGAGCATGCATTTAGTTTTACTTGCATTCAAGAGCAGTTGGAGGCCACGGAAGGAGAGTTGTATGGCATTGAAGCTCGTCTGGAGGTTAGTTAACACAGTGTCCAAAGAAGGGCCAGAAGTATACAGAATGGTGTTGTCTGCGTAGAGGTGGATCAGAGAATCACCAGCAGCAAGAGCGGCATCATTGATGTATACAGAAAAAAGAGTCGGCCCGAGAATTGAACCCTGTGGCACCCCCATAGAGACTGCCAGAGGTCCGGACAACAGGCCCTCCAATTTGACACACTGAACTCTGTCTGAGAAGTAGTTGGTGAACCAGGCGAGGCAGTCATTTGAGAAACCAAGGCTGTTGAGTCTAATAATGTGGTGATTGACAGAGTTGAAAGCCTTGGCCAGTTCGATGAATACAGCTGCACAGTATTGTCTTATCGATGGCGGTTATGATATCGTTTAGGACCTTGAGCATGGCTGATTTGCACCCATGACCAGCTCGGAAACCAGATTGCATAGCGGAGAAGGTACGGTGGGATTCGAAATGGTCGGTGATCTGTTTGTTAACTTGGCTTTCGAAGACCTTAGAAAGGCAGGGTAGGATAGATATAGGTCTGTAGCAGTTTGGGTCTAGAGTGTCTCCCCTTTGAAGAGGGGGATGACCGCGGCAGCTTTCCAATCTTTGGGGATCTCAGACAATACGAAAGAGAGTTTGAACAGGCTAGTAATACGGGCTGCAACAATTTCGGCTGATTATTTTAGAGAGTGTCCAGATTGTCTAGCCTTGCTGATTTGTAAGGGTCCAGATTTTGCAGCTCTTTCAGATCATCAGCTATCTGGATTTGGGTGAAGGAGAAATGGGGGAGGCTTGGGCAAGATGCTGTGGGGGATGCAGGGCTGTTGACCAGGGTAGGGGTGGCCAGGTGGAAAGCATGGCCAGCCGTAGAAAAATGCTTATTGAAATTCTCAATTATTGTGGATTTATCGGTGGTGACAGTGTTTCCTAGCCTCAGTGCAGTGGGCAGCTGGGAGGAAGTGCTCTTATTCTCCATGAACTTTAGAGTGTCCCAGAACATTTTGGAGTTTGTGCTGCAGGATGCAAATTTCTGTTTGAAAAAGCTAGCCTTTCCTTTCCTAACTGCCTGTGTATATTGGTTCCTAACTTCCCTGAAAAGTTGCATATCGCGGGGGCTATTCGATGCTAATGCTGTACGCCACATAATTTTTTTGTGCTGGTCAAGGGCAGTCAGGTATGGAGTGAACCACAGGCTACATCTGTTCCTGGTTCTACATTTTCTGAATGGGGCATGCTTAGTTGCCAGCAGCAATACACCCTGCATATCACTGCTGGCTTGCTTCTGAAGCTAAACAGGGTTGGTCCTGGTAAGACACTGGATGGGAGACCAGATGCTGCTGGAAGTGGTGTTGGACGGCCAGTAGGCGGCACGCTTTCCTCTGGTCTAAAAAATATCCCAATGCCCCAGGGCAGGGATTGGGGACACTGCCCTGTGTAGGGTGCCGTCTTTCAGATGGGACGTTAAATGGTGTCCTGACTCTATGAGGTCATTAAAGATCCCATGGCACTTATTGTAATAGTAGAGGTGTTAACCCCGGTCTCCTGGCTAAATTCCCAATCTGGCCCTCAAACCATCATGGTCACCTAATAATCCCCAGTTTACAATTGGCTCATTCAACCCCCTCCTCTCCCCTGTAACTATTCCCCAGGTCGTTGCTGTAAATGAGATCGTGTTCTCAGTCAACTTACCTGGTAAAATAACAGATAAATAAAATACATTTAAGATTGTGAGGAATGACCTTTTAAAGAATAACCAGGCATCTTCTACTGACGGAATGAGGTCAATATCCTTCCAGGATACCCAGGCCAGGTCGATTAGAAAGGCCTGCTCGCTGAAGTGTTTTAAGGAGGGTTTGACAGTGATGAGGGGTGGTCGTTTGATCGCAGACCCATTACAGACGCAAGCAATGAGGCAGTGATCGCTGAGATCCTGGTTGAAGACAGCAGAGGTGTATTTGGAGGGCAGCTTGGTTAGGATGATATCTATGAGGGTGCCTGAGCTCCGACAACCTGTTCTCCATAGGACTCTCAGCAGTGGATGAACTCCGACAGCCTGTTCTCCATAGGACTCTCAGCAGTGGATGAGCTCTGACAACCTGTTCTCCATAGGACTCTCAGCAGTGGATGAGCTCCGACAGCCTGTTCTCCATAGGACTCTCAGCAGTGGATGAGCTCCGACAGCCTGTTCTCCATAGGACTCTCAGCAGTGGATGAGCTCCGACAGCCTGTTCTCCATAGGACTCTCAGCAGTGGATGAGCTCCGACAACCTGTTCTCCATAGGACTCTCAGCAGTGGATGAGCTCCGACAACCTGTTCTCCATAGGACTCTCAGCAGTGGATGAGCTCCGACAACCTGTTCTCCATAGGACTCTCAGCAGTGGATGAGCTCCGACAACCTGTTCTCCATAGGACTCTCAGCAGTGGATGAACTCCGACAACCTGTTCTCCATAGGACTCTCAGCAGTGGATGAGCTCCGACAACCTGTTCTCCATAGGACTCTCAGCAGTGGATGAGCTCCGACAACCTGTTCTCCATAGGACTCTCAGCAGTGGATGAGCTCCGACAACCTGTTCTCCATAGGACGCTTACAGTGGATGAGCTCCGACAACCTGTTCTCCATAGGACTCTCAGCAGTGGATGAGCTCCGACAACCTGTTCTCCATAGGACTCTCAGCAGTGGATGAGCTCCGACAACCTGTTCTCCATAGGACTCTCAGCAGTGGATTAGCTCCGACAACCTGTTCTCCATAGGACTCTTACAGTGGATGAGCTCCGATAACCTGTTCTCCATAGGACTCTCAGCAGTGGATGAGCTCCAACAACCTGTTCTCCATAGGACGCTTACAGTGGATGAGCCCCCCGACAGCCTGTTCTCCATAGGACGCTTACAGTGGATGAGCCCCCCGACAGCCTGTTCTCCATAGGACGCTTACAGTGGATGAACTCCGACAGCCTGTTCTCCATAGGACGCTTACAGTGGATGAGCCCCCCGACAGCCTGTTCTCCATAGGACGCTTACAGTGGATGAGCCCCCCGACAGCCTGTTCTCCATAGGACGCTTACAGTGGATGAGCCCCCCGACAGCCTGTTCTCCATAGGACGCTTACAGTGGATGAACTCCGACAGCCTGTTCTCCATAGGACGCTTACAGTGGATGAGCCCCCCGACAGCCTGTTCTCCATAGGACGCTTACAGTGGATGAGCCCCCCGACAGCCTGTTCTCCATAGGACGCTTACAGTGGATGAGCCCCCCGACAGCCTGTTCTCCATAGGACGCTTACAGTGGATGAGCCCCCCGACAGCCTGTTCTCCATAGGACGCTTACAGTGGATGAACTCCGACAGCCTGTTCTCCATAGGACGCTTACAGTGGATGAACTCCGACAGCCTGTTCTCCATAGGACCCACCTCTTGCAAAAAATGCTCACTCTCCAACAAATGAAGAAAGTTATCCTAAGCATGAGCTATGGGACAGACTAGAGCTTCAGATGTCCTCCACAGAGCAGTCCAGTACATTGTGGGGAGAGAAGATCCTCAAATTGGCCAGCAGAGTGACCAACTATGGGACTGCCAGGTCAGTAGTATGGATGCCAGCACCTACCCAATGGCACATTGGTACCTAGTTACCACAAACCTACCAATGATCTCGCTATACCTCTCAGAGGACGAAGTGCTTCATATAGTTGAAGTTCTCCTCAGCTCCCTACTTCAGAAGACACCACTGAGAGGCTGTCTGTCTCTCTCATTTCCAAACATCTGCTTGAGAGCCTCATTCTGGTCGAGTTACCCATTACTTACTCTGCTGTGGTCAGATGTGTCACTCAAAGGATTGTGGGGATTTTCAGCAGCACCCCAGACATGACCCCAGTCCATCCAGCACTCATGAAGTTAAGTGAAGTCAGTTGTTCAACAGCTGGAGACAAAGTAAGTGCAGTAACTCAGTCAGACGGAAGCCCCTTCTGCTTTGAAGAGACTGGAGGCCATAGTCCAACACATACTGAGCTCTAGTACGACTGGAGCCTCTATAACCCTATGTGAAAGTCAAGCCGATAACCTTTTAAGCTTACTTCAAGTCACCGATGCTCTTAACCCAGATCGAATGTCATCTGAAGACTTTTCAGGGCTCTTTTTGTTCTTATTCCTCATGGTCACAGACATACAGCTACATAATAACGTGAAGCCTTCAGTGACAAGACATCTGCCGAATAATTGCCATCATGTTTTAAAGATTGTGCATGGGAGTAGCCTCTTGGAGGCAGCTTTGGTAGCTCTCCTTTCACACTGCAATAAGGGCCTCTCAAACTGTGGACAGCTCTGCTTGGCTGACTTTCCTAAAAACCATCCAGGATTTCATCCAGTCCCTGATCCTATTGATAATCCACAGAAAGAGCAGTGTCTGTCTCAGCCAATAGAAATGCATCACCTACTTGGTCAATAGCAAGGTGGCCGTTATGGCTTTATCTACTCTCCCAGGAAACACTGTTCTCCGTACAGCTCCTGCTTGCGTCTTTGAACACGCTGTGCCAGGCCATGACCTCCAGCCTCAGCAAAACCAAGCAGCTAGATGAGACCCTGAGCCACTTGCCAGGGAAGAGCACTGCTGTCATGGGCCCTGCCATCCAGGCCAGCTTGACAGACAGTCTGCTAGGCCAGACCTTCTCTGTGTATGCGATGACCGGGATGGTGAGGAGCGAGCTAGCCTGCGCTTGCCTACAGGATGAGCCTAGCGAGGGCATCACCCAGGAGAGTCTAAGTCACATGGGTCTCTATAGGAACTTCAGCCAGCAGATCTTACGAGAGCTGTGCCCATCCTAGCACCCCATGGACTTCCTGGTCTCATCACTCCACTACTTTTCACTCTCTCATTCCACAACAATGCACGTTTCTTTTTCCTTTTTAGATTGACATTGACATTGACATTTTAGTCATTTAGCAGACACTCTTATACAGAGCCACTTACAGTTAGTGCATTCATCTTAAGATAGCTAGGTGGGACAACCACGTATCACAGTCATAGTAAGTACTATTTTCCTCAACAACGTAGCTATCAGCAAAGTCAGAGCTAGTAAAAGAAAAAGAGATCAGACTTGGTAGTGTGTTCTGAGATGGTAGCGTGTTCTGAGATGGTAGCGTGTTCTGAGATGGTAGCGTGTTCTGAGATGGTAGCGTGTTCTGAGATGGTAGCGTGTTCTGAGATGGTAGCGTGTTCTGAGATGGTAGCGTGTTCTGAGATGGTAGCGTGTTCTGAGATGGTAGCGTGTTCTGAGATGGTAGCGTGTTCTGAGATGGTAGCGTGTTCTGAGATGGTAGCGTGTTCTGAGATGGTAGCGTGTTCTGAGATGGTAGCGTGTTCTGAGATGGTAGCGTGTTCTGAGATGGTAGTGTGTTCTGAGATGCTCACCTGTACATTGTGGGATTTCCTGCTACTGATAATAGCTGTAATAACCCTCCAGTAAATGTCCAAGTAAATTTCCTGTACCATCACTGACAGACATGGGTGACTAAAACAGACATCATTCAGAATTTCACAGAATTTCTCTTGAAAACAAAATAATTGTCACGATCGTCTTCTTGAGAGAGATTGGACCAAGGCGCAGCGTGTGCAAAATACATCTTCTTTTATTAAAGAAGAGAGAAAAACCAAGAAACGAACAACTATACACAAACTAACAAAATAACAAACTGACGACCGTGAAGCTATACATATAAATAGTGCTGACACAAACACTACACATAGACAATTACCCACAACCAGCTAAAGCCTATGGCTGCCTTAAATATGGCTCCCAATCAGAGACAACAATAACCAGCTGTCTCTAATTGAGAACCAATTCAGGCAACCATAGACTTTCCTAGACACCTACACTGAACACTAAACCATCTACTCTACTTAACCACCTAAACCATACAACACCCTAGACAATACAAAAACACATACTACACCATGTCACACCCTGACCTAACTAAAATAATAATTAAAACAAAGATAACTAAGGCCAGGGTGTGACAATAATAATAAAATACAACGAATAACGAAGTTTCTTGCCAGCTGCCTGATTCCAGAAACCTGCTGAAAGGCATTCTGACTCATTGCATCTCAGATGATGTCTGCTTTGGTAGTAAGTATTCACTGTGACTTTTGATGTGCTGTGCTTTATTGAGGACTGTTCATCCAAATAAATGAATGCCGCTGAAAAATATTATTTGAGGTAGAATCATGCAAAATCTAGTTCTGGTAAAGGTACAATGTGTCCTCACATACAAACCTGCTTCCATGCTTCAAGAGGGACAAAACAAAGCCTTGGATTGGCTTTGGCATTGACTTAACATGGAATTGAAGGGTAAATGTGTTTCCTATTTAGAGTAGAAACCCCCTTAGGGCATTGCAGAAAGAAACACAGTCTGGCAGTCCGTTACAAAGCATGTCACGCTTCTCCTGCTCTGCACTGTCTCCCGTGTCTTGGATGTGATTTGGGGGAAGAATTGGTTTAGCTGGGGAAAGCCAATTTTGGGCTGCAGCAGTAAGTGTCTCCCTCCCTGTCTCAGTCTCAGTGTGCAGCAGGGAGAGTGACTACCTGTCCCATTTAATCAAGCTGAATCTGATTTCATTTATCGATATGGCCCACTCTCACCTCACTGCAACTCTGCAGGAAGAACTAACTTTAGGTGTTACCACACACAACTACAATCCCTAACCGTGTCCACAAGACTTACAAACAGGAATGTTGTCTCACTCCAATTGGAGTTCCAGTATTTCTGTTTTTCTCTGTTCTTCTCTCTCTTTCTGTCCTTTGTCTCTGGTTCAACTCCCACTGTCCTCTCTTCTCTCAGTTTCTAGTGAAGGAGTCTGGCAAGCAGACAAACCTGACCGCTGCTCTGACCATGCCAGCGCTGGACACTCTGCTCCGTCATGGGGAGGGGATGCTCTCCAACCCCCATGACGTGACCCTGGTGCTGGGGGCCCTGCAGTTTGTCCCCCTTGAACATCTGATCACGGAGGTCTACCACGCTACCTTTGAGTCCATCCACGAGGCTCTGTTTGCAGTCATCCAGTGTCACTCGCAGGTTAGTGGCCTAGATTCGATACATGTCACTTCATGCATCTTTTTATGTTTTTACCCAATCCTTGGGCATAAGAATGGTTCTTTCTGGGGATGTTTTTAGTTGATGTCATTGTGATTATGAAACTTATATTTGATTAATTTATTTTATCTCTCAATATTCCCTTTGTCCATGGAGTTCTTTGATGTATTTTGGAGGGCGTCTTGTGCTGAATAACACTACAGCAGAGCACATTTTGCCTGGGGTTTGATACCACTACAGCAGAGCACATTTTGCCTGGGTTTTGATACCACTACAGCAGAGCACGTTTTGCCTGGGTTTTGATACCACTACAGCAGAGGACATTTTGCCTGGGGTTCGAAAACACTACAGCAGAGCACATTTTGCCTGAGGTTTGATACCACTACAGCAGAGGACATTTTGCCTGTGGTTTGATAACACTATGGCAGAGCACATTTTGCCTGGGGTTTAATACCACTACAGCAGAGGACATTTTGCCTGAGGTTTGATACCACTACAGCAGAGTACATTTTTCCTGGGGTTTGATAATACTACAGCAGAGCACATTCTGCCTGGGGTTTGATAACACTACAGTAGAGCACAATTTGCCTGCGGTTTGATAACACTACAGCAGAGCTGGTTTGCCTGGGATTTGATAACATTACAGCAGAGCACATTTTGCCTGGGGTTTGATAATACTAGAGCAGTGCACATTTTACCTGGGGTTTGATAACACTACAGCAGAGCACATTTTGGGGTTTGCATCACTTCTCTGAAGTACAACACAAGGAGCCCTGTTTTGTGCTCTTCTAATCTCTGGTCGGGGATTAGTTTCATATTCACAAGTAGGTTCTTCTGATTTTCCTTTTACCCAGGGAGTGAGGATCAATCATTGTCAGTGCTGTGTATTCCTTCTTCTCCCTCCTTCCGTTGAACCACAACTCAAGCCATGCTTCTCGGTAATCGAAAGCCCTAGCACTTTAATATGTCCATGTACAGAGTGTCTGATTTGTGTTTAATTTGCTGTTCACGATAGAAAAAACAGTACTTCCTTTATTGTGTCATAAACAATGGAATACAAGGCTTAGACAGGTAGATGGAAACAGCGGTTGCATGCTAAGGTGCTAGCACAGACATTGTGCACTGCAACAAAGGGAATATTAGAGTTGCTCTCTTGGCAAGCGAAACGGTTGGCATGCCTAGTGTTTTATCCTGCAGCCAGGAAATCTATTTTAATGTAATTTGGTGCAAACATCAGTGTCCACTGATCCACGGTGTGGACTGACCCTTAGAAAGATTTAGTCTTGTTCATAATAATAGTTCTCGCTGAAGCAAATTTTGAATCATACCTTTTCACTACCAAAATCACATTAACTTTATTCAATTTACAATACTTTGACAATAGCAAGCAACTCTATGCTATATGGTTTTTCATTATCAATCCCCTGTAATCTCCCTGTAATGATGCGCCTCCTGAAGGCTTCCCTTCTCCCTGTAATGATGCGTCTCCTGAAGGCTTTTGACACTGTGTAGGTGTTGCCTTGGGAGGCCTTATACTTGCATGGACAAATAACATCTGTCTACACACCTGTCACACAGGTTTACCTAAATGTTAATACAGAATCTTCCTTGGCAGCTGCTGCTCCAATTTCTCTAGCTTGATTCAGCCTATCACACAAGCACCAAAGGGAGTGACTAGCTTACCCCTTCCCCATTTGCCATGACTATTATACTCAGTCAACCTTGGATCTTGGCCAGCACATAAGTTAGCCCGTTTCCACTTGACATTGAACATATTTTGGGAGTGCTAACCAAAGAAAACATCCCACTGCCTCCCACTGTAGGCAATAAAACAGAATAACTTCAGAATCAATTTCTGAAAAGGGCTGTTGGTCTGTGCCAGATGGGTGCTTAAGTGGAAGCAGATGTGCTCTGGAGAAGGGCTCGTCTTTGGCGTGAACACTGGAGGATGTGTGGAAATGATTACCTCGCCGACTGATGACTCATAGGAACATGGTAGCTCCTGAGCCTGAGAATTGAGGGCATTTTTTTTCTCTTTCTCTCTCATTGGGAGACTGATAGCACATGGCACCTACCTCTCCTCGGCCCATATCAAAACAATTACAGACCTCCAAGAATAGGGTCTAACAACCGTCTGACAAATATAGACCCACACAAATGCTTCAGTTTGATTATGTATTAGATTTTTTCCCCTCAAATGTAAAATGCTTTAAAAGCATGTTATAGCTAAATGTAATACAATCTAAATGTCTTTCAAATGCAAAGTTGTCAAAGTTGAACTTTTTATAACGTGGCCCTTTTTTGGAATGTGCACAGATGAAAGCGATGCAGTCTTACCTTAACTGTTTGTACCACCTGGAGGTCTCCTCATTCACTGGGGGAGACAGAAGGGTGAGGCTGAGAGAAGTAAGGCCATTGGTTCATTTAATCATTTATTCACTCACTCAGCCACTACTTCATACGTTAATCCAAGTATTCACCCATTAACTCATAATCTCAATTGATAGGAATGACATTGGCATTTACAGGAATTGTGTGCATCCTATATACAGTATTATTCATCAGTTTCTATTTTCCTGCTGGTTCCCATTAAAGAACAGTGACCAACCATCTTCATGTGTACTAAATGTCTTCATGTGTACTAAATGTCTTCATGTGTACTAAATGTCTTCATGTGTACTAAATGTCTTCATGTGTACTAAATGTCTTCATGTCTACTAAATGTCTTCATGTGGACTAAATGTCTTCATGTGTACTAAATGTCTTCATGTGTACTAAATGTATTCATGTGTACTAAATGTCTTCATGTGGACTAAATGTCTTCATGTGTACTAAATGTATTCATGTGTACTAAATGTATTCATGTGTACTAAATGTCTTCATGTGGACTAAATGTCTTCATGTGTACTAAATGTATTCATGTGTACTACATTTCTTTATGTGTACTAAATGTCTTCATGTGTACTAAATGTATTCATGTGTACTAAATGTCTTTATGTGTACTAAATATATTCATGTGTACTAAATGTCTTCATGTGTACTAAATGTCTTCATGTCTACTAAATGTATTCATGTGTACTAAATGTCTTTATGTGTACTAAATGTCTTCATGTGGACTAAATGTCTTCATGTGGACTAAATGTCTTCATTTGGACTAAATGTCTTTATGTGTATTAAGTGTCTTCATGTGTACTAAATGTCTTCATGTGTACTAATTGTCTTCATGTGGACTAAGTGTCTTCATGTGGACTAAATGTATGAATGTGTACTAAATGTCTTCATGTGGACTAAGTGTCTTCATGTGGACTAAATGTCTTTATGTGTACTAAGTGTCTTTATGTGTACTAAGTGTCTTTATGTGTACTAAGTGTCTTTGTGTGTACTAAGTGTCTTTGTGTGTACTAAGTGTCTTTATGTGTACTAAGTGTCTTTATGTGTACTAAGTGTCTTTATGTGTACTAAGTGTCTTTATGTGTACTAAATGTGTACTAAGTGTCTTCATGTGGACTGAATGTCTCCATGTGGACTAAGTGTCTTCATGTGGACTGAATGTCTTCATGTGGACTAAGTGTCTTCATTTGTACTAAATGCTTTCATGTGGACTAAATGCCTTAATGTGTACTAAGTGTCTTCATGTGTACTATATGTATTTTTCAGCCTAAAGGGCACCCTTAATCATCACACCCCTTGACAAAAATACTGTATGACACAGACAGCCTGTTGTTTTAGAAGTTGACATGATATTTAGCCTGTGTTGCTCCCAAGGGAGTCCTCTGTATAAATGTGCTGTCAGTGTCAAACAACTCCAGCATGCTTAAGGGATGTGATTTTGGGAAAAAGGTCATCTTAATGGGAGATTTTAACATTAATTATGAAGGCAAGTCTTGTAGGAAAACCCTCAAACAGATCACTAATACATTTGACCTTATACAGCTAGTTAAAGGGCTAACCAGGGTGACTTGTTGTTCTAAAACACAGATTGGTCTGGTGTTCAGCAATAAACCAGAGAGAGTGACTAAATCATTCATTATGGTTTCTGGGCTATCTGATCATAATCTGACACTTATAGCCAGAAAGATTTCTAAGAGCAGGTTTAACCTCTCTACTGTTAGAAAGCCGGATCAACTAAGAATACCTAAGAGTGAATTAAATTATTTTGAAAACGCAATTAAGGGAATTAACTGGAATGATCTCTTGTCGTATACAGACGTGGAAGCTGATTATCAGGTTTCTATATCCACAATCCAGATTACAATAAATGGCTTCCTAAAGAAAAGAAAATCCAAACCTGGCAAAATAATACTCTTCCTTGGCTACATGGAGAAATCTGGAAAATGACGATGAAAGATCATGCTCTAAAAACAGCCCCGAAGTCCAAATTAGAGCATGACAGATGTAGGTTTACCATGTTGAGAAATAAGGTGATGAAAGGAATCAGACAGGCCAAGGCAAACTTTTTGATCAACATAATTGGTGAAGCAAAGGGAAATTCTAAATGATCTGAGATCAAGCGCTAGTGAAGCGATCTCAGTGATCTAGCGATCTCAGCGCTAGTGAAGGACACTCAACCTGTCTTCATCATAAGGGAGGTTTCTGAGTCAGAGGTGAAAAAGGTGATTATCTCACTAAAGAACTCTAAAGTCAAAGATGTGTTTGGGCTGGACTCTACCTTTCTTAAAAACTACAAAGAGTCACTCATTGGCCCCATTACTAAGGTCACCAACATATCTATTGGTCAGGGGGTGTTTCCAAGGGTCTTGAAGTCGGCCATAAAAACGGCCATCATTAAATCAGGCAACCCTGCTGACGTAAGAACTACAGGCCCATTAGTATATTACCTGTGGTGTCCAAGGTTGCTGAAAAGTGTGTAGCAGAGCAACTGATTGCCCACCTCAATAACAGCCCCTTCACATTACCCTCCATGCAGTTTTGCTTCAGAGCAAAACACTCCACAGAAACAGCCAACTGCTTTCTTCTTGAAAATGTGAAGTCCAAGATGGACAAAGGGGGCATTGTAAGGGCTGTATTTCTAGACCCAAGGAAAGCTTTTGATACTGTTAACCATGAGGTTCTCATCACAAAACTGTCCAAGTTCAACTTTTCCCCCGAAGCCTTGAGATGGATGAAATCATACCTAGAAGGCAGAACTCAGTGTGTCAGAGTGATGACGTGGTCGTGCCTCAAGGGTCAATACTGGGGCCCCTCTTGTTCAGCCTGTACATTACTCAAATCAAATCAAATCAAATTTTATTAGTCACATACACATGGTTAGCAGATGTTAATGCGAGTGTAGCGAAATGCTTGTGCTTCTAGTTCCGACAATGCAGTAATAACAACAAGTAATCTAACCTAACAATTCCACAACTACTACCTTATACACACAAGTGTAAAGGGATAAAGAATATGTACATAAAGATATATGAATGAGTGATGGTACAGAACGGCATAGGCAAGATGCAGTAGATGGTATAGAGTACGGTATATACATATGAGATGAGTACTGTAGGGTATGTAAACATAAAGTGGCATAGTTTAAAGTGGCTAGTGGTACATGTATTACATAAAGATGGCGAGATGCAGTAGATGATATAGAGTACAGTATATACATATACATATGAGATGGGTAATGTAGGGTATGTAAACATTATATTAAGTGGCATTGTTTAAAGTGGCTAGTGGTACATTTTTACATAATTTCCATCAATTCCCATTTTTAAAGTGGCTGGAGTTGAGTCAGTATGTTGGCAGCGGCCGCTAAATGTTAGTGGTGGCTGTTTAACAGTCTGATGGCCTTGAGATAGAAGCTGTTTTTCAGTCTCTCGGTCCCTGCTTTGATGCACCTGTACTGACCTCGCCTTCTGGATGATAGCGGGGTGAACAGGCAGTGGCTTGGGTGGTTGTTGTCCTTGATGATCTTTATGGCCTTCCTGTGACATCGGGTGGTGTAGGTGTCCTGGAGGGCAGGTAGTTTGCCCCCGGTGATGCGTTCTGCAGACCTCACTACCCTCTGGAGAGCCTTACGGTTGTGGGCGGAGCAGTTGCCGTACCAGGCGGTGATACAGCCCGACAGGATGCTCTCGATTGTGCATCTGTAGAAGTTTGTGAGTGCTTTTGGTGACAAGCCGAATTTCTTCAGCCTCCTGAGGTTGAAGAGGCGCTGCTGCGCCTTCTTCACAACGCTGTCTGTGTGGGTGGACCAATTCAGTTTGTCCGTGATGTGTACACCGAGGAACTTAAAACTTTCCACCTTCTCCACTACTGACCCGTCGATGTGGATAGGGGGGTGCTCCCTCTGCTGTTTCCTGAAGTCCACAATCATCTCCTTTGTTTTGTTGACGTTGAGTGTGAGGTTATTTTCCTGACACCACACTCCGAGGGCCCTCACCTCCTCCCTGTAGGCCGTCTCGTCGTTGTTGGTAATCAAGCCTACCACTGTAGTGTCATCCGCAAACTTGATGATTGAGTTGGAGGCGTGCATGGCCACGCAGTCGTGGGTGAACAGGGAGTACAGGAGAGGGCTCAGAACGCACCCTTGTGGGGCCCCAGTGTTGAGGATCAGCGGGGTGGAGATGTTGTTACCTACCCTCACCACCTGGGGGCGGCCCGTCAGGAAGTCCAGGACCCAGTTGCACAGGGCGGGGTCGGCGGCGCCATTTTACTGATCTGCCTTCTGTCTGTACTGGGTCTGAAGTTCAAATGTATGCAGATGATACAGTGATATATGTGCATGCAAAGAGCAAACAACAAGCTGCACAAGAACTCACTACTGTAATGGTCCAGGTTACGAAGTGGCTCAGTGACTCATGTTTGCATCTCAATGTGAAAAAAAGTATGCATGTTCTTCACAAAGAGGGCAACTGATGCTACTGAGCCAGATGTCTATGTGTCAGGGGAGATACTCCAGGTGGTATCCGATTTTAAGTACCTTGGCATCATACTTGATTCCAATCTCTCTTTTAAAAAAAGGTAACTAAAAGTTCAACCTAGCTCATTTCTGATTCATGCAAAATTGTTTGACTACAGAAGTAACAAAACTGTACTTCATTGCTATGATACTCCCCCACTTAACATACTGCTTGACTAGTTGGGTCCAAGCTTGCTGTACAACATTAAAACCTATTCAGTCTGTCTACAAACAGGCTCTCAAAGTGCTTGATAGGAAGCCCAATAGCCATCATCACTGTTACATCCTCAGAAAGTATGAGCTCCTGAGTTGGAAAAATCTTGAGCAATACAATCGACATATGTCTTGTATTCAATATCCTAAATGGTCTAGCTCCCCTCGGCTTAGTACTTTGGTTAAACAGAAAAGGCAAACTCATGGCAGCAGATTCACAAGGTCTGCCATGAGAGGTGACTGGATAGGTTCCTTAAGGAAAAGCACCTTTAGTCAATCTGCTTTCTCTGTGAGAGCTTCCCATGTCTGGAACTATCAGACACACACAACTGCACCACCTATCACACCTTCGCAAAAAACATGAAGACATGGCTAAAGGCCAATCAGACTTGTGAACATAATCCCTAGCTGTGTTTTGCCGCTTTCCATGTTGTCTGTTGTCTGTAGGTGTGGAAAAACTTTGTTGCTATTATGGACTTTGTTTTGTTGTTTTTTGTGCTATTTTTTCTGTCTGCATGCTACGTGTTGCTTGTTCTATGTTCCTCTGTCTGCATGCTACGTGTCGCTTGTTCTATATTTCTCTGTCTGCGTGCTATGTGTTGCTTGTTCTATGTTTCTCTGTCTGCATGCTACGTGACGCTTGAGTTTCTCTGTCTGCATGCTAAGTGTCGCTTGTTCTATGTTACTCTGTCTGCATGCTATGTGTTGCTTGTTCTGTTTCTCTGCATGCTACGTGTCGCTTGTTCTTTGTTTCTATGTCTGCATGCTACGTGTTGCATGTTCTATATTTTCTCTGTCTGCATGCTACATGACGCTTGAGTTCCTTTGTCTGCGTGCTACGTGTCGCTTGTTCTATGTTTCTCTGTCTGCATGCTACGCGTTGCTTGTTCTATGTTTCTCTGTCTGCATGCTACGTGTTGCTTCTTTTCTCTGTTTCTCTGTCTGCGTGCTACGTGTTGCTTGTTCTCTGTTTTCTGTCTGTGTGCTACGTGTTGCTTGTTATATGTTTCTCTGTCTACATGCTACGTGTTTCTTGTTCTATGTTTCTCTGTCTGCATGCTACGTGTCGCTTGTTCTATGTTACTCTGTCTGCATGCTACGTGTTGCTTGTTCTATGTTACTCTGTCTGCATGCTACGTGTCGCTTGTTCTATGTTTCTCTGTCTGCATGCTACGTGACGCTTGTTCTATGTTACTCTGTCTGCATGCTCCGTGTTGCTTGTACTATGTTTCTCTGTCTGCATGCTACGTGTTGCTTGTACTATGTTTCTCTGTCTGCATGCTACGTGACGCTTGTTCTATGTTTCTTTGTCTGCATGCTACGTGTTTCTTGTCCTATGTTGCTCTGCATGTGCTCACTGCTCATTGTTTGTCTGTATCGTTATTGTAATTGTTTTTAATAACCTGCCCAGGAACTGGGATTGAAAATTAGCCGCCTGGCTAAAACCGGCACTTTTACTGGAATGTTGATTAATGTGCACTGTCCCTGGAAAAATAAAAATAAACTCAAATTCGTGTTGTCACCAGGCTAACCAGTCCTGTTAGTAGGGCAGGACTATTGCAGGATAAAGTAGAATATTATAGGTGTGTCTTATCATGTTATATTATGCTATTTCACACATGAAACTGGGCCTATTTTAATCAGCAAAGCTCATCCAGTGGAAAGAGAGAAAGGAAGAAGAATGGTTTCGCCTTTAGTAATGTTATATTTCTGTAGCTGGTTGTATACCCTGCTGGTCCCCGAGGACTGGATCAAAAGCAATGTGAGGGAAATCTAACATTCCCACTGAGGATGACAGAACTGTCGTAGGAGACATGAAAAGCACAGTGCACAGCGGGAGTCCCGGACAAGCTCGTGGATGGACACCTTTTAAAGTCCTGTACTGCTGCATGCATCCCTGATGAGTTGAATCAGTGTTGAGGAGCTGTATTCAGCTTTGTGATCAACATATTCAGGGATACATTATGTTTTCCTGTTTCTAAAAGGAGCAACATAATCTCAACATCAAAGCCTTCCTGACGTTGTTGACGAAAAGGAAATAATGACATATTCAATTATGCAACAGTAATTGTCTTCAGATGGGGTTTATTTTTAGAAATCATATATAACACGTTGTTAGTGTTCGTCTTCCTCAGCCGAAGGAGGCCAACTCTGTACACATCTAGGCAGACCTCCCCTGTTCCAGGCACAGGAGGAAGGGTCAACAAGAGGAGATGGAGAGGAGCAGCTTGTTGATTTGAACTAGCATATAAGGCTCAGTGCATCATGTATCAGGTCCTGGCTGGCCCTGTGAAATATAGTAACCCTCACAAGTGACAAATTGCATGGAGAGTGGGTTGTTTAACAACACCTCTCACCCTGACAACAGTGGCCATATTTCTCCTCTGTTTGTTTTCAGCATGTGAGCTGTGCTTTACTGTACATCTAATCAGTCAAGAGAGGAAAGCAGGGATGGAGAAATTGTTCCAGCTGGGCCTTTGTGTTCTCTAATGGGCTATACTGTTTGTTTTCTAATTGTGTATAAACATTAGTTTATACACAATTAGAATGATTAAATAGCTTTTGTTGCTCCATATTCTGCTCTTAGCTATCATGATTAATGTCTCAGCTTATACAAAACCCTGTTGTTATTGTTCTGCTCTGTCACAATGCATTGAAAATATATTCATTCTCAGCCGCACCCTGGAGATTTGATTCAAATGCTGTGCTGTCATCAGTTATATCCAGCCCACGTCTGTGTCAGGAGCACAGTGCACTCTGAACACCCACTGTGCTGCATCAGTTATATCCAGCCCACGTCTGTGTCAGGAGCACAGTGCACTCTGAACACCCACTGTGCTGTCATCAGTTATATCCAGCCCACGTCTGTGTCAGGAGCACAGTGCACTCTGAACACCCACTGTGCTGTCATCAGTTATATCCAGCCCACGTCTGTGTCAGGAGCACAGTGCACTCTGAACACCCACTGTGCTGCATCAGTTATATCCAGCCCACGTCTGTGTCAGGAGCACAGTGCACTCTGAACACCCACTGTGCTGTCATCAGTTATATCCAGCCCACGTCTGTGTCAGGAGCACAGTGCACTCTGAACAACCACTGTGCTGCATCAGTTATATCCAGCCCACGTCTGTGTCAGGAGCACAGTGCACTCTGAACACCCACTGTGCTGCATCACTCAAAAGTCACCATTTTGTAGAAGTTGTCCCACTTCTAAAGTTCTGTCTGAAATAAAAGTTTAACCCTCAGTGTTTGGCGTGGTCTAGTTTTCTAAAAGCTCTCCTCTTCTATTCCCCAGCCTCTGAGACCGATGCAGTGGTGCTTTTGAAGTGTGCTTGCCTGGTGGAACGCATGTACTCCCACATCGCTACCACAGCCGAGGGCTTCACTATCCTCTCCTCCTTCATGGTAGCACAGTACGTCAGCGAGTTACAGAAGGTAAGATCTCTGGTTTTCTCTCATCATCAAGGACAATGGTGATTAGTAGAGCTGGGCAATATGAACAAAAATGCATTAAATTTACTGAATTATCACGGTAACGATCAATTGAACGATAAGTTTGTAACATTATCTACATATGTTTTTTTAATATTACCCTTAAATCCACTACTACTACTTTGAATGCTGTAGCTATCAATTGTCCCATTTAACAATCACCCATATTACCAAACTTACTTCATTTCAAACTTCAGATATCTCTTGTAGGACCCTATAGGTTATTTATTATAGTGAACGATATCAGCAGAATATCCACGATAAGTTGTCGGTTTGGTCAGTGTTGATAAGTTGTCGGTTTGGTCAGTGTTGATAAGTTGTCGGTTTGGTCAGTGTCGATAAGTTGTCGGTTTGGTGAGTGTCGATAAGTTGTCGGTTTGGTCAGTGTCGATAAGTTGTTGGTTTGGTCAGTGTCGATAAGTTGTTGGTTTGGTCAGTGTCGATAAGTTGTTGGTTTGGTCAGTGTCGTTAAGTTGTCGGTTTGGTCAGTGTCGATAAGTTGTCGGTTTGGTCAGTGTCGATAAGTTGTCAGTTTGGTCAGTGTCGTTAAGTTGTCGGTTTGGTCAGTGTCGATGTCGATAAGTTGTCGGTTTGGTCAGTGTCGATAAGTTGTTGGTTTGGTCAGTGTCGATGTTGATAAGTTGTCGGTTTGGTCAGTGTCGATAAATTGTTGGTTTGGTCAGTGTCGATGTTGATAAGTTGTCAGTTTGGTCAGTGTCGATGTTGATAAGTTGTCGGTTTGGTCAGTGTCGATAAGTTGTCAGTTTGGTCAGTGTCGATAAATTGTTGGTTTGGTCAGTGTCGATAAGTTGTTGGTTTGGTCAGTGTCGATAAGTTGTCGGTTTGGTCAGTGTCAATGTTGATAAGTTGTCAGTTTGGTCAGTGTCGATAAGTTGTCAGTTTGGTCAGTGTCGATAAGTTGTTGGTTTGGTCAGTGTTGATAAATTGTCGGTTTGGTCAGTGTCGATAAGTTGTCGGTTTGGTCAGTGTCGATGAGTTGTAGGTTTGGTCAGTGTCGATGAGTTGTAGGTTTGGTCAGTGTCGATAAGTTGTCGGTTTGGTCAGTGTCGATAAGTTGTCAGTTTGGTCAGTGTCGATAAGTTGTCGGTTTGGTCAGTGTCGATAAGTTGTCAGTTTGGTCAGTGTTGATAAGTTGTCGGTTTGGTCAGTGTCGATAAGTTGTCAGTTTGGTCAGTGTCGATAAGTTGTCAGTTTGGTCAGTGTCGATAAGTTGTCGGTTTGGTCAGTGTCGATAAGTTGTCGGTTTGGTCAGTGTCGATAAGTTGTCGGTTTGGTCAGTGTCGATAAGTTGTCGGTTTGGTCAGTGTCGATAAGTTGTCAGTTTGGTCAGTGTCGATAAGTTGTCGGTTTGGTCAGTGTCGATAAGTTGTCAGTTTAGTCAGTGTCGATAAGTTGTCAGTTTGGTCAGTGTCGATAAGTTGTCGGTTTGGTCAGTGTCGATAAGTTGTCGGTTTGGTCAGTGTCGATAAGTTGTCGGTTTGGTCAGTGTCGATAAGTTGTCAGTTTGGTCAGTGTCGATGTTTCGATAAGTTGTCGGTTTGGTCAGTGTCGATAAGTTGTCAGTGTCGATGTTTTGATAAGTTGTCGGTTTGGTCAGTGTTGATAAGTTGTCAGTTTGGTCAGTGTCGATGTTTCGATAAGTTGTCGGTTTGGTCAGTGTCGATAAGTTGTCAGTGTCGATGTTTCGATAAGTTGTCGGTTTGGTCAGTGTTGATAAGTTGTCGGTTTGGTCAGTGTCGATGTTGATGTTGATAAGTTGTCAGTTTGGTCAGTGTCGATGTTTCGATAAGTTGTCAGTTTGGTCAGTGTCGATAAGTTGTCGGTTTGGTCAGTGTCGATGTTGATGTTGATAAGTTGTCGGTTTGGTCAGTGTCGATAAGTTGTCAGTTTGGTCAGTGTCGATAAGTTGTCAGTTTGGTCAGTGTCGATGTTTCGATAAGTTGTCGGTTTGGTCAGTGTCGATGTTGATAAGTTGTCGGTTTGGTCAGTGTCGATGTCAATAAATTGTTGGTTTGGTCAGTGTCGATAAGTTGTCGGTTTGGTCAGTGTCGATGTTGATAAGTTGTCGGTTTGGTCAGTGTCGATGTTGATAAGTTGTCGGTTTGGTCAGTGTCGATAAGTTGTCGGTTTGGTCATTGTCGATAAGTTTTCGGTCTGGTCAGTGTCGATAAGTTGTTGGTTTGGTCAGTGTCGATGTTGATAAGTTGTCGGTTTGGTCAGTGTCGATAAGTTGTCGGTCTGGTCATGGTCGATAAGTTGTTGGTTTGGTCAGTTTCGATAAGTTGTCGGTCTGGTCATTGTCGATAAGTTGTCGGTTTGGTCAGTGTCGATAAGTTGTCGGTTTGGTCATTGTCGATAAGTTTTCGGTCTGGTCAGTGTCGATAAGTTGTTGGTTTGGTCAGTGTCGATAAGTTGTCGGTTTGGTCAGTGTCGATGTTGATAAGTTGTCGGTTTGGTCAGTGTCGATAAGTTGTCGGTCTGGTCATGGTTGATAAGTTGTTGGTTTGTTCAGTGTCGATAAGTTGTCGGTTTGGTCAGTGTCGATAAATTGTTGGTTTGGTCAGTGTCGATAAGTTGTCGGTTTGGTCAGTGTCGATAAATTGTCGGTTTGGTCAGTGTCGATAAGTTGTCGGTTTGGTCAGTGTCGATGTTGATAAGTTGTCGGTTTGGTCAGTGTCGATAAATTGTGTCGATATATTGTCGATTTGGTCAGTGTCGATGTCGATAAGTTGTCGGTTTGGTCAGTGTCGATAAGTTGTCGGTCTGGTCATGGTCGATAAGTTGTCGGTTTGGTCAGTGTCGATAAATTGTGTCGATATATTGTCGATTTGGTCAGTGTCGATGTCGATAAGTTGTCGGTTTGGTCAGTTTCGATAAGTTGTCGGTCTGGTCATTGTCGATAAGTTGTTGATTTGGTCAGCTCTAACGATTAGGCTATTATTATACAGGTTGGAAACAACATGACGTTTCAGATCTTTTCTCATCATCCCAACAAGCCCTTACATCTGAGGGGAATACACTCTATCTGCAAATTAAATACAAGGATTTTTATTTGATCCATGGCTGTTTTGTATTGTGGTGTTACACTATACATGGGACCATTTAGAGCTACTAAGGCAAGTCCTCTGGACTTCTCAGATTTGAAGGAGAGAGAAGTCAAAATTTTTTCCCCTCCATAATCTTGTGTCCTGCCCTGCGCCAACTTGTCCTCGAAAGGACTGTACTTACTGTAAAGTCTAGTAGACTGTTTTTCCGTCGGTGGCACTGTGTCAGTGTGTATTTTCCATGGAACATGCAGAGAGGGAAGATGCATGAGGATTAACTTGGAATGTAAAAATCCATGGGAAACTCTTTGAGTAAGGATTAAACAAAGGCTTGACTAAGGCAATAGTTGAACACTGCCATAGTTCTTTCCAGGTAGACTAAGCGCTTTTGTTGTCCAGTTTCCAGCTGGCAGTACATTGTATTCCTACCAGGCTTTCAAAACTGCCTCGGCTACGTACACAAACAAAGGTGTAAGGAAAAGGCAAAACAAAGATCAGCCATCTCACTCATCACACCAACATTATGACGGTTACATTTTAATACCCCTTCCCCAACCTCAAACGCTCAGTCAAATTGAAACCAGCTGCCTTTCAAAGATAATGTCTACTTTTTGAAATATATTTGAATATGTGCATGCTTTCCCCTGAGAGAATAACTTCACTGGGCTGTTTGTCCACTTCTATCTGAAACATCCTGGTTGGTACTGCCACACTGCCTCTCCCTCGCCTCCCCTCCACTCCTCTCTCCTCCACACCCTCAAGGTGACTCTGCAACCAGACATCAAGAGGCACCTGACAGAGGGAGTCTAGAGGATCCTGGACCTCTGTGTTGAGCAGGAGGTGAGGTTTCTGAATACCATCCTCCAGATGGGTCTCAGAGAAGTGTTCAACGAGCTCTACGGTAGTTACACTTATTACCATAAAACCCAGTGGCAAGGAGAGGAGAAATATACTGCCTGGGACTCTCCTCTACCGTCTCCCTTTCCAGAAAGATTGTCTTTATTGCAGGCACATTTTTTTCTTAAGAAAACAACTGCTTAAACATGTAAATTGTATTTTTTATGTCATATGGTGAAAAAGAACAAATCATTTGTAGGTCTGCTGAGGATGAGAGTAGATGATTGTAATACCAAAAGCAAATTGTGGAAGTGATTTCTAATGCTTCTAGGTGATTCTGGAAATGGTTTAAACCTGTATGTATAGTGGAGGTGAATGTCATTAACATAGCTTTATCACATGCATTCCTTATGAAACCTTGTGCCTGAAACTTTCCCTTGTGATTATCTGTTGTTATTAACGACCAGACAAGGAAAGCTTAGGAGAAATCTGTATTATAATTGGGGTGAGCTTTCGCAGATTAATACAGAAATAAGATAATTTATTTTCACAAATAATGAGCAGAATGACATAGATCTGGTTTTCAGTGGAATGTCATTATGGATATTCCACTGTTGTCTAACATGATCATTTTCCAATATATAATCATTTTGCAAGGGGTGTTTTCTTTTATTCTGCTTCAAAATAAATATTTGTACCCTCAAGTGTAAACATGAGAGGTTTCTTAAGTGTTTGTTGACTGAATGTCTTCAGTCATAAAATGTTCAACCCCTTTGTTAAGGCAAACCTAAATAAGTTCAGGAGTAAAAAGGTGCTTAACAAGTCACATAATAAGTTGCAATAATAGTGTTTTGACATTATTTTTTAATGACTACCTCATCTCTGTACCCCACACATACAATTATCTGTAAGGTCACTCAGTCGAACAGTTAATTTCAAACACAGATTCAACCACAAACACAAGGGAGGTTTTCCAATGGCTCGCAAAGGGCACCTATTGCTTGGCAACAAAAAAAAGACATTGAATATCCCTTTGAGCATGGAGAAGTTGTTAATTACACTTTGGATGGTGTATCAATACACTCAGTCACTACAAAGATACAGGCGTCCTTCCTAACTCGGTTGAAGGAGAGGAAGGAAACTGCTCAGGGATTTCACCATGAGGCCAATGGTGACTTTAAAACAGTTACAGAGTTTAATGGCTGTGATGGGAGAACTGAGGATGGATCAACAACATTGTAGTTACTCCACAATACTAACCTTATTGAGAGTGAAAAGAAGGAAGCCGTGTACAGAATACAAATATTTAAAAACATTCATCCTGTTTGCAATAAGGCACTGAAGTAAAACTGCCCAGAAAATTGGAAAAGAAAATAACTTTATATCCTGAATACAAAGCGGTATGTTGGGGGCAAATCCAACACAACACATCAGTGAGTACCACTCTTCATATTTTCAAGCATGGTGGTGGCTGCATCATGTTATGGGTATGCTTGTCATCGGCAAGGACTAGGCAGTTTTTAGTTTAAAAAGAAACAAATAGAGCTAAGCACAGGCAAAATCCTAAAGGAAAACCTGGTTCAGTCTGATTTCCAACCGTCACTGGGAGATGAATTCACCTTTCAGCAGGAAAATAACCTAAAACACAAGGCCAAATATAGACGTAGGTTGCTTACCAAGACAACATTGAATGTTCCTGAGTGGCCTAGTTACAGTTTTGATATAAATCGGACTGAAAATCAAATCAAATCCAAGTTTATTTGTCACGTGCTCCGAATAGAACAGGTGTAGACCTTACAGTGAAATGCTTACTTACAGGCTCTAACCAATAGTGCAAAAAAATGTATTAGGTGAACAATAGGTAGGTAAAGAAATAAAACAACAGTAAAAAGACAGGCTATATACAGTAGCGAGGCTATAAAAGTAGCGAGGCTATAAAAGTAGCGAGTCTACATACAGACACCGGTTAGTCAGGCTGATTGAGGTAGTATGTACATGTAGATATGGTTAAAGTGACTATGTATATATGATGAACAGAGAGTAGCAGTAGCGTAAAAAGAGGGGTTGGCGGGTGGTGGGTGGGACACAATGCAGATAGCCCGGTTAACCAATGAGCGGGAGCACTGGTTGGTCGGCCCAATTGAGGTAGTATGCACATGGATGTATGGTTAAAGTGACTATGCATATATGATAAACAGAGAGTAGCAGCAGCGTAAAAAGAGGGGTTGGGGGGGCAAACAGTGCAAATAGTCCGGGTAGCCATTTGATTACCTTTTCAGGAGTCTTATGGCTTGAGGGTAAAAACTTTTGAGAAGCCTTTTTGTCCTCGACTTGGCACTCCGGTACTGCTTGCCATGCGGTAGTAGAGAGAACAATCTATGACTGGGGTGGCTGGGGTCTTTGACAATTTTTAGGGCCTTCCTCTGACACCGCCTGGTGTAGAGGTCCTGGATGGCAAGCAGCTTAGCCCCAGTGATGTACTGGGCCGTACGCACTACCCTCTGTAGTGCCTTGCGGTCAGAGGCCGAGCAGTTGCCGTACCAGGCAGTGATGCAACCAGTCAGGATGCTCTCGATGTTGCAGCTGTAGAACCTTTTGAGGATCTCAGGACCCATGCCAAATCTATGGCAAGACTTGAAAGTGTCTCTCTAGCAATGATCAACAACCAACTTGACACAGCTTGGAGAATTTCAAAAGAAATGTGTGCAAATATTGTACAATCCAGGTGTGCAAAGCTGTTAGAGACTTACCCAGAAAGACTCACAGCCGTAATCGCTGTCAAAGGTGATTCTAACATGTATTGACTCAGGGGTGTGAATACTTAAGTAAATGAGATTTCTGTATTTCACTTTCAGCACATTTGCAAACATTTCTAAAAACATGTTTTCACTTTGTCATGATGGGGTATTGTGTGTAGATGGGTGAGAAACACATATATTTAATCCATTTTAAGTTCAGACTGTAACAACAAAATGTGGAACAAAGGGTGTGAATACTTTCTGAGGGCACTGTAAATCCCCTTGAGAGGTTGAGCACCCATGTTTCAATAAACACATATTTACATTATAAAGTCATTACATGAAAGTTCATATTTTTTGTCTTAGACTATGTTTATTCAAAAGTCAGATATCTGGCAGGGCCGACAATTTACAATGCCTGAATCTACCATCTCGCCTGGCAAGGTTTCCTATAATATTCGCAGAAGCTCTTTTATTTAATTAAACTGATCATTTAATTAGAGTGATGGCCACTGCAGTCAGTGCCAGTAGGCAGATGATGGCTGATTAAAGAGCTGACATAATACTTGCTGGCCAGTGATGTCCAGGTGAAGTGGAAAGACTTCTGCTTGAAATAATGTAGCAGGGCATTTCTGGCTCCCTCACACATTCCCTCCTGACTTTGCTAAAATGAGCGTTCTGCTGGCTGCTTTCGCATTCTCAGTTCTTCTACAGTCAGAAGCCTGATGTTGCCTCACAACAGAAAGAAATTAGAACATCAACTGTCTGCTGGTTTATTGGGTGTCAGCAGGGTTGCTGGGTGTTAGCAGGGTTTATTGGGTGTCAGCAGGGTTGCTGGGTGTCAGCAGGGTTTATTGGGTGTCAGCAGGGTTTATTGGGTGTCAACAGGGTTGCTGGGTGTCAGCAGGGTTTATTGGGTGTCAGCAGGGTTTATTGGGTGTCAACAGGGTTGCTGGGTGTCAGCAGGGTTTATTGGGTGTCAGCAGGGTTGCTGGTTGTCAGCAGGGTTTATTGGGTGTCAGCAGGGTTTATTGGGTGTCAACAGGGTTGCTGGGTGTCAGCAGGGTTTATTGGGTGTCAACAGGGTTGCTGGGTGTCAGCAGGGTTTATTGGGTGTCAACAGGGTTGCTGGGTGTCAGCAGGGTTTATTGGGTGTCAACAGGGTTGCTGGGTGTCAGCAGGGTTTATTGGGTGTCAACAGGGTTGCTGGGTGTCAGCAGGGTTTATTGGGTGTCAACAGGGTGCCAGTTATGGGACAATTGTGTGAGTGAATACCCCTTATTTATTAATAGGTAGGTGCTTATAGTGTACAAGTGTGTATTAATTACATTTACATTTAAGTCATTTAGCAGACGCTCTTATCCAGAGCGACTTACAAATTGGTGCATTCACCTTATGACATCCAGTGGAACAGCCACTTTACAATAGTGCATCTAAATCTTTTAAGGGGGGGGGGGGGTGAGAAGGATTACTTTATCCTATCCTAGGTATTCCTTAAAGAGGTGGGGTTTCAGGTGTCTCCGGAAGGTGGTGATTGACTCCGCTGTCCTGGCGTCGTGAGGGAGTTTGTTCCACCATTGGGGGGCCAGAGCAGCGAACAGTTTTGACTGGGCTGAGCGGGAACTGTACTTCCTCAGTGGTAGGGAGGCGAGCAGGCCAGAGGTGGATGAACGCAGTGCCCTTGTTTGGGTGTAGGGCCTGATCAGAGCCTGGAGGTACTGAGGTGCCGTTCCCCTCACAGCTCCGTAGGCAAGCACCATGGTCTTGTAGCGGATGCGAGCTTCAACTGGAAGCCAGTGGAGAGAGCGGAGGAGCGGGATGACGTGAGAGAACTTGGGAAGGTTGAACACCAGACGGGCTGCGGCGTTCTGGATGAGTTGTAGGGGTTTAATGGCACAGGCAGGGAGCCCAGCCAACAGCGAGTTGCAGTAATCCAGACGGGAGATGACAAGTGCCTGGATTAGGACCTGCGCCGCTTCCTGTGTGAGGCAGGGTCGTACTCTGCGGATGTTGTAGAGCATGAACCTACAGGAACGGGCCACCGCCTTGATGTTAGTTGAGAACGACAGGGTGTTGTCCAGGATCACGCCAAGGTTCTTAGCGCTCTGGGAGGAGGACACAATGGAGTTGTCAACCGTGATGGCGAGATCATGGAACGGGCAGTCCTTCCCCGGGAGGAAGAGCAGCTCCGTCTTGCCGAGGTTCAGCTTGAGGTGGTGATCCGTCATCCACACTGATATGTCTGCCAGACATGCAGAGATGCGATTCGCCACCTGGTCATCAGAAGGGGGAAAGGAGAAGATTAGTTGTGTGTCGTCTGCATAGCAATGATAGGAGAGACCATGTGAGGTTATGACAGAGCCAAGTGACTTGGTGTATAGCGAGAATAGGAGAGGGCCTAGAACAGAGCCCTGGGGGACACCAGTGGTGAGAGCACGTGGTGAGGAGACAGATTCTCGCCACGCCACCTGGTAGGAGCGACCTGTCAGGTAGGACGCAATCCAAGCGTGGGCCGCGCCGGAGATGCCCAACTCGGAGAGGGTGGAGAGGAGGATCTGATGGTTCACAGTATCGAAGGCAGCCGATAGGTCTAGAAGGATGAGAGCAGAGGAGAGAGAGTTAGCTTTAGCAGTGCGGAGCGCCTCCGTGATACAGAGAAGAGCAGTCTCAGTTGAATGACTAGTCTTGAAACCTGACTGATTTGGATCAAGAAGGTCATTCTGAGAGAGATAGCGGGAGAGCTGGCCAAGGACGGCACGTTCAAGAGTTTTGGAGAGAAAAGAAAGAAGGGATACTGGTCTGTAGTTGTTGACATCGGAGGGATCGAGTGTAGGTTTTTTCAGAAGGGGTGCAACTCTCGCTCTCTTGAAGACGGAAGGGACGTAGCCAGCGGTCAGGGATGAGTTGATGAGCGAGGTGAGGTAAGGGAGAAGGTCTCCGGAAATGGTCTGGAGAAGAGAGGAGGGGATAGGGTCAAGCGGGCAGGTTGTTGGGCGGCCGGCCGTCACAAGACGCGAGATTTCATCTGGAGAGAGAGGGGAGAAAGAGGTCAGAGCACAGGGTAGGGCAGTGTGAGCAGAACCAGCGGTGTCGTTTGACTTAGCAAACGAGGATCGGATGTCGTCGACCTTCTTTTCAAAATGGTTGACGAAGTCATCTGCAGAGAGGGAGGAGGGGGGGGGAGGGGGAGGAGGATTCAGGAGGGAGGAGAAGGTGGCAAAGAGCTTCCTAGGGTTAGAGGCAGATGCTTGGAATTTAGAGTGGTAGAAAGTGGCTTTAGCAGCAGAGACAGAAGAGGAAAATGTAGAGAGGAGGGAGTGAAAGGATGCCAGGTCCGCAGGGAGGCGAGTTTTCCTCCATTTCCGCTCGGCTGCCCGGAGCCCTGTTCTGTGAGCTCGCAATGAGTCGTCGAGCCACGGAGCGGGAGGGGAGGACCGAGCCGGCCTGGAGGATAGGGGACAGAGAGAGTCAAAGGATGCAGAAAGGGAGGAGAGGAGGGTTGAGGAGGCAGAATCAGGAGATAGGTTGGAGAAGGTTTGAGCAGAGGGAAGAGATGATAGGATGGAAGAGGAGAGAGTAGCGGGGGAGAGAGAGCGAAGGTTGGGACGGTGCGATACCATCCGAGTAGGGGCAGTGTGGGAAGTGTTGGATGAGAGCGAGAGGGAAAAGGATACAAGGTAGTGGTCGGAGACTTGGAGGGGAGTTGCAATGAGGTTAGTGGAAGAACAGCATCTAGTAAAGATGAGGTCGAGCGTATTGCCTGCCTTGTGAGTAGGGGGGGAAGGTGAGAGGGTGAGGTCAAAAGAGGAGAGGAGTGGAAAGAAGGAGGCAGAGAGGAATGAGTCAAAGGTAGACGTGGGGAGGTTAAAGTCGCCCAGAACTGTGAGAGGTGAGCCGTCCTCAGGAAAGGAGCTTATCAAGGCATCAAGCTCATTGATGAACTCTCCGAGGGAACCTGGAGGGCGATAAATGATAAGGATGTTAAGCTTGA
This sequence comes from Salvelinus alpinus, assembly GCF_045679555.1. Taxonomy (NCBI): domain Eukaryota; kingdom Metazoa; phylum Chordata; class Actinopteri; order Salmoniformes; family Salmonidae; genus Salvelinus; species Salvelinus alpinus. The sequence continues at coordinate 79,656,281 of NC_092088.1, forward strand.
AAGGGCTGGTAACTGTGACAGCATGGAATTCAAAGGAGGCGATAGACAGATGGGTAAGGGGAGAAAGAGAGAATGACCACTTGGGAGAGATGAGGATCCCGGTGCCACCACCCCGCTGACCAGAAGCTCTCGGGGTGTGCGAGAACACGTGGGCGGACGAAGAGAGAGCAGTAGGAGTAGCAGTGTTATCTGTGGTGATCCATGTTTCCGTCAGTGCCAAGAAGTCGAGGGACTGGAGGGAGGCATAGGCTGAGATGAACTCTGCCTTGTTGGCCGCAGATCGGCAGTTCCAGAGGCTACCGGAGACCTGGAACTCCACGTGGGTCGTGCGCGCTGGGACCACCAGATTAGGGTGGCCGCGGCCACGCGGTGTGGAGCGTTTGTATGGTCTGTGCAGAGAGGAGAGAACAGGGATAGACAGACACATAGTTGACAGGCTACAGAAGAGGCTACGCTAATGCAAAGGAGATTGGAATGACAAGTGGACTACACGTCTCGAATGTTCAGAAAGTTAAGCTTACGTAGCAAGAATCTTATTGACTAAAATGATTAAAATGATACAGTACTGCTGAAGTAGGCTAGCTGGCAGTGGCTGCGTTGTTGACTTTGTAGGCTAGCTGGCAGTGGCTGCGTTGTTGACACTACACTAATCAAGTCGTTCCGTTGAGTGTAATAGTTTCTACAGTGCTGCTATTCGGGGGCTAGCTGGCTAGCTAGCAGTGTTGATTACGTTACGTTGCGTTAAAAGAACGACAATAGCTGGCTAGCTAACCTAGAAAATCGCTCTAGACAACACAATTATCTTTGATACAAAGACGGCTATGTAGCTAGCTATGTAGCTAGTTACGATCAAACAAATCAAACCGTTGTACTGTAATGAAATGAAAATGTGATACTACCTGTGGAGCGAAGCGGAATGCGACCGGGTTGTTGAGTGCGGAAGTTATTTTATTAATAATAAAAAAGTATGTTTTATTGTCACATACACCTGATAGGTGTAGTGAAATGTGTTTAACAGGGCCAGCCATAGTAGTACGGCGCCCCTACACATGTGTGAATTGGCAAAGTTTTTTTTGCATATCCCAAATCTCCCTTAGACACTCTCGGAGAGTGGGGTCACGGCCAGGGTCTTCCATTATCAACGCGACCCTCTAATCTCACTGGTAAGCCATTATCCACGCGACCCTCTGATCTGACCCTCTGATCTCACTGGTAAGCCATTATCAACACGACCCTCTGATCTCACTGGTAAGCCATTTATACAGCCAGGCTCCATAGTGAAGCAGGCGTTATACAGCCAGGCTCCATAGTGAAGCAGGTCTTATAATGCCAGGCTCCATAGTGAAGCAGGCGTTATACAGCCAGGCTCCATAGTGAAGCAGGCCGTATAAATCCATGCTCCATAGTGAAGCAGGCGTTATACAGCCAGGCTCCATAGTGAAGCAGGTGTTATACAGCCAGGCTCCATAGTGAAGCAGGTCTTATAATGCCAGGCTCCATAGTGAAGCAGGCGTTATACAGCCAGGCTCCATAGTGAAGCAGGCCGTATAAATCCATGCTCCATAGTGAAGCAGGCCTTATAAAGCCAGGCTCCATAGTGCAGCAGGATTTATACAGCCAGGCTACATAGTGAAGCAGGCTGTGACGGCTGTCGTCGGTGGAAGAAGATGAGGACCAAGGTGCAGCGTGGTAAGTGTTCATGATATTTAATAATCATCAAAACAGAACACTGAATAACAAAATAACACAGAAACAACCGAAAACAGTTCTGTCTGGTGCGGACACAAAGACTGAAAATAACCACCCACAAAACCCAACAGAAAACAGGCTACCTAAATATGGTTCCCAATCAGGGACAACGATTGACAGCTGCCTCTGATTGAGAACCATATCAGGCCAAACAAAGAAATAGAAAATCATAGAAAAACTAACATAGACAACCCACCCAACTCACGCCCTGACCATACTAAAACAAAAGACAAAACAAAGGAACTAAGGTCAGAACGTGACACAGGCCTTATAAAGCCAGGCTCCATAGTGAAGCAGGATTTATACAGCCAGGCTCCATAGTGAAGCAGGCCTTATAAAGCCAGGCTCCATAGTGAAGCAGGATTTATACAGCCAGGCTACATAGTGAAGCAGGCCTTATACAGCCAGGCTCCATAGTGAAGCAGGCCTTATACAGCCAGGCTCCATAGTGAAGCAGGCCTTATAATGCCAGGCTCCATAGTGAAGCAGGCCTTATAACGCCAGGCTCCATAGTGAAGCAGTTCTTATAAAGCCAGGCAGGGGAAATGCATAAGTATTACAATGTACAGTAAAATAGTTGGTACTGGCACTCAACCATAGGTGCTACAAATAAAGACCTCTGTCTGAGCAAGGAATGAAGTGCAGTGTGTTTGTTAGGGTACAATGTATTTTTGTGCTGTACTAGTAATGGTTTGGTGGAATGTGTCTCAAGACATTTTGTTGTTCATGATTTTGACACAACGGGTGAGATAGAAAAATATCAGGAAGGATTTCACAATGTGCAACCATGACCTGCATTAAAGGTGATTCAGGTGTTTTGTATTATAAAGGAGAGGGAATTAAGAGTATTTTAGAAAAAAAACTGCAAGCCTGGTATTCAGTGAATGCACTAAAATGCCAAGATCTTATTGCATCAGTGAAAACCTATAATTGCTGTTAAACATGGAAACGTTAAGCAGAATAGAATGGCTTTGTGTAGGATGTAAATCATTGAGAACTAACTAACAGGTTGAATTAATTGAACTCCATAAAGTAGAATTATGGGGTGGATTTTTGTAGAGTTATTGTATGGGGTAACAATTTGATCTAGTGCTAATATGCTAGTCTACCGTTGGAACTCTGTTAAGGACAATCACGATCCACATTATTGTGTTTGTCACACATATGCTGTAATAAGAAGAGGACATTGCTTGAATATATACCTGAAAATGTCCAATGCAGCCATTTTGGTCTTAATATCAAGTCATTTCTGGGTAACAATTACAAACCTTACTGTGATTGTTTTAAATTGAAATGTTCAAAAATAACCAAATGTCACTTCTTAGCAAAGAGCATTTTCTCAAGCAATAATTTTTCTTGGACCGTCTGGGAGTGGTCTGAAAATGAGCTGTTATTGGCAGAGAGGTTTGGAACTCTTTCTTATTGGTCTATTAATTATTTACAGCATAGCGATGTCACCAGGCAAGCCAAAACCCCATCTCACCAAAACAGGCTGAAATGGTATTATCACCATTTTCATAATTTCACAGTATTATTCCAACCTAATAGTGTGGAAATATATATATACAATTACATTTTTGACTGCACTGGGCCTTTAAACCTCTGATTTGTTCAAGAGACGTAAGTACACAATGTGCATGATGGCAGTGCATATAATTCAATGCGATTTTACACAAGTAGTGATACATACATTATTTGACATAAATGATTAGCTGAACTTTTTCTCTTGTTATTCTAATGAAATTCATATTTTTTTTTTTTTTTTATTTCACCTTTATTTAACCAGGTAGGCTAGTTGAGAACAAGTTCTCATTTGCAACTGCGACCTGGCCAAGATAAAGCATAGCAGTGTGAACAGACAACACAGAGTTACACATGGAGTAAACAATAAACAAGTCAATAACATGGTAGAAAAAAAGAGAATCTATATACAATGTGTGCAAAAGGCATGAGGTAGGCAATAAATCGAATAATTACAATTTAGCAGATTAACACTGGAGTGATAAATCATCAGATGATCATGTGCAAGAAGAGATACTGGTGTGCAAAAGAGCAGAAAAGTAAATAAATAAAAGCGGTATGGGGGGTGAGGTAGGTAAATTGGGTGGGTAGTTTACAGATGGACTATGTACAGCTGCAGCGATCGGTTAGCTGCTCGGATAGCAGATTTTTAAAGTTGTTGAGGGAGATAAAAGTCTCCAACTTCAGAGATTTTTGCAATTCGTTCCAGTCGCAGGCAGCAGAGAACTGGAAGGAAAGGCGTCCAAATGAGGTTTTGGCTTTAGGGATGATCAGTGAGATACACCTGCTGGAGCGCGTGTTGCGGGTGGGTGTAGCCATCGTGACCAGTGAACTGAGATAAGGCGGCACTTTACCTAGCATAGCCTTGTAGATGACCTGGAGCCAGTGGGTCTGACGACGAACATGTAGCGAGGGCCAGCCGACTAGGGCATACAGGTCGCAGTGGTGGGTCGTATAAGGTGCTTTAGTAACAAAACGAATGGCACTGTGATAAACTGCATCCAGTTTGCTGAGTAGAGTATTGGAAGCTATTTTGTAGATGACATCGCCGAAGTCGAGGATCGGTAGGATAGTCAGTTTTACTAGGGTAAGTTTGGCGGCGTGAGTGAAGGAGGCTTTGTTGCGGAATAGAAAGCCGATTCTTGCTTTGATTTTGGATTGGAGATGTTTGATATGAGTCTGGAAGGAGAGTTTGCAGTCTAGCCAGACACCTAGGTACTTATAGATGTCCACATATTCTAGGTCCAAATATGATTATTTGGCATAGTGTCACGACTTCAACCGAGGCAGGCTCTCCTTCCCGTTCGGGTGGCGCTCGGCGGTCGTCGTCACCGGCCTACTAGCTGCCACTGACTCTTTTTCCTCCCCCTCCTTATGTGTTGATTTGTATCACCTGTGTTTAGTTAATTGTTTATTAGTGTGGCTTTATTAGTCAGCCAGCCCGTACGCTTCTTTGTGCGGGATTGTTACATTGTAGCTTTTTGGATTTCGGGAGTGGAGATTATTATTGTGGACTGGGTTTGTTTATCGTGTCGTTGGACCGTTGTGTGACACCCAGTACGTCCGTGTTGGACATTTCGTTTGCCAGTTGGGTATTAAAGACTCAACATATTGAAGCTCTGCTGTTCCTGCGTCTGACTTCGCACCTCCCCGACACCCAGGTCGTTACACATAGATGAAGTGCCATTGTTTGCATTGTGGATCACCACCTGCCTCATTATCTTTTCAAGATGACACGAGCGGTGAATTAATCCTCTCTCCTATTCACCCCATCTTGATGTAACAGCTCGACAACCCCTCGGATGTCTCAGGAGGAGTCTGAATTGAAAGGATTCATTCTGAGACTCAGAAGTCAGTTGGACACCCCTTCAATATTTATTAACCTGGGTCTTTCCACATGGTTTGCAGCACTTTTGCCCTCCAACAGAACTTGAAGTCTACTTGACAACCCTCGTTAAGCCCTTCTTACTTTAATGAGGGTAACCTCCATTTTTCTGGCAGAACTACCATACTTCCTCTTATCAATGGTAATTACAGCTCCGGAGCCCTGCTTCTCCTACTTGCTCTGTCTTTGTGAGTGGCTAGGGATTCCTGGGATCAAACAGAGACACCATCTTCTGTGTTTGAATTGGGAGTTTGGAAGTCCTACCTAGACATGCAGACCTCTTGTCACGTTCCTGACCTTATTTCCTTTGTTTAGTCTTTGTTTAGTTGGTCAGGACGTGAGCTGGGTGGGTATATTCTATGTTTTGTGTTTCATTGGTTTAGGTGTGGCTTATTGGCCTGATATGGTTCTCAATCAGAGGCAGGTGTTTTACGTTGTTTCTGATTGGGAACCATATTAAGGTAAGCTGTTTTCACTGTTTGTTTGTGGGTGATTGTTCCTGTTCGTGCGTTCATTGGTTTTTCTATGTTCACTAGTTCAGGATTGTAGCGTCGTTGGTTTCGTTCTGTTTATTGTTTTGTTCGTCTTGAAGAGTATTCAAATAAATATGGATACATACCACGCTGCGATTTGGTCCTCCTCTCTTCCACATTACAACGACCGTTACAGAATCTCCCACCAAACTCGGACCAAGCAGCGTGGTAAGCGGCAGCAGCAGCAGCAGCAGCAGGAGCAGCGAAGGCAGAGAGGCGCTGGTATGAGTAGGCAGCACGGCGACGCGGTTGGAAGCCCGAGAGTCAGCCCTCAAAAATTATTGGGGGGGGCACACGGGGTGTATGGCTAAGCCAGGTAGGAGACCTGAGCCAACTCCCCGTGCTTACCGTGGAGTGAGAGGGCGTCGTACTGGTCAGGCACCGTGTTATGCGGTGGAGCGCACGGTGTCCCCAGTACGCGTGCTTAGCCCGGTGCGATACATTCCAGCTCCTCGTGTCGGCCGGGCTAGGTTGGGCATCGAGCCAGGTGCCATGAAGCCGGTTCGCCAGCACAGGCCAGTGCGGGCTAAACCACCTCGCCGCACTGGTCGGGCTACGGGGAGTATTCAACCAGGTAAGGTTGGGCAGGCTCGGTGCTCAAGAGCTCCTGTACTCCTTCACGGTCCGGTATATCCGGTGCCACCTCCACGTACCAGTCCTCCGGTGGCAGCCCCCCGCACCAGGCTGTCTCTCCGGTTTCTCTCTACAGCTGCTCCTGCCTGTCCAGCGCTGCCAGATCCTTCCTCTTCTCCTGAGCCGCCAGAGTCTCCCGTCTGTCCTGAGCCGCCAGAGTCTCCCGTCTGTCCTGAGCCGCCAGAGTCTCCCGTCTGTCCTGAGCCGCCAGAGTCTCCCGTCTGTCCTGAGCCGCCAGAGTCTCCCGTCTGTCCTGAGCCGCCAGAGTCTCCCGTCTGTCCTGAGCCGCCAGAGTTTCCCGTCTGTCCAGCGCCGTCTGAGCTGCCCATCTGTCCAGTCAGCCAGGACCTGCCAGAGCCGCCAGCAAGCCAGGAGCTGCCAGAGCCGCCAGCCAGCCAGGAGCTGCCAGCCAGCCAGGAGCTGCCAGAGCCGCCAGCCAGCCAGGAGCTGCCAGAGCCGCCAGTCAGCCAGGACCTGCCAGAGCCGCCAGTCAGCCAGGACCTGCCAGAGCCGCCAGTCAGCCAGGACCTGCCAGAGCCGCCAGTCAGCCAGGACCTGCCAGAGCCGCCAGTCAGCCAGGCGCTGCCAGAGCCGTCAGTCAGCCAGGACCTGCCAGAGTCGTCCTTCATTCCGGAGCTGAGTTGTCCTTCACTCCGGTGCTGCCGGAATCTCCCGTCCTTTCGGGACCCATGGCTAGGGTCCCCAGGCTCATAAGAGGCCACGGGGGCGATTAAGGAGGCGGACAAAAACAATGTTGAAGTGGGGTCCACGTCCCGCGCCAGAGCCGCCACCGCGGACAGACGCCCACCCAGACCCTCCTCTATAGGTTTAGGTTTTGCGACCGGAGTCCGCACCTTTGGGGGGGGGGGGGGGGTACTGTCACGTTCTGACCTTTATTTTCCTTTGTTTTGTCTTTAGTTAGTATGGTCAGGGCGTGAGTTGGGGTGGGCAGTCTATGTTATGTGTTTCTATGTTTAGGTTTTGTCAATTGGCCTGATATGGTTCTCAATCAGAAACAGGTGTTTTGCATTGTCTCTGATTGGGAACCATATTTAGGTTGCCTGTTTTCACTGTTGGTTTGTGGGTGTTTGTCTTCCGTGTCAGTGTTTGTGCCACACGGGACTGTTTCGGTTAGTTTCACTTTCGTTATTTTGTATTTGTTGTCGTGTTCAGTTTATATTATTAAAACATGGACACTTACCACTCTGCGTCTTGGTCCGATCCCTGCTACACCTCCTCTTCAGACAAAGAGGAGGAAACCAGCCGTTACACCTCTATACGTCATTTATTCTGTAGTAACAGATGCCAACTGTCCATAGGTGTTGATGAATTGCATGGAAACGCTCTCTACTTTGCGGTTTTTCAACAAGGAACCTAAGTAGGCCTACAAAGTAAGCTGTCTCCATTTCATCAATCTACAAATAAGCTCAATTGAATAATGAAATCCATTTTGATTTGGGCTCACCTCTCACTGATGCTCTGGTGTTCATTTGTATGGTTCATTAAGCTGTTTGTATGCTGAACTAAATTGACTGAGATCAAGGAGGCACACTAAGCCTCCTATTCTTCCTTTTCATAATAGGAGATGGAGAGAAATACTTATTACTACGTTGTGTGCGCTCAGCACAAGGGTAAGGTTATTTAGAGAGATGCCCTCTGACGGAAAATGGAAGGCAAAAATTGGCTAGAACGTGGCTAGATATGGCTAGAACGTATTATTCATAGTTGAGGAAAAATACCTATTAGAGGACAACAGGGTGGTAAAATCTTTTGCATTCTTTTTTCTGTTAGCTAAATACATTTAGTAAAACATTTAATTGGGAAAGACTTTGGCGATTAGGCAGTGCTGGGCCAAGTTGCAGAGATGAGTACAAAGAGTTGTGGTGGCTACAAAGTCTTGATGATGAGGAGAATATGATCTATAACTATGTGTACTTCTATGGCCCTTGCAAAGCCTTACCAATCCTAGGTTGTGATACTTAGAGACCACATGAGTTAGGCCCCTATAATTCATTATTTTAGTGCCAGAGAAGGATTAACAGATTAACGCACAACATTTAAAGTTTAAGAAGTGAAGTAGGTATCACTGCAGCCTTTTCAATCATCATTATGCAACTGTGGGAAACAAATAGATGACTTATGAGCACCTATTCGCTAGTTACGTTAGCCAAAATGCTCAATCAGCCTTTTCACTGTGGGTCAACAGTTTGTTGATATGAAAAAACCTGTGAATATTGGAAATGATATAAATAGAATTGGATCTGGATCTCCAGTCAGTCCCCCAGTAATCAATATGATTGATAGGAAAATATTTTCCTTCCATAAAGTGCCAGGCAGCTACTGGATTTCTGTTTCTTTACATCACATAGTGCCCCTCATTGCCTCATTTTACAATTGGATTGTCACGCCCTGGCCTTAGTATTCTTTGTTTTCTTAATTATTTTGGTTAGGTCAGGGTGTGACATGGGGAATGTATGTGGTTTTTGTAGTGTCTAGGGTGGTTGTAAGGTTTAGGGGGTTTATTAGAGTAGTTGGGTTTATGTTTAGTATAGTAGTCTAGCTGTGTCTATGTTGAACGTTTGTAGCCTGTGTGTGTGTGCACTACGTTTATAGCTTCACGGTCGTTTGTTGTTTTTGTATAGTTTGTAATAGTGTTTCGTTTCATGTTCATCTTCGTAGTAAAAAATAAAAGAAGATGGCTTATTTTCCACATGCTACGTTTTGGTCCGTCTCTCCTCCACACGATCGTGACATGGATCCCCCGCCCCTAATTAGGCTTTTGGTTTAACCCGGTCCTCAGAAGCTGGGCTTGTAAGGAGAACAGAGACATGACATATCGCTCTTCTATCTCTTCTTAACCAGTCCTGAGACCCCAGCAAAAATCTGCTTTTCATTTATCTGACATTCATTTATCTGCATGTCCAGCCCTTATATTTAGCCTCACAATGAAGTGTATGAAGAGTTCAACCATTTTCTTTTCAGGACAACCAGGGCAACAAGTAGAACACAAAACTATTTGACATAAACAGTTGCTTTCAGGAGTTTTATTGACAAATGTCAATACAAAAAAGGTCAGCCAAAGCAAAAACCTGATACAAATGAATGTCTATGAGTGCTGTAAGTACAAAAATGTTTTACTAACTGGGAAATTAATATTTAACTAGTCAGTGACAACTGTGTGGAGTTTGTAGTTTGTGACAGCAACTATGTGAGCTTATTACAGTATTATATACACTATGTCAAATCAAAGCAAATGATATTTGTCACATGCGCCAAATACAACAGATGTAGACCGTACCGTGAAATGCGTACTTACAAGTCCTTAATAACTTCTTAAGGCTGCGGGGCAGTATTGAGTAGCTTGGAAGAAAGGTGCCCAGAGGTGCCCAGAGTAAACTGCCTGCTCCTCAGTCCCAGTTGCTAATATATGCATATTATTAGTATATTTGGATGGAAAACCCTCTGAAGTTTCTAAAACTGTTTGAATGATGTCTGTGAGTATAACAGAACTCATATGGCAGGCAAAAACCTGAGAAGTTCCACTTCCTGTTTGGATTTTTTCTGAGGCTGGTAGATTTTCAACCAAGCTCCCATTGAAATTACAGCGAGATATGGATGAGTTTTCACTTCCTACGGCTTCCACTAGAAGTCAACAGTCAATACAACGTTGTCTGATGACTCTACTGTGAAGGCGGGCCGAAGGAGACAGGAATGAATCACCACTGCCATGAGGTGACCATGCATTCACCATGCGCATTCACATGAGGAGGACCTCCGTTCCACCACTCATCTGAAGTCAATGTAATTCTCCGGTTGGAACGTTATTCAAGATTTATTTGAACAACATTCTAAAGATTGATTCAATACATCGTTTGACATGTTTCTACTGACTGTTACGGAACTTTTGGACATTTCGTCACGTTTTAGTGAACGCGCTTTGTGACTTAGGAATTGTTTACCAAACGCGCTAACCAAAGTAGCTAATTGGACATAAATAACGGACATTATCAAACAAATCAAGCATTTATTGTGGACCTGGGATTCCTGGGAGTGCATTCTGATGAAGATCATCAAAGGTAAGGGAATATTTATCATGTAATTTATGGTTTCTGTTGACTCCAACATGGCGGCTAAGCTCCGTCTCAGATTATTGCATGGTTTGCTTTTTCCGTAAAGTTTTTTTTAAATATGACACAGCGGTTGCATTAAGGAGAGGTATTAAGGTCAGTCAATGCAGAAAACTTCAGGAACGTTGAAAGTTTCTTCAAGTTCAGTCGTAAAAACCATCAATCACTATGATGAAACTGACTCTCATGAGGACCGCCACAGGAAAGGAAGACCCAGAGTTATCTCTGCTGCAGAAGATAAGTTCATTAGAGTTACCAGCCTCAGAAATTGCAGCCCAAATAAATGCTTCACAGAGTTTAAATAACAGACACATCTCAACATCAACTGTTCAGAGGAGACCGCATGAATCAGGCCTTCATGGTCAAATTGCTTCAAAGAAACCACTACTAAAGGACACCAATAATAAGAAGAGTTGCTTAGGCAGGGGAAACCCCAAAATTATTGGATCTCTTGATAAAGATGAGCAAAAAGACTGTATAAACTAAATAATAGAAATACTGAGCTGTATTGCTGACAGGTGTATCAAATCAAGCACGTGTAGCGTGGTTCGTTCTGCGATGTGTAATTTTAATTAGGACGCTGCCACAACTGACGGTCTGCTCGTTGAAATCTTTTTATTTGCCCTGCACACGAAGAGACAACACACATGTTACCCTTGGCGCAGTCACAGCTCTCGGGCACCTTGCTAGCCGAGGGTCAGGCAAAAGAGCGCCAAAAGGAATTAACAGGTGCTGCGTGCACACCCTCGCTGCACAACAGCTCACCATACAAGTAGAACTATACAGAACATAATTCTGACAAAATAAAAGACATACCTGCACACGAAGAGACAACACACATGTTACCCTTGGCGCAGTCACAGCTCTCGGGCACCTGCGCGAGCACATGGACACTCACTCAACCACTGTCACAAGTACTCACAAGTTACAACAGATACCCCAGTCAGTGAGCTCTGTGAAACTTGTTAACATAAATTCCTACACTGTCCACACTATAACAAACTTATGGTTGCAAAACAGTACATTGTATAACCTTATGACGGTTGTATATTAAACAGTTTCGGAGCCAAGGACAACATACCTTGCTAGCCGAGGGTCAGGCAAAAGAGAACGATAAAGGGGTATGGGAATACAGATAACCCGCGATGGGCCAAACCAAAATATACAACACTTTTACAATCACATGTATGTACAATATTGGTATGAAAAAGTGTTTGTACACCAAATAAAAACATTAGCTATGCAGCTGTAATTAAATAAAAAAATACACTGAATTATTATTATTATTATCAAATTATTAACATCCCCTCTTGACCTGGCCTATTTGAATTGGTCCTTGTGTGCAATTTGGTGCGTAATCTAGGGGAACAACATCACACTGCTACATTCACCCCCACTGTTTTACACTAGATTATAGGCCCAAAACAAAACACATTACCTCGAAGGTAACAAAGCAAAGAAAGAAAAAAAAAATCACACCCTCAGGGCGACAGAGTAACCCAGTGTAGTCCCTTAATTCTAGACCCACAAATGGTCGATCAGCTGAAAAGCTATCCCGCGAAGGATTAGGAAAAATAAGGGGTAGCTAATCCCTTATTCAACCGTATACGAAAAATGCCATATACATTTTATGCCGATGGACTACACACAAAGTTACATGAATTGTCAAATATATTAGACAAACCCACAAATCATTCTAAGACATGCTTAGATTCCTACATATATATATATATAAAAAAGAAAAGGTAGGCAATATCCTACCATCACTGAGAAACCAAGAACTGTTTCATTTCCTGTGTAGACATAGTTTGGATTAGCCTATCCACTGGCTTAATAAGTCTACCTAGTCTAGTCCGAACACCCTCACCCACAAACCTAGCAGGAATGTCACAGACAGCACTAACCCTGCTCAGAGGTCTAACCTCAGGATGGGGAGTACTACAGATCCGCATCTCCGGAGCCAGCACACTTTCAGTTACCGACTCAACACTAGTAGTGTCAGACGACTGATCAGAATCCTGGTAGATTGTCACAGACCACACTGACGAAGCATCTTCAACCAAGGTAACATCATCCACACTGAATGGAGTTTCGCAATCAGAACTCTTGTAGGCTTCGGGGATATCTCTCTGGTCCACTTCTGCTGAGCACACCTCACTTAAGGGGACTTCATACGGTTGTTCTACCTCACTTCCATCAGCCGGGACTTCACCATCCTCTTGGAGTATCCTCCCAGAAGACTCAGGAAGGCCTGCTACCCAGTGGACAGTCCTGGCGTCACTCCCATCCATTTGGCTGGACTTTGCAGACATCTCAGAGATCACGTCACCACTCGATAGAGATCCGTGACCCTCAGGTTCCTCCCACGAAGGTAAAGGCAGAAAGTTGACTGGCATAATCAGGTTCCTATGCACAGTTTTGGTGCGTCCAGTGGTAGGGTGTTGGATACGATATGTGTTCAGTGAGCTGTTCTTTGCAACCACTATGTACACCACACTCTCCCAGCGATCAGCCAGTTTCTTCTTGCCCCTCTCCCCCTTGTTAGCAAGTAGAACTCTATCTCCCTTCTGCACCGAGTGACCCTTAGACCGTCTGTTGTAGACCTCGGCTTGTCTCTGTTGTTGCTTACTGGCATGCTGCTGGGCCAATGTCATGGCCTCTCTCAGATCCTCACCCAGAGACTGGACATACTTATCCACATCTACTGTGTCCCCATCCAACAGCACACTTTCAAACATAACATCTACCGGCAACCTAGGGGTGCGTCCGAACATCAAGAAGAAGGGTGGAAACCCAGTAGTCTCATGAACAGTGCAGTTATAGGAGAATGTCAATGTGTTCAACATCTGAGGCCATTTAGCCTTAGACCTAGCTGGCAGAGCTCTAATCATCCCACCCAGTGTGCGATTCAGACGTTCTGCTTGACCGTTACCCATGGGATGATAAGGTGTGGTGTGGGACTTTTCAACACCAGATAACTGAAGTAATTCTGCAATAAGTAAACTCTCAAAGTTAGCACCCCTGTCAGAATGGATGCAATCAGCGAACCCATAAATGCAGAAGAAATTATTCCAGAGAACACGAGCAACAGTCTTAGCAGACTGGTTTGGACATGGATACGCACAGGCCAGCTTAGTAAAGTGATCAGTCACTACTAACACATCAATAGACTTGTTGTTTGAATCTTCGGCAGTCCAGAAATCAATACACACAAGTTCTAAAGGTGCCGTTGTCACAATGGAGACAAGTGGAGCTCTTGCTTCAGGCTCAGGTGCTTTACTCAACACACATCTCTTACAGTGGGCCACGTATTCCTTGACATCCTTCTCCATAGATTCCCAGTAAAACCGCTGTCTCGTGAGCCACAATGTGCGCTGCTGACCCTGATGACCAGCATCATCATGAACTCCCTTCAACACAAGGCCTCTCAAAGACACAGGTACGACATACTGGAATATTTTCTTCTTACTCACTGGGTGTTTTGAGACACGATACAGAATCCCTAACCGCGTGGTGAGTTTCCCCCACTGTCTTAGAGTATAAACTGTTTCTTTAGCTTCAAAGACTCGCTCTCTCCTAGATGGGCGCCGGCCTCTATCTACAAAGAACATGACTCTGCTGATGATAGGATCCAGTGACTGGTTATCATACAGCTCCTTGTGTGTAAGGACAGGTAAAGGGCTCTGACCCATGGACATCAACTTCTCAAGGTGCTGCACATGTGAAACGGCCCTCACTGTGGCACCATCATCCCATCGGCGATGGGCATGGAGGACAGCAGACACCTCTTCACAGGAAACCAACCCACTGACATCGTCTCCAGCTCTACTCAACTCACTCCCAGGAGCCATAGACGTTCCACAGCCAGCCTCGGGCTGCTCACAGGAGAGACGGAACATGTCTTGTACATCATCCAGTCGAAGACCTCTGGCTTCCTCCAGCAGGACATCATATGGAATTCTTGTCAGTCGGTGCAGAACTTTGGAGCGGACAAATGGCTCTCTGCTCAAAGCATCAGCAACGACATTCTTGAGCCCTGGTATGTACTGGATATCAAAATCAAAAGGTGCCAGCTTTGCAACCCATCTCTGCTCACATGCATCAAGTCTCGGCTTTGTAAGAATATATTTGAGTGGATTGTTGTCGGTCCACACCGTAAACTTATGCCCTCGCAGCCAATGGCTGAACTTATCATGAACGGTCCACACCGTAAACTTATGCCCTCGCAGCCAATGGCTGAACTTATCATGAATGGCCCATTTCATGGCTAGAAATTCCAGCCGGTGAGCAGGATACTTGGATTGTGCATGATTAAGAGATTTACTAGCAAAAGCTATTGGCCTGGCTATGGCCTTCCCATCTTGCACTTGGGATAGTACAGCTCCCAAACCAGTAGTAGATGCATCAACAGAAAGCAAAAATGGCTGAGAAAAGTCTGGATGAGCCAGCAGTGCCTGGTCAACTAGTGCTGCTTTCAAAGCTTCAAAAGCGAGTTGACATTCGGCAGTCCAGTCTGCAGCAGTGAGCCTGCGAGAGGGACCAGGCCTCTTTCTGCCCTTGCCTCTCCTAGGCTTCTTCTGACCTGTAGTCAGCTGAAACAATGGCCTATCAACCATTGAACAATTCTCAATGTAGTGTTGATAGTATACTACCATACCAAGGAAAGAACGGATTTTGCTAGGAGACGGAGTGACACCATCAGCTTCCATCATCTCACTCTGTCTGTAAAGGCAGTCATTGTTGTTCTCCTCCTCAGACGAGGAGGAGCATGGATCGGACCAAGATGCGGATTGGTGATTAATCATACTTTTAATGAAAACAGCAAACAAGACACTACAAAACTACAAAACAACAAACGTGACTAACCTTCAACCGTCCTGTGTGGCCCAAACACTGACACAGGAACAAACACCCACAAAACCCCAGTGAAACCCTGGCTGCCTTAGTATGACTCTCAATCAGAGACAAACGATACACACCTGTCTCTAATTGAGAATCATACCAGGCCGAACACAAAACCCAACATAGAAATACAAAACATAGACTACCCACCCAACACTCACGCCCTGACCAATAAAGACATACAAAACAAGAGAAAACAGGTCAGGAACGTGACAGAACTCCCCCCCTTAAGGTGCGAACTCCGGGCGCACCAGCACAAAGTCTAGGGGAGGGTCTGGGTGGGCGTCTGTCCACGGTGGCGGCTCTGGCGGTGGACGAGGTCCCCACCCCACCATAGTCACTCCCCGCTTCCGTATCCCCCTCCCAATGACCACCCTCCAACTCAACCCACCTAAATAAAGGGGCAGCATCGGGATAAGGGGCAGCAGCTCCGGGATAAGGGGCAGCAGCTCCGGGATAAGGGGCAGCAGCTCCGGGATAAGGGGCAGCAGCTCCTGGCTGAGGAACTCTGGCAGGTCCTGGCTGAGGGACTCTGGCAGGTCCTGGCTGAGGGACTCTGGCAGGTCCTGGCTGAGGGACTCTGGCAGGTCCTGGCTGAGGGACTCTGGCAGGTCCGGGCTGAGGGACTCTGGCAGGTCCGGGCTGAGGGACTCTGGCAGGTCCGGGCTGAGGGACTCTGGCAGGTCCGGGCTGAGGGACTCTGGCAGGTCCGGTCTGGCGGAAGGCTCTGGCTGATCCGGTCTGGCGGAAGGCTCTGGCTGATCCGGTCTGGCGGAAGGCTCTGGCTGATCCGGTCTGGCGGAAGGCTCTGGCTGATCCGGTCTGGCGGAAGGCTCTGGCTGATCCGGTCTGGCGGAAGGCTCTGGCTGATCCGGTCTGGCGGAAGGCTCTAGCGGCTCCTGTCTGGCGGACGGCTCTAGCGGCTCCTGTCTGGCGGACGGCTCTGTAGGCTCATGGCAGACGGGCGGCTTTGCAGGCTCATGGCAGACGGGCGGCTTTGCAGGCTCATGGCAGACGGACAGTTCAGACGGCGTAGGGCAGACGGGCAGTTCAGACGCCGCTGGGCAGACGGGCAGTTCAGGCGCCGCTGGGCAGACGGGCAGTTCAGGCGCCGCTGGGCAGACGGGCAGTTCAGGCGCCGCTGGGCAGACGGGCAGTTCAGGCGCCGCTGGGCAGACGGGCAGTTCAGGCGCCGCTGGGCAGACGGCAGACTCTGGCCGGCTGAGACGCACTGTAGGCCTGGTGCGTGGTACCGGAACTGGAGGTACCGGGCTAAGGACACGCACCTTCAGGCTAGTGCGGGGAACAACAACAGGGCACACTGGACTCTCGTGGCGCACTCTAGGCCTGGTGCGTGGTACCGGAACTGGAGGTACCGGGCTGAGGGCACGCACCTCAGGGCGAGTGCGGGGAGAAGGAACAGTGCGTACAGGGCTCTGGAGACGCACAGGAGGCTTGGTGCGTGGTGCCGGAACTGGAGGCACTGGGCTGGAGACACGCACCATAGGGAGAGTGCGTGGAGGAGGAACAGGGCTCTGGAGATGCACTGGAAGCCTGGTGCGTGGTGTAGGCACTGGTGGTACTGAGCTGGGGTGGGAAGGTGGCGCCGGATATACCGGACCGTGAAGGAGGACACGTGCTCTTGAGCACCGAGCCTCCCCAACCTTACCAGGTTGAATGGTCCCCGTAGCCCTGCCAGTGCGGCGAGGTGGAATAGCCCGCACTGGGCTATGCAGGCGAACCGGGGACACCACCTGTAAGGCTGGTGCCATGTACGCCGGCCCGAGGAGACGTACTGGAGACCAGATACGTTGGGCCGGCTTCATGGCACTCGGCTCGATGCCCAACCTAGCCCTCCCAGTGCGGCAAGGTGGAATAGCCCGCACTGGGCTAAGCACGCGTACTGGGGACACCGTGCGCTTTACCGCATAACACGGTGTCTGACCAGTACGACGCCCTCTTACTCCACGGCAAGCCCGGGGAGTTGGCTCAGGTATCCAACCCGGCTTCGCCACACTCCCCTTTAGCCCCCCCCAATAAATTTTTGGGTGAGCCTCTCGGGCTTCCAGCCTCTCATACGTGCTGCCTCCTCAATCCACCGCTCCTGGGCTGTGGCTGCCTTCTTCTCCTCCCGCGAGCGGCGATTCACACCAACCTTAGCCCAGGGTCCTTCTCCGTTGAATATTTGTTCCCAACTCCATTCCTCTTCTCTCCATTGCTTTAGTTCCTTTCCTCCGGCTCCAATCCGCTTGGTCCTGTTGTGGTGGGTGTTTCTGTAAAGGCAGTCATTGTTGTTCTCCTCCTCAGACGAGGAGGAGCATGGATCGGACCAAGATGCGGATTGGTGATTAATCATACTTTTAATGAAAACAGCAAACAAGACACTACAAAACAACAAACGTGACTAACCTTCAACCGTCCTGTGTGGCCCAAACACTGACACAGGAACAAACACCCACAAAACCCCAGTGAAACCCTGGCTGCCTTAGTATGACTCTCAATCAGAGACAAACGATACACACCTGTCTCTAATTGAGAATCACACCAGGCCGAACACAAAACCCAACATAGAAATACAAAACATAGACTACCCACCCAACACTCACGCCCTGACCAATAAAGACATACAAAACAAGAGAAAACAGGTCAGGAACGTGACACTGTCACATTCAAAATGGTTTGAACCTTAGCAGGATCAGTGGCTACGCCCTCCTGAGAAATGATGTGGCCCAAAAACTTAACAGACCTCCTCAAAAACTTGCACTTAGACGGGGACAGTTTAAGATTGTGCTCCTGCAACCGCTGGAAAACCATCTCAAGTCTCTGCAGACTCTCTTCCTCCGTCTTAGCAAAAACCATCAGATCATCCAAATAGCAAAGGAGACTTAGAAAGTTTTGGTCCCCAAAGATGGTCAGCATCATTCTCATAAAAGTAGCTGGGCTGTTGCAAAGGCCCTGAGGCAAACGATTGTACTCGTGCAGACCTAAAGGAGAGGAAAAGGCTGTGTATTTCTTATCCTCTTCATGCAGTGGCACATTGTAGTACCCTGATGTCAAGTCCATTGTGCTGAAGAAGGCATTACCTCCCAGCGCCGCCAGTACATCAGCCTGATGAGGCAGGGGATGAGCATCCTTCACTGTGCGGGCGTTTAACCACCTAAAGTCAGTACATAGACGCAAGTCCCCATTCTTTTTCCATACCAGCACCAATGGTGAGGCATACTCGCTGCTGGATTTTCTGACGATTTCCTTTTCCTCCATATCATCCAGTGTTTCCATGAGTTTTTGGTAATCAGCTGGAGAAAGCCTACGATAAGGTAATCGAAATGGGCGGTCATCAGTCAGCCGTATGCGATGGCAGAACTCTTTTGCCTCTCCACAATCCAGGCTATGTCTAGAGAACACCGTGTCATACTTCTCAATTAAACCGACGAGTTTGTCTTTCCAGAACTGTGAAACTGGACACTCCTCAACAGACAGGCCTTGATGTCCAAGATTGCTCAGTGTACTGTTGTCATTAACTACACTGCCACCAACTGAACTCTTAGCTGTAAGACTGCCATGTGAGCTGTCACATTGTACTTTTGCCACGTTCTGGTAAGCAGCTTGCTGCTTGACATCATCAAAATCCTCCAATGCAATACAAGGGTACACATCTGCCACTTTAGCATTTCGTCTCAGGGTAACTGGCGAAGTTGTTGGATTCACAATCTTCACAGGGAGCCATCCATCCCCCCACAGAGGCGTAACTACTCTCCCTACTAGTATGTGTCGATTCACACAACGAGACGTGCTGGGCTCGACAACAACAGTACTGCCCACAGAGAGTTTTGTCTTTGGGGGTAAGCGGCCCCACACCAGATGCTCACTCATGGGTTGGAGCGTTACTGCCCTCTTCAACTTAATGGTGCCCACTTTATCTGGGATGGAGTCTCCTCTCCATCTCTCCAGATTTGATAGGAGATGCAGGAACTGGCTGTCCTCACACTGGCCAGAGGGACCTGGCGTACCCACCACCCGCCAGTAGCTGTCATTTGATTTGAACTGTCTAATCAGAGACTTCAACACGTTAGTGCCAACAATGAGTTCATCAACCTGCCCATCTACAATAAGCACTGGGACTACATAACTGAAGCCATAAAGCTGTAGTTTTAAGTCACACATGCCCACTGGGCTAGTTTGCGTCCCACCACAACCCACCAGTATGATGTCTGAAGGAGCTAGAAAGTTCCCCTCTACCACTCCTGCCTCCCTCAACCGAGGTACAATATCTGCGCGCAGAGTAGTAGCCATGGACCCACTATCTAACATCCCCTTCAGCTCAACTTTATCCTGTACTAGCACGGTGGTGTAAAACAAACTGTCATTCTGAGAAATTCTCATTGTGTTCTGAGAAATTACTGTGTTGTTCTTGGGTACTGACTCACAAAAATAAGAATAAACAGATTGGATATCATCATCAGTGGAGGAAAAATTAGACTGCCTCACATTGCCCTCCTCAGAATGGAGGCTTTCTAGTTTTCCTGAGACCTGCCAGTCTGTCCACATACAGGGCTCTTTCGCTTCCCAGTCTCACTACAGTCAAAGCTCATGTGGCCAGGAGAGAAGCACTTGAAACACAGCTGGTGCATCTGACAGTGAGCTTTGGTCCAGTGATTAGTGCTTCCACAGACAGCGCACTCACGCTCACGTTTGGGGAACTGTTTACGGGGCCCTCTGTTCACAGACTGAGTATTGCTGACAAGAGCCTTCTCTAGCATACTAAAAACTGTCTCTAATGTCCCACCCTCAGATACAGATTGGGCCTGTTCTGGTTCACGGCCACATCGAGAAAAAGATGACACATTAGGTCTGCTCTCAGGATCCACTTCCTCCTGGGGGGAGTCGAAGACAGCAGCCACCTGCTGTGAAAGTTGTGTTCTACATGCTTTACGCTCCCTTAACAGTTCATCCAAACGATCCTGTACCTCACTGGCTGTCCAGTCACGAAGGGGTTTGCATTTGAACACTTGGGCCAACTCTTTATCAGGACAGTTGCGTACAAACATGACTGCCAACTCTGAGCACTGATTGGGCAAGGTTCTACCCTCACTTACAAGGTACTGTTCAGCTGCCTCTGCAGCTTTGTTAAGCCTAATCCAGAAATCTAGTGGACCCTCATTAGCATATGGTCTCATTGAATAGAAATCAGCTAATGGCATACCTGAGTAGACAGTATCCCCAAAGTGTTGCTTGAGAACACTGAACACTGCCTTAACATCTGTGACAACAGGGTTGTTACGCATCAAGACTTTGGTCACATCCCGTGCCCTCCCCATGAGCCTAGACATCACCTCCCCAACATTCTCAGACCCAGTGTAACCCCTCTTCTCTAGGTAGACTCCCATTAGCTCCTCCCACTCCAGGACAGAGTACTTATCTGAGCCATCACCCCTGAAGAAAGGTGGAGCACTAACCTCTGACTTCACAACCAGATTCAGCTTGGACGCATCAATAAAAGTTGACCCACATTGTTCAGGCAGGGGAAACTGCTGGGATTGGTCAGGGGAATGGGCAAGAGAAAGACTTGAAGCCCCAGGCTGCAGTAAACTCGCTCTGATAGATTCTCCTATCTCTGAACCAATCTGCTTAATAAGGTCACTAAGCTGACTCGGTGTCCCATTATTACTGAGGACTGGGGACAATGGTACATCAAGAGACAGAGGTGGGATACCCTGGTCAGGTGGAGTAAACAGCCTACCCCTCCCAGTGCTTGTAAACTCAGGACTAGCAGCCACTCTACTCCCAGGAGCTGACTGTACCAATGGTGTAAATGCATGGACACCCCTCCCTCTACCCACACTAAAATCCCCAGCATAACTCATTTTATGGACTTGAGAGTCTTCCATGGCTCAATAGAGAACTAAACTACAATGTAATTTACTGCATACAAATACAAAAAAAATGCAATAAACAAATTCCCTCAAAACATGCAAATAAACACCAATACAATTATCTAGTGCATATGCTACATTCACCTTCACTATTTACAGTATACATTCACTTATAGCAAACCATCAACAAGTGCGCATGCGCGGGTCTCGCATCTCCTCCACATGCACAGCTCCGGTGGTCAGCTTGAGCTAACCAGTCGGCAGGTCGCGGCACCAGTTTGTAGCGTGGTTCGTTCTGCGTTGTGTAATTTTAATTAGGACGCTGCCACAACTGACGGTCTGCTCGTTGAAATCTTTTTATTTGCCCTGCACACGAAGAGACAACACACATGTTACCCTTGGCGCAGTCACAGCTCTCGGGCACCTTGCTAGCCGAGGGTCAGGCAAAAGAGCGCCAAAAGGAATTAACAGGTGCTGCGTGCACACCCTCGCTGCACAACAGCTCACCATACAAGTAGAACTATACAGAACATAATTCTGACAAAATAAAAGACATACCTGCACACGAAGAGACAACACACATGTTACCCTTGGCGCAGTCACAGCTCTCGGGCACCTGCGCGAGCACATGGACACTCACTCAACCACTGTCACAAGTACTCACAAGTTACAACAGATACCCCAGTCAGTGAGCTCTGTGAAACTTGTTAACATAAATTCCTACACTGTCCACACTATAACAAACTTATGGTTGCAAAACAGTACATTGTATAACCTTATGACGGTTGTATATTAAACAGTTTCGGAGCCAAGGACAACATACCTTGCTAGCCGAGGGTCAGGCAAAAGAGAACGATAAAGGGGTATGGGAATACAGATAACCCGCGATGGGCCAAACCAAAATATACAACACTTTTACAATCACATGTATGTACAATATTGGTATGAAAAAGTGTTTGTACACCAAATAAAAACATTAGCTATGCAGCTGTAATTAAATAAAAAAATACACTGAATTATTATTATTATTATCAAATTATTAACATCCCCTCTTGACCTGGCCTATTTGAATTGGTCCTTGTGTGCAATTTGGTGCGTAATCTAGGGGAACAACATCACACTGCTACACACGCAGCCATGCAATCTCCATAGACAAACATTGGCAGTAGAATGGCCCGTACTGAAGAGCTCAGTGAACATAAACGTGGCACCGTCATAAGATGCCACCTTTCAAACAAGTCAGTTTGTCAAATTTCTGCCCTGCTAGCGCTTCCCCGGTCAACTGTAAGTGCTGTTATTTTGAAGTGGAAACTTCTAAGAGCAACAGCGGCTCAGCCGCAAAGTGTTTGGCCACAAAGCTCACAGAACGGGACCGCCGAGTGCTGAAGCGCGTAGCGCGTAAAAATTGTCTGTCCTCGGTTGCAACACTCACTACCGAGTTGGAGGCAACATCAGCACAATAACTGTTCATCCATGGCCGAGCAGCCACATACAAGCCTAAGATCACCATGCACAATGCCAAGCGTCGGCTGGAGTGGTGTAAAGCTCGCCACTATTGGGCTCTTGAGCAGTGGAAAGCGTTCTGTAGTGATTAATCACATTTCACCATCTGGCAGTCCGATGGACATATGTGGGTTTGGCAGATGCCAGGAGAACGCTACCTGCCCCAATACATAATGCCAACTGTAAAGTTTGGTGGAGGAGGAATAATGGTGTGGGGCTGTTTTTCATGGTTCGGACTAGGCCCTTTAGTTCCAGTAAAGGGACATCAATGCTACAGTATACAATTACATTCTAGATGATTCTGTGCTTCCAACTTTGTGGCAACAGTTTGGGGAAGGCCCTTTCCTGTTTCATCATGACA
Organism: Salvelinus alpinus; assembly: GCF_045679555.1. Taxonomy (NCBI): domain Eukaryota; kingdom Metazoa; phylum Chordata; class Actinopteri; order Salmoniformes; family Salmonidae; genus Salvelinus; species Salvelinus alpinus. The sequence continues at coordinate 79,679,368 of NC_092088.1, forward strand.
ATGGCCCCGTGCACAAAGCAAGGTCCGTACAGAAATGGTTTGTCGAGATCGGTGTGGAAGAACTTGACTGGCCTGCACAGAGCCCTGACCTCAACTCCATCGAACACCTTTGGGATGAATTGGAACGCCGACTGCGAGCCAGGCCTAATCGCCAAACATCAGTGCCCGACCTCACTAATGCTCTTGTGGCTGAATGGAAGCAGATCCCCGCAGCAATGTTCCAACATCTAGTGGAAAGCCTTCCCAGAAGAGTGTGGGCTGTTGTAGCAGCAAAGGTAGGACCAACTCCATATTAATGCCTATGATTTTGGAATGAGATGAGCAGGTGTCAACATACTTTTGGTCATGTAGTGTATATTGTATGCTGAAATTATATTATTTTAGAAAAATACAATTGCCCTGAGAAATATATATATCTTTTTTTATAATCAAAAAATAATGAATATACCTAATATAATTGGACCAAATTATCGGGGGACCCTAGAATCCAATGATCCCGATATGCAACACAAAGTTAGGATCTTGGGCAATACCTTTCAAATGTATGCATATTTAATATCTTGTTATAGCGCCACCATCTGGCCAATCAGTGTAATTTTGTAAATGCCGGCTGTATACGGCAAGACTCATCATTTGCCTCGTTCAAGTGCTAGTCGAAACTAGGTAACTCGGAAATCTCCGATTTTCTAACTGGTTGTAGTTATACACGTGACGCACTGAACACATCAGCATGTCGGACATTTTCGAGTTTCCTGGTTCCGGCTAGCATAGGAACGCGGTAATTCACCCACATTTCGTCAAAATCTGGCCAATGCACTCTCCTCTCTAAGGGAGTGTGACTGTCATACGAATAAACGAACATACCAACGAATAACGTATGGACGCAACCTGATCCACAGTCCCCTCCCCGATTTCATCGTGGGGGACAGTGAACAACATAACCCTCTCTGTTACTCTTATATTATGGATTACAATACTATCTACACAGGCCACAGGGTCCGATTAATCTGTTACACAAACTGGATCGTTTTAAAATGCGCGAGATAATGTTGCAGAAGCTAAAATAATGAATTCACTAATAAATCGCCACAATATTGCATCAATGTTTCTTCTGTCAATGTCAAGAACGCTTGCAGAGCGACAAACGTACCAACCCCCACCACTCCTCCTTCCACGGAGCGTGATTGGATTAGAGACGGCCTTTCCCCTCTAACCTCGTGATGTTGGCTGTTTCCTGCTTTTTCTGCTGGACTGCCGAAGCTGCACTGAACACTGCTCGTCAATAGCAGGCACACAGCTCTGATACAGGACGCTTTAATCAAAGCATAAGGCTATCGGACATTTATTTCACATTCTAACAGACAGCAATGCGAAGGAAATCGAGGATGTTACTATGCTTCGCGGTCCTGTGGGTGCTTGGCATAGCATATTATTTCTATTCGGGAACAACGTTAAGTCGAAAGGTAGGTTTCCCGGATACTTTTTGCTCTTATTGAAAATGCATCAGGGGTGTATTCATTACGCCAATTCTGCTGCAAAATGTTTCTTAAATGGAACGAAGCGATTAGCGACCTAACTGAATGTGTCCAACATACTTAAGTTTTTCTCTGTTTGATTCCGTTTGGTTCTTAAACGGTAAATCGTTTCCGTAATAAATACACCCCAGAGCTCGCTTTCAGGAGAATTTAGTCCGTGGAATCCTTTCAAGACTAAAGCGAAACATACTGTGAAGATGTTTAACAAGTGGCTATTTTGATAGGCGGTTTATATTATGGAATATTATATCGTTCCAAAATCTGTTTCCATCAACAACTAGATTATTTTAATTTGCTTGAAAATAGGGATATGGTTCTTGTATGATTTGAACGTTGCTCTGTCTGGTATCGTATCATTTCGCTGTGATTGAATAGCTGGGCGGTTGTAAACACTTTATGAAGAGCTGCGTTTCACGCACACAACGCTTACTTATTCGACTATTTAGGAAGACCTCAACAGTGAGGTATATAGGCTACAAATACTTAATTGTTGAAATATATTCCCTCGCAATACTGGCAGGAAATATATAGGCTACATTGTAACAAAATATGCAAACCTTATGCGTAAGTCTGCCATTGTTAAAATCCCTGCTTGTTTATGGTCATATAATTTAAATTGAGGAATAGGCTAATGGCTGTAGTTTATAGCCTAAGAACTATAGTTCTCTCTCAAGCCTTTAATTCTTATTTCTCTGTTACCTTAATATACAGAATTGACGAGGTCAAACACGCCACTTATAGTAAAGTTGTCCTTTCAGCAAAAATATGAGTGTTTTTATCATGTAACCAACCCCAGTGATAACACCTACACTCCTAACCGCTCCTGTTGTCATTGTGTGATCAGTCATTCTGTCCCTTACATTTGACATTAGGCGGATAGGTGGTGCAGCTAGATAAGGACCCATGGGCATTCTGATTTGATTAACAAAGGCCTAATCTCCAGTTATCAGCGAGCAGTTACCCATTTCCCTGGTGAGTACAAGGCAGTGGGACGCCTCAAGAGCAAATCACAGGGTACCTCTCACAAACGACACTGCTGTGCTAAACTCCCACATTGTACTCAAATAGGGGTGATAAAGTTGCCGCTGGTATGCTTCCTGTGGGAAGGGGGCATCTGATGTCTGACTTTTGTTATGGAGGGAGATGAGCCTGCAAAAGAATGCACGTTCGTTGTATTTCTATCCGTGTGTAAGACAAGCTACATCTACAATTAGGCCTACAGCTGTAGGCCTATCTGAGCTGCCTGTCTGTGATTTGGGTGGATGCTGCTTTGCATTGTTGTAGGAGAACAACAGTAAAAGGAGACCACGGTGGCTGAGAGCCCAACAGCATTATGCTTCCTCCTGCTACTGCAGACTGGAACCCTCTGTTTCGTACTATTGACAGTGCCCCTCACTGTAATTTAGGTAGTGTATTTTATCAAGAGCGACTTACAGGAGCACTTAGGGTTAAGTACCTTGCTCAAGGGTGGTCTTAGGCACTGCATCTCAGTGCTAGAGGTGTCACTACAGACCCTGGTTCGATTCCAGGCTGTATCACAACTGGCCGTGATTGGGAATCCCACAGGGCGGTGCACAATTGGCCGAGTGTCGTTAGGGTTTGGCCAGGGTAGGCCGTCATTGTAAATAAGAATTTGTTCGTAACTGACTTGCCTAGTTAAATCAAAATATATAATAAAAGGGCACATCGACAGATTTTTCACTTAGTCTGCTCTGGGATTCGAACCATCGACCTTTAAGTTACTGGCCCAACGCTCTTAACCGCTAGGCTACCTGCCCCGTTTTTGCATCTTACAGTGAATGGTGTGATGGAATTTACATCAGATGTTCAAGCTTCTGTCTGTACTCACAGCTCAGAAGGCCTCTAACTATTTAAATATAATCTAATTTATTGCTCTCCACCGAGCAAGTTATTGTTTACAGACATACATTTTACCCAAAACGTCACCCAGACATTTACAGTTTCAACCCAACACTTTCACTTTGGAGACTTAACATGATAAACTAAAAATAGAGAAAATTGCTGCCTTGAACTGACTGAGTAAACTATATATTGAATGGCCTTAAATTAGGCCTCTTTGCAGTCATGCAGGTTGGAGGTCCTCAGTGTTTAGCAGCCAGGTCGGATGATGGATGCTTTCTCCGACCTGTCACATTATTGTATTGGGAGCTGCTGCGGCTTGGTGAGAATGCACTCACTGGACGTGTATGGTAACCAGATTGGCAGCTTTTATCTCTGGCTCCAATGTGTTTGATCTGATCTCCGCTCTGCAACACAATTATTGACAAGTTGGTTGTTCTGCTCTGGCTCAGCGGACAACATTGTAGCTGCGCCTGCGAGTGAATGGCCATGCTGTGCTTCCTCAGCTTTTTAAATCAAAGCTCTCTTTGGAATAATAATGAATTAATGCATTGGGAAGTGTACATTAAAAATGTCAAGTGTGTTTAAAGCAGAGGGAGAGTTTCTTCATTCTCTGCTGATGTCATAACTGATAATCCTCAGGTTACATTTTGTTCAGTTTTGAACAGCTCACTGGATGTTTGATTCATTTGCTGAAATAATGTTTGTAATAATAATGGCATTCATTCACAAATGTATTCTGATATTTGAGTGTTCCTAGTCCTCCTGGATTACTATTCCCTCGGTCAGAGCCAACACCTAGTCCTCCTGGATTACTATTCCCTCGGTCAGAGCCAACACCTAGTCCTCCTGGATTACTATTCCCTCGGTCAGAGCCAACACCTAGTCCTCCTGGATTACTATTCCCTCGGTCAGAGCCAACACCTAGTCCTCCTGGATTACTATTCCCTCGGTCAGAGCCAACACCTAGTCCTCCTGGATTACTATTCCCTCGGTCAGAGCCAACACCTAGTCCTCCTGGATTACTATTCCCTCGGTCAGAGCCAACACCTAGTCCTCCTGGATTACTATTCCCTCGGTCAGAGCCAACACCTAGTCCTCCTGGATTACTATTCCCTCGGTCAGAGCCAACACCTAGTCCTCCTGGATTACTATTCCCTCGGTCAGAGCCAACACCTAGTCCTCCTGGATTACTATTCCCTCGGTCAGAGCCAACACCTAGTCCTCCTGGATTACTATTCCCTCGGTCAGAGCCAACACCTAGTCCTCCTGGATTACTATTCCCTCGGTCAGAGCCAACACCTAGTGCAGTTCTATTCTCCTCAGACAATTTATTATGATGTGGCATGTTGCAATCTCCCGTTGTTTACGGAATAACTCAGCGTAACAAAACCCGGCATAGGATCTGAGTCCGTTTTTTAAAAAATCCCACCAAAATAATTTCCCCCACTATGTGTCTAGTGTCGTAGGATGCACTTGGGTTGATTCATATGAATAATCGTGTGGAAATGACGCTAGGTTGTTGTCTCTCACCACTCTTCCCACTGTTTATCTTTAGCCTACCTGTGAGGGGAAATGTGTTGTCATGTGGAGAGCACATTGCTTTTGATGCCCCTGCTCTATCCTGACCTTTGCCTTGTATGTGGTTTAACATGGAGCCAGAAAAAGTGTTTAGAGAGCATTCCAGGCCCTTCCAGCTTCTGCCCTTTTGATCCAGCAGAGCGATCCCTGATCTAATATTGACTAGGCTGAATAAAGAGGATCTGGATGGGCCCGCTGATCACAAAGTGGGAAACCCCAAATTAAATCTCTCCCCTGCTCTGCTCCTGATCAGCAGGAACTACTCTTTTTGTGGGTTGTTGTCTACTTGTCTTTATCCTGTGTGTGTTGCTCTTACAGTTGAAGTCGGAAGTTTACATACACTTAGGTTGGATTCATTAAAACTTCTTTTTCAACCACTCCACAATTTTCTTGTTAAAACTTCTTACAGCTGAGATCCCGTTAATGGGATCGACTTGACAACAGCCAGTGAAAGTGCAGGGCACCAAATTCAAACAACAGATATCTCATAATTAAAATTCCTCAAACATACAAGTATTTTACACCATTTGAAAGATAAACTTGTTGTGAATCCAGCCACAGTGTCCGATTTCAAAAAGGCTTTATGACGAAAGGACACCATCTGATTATGTTAGGTCAGTACCTAGTCACAGAAAAACACAGCCATTTTTCCAGCCATAGAGAGGAGTCACAAAAAGCAGAAATAGAGAGAAAATTAATCACTAACCTTTGATCTTCATCAATGACACTCATATGACTTCATGTTACACAATACATGTATGTTTTATTCGATAAAGTTCATATTTATATCCCAAAAACGTAGTTTACATTGGCGCGTTATGTTCAGTAATGTTTTGCCTCCAAAACATCCGGCGATTTTGCAGAGAGCCACATCATTTTACAGATATACTCATAATAAACATTGATAAAAGATACACGTGTTAAGCATGGAATTGTATATAAACTTCTCCTTAATGCAACCGCTGTGTCAGATTTCAAAAAAACTTTATGGAAAAAGCACACCATGCAATAATCTGAGTACGGCGCTCAGACACAAAAACAAGCCATACAGGTACCCGCCATGTTGTGGAGTCAACAGAAGTCAGAAATAGCATTATAAATATTCACTTACCTTCTGATGATCTTCATCAGAATGCACTCCCAGGAATCCCAGTTCCACAATAAAAGTTTGTTTTGTTCGATAGTCCATAATTTATGTCCAAATACCTCCTTTTTGTTCGCGCGTTTAGTTCAAAAATCCACATTCATGATGCGCAGGCCAGACAAAGTCCCAAAATTCCATTAATGTTCGTAGAAACATGTCAAACGATGTATAGAATCAATCTTTAGGATGTTTTTAACATTAATCTTCAATAATGTTTCAAACGGTCTTTAGAAACGAAAAGGAACGCAGCTACCTCTCACGGGGGCGCGCGGCTGAGTAAGCTCATGGCACTCTGCCAAACACCTGGTTGAAACAGCTCTCATTCCCTCATCCTTCACAGTAGAAGCCTGAAACAAGGTTTTAAAGACTGTTGACATCTAGTGGAAGCCTTAGGGAGTGCAATATGACCCCATAGACACTGTATATTGGATAGGCAAACATGCAAACCTCAGATTTCCCACTTCCTGGTTGGATTTTTTCTCAGGTTTTTGCCTGCCATATGAGTTCTGTTATACTCACAGACATCATTCAAACAGTTTTAGAAACTTCAGAGTGTTTTCTATCAAATACTAATATTAATATGCATATATTAGCAACTGGGACTGAGGAGCAGGCAGTTTAATCTGGGCACCTTATTCATCCAAGCTACTCAATACTGCCCCCAGCCATAAGAAATTAACAAACTAATGTTTTGGCAAGTCGGTTAGGACATCTACTTTGTGCATAACACAGGTAATTTTCCCAACAATTGTTTACAGACAGATTATTTCACTTATAATTTCCTGTATCACAATTCCAGTGAGTCAGAAGTTTACATACACTGAGTTGACTGCTTGGAAAATTCCAGAAAATTATGTCATGGCTTTAGAAGCTTCCGATAGGCTACTTGACATCATTTAAGTCAGTTGGAGGCGTACCTGTGGATGTATTTCAAGGCCTACCGTCAAACTTGGTGCCTCTTTGCTTGACATCATGAGAAAATCAAAACAAATCAGCCAAGACCTCAGAAAATTAATTGTAGACCTCCACAAGTCTGGTTCATCCGTGGGAGAAATTTCCAAACACCTGAAGGTACCACGTTCATCTATACAAACAATAGTACGCAAGTATTAACACCATGGGACCACACAGCCGTCATACCGCTCAGGAAGGAAACGCGTTCGGTCTCCAAGAGATGAACGTACTTTGGTGCAAAAAGTGCAAATCAATCCCAGAACAACAGCAAAGGACCTTGTGAAGATGCTGGAGGAAATGGGTACAGAAGTATCTACATCCACAGTAAAACAAGTCCTATATCGACATAACCTGAAAGGCCGCTCAGCAAGGAAGAAGCCACTGCTCCAAAATCGCCATAAAAAGCCAGACTATCGTTTGCAACTGCACATGGGGACAAAGATTGTACTTTTTGGAGAAATGTCTTCTGGTCTGATGAAACAGAAATAGAACTGTTTGGCCTTAATGACCATCGTTATGTTTGGAGGAAAAAGGGGGATGCTTGCAAGCCGAAGAACACCATCCCAACCGTGAAGCACGGGAGTGGCAGCATCAGGTTGTGGGGGTGCTTTGCTGGTGCACTTCACAAAATAGATGGCATCATGAGGCAGGACAATTGTGGCTATCTTGAAGCAACATCTTAAGACATCAGTCAGGAAGTTAAAGCTTGGTCGCAAATGGGTCTTCCAAATGGACAATGACCCCAAGCATACTTCCAAAGTTGTGGCAAAATGGCTTAAGGACAACAAAGTCAAGGTATTGGAGTGGCCATCACAAAGCCCTAACCTCAATCCTATACAAATTGTGTGGGCAGAACTGAAAAAGCGTGTGCGAGCAAGGAGGCCTACACACCTGACTCAGTTACACCAGCTCTGTCAGGAAGAATGGGCCAAAATTCACCCAACTTATTGTGGGAAGCTTGTGGAAGGCTACCCAAAACGTTTGACCCAAGTTAAACAACTTAAAGGCAATGCTACCAAATACTAATTGAGTGTATGTACATTTCTGACCCACTGGGAATGTGATGAAAGAAATAAAAGCTGAAATAAATCATTCTCTCTACTCTTATTCTGACATTTCACATTCATAAAATAAAGTGGTGATCCTAACTGACCTAAGACAGGGACTTTTTTTACTAGGATTAAATGTCAGGAATTGTTAAATTGAGTTTAAATGTATTTGGCTAAGGTGTATGTAAACTTCCGTCTTCAACTGTATCAGCTTCCTGGCTAAGCCATATACAGTGGGGAGAACAAGTATTTGATACACTGCCGATTTTGCAGGTTTTCCTACTTACAAAGCATGTAGAGGTCTGTAATTTTTATCATAGGTACACTTCAACTGTGAGAGACGGAATCTAAAACAAAAATCCAGAAAATCACATTGTATGATTTTTAAATAATTAATTTGCATTTTATTGCATGACATAAGTATTTGATACATCAGAAAAGCAGAACTTAATATTGGGTACAGAAACCTTTGTTTGCAATTACAGAGATCATACGTTTCCTGTAGTTCTTGACTAGGTTTGCACACACTGCAGCAGGGATTTTGGCCCACTCCTCCCTACAGATCTTCTCCAGATCCTTCAGGTTTCGGGGCTGTCGCTGGGCAATACGGACTTTCAGCTCCCTCCAAAGATTTTCTATTGGGTTCAGGTCTGGAGACTGGCTAGGCCACTCCAGGACCTTGAGATGCTTCTTACGGAGCCACTCCTTAGTTGCCATGGCTGTGTGCTTCGTGTCGTTGTCATGCTGGAAGACCCAGCCACGACCCATCTTCAATTTGCACAACAGCATGTGAAATGTATTGTCAATCAGTGTTGCTTCCTAAGTGGACAGTTTGATTTCACAGAAGTGTGATTGACTTGGAGTTACATTGTGTTGTTTAAGTGTTCCCTTTATTTTTTTGAGCAGTGTATATATTTTTCTCTCACCCATCTACACACACTACCCCATAATGACAAAGTGAAAACATGTTTTTTTCTCCTCACCTTTTTGCAAATAAAATTGAAAATAAAATAGAAATTTAAATGAGATATGTATTCACACCCCAGAATCATGTTAGAATCACCTTTGGCAGTGACTACAGCTGTGAGTCTTTCTGGGTAAGTCTCTAAGATCTTTTCACACCTGGATTGTACAACATTTCCCATTATTCTTTGCAAAATTCTTCAACCTCTGTCAAATTTGTTGAAGATTGTTGCTAGACAACAATTTTCAGTTCTTGCCATAGTTGCAAATTATCCTGACCTAGTCCCCTGCTCGACGGAGGGAACCTTACAGATAATTGCGTGTGTGGGGTACAGAGATGAGGTAGTCATTAAAAAATCACGTTAAACTTTATTGTTGAATCAAATTTATTTATATAGCCCTTCGTACATCAGCTGATGTCACAAAGTGCTGTACAGAAACCCAGTCTAAAACCCCAAACAGCAAGCAATGCAGGTGTAGAAGCACGGGGGCTAGGAAAAACTCCCTAGAAAGGCCAGAACATAGGAATAAACCTAGAGAGGAACCAGGCAATGAGGGGTGGCCAGTCCTCTTCTGGCTGTGCCGGGTGGAAGAACATGGCCAAGATGTTCAAATGTTCATAAATTACCAGCATGGTCAAATAATAATAATCACAGTAGTTGTCGAGGGTGCAGCACCTCAGGAGTAAATGTCAGTTGGCTTTTCATAGCCGATCATTAAGAGTATCTCTACCGCTCCTGCGGTCTCTAGAGAGTTGAAAACAGCAGGTTTGGGACAGGTTAAACGTCCGGTGAACAGGTCAGGGTTCCATAGCCGCAGGCAGAACAGTTGAAACTGGAGCAGCAGCACGGCCAGGTGGACTGGGGACAGCAAGGAGTCATCATGCCAGGTCATCCTGAGGCATGGGCCTAGGGCTCAGGTCCTCCGAGAGAGAGAAAGAAAGAGAGAATTAGAGAGAGCATACTTAAATTCACACAGGACACCGGATAAGACAGGAGAAGTACCCCAGATATAACAAACTGACCCTAGCCCCCCGACACATACACTACTGCAGCATAAATACTGGAGGCTGAGACAGGAGGGGTCAGGAGACACTGTGGCCCCATCCGATGATACCCCCGGACAGGGCCAAACAGGAAGGATATAACCCCACCCACTTTGCCAAAGCACAGCCCCCACACCACTAGAGGGATATCATCAACCACCAACTTCCCATCCTGAGACAAGGCCGAGTATAGCCCATAAAGATCTCCGCCACGGCACAACCCAAGGGATGGGGTGCCAACCCAGACAGGAAGATCACATCAGTGACTCAACCCACTCAAGTGACGCACCCCTCCTAGGGACGGCATGAAAGAGCAACAGTAAGCCAGTGACTCAGCCCCTGTAATAGGGTTAGAGGCAGAGAATCCCAGTGGAGAGAGGGGAACCGGCCAGGCAGAGACAGCAAGGGTGGTTCGTTGCTCCAGAGCCTTTCCGTTCACCTTCACACTCCTGGGCCAGCGTAAGTCCATGCAACTTATGTGACTTGTTAAGCACATTTCTACTCCTGAACTTATTTAGGCTTGCTATAACAAAGAGGTTGAATACTTAAGACATTTCAGCGTTTCATTTTTTGTTCATTGGAAAAATAAAATAAAAAAACATAATTCCACTTTGACATTATGGGGTATTTTGTGTAGGCCAGTGACACAAAATCTATATTTAATCAATTTTTATATTCAGGCTGTAACAACAAAATGTGGAACAGTCAAGGGATGTGAATTCTTTCTGAAGGCTCTGTAGCTAGTACTGTACATACCTGTTTTACCTGATTTTACTTTGTAAACTTTAAAACAAACTTTAAAATATTACCTTTTAACATATTGGCAAATGAGAAATTATTAGAAAAAAGTATTGTCAGAGTTTTTAGTTGTATATGTCAATTCTCTGTACAGGCTACTATTTTATCAATTTAAGTTGTCAACCAACTCTACATGGATCTGACTTAGAATATGTGGACAACTACAAATACCTAGGTGTCTGGTTAGATTGTAAACTCTCTTTCCAAACTCACATTAAGCATCTCCAATCCAAAATTATATCTGGAATCGGCTTCCTATTTCGGAAACAAAACATCCTTCACTCATGCTGCCAGACATACCCTCGTAAAACTGACTATCCTGCCGATCCTTGACTTCAGCTATGTCATTTACAAAATAGCCTCCAACACTCAGCAACTGCAGTTGCTATCACAGTGCCATCTGTTTTGTCACCAAAGCCCCATATACTACCCACCACTGCGACCTGTACGCTCTCGTTGGCTGGCCCTCGCTTCATATTCGTCGCCAAACCCACTGGCTCCAGGTCATCTATAAGTCTTCGCTAGGTAAAGCCCTGCCTTATCTCAGCTTACTGGTCACCATAGCAGCACCCACCCGTAGCACACGCTCCAGCAGGTATATTTCACTGGTCACCCCCAAAGCCAATTCCTCCTTTGGCCACCTTTCCTTCCAGTTCTCTGCTGCCAATGACTGGAACGAATTGCAAAGATCCATATCTCCCTCACTAACTTTAAGCACCAGCTGTCAGAGCAGCTCACAGATCACTGCACCTGTACATAGCCCATCTGTAAATAGCCCATCCAACTACCTCATCCCATACTGTTATTTTTTTTTTGCTCCTTTGCACCCGAGTGTCTACTTGCACCTTCATCTTCTGCACATCTATTACTCCAGTGTTTAATTGCTAAATTGTAATTATTTCGCCACTATGGCCTATTTATTGCCTCCCTTAGCTCATTTGCACACACTGTATATAAATTTTTTATTCTCTATTGTGTTATTGACTGTGTTTGTTTATTCCATGTGTAACTCTGTGTTTCGGTCGCAGTTGTAAATGAGGACTTGTTCTCAACTAGCCTACCTGGTTAAATAAAGGTGAAATGCATTTTTTTTAAATCATCTCAATATAGGTTTAGCTCGGGTGATTGTGGAGGCCAGGTCATGTGATGCAACACTCCGTCACTCTCCGTTGTTAAATAGCCCTTACACAGCCTGGAGGTGTGTTGGGTCATTGTCCTGTTGAAAACCAATTATAGTCCCACTAAGCACAAACCAGATGGGATGGCCTATTGCTGTTGTAGCCATGCTGGTTGTGTGCCTTGAATTCTAAATAAATCAGACAGTTTAACCAGCAAACACCATCACACCACCTCCTCCATGCTTCACAGTGGGAACCACACACGCAGAGATCATCCGTTCACCTACTCTGCGTCTCACAAAGACATGGCAGTTGTACCCAATAATCTCAAATTTGGACTCATCAGATCAAAGGACAGATTTCCACTGGTCTAATGTCCATTGCTTGTGTTTCTTGGCCCAAGCAAGTCTCTTCTTATTATTGGTGTCCTTTTTAGTACTGGTTTTTATGAAGTATTTTGACCATGAAGGCCTGATTCATGCAGTCTCCTCTGAACAGTTGATGTTGAGATGTCTGTTACTTGAACTCTGTGAAGCATTTATTTGGGCTGCAATCTAAGGTGCCGTTAACTCTAATGAACTTACCCTCTGCAGCAGAGGTAACTCTGGGTCTTTCTTTCCTGTGGCGGTCCTCATGAGAGCCAGTATCATCATTGCACTTCATGGTTTTGCGACTGCACTTAAAGAAACTTTCAAAGTTCTTGTCATTTTCCACATTGACTGACCTTCATGTCTTAAAGTAATGATGGACTGTCATTTCTCTTTGCTTATTTGAGCTGTTCTTGCCATAATATGGACTTGGTCTTATATCAAACAGGGCTATTTTCTGTCTACCTTGTCACAACACAACTGATTAGCTCAAACACATTAAGAAGGAAAGACATTCCAAAAATTAACTTTTAACAAGGCACACCTGTTAATTGAAATGCATTCCAGGTGAATACTGTACCTCATGAAGCTGGTTGAGAGAATGCCAGCAGCGTGCAAAGCTGTCAAGGCAATGTGTGGCTACTTTGAAGAATCTAAAATATATTTTGATTTGTTTAACACTTGTTTGGTTACTACATGATTCCATATGTGTTATTTCAGTTTTGATGTCTAATAGTAAAAATAAAGAGAAACCCTGGAAAGTGTAGTTGTCTGAACTTTCTACTGGTACTGTATGTGTGGAATGCATGACTGGCCCTCATGCTGACTGCTGTAGGCTGTTTCTTGGAAAAGAACATGGCAGCCATGTGAGCCAACAGATTTGGTGGTTTTGCAGGTATTTGTCATGAGCTTTGAGTCCAAAGGCTAGAAACACTAATCAACACCCGGAAATAGAGAGTAGCCCTAGTATTTTTTGGTAAATGAAACCCCCTGTGTGGATACTATATCCTTACTGGAAGTTGAGCAAATGAAATCGCACTTTCCCTGCCTGTGATTTGTTTCCTTCTTTGAAAAGGACTGAATCCTTTACATCTTCTTGATCAGGAATGACAAATAATCCCTCTATAGAAATTGAGAATCTCTGTGTGTTGTAGGCAATTGAACATGTCTTTCCTATTCTAAAAGCAAGAGGCTTGCCTATTGGAGGCATGAATTGAAGACATTAAAGGACATTGACAAACACACAAACGTTCAATAATTAATTTACAGAGGATACCCATGTTTGTTTTACCGACGTGAGCGTACTTCGTGTTGTGTTTTTAAAGAAAGGACTGTCCGGCCGTCGATCCCAGTTGATTGGTGTTTATTCTGACGATCGACACAAGGAAGCACATTAGATGTGCAGGACAACAGGATGTTGATGGCTGTAGATTTGTGATTTGTCTGTTTAACATGGAAATAACTGTGAATTAGCAGGGGCTAAAGTGATCATTACAATTAGAGCATGCTTACAGCAATAACATACAACAGCTAATCCCAGGATGCCCCCAATATCTAACTGGTATCTTAGAATTTACATTTGTGATCTCCCCCTATCTGCATGCATGACCAATGGCATACCACCTTATTGATATGTACATTTAACCAACCAATAGGAATAGATGAACATTGAATACATATTTATTCAGTGTCAAGTGGAAACATAACCAACCCTGTTACATTTGTATAACAAGGCCACATTTAGATGTCAATATTTTGATATAGTACTATATTTTGAGATCACATTTTGAGCATATGGGAAGCAAGAAAGATGGGAATAAGAAGTTAATTCAATCTAATTGGATCTTAAATTCAGTTTCCAACTAACCTGATCTTGTCACTGTGAGTAGCACTGTCCAACTGCACATAACCCAGGGGTTTATGTACTAGCAGAGAGATGTTAGAGAAACATCCTGGGACTTTAGCAGTTGATATACTGTGAATGATATGTCACATTTGAGCTTTCTCGTATATAGTCAGTTAACAATTTGGCTTAGCAGTGAAACATGGGAGCGACTTTGAGACATCCAGAGAGAGACAGCGGTTGTCTGTAACGAGCAAAAATTACTGTGGTGAACAATGCTATCACAGTTGATACACAATAAAAAGTTGGTGTTATTATGCTAATTTGACAGCAAATGAAACGACTGTTACAGCTATGTGATGAAGATGGATATTTAGCCTAAGCAGTGTTCTCGAGGCCATGATTAGACTGAGCAATAAAGAGCACAAACAGAAGTACTACATTTCACCCATCTTATGCCTGGTTCCCACACGGCATTAAGACACAACACAAAAAGATTGTTAGACTAGCTCAACTGTGTTAGTAGAATAAGAATAGTTACTCCTGTCTCCAACAGCACAATGACGCAAAAGTTATTGCCCCATTCTTCCAAAATCATTCTGACAAACTGATTCCATTGCAGAGGAAAGGTCCAACAGCCTGTCTATGCTTTACATAACTTGTGTATAGAAAGGTTGGAACCATAATGAGGCCCTGATTCCCATCTTATTCTATAGATTACTTTAAGCCTGACTGAACTCTCCCTCCAACAACAACATGCTGTAGATATTTATGGGTCTCAGTCTATACAGTGGTGATTGCCCTATGCTGATTTCACTGGAATCCGGTGTTGTCGGCTCTCTGTGTCTCTGAGGGTTCAGAGAGAAAATGACAGGTATTTTCTTATCTTTCAGATTTGGCTTTATTTTCTCCCAGTGGTGGTTCATTGATTCAGTGGTAGAGAGAGTATCTTATTGATCTGATAATAAGCACCGTCTTTCTTCTAGGGGTATTAGAAATGTGTTTTTCCCCAAAACTGGAATTGAAGTATAATGACCACTGTTTTAATTGTTTGTTTTGAAATGAGCTGGCAGCATGAATTGTTATATGCACCATTTCCAGAATGACTTAACTGGCAACGTGAGAGAGAATGATGGCACGCAGAGAATATCCCTCAAGGCTGGCAGTAAGGGTGGACCAGCACAGTTGGCCAAGGAAAATATTCTTGGAGTAAAGAGGGAGGGATTGGCAAATGAAGAGAAGGAAAATAGTGGTTTGTTTCCGTGGGTCCTGATTGATTGACAGTTGAGGGAGCCATCTGCCTGTCTGTGAGACCCAGGGTCTAATGAGAGAATGTTTCCTTCTCCCTGTATCTGTCCCGATTCTGAGCACCTCTTCTCACTCAGCCCATCCAAAATGTCTGCATCCCAGTTCAAATAAGATCTTTTGAGGATGCCAAAGTAATTAAGACTACTGCTGGGGAAATGTTCAGGTCATTACATTCACAGTGGTTTATGAACTTCAAGCCATCAATGACTGTAGCTAAACACTAATTGCTTTTTTTTTCTTCTACCTGTCAACTATTTTATTGAGGCCCCCAAATTGTATGAAACAGCGAAATTGGGCAGACCACATGACTTGTCAAACTTTTTAACCTCTGTCTAGTAAAAGATGCACATCATGGCCACTCAGTGGAGACATGAGCAACAGTTGCTATGCTGACTCTCGTTGGCTGCACTGTGGGCAACCTTACTGTCCCAGGTTGTAACCTCAGCCCCTGTGGAGACTGCAGCTTGGGGGTTTCAGGTTAGACAATACCATGGGAAAGGACCAGGATTACTTGAGAAATCTGAAACTTAGTCTAACTGGGCTGTGTTTTTATATATGAGGATGAATTAAGATCTTGTTTATCTCATGGAATGAATACTAAGCATGTGATCAAAACATCTGGAGTTTTCATTCAAATTCTATTCATCCAAAACAGTTTTGTTTAGGTTTCATTGAATCCTTTTGTTAGTCATCATACAATACTCGTAACGTGTCTAGTCACTATCATTTTATGGATTTACATGTATACAGACTTCTCCATGGAGTTTATACGCTCTGTTTAATGTTAACAACTGATCTGCCCCTAAGTGGTCACCTTACCATCCACACTCCTCATCCAGCTAGCTACTGTATTTACAGGACCATCTGATGGGGACTGGCGACTGTATTTACAGGACCATCTGATGGGGACTGGCGACTGTATTTACAGGACCATCTGATGCTTGCAGGAGATATTTCCTGGGTGCGGGAGCTGGAGACAAGCCTGCAACTTCCTCAGTGCTGGCCATGCATCATCACCTGACAGTCCCTTGCAGCCCAAACTTTTCACTTTGTCACACAGAGCATGACTGCCGCCTCCCCCCATTCCACAGACCCCACTCAGCTCGGCAGCCTTGGCTGCCAGCACAGAGCTGCCTGCTCCTCACCAATCTACACAAGCTGTTAAGAAATAATCAACAACATGCTGTTACCTTGACAAGGTGAACAAACGTACTATGAATTATTCAGTCATGATTATGAAATACTACCCTTTTAAAGAAAAAGAAAATATTTAAAACTATCTGCCTACTTTTTGGCTCATGATTCTCAATCATTCCACTGTGTGTGTATTGCGCTTTTGGTCCTACAAGAACGATGTGGATATTTATTGGATGTTATCCCTGATCATCTCCTTTTGTGATCTTGGTGGAAAATTAGGGCCTTTTATTCTGTGCCATTTTTGTTAATGAGAGTTGGCCTTGCTCAATCTAGGCACTTGCATTCCACAAGTGAGCTCTACTTCATGCAGATTGACAATTACCAATGGCTGGAGTTTAAAGAAAAAACTTGCCAAGCTCAACCTATTTCATTGGATTGAATAAATGATTGGAATCACAAAGGCGGATGCCCTGCAGGATCGAATTATGAAAACTGAAAATCTTTTGCTCCAAGTCAACTTTATAACTCTCCCCCCAAATATTACATTTTCTCTATTGATGTTTGAAGTATCCCTTTGCTATCACCATCAGCTTGCTAGACGTGTATGAAATGTGTTTCATTTGAGGCAATCCAGGACTGGAGTACAGTACAAGTTACTACCTTTATTGAGTTTATGCCTGAACCCTATGCCTCTCAATGTCAACCTTGCCATTTGCAAAGACTTATTTCTAGGAATCAGTTAGTCTTTGTACCTTTTCCTTGCTCCTCTCCATCTCCACAATATTTCAGTTCAACGGTTTGGTTAGAAAGACCTTGTGTGTATGAAGCAGGCTCATTGCAATTCAGGTCGTCTTGCCCTCGGCACCACGTTTCATATTCCCTGAGTGATCCACAGCTACACACCCAAGTGCAGGAGATGATTTGGGTTTCTGTTCGATGGGTGAAGGACGACACCATTGGAACAGCGATCAGAGAGGCCTTATTGACACACTGAGGAGGAATGCGTCCAATTTGCACTAGTCTCCAGTAACAGAATAAACACCCTATGTGCGCCCAATATAAATGAATTCTCTCACCTGCTTCTCTTTCCCTTCACTACCAGTCGTCCCCTTCATATCCGTGTTGGTGTGATCTGCTGACAAGGAGTCTGATTCAGTTTGGCGTAATACCTCTATGTTTAGCTTGTTTCATTTCATTAGGCTGCTGAATAATAACCACTCCAACTGTAGGATTGGAAGAATGTCTCATGCTCCACAGGCCCTGGCTTTAACAGGGCATTTAAATCATTCCGATTTACGAGAGACAATGAGCTCAAAAGCGGAGCAGTTGCTCCCTACTGCAAGTCAGAAGTTAATACTGACTGTGTGCGGCTGGCTGTGCTGTGACGAAGCAGTTGGCTGTATCTCTGCAGCCATCACCAGCAAAATGAAAAGCGCTTCATCAGTGTTTAACCTTGCCCAGTTCCAAGCCAACCTTCACAGAGAAGGCCGTTTACAATGAGATCTATCATCTTTAATACTGCTGGGCGTGAGTCTAGGCTCTGACTGTTGCTTCCTCTTACGTCAACTGTGAGCCTGCCTGTCACTGTCAGCATGTCCTTTGAATTCTAACAGCAATGCTCGGTAGTGGTTTAGAACATCAGCACCACCAATGTGGTGGTTTAGGAGGACATTGCCTAGATTTGGTTGAATATGGTTTAGGGTGCTCTCAGAGTTGTAGAGTTTGATAATAGCAGAAAAAGGGAGTACACCCTACCGTTCTTTTTAACTAATGGAAAAACTTACTGACAGTCAAAGAAGGAAATACTTGCCTACATAATAGGAAGTAAGATTTCATTTCTAAAAGTGTCCTAGTTTGCCCAAAAAGAGCCCTGCTTTCAAAAGGGAAATACTATACATAGTTTGATCAATCATTGTTACACCATACATAGCGTTTTCTCCGAAGACAGGTGCCACCGAGAAATAGTTCTGAAATGGTGTCTGAACCATCCATTTCTCCTGTTGTGTTTCCACTTCAAGTACAGTAGTGAGTGATCAAAACCACAACGTTCATCCTTTCCACCTCACACTGTGTGAAAACAGTGTTCTTCTGAAGAGGCTGAAGGCCCCCCGTTGAGCAGCTAAGGGTCACAAAGTGTTTATTTTCTAAGAATATGAAATATACGACTGTCTTGAACATTCCTATTATCAGTATTTGAAATCAAATGCTCTGTGAATGTGAAGCAGACAGGAGTTCCGCCAAACAGCTCATTGTTTTTGTCCTTGGGGAAGAACACTGGCTAATGTAGATTATCCAGATTTAAATCCATCCTCTCAGTAGTTGGCTTTTATTGCAAATGTGTTACTTTATTTCATAGCAACATTTTGTTAGCAATAATGTGCTTACCTGTACAAATTAATCAATAATATAGAGTACAAACACATCCTACCAATTTTACTTACTGAATAGTCAAGCCAGATGCCGCCATGTCTCCAGATTATCAAGAGTCTTTGTTGGGTCACATGTTTATACTGTCACAGGAAGCCCAAAATGATCATCAAGGACAACAACCACCCGAGCTACTGCCTGTTCACCCCGCTATCACCCAGAAGGCGAGGTCAGTACAAGTGCATCAAAGCTGGGACCTCGAGACTAAAAAACAGCTTCTATCTCTAGGTCATCAGACTGTTAAACAGCCATCACTAGTAGATTAGAGGCTGCTGCCTACATGCATAGACTAGATATCACTGGCCACTTTAATAAATGGAACACTAGTCACTTTAATGTTTGTATACCTTGCATTACTAATCTCATATGTGTATATACTGTATTCTATACTATTCTACTGTATCTTAGTCTATGCTGCTCTGACATTGCTTGTCCAAATATTGATTATCAAGAGTCTTTGTTGGGTCACATGTTAAAACTTCTTCTTAATAGGGGGTGCAATTTTCACTTTGGGAAAAAATCGGGCCCAAATTAAACGGCCTCGTATTCTGTTCTAGATCATACAATATGCATATTATTATTACTATTGGATAGAAAACACTCTGAAGTTTCTAAAACTGTTTGAATTATATCTGTGAGTAAAACAGAACTCATTTGGCAGCAAACTTCCAAACAGGAAGTGAAAATTCTGAAAATGGGGCTCTGTGTCAGGGCCTGCCTATTCAACTGGCTTATATTTATGGATCTGTATGCACTTCATACGCCTTCCACTAGATGTCAACAGGCAGTAGAATGTTGAATGGGGTGTCTAGCTTGATGTGAGACCGAATGAGAGCTTTTGGAGTGACGGGTCCGCTCTTTTGGCAGTATTCAACTGCGCACCAGGGAACCTCACATTGTCTTCTGAAATGCGTTAGGTATACACGACGAAATGCTCCGGCTCTGATTTTATTGGATACATATGAGAAAAACATAAAGTAGGATTTTCAACCGGGTTTGACCAGTTTATTCAACGTTTATTGGGACTTTTGGAATTTTTCGTTCCATGCGCTAAGATTTCTTGGACATGTGCCCTCCACATGGCTAGCCAAAGTTGCTAATTCGACAGAAGAAATGGACATTCTAAAACAAAACAACGATTTATTCTGGAACTAGGACTCCTTGCACAACTTTCTGATGGAAGATCATCAAAAGTAAGAGAATATTTATGATGTTATTTCGTATTTTTGTGGTTTGTGTTGGCTCCAACAAGGCGGAGAATTGTTGGGCGCTGTCTCACAATATTGCATGCTGTACGTTGTACTAAAGTTATTTTTAAAAGTCTAACACAGCGGTTGCATTAAGAACCAGTGTATCTTTCATTTGCTGTACAACATGTATTTTTTAGTAAAGTTTATGATGAGTTTTTTGGTTAGATTACGTGACTGTCCAACATTTTTCAGGACAATTTGGTGCATCATGGCTACGTATTCACAATGTAAAACCACGATTTGTACCTCTAAATATGCACATTTTCGAACAAAACATAAATGTATTGTATAACATGATGTTATAAGACTGTCATCTGATGAAGTTGTTCAAAGGTTAGTGATTAATTTTATCTCTATTTGTGGGTTTTGTGAAAGCTAAGTTGGCGGTGAAAACATGGTGAAAACATGGCGTTGTGTGTTTGGCTATTGTGGTGAGCTAATATAAATATATATATTGTGTTTTCGCTGTAAAACATTTTAAAAATCGGAAATGATGGCTGGATTCACAAGATGTTTATCTTTCATTTGCTGTATTGGACTTGTGATTTCATGAAATTATATTATATGATATCCCTGTGGCGCTAGGCTAGGCTATGCTAGTCAGCTTTTTTGATGAGGAGGATCCCGGATCCGGGAGAGAGAAGCGGTAGATTAACATGCTGATCGTTCCACCATGTCTCCGGATTATCAAGAGTCTTTGTTGGGTCACATGTTAACATGCTGATCGTTCCACCATGTCTCCAGATTATCAAGAGTCTTTGTTGGGTCACATGTTAACATGCTGATCACTTCCATCGTGATCATTCAACGTAACCATATAGCTAATCCTTCAATGTTGAGCTGTATGCTTGATGCCAGATGTATGATCAGCGTGAGGGGAGGTGGACTGTTAGTCTGGCACAGTGTTTGTGTTGCAAGACATTCATTGTAGAAAGTTACAATTGCTCTGAGTCAGGCCATATTTCACTAAGAATTGATGTAATATAAGCTTTAGTTACACTGTTGCCATATGGAAATGTGCTCTGTGAAAACTTCTAAACTTTGTGTGCCAAACCTCTCAATGTTATTTTATCCTAAATTGGTAGCTGCCAGACTAGCAAGGAGAGCGGCCCCAGTTTGGATGCCAGGTCTTTTGTGTTTTCTACCTTCAACGTTTATTTAAAAATGTTTTACCAAGTATTACATCATCACTGGCATGATTTTGACTTTATTTCTGAACCCAAATGTCCATCTCCACTCAGCATTGAATACCCTCTCTGTAGTTTGTCAATTTCAGATCCTCTTTCAACAAACAATTTTAAGGCAAATGTTATGTAAGTTTTGCTATTTGCCATCTTCCAAGTTGTTTTGTTTACTTAAAACGATCAAGCTAGCTATCAAAATTCACAGCCCCACTCTTCCAATGCATTGTGGCTGTGAAATTCCTGAAAAGTGTGCATTGAATTCTACTAGATTAAATGATAGGAGTATAACATCCATTTTAAGCAAACTATTTTCAAAAATTCACATACTATAAAACTTGAATTTTGCAAAAAAGGCCTACGCGATTGCATTGGTTCCCTCTATTAGCTGATTTTGTTACCGCATATCTAATTGATCTGCTGTTAAAACCAAAATGAGTATGACATCTGGGCGTATTAAAGTATACTCGATTTTGGAAACGTCACATACTATAAAACTTTTTTTGTCTCATACTTAAACAGCCTACTATTTAGGATGCAAGTATGGGTATTCGGACACGGCCCCTGACTCTTTTTTTTTGCATTATTTTTTTAATGTCATGGACAGGACACATGACGAA
Source organism: Salvelinus alpinus (assembly GCF_045679555.1). Taxonomy (NCBI): domain Eukaryota; kingdom Metazoa; phylum Chordata; class Actinopteri; order Salmoniformes; family Salmonidae; genus Salvelinus; species Salvelinus alpinus. Next base: position 79,701,549 of record NC_092088.1, read on the forward strand.
AGTAGGGGGTGGAATCACGAACTAAATTGCCAAACTATTTGCCCCCTGAAAAGTTATGCTTTGTCATGACGTGGTTGAATTAGTCATGATGGTGACTCCTGAGGATGGAACTGCAGGCTGGTGTCTGCTATCCACTGAGTCAAAAGAGAACTTGGAATGCTTTATCATAAGTCTTGCTGTGACTGCGAGTTATTGATAACAGCAGCTTGGGTAATTCTAAACTGAATGAGAAATTATGGGTTAATACAGAAATCATTGAAAATGAAAATATGTAACGCTTGTTTAAAAACTAGGGATGCGCCGATACTGATATCAGATATTTTCCTTGCCAAAAAAAAGATACCGATTTCTTGAAAATTTTAGCAGCCTTTTTCAACATTCTAGTACAGTTAGTTACACACATGGAGGCATTAAGGCACTGCATCTCAGTGCAAGAGGCATCACTACAGTCCCTGGTTTGAATCCAGGCTGTATCACATCCGGCCGTGATTGGGAGTCCCATGAGGCAGCGCACAATTGGCCCTGCGCTGTCTGGGTATGGCCGGGGCAGGCCGTCATTGTAAATAAGAATTTGTTCTTAACTGACTTGCCATGTTAAAAGGTTATACAAACACACACACACACCATGCTGACCAAAAAGTTATTTTGTTGGCATTTACGTATGTCCCCATTACCAGTAAAACATAATCAAAACCTATTTCTTTCACTTACTTGCTGTGCTGTTTCGTTGTTCAGTCGTTTCATTCGCAACCAGGATTTCATCATACAAGTTTCAGCACTCTGTCCGTGGCCTCTCTTCCTCTGTGCACACTGTCACTGTGTCTGTTTCCAGCTTGTCCAGCTGTGTATGTAACATTTCACGTAAACCCTGTTTCTTGTCTGCATCGGGGTAGCGGTCCTTGTACCTAACATCAAGCATGGTGGCGACACAGTAAAGAGGCTCAGAGAGAATGCCACCGAATTGCTTGTTCACAGCCTCAAGTACTTTTGCAAGTTTTACCCTAACTGTCTGTGTCGGCAGTTTTGTTGAGCAGGCATTTCAATGCCATGAGAGAGTATCACGTCTGCTGCAGACGCAGTTGACTAGCTTATTTCTCCAGACAGTTGTTCGAATGGCACTAGGAGTGTGTTCATGTTTTAAACATGTTCTCAAATGCCATTTCAAATGGCCGCAGCGGTATGAGAACCAGGACGGTGGAAGAGAGCGCGTTCTTTGTTATTTTTCTCCGGTAAAGACAACAATTCTCCGTCTTAAATGTTATAGTTTATTTACGTATTAGGGTACCTAAGGTTTGATTATAAATGTTTGACTTGTTTGGAAAAGTTTATTAGTAATATTTGTGATTCATTTTGTATGCATTTTGATGGAGGGAAACTGGGTGGATTATTGACTGAAGCGCGCCAGCTAAACTGAGTTTTTATGGATATAAAGAAGGACATTATTGAACAAAAGGACCATTTGTGATGTAACTGGGACCTTTTGGAGTGCCAACAGAAGATCATCAAAGGTAAGGCATTTATTATATCGCTATTTCTGACTTTCGTGTCGCACCTGCCTGGTTGAAATATGTTTTTCAAGGTTTTGTGTGCGGAGCGCTGTCCTCAGATAATCGTATGCTTTCGCTTTATTTTGATGTATTACACTTGTGATTTTCTGAAAGTTAAATATTTTTAATACTGTAGTTTGAATTTTGCACTCTGCAATTTCACCCGGATGTTGGCCGGGTGAAATTGTGTAGCGCTGTATTTTTCGTGGCGTCATTACATCATCTACCTACGTTATATTAGGTATGCACGTCAGCTTTGACATCGGTTTTGCACATCGGCGTTAAACTAGACATCGGGCTGATGTTGGCATTTTTAGCTAATATCGTCCGATTCCGATATGCTCACCGACTATATCATGCATCCCTATTAAAAACGTGTTGTATTTAAGCAAATATTAGCCTCACCTGGGTACGTGTGACGCTAGCGTCCCCCCTGGCCAACATCCAGTAAAATTGCAGAGCTTCAAATTCAAAAACAGAAATACTTAATCCAACCACGGTGTCAGATTTCAAAAAGGCTTTACGGTGAAAGCATACCATGCGACTATCTGAGAACAGCGCCCAGCAGACAAATCATTACAAACAGTAGCCAGCCAAGTAGAGGAGTAACAAAAGTCAGAAATAGCGATAAAATTAATCACTTACCTTTGATTTTCATATGGTTGCACTCACAGACTCCCAGTTACCCAATAAATGTTTGTTTTGTTCAATAAAGTCCCTCTTTATATCCAAAAACCTCAGTTTTGTTCAGTAATCCTCTGTCTCAAACAACATCCGGTGAAATTGCTGAGTGAAATTCAACAAAACAGAAATTATCATAATAAACATACATAAAAGATACAAGTGTTATACATAAGCTTAAAGATAAACTTCTTGTTAATCCAACCGCTGTGTCAGATTTCAAAAAGGCTTTATGGCGAAAGCCATATGATCTTCATATGGTTGCACTCACAAGACTCCCATTTACTCAATAAATGTTTGTTTTGTTCAATAAAGTCCATGTTTATATCCAATAACCTTTGTTCGCTAGTTTTGTTCAGTAATCCACAGGCTCAAACGCTGTCACAACAGGCAGACAAATCCAAATAGTATCCGTAAAGTTCGTAGAAACATGTCAAACGATGTTTATAATCAATACTCAGGTTGTTTTTAGTCATAATAATCAAGAATATTTAAACCGGACAAAAACGTTGTCAATATAAAAGGTAAACAAGAAAGGCTCGGACACTGTAGTGTCCACTCATTCAGAGAGGTCTTACTCCCTCGTTTTTCAGAATACAAGCCTGAAACAATTTCTAGACTGTTGACATCTATTGGAAGCCATAGGAAGTGCAATTTCAGTCCTAAGTCAATGGATACTGTAATGGAATTCAATAGAAAACTACAAACATAAAAAAATACCACTTCCTGGATGGATTTTTCTCAGGTTTTCGCCTGCCAAATCAGTTCTGTTATACTCACAGACATTATTTTAACAGTTTTGGAAACTTTAGAGTGTTTTCTATTATATGCATATCCTAGCTTCTGGGCCTGAGTAGCAGGCAGTTTACTTTGGGCACGCTTTTCATCCGGAAGTGAAAATACTGCCCCCTACCCTAGTGAAGTTAACAGCTTTGCTCATCCTACCGTGCCTGACAGGACATCAATTGACAGGGTCATTCTTCAACCATAATTCATCTCTAGTTTACTCCTCCCCTAACCTGTGAGTTAATGAAAATGTGTCTTCTGAAGACTTTTACTTTGATGACAGTGCTCTGGCATACTTCCATCCCCCTACCCTGCCTGGGCCCAGCTGTAGCAGGTTTGATCACTGACCTTCAGGAACTGCATTCCCTAGAGGAGGTGGCCCTCATGGGTTGAACTGTGGGTAACGCTCCACTGCACATGTGTCTGTGTGACTCCCACACTGCCGGGGCCACTGACTGAGAGGAGGCACAGATGGACTTCCATTTCTTGGTGTGGAGAGGGGCATTGTCTCCTCACTTGTCACACTTCCTTTTTTTCTCCATCTCCCCATGGGCAGAGCAAGAGATGGGGAGTGTGGTATTAGATTACTGCACGGCTGAGTTGGGCACTTGAGTCTTTTTGTGGCTTAACCCGTGTTATCACTTCCTCGCACAGTGCTCATGGCAGGAATATGGGATAACTCTGTGACCTGCTCAGTCAGTCCATTCTGGGATAACTCTGACCTGCTCATTCAGTCCAGTTCGTTACTCACTCTGTGTTCTTTTGGTGAACAATGCTTTTTGGCATTTTGGCAGCATGACCTAACCCTAACCTATGGGCAGGAATGACGTGAAAACATTGCCCAATAATGAGAGAGAATTTTGCAACCGGACTAGGACTAGTAGATTATACTTGAGAGAGCGACGTGAACTACTAGACTACTTGCCGCTGCTTTAATATGCCAAAGCACAGAAAATTCGATTTTGTGATTCATATCAGGGGTTGGTGTCAATTTCATGTGAAGTCTTGTTCAGAAAATTAAGTCATCTCCATTCCCAAGTTTAAAATGTTTTCTATAGCAACTGAGTTTTGTGTCGGATACTAATAAACATGAAAATGAACTACATTTGACCTGTAATGGAAAGATTAGTCAGCCAGAACATGTTCTGTGGTGCATGTAGGCCAGTCCCAGGCTGGCTATGGGAATGAGAGAGAAGCCAAGGAGAGGCTGTCACCAGGTTGGCTTTGGGAAGGAGAGAGAAGCCAAGGAGAGGCTGTCACCAGGCTGGCTTTGGGAATGAGAGAAGCCAAGGAGAGGCTGTCACCAGGTTGGCTTTGGGAATGAGAGAGAAGCCAAGGAGAGGCTGTCACCAGGTTGGCTTTGGGAATGAGAGAGAAGCCAAGGAGAGGCTGTCACCAGGTTGGCTTTGGGAAGGAGAGAGAAGCCAAGGAGAGGCTCTCCCCTGGGTGTGTCTTATTATTATTATTATTATTATTTTAACTATTCACCTTTATTTAACCAGGTAGGCTATTTGAGAAAAAGTTCTCACTTACAACTGCGACCTGGCCAAGATAAAGTAAAGCAGTTCGACACATACAACAACACAGAGTTACACATGGAATAAACAAACATACAGTCAATAATTCAGTAGAAGAAAGTCTATATACATTGTGTGCAAATGAGGGAAGATAAGGGAGGTAAGGCAATAAATAGGCCATGGTGGCAAAGTAATTACAATATAGCAATTAAACATTGGAATGGTCGATGTGCAGAAGATGAATGTGCAAGTAGAGATACTGGGGTGCAAAGGAGCAAGATAAATAAATAAATACAGTGCAGGGATGAGGTAGATGGCTATTTACAGATGGGCTATGTGCAGTGATCTGTGAGCTGCTCTGACAGCTGGTGCTTAAAGCTAGTGAGGGAGATATGCGTCTCCAGCTTCAGTGATTTTTGCAGTTCGTTCCAGTCATTGGCAGCAGAGAACTGGAAGGAAAGGCGGTCAAAGGAAGAACTGGCTTTGGGGGTGACCAGTGAGATATACCTGCTGGAGCACGTGCTATGGGTGGGTGCTGCTATGGTGACCAGTGAGCTGAGATAAGGTGGGGCTTTACCTAGCAAAGACTTATAGATGACCTGGAGCCAGTGGGTTTGGCGACGAGTATGAAGCGAGGGCCAGCCAACGAGAGCATACAGGTCGTAGTGGTGGGTAGTATATGGGGCTTTGGTGACAAAACGGATGGCACTGTGATGGACTGCATCCAATTTGCTGAGTAGAGTGTTGGAGGCTATTTTGTAAATTACATTGCCGAAGTCAAGGATCGGTAGGATGGTCAGTTTTATGAGGGTGTGTTTGGCAGCATGAGTGAAGGAGGCTTTGTTGCAAAATAGTAATCCAATTCTAGATTTAATTTTGGATTTGAGATTCTTAATATGAGTCTGGAAGGAGAGTTTGCAGTCTAACCAGACACCTAGGTATTTGTTGTTGTCCACATATTCTAAGTCAGAACCGTCCAGACTAGTGATGCTGGACGGGCGGGCAGGTGCGGGCAGCGATCGGTTGAAGAGCATGCATTTTGTTTTACTTGCGTTTAAGAGCAGTTGGAGGCCACGGAATGAGAGTTGTATGGCATTGAAGCTTGTCTGGAGGTTAGTTAACACAATGTCCAAAGAAGGGCCAGAAGTATACAGAATGGTGTCTGCGTAGAGGTGGATCAGAGAATCACCAGCAGCAAGAGCGACATCATTGTGTGTGAGTGGCTATGGGAATGATGGAGAAGCCAAGGAGAGGCTGTCATTAGATGTCCTTGTTTCCTCTCGCCAGCTTTATTATGAAGGGTCTGATTGTCAGTGAGCGTCCTCAGAACTCTTGTATCTCTGACCCGCTACATCTCTCACTCAGGCCACTTATAGAATGGCACGGTGCCGAGTGGAACATCTGCTTTTACTATGTGCCCTGCTGAACATAAAACGATGTCTGTGTCGGTTGGGAAGAAGCGAGGCAACTGAGGGATGTAATGTGAGCGGTTAACAAAAGCATCTTGTAAATCAGCCTGGTTTTTCAGTTAGCTCTTTTTTTCGCTTAGTTTGCTGGAATATTTATGAAATATTTGGTAATTTAGTATGGGCTGGCTGTGCTTCTATGGTGTTCCTAGTCAATTGTAGCTGGTAGGCCTAGACATTACGTGAGCCTCCAAAAGGATAAAGTGCATTCGATCCTCCAAAAGGTGATGCTCCAGTTAAGACATGGCTATTCTTGTGCCACACATCTTCTCCAAGTCTTACTGCTGCCAGCAGGGTGGTGTTGATGGCTCGTTTGGGTTGCTTTAGTCTTGGTTCCACTCGTATTCCCCGGACTTTGCAGTCTGGTTTCACTTGTACTCCCCGGACTTTGCAGTCTGGTTTCCTCATGCAGATGGGGGTCCGGGCAATGGGCCAGCACACACAATTGCCCCATTGAGTTGCTTCCTTCTTAGCCTTGCATGCCAGAGTGACATCTCACAGTTTGCTCTGCAGAGTCTTTAGTTTCAGCAGGGAGCATTATGGAGGGCTTCTGCACGCAGTGGGCTCAAAACTCTGCTACACTTTGGTAGGGGAAGGCCAACTAGCACAGTCAGAGCTCTCCTAGTTTATCACCCTCAATGGTTTATTTTACTTTGAAGTGAAGCAATTTGAAACGGACAGAAAAAAGCCCCTCCTTCAGATGATTTGAAATCCCTGCCTGGCTGGGTCTGGTGTTAGTCCAGGCAGTGTGTGTTGGTCCCTGCCCTGAGGGTAGAGCTGTAGTAGTCTTCCGTAGCAGGGATTCTTCTCAGATGGCTCAGGTTGCTGCCACCGCTGCTCTCAGTTCATCTCCCTAGTGAGTATCCAACTTGCTGTGCTGCTGAGATCTCGATCAATTTAATGTCCAACTGAACAACTTATTGGAGCTATTTTGTGTCCTAAGTATTTACAATTCTCTGAATGATTGTACAACAAGGTGTTTGTTTGAATTCTTGACTTCTTCAGGATGTAATAAAGGTGTATTAGTATTGGCCTATTTGGAATTGATTTGCAATGAGATGATTGGGCACCATTTCACCAATGGTAAAGCTTCAGTTAGGATAGAAGACCAACATTCGGCATTCCGTTTGCAGTATCACTGTGAGCCAAGCGAGAACACTGAAAATATTTCAGAGTGCATTTTTGAGCTTCTGAATAGACGTGGTAGATGTAATGCAGTGGTTTTATTTCGTGGGGAATCGTTTCCGTATGTCAGTATGTGGCTGAGCTGACTCAATATAGCCTAACATGTGGCCTCAAAATACCTACTTGTTTGACATTTTTACAGCGGTGTTCGGGACGAGTAACACAATCATTTCGCTGCACCCACTATAACATCTGCCAAACTGTGTATGCGACCAATAAACTTTGATTTGATTGGAAAATTCCCAATTGAAGGGCTGGTGCAGTGAATTGTGGTAGAATTTATCCTCCCCTTTTCTATAAATCAGCTTAGTATGGGCTGTTTTTAGTCCTAAAGGGTATGAAGAATGTACCTCACCCATTTAATGCAGCCATTGAACTTAACTTCTAGTCATGTGCTAGTGGAGATGACAGCGGACAAGAAGAATCTTTGTCATTGTTAGTTTTTTTTGGGCTGCCATTACAGATTTGACATTTTAGCTTGATGTTTGGCTAGCGGGTGACAGCATGACAGTCCAAAGCACTGCAAGTTGTTTATCTTTTAAGATGTCACTCTTAGACACATTTTCAAAAGTGCGGCAGCTTCTTCACCTGTATGATATGATAAAAACAGTGATGGAGCCTTAGTGGAGCCCCTACACGCCTGTAATGTTAAAAACATTAGTTAACACAGATGCTTGTATTTTCCTTCCCACTAATCCTTTGAACAAACCTGACAAAGGCTTTAATTCAGAAAGTATTGGTCAAGCTAATCAAATGCTGGTCAAGCTAATCAAGCTATGAACTGACGAGGCTGGAAAATGCACAAGTGAAGCTTCCTGCTCCATTGATCATTTCAGTCAGCGAGGCAAGACCTTTTATCTTCAAAATGCCAGGCCTTTGGTTTTGAACTGCCACTCAGTGAGCTGTAGCAGCATGCCTCCTGCACACCTGAAATAACCAGGAGGGCAGTGGCAGAATCACTTTTCATTAGACCTGCAGAAAATGACAGGCTTTTGAGGTAAATGGGGACTATGACTGAAACATCCAAAAGTAAATTGGACCGTCTGTCACACACTCAATATGTAGCTAACTCAACATAGTATTTTTTTAAAACTTTGATCTGCCTTCACACCTGATGTGTATACACCTGCCACTCTACATCCGTAGCACCAGGTCTCTTGGTAAGCCTGCTTGCCTGTCAGTCAGTTATTTAGAGACAGCATAAAATATTGTCTGCCAGTTCAGTAACAGCTTTCCCTTCGTCCCCCAGACGACCAGGAGACTCGCATGATGCTTGTCTGAGCAGAGCAGTTTGGCAATTCCACAGTAACATAATGATACTTTGACTCTTAGATCTAAAGTCCCCTGTTTTGGGAATGGTTGTGGTTCTGGCTGGATCACGGACAAGATGATAGTGCTATCCTGATCCCTCATATCTGACTGCTGCAATCATATCTAGCTGCCCCATAGAGGCTAAGAAGCCCTGAGAAAATGTGAAAGATGTATCAAACTAATATCAGTCATAACAGGTCATTTCCATGTAAAAGGTTCCATGAGCACCAACATGTGAAGTTCATAGGAGCATGTCAAATGAAAGCTAAGTCCATATTTTGGGGACACCATAGGGGCTATCGCATTGAGCGGTAGCCCTGATTCTTAAGGCCCCCGGAGTATGTCTCCTCTGCCTGTGTGAAGCAGGATGTGAAATCTGACACCACTTGAAGCTGGGCTGTTTCCTTTGCTCTTCTGACTGTCCATCAACTCCTGGCTGAACCCTATGTCACAGCCACTAACAACATATGCCTGGAATACTTCCATCGTAACGCAGCAGGAGAGAGTGGTTTCATCGCTGTAGCACATTGAGATCGTTTTTATCGTCACTAATCTAAAATAATTAATAGATTTGAAACAAAATACACTTTCTGTTTGATGGACAATATTAATATGAGATGAAAGGTGAGTTGCTAACGAGTTCAGGAAGCCAAGCTCTGTGATGTTTACACCGACGGGGCAGACGTTTAGATCAAGAGTCCCTTTAGAAAATATTTTCTCTCACACTAAATATACAAATATGTACCCGGTCTTTCTCTGTCTATCGCTCTGGTGATGGAGTCTAAGGGCGGTGCACAATTGGCCCAGCGTCATCCGGGTTAGGGTTTGGCCGGGGTAGGCTGTCATTGTAAATAGTAATTTGTTCTTAACTGACTTGCCTAGTTAAATAAAGGCTAAAACAGATTTGGCATGGGTCCTCAGATCCTCAAAAGGTTCTACAGCTGCACCATCGAGAGCATCCGGACTGGTTGCATCCCTACCTGGTATGGCAACTGCTCGGCCTAAGACCGCAAGGCGTTATAGAGGGTAGTGCGTACTTGGTACTCATCCTGGATCCGGGAGCATCCTCATCAGTAAAAAGCTGACTAGCATAGCCTAGCATAGCGCCACAAGTAAATACTAGCATATAAATATCATGAAATCACAAGTCCAAGACACCAAATGAAAGATACACATCTTGTGAATCCAGCCATCTTTTCCGATTTTTAAAATGTTTTACAGCGAAAACACTATGTATTTCTATTAGCTAACCACAATAGCAAAAGACTCAACCGCATATTTTCACAATTTTTCTACCGCATAGGTAGCTATCACAAAACCGACCAAATAGAGATATAATTAGTCACTAACCAAGAAACAACTTCATCAGATGACAGTCTTATAACATGTTATACAATAAATTTGTTTTTTTCGAAAATGTGCATATTTGAGGTATAAATCATAGTTTTACATTGCAGCTACAATCACAAATAGCACCGAAGCAGCCAGAATAATTACAGAGAGCAACGTGAAATACCTAAATACTCATCATAAAACATATCCGAAAAATACATGGTGTACAGCAAATGAAAGATAAACATCTTGTGAATCCAGCCAATATTTCCGATTTTTAAAAGTGTTTTACAGCGAAAACACAATATAGCATTATATTAGCTTACCACAATAGCCAAACACACAACCGCATTTATCAGCAGCAAAAGGTAGCAATCGCAAAAAAACAGCAAAAGATATAAAATTATTCACTAACCTTGACAAACTTCATCAGATGACAGTCCTATAACATCAGGTTATACAATACACTTATGTTTTGTTCGAAAATGTGCATATTTAGAGCTGAAATCCGTGGTTATACATTGTGAAAATGTAGCAACTTTTTCCCAGAATCTCCGGATATATTTCTGACACTCACCTAATCTGACCAAATAACTCACTTTACTAAAAAATACATGTTGGATAGCAAATGAAAGATACACTAGTTCTTAATGCAATCGCCGTGTTAGATTTTTAAAAATAACTTTACCATAACAAACAGCTTACGTTATAGCGAGACAGCGCCCGCAATAAGGGCGGAAAATAGAACTAAACATTTTCCACAGAAATACGAAATAACATCATAAATGGTTCCTGCTTTTGCTGAGCTTCCATCAGAATCTTGTACAAGGAGTCCTTGGTCCAGAATAATCGTTGTTTGGTTTTAGAATGTCCTCTTCTCCTCCTGTCGAATTAGCAACCATAGCTAGCCATGTGGCGCAAACGTGCCCAACTTCACCTCACGCAAAGAAAAGAAAATTCCAAAACTCGCAATTAACGTTCAATAAACTGATACAACTCGGTTGAAAAAAACGACTTTATGATGTTTTTATCACATCTATCAAATAAAATCAGACCCGGAGATATCTACCGTAGATAGGAAACAATACTGTGCAGCCGTATTCATTGACCTGGCCAAGGCTTTTGACTCTGTCAATCACCACATCCTCATCGGCAGACTCGACAGCCTTGGTTTCTCTAATGATTGCCTCGCCTGGTTCACCAACTACTTCTCTGATCGAGTTCAGTGTGTCAAATCGGAGGGTTTGTTGTCCGGGCCTCTGGCAGTCTCTATGGGGGTGCCACAGGGTTCAATTCTTGGACCGACTCTCTTCTCTGTATACATCAATGATGTCGCTCTTGCTGCTGGTGATTCTCTGATCCACCTCTACGCAGACGACACTATTCTGTATACTTCTGGCCCTTCTTTTGACACTGTGTTAACAACCCTCCAGGCGAGCTTCAATGCCATACAACTCTCCTTCCGTGGCCTCCAATTGCTCTTAAATACAAGTAAAACTAAATGCATGCTCTTCAACCGATCGCTGCCTGCACCTGCCCGCCTGTCCAACATCACTACTCTGGACGGCTCTGACTTAGAATATGTGGACAACTACACATACCTAGGTGTCTGGTTAGACTGTAAACTCTCCTTCCAGACTCACATCAAACATCTCCAATCCAAAGTTAAATCTAGAATTGGCTTCCTATTCCGCAACAAAGCATCCTTCACTCATGCTGCCAAACATACCCTTGTAAAACTGACCATCCTACCAATCCTCGACTTCGGTGATGTCATTTACAAAATAGCCTCCAAAACCCTACTCAATAAATTGGATGCAGTCTATCACAGTGCCATCCGTTTTGTCACCAAAGCCCCATATACTACCCACCACTGCGACCTGTACACTCTCGTTGGCTGGCCCTCGCTTCATACTCGTCGCCAAACCCACTGGCTCCAGTGAAAACAGCGCCACCCTATTGAGAAAAGGTTAACAGCTTCTACCCCCAAGCCATAAGACTCCTGAACATCTAGTCAAATGGCTACCCAGACTATTTACATTGCCCCCCCCCCCCTCCACACCACTGCCGCTCTCTGTTGTCATCTATGCATAGTCACTTTAATTAACTCTACCTACATGTACATACTACCTCAACTAACCAGTGCCCCCGCATATTGACTCTGTACCGGCACCCCCCCCCCCTGTATATATTGTTATTTTTTACTGCTCCTCTTCAATTACTTGTTACTATTATCTCTTATTTTTATCCATATTTTTTGAAACGGCATTGTCAGTTCGGGGCTCGTAAGTAAGCATTTCACTTTAAGGTGATTGTGGAGGCCAGGTCATCTGATGCAGCACGCCATCACTGTCCTTCTTGGTCAAATAGCCCTTACACCGCATGGAGGTGTGTTTTGGGTCATTGTCCTGTTGAAAAACAAATGATAGTCCCACTAAGCGCAAAGCAGATGGGATAGCGTAATGCTGCAGAATGCTGTGGTAGCCATGCTGGTTAAGAGTGCCTTTGAAATCTAAATAAATCACAGGTAGTGTCACCAGCAAAGCACCCCCACACCATCATACATCCTCCATGCTTCTTGGTGTGAACCACACACACGGAGATCATCCGTTCACCTACTCTGCGTCTCACAAAGACATATTGACTGACCTTCATGTCTTAAAGTAATGATGGACTGTCGTTTCGCTTTGCTTATTTGAGCTGTTCTTGCCATAAATATGGACTTGGTCTTTTACCAAATAGCCCTATTTTCTGTCTACTAACCTCATCTTGTCACAACACAACTGATTGGCTCAAATGCATTAAGAAGGAAAGAAATTCCACAAATTAACTTTTAACAAGGCACACCTGTTCATTGAAAGGCATTCCAGGTGACTACCTCATGAAGCTGGTTGAGAGAATGCCAAGAGTCTGCAAAGCTGTCATCAAGCAAAGGGTGGCTACTTTGAAAAATCTCAAATATAAAATATATTTTGATTTGTGAAACTTTTGGTTACAACATGATTCCATATGTGTTATTTCATAGTTTTAATGTCTTAACTGTTCTACAATGTAGAAAATAGTACAATAAAGAAACCTTGGAATGAGTACTGTAGGTGTGTCCAAACATTTGAGTGTATATCTATTTACACACACACACACACACACACACACACACACACACACACACACAGTACCAGTCAACATTTTGGACACACCTATAGTATTCTTTCCAGGGTTTTTATTGTATTTTTATATATATATACACACACACTCATACATACAGTGCCTTCGGAAAGTATTCAGACCCCTTGACTTTTCCCACATTTTGTTAGGATACAGCCTTATTATAAAATGGATAATTGTTTTTCCCCCTCAATCTAAACACAATACCCCATAATGACAAAGGGAAAAACTGTTTTTTTTTTAGAAATGTTTGCACATTTATTTATTTATATATATATATATATATATCACATTTGCATAAGTATTCAGACCCTGTACTCAGTACTTTGTTGAAGCACATTTGGCAGCAATTACAGCCTCTAGTCTTGAGTATGACGCTACAAGCTTGGCACAACTGTATTTGGGGAGTTTCTCCTATTCTTCTCTGCAGATCCTCTCACGCTCTGTCAGGTTGGATGGGGAGAGTTGATGCACAGCTATTTTCAGGTCTCCCAAGAAATACTCAATCAGGTTCAAGTCTGGGCTCTGGCTGGGCCACTCAAGGACATTCAGAGACTTGTCCCGAAGCCACTCCTGCATTGTCTTGGCTGTGTGCTTAGGGTTGTTGTCCTGTTGGAAGGTGAACGTTCACCCCAGTCTGAGGTCCTGAGTGCTGTGGAGCAGGTTTTCATCAAGAATTTTGGCCCATTCCTCCTGACAGAGCTGGTGTAACTGAGTCAGGTTTGTAGGCCTCCTTGCTCGCACACACTTTTTCAGTTCTGCCCACAAATTTCCTATAGGATTGAGGTCAGGCCTTGTGATGGCCACTCCAATACCTTGACTTTGTTGTCCTTAAGCCAACTTTGGAAGTATGCTTGGAATCATTGTCCATTTGGAAGACCCATTTGCAACCAAGCTTTAACTTCCTGACTGGTGTCTTGATGTTGCTTCAATATAGCCAAAAATTGTACTTACTCATGATGCCATCTATTTTGTGAAGTGCACCAGTCCCTCCTGCAGCAAAGCACCCCCACAACATGATGCTGCCCACCCCCGTGCTTCACGGTTGGGATGGTGTTCTTCGGCTTGCAAGCCTCCCCCTTTTTCCTCCAAACATAACGATGGTCATTATGGCCTAACAGTTCTATTTTTGTTTTCTCCAAAAAGTACTATCTTTGTCTCCATGTGCAGTTGCAAACTGTAGTCTGGCTTTTTTATGGTGGTTTTGGAGCAGTGGCTTCCTCCTTGCTGAGCGGCCTTTCAGGTTATGTCAATATAGGACTTGTTTTATTGTGGATATAGATACTTTTGTACCTGTTTCCTCCAGCATCTTCACAAGGTCCTTTGCTGTTGTTCTGGGATTGATTTGCACTTTTCGCAGCAAGTACGTTCATCTCTAGGAGACAGAATGTTTCTCCTTCCTGAGCGGTATGATGGCTGCGTGGTCCCATGGTGTTTATACTTGTGTACTATTGTTTGTACAGATGAACGTGGTACCTTCAGGCATTTGGAAATTGCTCCCAAGGATGAACCAGACTTGTGGAGGTCTACAATTTATTTTCTGAGGTCTTGGCTGATTTGTTTTGATTTTCCACATGATGTCAAGCAAAGAGGCACTGAGTTTGAAGGTAGGCCTTGAAATACATCCACAGGTACACCTCCAATTGACTCAAATGATGTCAATTAGCCTACCATAAGCTTCTAAAGCCATGACATAATTTTCTGGAATTTTCCAAGCTGTTTAAAGGCACAGTCAACTTAGTGTATGTAAACCTCTGACCCACTGGAATGGTGATACAGTGAATTAGAAGTGAAATAATCTGTCTGTAAACAATTGCACAAAGTAGATGTCCTTACCGACTTGCCAAAACTATAGTTTGTTAACAAGACATTAGTGGAGTGGTTGAAAAACGAGTTGTAATGACTCCAACCTAAGTGTATGTAAACTTCCGACTTCAACTGTGTACAGAAGTATGTGGAAATGAGTGGATTCGGCTATTTTTAGCCGCACCCATTGCTGACAGGTGTATAAGATGTAGCAAACAGCCTCCATAGACAAACATTGGCAGTAGAATTGCCTTACTGAAGAGCTCAGCTACTTCAACGTGGCACCGTCATAGGATGCCACCTTTCCATCAAGTCACTTCGTAAAATTTCGGCCCCGCTAGGCTTGCCTCGGTCATATGTAAATGCTGTTATTGTGAAGTGGAAATGTCTAGGAGCAACAACGTCTCAGCCGCGAAGTGGTAGGCCACACAAGCTCACGCAACGGGACGGCCGAGTGCTGTAGCGAATAAAAATCGTCTGTCCTCGTTTGCAATACTCACTAATCAAATGTTATTGGTCACATAAACGTGACTAGCAGATGTTATTGCAGTTGTAGCAAAATGCTTGTGCTTCTAGCTCCGACAGTGCAGTAATAGCTAACAAATTACACAACATATACACAATACACACAAATCTAAGTAGGAATGAATTAAGACTATTTAAATAAATAAAAATGTTAACCTTTATTTAACTATGCAAATCAGTTAAGAACAAACTCCTTATTTAATGACGGCCTAGGAACAGTGGGTTAACTGCCTTGTTCAGGGGCAGAACGACAGATTTTTACCTTGTCAGCTCGGTGATTCGATCTAGCAACCTTTTTGGTACTAGCCCAAACGCTCTAACCACTAGGCTACCTGCCGCCCATGTATGTGGACGAGCGATGTCAGCGGTACGGACTAAGATACTGTAGAATAGTATAGAATACAGTATATAGATATGAAAAGAGTAATGCCAGATACAGTGGGGAGAACAAGTATTTGATACACTGCCGATTTTGCAGGTTTTCCTACTTACAAAGCATGTAGAGGTCTGTAATTTTTATCATAGATACACTTCAACTGTGAGAGACAGAATCTAAAACAAAAATCCAGAAAATCACATTGTACGATTTTTAAGTAATTAATTTGCATTTTATTGCATGACATAAGTATTTGATACATCAGAAAAGCAGAACTTAATATTGGGTACAGAAACCTTTGTTTGCAATTACAGAGATCATACGTTTCCTGTAGTTCTTGACCAGGTTTGTACACACTGCAGCAGGGATTTTGGCCCACTCCTCCATACAGACGTTCTCCAGATCCTTCAGGTTTCGGGGCTGTCGCTGGGCAATACGGACTTTCAGCTCCCTCCAAAGATTTTCTATTGGGTTCAGGTCTGGAGACTGGGTAGGCCACTCCAGGACCTTGAGATGCTTTTTACGGAGCAACTCCTTAGTTGCCCTGGCTGTGTGTTTCGGGTCGTTGTCATGCTGGAAGACCCAGCCACGACCCATCTCAATGCTCTTACTGAGGGAAGGAGGTTGTTGGCCAAGATCTCGCGATACATGGCCCCATCCATCCTCCCCTCAATACAGTGCAGCCGCCCTGTGCCCTTTGCAGAAAAGCATCCCCAAAGAATGATGTTTCCACCTCCATGCCTCACGGTTGGGATGGTGTTCTTGGGGTTGTACTCATCCTTCTTCTTCCTCCAAACACGGCGAGTGGAGTTTAGACCAAAAAGCTCTATTTTTGTCACATCAAACCACATGACCTTCTCCCATTCCTCCTCTGGATCATCCAGATGGTCATTGGCAAACTTCAGACGAACCTGGACATGCGCTGGCTTGAGCAGGGGGACCTTGCGTGCGCTGCAGGATTTTAATCCATGGCGGCGTAGTGTGTTACTAATGGTTTTCTTTGAGACTGTGGTCCCAGCTCTCTTCAGGTCATTGACCAGGTCCTGCCGTGTAGTTCTGGGCTGATCCCTCACCTTCCTCATGATCATTGATTCCCCACGAGGTGAGATCTTGCATGGAGCCCCAGACCGAGGGTGATTGACCATCATCTTGAACTTCTTCCATTTTTTTTATAATTGCACCAAGAGCTGTTGCCTTCTCACCAAGCTGCTTGCCTATTGTCCTGTAGCCCATCCCAGCCTTGTGCAGGTCTACAATTTCATCCCTGATGTCCTTACACAGCTCTCTGGTCTTGGCCATTGTGGAGAGGTTGGAGTCTGTTTGATTGAGTGTGTGGACAGGTGTCTTTTATACAGGTAACGAGTTCAAACATGTGCAGTTAATACAGGTAATGAGTGGAGAACAGGAGGGCTTCTTAAAGAAAAACTAACAGGTCTGTGAGAGCCGGAATTCTTACTGGTTGGTAGGTGATCAAATACTTATGTCATGCAATAAAATGCAAATTAATTACTTAAAAATCATACAATGTGATTTTCTGGATTTTTGTTTTAGATTCCGTCTCTCACAGTTGAAGTGTACCTATGATAAAAATGACAGACCTCTACATGCTTTGTAAGTAGGAAAACCTGCAAAATCGGCAGTGTATCAAATACTTGTTCTCCCCACTGTATGTAAACATTATTAAAGTGACTAGTGTTCCGTTCCTTAAAGTGGCCAGTGATTTCTAGTCTATGCCTGTAGGCAGCAGCCTCTAATGTGCTAGTAATGGCTGTTTAACAGTCTGATGGCCTTGAGACAGAAGCTGTTTTTCAGTCTCTCGGTCCCAGCTTCGATGCACTTGTACTGACCTCGCCTTCTGGATGATAGCGGGGTGAAAAGGCAGTGGCCTGGGTGGTTGATGTCCTTGATGATATTTTTGGCCTTCCTGTGACATCGGGTGCTGTAGGTGTCCTGGAATGCGGGTAGTTTGCCCCCGGTAATGCGTTGGGCAGACCTAGCTGACCCCTGGAGAGCCTTGCGGTTGTGGGCGGTGCAGTTGCCGTACCAGGCGGTGATACAGACCGACAGGATGCTCTCAATTGTGCGTCTAAAGGTTTGAGGGTTTTAGGTGATAAGCCAAATTTCTTTAGCCTCCTGAGGTTGAAGAGGCTTTGTTTAGCCTTCACCACACTGTCTGTGTGGGTGGTCCATTTCAGTTTGTCAGTGATGTATACGCTAAGGAATTTGAAGCTTTCCACCTTCTTCACTGCTGTCCCTTCGATGTAGATAGGGGGGCGCACCCTCAGCTGTTTCCTGAAGTCCACGATCGTCTCCTTTTTGTTGACGTTGAGTGAGCGGTTGTTTTCCAGGCACCACACTCCCTGGGCCCTCACCCTCCTCCCTGTAGACTGTCTTGTCGTTGTTGGTAATCAGGCCTACGACTGTTGTGTCGTCTGCAAACTTGTTGATTTTGCTTGGCCACCCAGTCATGGGTGAATAGGGAGTTCAGGACGGGGCTGAGCCCTTGTGGGGCCCCAGTGTTGAAGATCAGCGGAGTGGAGGGCATGTTTCTTACCTTCACCACCTGGGGGCGGCCCGTCAGTAAGTCCAGGACCCAGTTGCACAGGGCGGGGTTTAGACTCAGGGCCTCGAGCTTAATGATGAGCTTGAAGGATACTATGGTGTTGAATGCTGAGCAATAATAGTCAATAGTCAAATTATTGATTTAGTCAATAATCAGCATTCTTACATAGGTATTCCTCTTGTCCAGATGGCATAGGGCAGTGTGCAGACTGATGGCGATTGCATTGTCTGTGGATCTATTGGGGCGGTAAGCAAATTGAAGTGGGTCTAGGGTGGCAGTTAAGGTAGAGGTGATATGACTAGTCTCTCAAAGCACTTCATGATGACAGAAGTGAGTGCTATGGGGCTATAGTCCTTAAGTTCAGTTACTTTTGCTTTCTTGGGTACAGCAACTATGGTGGCCATCTTGATGCATGTGGGGATAGCAAACAGGGATAGAGAGATTTGAATATGTCCGTAAACACAACAACTAGCTGGTCTGCGCTTGATCTGAGGATGCGGCAAGGGATGCCGTCTGTGCCGGCAGCCTTATGAGGGTTAACACGTTTAAATGTTTTACTCACGTTGGCCACAGAGAAGGAGAGCCCACAGTCCTTGGTAGCGGGCCGCGTCGGTGGCACTGTTATCCTCAAAGCGTGCAAAGAATGTGTTTAAGCATGTTGAAGCAAGACGTCGTTCTCGGCGACGTGGCTGGTTTTCCTTTTGTAGTCCATGATTGTCTGTATTCCCTGCCACATGTGTCTGAGCCGTTGAATTGCGACTCCACTTAATCTCTTTTCTGGCGTTTAGCCTGTTTGATTGCCTTGCGGAGTGAATAACTGCACTGTTTATATTCTGCCATATTACCAGTCACCTTGCCATGGTTAAATGCGGTGGTTCGCACTTTCAGTTTCACGCGAATGCTACCATCTAACCACGGTTTCTGGTTAGGGTAGGTTTTAATAGTCACAGTGGGTACCACATCTCCTATACACTTCCTTATAATCTCAGTCACTTTATCTGTGTATGCATCTAGATTATTTTCGCAAGCTACCCAGAACATATCCCAGTCCACGTGATCAAAACAATCCTGAAGTGTGGATTCCGATTGATCAGACCAGCGGTGAATAGTATGAAGCACGGGTACTTCCTGTTTGAGTTTCTGCCTAATAGGACTGGAGGAGCAAGATGGAGTCGTGGGCAGGGCCTTGTAAGCATTCCGGAAGTTTGAATAGCAATGGTTGAGAGTCTTAGCAGCCCTTCTGCTTCCCGGAGAGAGATTTATTCCCGTCTGCGCGTTGTCCTGAGAATCCCGCTGGCTTTACCGACTCCGGGGTATCCCGAGAAAGCCATGTTTCCGTCAAAGTATGTTACAGGCCCCGATGTCTCTCTGGAAAGAAATCCTTGCTCTAAGCTCATCAACTTTGTTATCCAAAGACTGAACATTAGTGCGTAATATACTCTGAAGCGGTGGGTGGTGTGCACGCCTCCTAAGTTGAACCAGCAGGCCGCATCGAGTGCCTCTCCTTCCCCGGTGATGTTTTGGGTCGGCCTCTGGAATATTTCAATTGCTCTGGGGAGCGTGAACATAGGATCTTCTCCAGGGAAGTCGTATTCCTGGTTGTAATGCTGGTAGTTCTGGTGAGTTACCGTCGCTCTAATATCCAATAGTTCTTCCCGGCTGTATGTAATGACAAAAAAACATTTCCTGAGCTATTAATGTTAACAATAGTACGTAAAAAAACAAAATACTGCAAAGTTGCCCAATTTCCAAACTGCCTCTGGAAGTAATGTCAGCACAAGGACTGTTCGTCGGGAGCTTCATGAAATGGGATTCCATGGCCGAGCAGCTGCACACAAGCCTAAGATCACGATGCACAATGCCGAGCGTTTGACAAATCTGGGTTTGGCGGATGCCAGGAAAACGTTATCTACCTCAATGCATAGTGCCAACTGTAAAGGTTGCTGGAGGAGGAGTAATGGTCTGGGGATGTTTTTCTTGGTTCTGGCTAGGCCCCTTAGTTCCAGTGAAGGGACATCTTAACGCTTCAGCATACAATAACATTCTAGACGATTCTGTGCTTCCAACTTTGTGGCACCAGTTTGGGGAAGGTCCTTTCCTATTTCAGCATGACAATGCTCCTGTGTACAAAGGAAGGTCCATACAGAAACGGTTTGTCGAGATCAGTGTGGAAGAACCTGACTGGCCTGCACAGAGCCCTGACCTGAACTCCTTTGGGATGAATTGGAAAGCTGACTGCCTTCCAACATCAGGACTAATCGTACAACATCAGTGTCCGACCACACTAATGTTCTTGTGGCTGAATGGAAGTAAGTTCCCGCAGCAATGTTCCAACATCTAAGGGAAAGCCTTCCCAGAAGAGTGCAGGCTGTTATAGCAGCAAAGGGGAGACCAACTCCAAATTTAATGCCCATGATTTTGGAATGAGATGTTCGAGGAGCAGGTATCCACATACTCCTGGTCATGTGGTGTATCTTAAAGATTGGTGGGTTTTTTGTAACGGAATTGCAAGGCACAAGGCAATATTTCTTAAACTTGTAGTGATGCCTCTAGCACTGAGATGCAGTGCCTTAGACCGCTGCCCTACTCGGGAGCCCTAACTCTGCTATCTGTTTATCCGGAAATCAAAGACTTTGCTTATGCCTAATTTTTAAGAATGAAAATGGTTGAAAATATATATCTATGCCTTCATTTCCCCAGAATATGGACTAAGGACCATATCAAATGAAGCTATGAACTTCACATGTTGGTGCTCATGGAACCTTTTACATGGAAATGCCCTGCTAGGACTGATGTTAGTTCGATACATTTTTCTCAGGGCTTCTTAGCCTCTATGGGGCAACTAGATATGAACTTTCTGATTTGTCGCAGTCAGATATGAGGGATCAGGATAGCACTATCATCTTGTCCGTGATCCAGTCTGCCCCTCAACTCCTACAGTAGCTCTTTCTGTTTACAGGCGTGTTGTTCCCTTCTGCTTCTTACTCAGTAAGTTGATACACCACCAGCAGCTCTGTTGTGTTTGCGCTTCAGTGTGCAGCCACTCAGTTCCACTCTGCTCCAATGGGAGGAGGTGAGGAGACTGACAGGAAGAGGGACAGAAGAACTCCCGCCGGAATCTAGACTTGTATCCACTCTAAGAAAAATAACTGAGTTGTCCATTTTACAACAGCCCAAAAAGTTGTAACAAGGGAAATGACCCCATCATTATCACCAGAGTGGTAAGTGGAGTGGGCATTACGTTTAGCGGAGCGGTGGTTAAGGTTAGCGGAGTGGGCGTTAAGGTTAGCGGAGTGGGCGTTAAGGTTAGCGGAGTGGGCGTTAAGGTTAGTGGGTTGGAGGTCTCCTATGTCCTGTGAGAGAAAAGTACGAAAGCTGTAAGTACGAAAGCAGCATTACTGGGCAGAACTTTGAACAGGTGGGCACTGCAGTCCCTGTGTGTGGAATGGACCACAGACCTGGAGAGGGGAAAGGAGTCAGGGACAGGCTTAGTCAGGGACTGTTTAACAGTCATTCCTTCATATGTGTGTTTACTGTAAGGCAGGAAGGCATCCTTATTTGCACCTCTATGAAAATGCTAGGTTAGATTATTTGTTACCTACCATTAACTATCATGAAGGTGGTGCCTTTGAAATAATGTAGGTGTACTTTATATAGGTTAAACTACTTTTATATAGGTTAGACACCAGCTCGGTCATTCAACCATTTCTCTGAAGTATAAATTTAGACTTCAACTTGGGCTTTATTAGCCTGATCTGTTCTCACATATTCACATGCATGATGGGATTCAATGATGAGGACAGGGTAGAGCAGAAACGGTAGACGCCTCAGAAAGCTATCTTTGTTCAATGGAAATCCCAGTTGGTATTTCTGAAGAGTGTATTGGGTAGCTGGCATCCTGATTTTGCCGCTGATGGTGGCAGCTCTTCCTGGATCCTGATTGGGTTTTAAATGTAGTGAAGTCCGAGTCCACCTCTCTGCCCCCAGCCACAACTGTGTTCAAAGGCCTCAAGGGTCCCACTGAAAATGCTTTTGGTGATAAATTAGAAGCAGCAGGGTTCCTGAAGGAATATCTCTGTGTTAATTCCGAAGTGGTGGATGTCAAAACATGAGCTGGTGGTAGTAACCATAGTTACATGACTTCTCAGTGAGCTTTGTTTAGACCCGAACGAACGAAACATGCACTACATCTCTGAGAATACGGCTTCACATACGAAATATGCAAGACCAATGATTAGGCTACTTTTGAGATGTTCATTTCACACTCCCGCTCCCACTCATCTGTTCCTATTGCACTTAGAGATGAAGAGTTTGATATGGTTAAAAAAACGGCTGTTCTGAATGTTTTGACTGGATGTTATTATTAGAAAATGATGAATTGCATCAGATTCCTGATATGTCTAAATGGTTTGTCATACATATGCATAATGAAACTAAGCATGTCACTGGTTGGCTATATTTTTAGCATCTTAGGTTGATGCTATAGCCCTGATAATAATTTTGGCTAGTGTTATTTTTTTCTGTAGCATCCAGGGAAAATCGTTTGTTTTAAGGCACTTACAGGTTGTCATAGTTTAATTCATTGTTGGTTTCTGTGAAGGGTTATTACTGTGTTTCTGTGAAGGGTTATTCCTGTGTTTCTGTGAAGGGTTATTCCTGTGTTTCTGTGAAGGGTTATTCCTGTGTTTCTGTGAAGGGTTATTCCTGTGTTTCTGTGAAGGGTTATTCCTGTGTTTCTGTGAAGGGTCATTACTGTGTTTCTGTGAAGGGTCATTACTGTGTTTCTGTGAAGGGTCATTACTACTCTTATTGTAGAGGGGTGACAGGTAATTTTCTGCTGTGGTTTTTAACAGCAATTCACTGAGGAATTATGCTTCAGTGATCTCACTGATTTGGAAGAACATGAAAGAATCAGAGGAGATGGAATGAAAATCAAGTGATAGCCTTATTACTTTTAAAAGTACTTTTTCAGCACTATACTGTTGAGCGGTTGTTACCCTTTTTTATGTTAAAAACAAAATGTATTAAATAAATGATCATACTTAAAGGATAAAAAAAACATTAAACAGGATTAGGATACTGTAGTTTGTGATATTTTACTGTAAACCTAGTGCTTCAAAAGACGACTACCAAATCTCCTTCATAAAGAGGGTTCTGTTCTCTCTCTCACATGGTAACACAGTCAGTCAGCCGCTTGTCCTCCAGCAGTAATGCGTCACATTGGTGGGTGACTGACTGTCAATTCAGGCAATTCAGCCTTAAAGAATGGGTAATTGTCATGTGAATGAAAGGTGTGGTCAATGCCCTTCCTCCAATCTGTGATTTTAAATAAAGCTGTTACTCATCAACTAAAAACAATGTTTTTGGAAATAAGGTTGGGCGGTATCCATATTTTTGTCATACCGTGCGTCTCTCACATCGGGATTTACGGTATTACTGGCTTAGTACACAAGGGGGTGCCCAAAATGCAACAAATAAAAGCCCTCTAGTAATCTATTACCAGAATGCTAACAACATTTGCAAAAGTAATATCACATTTCCATAGAGGCTGCTAACTAAATATGCCTTCGAGCGTCATCGAAAATAAAGGATTTGCAAAGACAAGGCAATCCAGGTTATACAGGAGCTACCAAATGTCATTTTTGGTCATTTTTGAACATTTTACAAGCGAATGTGAACGAGAGGCATTGTGCAGGAAGAACAGTACTGTGTATTCACTAGGGCAACGGGCCTGCTTGCTCTGCTCAGAGAAGATGGGGGAGGAGCAGACTGTCTGAGAACAGAGAGGGGAAAAACGCAAGGAAATCAAGCTGCAGTGGCAGCTGTACAGGACTCATCCAAAGGGCTCTGACTAATAAAACATGGCAGATAGCTAACACAATACCGTATTAATTCAGCTACTTACTGAGAACTTGCAAGTTAAACTTAGGGGTTGCCCTAACTCATAATTCTTTGTTTTTCATGCAGGAAAAACGCATAACTATCTTGCTGCGTTTTTGTAAACGCAGATCTAAAATGCTGCTTATTGTAATTTCTAGTCGGCATCAGACTCATTTTGTGCTTTAGTTGCACTTCTCCACTCGGATGAAAATTAAACACTCCGTGTTTAACACGTCAGACCCTTTTCTGGGTCTGAAGCCATGGAAGAGTCCACTGCAAATGCTTCCCAGTAATGAGATGTAGTCCAGAACTCTTTCCAAAATGATTTGCTTTAGCTTCTGCACTGCACCACTTTCTTGCCTCTTATTACAAGGTCCTGATCAAATGACTACATCCTTGGTACTAAATGGTAAGTTAATTTAACTAATTAACCTTGTTTTGTACTTCATTATAGAATCTTTCAAATGTATTCATTGCCTTGGGATTTTGTTGGGCTCTATGATAACATATTTGTTTAAGAGACTAAAGCCTTGTTTATCTCCTCACAATAGAAAAGTATCTTGTGCTAAATTCATAATCTGAGTAACAAAGATGCTTATTTGTCCACAGCATATTTGCTTCACCCTGTTTTCTGCCACATGTAGGCTCATTTGAGGGTCAGAAACCGCCTGTGTGACTGCATGCAGCCTCAACCGCTAAAAATGATGTTCATCCCCTCAACTGAGATTGAACTCATGATGCTTTTGTTGCATTTCTGTGAAAAGAGAATAACCATGTGCCTATACTAGCAGTGTTCAAGAAACCCACCCTATACTTGGCCCTTTTGGCTGAGTTATAATTGCATGAGCAGAGTCGGCATTCAGTAAGCTAGCTATCAAATGCAATTATGTCTGGTTACAACGAGCAATAAAATCCCCACCAGCAATCCCGCAGTCATGTTTCATGGCGTAATCAGTGTGCATACCAGGTCCTGTGGGATGTTAAATCTCTGTTGCATTCCAGAGGTGATGCCACACAAGGCAGAGGGGACCCTTGTGACATGGGAATCACTGTGGTTCCAGAGGTCAAGGTGAACTGACACAGTGGGCCGACACATCAGAATGGATCATTCCAGAGGTCAAGATTATAGACTAGCAGCTGTAGAACCCTACGGGTTAATTACACCTCTCGTAAGAACCATGACTGATTTTATGTCCTGTCCACCAGTGATATAACTATGGCAGCTTCATGTTCACACTTTCTGTACTGTATGGCTTTGACCGTGAGTGGTGAAGTGTGTGTGTGTGTGTGACAATGTATCTGGAGGATACGGATGGGGTGTGTGTGTGTGTGTGTGACTTCTGGACAATGTATCTGGAGGATACGGATGGGGTGTGTGTGTGTGTGTGTGTGACTTCTGGACAATGTATCTGGAGGATACGGATGGGGTGTGTGTGTGTGTGACTTCTGGACAATGTATCTGGAGGATACGGATGGGGTGTGTGTGTGTGTGACTTCTGGACAATGTATCTGGAGGATACGGATGGGGTGTGTGTGTGTGTGACTTCTGGACAATGTATCTGGAGGATACGGATGGGGTGTGTGTGTTCCAGGTTGGCTCTTAAACTGTAAATGGAACAGACTGGATGCCAGGCATTAATCTCCCAGAAAGATTGACTGCAAGAAGATTAGTGGCTTATTCATTTTGTCTCTCTGCCACCGAGCTAGGACTTAATGAGGTCTGCCACCATGCTAGGACTTAATTACGTCTGCCACCGAATCCTGCTAGTCCCAGAGGCTCCTCTCCTCCTGAATCCTGCTAGTCCCAGAGGCTCCTCTCCTCCTGAATCCTGCTAGTCCCAGAGGCTCCTCTCCTCCTGAATCCTGCTAGTCCCAGAGGCTCCTCTCCTCCTGAATCCTGCTAGTCCCAGAGGCTCCTCTCCTCCTGAATCCTGCTAGTCCCAGAGGCTCCTCTCCTCCTGAATCCTGCTAGTCCCAGAGGCTCCTCTCCTCCAGAATCCTGCTAGTCCCAGAGGCTCCTCTGTTGTTTTCTGATTTTGATGGTTTAAAGTGATGGTAGGGATTTATCTCAAGGGGAAAGTGGCCCTCCTGTGCATTAGTGACAGCCTGCAAATGGACAACTCCATGTTTAACTCATGAACAGCGAATCTGTGGCAATGCACCGATCCAAACTGACAGGGAAGCAGACTCCTAACAGACTGTTATCACCCACGTTAATACGAACTCAGAAAGTCATTACGCCAGCTAACACACCAATTTTCTCCTAACAGAGCCTGAAGAGACAGAATGGAATATAACGGCTTCAGATTTGTTTCGTTACAAAATATGTAAATATTTGACAAAAGTATGAACAAAACATCTACTGTTATCATGGTGTTGCATTTGCAAACTTGATCAAGTGAATCTTCACAATATGGAAATTAGTCTGTTTGTTATTCTCGTAATTAGAATAGCAAAAATGTGCATCCTATTTGCATCCATCGAGGGTACAAATCTCACTTGACAGGCGCGAGCATTCCATTTGAATTAGTATTGTATCTTCGGGTCACAGCCGCTGCCGGTGTCATCCCTGCTAACATTCCCAGGTCAGGCAGGACTCTGGTGGCTCAACACAGGGCTTAAGTGGCTTTCAGCCAGAGCGAGTTGGAAAATGAGAGCATTGAGGCGGCATGTCACCATGGGGAGGAGACAGAGGATGCCTTGGCCTGATCTACTGACTGTAGCCATTACAGTAATGCAGTTGTTCTGGACCTGATTAGAGGTTCTGTCTCTGGGCAGGAGTAAGGCAGCCATGCCTGGGCTCTTCAGTGGCTCAGTGTTCAATGTGTGGGACTGGTGGTATTTATTAAGCCCTCTACTTTCTCAGAACCAGGGCCCCGGACAGAAAGCTGATGGAGAAGACAACCATCACTTGGAAAGACAGCCAACAGATGACAATTTTAAATAGGCCCACCGTTGTGTAATGTTGTGACATGTGGGCCCAAGATGACTTCAAAATGCTGTGGTTATGCATATTGGTTTGATGGATTGTGTCACCAGCTTAAAAACAAACCTTTGTGTGCTGCCCACATTTTACAATGAAAAGATAAAGTATGTGTTCCCGGAGACCATTACCAGACGGAATTGAATGATTCATTGGGTGAAAGTCCTGCTATAAAGTGCTTTTATAATCAAATTTGAATACAGCCCAGTGTCCTACCATGTGATGGTTGAAAGGAAAGAAGATCACTGTGCGCACTAGTGTTTAAAGATGCACTATGCAGAAATCGTTCAGCCATTTTCTGGTTGCTAAAATTATAATACTTCTAATTTCAGTTTGTGACAAAACAAGCAAGTATCTATCAATCAATCACATGTATTTATAAAGCCCTTTTTACATCAGCAGATGTATACAGAAACCCAGCCTAAAACCCCAAACAGCAAGCAGTACAGATGTAGAAGCACAGTGGCTAGGAAAAACTCCCTAGAAAGGCAGGAACCTAGGAAGAAACCAGGCTCTGAGGGGTGGCCGGGGGGAAATTATAAGAGTAAATGGCCATTAAGGCCAGATTGTTTTTCAAGATGTTCAAATGTTCATAGCTGACCATCAGTGTCAAATAATAACCACAATGGTTGTAGAGGGTGCAACAGGTCAGCACCTCAGGAGTAAATGTCAGTTGGCTGTTCATAGCCGAGCATTCAAAGGTCAAGACAGCAGGTGAGGGAGGGGGGAGAGATTAAAACAGTAGGTCCGGGCCTCGGGTAGACTAGCGGTTAAGATCATTGGGCCAGTAACCGGCTGGTCGCTGGTTTGAATCCCTGATCCGATCTGTCGATGCTCCCTTGAGCAAAGCACTTATCCCTAATTGCTCCTGTGAGTTGCTCTAGATAAGAGTGTCTGCTAAATAAAAAAATGTAAATGTAAAATGTCCGGGACACGGCTTTACGTCCATATAGTCATAGTGTAGAGAATCATTGTGCCATTTTAAACCTGTGAAATGTATTTTCCAAAACCAACATTATTGAATTTTCAGCTGTGTTGAAGCTGGTGTACAAAAGTAAAAGATGTAAAAACAAAACCTAAGAACAAGAAGCATAGAAATAGCGCATATAGAACGTATCTAACGCATCTTAGACTTGCTTTCAATGAGAATGACGGATCTAAAACATACTTTTATGTTGATTAACCATCCTGACTGGTTGCATCACTGCCTGGTATGGCAATTGCTCGGCCTCCGACCGCAAGGCACTACAGAGGGTAGTGCATACGGCCCAGTACATCACTGGGGCTAAGCTGCCTGCCGTCCAGGACCTCTACAATAGGTGGTGTCAGAGGAAGGCCCAAAACATTTTCAAAAACCCCAGCCACCCCAGTCATAGACTGTTCTCTCTACTACCGCATGGCAAGCGGTACCGGAGTGCCAAGTCTAGGACAAAAAGGCTTCTCAACAGTTTTTACCCCCAAGCCATAAGACTCCTGAACAGGTAATCAAATGGCTACCCGGACTACTTGCATTGTGTGCCCCCCTCCCCCCAAACCCTCTTTTTTTTTGTTTAGGCTGCTGCTACTCTCTGTTCATCATATATGCATAGTCACTTTAACCATATCTACATGTACATACTACCTCAATCAGCCTGACTAACCGGTGTCTGTATGTAGCCTCACTACTTTTATAGCCTCGCTACTGAATATAGTCTGTCTTTTTACTGTTGTTTTATTTCTTTACTTACCTATTGTTCACCTAATACCTTTTTTGCACTATTGGTTAGAGTCTGTAAGTAAGCATTTCACTGTAAGGTCTACACCTGTTGTATTCGGCGCACGTGACAAATAGACTTTGATTTGGTCGGTTCGTCAAAAAGCTAGAAATTGTGGCTTCATCCAGCATGGTGTCTTACAGAAGGCTAATAGGGATGTTTGGCAGAACCATTGACAGTTCAATTATCTATATGCTATTGTGTGTGGAGCTGTGATAACATTAGTGGTATCACTCCCTCATGTTGCTCCAAGAAAGCCGTCCAATTATAGACCACCATTCCCCATTGGACTGCCAAGTTTCCAGATGACGATCACTGAGGCTTGTGGGTATGAATGAGCCAATGGTCATTTGTGGTGGCCATAAGAATGTGATATGTGGTCATAATCAACCGAAGGCTTCCTGCTGCAAGTGATTTGGCTAATAATCTTCAAACTGTTGGGGATGAGTCGAAGGCTTGCTGAGCAATCAGCGAGGGAGATCTCTTGGTGGCTAACCATATGGAGGGAGATCTCTTGGTGGCTAACCATATGGAGGGAGATCTCTTGGTGGCTAACCATATGGAGGGAGATCTCTTGGTGGCTAACCATATGGAGGGAGATCTCTTGGTGGCTAACCATATGGAGGGAGATCTCTTGGTGGCTAACCATGTGGAGGGAGATCTCTTGGTGGCTAACCATGTGGAGGGAGATCTCTTGGTGGCTAACCACGTGGAGGGAGATCTCTTGGTGGCTAACCACGTGGAGGGAGATCTCTTGGTGGCTAACCACGTGGAGGGAGATCTCTTGGTGGCTAACCACGTGGAGGGAGATCTCTTGGTGGCTAACCACGTGGAGGGAGATCTCTTGGTGGCTAACCACGTGGAGGGAGATCTCTTGGTGGCTAACCACGTGGAGGGAGATCTCTTGGTGGCTAACCACGTGGAGGGAGATCTCTTGGTGGCTAACCACGTGGAGGGAGATCTCTTGGTGGCTAACCACGTGGAGGGAGATCTCTTGGTGGCTAACCACGTGGAGGGAGATCTCTTGGTGGCTAACCACGTGGAGGGAGATCTCTTGGTGGCTAACCATGTGGAAGAAACAGACCCATTTTATTTTTCCTGAGCGTGCCCAGCGTGTGCTGCATATTACTCAACCATCTGTTTGAAATAAGGCCCAGAACCGAAGACTCGTCAGACTGACTTAGCAAAAACTAAAAAAAGAGAACAGGAGAGGAGTGAAAGATGTTCTCTGTCTGCCAAATGTCAACATTTTAGCCATGATTAATTGCACCGAATAATTTAGCCATCGGTGGCAGCAGGTTGGTTTTGGCAGAAGGACAGCCTTTCATCATTTTCTTTTTCTAATTGATTCCTTGATTAAGTGAAGCTTATGCTGACCCTTTCACATGCCCATGCCAGAGGAGTCCTTAATGAGGATTAAATAAAGCTGGATGTTTTTGTTACACAGAGTTTGATTAGCTAAACTATATTTATCGTTCTGGGCCAAGCAGAAAGGTTCAAGTCTATGGCCACATTCACAAGGCCACATTCATGAACATTGAGAGAGAAATATATTGTTAGAACAGAACATGACATCGTGTCAGCTCTATTCATGGTATTTCTATCTGTAACTTTCATTACGTTCAACCTGATTCAGGTGAAGCAGGTTTTCTTGTTTTGCATCCGTTGTTAGCTGTGGTGGTTAGGTCTAGGTGTTGTGGTTTGTCATGTTCATGTCGTCATTGACTGTCTCAAGGCCAAGGCTGACTGCATGGCTCATGGAAAGTACACAGTAAACGGTTTAGCTAAATGAGAAATGTAAAGCTTATCTGAGGTAGGCTGTTACTCTAATGCTGTTGGGTCACTATGCATGGCTGTTGAAGTTTGAATAAGCATAAATGGTTGACCTCTCTCTTTCAGTAGTTTGCTCCATCACCATCTTGTAGCTTGTCAGCATCTGGAAATGACCTTTGTAAATCACTCCATTGCTGTCATTTGGTAAATGAAAGACCTTTTCAGTTGTCCATCGGTAGGGCACTAACACACTAACCACACCTAGGGCTGTGGCGGTCATGACATTTTGTCAGCCGTGATTGTCAAGCGAATAACTGCCGGTCGCACAGTAATTGACCGTTAATTAACATACAGTAAACACGTTTAGCATCTCCTGGCTTCCATGCATAGCCTACAAGCCAATGGTGCAGACCTTTTGGAAAATGTCTAAATCATTTTAATATAACCTACACCATAACAATACATCCATTATGTATTTTAGACGGGTCAAAAGAAACGTATGAAGAAAATGTAGTCTGTTTCAGAAGAACAGAATAGCATACTCTGAGTTGTCCTTGTTAGGCACTGATATGGCTGTGGGCTACACTGGTTCATTTAGCAGACAAGATTTGCTTAGAATTCAGTGGCATTATTTTGTATTTTATAATATGAAAAATACAATTGATCATGAATAAAATAGAAAGGATTTTTTCTCAATGTTTTCCAAGGAAGTGCGCTCATGCGGCTATTCTGTGTTGAGTGGTTAACAAAGAAACATCTACGTCTTCCCATATGCTTAATTTAGAGTTATTTATACAACTTTATTTGTGATCCAAATGTTGGACCGTATGTTTTTTTATTTTTAATACATTCTAAGGCTGCATGATGTGACTGATTTGAAAAAAGTTGCATGAAAGGCATGAGCTCTGATTTGTTTCTTGTGCAGGCTGCACACACTTCATCAGTCTCTCATTCACAATTTGACAAGCACTTGATAATATTCTCACCAGGCCATACCCGCCGGGAAATATATATGGCTGTAATGTCCCCTAAAAAATCCATGCCTTTTTCACCAAAGTGGCCGTTTGTGCCCTTGGGCTGAATATAATAATTATACAGTTGAAGTCGGAAGTTTACATACACTTAGGTTGGAGTCATTAAAACTTGTTTTTCAACCACTCCACAAATTTCTTGTTAAAAAAATATAGTTTTGGCAAGTCGGTTAGGACATTTACTTCATGCATGACACAAGTCATTTTTCTAACAATTGTTTACAGACAGATTATTTCAATTCCAGTGGGTCAGAAGTTTACATACACTAAGTTGACTGTGCCTTTAACTTCTTGACACACGGATCCCTTTAGCTGGATCATTTTCGTTAACAACCGCTGAATTGCAGAGCGCCAAATAAAATAAAAATACTAAAAATATTTATTTTCATGAATTCACAAGTGAAATATACCAAAACACAGTTTAGCTTGTTGTTAATCCACCTATCGTGTCAGATTTTGAAAATATGCTTTACAGCGAAAGCAATCCAAGCGTTTGTGAGTTTATCGATCACTAGACAAAACAGTAAGAACACCTAGCAGCCATGTCGATTGGTCACGAAAGCCAGAAAAGCAATAAAATGAATCGCTTACCTTTGATGCTCTTCGGATGTTTGCACTCACGAGACTCCCAGTTACACAATAAATGTTCCTTTTGTTCGATAAATATTATTTTTATATCAAAATACCTCCATTTGTTTGGCGCGTTATGTTCAGTATTCCACAGCCTTAGGCAAGTCATCAAGGCTTGACAAATTCCATATAGTATCTGTAAAGGTCGTAAAAACATGTCAAACGTTTTTAATAATCAATCCTCAGGTTGTTTTTAACATAATCGATAATATTTCAACCGGACTGTAAACTATTCAATACTGGAGAGAAAGAAAATGTCGAGCAATGAGTGTCGTGCGCAACAACTAATGGAGGCACACCCGTGTATCCACTGACGCTTTTTGATTAATCTCGCTCATTTTTCAAAATAAAAGCTTGAAACTATGTCTAAAGACTGTTAACACCCTGAGGAAGTCGCAGGAAAGGGAATCTGGTTGATATTCCTTTTAAATGGACGAAAGGCAGGCAATGGAACAGTGATTTTTCAAAATAGAGGTCACTTCCGGGTTGGATTTCCTCAGGTTTTAGCCTGCAAAATCAGTTCTGTTATACTCACAGACAATATTTTGACAGTTTTGGAAACTTTGGAGTGTTTTCTATCCTACTCCGTCAATTATATGCATATTCTAGCATCTGGACCTGGGAAATAGGCAGCTTACAATGGGAACATTATTTTTCCAAACAAAAATTCTGCCCCCTAGCTTCAAGAGGTTATTAACCTCTTGACGCTAGGGGTCAGATTTTTTAAATTTTTTAAAATAACGTTCCCAAGGTAAACGGACTATTTCTCAGGTCCAGATCGTAGAATATGCATATAATTTACAGATTAGGATATAAAACACTCCAAAGTTTCCAAAACTGTCAAAATATTGTTTGTGAGTATAACAAAACTGATTCTGCAGGCGCAAACCTGAGGAAATCTAACCCGGAAGTGATTTTTCTTTTAAATAAAAAAATTAATCTGTGTTTCCTGGCCCGTCTTTCTTCCATTTTTAAAGGGGTATCAACCAGATTCCTTTTCCAATGGCTTCCTCAGGCTGTGACCAGGCTTTAGACATAGTTTCAGGCTTTTATTTTGAAAAATTAGCAAGATTTTTCAAAACTAGTCAGGTGTCCTCTGATTAGTTCCTGCGCGCGAGAGGGGTAGCTCTCCATTTTCTTTCTCTTTTATTGAATAGGTTACAATCCGGTTGAAATATTATCGATTGTTTGTTAAAAACAACCTGAGGATTGATTATAAAAAAACATTTGAAATGTTTCTACAAACATAACAGATACCTTTTGGAATTTTCGTCGAACGGAACGAGGCTTTGGTTTTCTGAACATAACGCGCAACCCAAATGGCGTTTTTTTGTTATAAAAGTAATATTTATCGAACAAAAATAACATTTGTTGTGTAACTGGGAGTCTCGTGAGTGCAAACATCCGAAGATTATCAAAGGTAAGCAATTAATTTTATTGCTTTTCTGACTTTCGTGACCATGCTAATTTGGGGCTAGCTGTTGTAGCATTGAAAGCTACACTCACAAAAGCTTGGATTGCTTTCGCTGCAAAGCATATTTTAAAAATCTGACACGATAGGTGGATTAACAACAAGCTAAGCTGCGTTTTGGTACATTTCACTTGTGATTGCATGATTATAAATATTTATAGTAATATTTTGCGCCCTGCAATTCAGCGGTTGTTTAGGAAAATGATCCCGCTAAAGGGATCCGTAGCGCAGAGAAGTTAAAGGCAATGCTACAAAATACAAATTGAGTGTATGTAAACTTCGGACCCACTGGGAATGTGAGAGAAATAAAAGCTGAAATAAATCATTCTCTCTACTATTATTCTGACATTTCACATTCTTAAAATAAAGTGGTGATCCTAACAGACCTACAACAGGGAATTTTTACAAGTATTAAATGTCAGGAATTGTGAAAAATTGAGTTGTAATTCCCTTCTGCCAGCTACCGTGCTCTGAAGCACCTCTCACTCATATGGCTCTCTCAGATATCAATATTCTTAATTGCCAATGCCCGTCACGTGATCAGATACTTCTCACAGGCATCTCAGCTAAGAAGTACGCTACAAGTGAAGACGGACACATCAGGGACGCAACTTCATGAATTACAAGGAGCATATTGAAGTTGTTTTAAGAACTGTCCACATTTACTTTTTGTCAGCCAACAAGATGAGTAGGCCTAATGAACAGCAAAAGCGCTAGCCTATGTCAATCTACTATCCCCCATAGTACAAAAGTTAACCTATTCTCTTGGTCAACCTGTCCTTCTGTGCAATAAATAAACATTCCAAACATAGTCTGAGACAGTTGTGGGATGTGATTTAGATCCCAAATTAATACAACCACTTGCATCAAATATCCTTTTTAAAAGCAATAAGGTTGATGCAACAGATCAGAACATTTAGCTTAAAATTTTGATGAACTATTAGGGTATTTCTTACATAAGTGCAGCAATGCGCACACGGCAGTAGGCTATAAGCGCAATTGTTCCAAATTTCAATAAATTTGCCGGGAAAACTAAGAAGTGACCGCAAATGCAATTTATGTTTGTAATGCTTTATTATAAAGGTGCATTTTTATGGTGAAAATAATCTTCCCCAAACTTGAAACTAACGCGCTCTACACCGGTTGTAAAGCTGATTTAATGTGCTTAATTTCAAGAAGTTATTTGGCCTCATTAGTTGTGATACAAACTTTATCAAAACATATACAGTGCCTTGCAAAAATATTCATCCCCCTTGGTGTTTTTACTATTTTGAGGTATTACAACCTGTAATTTAAATTGAATTTTATTTAGATTTCATATAATGGACATACACAAAATAGTCCAAATTGGTGAAGTGAAATGAAAAAAATTACTTAATTTTTTTTTTAAATAAATTAAAAACGGAAAAGTGGTGCATGCATATGTATTCACCCCCTTTGCTATGAATCGCCTAAAGATCTGGTGCAACAAATTACCTTCATAAGTCACAGAATTAGTTCGTTTGCACACAGGTGGACTTCATTTGTGTCACATGATCTGTCACCGGATCTCAGTGTATATATACACTTGTTCTGAAAGGCC
Source organism: Salvelinus alpinus (assembly GCF_045679555.1). Taxonomy (NCBI): domain Eukaryota; kingdom Metazoa; phylum Chordata; class Actinopteri; order Salmoniformes; family Salmonidae; genus Salvelinus; species Salvelinus alpinus. The sequence goes on from NC_092088.1 coordinate 79,736,913, forward strand.
CCAGGGTATGCAACACCACTAAGCAAGGGGCACCATGAAGACCAGGGAGCTCTCCAAACAGGTCAGGGACAAAGTTGTGGAGAAGTACAGGTCAGGGTTGGGTTATAAAAAAAATACCTGAAACTTTGAACATCCCACGGAGCACCATTAAATCCATTATTAAAAAATTATAAGAATATGGCACCACAACAAACCTGCCAAGAGATGGCCGCCCAGCAAAACTCGCGGACCAGGCCAAGGAGGGCATTAATCAGAGAGGCAACAAAGAGACCAAAGAACCCTGAAGAAGCTGCAAAGCTCCACAGCGGAGACTGGAGTATCTGTCCATAGGACCACTTTAAGCCGTACACTCCACAGAGCTGGGCTTTACGGAAGAGTGGCCAGAAAAAGCCATTGCTCAAAGAAAAAAATAAGCAAACATGCAGGCATGTGGAAGACTCCACAAACATACAGAAGAAGGTGCTCTGGTCAGGTGAGACTGAAATTGAGCTTTTTGGCCATCAAGGAAAACGCTTTGTCTGGCGCAAACCCAACACCTCTCATCACCCCGAGAACGCCATCCCCACAGTGAAGCATGGTGGTGGCAGCATCATGCTGTGGGGATGTTTTTCATCGGCAGGGACTGGAAAACTGGTCAAAATTTAAACAATGATGGATGGCGCTAAATACAGGGAAACCTGTTTCAGTCTTCCAGAGATTTGAGACTGGGACGGAGGTTCACCTTCCAGCAGGACAATGACCCTAAGCATACTGCTAAAGCGACACTCGAGTGGTTTAAGGGGAAACATTTACATGTCTTGGAATGGCCTAGTCAAAGCCCAGACCTCAATCCAATTGAGAATCTGTGGTATGACTTAGGTTCTGCTGGTGTACAGCAATCTTTATCCAACTTGAAGGAGCTGGAGCAGTTTTGCCTTGAAGAATGGGCAAAAATCCCAGTGGCTAGCTGTGCCAAGCTTATAGAGACATACCCCAAGAGACTTGCAGCTGTAATTGCTGCAAAAGGTGGGTCTACTAAGTATTGACTTTGGGGGGGGTGAGTAGTTATGCATGCTCAAGTTTGTCTTTCTTGTTTGTTTCATAATAAAATATATATTTTGCATCTTCAAAGTGGCAGGCATGTTGTGTAAATCAAATGATACAACCCCCCCCAAAAATATAAATTTTAAGTCCAGGTTGTAAGGCAACAAAATAGGAAAAATGCCAAGGGGGGTGAATACTTTCGCAAGCCACTGTAGGCCTGTGGGCTAGGCTACATGAGGTGTGGGACTCTGATTTGATCAAGTCGCAAAAAAAAGGCATGTGCTGCTTCTTGCCTTAATGCACAAGCTGGCCATCATTTACAAGTGATAATACATCATTCACAAGTGATAGGCTAATACTGTCACCCATCAGACAATTCTTGATTTAATGTTGTCTTTACGTACACTATACAAAATAATATATCTGAAATTTGTTGAGATTTAAAATGGACCATGTCATGCACCTGTCTCATCTATGCACTTAAATGGCGAATGGAGGGTGCTTTTCCCGTGGTTCCTTTCCATGCCAGTGAGGTAGGCTATACTTCTGTTGTAAAGCGAAGCAATGTGTTTTAATATTTGCTTTATATTAGGAACGTTGATAAATAAATAGAGTAGGCCTAGCCTATTGAAATGTTGCGCAACATGTGCTCATGGGCTCTCATGAAGTATTTGATTTATTTTCTAATACTTTTGCATTGACGTCCGAGGGATCCGAGGGACGATAGCGCGCTGAGTACCAGGCGGTTAGCAAGTTTTTGGTAGGCTAAATCAAATTTTATTTGTCACATACACATGGTTAGCAGATGTTAATGCGAGTGTAGCTAAATGCTTGTGCCTCTAGTTCCGACCATGCAGTAATATATAACAAGTAATCTAACCTAACAATTTCACAACAACTACCTTATACACACAAGTGTAAAGGAATGAATAAGAATATGTACATTAAAAATGCTGTGAGCATTAGCGGCATCAGAGCTTGAGGAAGCCTAACTAAATGGTCATGTGGAATTTGACTGTCATCAATCAATCAAATGTATTTATAAAGCCCTTCTTACATCAGTTGATATCTCAAAGTGCTGTACAGAAACACAGCCCAAAACCCCAAACAGCAAGCAATGCAGGTGTAGAAGCACGGTGGCTAGGAAAATACACCTCTGCTGTTTTCAATCAGGATCTCAGCGATCACTGCCTCATTGCCTGCATCCGCTATGGGTCCGCGGTCAAACGACCACCCCTCATCACTGTCAAACGCTCCCTAAAACACTTCTGCGATCAGGCCTTTCTAATCGACCTGGCCCGGGTATCCTGGAAGGATATTGACCTCATCCCGTCAGTCAAGGATGCCTGGTCGTTCTTTAAAAGTAATTTCCTCACCATCTTAAATAAGCATGCCCCGTTCAAAAAATGTTGAACTAAGAACAGATATAGCCCTTGGTTCTCTCCAGAGCTGACTGCCCTTGACCAGCACAAAAAAATCCTGTGGAGGACTGCAATAGCATCGAATAGTCCCTGTGATATGCAACTGTTCAGGGAAGTCAGGAACCAATACACGCAGTCAGTCAGGAAAGCAAAGGCTAGCTTTTTCAAACAGGAATTTGCATCCTGTAGCTCTAACTACCCAAAAAGTTTTGGGACACTAAAGTTCATTGATAACAAGAGCACCTCCTCCCAGCTACCCACTGCTCTGAGGCTAGGTAACACTGTCACCACCGATAAATCCATGATTTTCGATTTAAAAAAATATTTCTCTACGGCTGGCCATGCTTTCCTCCTGGCTACCCCGGCCAACAGCTCCACCCCCCCTGCAGCTACTTGCCCGAGCCTCCCCAGCTTCTCCTTCACCCAAATCCAGATAGCAGATGTTCTGAAAGAGCTGTAAAGCCTGGACCTGTACAAATCAGCTGGGCTAGACAATCTGGACCCTCTTTCTAAAACTATCCACCGCCATTGTTGCAACCCCTATTACCAATCTGTTCAACCTCTCTTTCGTACTGTCCGAGATCCCTAAAGATTGGAAAGCTGCCGCGGTCAAAGGGGCCTCTTCAAAGGGGGTGACACTGTAGACCCAAAGTGTTATAGACCTATATCCGTCCTGCCCTGCTGCTCTAAAGTTTTCGAAAAGCCAAGTTAATAAACAGATCACTGACCATTTCGAATCCCACCGTACCTTCTCCGCTGTGCAATCTGGTTTCCGAGCTGGTCACGGGTGAACCTCAGCCACGCTCAAGGTACTAAACGATATCATAACCGCCATCAATAAAAAAAACAGTACTGTGCAGCCGTCTTCATCAACCTGGCCAAGGCTTTCAACTCTGTCAATCACTGTATTCTTATCGGCAGACTCAATAGCCTTGGTTTCTCAAATGACTGCCTTGCCTGGTTCACCAACTACTTCTCTGATAGAGTTCAGTGTGTCAAATCGGAGGGCCTGTTGTCCGGACCTCTGGCAGTCTCTATGGGGGTGCCACAGGGTTCAATTATCAGGCCGACTCTTTTCTCTGGATATATCAATGATGTCGCTCTTGCTGCGGGTGATTCCCTGATCCACCTCTACGCAGACGACACCATTCTATATACAGTGGGGAGAACAAGTATTTGATACACTGCCGATTTTGCAGGTTTTCCTACTTACAAAGCATGTAGAGGTCAAAAACAACAAAACAAAAATCCAGAAAATCACATTGTATGATTTTTAAGTAATTCATTAGCATTTTATTGCATGACATAAGTATTTGATACATCAGAAAAGCAGAACTTAATATTTGTAGTAGTCTACCACTGTACCAGACAGATGATGTATGGTTGATGATGGATGGTAGCATTGCTGTTCATAGCAGGGCATACGCACTACAGTGGCATATGTAATAGCAGAGCTAAAAGCTACGTTTAGTGGGTCATGATGGTGTGGTATGACGGTGGCGCATGACGGCGTAGTATGCACCCAAGTTGTACGTTAACTTTGTGTGGTAACAAACTAGGCCTGGGAATTGCCAGGAAACTCACCATACGATGCCATCGCTATGCCATGCTATACTAGCGCCATGCCATGCTATACTAGCGCCATGCTATACTAGCGCCATGCCGTGCTATACTAGCACCATACTTAGGTGCCGATACGATATGTATGTATTGAGATTCAATACTGCAACGTATTACGGTTTGATGTTCTAAAAAATATTGCTCACTATATCTCTGCTGCAGAGAGACGAGAGAGCATGAGAACTAGTTTTGATCAGTCATGGAAATAAAAGTGCTGAAAACATGTTGGCTCACTATTTAAAATGAAGATGGCGAACGAGCTATAGCATGAAAATGACCCGCGTTTTGGTACAGCCGACTAGCGCTAGTTAACTACCTAGAAGAGAGAAAAAAATTGATACTTGGAGTCAAAGTATATCATCCAAAATAATATTGCGATATGTAACTGTATATAACTTTTATCCCCCGATCACTATAAGAAACCTCGCCTCCAACCTAAAAGTCAAGAAGCTTTTGGTCTGGCTAAGAGGATGTATAGTTGACTTTATTAAAGGTTTGAATAGCATTAGGATGCTACAGTAACACTTCTATCACTCATCTTAAAACGAGTGCTTTCTCAGGTCTCCCACCAAGAGACCCAACCGGTGGCTTGGTAATGAGTTGTTCATTAGCCAGAGGCTAACTCTGTGATGAGTGTTAGGAGGAGAGTCGTGTGAATTCCTCCCATAGAGCTGCCTGCAATGTTAATGGCAGCACAATAATTGTTCCCATGTTCTGCCAAGTGTGAGAAACGATGAACAACTGTGACTTCATGAGAATCACTCTGGAAATCACGTTAACGTAGGCTGTTTGTCAGCGAGATGACTGTCAATTTCACACACAAACAAACCGAGCAATGTTGACTAATTTTACTTAAAAAAAAAAAAAATCTTTCTGGAATTACCTGTTATTGTAAACGGGGTTGGTATTGTAATTTTGCAGAGCAGACTTAATGAAGTGGAATATGCACATAATTCATTAGAATGATTATAGCGATCTACATCCGTGTCAGCTGCAGCTCACTACCACCACCATACCTCCCCTCCACCTTAAGAAATAACGTCAGAACACATCATTTTGCTCTAGAAGACATGCGTCACATTTTTCTTAATCGTTCTCAGGACATGATGTACTTATTCATGCTCCTCTGTCCTAAAGATATAGATTTTTTTTTATAAGGTTTGATCATTGATTTGATAAGTTTATGATAAAATGCTGAGCGTCTGAATGCTATTGGTTGCCACAGCCACCAGTTGATTTTGGCCTGAAAGAGCAGGCCAGAGCAGATGCTGGTCGTGTTCAGCAGAGCGAGGGCTTCTGGACTTCAGTAGCTTGCGCTCTATCCATACCATCCCGCCTGTTGGTTTATTTACTGCTAACCTTGGCAAGAGGACTTCCTGTTTGAGTTATTGCCGGTCTGGCCTGCGGTGTGTTACAGGCTTGCAGTGCTGCAGTGTTTCACCGTTTGGCTTGACCCATGCTGTCATTGTCAGCGCGGCCATATTTCCCAACAGTTGGTTATAGAGGCAGGCGAGATTGAGGCCAAATTTGACTTGATTTTCCCTTACGAAAAATGTATCTACTCTTACAAAAATGTCCATGAATTAGAATTCATAATAATTCACATTTCCTGTTGCTGCAATATTTTTTTTTCCTGCTGTAGCAAATGAAGATCCTACATCTGTACTCTTCACTGGCTTTGTTTTGGCACACAGCTCCTGTGTGTTCTAACACTGATGGAAATCCATCTGGCTGTTTAGTCACAGACTGTCCTTCTGCTTTTGATGTTGCCGTGACATCAGAACAGCAACCATATGAGAATAGGCAATCGACAAATCCTCCATCGTCTGTGGGCCTCACAAAACGTATTGTTGCGGATCAATCATGCACCTGGCGATGATTGGAAAGCGCACCTGCACCAGAGTTATTGTATAATTCTGTTTTCTTAACTTAAGTCTAGAACGTTTCTAAAATGTTGTCCTGATGGTGATCAACGGGGAGACAACGACATGTGTTTTGTCCATTATATAGTATAAAACATTGTTTTTCTTTTTATATTGGGTGTAATTTACAGGCTGTCAGGGTGTCTGATCCAACATGCAGAAATACTCTTGGTCTCCCTCTTGAGAAGATCTAATGCGGTCTGCATGACTCGACATACAAATTGTAAAGTTATTTGAATGGCTGTGAGCCCTAAGATAAAATAAAACATGCCCTCTGCCCTTCCTCTGTCCATCTGGTTTTGATAAGTAGCCTACGTTCTAAGTTCTTGAATGGAATAATGGTCTACTGCCATAGGACCACGGACCCTTTTTCTTCATCAAAGTGCTTTTGACAAACTCACTGACATTTTGAAAGCTGCTCGAAGCAGAGCAATAACAGTCAGGGGCACCTTGTTGCCACAGTAACATGATGATGCAAATCATGCGCTTCTAATTCCACAGCCAATCTTGAAGAAATAAATCAATAGAACCAACAGAGAACTTAGGAAGACTACAATATTTTACACGTTTTCTAACCATTTGCTTTCAAAATTAGTCTGGGAAATGTGCTTGACATTCTCGGTGTCTGACATTTATGAACATGGGGGTTTACTATCATTAGATTATCCTTTTCTGAGGGACAAACATTTTCCACTGAATGTAGATTGTGACCTTGTCTACGTGTTTCTATATTCATATGTCTTTGTTTCTTTGGCAGGATGACTGGAACGCTATTGAGTCATCAAATCAGGCCCAGGTCCACCGCAACGCAGATGACCAAACCCACAGCCTGGAGACACTCCCCTCAGGTAAGAGCCAGATACCCAGCCAGTCGTCCCACAGCGCCGTCCATTCTGATTAGCCCCCCCCCTCACACACACCCTCCCCCCATTTACAGACATGATGAGAAGATTAGTCAACACAGGACTCCAGGTTGACATGTTGTTCAACCGACTGTGCAATAGTGGAGGGTTCCAGCTGTGGTTCTGTTTAAAACTAGTAAACTACCTTTACTGTTTACAAGGTCAGGGCTAATTATACAAGGTGTGTGTATAGGAATGTTATGAAAATAATCTGAATTCATCTGGGTGTTTTTCAGAGTGTCTGATCTTCATCAATGGGCCAATCACCCAAATCTCTATCGTACCAATTTGCGAGCCCGTTCAACTGAACCGGGATCCAATTTAGCAGAGCTGCTTTATGCATTAAGCTACGGGTGTAAGCATATGCTGACGTTACATAGGCTTCTCCTGCATTTAAAAAAGCAGCATGCTGTGTATGGAGGGATATAAATTACAGTAGTTTTACCATCAGAACTGTTACATATTCTCTCCTTGGCAAGGTAGTCCTTAGAGAGCTGTTCCATTTAATTTATGTCAGAAACATTGTGTGTTTTCTGTAAAGGTAGGGCAGGGATACATCTTTCTGCTTTTGTATCCTTAGCAATATGTAGAAAGAATACTCTGGGGTGTACAGTAGTTCCAGGGAATCATCACTATTCAGATATCTTGTTTCAATGCCTCACACTATTTAGGTCACTCCGCTTAACACTCAAGTTGGACCTAAACAAAGAATTCACAGAAGGGTTGCAGTTTTTAATTAAGCAGATTTCCAGATGGCCTAATATACAGTTACTCCTTTTTTGACTAAGTAAGTATGACATCAGAGCTGAATTTATCTATATCCTACACCATCCATTCCTAAATGTACATTCCCATATTACTACTGTACAATACGGTATAAGATCTGCTAGCAACTCCTTGACATATGGAGCTGAAGATCCATCCAAAATGTGGGTCCAAATGTGCCAAGGCAGCAGTGAGGGGCCTTCCCCTCTATCTGTAGGACTTTGTGCTCCTCCAAGCTGCCCATCAGCCACAGTACTATGTTTCAGCTAGAGAGCTCCACACTTCCCCACACAAAGGTTCTTATAAGGCTACATGGTTCCCTGTCCGAATGCAAAAACAAGCCCACAGACGACCACCTATGGTACAGTTTTGGGCAGACTGGTATACTCAGTGTATGTGAGGCAAACATTAGGAAAACCTTCCTATTATTGAGTTGCACCCCTCTCCTTTTGCCCTCAGAAAAGCCTCAATTCGTCGGGGCATGGACTCTACAAGGTGTCGATAAGCGTTCCACAGAGATGCTAGTCCATGTTGACTTCAATGCTTCCCACAGTTGTGTCAAGTTGGCTGGATGTTCTTTTGGTGGTGGACCATTGTTTAATTATTATTATTTTGTTATTTTACCATCCAAACTTCATGACATTACGATCTTGTCTCATCGCCGCAACTCCCCAACGGGCTCGGGAGAGGTGAAGTTCGAGTCATGCGTCCTCTGAAACATGACCCGCCAAACCGCGCTTCTTAATAACACCCGGTCGCTTAACCCACTAGAGCGAGATGAGCCAAGCCCTTCCCTAACCTGGACGACGCTGGGTCAATTGTGCGCTGCCCTATGGTACTCCCGGTCACTGCCGGGATCGAACCCCAGGCTGTAGTGACGCTGCAACACTGCAATGCAGTGCCTTAGACCGCTGCGCCACTCAGGAGGGCCCGGTGGACCCTTCTTGATACACATGGGAAACTGTTGAGCGTGTGAAACCCAGCAGCGTTGCAGTTCTTGACACAAACTGGTGCGCCTGGCTAGGGGCTGTGGCGGTCAGAGAATTTCGTCAGCCGGGGATTGTCAAGCAAATACCTGGGTCCATTCCATCATGATGTACTGGTGGGTCCATTCTAAGATGATGTACTGGTGGGTCCATTCAAACATGATGTACTGGGTGTAGGGCTGTGGCGGTAATGACATTTTGTCAGGCGGTTATTGTCAAGCAAATAACTGTCGGTCTCACGGTAATTTACCGTTAATTAACATAAACCCAGTTGCTGAGTGAGAGAGAGATTGATGGTCAAAAGATAAAGGGAGAAAAAAATGTCAAAATAAAACATAATAAAAGTACATTTGAATGACACTAAGTGGCAGTGTTTTTACAACTAATGCCGGTTTGCCTGAGGCTGATGCCATGCAGGTGTTTGTACACATGCATATACACACACTCTCATTCAAATAAACACATACAAGAACACACACATACATGTAATAGTGCCAGACATGCACTCAAACATATACAGTTGGCATTGCTGTTATGATTTCAGTTGTCCTTGATGTCCTTTGTTTTAAATGTATTATTTTGTTTAATTTTTTTTGTGTTATTTGCAGTTTTCTTCTGTCTTTTCCTCGTTTCTCTACATTATCTTGGTTGTTGGTGCATTGGGGTATTCTTGGGGGAATGGAATGAATTGTATTTCTTTTTTCTTCTTCTGGGGGGGGACTGTGGGAGGGGTCTCGAATGGTTGAGGGACAGCTATTGGGGAACTGTGGGGGGATCTTGGAGGGTTTGGGTTTCACAAGATTGTGTTCATGAAAAAGTAAACTGACATATATTTTATATCACTATCATGCACACGCGCCCTCACACACAAGGATGGCTCTGTTGCAGAAAGACTGATACATGTTTGATAGTGTCTTGATGCTGTATTCTTTATCCTTCATGTTCTAATACTTTAATGTTACCCCTTGTGTTTTTGTAATAAAAAAACATAAACCCATTTAGCATCTCGTGGCTTCCACACTGTCATGACACTCCTTTGTGAGGGTCAAAAGGACCCATCAGCTAGGCAAATGTTTGAGGATAGCTAGAGTTTGGCCTGTTTGACTTGAAAACCTTGCAGAAACTCTCCCCCACAAATGGAAGGCTGAAAATCCTTTGTTACACAGAGACTTTGCCGCCAAAACTACAACATCTAAAATTGGACAATTAAACAATATTTCTAACATAAAGAATGTGAGAAATGGTCGGTGGGGATTTAAAGAACAATCTTGTAAAGTGTATTTTGTGATGTCATTAAGGATGGTATAACTGTATCTCTGAGGGTGTACACATGCTAGTTTTCAGGTTTGTATCTAAATGTTGTATAAAATATATAATTAAGTATGACAGTATTTTTTTAAAGATAGAAATGTGATTTTAGCCTTCTAAATGAGAGAAACCTGGGCCCAGTCGGTATCCATGGCCACGTGAGCACAGACATTGTGTCGGTGTGTTGGAACGCCCCTAAGACCAAAGTGCTTAAAAGGACTTGCTAACAAAATTTACATGAGACCAAAACATGCCGGGTTGCTGCCAGTGTGTAAAGTGGTCCTAGCTGTACCCTGAATAATCAACCATTGAGACCAGAGAACGTGAGGATGTGGTCCACACGTTGAAATTGTTAAAAGTACAAGACCAGAAAATGGTAAGACCCTCTGAAACTCTCGTCAAGTGAAGAGATAAAGACTAGACTGGAACATTCACATTCTGCAGCTGTGTATCTTTGTAAAGTAGTCTAGGAAACTCGACTAAAGACGAGAGGGAAGAACAGATCCCTCTCACCACCATAGGTACCTCTGATACATCCATCCTAATGAACACTCCAAGACAAAGAAGCCTACAACTAAGGACATTGTGACCTCTGGTGGACAACCAGAGACTGACATCGAACTACTCGCCATAGACGGATTGAGTTGTTTAAACAGAGAAAGACATCTACACATAAATATATGTTGCATTTCTAATCCGAATGAGCGGTGGTTAGGGTGCTAAATATTCTCACTACGGTGAGCGTAGTTTCCAAATGTATGTACGAGAAGTTGACGCTTCCTCTCATCCTTACATACCCCTCTCCTTTCCATTGTGTATCCAAATGGTCATGTTTTTGTTAGTCCTCTAGGGACTGTTTTCATTGCATTATGTTAATCAATAACCTATACTGTGTGTTATGTATTTCTGTGTGATTTATTTAGTTAGTAAATAAATAATTAAGTCAATTTGTGTATCGCTGATTCAGGGTTAGTGCAGATTTACGAAGTCAACACCGTTCAGAATGAGACTGATATGAGGAAATAATTAATAGTTGACTTATTGATGTAAGAGATATTTACGTAATCATTAGAGTTTAAGTCGGGAGATAGTAACTCGGTATACAACTTTTCCCGTGGTGCCCCAAATTCCTAATGAGTTAATTGTTACATGATTAATTTAATCAAGTAATAATTAAACATAGGTAAGTATTCGATAAATAGCAGTCATCACATTAATGATAGTCACGTCATTACAACACATAGCCTACAAGCCATTTTAAAAAGTCTAATAAATCCATGTAATATAGCCTACACCTTCACAATAAATATTTTATTTATTTTAGACCGGTTTAAAGAAGCATGATATGAAGAAAATGTAGTCTATTTCAGAAGAAAAGAATAGCATACTCTGACTTGTCCTGATGTGGCTATGACAAATGGCTGTGGACTACACTAGTTCATTTAGTAGACAAGATTTGCTTATAATTCCGTGGCATTGTTTCATAGTATGAAGAATACAATTGAACAATTCTCCGAACGATTTGAGGGAGTGCACAGTTGAGCGGTTAACAAGTAAATGGGTACTCCTATATGCTTAATTTTAGAGTTATTAGTAGGGATGCACAATATATATATATATATATATAATTTATATATAATAATTTATTAGCAACAACGACAAGACAGGCTACAGGGAGGAGGTGAGGGCACTCAGAGTGTGTTGTCAGGAAAACAACCTCTCACTCAACGTCAACAAAACAAAGGACATGATCGGGGACTTCAGGAAACAGCAGATGGAGCACCCCCCTTATCCACAGCAAAGGGACAGCCGTGTTGAAGGTGGAACGTTGAGGTTCCTCAGGGTACACATCACAGATAAACTGAAGTGGTCCACCCACACAGACAGTGTGGTGAAGGCAGTGCGCCTCTTCAACCTCAGGAGGTTGAAGAAATTTGGCTTGTCATCTAAAACCCTCACAAACTTTTACAGATGCACAATCGAGAGCATCCTGCCGGGCTGTCTCACAGCCTGGTACAGCAACTACACTGCCCTCAACCGCAAGGCTCGCCAGAGGGTGGTGCGGTCTGCACAGCACATCACCGGGGGCAAACTACCTGCCCTCCAGGACACTGACAGCACCCGATGTCACAGGAAGGCCAAAAAGATCAAGGACAACAACCACCCGAGCCACTGCATGTTCCCACCGCTATCATCCAGAAGGAGAGGTCAGTACAGGTGCATCAAAGCTGGAACAGAGCGACTGAAAAACAGCTTCCATTTCAAGGCCATCAGACTGCTAAACAGCAATCACTAATTCAGAGAGGCTGCTGCCTACATGGAGACCCAATCACTGGCCACTTTAATAAATGGATCACTGGTCACTTTAAACAATGCCGCTTTAAATAATGCCATTTTAATAATGTTTACATATCTTACATTACTCATATGTATATACTGTATTTTATACCATCTATTTCACCTTGCCTCTGCCGCTCGGCCATCGCTCATCCATATATTTATATGTGCATGTTCCCATTCACACCTTTTTAGATTGTTGTGTATTAGGTAGTTGTTGTGAAATTGTTAGATTACTTGTTAGATATTACTGCACTGTCGGAACTAGAAGCACAAACATTTCCCTACACTCGCATTAACATTTTACAATTGGCTCATTCATCCCCCTCTCCCCTGTAACTATTCCCCAGGTCGTTGCTGCAAATGAGAACGTGTTCTCAGTCAACTTACCTGGTAAAATAATGGATAAATAAAAATAAAAATAAATAAATAAAATAAACATCTGATAACCATGTGTATGTGACCAATACAATTTGATTTATATCTGTGAGCATATCGGAATCGGACGATATTAGCTAAAAAGGCCAACATCAGCATCGGCCCGATGTCTAGTTTAACGTGTCTAGTTTAATGTGCAAAACCGATGTCAAAGCTGACGTGCATACCTAATATAATGTAGGTAGATGATGTAATGACGCCACAAAAAATACAGCGCTACACAGAACAAAAGCAGAAAATTACTTACCGCACACTTCCAACAACTAAACAAGTTCAAGTCGAGCAGTCATTTGAGAGTAAGAAAATTTCAGCTAGACAACTCAAAGGCGAAATCCATTAACGCCAAGATAATGGAATTCATTGCCCTTGTCATGTCTTTACTATGGATTAAGTGATATGACATGCTATTTTATCAAATCAATTCTCTGTAATTAATATTACCTGATTTAAACTAATCATGTATATGCAATTAACTAGGAAGTTGGGGCACCACGGAAGAATCTTTGTAGAGCTGTTGTCTTCTGAATAAACTCTTAAACTCTTATTAATCGTCACCTTATTCAGTCTCATCTGAACGTCGTAAAATTCTTGGTTATCTTCACAAACCCTGGCTAACAAGTTGAATCGGCAATACAAAATTTGGTTTAATTATTTATTTACTAAATACCTAAATAATCACATAGAATTACATATACACAGGATGGATCATACATTGATTTCTAATTATGTCATAAAAGATAACGTCCCTAGTGGAGAAAACCGATATGACTGCTGGTTACACAAAGAAAGAGTTGGGTTTGAATGAAAGCGCGGGAAGACTGAGGAACAAAAGACTTGATTCTCAATTGGACCTTATGAAGCTATGCTATCGTAAATATAGAATCTTATGCATTCTAAATAACCGCCCATTCGGAAAAGGAAAATGTAAGAAAGATATTTAGTCTGAGCTGCGTTTCTATAGATTGGTCGAAGATGGAAGGCTGGGTTGCCCAGCAGAGATCTCCCTTGTCCTTTGAAGAATGTGTCTTGTGGTAGAACGGATACGTTGTAGTACCCTGTCTTTCTGAAGATGCACGTTTACAGCGGCTTCTGATAACTCAACGTCTAGGATGTATCACTTCTTTAGTGAATATGAGTTCAAGGTTCATACCAAGTTGCCTTACTATAAGCTCATGCTATATTCTGGCTGGTATAGTCGAAATCATCCCTCCAGCGTGGCGATCGTCACCTCCACGTTGAAATTCGCCCTCCTAAACATATTGACAGCAGTCCTCACGTCATCGGGAACACGAGGTTGACTTTCGTCAATGGGCTTTTGTAGTGGGGTGAGAAAGGGCGTGTTTCGTAGTTCACAACCAATGCCTGTTCACTTGGGCGGGGCCACTGAGTGAGCATAGTTCACTTATGAAAACAATTCTCTCATGTAGAAGCTAAAATTACATTTGATCTTTTCACAAATAGTTTCATATTTAAATTGCACAGCAATTCCATGTGAATCTGATAACTAGAATGTGTCGACTTCCCAAGATACTTTATGTTGTCCTATCATCAGTAATAATGTCTCAGATGCAACTGATCATATTCTTTAAGTACCAACGTATTTTTTCAACTGGTTGGATTACCGAAATATGGTTCCGTTCTCAAACGTTTGATGTTACCGGACTCTCTATGTTAACAAAGGGCTTTCCAAGAGTCCAATCTGTAGAGTAGAGAGAGAAAAGGGGGAAAGGGATTTATGGGGGCCGTAAACCTCGCCAACACGGCAACGTCATGACACCCTTGACAATCAACCGCTCTCTGTCGGGGATGATGTTGGCTTTTGCATTGAAACGCCTGCTCAACAAAACTGCTGACACAGACAGTGGGGTTAAAACTTGCAAAAGTACTTGAGGCTGTGAACAAGCGATTTGGTGGCATTCTCTCTGAGCCTCTTTACTGTGTCGCCACCATGCTTGATGTTAGGTACAAGGACCACTACTTCGATGCAGACAAACAGGGTTTACGTGAAATGTTACATACACAGCTGGACAAGCTGGAAACGGACACAGTGACAGTGCGCACCGAGGAAGAGAGGTCACGGACAGACAGACAGTGCTGAAACTTCACTGCTTGACATGTATGATGAAATCCTGGATGAGAATGAAACGAATGAACAAATGAATAACGACATCACAGCATGCAAGTGAAATAAATAGGTTTTGATTATGTTTTACTGGTAATGGGGACATACGTAAATGCCAACAAAATAACTTTTTTTTGTGTGTGTGTGTAACCTTTTTATTTAACTAGGCAAGTCAGTTAAGAACAAATTATTATTTACAATGACGGCCTACACCGGCCAAACCCGGATGACACTGGGCCAATTGTGCGCCGCCTTATGGGACTCCCAATCACGGCCGGATGTGATACAGCCTGGATTCCAGCCAGGAACTGTAGTGACGCCTCTTGCACTGAGATGCAGGGCCTTAGACCTGTGTTTGAGTGAACTATTTAACTGTACTAGAATGCTTAAAAAGGCCGCAAAAATGTTAAATATAGGTATCGTTTTTTGGGGGGGAAAGGAAAATATCGGTTATCGGTATCGGCCAAAAATGTGATATCGGTGCATCCCTAGTTATTATTGTAACTTTAGTAGTTTCACAAACGTTGGGCTATATGTTTGGATTTTTAATACATTGTCAGGCTGCATGATGCGACTCTAATGAGGATTTGAAAAAAGTCGCTTGAAAGGCATGAGGTCTGCTTTGTTTTTTGTGCAGGCTGTACACAGTTCATTAGTCTCTCATTCACAATTTGACAAGCACTTGATAATGTCTCGAATTTCACGGCAGCTTCCTCTTTGTGTGGCCGTAATGCACGCTAAAAAAATCCATGGTTTTTGTGCCCGTTGTGCCCTTGGCCCGGAGCGCTACGTTGTGCCCTTCTCCCTAAGTGCTGCGCTCTCCGAAGCACCTCTCACTCACATGGCTCTCCATCACGTGATCTGGTCTTTCTTACAGGCTAAAGTGAAGACGCACATCAGGGACGCAACTGCCCGCGTCCTTATCCAATTCAGAGGTGCGTATTGGAAGAACTGTACACATTTACTTTTCGTCAGCCAACAAGATGAGAAGGCTTAGCGAATAGCGAAAGCACTAGCCTATGTCAATCTACTATCCCCCATAGTATAAAAGTTGACCTATTCTGTGCGAGAAATAAATATTCCAAAGTTTGGGACAATTGTGGGATGTGACTGATCCCAAATTAATACAACCACTAGCATAAAAACATTTTTTTCACCCAATGTGGCTTACGCAAGGCATCAAAGTTTAGCTTTAAATGTTAGAACTGCTATTTCTTCACATAAGCGCAGTTAGGCTTTAAACCATTTGTAATGTGCTTAATTTTATTAAGTTATTTAACCACTTTAGTTGTGATACAAACCTTATCAACACATATAGGCTAGGCTACATGAGGGGTGTGACTATGATTTGAAAAAGTAGCAAAAAAAGAGGCATTGTTGCTTATGCTGGGCATCATTCACAAGTGATAAAATATAATTCACAAGTGATAGGCTAATACTGTCAACCATTACACAATTCTTGATTTAATCTCATCTTTACATATACTAAATAATATATTTGTGAAATTTGTTTAGATTTAGAGTGGATCATTATCATCCGTCAGTCTCAAACG
This sequence comes from Salvelinus alpinus, assembly GCF_045679555.1. Taxonomy (NCBI): domain Eukaryota; kingdom Metazoa; phylum Chordata; class Actinopteri; order Salmoniformes; family Salmonidae; genus Salvelinus; species Salvelinus alpinus. The sequence continues at coordinate 79,753,310 of NC_092088.1, forward strand.
GGTAGTGGGAAAAAATACATGAAGCCTAAACAGATATAATATTTGACTAAAACATAGTCATTTCAAACCTTGATTACATTTGGGTAGATTATCCTGCGTAGGGTGCCGTCTTTCTGACTCTCTGTGGTCATTCAAAAGTCTATGCACTTATTGTAAGAGTAGGGGTGTTCACCCCGGTGTCATGGCTAAATTCCCAACCTGGCCACATTCCATCATGGCCACCTAATCATCCCCTTCATTCATAATTGGCATATGTGGTGAGCGTTCTGGCCCAAAAAAGGTTACTGTGCTTCATTGTGTTGGGAGCAGCTCATTGATGGTGTGTCGTGGAAATTCTAATCAAGTAAGGGAGAAGAGACTTTCAATTTCTTAAAACAATCAACCTTTTAATATCGATTATTTATTGCAATAAGGGATCTGGTCAACGACCACCCGTAGGTGATCGTTGAGAACTCAAAGGGTTTATATAGAAACCCCAAAACTGCTTAGTCATGGTTGGTTCCACCTCTCCCCGGCAGATCAGGGCATCGTAAGCTACCTTGTTTTCTTCTTGTGGCTATGTCTATCGGGTGTGTGAGGTCATAACGCACAAACAAGTGATAACGGCAGTTCCGTTATTCTTTTCTCAACCAAGCTAGCCTCTGTTCTCTTCATATCTCCACACAGCTGTGCTCTTGGAAGATAGTAGAAGAACAGGATGGAATGAAGAACTGGTCACTCTGAGGCTCTTTGTCTTATGCCGTGTGACCAAGTTACTCTGAAGCAAAGATGTTTCGAAACAATAACAGGTTGTTTTGTCCATTTTTAAGTTCTCTATCCCGCAGTTGCACCATGTCCTTGACTTCACGCCTAGACTAGCTGCGGGAAGTGAACGTGGAAAAGCGGAACCCTGAGGCTGGGGAAGTGGTGAAACTAATGTGTATGTGCAAGGCAATATGCCTTGTTAATTCCTTTAAGCAGAGAGCTCTTTACCATCACTAAGCTCCTATTATAAAGCTACAAATAATTATATAGGTACATCAAATGGATCTTGCAAACAGAATTTTTCCCTCCTATATAAAGCGCTTGGAGTACCTCAGTTGGTAGAAAAGTGCTTTATAAATCGGATCAATTATTATAAATTATTATTTGTATACGATCACATATGTCTTTCTATTATGCGTGGGAATACTTGGGAACAGATTTCCAACACGTAAATCACTTGGAGCTAATTTCCTGGTGGTTTTAGTCTTTTATGGCCAACAATTAATAAAAAATAAATACATGTTTTGGGGATCAGGAAGCATGTGGTGTGTGCTTTTCATCCAGTACGGTAATGGAGTGTTCAGTGTTGTGCTGTGTACTTTTCATCCAGTACTGTAGTGTACATTGTGTATTATGTGCTGTGTGTTTTCATACACTGTGCACTACACTACAGTACTGTATGTGCTGTGAGTGACTTTCCTCTTGGATCAAGATGTGAAGACCACCCAGTTTGAGTCATTCGATGCTTTGTTCCTGTTTTCTTATTCATTAACAATGTTATTAAATGCAGTGTTTTGATGAGGAATCTGCTGACCGGCACACCAGGCCACAGACCTTAGTCTTCCTCCGCTGTGGCTGTTCTGCTCAAGAAGTGCCATGGGAACATTTCTCTTTAGTTAGAAGGCTTCATGGATGGCCTGTACAATGTACAGCAATGTGCTGTAGTTTACTAGGGTTGAGTTCAGTAAGGTACACCATACATTTTGCACTGACCTGATCTACCTGGCCTTATCTCTCTGAGATGCTGTTCAGACTCCTATTATATCTTAATGGATTCCTACCACCTGAGCATCAACAACAAAAAAACATGTATCCCGACTGACAGGTTTCAAAGCTTTTTGTCTAGTAAGCACAGCCAGAGGAGGAATGTTGCAGCTGGAGAGATGGGTGGTTGAACTGTAACTTTCACAGCAAGGAGAAGCTATAAAGGAGGGACACAACCTGTTCTTAACTTGTTTCTTAGGGCAGGATCGCAGAACTGGTCATGAACCGGTTCCTTAGTTCTTTAAAGTGAAGCTACTGTATAAGGGATCGTTGTATACCTTATGTTCAAACGGTGGAACAAGCTTCCCCCTATTAGCTCTGACTTTGCTGATAAATAATTTCAGGTAAAATGTACTTAACCACATATGACAATCGTATCATCTCACTTTGCTATCTTAAGATGAATGGACTAACTTAGTCGCTCTGGATAAGAGAATCTGCTAAATGACTCAAATGTAATGTTCCGGAATTTACTGCAGCGGTCATGAAGGATTTGATTTCCTCTTTACAAATCTAGTCCCATCATTACCAGCAGGCCATGCACATTAACACAGCCTTCAGTGCTGCTATTAGCAAAATAACAAGTGACCTAATAACTTAATGTCTTACATATGTTTATTTTATTTATTTAACCTTTTAACTAGGCATTAAGGTATGCACAAAATGTGCTGCTGCATGTCTGTAGATTGTGATGACATAAGACTGAACCATTTAATAGACTGCACTATTAATTTCATAGATAGTCATCTGTGGCTTCTGTTAATCATGGAAATGACAAGGTCAACTGCTTTTTGTCTCCAAGCTTAGTCAGTTATAATGTCCCCTGCATGCAATTGACCATTTCTGTGGAACAATTAGCATCTGAGACGGATTATTCTCAGACCTTCCTAATTGTCATGCTGAAGACAAGCTGTCAGAGCTCAATGAGATTAATTACTCATGGTCTTTTTTTCTCTGCGTGCCCCCACCCTGTCTGACAGATAATTTAATCAAATGCTGGTATGTTTTAGAGGCTTCATTAACATAACAGCTGCATTAGTGTTTAGTCACACTGATATCCAGTGTTTATGTGGGGACATATTTTGTTTTCATATGTTGTTGTGACAAGAATTACAATTACACATGCCATTTTATTTCGAGTTTTATTTAAATGCATAATAATCTGACTAGGCTGTGTGAGTGTGTGCTCCTGCGAGAGAAGAAGCAAAAGAGACGCAGGGAGTTTGTAATGTAGCTGACTGCTGGCTGTTATTATGGTTTGGGAAAGTCTTTGTAATGTAGCTGACTGCAGGCTCTTATTACAGTTTGGGAAAGTCTTTGTAATGTAGCTGACTGCAGGCTCTTATTACAGTTTGGGAAAGTCTTTGTAATGTAGCTGACTGCAGGCTCTTATTACAGTTTGGGAAAGTCTTTGTAATGTAGCTGACTGCAGGCTGTTATTACAGTTTGGGAAAGTCTTTGTAATGTAGCTGACTGCAGGCTGTTATTACAGTTTGGGAAAGTATTTGTAATGTAGCTGACTGCAGCCTCTTATTACAGTTTGGGAAAGTCTTTGTAATGTAGCTGACTGCAGGCTGTTATTACAGTTTGGGAATGTCTTTGTAATGTAGCTGACTGCAGGCTGTTATTACAGTTTGGGAAAGTCTTTGTAATGTAGCTGACTGCAGGCTGTTATTACAGTTTGGGAAAGTCTTTGTAATGTAGCTGACTGCAGGCTCTTATTACAGTTTGAGAAAGTCTCAAATTATCTGTGAGCTCTGGAATGTGCAAAATAAACACAAAGTTTCACTTGTGATGAAACTGCAACCAGAAGGTGCTAGCAGCTGTTTTCTGCCCAGTAAGAGGGAGGGAGGTTAGAACATGTTTATTTACTGTGCTGCAGTCCATTGTACTGTCTTCATTTCCTCTCCTGTGTCTCTGCTCTGGTCTGCAGGCAAGGTGAGATGGCAAGACTTTGACCAGGACCTATATGTTGGTGCTACGGTGGTGCGGCCAGGGCAGGATCCCTACGCCCGCAACAAGTTCAACCAGGTGGAGAGTGACAAGCTGAGGATGGACCGCGGAGTCCCTGACACCAGACACGACCAGTAAGTCTCCATTCCACCTCAGTCATGGGTGGAATTGAGTGGGGAACACCTGAGTACAGAATGAAAGAACTTTAGCTCAATTCATGGTGATTTTACTGCAATGAGTATTCGAGTGATTGGCCCCGAACATCAGTGCACTTACCTATTAGTAATGTCTTATGAGGGAAAACTGGGACCTCATGCTGTCATCTGATTATCAGGAGGGCAACATTAATCAGAGACAGAAGTATACATTTGTATTTTTCCTCCTCCTTAGCCTAACGACAGGGTTTCTTCTTCTGCTGGCGCCTCAATATAACCTAACTAAGCCTCACAATAACACTGGACAGTCTAGCAGAGACCTTTGGCACAATCCTCTGAAGCTACCAATTGGCTCACCGACTCACTGCCCAAAGATCAAAGTAAATGCAGGTCCTCTGGAAAAAATACAGGCGAATAGATGGCTTATTGTGGGGGGTCATGATGGTAGATAGATAGCGAATTACCCTTCAATTTTCTTCGTTGTTGAAGCAGTTGATGATGAATCCATGGTGCCTGTTAGCAGTTGATGATGAATCCATGGTGTCTGTTAGCAGTTCATGCTGCAGTTGCTGTAGTTCTTTGAGGTCCAACAGTGTCCAACTTTATTTATGCCTGTGCTTTTGATGTTTGCTCAGGATGGGCCAGGGCCCGGTTTCCCAGTGCCAGGGCTCAGTTTCCCAAAAGCATCTGAAGGCTAAGTTCATCGTTAGAACCTTCGTAGGAGCATCAGTAAATCTCTGAGCTGTTTCTCAAAACCATTGTCACTTAAGATTTTGTATTTGTGTTTATAATGGAGCCCCATTAGCTGTTGCCAAAGCAGCAGCTACTCTTCCTGGGGTACAGCAGAATTAAGGCAGTTTATACAATTTTAAAAACATTACAATACATATCACAGATTTCACAACACACTGTGACCTCAGGCCTACTCCACCACTACCACATATCTACAGTACAAAATCCATGTGTATGTATAGTGCGTATGTTATCGTGTGTGTATGCATGTCTGTGCCAATGTTTGTTGCTTCACAGTCCCCGCTTTTCCATAAGGTATTTATTTTTTTAATACATTTTTTAAATCATATTTTAGTGCTTGCGTCAGTTACTTGATGTGGAATAGAGTTCCATGTAGTCATGGTTCTATGTAGTACTGTGTGCCTCCCATAGTCTGTTCTGGACTTGGGGACTGTGAAGAGACCTCTTGTGGCATGTCTTGTGGGGTATGCATGAGTGTCTGAGCTGTGTGCCAGTAGTTTAGACAGACAGCCCGATGCATTCAACATGTCAATACATCTCATAAATTAAAGTAGTGATGAAGTCAATCTCTCCTCCACTTTCAGCCAGGAGAGATTGACATGCATATTATTAATATTAGCTCTCTGTGTACATCCAAGGGCCAGCCGTCCTGTTCTGAGCCAATTGCAATTTTCCTTTTTTTGTGGCATCTGACCACACAACTGAACAGTAGTCAAGGTGTGACAAAACTAGGTCCTGTAGGACCTGCCTTGTTGATAGTGTTGTTAAGAAGGCAGAGCATCGCTTTATTATAGACAGACTTCTCCCCATCCTAGCTAATACTGCATCAATATGTTAAGACCATGACAGTTTACAATCTAGGGTTACTCCAAGCAGTTTAGTTGTCTCAACTTGCTCAATTTCCACATTATTACGAGATTTAGTTGAGGTTTAGTGATTGTTTGGTTACAAATACAATGCTTTTAGTTTAAGAAATATTTAGGGCTAACTTATTCCTTCCCACCCACTCTGAAAGTAATTGCAGCTCTTTGTTGAGTGTTGCAGTCATTACAGTCGCTGTAGTAGCTGACGTGTATAGTGTTGAGTCATCCGCATACATAGACACTCTGACTTTACTCAGTCAGTGGCATGTCGTTAGTAAAAATTTAAAAAAGGGGCCTAAACAGCTACCCTGGGGAATTCCTGATTCTAACTGAATTATATTTGAGAGGCGTCCATTAAAGAACACCCTCTGTGTTCTATTAGACAAGTAACTCTATATGCACATTGTAGCAGGGGGTGTAAAGCCATAACACATATGTTTTTCCAGCAGCAGACTATGATCGATAATTTATCTCAGCCAATCATCAGTCATTTGTGTAAGTGCTGTGCTTGTTGAGTGTCCTTCCCTATAAGCATGCTGAAATTCTGTTGTCTGTTTACGGTGAAATAGCATTTTATCTGGTCAAACACAATTTTTCCAGAAGTTTACTAAGGGTTGGTAACAGGCTGGTTGGTTGGCTATTTGAGCCAGTAAAGGGGGCTTTACTATTCTTGGGAAGCAGAATGACTTTAGCTTCAATCCATGCTCTCTGCACACGCTCTCTAGTAGGCTTAAATTGAAGATGTGGCAATATCGTCTGCTATTATCCTCAGTAATTTGCCATCCGGATTGTCAGCCCCCGGTGGCTTGTCATTGTTGATAGACGACAATAATTTTTTACTTCTTCCACACTGACTTTACGGAATTCAAAAGTACAATTCTTGTCTTTCATAATTTGGTACAATATACTTGGATGTGTAGTGTCAGTGTTTGTTGCTGGCATGTCATGCCTAAGTTTGCTTATCTTGCCAATGAAAGTCATTAACTTCTTATGGGCAGGTGGGACGGTAGCGTCCCACCTGGCCAATATCCGGTGAAATTGCAGAGCGCGAAATTCAAACTACAGTATTACAAATATTTAACTTTCATAAAATCACAAGTGTAATTCATCAAAATAAAGCTTATCTTCTTGTTAATCCAGCCGCAGTGTCAGATTTCAAAAAGGCTTTACGGTGAAAGCAAACCATGCGATTATCTGAGGACAGCGCCCCACATACAAACACATAAAAAACATATTTCAACCAGGCAGATATGACACGAAAGTCAGAAATAGCGATATAATAAATGCCTTACCTTTGATGATCTTCTGTTGGCACTCCAAAAGGTCCCAGTTACATCACAAATGGTCCTTTTGTTCAATAATGTCCTTCTTTATATCCATAAAAACTCAGTTTAGCTGGCGCGCTTCAGTCAATAATCCACCCAGTTTCCCTCCATCAAAATGCATACAAAATTAATCACAAACGTTACTAATAAACTTTTCCAAACAAGTCAACGTTTATAATCAAACCTTAGGTACCCTAATACGTAAATAAACGATCAAATTTAAGACGGAGAATCGTTATTGTCTTTACCGGAGAAAGATACCAAAGAACGCGCTCTCTTCCACGCGCTTGGAAACCATACAGCCAAAATGGGAGCCACCTAGAAAAACTAAGATTTCTGGCAAATTTTTCCATAAACCAGCCTGAAACTCTTTCTAAAGACTGTTGACATCTAGTGGAAGCCATAGGAACTGCAATCTGGGAGGACTTGGCCTTATAATTAAAGTGATAGCCATTGAAAATAGAGGTAGGCTGAATTTTTTTGTTTGTTTTGGGGATGGTTTGTCCTCAGGGTTTTGCCTGCCATATCAGTTCTGTTATACTCACAGACATTATTTTTAACAGTTTTAGAAACTTTAGAGTGTTTTCCATCCAAACCTACCAAGTGTATGCATATCCTAGCTTCTGGGCCCGAGTAACAGGCAGTTTACTTTGGGCACGCCTTTCATTTGGACGTCAAAATACTGCCCCCTACCCAAGAGAAGTTAAAGTAGTTTGCAATATCAGTGGGTTTGTGATGAATGAGCCATCTGATTCAATGAATGAAGGAGCCGAGTTGGCTTTTTTCCTGAAAATGTAATTTAAGGTGCCCCAGAGCTTTTTACTATCATTCTTTATATAATGTATCTTTGTATCATAGTGTAGTTTCTTTTTTATTTCGTTTAGTCACATGATTTCTTTCTTATTTGCAGTACGTTTTCCAATCAGTTGGGCTGCCAGACCTTATTGCCATACCTTTTGCCTCATCCCTCTCAACCATACCATTTTTAAATTCCTCATCAATCCAATTGGATTTAACAGTTTTTTATAATCATTTTCTTAATTGGTGCGTGTTTATTAGTAACTGGAATAAGTAGTTTCATAAATGCGTCAAGTGCAGCGTCTGGTTGCTCCTCATTACACACCACAGACCAGCAAATATTCTTTACATCATCAACATATGAATCACTACAAAACTTTTTGTATGACCTTTTATTATTACGCCCAGCCTTTGGAACTTTGGTTTTCCTAGATATGGCTATCATCAAATCAAATGTATTTATAAAGTCCTTCTTACGTCAGCTGATATCTCAAAGTGCTGTACAGAAACCCAGCCTAAAACCCCAAACAGCAAGCAATGCATGTGTAGAAGCACGGTGGCTAGGAAAAACTCCCTAGAAAGGCCAGAACCTAGGAAGAAACCTAGAGAGGAACCAGGCTATGAGGGGTGGCCAGTCCTCTTCTGGCTGTGCCGGGTGGAGATTATAACAGAACATGGCCAAGATGTTCAAATGTTCATAAATGACCAGCATGGTCAAATAATAATAATCACAGTAGTTGTCGAGGGTGCAGCACCTCAGGATTAATTTGTCAGTTGGCTTTTCATAGCCGATCATTCAGAGTATCTCTACCGCTCCTGCTGTCTCTAGAGAGTTGAAAACAACAGGTCTGGAACAGTTACCACGTCCGGTGAACATGTCAGGGTTCCATAGCCACAGGCAGAACAGTTGAAACTGGAGCAGCAGCACGGCCAGGTGGACTGGGGACAGCAAGGAGTCATCAGGCCAGGTAGTCCTGAGGCATGGTCCTAGAGCTCAGGTCCTCCGAGAGAGAGAGAGAGAAAGAGAATTCGAGAGATCAATCTTAAATTCACACAGGACACCGGATAAGACGAGAAATACTCCAGATATAACAGACTGACCCTAGCCCCCCGACACAAACTACTGCAGCATAAATACTGGAGGCTGAGACAGGAGGGGTCGGGAGACACTGTGGCCCCATCCGACGATACCCCCAGACAGGGCCAAACAGAAAGGATATAACCCCACTCACTTTGCCAAAGCACAGCCCCCACACCACTAGAGGGATATCTTCAACTTTAGGCTGATGAACCTGTAGCCATATTACTTCAACAGTATTTAACATTAGAATCGTCTCTAAGATTTACAGGAATGTGGTTCTGAATATAGACCTCAACACCGCCTCAGTTGGCATTTCTGTCTTTTCGGTAGATGTTATAACCATGTATTGCTACTAGAGGTCGACCGATTATGATTTTTCAACGCCGATACCGATATCGATTATTGGAGGGCCAAAAAAAGCCGATACCGATTAATCAAACGATTTTTATTTATTTATTTGTAATAATGACAATTACAACAATACTGAATGAACACTTATTTTAACTTAATATAATACATCAATAAAATAAATTTATCCTAAAATAAATAATGAAACGTTAAATTTGGTTTAAATAATGCAAAAACAAAGTGTTGGAGAAGAAAGTAAAAGTGCAATATGGACCCTGATCTCTCTTTTGACGAACATATCAAGACTGTTTCAAGGACAGTCTTGACGTAAAGGTAACGTAAGGGTAATGGCGGACTGAAGGGATTTATGTAAAGCACCTCAAGATAAAACATAATATTCTAAATATCTGCTAAATTAGACTAAAATATTAGCACTACATAATCTGGTGAGTGATAACTTTCAATCTGGACAATAACACAAAACAAATCCTAAAACTAGAGACATTTATCGACAAATATTACGAAAACAGGCAACAACCAAACATGACGGAGAGTAAGACAGGGGAACCGATTACAAAACGAAAACGTGACTCTTCTACAGACACTGATGATTTAATATTCTCACCACCGGGAATGGTAAAGGTCGAAACCGATCTGTTAAAATCAATAAATGACAAATTGGGTATACTTGAATTAGTTAGTAAGGATATAAAAGAGTTGAAGGCAAGCCTAGAGATGAGTGATGAAAAAGCTGCGACATTGGAGAAGGAAACACACAAGCTAAAAGGGACAGTCAATAAGATTGAAACCGAAATGAATGGAATTAAAAAGGAGAACACCGTTCTGAAGGAAGCCTTACTGGACATACAAACTAGATCCATGAGAGAGAATTTGGTACTTACAGGTATCCAAGAAAAAGAAGGAGAAGTTCCTGAATCTATAGTTAGAGAGTTCCTCCTTACAGCGCTTCAGATTCCACGCGAAGTTATCGACAAAATCCAACTTGAACGCGTTCACCGCTTCGGACAGAGAGGGCAGAGGTACGAACGCCCAATCGTTGCCAAATTTGCTTCATTTAAAGATAAAATAATGGTTAAAAGCCTGGGTAAAAGACTTGCTGGGACCAAAATTGGCATGAATGATCAGTTTCCGAAGGAAATTGCAGAACGGCGCAAAGTTCTGTATCCAATTTTCAAAGAAAATAGATTAAAAGCGAAACGAGTAGCTCTCGTCGTTGATAAACTATATATTGATAACCAGTTGTTCAGAGACACAAAGACTACTCCATGGTTATTTTAAAAATTACAAAGTTCTCATAGACGAGGGAAATAAACACAATTCAAGCCCGGTTACTGATTGTAACAATACAATAAAAAATATAGCTTTTCTATAGATCTTCACATATAACTAATTGAACACACAAGCACTAATTCAACATAGTGAAGATAAAAACTAAGTAAACAGAAGGCACAGTATGTGTGGATGGTATGGTTTGTGTTTATTTTTTATTTTATTTGTTATGTTTGGAAAGTTGAGTGAGTGAGTAATGAAATGGTTGCATATCCCAGAGCCAATGTATTGCTGTGAGCCGGGTATGAGAGGGCTTCCAATGTTGTTCAGATGATGGATATACTTTTATAATGAATTATACGTCTTATTTATTTATTGTCCTATCATGGAGAACTACATTTTTTTTATTTTTTTTATAAATTATATCTAATTATTTATTATCCTATTTTAATGGTATGGTCCATGGCACTATACCCTAGACACCCACCTGAATGACCCAGATACTAAGGAGAAGTCCCTAACTGTTTTATGTGCTCGCTGTAAGCGGTCTGTATGCAGCTAAAATGAGGTCAGAGACCAAGAGCAGCACTGCCCCCTCAAGATTCTGAGCCTGCTTGGCAGGGTTGGTCCTGCAAAGCCAAAGCCCCCTAAAGGGAGAGCATAATATACAAGGAAATTCTCAAAGCTGCTAATGAGAACCTTGACGACCTTGTACCTAGCCGGTGGGGATTCCGGTGGGGTGCCCCCACCCAGGCAGTGGCAGTGCTGGCAACACTAGCTGCAGTAACCCATGGGGAGGGGGTCACACTCGGACATTCAGAGAGGGGGTATATTATTGTGGCCCTGCCGGCACAAAATCAAAGTCGGACTGCATGGAGATGCGTGGGGACATGGTCATGACGGGTGGCCGTATTGTGGGTGTTTCAGGAATAAGGTGTACATTTGACCTCCATTATCTAGGATGTGACAATGGTAAATAAATCTCTCAATTTTTGCTCATTTTTTGTGCGGTCTTGCAGGCCTTCTCATGCAGCTGCAACTGCAAGTGCATTTGTAAATCATGACCCATCTTGAGTTGGGCTCTGGGATGGTGCAATTGTTGAGAAAGTGAGCTTATGGTTGTGTGGGGGTAAGGGCTGAGTGTGTGTGGGTGTATGTGTGTATCCCACAACTGTTGCGAAGGAAGAAGTAAAAGATGTTAGGGACAATAGAGGATGATCCACAGATATATATAATACAAATCGAGGTGAGGGCAATGGAAATGCATATGGCAATTGATCTACTTCAATTCGGTAAATGGCACTGTATGCTCTTTTCAAAGAATGGATCCCAGTCGGTTCAGGGCTATGGGATACAGGGGGTCGAGGGTGGTCTGCCGGGCATTGGGATGACAAGCCATCTCGAGATGAGGCCTTTTAGCGGGTGGAATAGTAGGGACCAATTGGAGGTTTACTTAGTAGAAATGCAAATATCATGGTACAACTATATAGACACTCAATCATTATGTTACTTTTTAATAGTACGTTTACAAAAATATATTCTGATTAAAAGAATGAAAGGTGTGTCTCATTATGGTAAGTGGTGAAATAAGTATAGCCAGTTACAATTGTAATGGCTTAGCAGATAATAAGAAAAGACGATCAGTATTTACCTGGCTAAAAGAGAAGGATTATAATATCTATTGTTTACAGGAAACCCATTCAACAGTTTTAGATGAAGTTTTGTGGAAAAAGAACTGGGGGGGCAAAATATATTTCTCCCATGGGCAAAGAAATTCAAAAGGGGTGATGGTTTTAATTAACAATAATTTTGATCCAAATGTGCAAATTGTCCAAACAGATCCTCAAGGTAGATGGATTATTTTAAATATGTTATTGGACAATAAACAAATATGGCTTGTTAACCTATACGGTCCGAATAATGATGATCCAAGCTTCTTTGAAAATATATCTAAGAATTTATCAACTCTACAAGCAACACTAGACTCTATTATTATAGTGGGAGATTTTAATACGGTCTTAAATACCTCTATAGACCGGAAAGGAAATCACACTACAAACTATCACCCTCAGGCACTTAAGGAAATCATGAATGTCATGGATATATTGGAATTAGTGGATATATGGAGACTTAAATACTCTGATTTAGTGAGATATACATGGCGGAGGCTGAATCAAGCTAGTCGTCTTGACTACTTTCTTATACCATTCTCTCTGGCACCAAAAGTTAAAAAAGTGTTGATAGGGGACAGAATGCGGTCGGATCATCACATAATTGGCATATATATTTCTCTTACAGAATTTCCACGTGGGCGAGGATATTGGAAATTTAATCAAAGTCTACTAGATGATAAATTGTTTAGAACTAGGACAGAAGATTTTATAACTGACTTTTTCAGACATAACATAGGTACAGCAGATCCCCTTATTGTATGGGACACTTAAGTGTGCCTTTAGAGGCCATGCAATTCAGTACTCATCTATAAAACAAAGGGAATTTAGATCAAAAGAGTCCATATTAACAAAGGAAATTGAAGGACTAACAGTACAGTTAGATAGCAATAAAAACGGTACCATAGAGGCACAGAATAAGTTAGAGGAAAAACAAAAAGAAATGGAGGAACTTATTCAAGAAAGATCCAGTGTAATATATTATAAAAATAAAGCGAACTGGATGGAATATGGGGAAAAATGCACCAAATTCTTTTTCAATCTTCAATATAGAAATGCTACCAAAATTTTTTTATTAAAACTTGTTACAAATGATGGAGTCACGCATGATTCACCAAATGATATTTTGAAAGAGGAAGTAAAGTACTTTAAGAATATGTTTTCGTTTCAGGCTCCTCCATCTCCACTAACTGAAACTAATTGTATGGATTTTTTTTCCTATTAATAATGTAAAATTAACATCTGTACAGAAAGACTCATGTGAAGGCCAAATTACAGAGGAGGAACTGCTTGATGCAATTGGGGCCTTTAAGGATGGGAAAACTCCAGGGCTGGATGGCATACCAGTGGAAGTATACAAAACTTTTTTTGATATACTCAAAGGACCATTATTAGCTTGTTTTAACCACTCCTATATAAATGGTAGATTATCAGACACGCAACAAGAAGGTCTGATATCGTTATTACTGAAACAGGACCCAAGTGGTATATATAAAGATCCAGTCCAATTAAAAAATTGGAGACCTCTTACACTTCAGTGTTGTGATGCAAAAATCCTAGCAAAATGCTTGGCGCATAGAATAAAAAAAGTTTTGTCAGATATTATTCATCCTAATCAGACAGGTTTTTTACATGGACGATACATTGGAGATAATATAAGGCAAGTACTGGAAACAATAGAACACTATGAAATATCGGGGACACCAGGTCTGGTTTTCATAGCTGATTTTGAAAAGGCTTTTGATAAAGTACGACTGGAGTTTATATATAAATGCCTAGAATATTTCAATTTTGGGGAATCTCTTATAAAATGGGTTAAAATTATGTATAGTAACCCTAGGTGTAAAATAGTAAATAATGGCTACATCTCAGAAAATTTTAAACTATCTAGAGGAGTAAAACAAGGTTGTCCACTATCGGCATATCTATTTATTATTGTCATCGAAATGTTAGCTGTTAAAATTAGATCAAACATTAATATTAATGGATTAGAAATCCGTGGCTTAAAAACTAAGGCGTCATTGTACGCTGATGATTCATGTTTTCCTTTAAAACCACAACTAGAGTCTCTCCACGGCCTCATAGAGGATCTAGATACCTTTGCTATCCTCTCTGGATTAAAACCAAATTATGATAAATGTACCATATTACGTATTGGATCACTAAAAAATACACATTTTATATTGCCATGTAGTTTACCAATTAAATGGTCTGACGGAGATGTGGACATACTCGGTATAAAAATCCCAAAAGAAAGAAATGATCTCACTCCAATAAATTTTTATAGAAAGTTAGCAAAAATAGATAAGATCTTGCTACCATGGAAAGGAAAATACCTGTCTATTTGTGGAAAAATCACCCTGATTAACTCTTTAGTCATATCACAGTTTACCTATTTGCTTATGGTTTTGCCTACACCTAGTGACCTGCTTTTTAAATTATACGAACAAAAAATATTCCATTTTATTTGGAACGGCAAGCCAGATAAAATTAAAAGGGCCTATTTATATAACGAATATGAATTCGGAGGGCAGAAATTATTAAATATTAAAGCATTAGACCTCTCACTAAAGGCATCAGTCATACAAAAGTTATACTTAAATCCAAACTGGTTCTCTAGTAAATTGGTACGAATGTCTCATCCTATGTTCAAGAAGGGCCTTTTTCCCTTTATTCAGATTACACCTGCTCACTTTCGGTTGTTTGAAAAGGAAATAATCTCCAAAATATCCTTATTTTTTAAACAAGCCTTAGAAATTTGGTTGCAATTTCAGTTTAATCCACCTGAAAGGACGGAACAAATAGTACAACAAATATTGTGGTTAAATTCAAATATAGTAATTGATAAAAAAAAATGTATTTATCGAAGAAATGTTTAAAAAAGGTATAATTTTTGTGAATGATATCATAAATAGGACTGGTGGAGTTATGTCACACATGCAGCTAACACAGAGATATGGAAATGTCTGCTCTACCCAAAATTACAACCAATTAATTGCAGCATTACCACAAAAATGGAAGAGGCAAGTAGAAGGGGAAAAAAGTAAGGAACTTGTATGTCGGCCCTGTATTAAAGAACATAAATGGTTAAAGAAAAGTGTGATAAATAAAAACATATACCAATTTCATTTAAGGACCAAAAAACTGACAGCTGTGCCATATAAATTGCAAAATAGTTGGGAAGAGATTTTCGATGTACCCATTCCATGGCACATGGTTTATGAATTGATACGCAAAACAACGCCGGATTCAAAACTTCGAATTTTTCAATTTAAATTACTGTACAAAATTCTTGCAACTAATAGAATGTTATATATATGGGGTATACAATCTTCCCAGCTCTGCAGATTCTGTTGTGAGGAGGCAGAGTCATTAGATCATTTATTTTGGTATTGTCCATATGTAGCTCGTTTTTGGTCACAGGTCCAGGAATGGCTGAAGAATTGCAACATTTGCCTAGAACTAACGCTACAGATAGCAATACTGGGGGATTTGAAAAGCCATAGTCAATCAATCAATAATATAATAATTATTTTAGCAAAAATGTTTATTTTTAATTTACAATCTGTAGAAGCTATGAGAATAGGAAGGTTCAAATCTTTTGTGAAGCATCACAGCACAGTTGAAAAATATATGGCAAATAAAAATCCGAAATGGATGATGTTGGAAGATAGATGGGAAGGGTTGAGTGGAACTGAAGGGTGGGACTAATAACAAGATAAACAATGTAGGGCATACGGGATCTGTGAAATGTGTATAGGTGCGGAGCTTTTGTGAAATAGCACAGTTACAAGTGGAAATAAAATTGGATGGACAACAGAAATAGAGGAAGGACTAAGAACAAACAAGAGAGAACTATTATAAAGTAGACTGTCTGTAAAATAGGTATAAGATGTATAAATTGAAGGTAAAAGCAGAAGTGTTTATTAGTTTACTCCAATTGGGGGAGCGGTGGTAGGGTTGCGGGGAATAATAATAAAGGTATATTCTTTAAAAAAGTATGTATGTCTATATAGGTATGTGTATGTATATATGTGTATATGTATGCATGCGTGTATGGATATATATATTTACCCAAAAAAATATGGGGGATTGGAAATGATGCAGACAATTACATTGGAAGCAACATTCTTTCCGCAATATTAAGCTGATCCACCCCTAAAAAAAATAATAATAAAAAAAATAAAATAAAAAAAAATAAAAAAATAAAAAAATAATAATAAAAAAATTAATTATATAAAAAAAAAGTGCAATATGTGCCATGTAAAAAAGCTAACGTTTAAGTTCCTTGCTCAGAACATGAGAACATATGAAAGCTGGTGGTTCCTTTTAATGAGTCTTCAATATTCCCAGGTAAGAAGTTTTAGGTTGTAGTTATTATAGGAATTATAGGACTATTTCTCGCTATACGATTTGTATTTCATATACCTTTGACTATTGGATGTTCTTATAGGCACTTTAGTATTGCCAGTGTAACAGTATAGCTTCCATCCCTCTCCTCGCCCCTACCTGGGCTCGAACCAGGAATAGATCGACAACAGCCACCCTCGAAGCATCGTCACCCATCGCTCCACAAAAGCCGCGGCCCTTGCAGAGCAAGGGGAACAACTACTCCAAGTCTCAGAGCGAGTGACGTCACCGATTGAAACGCTATTAGCGCGCACCCCGCTAAGTAGCTAGCCATTACACATCGGTTACATCAGCCTAATCTCGGGAGTTGACAGGCTTGAAGTCATAAACAGCTCAATGCTTGAAGCATTGCGAAGAGCTGCTGGTAAAATACACGAAAGTGCTGTTTGAATGAATGCGTACGAGCCTGCTGCTGCCTACCATCGCTCAGTCAGACTGCTCTATCAAATATCAAATCATAGACTTAATTATAACATAATAACACACAGAAATACGAGCCTTTGGTCATTAATATGGTCGAATCCGGAAACTATAATTTCGAAAACAAAACGTTTATTCTTTCAGTGAAATACGGAACCGTTCCGTATTTTATCTCACGGGGGGCATCCCTAAGTCTAAATATTGCTGTTACATTGTACAACCTTCAATGTTATGTCATAATTATGTACAATTCTGGCAAATTAATTACGGTCTTTGTTAGGAATAAATGGACTTCACACAGTTCGCAATGAGCCAGGCGGCCCAAACTGCTGCATATACCCTGACTGCTTGCACGGAACGCAAGAGAAGTGACACAATTTCCCTAGTTATAAGAAATTCATGTTAGCAGGCAATATTAACTAAATATGCAGGTTTAAAAATATATACTTGTGTATTGATTTTAAAGAAAGACATTGATATCTATGGGTAGGTTTGGTGCAACGACAGTGCTAAATCATCACCCGTTTGGCGAAGTAGGCTGTGATTCGATGAGAAATTAACAGGCACCGCATCGATTATATGCAACGCAGGACACGCTAGATAAACTAGTAATATCATCAACCATGTGTAGTTAACTAGTGATTGTGTGAAGATTGATTGTTTTTTTTAAAGTTTAATGCTAGCTAGCATCTTAACTTGGCTTCTTGCTGCCCTCGCATACCAGGTAGTCAGCCTCATGGAGTGCAATGTAAGGCAGGTGGTTAGAGCGTTGGACTAGTAACTGGAAGATTGCAAAAACGAATCCCCGAGCTGACAAGGTAAAAATCTGTCGTTCTGCCCCTGAACAAGGCAGTTAACCCACCGTTCCTAGGCCGTCATTGAAAATAAGAATATGTTCTTAAATTACTTGCTTAGTTAAATAAAGGTGTAAAAAATATATATATATATATCGGCCAAATCGGTGTCCAAAAATACCGATTTCCGATTGTTATGAGAACTTGAAATCGGCCCTAATTAATCGGCCATTCCGATTTAATTGCTACCACTGTATCATCAAAGGTATTATCGAAGTGAGTTTCAGAGATAGTCAGAATATGAATGTCATCTGTTACAAGCAAGTTATTGACTTCATGGACCTTGTTTCTTAGGCTACATATGTTAATATGGGCTATTTTTTTGCACTTTCCTGGGTTGCTTGATTGCTTTTAATGCTTTACTGGGAAGCTTATCAGAGGTAGACTTAATCATGTTATTTACATTGGAACTGATAGTGCAGGGTGAGCTGCATAAAGTGGTCTTCCTACTATTGCACACCGCCTCAGTGCTATCAGTGTAACTCTGGTTTATAGGCTCATGATTACTGCTTACAATAGCTGTAGGATAAACAGATGTATTCGGTGCAATTAGGGGTACATAAATTACTTACATTGTGTTTGCCAATGCCCCTAAGATCATGTACATTTGATGCAGCATTATGACGACTCATTGTCACAATGGTAGGGTTTAACTGAGCTGGTCTTGGATCATTTACCAGTCATTGTTTCAACGCAGCCTTGGAATGCGTGGACAGAGTCCAGGAGCCAAGATGATTTGGATGGACTCAGTCATTCCTGTAGAGTATCTTCTGTTTCCAGAATGTGTCAAAGTTATCAATAAAAGTGACTCCAGCAGACCTACATGAATCTTTTAGACTGCTGGCATTAAACATCTGGCTGCCTCATCTTTCACACCGGCGGGCCAACGATGGTACTGGACATGACATTATTGGCTGTTTTTTGGAGTCTTTTAATGCTCAAATCAGTCATTTAGAATCCATTTTCAAATGTTCCGAGCTAACCCTCCTGATGTCGTTTGACCCCACATGGACTACGATAGTGTCATCTCCCGGCATCTGTGGTAGAACAGTCGGAAGCAGCCTTATGTCCTGTACTGGTGCTCCTGGGTAGCACAGGGTTTTTGCCTCGGGGACCGAGATGTTTCTCACCATAGACCCGCCTATGATGACAGCTGGTGTAGTTGAATGGGCCGGTGGCTGGGAGCTCCGAGGATCTGAACCCAAGGTAGAAGCCACCGGAGAGGGAGACAAAGCCGAGGACGAAGACTCAGGTACCTCCGGATCTGATCTTGATTGGGAAGCCACCAAGGATGAAGGCGCCGGAACCTCTGGATCCAGGGCGGCAAAGCTGTTTCTGGTCTGTCAGTTCCGGGCTCAACATCTCCATGGAGACTCCCGTTGCCAGAGGATGCCTTCTTTGACTTCCACGGTGAGTGACGTACCGCCATGGCTGGTTGGTTGGGTCGAGGTCAGCTCCGTTCTCCAGGGAAGGGGAATCCCCTCCGGGGATGGAACCCTGCCTAGCAACGGCCAGTCAGCTGTGGAGAGCCGTCACAGTGGCGAAACTTCCACCAGACCAGAGCGGCGTCCGGCTACTGGGGTGAAAGAAAAAGTAGGTGGGCGTGGGTTCCCCAGTAGTTTATGTAGGAATGACAAATCATTCAATAAACCCTAAACCTAATCTAAATCTTGTAATAAATAATGTGGAAATTGAGCAAGTTGAGGTGACTAAACTGCTTGGAGTGACCCTGTAAACTGTCATAAGCCAAACATATTGATACAACAGTAGCTAACATGGGGAGAGGTATGTCCATGTTAAAGCGCTGCTCTACCTTCTCAACTGCACTATCAACAAAGCAGGCGCTAGTTTTGTCTCACCTGGATTACTGTTCAGTTGTGTGGTCAGGTGCCACAAAAAGGGACTTTTTGCAGTTGGCTCAGAACAGGGCAGCATGGCTGGCCCTTGGATGCACACAAATAGCTTACATTAATAATATGCATGTCAATCTCTCCTGCCTCAAAGTGGAGGAGAGACTGACTTCATCACTACTTGTATTTGTGAGAGGTGTTGACATGTTGAATGCACCGAGCTATCTGTTTGAACTACTGGCACACAGCTCAGACACCCATGCATACCCCACAAATACATGCCACCAGAGGTCTCTTCAAAGTCCAGAACCAACTATGGGAGGTGCATAGTACTACATAGAACCATGACTACATGGAACTCTATTCCACATCAAGTAACTGATGCAAGCAGTAGAATCAGATTTCAAAAACAGATTAAAATACACCTTATGGAATAGTGGGGACTGTGAAGCAACACAAACATAGGCACAGACACATGCATACACACACACGATAACATACGCACTATACACACACACACATGGATTTTGTACTGTAGATATGTGTTAGTTGTGGAGTGGGGGCCTGAGGGCACGCAGTGTATTGTGAATGTATTGTAATGTTTTTTAAATTGTATAACTACCTTAATTTTGCTGGACCCCAGGAATAGTAGCTGCTGCCTAGGCAAGAACTAATGGGGATCCATAACAAATACAAATGAAAACAAGATAAATGCATTAAAATAACATCGCAGCGCTAGCTGCGCCACCAGAGTCTCTGGGTTCGCGCCCAGGCTCTGTCGCAGCCGGCCGCGACCGGGAGGTCCGTGGGCCTAGCGTCGTCCGGGTTAGGGAGGGTTTGGCTTGGCCGGTAGGGATATCCTTGTCTCATCGCGCTCCAGCGACTCCTGTGGCGGGCCGGGCGCAGTGCGCGCGATGGGGCCAGGTGCACGGTGTTTCCTCCGACACATTGGTGCGGCTGGCTTCCGGGTTGGAGGCGCGCTGTGTTAAGAAGCAGTGCGGCTTGGTTGGGTTGTGCTTCGGAGGACGCATGGCTTTCGACCTTCGTCTCTCCCGAGCCCGTACGGGAGTTGTAGCGATGAGACAAGATAGTAATTACTAGCGATTGGATACCACGAAAATTGGGCAGAAAAGGGGGTAATTTTTATTTTTTTATTTTAATAAATACAAAAATGCATTAAAATATAAATATATTTCAATCATATTTAAATACATTTCATGTTCAATCAATTTGAGTTCTATTTTGCGAATTGTAGTCACATTTTTGCTCAATCTATTTAATTTATTGAATGTTCTCTCTGTGTGGCGTTTTGGGAAACACGTGTTACGTCTTCAGCGGTTGTAGGAAAGATGCATCATTAAAACACTCGTAAGTCTGACTTCCATCGCTATTGGGAAACCAGGCCCTGGTCAATAGATATTAGATACTCCAGGGAGAACCTTCAGATAACAGGAAGCCCACTCTGGAAGAGCTTCATCCATTACCACATAATCATGTCACTCATCATCCAGTTAGACAATCACTCTGCTGTTTTATTTGCCTGTGGAAACCCCTGTGGCCTCACTCTTATACCCTCAGATATCCAGAACGTTTGAATATCGGACAATGCAAAGCGAATAAGCATGAGATTTATCCCTGTGTATAATGGATTCTTTATCTCTTAGGGAGGGTGTACATGGCCTAGTGGGTCCTTTTGTGAGGGAAATGGCTGTGACTAAGGCAGGTGCCCAGGGACTTCCCCAATAGTGCATATAAGATTGAACTGGAAGTGCCCCTTTTGATCTCTGATGCCCATTCATCCCACATTTACATTTTAGTCATGTAGCAGACACACTTATCCAGGGCCACTTACAGTTAGTGCATTCTGTGTTTGAGGCCTTCTGGCACAGAGTGTTGCAAGAGAAAATATCGAAGACAGTGAAGGGGGGCGGGGCAAGATGATACATGGAAGTGGATACAATTGACGAGGGACAGGGGGTGGAAGAGGGGGAGCACAGAGGCCAATGTGTTGGAATGCTAATGAGAGGGAGCGGTCGGTGGCTGTAACAAAGTAGCTTTCCCTCTGACATTCTGATCAATGGCTTCAGGGGGCCCAGGAGTCGCCCCTGCTCCTCTGCTTTATCTGCCACGTTGGCTCCCTCATGTCAGCCAGAGGAGCGCTGCTCAAAGGTACAATTGATTATCCTCCGGGCTGGTCTGCCCTCCTGTGCTCCCGGGGACCTGGGCACTATCCCTGCCGAGATATCGGGACAGGAGAGCCAAATCCATATGGTTTGAGTAAGCCTATGAGTTGTTGTTTTGGCCCTCAGCGGTGGGTTTAAATGCCAGGTAAGTTTAGTACTCCTTTTAAATGGGAACTGATCTGGTAGGCACAGGAGACATGGTTTTCTCTATAGAGCTGGTACAGTACATGTTGACTCGTGAGATTACACCTCGTGCTATTTTTCTGAGCATGGACCAAATACGACATTTGCCAAATGTAGCAGGCAGTGAAGCAATGTTGATTGAGGTACAACATTTTGATTTAGCTACAATATAACATCTGATCAATATTCTCCACCATTAATGTTCATGGGTCATGTTGACAGCAGTGTTCTTCAGTGGCCACAAATAAATATATTGAGGTAAGCATTTCTGCCACTCTGTGAAAACACTTTCTCCCGCTGTCCCATCGGACTGATGCAAATATATTGGTGGGTGGGCACTGGGTAGTAAACAAAACAAAAATCAATCCATAGGTATGTCATTGCTGGCTGCAATTAAAGCATGATTATTCAAAAGCATCATTATGGTGTGAGTAAAATATGTGTGTGTCACTCACAGCTGTTTCTACTTCCCATGCTGTACCTGCATATCTAAATGGAAATTGGCAATCGTTCATTTGACAGTAACAAATATGAAATGGCAATTTTTTTACCATCCAAGTTTTTTCTTTTTTTGTTAATCATAATTTTCCTGTTCGTCTCTCATTACATGTTCCTGTTCGTCTCTCATTACATTTTCCTGCTCGTCTCTCATGACATTTTCCTGTTCGTTTCTCATTACATGTTCCTGTTCGTCTCTCATTACATTTTCCTGTTCGTCTCTCATTACATTTTGCTGTTCGTCTCTCATTACATTTTGCTGTTCGTCTCTCATTACATTTTGCTGTTCGTCTCTCATTACATTTTTGCTGGTCTTTGACAAACATTCTTGTCTGCTCAGCATGTTCTAGATTAATTAGTAGCTTGATTACAGTTGTTCCTTGAGCTGCAGGACAAATATATTGAAGTCTAAAAAGAAAAGTAATTGGTGCTGCTTACTGTCGTGTCTTTGGCATCATTAAACTGAAGACTTATTTGTAGTTTATCAAATCGATTCTCTGTAATTATTATTACGTGATTAACTAATCAGGTAGATGTAATTAACTAGGAAGTCGGGGCACCAAGGAAAATATTCAGATTACAAAGTTAGAATTTTCCTAATATAACTTTCAGATATTTTAATATCTGATAAATTAATCTTCTCATTAATTAATTATTCTTTACCTCACGTTAGTCTCATTCCAAACGTCGTAAATTGTTGGTTATCTGCACGAACCCAGTCTTCACTGAGTCATCCATACATCAATTGTCTTAAATCATTTATTTACTAACTAAATAATCACAGAAATGCACAAACAAACAGTAGATATAGTTACAAGGAAATGATAGCGGATGTGCCCTAGTGGGCTAAACCGGCATCGCGGCTTGGTGGACAAAAGGGAAGTGGGGGTCGATTTGAGATAAAAGACACTACAAAGTTGATAATTACAACAATTGAAATGCTAATCCTTTGTACATGAACGCTCACTCATTCGGGAATAATTGCAATCAATATATATATTTACGCTCAGTGTGTAGTCCTGATCTTTGTTGGAAAGTTTGTTTCTGTTGGAGAGTTTGTTCGCCCTCTCTCCCTGTCGTGGTTAGATGGGTAGTTCAGAGTAACATTCAGCAATGTCGTTATAGAATAGATGTTTCGGCGGTTGTCGGTCTTCGCATTCAATGATACCGAATTCCTAGCTGCAGACTTGTAATTAGTATCAAAGATTTGTTCTTATTCTGTTGGTTCGATTGTCTGAGTTAACCACGTGGTATGGTTAAGAATTCAGCAATGGGCTCAAACCTTAGCCCTCTCATAATTAAGGTAAGCTTGGTCTCTACTCAAACCTTAGCCCTCTCGTAATTGAGAGAAGCATGGTCTCTTACTCAAACCTTAGCCCTCTCATAATTAAGGTAAGCTTGGTCTCTTACTCAAACCTTAGCCCTCTCATAATTAAGGTAAGCTTGGTCTCTTACTCAAACCTTAGCCCTCTCATAATTAAGGTAAGCTTGGTCTCTTACTCAAACCTTAGCCCTCTCGTAATTGAGAGAAGCATGGTCTGAAGATAAATTCCCATGATGGGGGTTATATTCGGGAGAGCAGAAAGGGTCTGTCCCACGACGCCAGATCAATGTCTGTCCTCATGGGGCGGGCCTCTGATTTAGTTAAACTCCAAAGGGAATTGGAGTTTCCTTCATTAAACAGTCTACAATCACATTACATAATTTCAGAAATAGTTTCATCTTTACTCATTCATCCCATACAACAATTAGATGCAAGCCCACAACTGAGACTCTTGTAATAAACAGGGTTATGGTAATGTGGCTGTATTGTCTCATGAGTTTCACAAAATTGTACCAAACGGACCAGTTCGTAGCTGGCTACTTCACCGACCTTTTTATGCATTCTTCAGAACATGAATATTGTTCAGTTCTCAAGGTCTGTGAGGTGGGAGAAGTTCCCTTGTTCTCTCAATGAAAACTCACTCTCTCCCTATACTGTCTGGCCATGAGGAAGAATCTCCTCCAGGAATTTATGACCTGCCTAACAGCAGCCTGAGTGTAGGAGAGAGAGAGAGAGAGGGGGATGGTGCTCGCTGTACCCAAAGAGGGAAACGTCATGGCATTACGTTAGTAGTTGTTCCCAGAATTAACTTGACATATCCAACTGAAGGTACTTTTGGAATCACTAACCTTAGCCCTCTCGTAATTGAGAGAAGCATGGTCTGAAGATAAATTCCCATGATGGGGGTTATATTCGGGAGAGCAGAGAGGGCTTTAGTGTGACTTATTTCACCAGTGAGTTATGGTTTGGGAAGGCCTGTGGTGGTCTTAGCTAACACAGAGTTCCCCATCTCTCATGATCGTCTGTGCCTGGAGTTTGACATTACTCAACTCCGTCTCCGCAAAGACATTAATGACCCCTTAAAGAGCGGCCTCCTTTAAAAAGCAACAAATCCCTTTTGAAAACCGCCTATGTGGCATTGATATGAGTCAGAAACAGTTATTCTAGTGTCAAAGTTGACTACAAAGTGTAAATGGGGTTTGGAACATCTATGCGTCACAAAGGGGAAATTAAGGTTTTGATTTGACGATGTCCATTTGCCCACTGACATGGGGTGAACAGCTGCGGTGATTGCTCTCTATCCAATAGCATAGATAGTGAGACAGACCCGCCCAGCAGCTCTGACTTTGTTTACGTAAGACAACACGTCACACAATTTTCAACTTGAGAAATACTGCACCAGACACCTTAGTTAGATGTCAAACTAAAACGTCAACATTATTACAGATTTCTTGAGTTATCTTAGATTCATTCTGGGGATTTTGAAGAAGGGGAATAGGCTTCCGTATCTACAATGTCTCATGCCGGACAAACATCCTTAAACAAAGGCGGAATCGGTCAGGAAACACCTCCAAGACTGAAATCAAATTTTTCGAATGAGCAACAGAAAAACACGTACGAATCGGTATGTTCAGTGGCTCTTTAAAGTACCTAAAATATACTCTGAGTTGTAGCATGTGACTTGACTATCTCATTCATGTGTCATACACTAAGCATTTAGCCACACCACTATTGGTTTCCCATGAGCGCCTGTGGTTTATGACTGGTGGGTATGCAGAATGTTTGGTCAGGAAGGTCTGTGCCCCCCAACCCCACACCACCCCCTGTCTGTTTTCAGACCAGTCAAGATCTTCCACACCGATCTCGACAAACCATTTCTATACGGACCTCGCTTTGTCCATTGTCATGCTGAAACAGGAAAGTTGGAAGTACAGAATCGTCTAGAATGTAATTGTATGCTGTAGCATTAAGATTTCCCTTTACTGGAACTAAGGAGCCTAACCCGAACCATGAAAAACAGCCCCAGACCATTATTCCTCCTTCACCAAACTTTACAGTTGGCACTGTGCATTGGGGCAGATAATATTTCTCCTGGCATCCGCCAAACCCAGATTTGTCCGTCGGACTGCCAGATGGTGAAGCATGATTCATCACTCCAGATAACGCTGCTCCAGAGTCCAATGGCGGCAAGCTTTACAACACTCCAGCCAATGCTTGGTATTGCGCATGGTGATCTTAGACTTGTGTGCGGCTGCTCGGCCAAGGAAACCATTCTATAAGCGCCCGGCGAACAGTTATTGTGCTGGCGTTGCTTCCAGAAGCAATTTGGAACTCGGTAGTGAGTGTTGCACCCGAGGACAGATGTTTTTTTACGCGCTACACGTTTCAGCACTCGGCGGTCCCGTTCTGTGAGCTTTCTGGCCTACAACTTCGTGGCTGAGCCATTGTTGCTCCTAGACGTTTCCACTTCACAATAACAGCACTAACAGTTGCCCCGGGGCAGCTTTTAGCAGGGCAGAAAACTGACTTGTTGGAAAGGTGGCATCCGATGACGATGCCACGTTGAAAGTCACTGAGCTCTTCAGTAAGGCCATTCTACTGCCAATGTTTGTCTATGGAGATTGCATGGCTGTGTGCTCGATTTTATACACCTGTGTGGCTGAAATAGGAAAATTCACTAATTTGAAGGGGTGTCCACATACTTTTGTGTATATATAGTGTACTTTGTATCCTGCTTTTTCTCAAGTGTTTCCTTTATTTTGGCAGTTAACTGTATGTTGGTCATAGATGTCAAAGAATTTCAATCATCTTGCGTAACTGGAAATGCTAATTGACAGCATTCTCATTGTGGGACTGTGTATTGTGTCTGAGTAATTGAAGTTAGATATGGCTACAGACATGTATTGTTTGGGATTGCTCTGCCAACTATAATGGCACATGGTGAATCAATTACGTCTCTTCAACTTGCTGCTGTTTAGTCTTGGCTAGCAGCGCTCTTCATCCTCCTGCTGCTCAGCTTCTTTCAAGCCCGTCATTTCCACTGTCCCTCGAGTGGATGAGCACAGGCTTCCTAACGATCCCTTTGACAAGTCGGCCCATACTTTGTCAGGAGTTGCAGTTCGGTAACCGACGGTTTCTTCTGCCTGTGGTCAGTGCGCCTGCAGGAAAGTTCTCAAGGGAATGCAGGGTCACTTATACACCAATAAAGCAGTCACAAGGAACCAGGCTGGGCGTAAAGCAGTCACCAGGAACCAGGCTGGGCGTAAAGCAGTCACCAGGAACCAGGCTGGGCGTAAAGCAGTCACCAGGCTGGGCGTAAAGCAGTCACCAGGCTGGGCGTAAAGCAGTCACCAGGCTGGGCGTAAAGCAGTCACCAGGCTGGGCGTAAAGCAGTCACCAGGCTGGGCGTAAAGCAGTCACCAGGCTGGGCGTAAAGCAGTCACCAGGCTGGGCGTAAAGCAGTCACCAGGCTGGGCGTAAAGCAGTCACCAGGCTGGGCGTAAAGCAGTCACCAGGAAGCAGGCTGGGCGTAAAGCAGCCAGGCTGAATGTGAACATGGATATTTCTGCTTTTTCTCTTCTCTCCTCTGTCGTTGCCGTGAAGAGGAGTATTGTGATGAATGCTACAACTACACTAATCTTTACTTTGTTCCATATCATATGCACTCTTTCAGCTTTCACTCTGTCCTGTTAGTTTCAACATGGAAATGGGGTAGAATTCACAGTGATTGATTTGTTTATTCCAGAGGTACCGCATGCTGATTTAATTTCCCTTGTTTAATTTCCCTTGTTTGTGTCTGTAGAGAGTGGTAACTTCTAGGAGGGGATTGAACTGTATCTCTCAGTTGTCAATGTGCCAGGATCACAGTATGTGCTCTGGTGAAAAATTATTTAATGCAGAGGTCTCTGTATTCATAGTGGATTGATATCAATGCCAGGCGGTGGCACATTGATTTGTTTGCCTCACCAGCTTGGGTCCTCTCACTGTGTGTGTGTGTGTGTGTGTGTGTGGGTTGAAGTATCTGGGGATTAAATTAATGCTGGTTCACCATATATGGCGATAGTGCTAGTCAGTGTATTTGAATCAAGGATACGTTTCCTCTATAGTTGAGATGATACATTTCTAATTTGGTATGATTAGGGAAAAAACATATTGACTGTATATATTGGTTTCCATGACACCCTTCATGATTAGCCCAGTGTCTTTGAAAGTGTTGTCTTCACTGAGGGTTTGAGCTCTCTCTGGCTGACACGGTTAGCAGACAAGTGAAAGGTGCCCACAGTATGCCCAACATCTACATGTATTACATGCATCTATTTCAATACATTTGAAGCTCCTCTATTCCCACGTAAATGTGAGCTGTGTCTACAGAGCCACAGGGAGGTTACCCCGAGTGTTTGAACCATGTCTACTACAGTACAACCACTAGTACAAATGGGTTTAGGATTTATTTCAACTCAACTGTTGTTTTTTCTTGTCCTGGACTCTTGGCACCAGTGGAAGATATGTCACCTATTTTTATTTTTTTAATACACCTCCTGAGCCATGGCTCTAAGTACAGTATTTCCATTAGAAGAATTCCCCCACAATCTTTCCAACATTCTGCTTCAAATTGTCACATTTTATTTTCAACCAGAATTCTAACTGAGGAAAGGCCCAAATGCTCAAGGTTTATATACAACACTTAGATGTTCATATGAAATCATATGAATAGAACTAGAAGTCCTCTTCAGAAATTGAAAAGAAAACTGAACATAAAATCACTTTACATCAGAAGAATGGACCCTGCAGTACGTCGGGTTAGAATGGACCCGCCAGTACGTCGGGTTAGAATGGACCCGCCAGTACGTCGGGTTAGAATGGACCCGCCAGTACGTCGGGTTAGAATGGACCCGCCAGTACGTCGGGTTAGAATGGACCCGCCAGTACGTCGGGTTAGAATGGTCAGTACCGAAGCAGAAAGGGACAGTTGCCTCTTACATTTGTGTACATTGTAAAAATCTTATTTAAATACATGAATGAACACTTAACTAAACTGAGTCTTCATGATATGACCTTGCCACGAGCAGCTGGATGTTGGCATCTTTCCAATAACGAAAGGCGAGGGGACATTTGGCCCATAGACTTGACCTTGAAACTTGCAAAGAATGGGGTGTGGAGCTACTGTCCTGCTTTCCGCTCCGCTTTATTCTAACACATCTCCCCCCAGAACTTAGTCGAGCATTCGACGCAATATGCACAATTTTAGTTCTGAGTTTCTGAGATTACTCCGTGCCTAAGTACCAC
The DNA here is from genome assembly GCF_045679555.1 of Salvelinus alpinus. Classification (NCBI taxonomy): domain Eukaryota; kingdom Metazoa; phylum Chordata; class Actinopteri; order Salmoniformes; family Salmonidae; genus Salvelinus; species Salvelinus alpinus. Next base: position 79,782,342 of record NC_092088.1, read on the forward strand.
TATCCCTACTGTACTGTATGTAAGGTGCTAAACATATGGTCACATCAGTGACGTTTTCTGTACAGCTCTATCAGTTTCCTATCAGTGTTTGATGTGCGCGAGAGCTCTGTCGGTTTTCTAAATTCAGCTCAGCTTCCTCTCTTCCCCATCTCTGCTCTGTCTGCCAGGCACCATCAAACACTTAGGTGGGAGATTACTCCTCTGATTCTCGTCACAACAGAGCCTTGTGTCTGTTTAAAGCCAATCAAAATGGAGGCGCTTACTTTCAATGTCCTTTTTTTAGACAAGCCTAAATTGCTTGGCTTCTTGTTTACTCTTCAGACAGAGCGTTACCTAGGATGGCAGGAGGCCTGCTGGAGGCTACGGGTCTTAATGAGAATGTTTTATGTATCGTCTGTCGACCCAGCGGGGACTCTGTAACCGTTGTCTGGCATTTTAGCCACTCTCTGATTCTAATTAAGTGTTCTCGGTGTACACTGCCGGATGAATATTTCATGGGAAATGTGAGCGGGTCACATTGTGAAGCGCTGCATGGCGTGCACGTGAAGAGGCCACCAAAGGACCATGCAGTAGGCTATACAAAACAACTCATCAGCCGTGCTTGTTTTTTCTTCAAACTATGTCTAGTCTTTCATATCCCCTCCCTACAGTGTCTTCTTACTGACACCTCGTTTCTATCTAACTAAGGTGTCTAATTAGGGAGCTATATTACATGAAGTATGATGTTGTCTGTGCAAAGAGAAGGGCGTGCCGCAGTTTGTTTGTTTTGTACACATCCAGTGTCAAGGGCTTGGGTAAGCCAGGGTTGGTTTACTTGACTACTTTACATCCATTCGAAGAAGCATGGACTTTAATGTGAATGCAGTCCTAACAGTAATGTAGGTTAGGAATCATCCTGTGGAGGGTGTACATGTGCTATGTTCCAGTCAGGCACAGACTGTACACGTTTGCCTGTAGATCAAAGGAAATGGCCTCTTCTTCAGTGAAATCGTGTTATAGTGCCAACCAGATCTGGACTCAAATACATGCGTTTTTAATGATTTTTTATTTTAAATACTTCTCTGGTGTATTTAATTATTTTTTTAGATAATTTCCTAGAAATACTAGGGTATGTGAAATTACAGTATATACCCCTAAGACCAACCAGACCTGGGTTCAAATACATTGACTATTTTAATATTTGTATTTGAAAATACATTTGGAATGTATAAAATATAAATCTATTTCCAAATACATTCCAATATTCAAATATTTGTATTTTCAAATATTTTTTTCTAAATACTTACTTTGAAATGTATGTGAAAGTAATTGAAATAATACATTGTATTATTTAAATTACAAATATTTGAACCCATATCTGGTGCCTAGACATATCCACTGACAGGTATCTGGAGCAGGATCTGGAATTTACACTGTACGCGTATGGAAACATATTGAAATGCATATATTAAAATGCCGGAGCCTTGCCAGTACATTGCTAATCACCCATATTCCGTTTCATGTTATACCCGCTACGTGTCATCTCAAACATGTTATAGACGGTTTACCTCTTTATGACAGACTGAGTAGAAAACACCATCTCCAAGGAAGGTTAAAAAAATAATTGCTCAGTCTGTGTCAATGTAGTTCCCCTAACAGCCATAACTTGATTACTGTAGGAGACACCAGGCAGTAGATAATGGTCTAATGGGAGACCTGCTGGTGTTCAGCTGGGGCACTAAATAGTCCACTACTGAAGTCGTGTGTGTTTCAGGTACTGTCTGTAAAGTAGATCAGGCATCCATCGATCCAGCAGCTTTAGGAGGTCCTCTCTAGGCCCAGATGGTATCATAGTTGACCTCTACTCTGGGAACTATGGCCAGCTATTTTATGCCTTTAGTTCTCCTTAAAAAAGGTAGAGTCGTGTCATGTCTTGTCTTGTAACTCCTGTAGGAAGCATTGATTGATGTCACAATCTTACTCTAGTGTTGTCGCTCGCTCTCTCTCTCGCTCCATGGAGGCTCATCGTGGGCACTCCGTGTCAATGGCGTTGACGCGGGGAGTCGCTGCGCTCTCTCACCCATACCCGTAGCCGTAGCTGCTGGTGATTGGGCTCTAGTGGATTAGCCCATCTGTCATATTGATATCTCAAAGGGCTGATCTGAGGCGCCATCGTTTACGCAAGCAAGACTTGCCTTCCTTTACAGCTTCACCAAACCGTCACGAGAGTGTGTAACCTTTTAAAAAAAATATATCTGTAACCAATTTTTGGGGGGGCCCGGAGATTTCAACATGATAGCTAAAGTTATTCAACCAGCGTATTGTAACACACAACACCAGCTAACCCTTGTTTCTCTCTTTTAAAGGCAGATAATTGGTCCTTTTTGGCCATTGATTGTTTTCAGTGTCCTAATGAATTTGTGTGTCCCCTTTCTCCCTCAGCTGCCGGCATAAACAGTGGAAGACAGAGCTGCCTGCTTCTAGTGTTATCATCACTTTCCACAATGAGGCCCGCTCAGCTCTGCTCCGCACCGTGGTCAGGTGAACACACACACACACACACACACACACACACACACACACACACACACACACACACACACACACACACCCTCTCTCTCTCTCTGACAGGCTAGGCCTGGAGATGCTAACCCATGTTTAACCCTCTCCTCTGCCCTCCCTCCCTGTCCAGTGTTCTTAAGAAGAGTCCCCCCCACCTTGTCAAGGAGATAATCCTGGTTGATGATTACAGTGACAACCGTGAGTTGCTGTTTGAGTGTTAACTCTCTGTTTTGCCCTGTGCCTCTGTCACTCTGGATCAGTACTGGCACTGGTTGACAGGCTCCAGGTCCTTCTCTCCCTCGCCACCCGGTCTGTAAACTAAAGCCCCTGTCCTGAACCATCTCTCAGGCGCCGTCCCTCTAAACTCTGGGTGACCCTTAAGGGCACGTGCCTCCAGCTCAGGCATCACACCTATCATTCATCTTTTCCTCCTGAGTTTTCATAGAGGTCTCTTGTACCCGTCAGCCTTTTGAAATAGATTAAAGCGATCTTTGAGTCGTTCTAGAGTTGTCTGTTAGACAGTGTCGGCGTCACTGGAGGGCCACTAAGTAAACCATTGGTTCCGCTTTAAATGAAACATAACTTTTATGGCTGAAAAGAAGTCTTCATAAAGCCCTTATAAGTCCTATATAGATGTTTATTTGACGTGTGTATATGTATATAGATGGTTTATTTTAGTAACCAAGGTTTGTGTCTCGTGGTTCAGCTGAAGATGGAGCCTTGTTGGGGAAAATTGAGAAGATCCGGGTTCTTCGAAACGATCGACGAGAAGGTGAGTGGATGAATGGGAAATGCATTTGAAGGAATAAAAACTGCTAGTTGAAAATGATTGGTCAGGCTTTAGTCATCATCATAGTATTTGATGCCCATTGTCCTTGACCTTGTCCAACACTGCATGTACCCTAATCAAATCAACTGAAGTGATTTGCCACTTAACAGCAGAAAAGGATCATTAGGGCTAGGAAAGGAAACCTCTGAACAGGTTTATTGGGGCCAATGGGGAGAAAATATACACTCCAAAGCAATGAAGAGTTTGTAAGAACAAGTATATTTTTGGAAAGTGCTTTGTGTGCTCTCCAATAGAATGACTATTAGGTCAAAAAGACATGGCTGCAGTCCTCTGTTCATTATTGCTATCTCTGCAAAACTGATTGTCTTTTACAACTCCACAATAGCACACCACACTCTGCCTCTCTCAACCAATGGCACACCACACTCTGCCCCTCTCAGCCAATGGCACACCACACTCTGCCCCTCTCAGCCAATGGTACACCACACTCTGCCACTCTCAACCAACTAAGCGAGAATTGAATTATCTAACCCAGGATTAAAGTTCATATGACCTAGCACTTCAGCAGGTAATAGATGACTTCAAACCAAGTCATTTAAAACATACCAGATGACTTCAAACCAAGTCATTTAAAACATACCAGATGACTTCAAACCAAGTCATTTAAAACATACCAGACTGCTTCAAACCAAGTCATTTAAAACATACCAGATGGCTTCAAACCAAGTCATTTAAAACATACCAGATGGCTTCAAACCAAGTCATTAAAAACATACCAGATGGCTTCAAACCAAGTCATTAAAAACATACCAGATGGCTTCAAACCAAGTCATTAAAAACATACCAGATGGCTTCAAACCAAGTCATTAAAAACATACCAGATGGCTTCAAACCAAGTCATTAAAAACATACCAGACTGCTTCAAACCAAGTCATTTAAAACATACCAGATGGCTTCAAACCAAGTCATTTAAAACATACCAGATGGCTTCAAACCAAGTCATTTAAAACATACCAGATGGCTTCAAACCAAGTCATTTAAAACATACCAGATGGCTTCAAACCAAGTCATTTAAAACATACCAGATGGCTTCAAACCAAGTCATTTAAAACATACCAGATGGCTTCAAACCAAGTCATTTAAAACATACCAGATGGCTTCAAACCAAGTCATTTAAAACATACCAGATGGCTTCAAACCAAGTCATTTAAAACATACCAGATGGCTTCAAACCAAGTCATTTAAAACATACCAGATGGCTTCAAACCAAGTCATTTAAAACATACCAGATGGCTTCAAACCAAGTCATTTAAAACATACCAGATGGCTTCAAACCAAGTCATTTAAAACATACCAGATGGCTTCAAACCAAGTCATTAAAAACATACCAGATGGCTTCAAACCAAGTCATTAAAAACATACCAGATGGCTTCAAACCAAGTCATTAAAAACATACCAGATGGCTTCAAACCAAGTCATTAAAAACATACCAGATGGCTTCAAACCAAGTCATTAAAAACATACCAGACTGCTTCAAACCAAGTCATTAAAAACATACCAGATGGCTTCAAACCAAGTCATTAAAAACATACCAGATGGCTTCAAACCAAGTCATTAAAAACATACCAGATGGCTTCAAACCAAGTCATTAAAAACATACCAGATGGCTTCAAACCAAGTCATTAAAAACATACCAGATGGCTTCAAACCAAGTCATTTAAAACATACCAGATGGCTTCAAACCAAGTCATTAAAAACATACCAGATGGCTTCAAACCAAGTCATTAAAAACATACCAGATGGCTTCAAACCAAGTCATTAAAAACATACCAGATGGCTTCAAACCAAGTCATTTAAAACATACCAGATGGCTTCAAACCAAGTCATTAAAAACATACCAGATGGCTTCAAACCAAGTCATTAAAAACATACCAGATGGCTTCAAACCAAGTCATTAAAAACATACCAGATGGCTTCAAACCAAGTCATTAAAAACATACCAGATGGCTTCAAACCAAGTCATTTAAAACATACCAGATGGCTTCAAACCAAGTCATTAAAAACATACCAGATGGCTTCAAACCAAGTCATTAAAAACATACCAGATGGCTTCAAACCAAGTCATTTAAAACATACCAGATGGATTCAAACCAAGTCATTTAAAACATACCAGATGGCTTCAAACCAAGTCATTTAAAACATACCAGATGGCTTCAAACCAAGTCATTTAAAACATACCAGATGGCTTCAAACCAAGTCATTTAAAACATACCAGATGGCTTCAAACCAAGTAATTTAAAACATACCAGATGGCTTCAAACCAAGTCATTTAAAACATACCAGATGGCTTCAAACCAAGTCATTTAAAACATACCAGATGGCTTCAAACCAAGTCATTTAAAACATACCAGATGGCTTCAAACCAAGTCATTAAAAACATACCAGATGGCTTCAAACCAAGTCATTAAAAACATACCAGATGGCTTCAAACCAAGTCATTAAAAACATACCAGATGGCTTCAAACCAAGTCATTAAAAACATACCAGATGGCTTCAAACCAAGTCATTAAAAACATACCAGATGGCTTCAAACCAAGTCATTTAAAACATACCAGATGGCTTCAAACCAAGTCATTTAAAACATACCAGATGGCTTCAAACCAAGTCATTTAAAACATACCAGATGGCTTCAAACCAAGTCATTTAAAACATACCAGATGGCTTCAAACCAAGTCATTTAAAACATACCAGATGGCTTCAAACCAAGTCATTTAAAACATACCAGATGGCTTCAAACCAAGTCATTTAAAACATACCAGATGGCTTCAAACCAAGTCATTAAAAACATACCAGATGGCTTCAAACCAAGTCATTAAAAACATACCAGATGGCTTCAAACCAAGTCATTAAAAACATACCAGATGGCTTCAAACCAAGTCATTAAAAACATACCAGATGGCTTCAAACCAAGTCATTAAAAACATACCAGATGGCTTCAAACCAAGTCATTTAAAACATACCAGATGGCTTCAAACCAAGTCATTTAAAACATACCAGATGGCTTCAAACCAAGTCATTAAAAACATACCAGATGGCTTCAAACCAAGTCATTAAAAACATACCAGATGGCTTCAAACCAAGTCATTTAAAACATACCAGATGGCTTCAAACCAAGTCATTTAAAACATACCAGATGGCTTCAAACCAAGTCATTAAAAACATCCCAGATGGCTTCAAACCAAGTCATTAAAAACATCCCAGATGGCTTCAAACCAAGTCATTAAAAACATACCAGATGGCTTCAAACCAAGTCATTAAAAACATACCAGATGGCTTCAAACCAAGTCATTAAAAACATACCAGATGGCTTCAAACCAAGTCATTAAAAACATACCAGATGGCTTCAAACCAAGTCATTAAAAACATACCAGATGGCTTCAAACCAAGTCATTAAAAACATACCAGATGGCTTTAAACCAAGTCATTTAAAACATACCAGATGGCTTCAAACCAAGTCATTTAAAACATACCAGATGGCTTCAAACCAAGTCATTTAAAACATACCAGATGGCTTCAAACCAAGTCATTTAAAACATACCAGATGGCTTCAAACCAAGTCATTTAAAACATACCAGATGGCTTCAAACCAAGTCATTTAAAACATACCAGATGGCTTCAAACCAAGTCATTAAAAACATACCAGATGACTTTAAACCAAGTCATTTAAAACATACCAGATGGCTTTAAACCAAGTCATTCAAACCAAGTCATTAAAAACATACCAGATGATTTTAAACCAAGTCATTTAAAACATACCAGATGGCTTTAAACCAAATCATTTAAAACATACCAGATGGCTTTAAACCAAGTCATTTAAAACATACCAGATGGCTTTAAACCAAGTCATTTAAAACATACCAGATGGCTTCAAACCAAGTCATTTAAAACATACCAGATGACTTCAAACCAAGTCATTTAAAACATACCAGATGACTTCAAACCAAGTCATTAAAAGCATACAAATTCACGCTCTGTATGAAAATGCACTCAGATAATGTCACTCTAGATAAGTGTAGTATCCTTAAAGGTTTCTTAGAGTTACGACTCATGAGACTTAAGTACGGTTTAGTATTTAATTGTAACTCAGAATTACATTCTCTAATGCACCTGGCTTAAGCTACCTGAAGCTTTCTTAATCATAGTTATATAGGCAGATGTAACAGTATAACTTTAAACCGTCCCCTCACCCCGACACGTGCGCGAACCAGGGACCTTCTGCACACATCAACGGTCGCCCACGAAGCATCGTTACCCATCACTCCACAAAGGCCGCGGCCCTTGCAGAGCAAGGGGAAACCCTACTTAAGTCTCAGAGCAAGTGACGTAACTGATTGAAACGCTACTAGCGCGTACCCGCTAACTAGCTAGCCATTTCACATCCGTTACACTCACCCCCCTTTCAACCTCCTCCTTTTCCGCAGCAACCAGTGATCCGGGTCACGGCACCAATGTAACAGTATAACTTTAAACCGTCCCCTCGCCCCGACACGGGCGCGAACCAGGGACCTTCTGCACACATCAACGGTCGCCCACGAAGCATCGTTACCCATCACTCCACAAAGGCCGCGGCCCTTGCAGAGCAAGGGGAAACCCTACTTAAGTCTCAGAGCAAGTGACGTAACTGATTGAAACGCTACTAGCGCGTACCCGCTAACTAGCTAGCCATTTCACATCCGTTACACTGACATAGGAAATAGCTACGGATAGCGGGAAGCAAACCCCCGTCTTGAGTCAATACTGCCATCTATTGGTAAACATAAATATACCAGGTTACTACATTCCCCCCCTTAAAGCTAATAACCCAATTAAATTACTTTCTGAGCTATGCTATTTTCTTATTTATATTTTTTCAAAAATGATCTCCTTTAGGATCTGAAAAAGTCTGGCGGATGTCTCTCTCTAATAGAGCGTCTCAGAGGTGGTGTAGCTGGTGCCACCAGATCTTCACCCCTTGATGGTGAAACAAAGTCCTTTTGTGGAGACTTCACAGGAGGAGGTCGTCCCGGACTGGCGGTCCCAGGAAGTTGAGCATTGTTGGTATCAGGTGGTTTGTCCAACTGCAACTCTGGGGAACGTTCCAATGTCCTGTCCTGCTCGTTTAAGAATTGATCCAGATCTCCAGATGGAACTGGAATTCGAGCTCGGATCTGATCCACGTGTCTCCTTAGTCTTTGTCCACTTCCAATGATATAAGATACTGGTCCTGAGCAATCCCCAATGGTAGCTGGAATCCATTTAGGACCAAACCCATAGTTTCTTGTATAGACATCATCTTCAGGTGAGAAACTTCTGAGTTTGGCTCAGGTGTCATGATTACGTTTTTGATTCCATTGCTTTTGTTGTATTTTCATTTTCAGGTCTGGTCTGATGAGATCCAAGGTTGACCTTAACCTCCTTGACATCAACATTTCTGCAGGTGACAAACCAGTTGTAGCTTGAGGAGTAATCCTGTAGCTAAACAAGAATCTTGACACCTTTGTTTCAGTGCTGGGCCCTTGCATCTTCCTCATCCCCTCCTTCAAGGTCTGAACCGCACGTTCTGCTAATCCGTTTGATGATGGGTGAAAAGTGGCCGACGTTACATGCTGAATTCCATTTTGTTTCATGAAACTTGTGAATTCAGTGCTTGTAAAACAAGTAGCATTGTCACTAACCAACATTTGAGGCAATCCCATAACACCGAAGCTTTGTCTCAACTTCTCAATCGTAGCGTACGATGTTGACGTGTTCATGGGGTAACATCCATCCACTTTGAATGAGAATCAATCAGCACAAGGAACATTTTTCCTAGGAAAGGTCCAGGGTAGTCCACATGTAGTCGTGTCCATGGTTTTTCTGGACATTCCCATGGATGTAATAGCGCAGTGGGGGGTGACTTCCTGTTACTCTGACAATCTGCACACCGGCTAACCTAATTTTCCACATCGTGGTCCATCTTTGGCCACCAGACATATGACCTAGCTAGGCCTTTCATTCTCGACATGCCTAGATGCGACTGATGCAACAAATTCAGTAGCAACCCTCGCCCTTGTGGTGGGATAACTACTCTTGAACCCCACAGAACACATCCATCTCGAACACTCAATGCCAAGCGGCGAGTGTAGTAAGGCATGATCTGAAGCTCTGTCACTGTAGGCCATCCTTTCAGGATCAATTCATGCACTTGTGATAACGTCACATCCTTTGAAGTCCATTGCCTGATTTGTGCTGTGTTCACTGGTGCATCATCCAACACATCGATCATCAAAACCTGGTCATTTTCTTCTTCCTGAATGATGATTTCTGGAACGGGCAGCCTACTCAGAGCATCAGCATTCCCATGGTATCTACCTGGTTTGTAAATTATTCTGTACTCGTAGGCCCTGAGCCACATAGCCCAACGTTGAACTATTGGAGAGACCGTTTGTGGTACTGGCTTTTGTTCATGGAACAGAGAGATCAGAGGCTTATGGTCGGTCACAATAGTGAATGTTCTCCCGTACAAGTACTTGTGGAATCTCTGTATTCCGAATATGACAGCCAGTCCTAACTTGTCCAGCTGAGAGTACTTTTTCTCCGGTGGCGACAATGTTCTTGACATGAACCCGATAGGTTTCTCTGCACCATTCTCCATCCGGTGTGATATCGTATGGTGTGGGGGCGGTGCTGAGGCATCACACGATAAGATGAGATCTCTGTCTGCTGAGTAGTGCACTAGCACTTCAGCTGATTGCAGTAACACCTTTGACTCTCATGAGTTACGACTCATGAGACTTAAGTACGGTTTAGTATTTAATTGTAACTTAGAATTACATTCTCTAATGCACCTGGCTTAAGCTACCTGAAGCTTTCTTAATCATAGTTATATAGGCAGACATAGGAAATAGCTACGGATAGCGGGAAGCAAACCCCCGTCTTGAGTCAATACTGCCATCTATTGGTAAACATAAATATACCAGGTTACTACAATAAGTGTCTGCTAAATGACTAAAATGTATAAAGTAAATTTAACCATTTTAATCAGGGGGTATTTTTAAGATTTGTATTAATAATGTGAAAAGTTTCAATGTAAATAGATATTTAAATATGAGTAGCCAACTATTGTGATATGCACATCCCAAACTTCAGAGAACCGGTACTGTATACATAGAAATGAGAGGCCTGCACACACATGAATAAACCATTGTGTATTTGTAGATGACATATTGATAAGAGCACCAGGCATGTTACTCCTCCACAGGTCTGATGAGATCGCGGGTGAGAGGGGCCGACACAGCCACTGCCAGTGTTCTCACCTTCCTGGACAGCCATTGCGAGTGTAATGAACACTGGCTGGAACCACTCCTGGAAAGGGTGGCAGAGGTCAGTGTGTACCATAGACATCAAAACTATGAAATAACACATGAAATCATGTAGTAACCAAAAAAGTGTTAAACAAATCAAAATATATTTTATATTTGAGATTTGTCAAAGTAGCCACACATTGCCTTGATGACAGCTTTGCACACTCCTGGTACTCTCAACCAGCTTCACCTGGAATGCTTTTCCAACAGTCTTAAAGGAGTTGAGCCCTTGTTGGCTGCTTTCCCTTCACTCTGCGGTCCAACTCATCCCAAACCATCTCAATTGGGTTGAGGTCGGGAGATTGTGGAGGCCAGGTCATCTAATGCAGCACTCCATCTCCTTCTTTGATCAAATAGCCCTTACACAGCCTGGAGGTGTGTTGGGTCATTGTCCTGTTGGAAAACAAATTATAGTCCGACCAAGGTGAAACCAGATGGGATGGCGTATTGCTGCAGAATGCTGTGGTAGCCATGCCTTGAATTCTAAATAAATCAGACAGTGTCACCAGCAAAGCACCCCCAAACCTTAACACCACCTCCTCCATGCTTCACGGTGGGAACCACACATGCAGAGATCATCTGTTCACCTACTCTGCGTCTCACAAAGACACGGCGTCTGGAAAAAATCTCAAATTTGGATTCATCAGATCAAAGTACAGATTTCCACCGGTCTAATGTTCATTCCTTGTGTTTCTTGGCCCAAGCAAGTCTCTTCTTCTTATTGGTGTCCTTTAGTAGTAGTTTTTTGCAGAAATTCGACCATGAAGGTCCGATTCACGCAGTTTCCTCTGAACAGTTGATGTTGAGATGTGTCTGTTACTTGAACAATTTCTGAGGCTGGTAACTCTAATGAACTTATCCTCTGCAGCAGATGTAACTCTGGGTCTTCCTTTCCTGTGGCGGTCCTCATAAGAGCCAGTTTCATCACAGCTCTTGATGATTTTTCGAACTGCACTTGAAGAAAGTTATTGGAAATGTGCCTTATTGACTGAACTTCATGTATTAAAGTAATGATGATGGACTGTCGTTTCTCTTTGCTTATTTGAGCTGTTCTTGCCATAATATGGACTTGGTCTTTTACCAAATAGGGCTATCTTCTGTATACTACCCCTACCTTGTCACAACACAACTGATTGGCTCAAACGCATTGAGGAAAGACATTCCACAAATTCACTTTAAACAAGGCACACCTGTTAATTAAAATGCATTCCAGGTGACTACCTCATGAAGCTGGTTGAGAGAATGCCAAGAGTGCGCAAACCTGTCATCAAGGCAAAGGGTGGCTACTTTGAAGAATCTCACAAATAAAATATATTTAGATTTGTCTAACACTTTTGTGGTTACTGTATGATTCCATATGTGTTATTTCATAGTTTTACACACACATACAGTGCCTTCGGAATGTATTCGGACCCCTTGACTTTTTACACACATATATATATATATATATATATATATATATATATATACAGTGGGGAGAACAAGTATTTGATACACTGCCGATTTTGCAGGTTTTCCTACTTACAAAGCATGTAGAGGTCTGTCATTTTTATCATAGGTACACTTCAACTGTGAGAGACGGAATCTAAAACAAAAATCCAGAAAATCACATTGTATGATTTTTAAGTAATTAATTTGCATTTTATTGCATGACATAAGTATTTGATCACCTACCAACCAGTAAGAATTCCGGCTCTCACAGACCTGTTAGTTTTTCTTTAAGAAGCCCTCCTGTTCTCCACTCATTACCTGTATTAACTGCACCTGTTTGAACTCGTTACCTGTATAAAAGACACCTGTCCACACACTCAATCAAACAGACTCCAACCTCTCCACAATGGCCAAGACCAGAGAGCTGTGTAAGGACATCAGGGATAAATTGTAGACCTGTACAAGGCTGGGATGGGCTACAGGACAATAGCCAAGCAGCTTGGTGAGAAGGCAACAACTGTTGGCACAATTATTAGAAAATGGAAGAAGTTCAAGATGACGGTCAATCACCCTCGGTCTGGGGCTCCATGCAAGATCTCACCTCGTGGGGCATCAATGATCATGAGGAATGTGAGGGATCAGCCCAGAACTACACGGCAGGACCTGGTCAATGACCTGAAGAGAGCTGGGACCACAGTCTCAAAGAAAACCATTAGTAACACACTACGCCGTCATGGATTAAAATCCTGCAGCGCACGCAAGGTCCCCCTGCTCAAGCCAGCGCATGTCCAGGCCCGTCTGAAGTTTGCCAATGACCATCTGGATGATCCAGAGGAGGAATGGGAGAAGGTCATGTGGTCTGATGAGACAAAAATAGAGCTTTTTGCTCTAAACTCCACTCGCCGTGTTTGGAGGAATAGAAGGATGAGTACAACCCCAAGAACACCATCCCAACCGTGAAGCATGGAGGTGGAAACATCATTCTTTGGGGATGCTTTTCTGCAAAGGGGACAGGACGACTGCACCGTATTGAAGGGAGGATGGATGGGGCCATGTATCGCGAGATCTTGACCAACAACCTCCTTCCCTCAGTAAGAGCATTGAAGATGGGTCGTGGCTGGGTCTTCCAGCATGACAACGACCCGAAACACACAGCCAGGGCAACTAAGGAGTGGCTCCGTAAGAAGCATCTCAAGGTCCTGGAGTGGCCTAGCCAGTCTCCAGACCTGAACCCAATAGAAAATCTTTGGAGGGAGCCGAAAGTCCGTATTGCCCAGCGACAGCCCCGAAACCTGAAGGATCTGGAGAAGGTCTGTATGGAGGAGTGGGCCAAAATCCCTGCTGCAGTGTGTGCAAACCTGGTCAAGAACTACAGGAAACGTATGATCTCTGTAATTGCAAACTAAGGTTTCTGTACCAAATATTCAGTTCTGCTTTTCTGATGTATCAAATACTTATGTCATGCAATAAAATGCAAATTAATTAATTAAAAATCATACAATGTGATTTTCTGGATTTTTGTTTTAGATTCCTTCTCTCACAGTTGAAGTGTACCTATGATAAAAATTACAGACCTCTACATGCTTTGTAAGTAGGAAAACCTGCAAAATTGTCAGTGTATCAAATACTTATTCTCCCCACTGTATATATATATATATACACACACATCCTGGACATGCAATCTTATCCCAGAGGCCGACCCAAAACAACGTGGTCGCCGCATGAGAGGCAGACGGAGCGGCCTACTGGTCAGACTCCACCGCTTCCTAGCATATTACTCGCCAATGTCCAAACTCTAGATAACAAGGTGGACGAAATTAGGGCTCGAGTTGCCTTCCAGAGAGACATCAGAGATTTTAACATTCTTTGTTTCACGGAAACATGGCTCACTCCGGATACTTTGTCAGAGTCGGTACAGCCACCCGGTTTCTTCAAACATCGCGCCGACAGAAACAAACATCTCTCTGGAAAGAAGAAGGGCGGAGGTGTGTGCCTTGTGATTACACCATGCGTCGTTAATCATAACAACCTACAGGAACTCAAGTCCTTAGGTTCACCTGGCCTAGAATTCCTTACAATCAAATGCCGACCGCATTATCTTCCAAGAGAATTGTTTTAGATTACAGTCACAGCTGTGTATATTCTCCCCCCCCCCCCCCCCCCCAAGCAGATACCGCGTTGGCCCTAAAATAACTTCGGTGGACTTTATGTAAATTGGAAACCATACGTCCTGAGGCTGCATTTATTGTAGCTGCGGATTTTAACAAAGCTAACCTAAGATCAATACTCCCTAAATTCTATCAGCATATCGAATGCGTGACACGAGCTGGCAGAATTCTGGATCATTGCTACTTGAACTTCCGCGATGCATACAAAGCCCTCCCGCGCCATGCCTTCGGCAAATCTGACCATGAATCCATTTTGTTGCTCCCAGCCTATAGACAGAAACTAAAACAGGAAACGCCTGTGCTCAGGTCAATACAACGCTGGTCTGACCAATCGGATTCCACTCTTCAAGATTGCTTCGATCACGTGGACTGGGAAATGTTACAGATAGCCTCAAACAACAACATTGATGTATACGCTGACTTGGTGTACAAGTTTATTAGCAAGTGCATCGGAGATGTCGTACCCACTGACTATTAAAACCCCTAACCAGAAACCGTGGATTAATGGCAGCATTCGCGCAAAACTGAAAGCACGAACCACCGCTTTTAATCATGGCAAGGCGACTGAATACAAACAGTGTAGCTATTCCCTCCGCAAGGCAATCTAACAAGCAAAGCGTCAGTATAGAGACAAAGTAGAGTCGCAATTCAACGGCTCAAACACGAGACGCATGTGGCAGGGTCTATAGTCAGTCACGGATTACAAAAAGAAAACCAGCCCCAATGCGGACATCGACGACTTACTCCCAGACAAATTAAACAACTTCATTGCTCGCTTTGAGCACAATACAGTGCCACTGACACGGCCCGCTACCAACGTGAGTAAAACGTGTTAACCCTCGCAAGGCTGCCGGCCCAAACGGCATCCCTAGCCGCATCCTCAGAGACCAGCTGGCTGGTGTGTTTACAGACATATTCAACCAATCCCTATCCCAGTCTGTTGTCCCCACATGCTTCAAGATGGCCACCATTGTTCCTGTTCCCAAGAAAGCTAAGGTAATGAACTAAATGACTATCGCCCCATTGCACTCACTCCTGTCATCATGAAGTGCTTTGAGAGACTAGTCAAGGATCATATCACCTCCACCCTACCTGATACCCAAGACCCACTCCAATTTGCTTACCGCCCCAATAAGTCCACTGATGATGCAATCGCCATCACACTGCCCTATCCCATCTGGAAAAGAGGAATACCTATGTAAGAATGCTGTTTATTGACTACACCTCAGCATTTAACACCATAGTACCCTCCAAACTCGCCCTGTGCAGCTGGGTCCTGGACTTTCTGACGGGTCGCCCCCAGGTGGTGAGGGTAGGAAACAACATCTCCACCCCGCTGATCCTCAACACTGGGGCCCCACAAGGGTGCGTTCTAAGCCCTCTCCTGTACTCCCTGTTCACCCATGACTGCGTGGCCATGCACGCTTCCAACTCAATCATCAAGTTTGCAGACAACACTACAGTGGTAGGCCTGATTGCCAAGAACGACGAGGCGGCCTACAGGGAGGAGGTGAGGGCCCTCGGAGTGTGGTGTCGTCAGGAATATAACCTCACACTCAACGTCAACTAAACAAAGGAGAGATGATCGTGGACTACAGGAAACAGCAGAGGGAGCCCCCCCCCCCCATCCACATCGATGGGACAGTAGTGGAGAAGGTGGGAAGTTTTAAGTTCCTCGGCGTACACATCACAAACTGAAATGGTCCACCCACACAGACAACGTGGTGAAGGCACAACATCGCCTCCTCAACCTCAAGAGGCTGAAGAAATGTGGCTTGTCATCTAAAACACTCACAAACATTTACAGATGCACAATCAAGAGCATCCTGTCGGGCTGTATCACCGCCTGGTACAGCAATTGCACCACAATCAACCGTAAGGCTCTCCAGAGGGTAGTGCGGTCTGCACAACGCATCACCGGGGGCAAACTACCTGCCCTCCAGGACACTTACAGCTCCCGATGTCACAGGAAGGCCAAAAGATCATCAAGGACAACATTCACCCGAGCCACTGCCTGTTCACCCCGCTATCATCCAGAAGGCGAGGTCAGTACAGGTGCATCAAAGCTGGAAAAACAGCTTCTATCTCAAGGCCATCAGACTGTTAAACAGCCATCACTAACATAGAGAGGCTGCTGTCAACATACAGACTCAAATCTCTGGCCACTTAAATAAATGGAGTTAATAAAGTTATCACTAGTCACTTTAAATAATGCCACTTTATTAATGTTTACATATCCTACATTACTCATCTCATATGTGTTTACTGTATTCTATACCATCTACTGCATCTTGCCTATGCCGCACGCCATCGCTCACCCATATATTTATATGTACATATTCTTATTCATCCCTTTACATTTGTGTGTATAAGGTAGTTGTTGTGAATTTGATAGAATCCTTGTTAGATATTACTGCATAGTCAGAACTAGAAGCACAAGCATTTCTCTACACTCGCATTAACATCTGCTAACCATGTGTATGTGACCAATACAATTTGATTTGATTTGACACACACTCCGGACTCCGACATTGCTCATCCTAATATTTCTATATTTCTTAATTCCATTATTTAAATTTTAGATGTGTGTGTATTGTTAGATATCACTGATCTGTTGAAGTTAGGAACAGAAGCATTTCGCTACACCCGCAATAACATCTGCTAAATATGATTATGTGACCCCTAAAATGTTACTTGATTTAAAGAGCTCTAACTCACCGTTGGTTTGACAAAACTTCAATGGAACACAGTTACTGCTGTAGTTTTCTGCTGCTTCATCAAAAGACTTGGATTGGATCATTCCAGAACTATTCCATCTGATTTATGTGACGCTCAGCAAATCTTGTACTTCCCTCTTGGAAATCTATTTGTGTTTTGGCTGTGTTAAGCTCATATATTTAAGTGAATATGTGGACAAAAGTTTGACTCGCCGCAGATCTGTTTTGGACTGTAATTTGTTATTCAGCTTTTATCTAGTGCTTGGTTGTGAAATGATGTGGTGGTTTTGACTGATTATTTCAGTCCCCGAGTCTTATTTCTATATAATCTAGTGGAACACTGCATCTTTGTGTCCCATCTTTCTCTCTTTACACCTCCCTCACAGGACAAAACGCGGGTTGTTTCCCCCATCATCGACGTCATCAACATGGACAACTTCCAGTACGTAGGCGCCTCGGCCGATCTCAAAGGAGGTAAATCCCACTCATCTACACCTGCAGCTTTCCTTTCCTCTCCAGGGCAGGCTGGAAAATCACATGGCAGTTTTCACTCTGTACCCAATGTCACCTTCTGCCAAAGAAGTCTGTTTCTTGGAGTGTGGCTGGCTGACGGACTGACTGGCTGACTGAGTGGCTGGTTGGTTGGTTGGCTGCATGTGTGTGAGAGCAAAGGAGAGAATAAGCGTGTGATAAATCTTGAAAAAGGGAGTGCCCTTTGGAATGGAAACTATTTGGTTGATTTGTCTAGGGATATAGGCAGATTACATTGTGCACTCCCATGGCTCCTGCACTCTATAGGGTTTATGAGAAGTGTAATGTACAGCCATATGGGGCGGCAGGTAGCCTCGTGGTTAGAGCGTTGGGCCAGTAACCGAAAGGTTGCCAGATCGAATCCCCGAGCTGTCAAGGTAAAAATATGTCGTTCTGCCCCTAAATGAGGCAGTTTAACCCACTGTTCCTAGGCCGTCATCGTAAATAAGAATTTGTTCTTAACTGACTTGCATAGTTAAATAAAGGTTAAATAAATTAAAAATGTATCTAAAAATGTAGATAGAGGGAACGCCACAGATGTGTAATATATCTATCAGTTAGGCATTGTGTGTGAAAAGGATAGTAGTGTTAAGAGAAATACAAACACTGACAACCAGCTTTTCCTGTTATCAAAATGAATCTACTCTTGTTTACTTGAATTCCCTTAAAACCTAATCAGTACCTGTTTTTCCCGCTCTAGGATTTGATTGGAATCTGGTCTTCAAGTGGGACTATATGACCGTGGAGCAGAGGAGGGTGCGTCAAGGAAACCCCACTGCTCCAATCAAGTAAGCCTGTCTCACCTCTGGGTTCTTTCTGCTGTCCTCTCCTCTGCCTCATAGCCAGTGCCCCCTGGAGAAGAGGCTGAGGCAGGCAGCATTAGATATCAGTGTGCAGCGTCCACACTGAGCCCTCTGGGGGAATATAGCCAAAAGCTCCTGAAATAAAACTGAGCCTTTGAGCCTCTGTTCCATTTTCTCCCTGACGTCCACGGTGCCGTATGATATTGCAGGGTGAAGTAAACACAGAGGTGATCGAAGGCGTTCTCATCTTATCCATCTTTGTCTTAAATTGTGTATGGTGATGATGAGGGAGAAGATAATTGATGAAGATATTGCTGTGAAAGAAAGATCAGAAGAGAGCAAACACTTTGATTTGTTCGATCAGTATGAGATCACAGAAATGGTTCTGTTTTACATAATAACCAAATGTCAGATGCATTCTCTCAGTAAACGTATTGGTAACCAACAGAGGGCAGCATTTAATCAATATCCAAAGGCTAGAATTAGAATATGGCTCTTCATTGCCTATAATGCATCTTGTTCCTCTTCACAAGGTGATGGAAATTAACCCGAAGGGTGACTCAAGTTATTTTTTTATTGTAATTGGCATTTGAAAATATGTAATTTGTTTGTGACATGTTTAGAGAAAACAATAGGATAAGCTGTTCTGGTTAAATGGTCTTCTAGATCTGCTTTAGTATCCATGCATTATCCATGACCCTGTAGACCAGACCTTGTTTGATCCATGTCCCTGTAGACCAGACCTTGTTAGATCCATGTCCCTGTAGATCAGACCTTGTTAGATCCATGTCCCTGTTGGGCTGGGCGATATGGCCAAAATATTATATCATTGTATTTAAAAAGAATTGGACGGTATTTTTAGTTTTTGAATAATAAAAGTTCTACATTTTCTTTATGAGTAGTGAGTGATCCTAGGGTGGCAACACATACAGTTGAAGTCGAAAGTTTACATACACCTTAACAAAATACATTTAAACTCAGTTTTTCACAATTCCTGACATTTAATAAAAATTAGTAAAAATTCCCTCCCTTAGGTCAGTTAGGATCACCACTTTATTTTAAGAATGTGAAATGTCAGAATAATAGTAGAGTGATTTATTTCAGCTTTTATTTCTTTCATCACATTCCCAGTGAGTCAGAAGTTTACATAAACTCAATTAGTATTTGGTAGCATTTCCTTTAAATTGTTTAACTTGGGTCAAACGTTTCGGGTAGCCTTCCACAAGCTTCCCACAAAAAGTTGGGTGAATTTTGGCCCATTCCTCCTGACAGAGCTGGTGTAACTGAGTCAGGTTTGTTGGCCTCCTTGCATGCACATGCTTTTTCAGTTCTGCCCACAAATGTTCTATAGGACTGAGGTCAGGGCTTTGTGATGGCCACTCCAATACCTTGACTTTGTTGTCCTTAAGCCATTTTGCCACACCATTGGAAGTATGCTTGGGGTCATTGTCCATTTGGAAGACCCATTTGCGACCAAGCTTGAACTTCCTGACTGATGTCTTGAGATGTTGCTTCAATATCCACATAATTCTCCTTCCTCATGACGCCAACTATTTTGTTAAGTGCACCAGTCTCTCCTGCAGCAAAGTACCCCCACAACATGATTCTGCCACCCTCATGCTTCACGGTTGGGATGGTGTTCTTCAGCTTGCAAGCATCCCCTTTTTCCTCCAAACATAACGATGGTCATTATGGCCAAACAGTTCTATTTTCGTTTAATCAGACCAGGGGACCTTTCTCCGAAAAGTACGATCTTTGTCCCCATGTGCAGTTGCAAACGATAGTCTGGCTTTTTTATGGTGGTTTTGGAGCAGTGGCTTCTTCCTTGCTTAGCAGCCTTTCAGGTTATGTCGATATATGACTCGTTTTACTGGGGATATAGATACTTTTGTACCTGTTTCCTCCAGCATCTTCACAAGGTCCTTTGCTGCTGTTATGGGATTGGTCCCATGGTGTTTATACTTGTGTACTATTGTTTGTACAGATGAACGTGGTACCTTCAGGCGTTTAGAAATTGCTCCCAAGGATGAACCAAACTTGTGGAGGTCTACAATTTTTTTTCAGAGGTCTTGGCTGATTTCTTTTGATTTTCCCATGATGTCCCATGAGGCCTTGAAATACATCCACAGGTACACCTCCAATAGGCTAATTGACATCATTTGAGTCAAAGTGAAGCTTCTAAAGCCATGACTTCATTTCCACACTGCCACGTAGGGCTGCACGATATGGGCAAATAATATAGGACTTATTTTTAACCAAATGTTGCAATTGCGATTTGACTTGGAAATTAAAGCAAAACTGTTGGAATCATGGAAATATGACTATTCTAATTCTATAGTTAGATTATAATAGTGGGCACTTTGAATACAGTGTTGTTTGAGATGACAACAAATTAAAATGCCAGGGAGGAGTTATTGTGACAAGGTAGGAACTAAAGTGTTGATAAGTGTTTCCTAGGGGACCCTATAAGCTTTGGGTACATTTCATGTTTTCTCTTAGCTACTTCATGTAGCTAACATATTGTTGCTTTGCATATTCCTCTTTGATTTAGAAGATAATGTTGCACAAACAACATGCTGATTTAGGTCTACACCATCACTGGTATTAACTAGCTACATTTGCACTTACTCAGTACATTTATTAGCGTCTAACAAGATTTAGGGCAACTTGCTAAGAAATGACAAACTAGCTGTTTGCTGATGTAAGAAACACAAACTAATAGTGTCATTATAGAATGCTAGTGGATTTATATTAAGAAGCAAAGTGAAAACAGCATTGTTGTCGTCAACATTGTTGCATGTGCTGCATTGACCATGCAGACCAGTGATGGGTCGTTTGCAAACGAGCCAGCTCTTGTAGGTGAACGTTGGGAGCCGGCTCGCATATCAGAAGAGCCAAATCTATTTATAAAAAATTAAGATATGAATAATCAAAAGATTTAAATGAATAGAATTAACCAATTCAAATAAGGGAAAAAAAAGAATATAGGCCTAAATGCTCAAGCGCACACATTCGTTCTGATTGTCTGCTCAGACTAACAGCCTCACCTGTTGTTCCTGTTGATCAGACACGCAGTGTCAACCAATGAACCAAAGACGCATGAGGGAGGGCCGAGCCTACTCACACAGTCACACACTTAGCAGCCAATGAGAGGGAGGAAGGACAGCTGTGAAAACAGCTGAAAATGAGTCGAAAGCACAGTAACATTTGGATGCATTTTAATAATGTAGACAGAGTTAGAGCACAGTGTAGAATTTGCTAAAACAAAATCTAATCTAAAGCCGGTTCTATGCACAACCTACACCGGCATATGCGAACTGCACCCAACTGTGAAGCTAGCTGTAGTGGAGCTTCGAGAAACTAGTGGGCCTGCTAGTGATAGTGGTGGAGCCAGCACCTCCACACGTGGAGATGTATCCACTCAGTCAAGTAGGCCTACCCCGCCACCCACAGCAACGCAGTGTTATATGGACCAGTTTATGCCAAAGTCTATGTCTGTAGCAAAACAAGGCCAAATTGATTTTGCATTGATTAAAATGATTGCCACCGATTTCCAGACATTTTTCTGTCGTGGAGGACAGAGGTTTTAGAAATTATAGCAATAGTCTAAATTCAATGTACACAATTCCAAGCAGGAAAACTCTTTCAAAATCACTTATTCCACAACTGTACGAGAGCACACAATGCTCACAGTGCGGGAAAGAGTCCAAAAAGCTACTGCAGTTTGCCTTACCACTGACTGTTGGACATCAAGGGTAACCACTTCTTACATGTCGGTTACATGTCACTTCATTGAAGATTTTTCGATGTCTAGCGGTCGTCTGGACTTCTTCTTTGAGTTCAGCGACAGACACACCTCAGAGAACTTGGCAGAGGAACTGTTGAGAGTGGCCAGAGAATGGCAAGTAGATGGAAAAGTGGTCTGTTGTGTTAGCGACAATGCAGCTAACATAACCAAAGCCATGAAAATGTTTAAATGGACCCATCATCCATGTCTTGCCCACACAATCAACCTGATTGTAAGAAATGCTCTGAAGGTGATGAAGCCCACTGTGGACAAAGTGAAAGCAGCTGTGGAATACTACCAAAGGAGCAAAGTAGGTGCTGAAAAACTAAAGTCTACGCAACAACAGATGGGGGTGCCTGAGCTGAGGCCTAAACAAGACTGCACTACAAGGTGGAATTCAACATTTTATATGTTGAAGTAGTTTCTTGAGTCAAAGGATGCCATCATCTCTACCCTGTCAATTGTCAATGCAGCTGTTGATGCTCTAACCCAAGAGGAATGGGAGGTGTGCAGAGTCCTGAGCAAGTCACTGTGGAGAGAAGTGGAGTAAGCAGTTATTACTACATCAATATTTAATCCAGTATTGTAAATGTATATGAGCAGTAGATGTGAATGTAGTATCAGTAGACAAAACATGAACCTGAACTAATTAGTTGCTGTGATACTCCTGATGTAAAATGATACTCCTGTGTAAGGGTCTGCAGTGAATCACAGCCAGCCGCCAGAGAAAAGCAAATGTAACCACAGGACATGTGACAGAGTTGGACACTCTATATTCATCAATGGACAGAAAGTTCCACAGAATGGAATATAATCACATGCTATCAGAAACCGCTGCACTTGACCCCAGGTTTAAGAAGTTAGCCTTCAGTGATGCCAGAGCGATTGATGAGGCTCTTCAAAGAATAACCTCAGCAGCAGGGAGGGACAGCCCCAGCAGTCAGCTGGCTCAGGCACCAGGGCAACAGGAAGAAGAGGGATCAGATGGAGCAGAAGCACCAGCAGTAGTGCCACAAACGTCTGCTGTTTGGATGCTGTTTGACGAGAGAGCAACTGGGATGCAGCAGGAAGGAATCCCTCAGCAGATTCCATAATGGAGGTCCGATCCTATTTGGAGGAGTCCATCCTCCAAAGATCTGCAGATCCTCTGAGCTGGTGGGAGAACAAGGCCTCTGTCTACCCACGGC
This sequence comes from Salvelinus alpinus, assembly GCF_045679555.1. Taxonomy (NCBI): domain Eukaryota; kingdom Metazoa; phylum Chordata; class Actinopteri; order Salmoniformes; family Salmonidae; genus Salvelinus; species Salvelinus alpinus. Next base: position 79,805,679 of record NC_092088.1, read on the forward strand.
TTACTAAAGTCATGACAGGGAGACTCTGAATAGTGGCCACATCCGGTCTTCTCTAAAACGGGACAAATAGTTACTGGAAGAAGAAACCGCATCAGCACCTCAAGTGAGGCAGCTTGTATTTCTGAATGCAAATCTCTCATAAAAGCAAAATATGGTCAGCGTTGCTGTGTGCTGCTGGTTATAACATGGCAATAAAGAAGAGCGAGAAAAGAGGGACCAGTTTAATGTTTTAAGTTGGATGCTGCAGTTTGGCACATTGTTATTTATTTTTCTTTGACATGGTGCAATATTCTATTATGCTGTTCAGATTGTATTCGTTTTGAATGGTCAGATTTATATGCACTTTGTTTATATACATTAAAAAGTTATACTTTAAATGCAAATGTTTAATAGCATTCTTTTTCATAACAAACCAATGCATTTTTAAATACATTGTGGTTAAGGTAGTGTGTGATTTAATTTCATTAGAATTATTTTTAACACCAATCATAGTCAAACTATCTCAAACTGTTTGACTTGAAAAAATACAAAACATATTTTTTTAAAGAGGCGTTTGGGAGCCAAAAGAGCTGGCTATTTTTGTTCAACAGGCTTTTGTCCAAGACGCTCATTGATGTTTTTCTTCCTTTCGAAAACAAAATGGCCTCTGAGGAAAAGTGAAGTGTTGTATTATTCCATCCAAACAGCCAGGGGGCCGGACATCACAGCTCTCTGCCGCTGCCGGGTTACAGGGCCAGCCTCCCTGCCGCTGCCGGGTTACAGGGCCAGCCTCCCTGCCGCTGCCGAGTTACAGGGCCAGCCTCCCTGCCGCTGCCGGGTTACAGGGCCAGCCTCCCTGCCGCTGCCGGGTTACAGGGCCAGCCTCCCTGCCGCTGCCGGGTTACAGGGCCAACCTCCCTGCCCCTGCCGGGTTACAGGGCCAACCTCCCTGCCCCTGCCGGGTTACAGGGCCAACCTTCCTGCCGCTGCCGGGTTACAGGGCCAACCTCCCTGCCGCTGCCGGGTTACAGGGCCAACCTCGCTGCCGGGTTACAGGGCCAACCTCCCTGCCGCTGCCGGGTTACAGGGCCAACCTCCCTGCCGCTGCCGGGTTACAGGGCTCCGGGTATCACATGCAGATGAGAGGACTGTAGGAGAGCTGGACTTGGCAGAACGGTCTCTGGTTTGTCTCATAACCCTAGCTACTTTCTGTCATACCCCTTTCTCAGGACTCCCATGATCGCCGGCGGCCTCTTTGTCATGGACAAGGACTACTTTGAGTTGCTGGGGAAGTACGACATGATGATGGATGTGTGGGGTGGAGAGAATCTAGGTAAGTGGACACAGAACACTAGGAAAGCTTGAGCTTGTTTGTCATTGTGTGGGAATGGGAGAGGGAGTGGGATGCTTTTTTTGGATTGTTTACGATGTCTATATGTCAATATTATATGACACCATTTTCTGATTGAAATCGTATTGACATTGAAGGTGCCAACTGTGGGAAGTTCTAGCATATTGAATTGTCACTGTAAAACATTACCCTAAACCGTTATATTAATGTGTGTGTTTTGTATTTGTCTTTGGACATTGCAGAGATCTCTTTCCGCGTGTGGCAGTGTGGCGGCAGTCTAGAGATCATTCCCTGCAGTAGAGTGGGCCACGTCTTCAGGAAGCAGCACCCATATACCTTCCCTGGGGGAAGTGGCACTGTGTTTGCTAGGTGACTATTGATTGTACCTGTGACGTGAGGTAGACTTGGCTAAAGTCTGCCTTCATGTGGTCCACAGGGGACTAACTAACCTCTTCTACATACGGGCACTGTGGACTAACCTCTTCTATATACTGGCACTGTGGACTAACCTCTTCTACATACTGGCACTGTGGACTATCTCTTCTACATACTGGCACTGTGGACTAACCTATTCTACATACTGTCACTGTGGACTAACCTCTTCTACATACTGGCTCTGTGGACTAACCTCTTCTACATACTGTCACTGTGGACTAACCTCTTCTACATACTGGCACTGTGGACTAACCTCTTCTACATACTGGCACATAACCAACCAGCGGGAGTGTACATTAGAGTTTGAAATGAGAGCCATAAAAAATGGCAACTGTACAGGCTAACTGGCAATTGAGTTTACTCACTAACCCTACAGTAACTTTACCCACATTTTACCCTTAACTTTACCTTTCTTAAAGACCCAATGAAATCCAAGCTGAGGCATTGAGATGAATACCTGCTAGTAGCCTGTAGGGAAGGGCTGTTTCATTCCTCTGAAATTCACATCCTAATACTGCTGTTCAAAGTCTAGCTTAGCTGCAGTCATTAAAATTGAGGCTCAATCAGAACAGAAGCCTCAGCTCTGCTCTCGTCTTGGCTTCACCCCTGCAGTGTCAACACTGTTTCGCATCTGGGTGATTCATCAATGAGATGAGAGAAAGCGACCACTCCCTCACTGCCAGTCTGTCACATAGCACTGAAAACCCCACAGATTGCCAAGTCTTAGGATGTGTGCTCATATCTCAAAATAGCTTCGAGGACTGTCACTCTCCTCCTGTGTTTTCTGAAGCTTGAACCGCCTCCTCACTTTCTCTTGCCCTGTTCATATTTTAACAGACATCCATCCTTCTATTGAATAAATAACACATGTGATCAATTGAATCTATAACATTGCCTATAGTTTTTAGGCTACTGCACTGAAATGATTACATTATTTCAGATCAGTGATTATTTCAAGGACTGGAAGAAGGAACAGGAAGAATGCATTTTTTAAAGTATTCTAGCATGGTGTGTATCGGTCTGTCCACAGGAACACAAGGCGAGCAGCAGAGGTGTGGATGGATGAGTTTAAGAACTTTTACTACGCCGCTGTGCCCTCGGCCCGAAACGTGCCCTACGGCAAGTAAGTATCCTTTCAGACGCCCTTCTTCCTGTGCCCTACGGCAAGTAAGCATTGTTTCAGACACACTTCTTCCAAGATGGCATCACAGATGGCCCTGCTGTCCTTGTATAGAATAACAAAAGACATTTCCCCTTTTCTGACACCTCCAGAAGGTCAGATGGTACACCCTGAGCTGAGTTCTAATATCATGTACTCTGTGCTTTGATGTAGTGATCTCAGTTGCCTCCAGATGTCATGCTGCTGTCTGTCTCTCTGAGATGGCTGGTAGTTAGATGAGTCATGGTTTTATCTGTCTGGCAGCATTCAGAGCAGGATGGAGATGAAGAAGAGGCTTGGCTGCCAGCCATTCAAGTGGTACTTGGAGAATGTGTACCCTGAGCTGCGGTAAGTAGAGAGACCACACCGCCACAGTGGTCCAGCAATATATAGGCGGAACAGACTTTTGGGGCCTTTGTATTCCACTTGGAAATTAAACTCGGGGAAAGACTTTGGTGGTGGCATATACTCACGTCTTGTGATTTGACATCCCCTTGACTTGTGCTGTTTGTCTGGCCCTTCAGGGTCCCTGACCATCAGGACATTGCCTTCGGAGCTCTGCAGCAGGGAGGGAACTGCTTAGACACGCTGGGACACTTTGCAGACGGAGTGGTGGGGGTCTATGAATGCCACAATGCTGGGGGAAATCAGGTACCATTCAGGGCTCAGGTACTGCTCAGATCCATTACACATAACCAAGCTGTGCACTGGGCTGGGCAACACACTGAGGTGGGTTTACTTTTGGTCAGGTTCTGGACTGGACAGTCCACTATCAGTTTCTGGACTGGACAGTCCACTATCAGGTGCTGGACTGGACAGTCCACTATCAGGTGCTGGACTGGACAGTCAAATATTGCTTTGATTGGGAGTCTCCGATTCATACTGATGAAATCCATTTTAATGTCCCACTTCCCACAACATATTGATTATATTACTGCGCTGGAGGAGGGGATTATGGGAGAGTCAAGGCCCTGTTGGTCTATATAGGTGTGATTTACAACAGACAACATGCAAACACCGCATATTCACACTTGACAAAGACACACACATTACAAATAGATCTACATAATCATTGAGGAGTACCTAAACTGACTGTCTCCCTCTCTTTCTCCTCAGGAATGGGCGCTGACCAAGGACAAGTCAGTGAAGCACATGGACCTGTGTCTGACGGTGGTGGATCGCACCGCAGGCTCACAAATCAAAATGCAGGGCTGCAGGGAAAACGACAGCAGACAGGTGAGCGAGCCGAGTACCGAGTCATGCACCAAGGATCAGATCGATCAGAAAGCACTAGTAGTAAATGAGAGACTGACAGCAGTCCGGCTGTTAGAATGGAATTAGGAACATTCATTTAGTGGATTATGATGCTTTTCTGGATTGGGATGATCCCTTTGGATTTGCACCATAAACTCACTATCAATAGAAACCATTAATGGTGATCATAGGTTTATTGGGTTTTTGGTTAATGAACCTCACATGACATAAAAACCTGTGACTGATTTGTGGACCCTTGTTTCCTCCCTCTCCCAACCCCTCCCTGACCCCACCTCGTGTGTCTCCAGAAATGGGAGCAAATTGAGAGCAACTCCAAGCTGCGGCACGTGGGCAGCAACCTGTGCCTGGACAGCCGCAGCGCACGTAATGGGGGGCTGACAGTGGAGGTGTGCAGCCCCAACCTCAACCAGCAGTGGAAGTTCACCCTCAACCTCCAGCCCTAGAGAGAGCGAGATGGACAGACAAACACAGAGAGTGTATCCCCCACCAGCACCACATCCTCTCCTCCCCGGAGCCAAACAGACTAGAGCCACCCATTACCAACACACACAGACGGACGGACAGACTGAGTTCCCCGGAGGGGCCACAACACACAGAGGGAAGCAGGATATTGAAACTACAGACTACCAAGTGGGATGATGATGATTTTAATGTTGATGATGATTTTAATGTTGGTGGTGGTGATGATGATGATAATGCTTTCCCTCCAACTATATACCTCAGCGTTTCATCTTTAGTCCCGCTCTTTGGAATGTGACAAAGTAATTTTTCTTATTACAGGTGAAAGGAACTTTCTGGATGTTTTTTTATTTTGTGCGTGTCCTTTGTTCTCTCTTTCCACTGAAGTTCTGAAATGGATAAGACTATTAATTAGTAGTTTTTCTCTCTCAAGTAATCTGTCTTTGTTGAATGTAAAAGACATATTCTACAGAGGTTCCCTGACTAGACAGACTGGCCAGGAAGAAAGTGGATGGTCTCAGCTGGTTTTGGCCCCTTAAAGTCCTGCTGGTAGAAGGGAAATGACTCTATGCACTGTTCCTCTCGTTCACTCAAACGCCTCTCTCCTGATTGGTGGACTGCTCTGCCAGAGTTGAAAAGAGATTAAGAAAATTAACAATTGACAGAGTTTTCATTCTGCTCCTGTCACGCGTGTTGTAAGAAGGTACGTCGTCCGATCAGAAGGGTTCTCTTCGCAGGCCTCTCATGGATACTGGTGGGACCAGGAGTTGTCCAGGGTGTGGATGTATCGCTGCTGAATCGTCACAGATTGTATCACTGGCTGCTACGGCTCCTCAGTGTTTGTCCCCTTTGTACATCACAATTGAATGGAACCCCCCCCCCCAAAAAAAAGTTATATATATATTCATTATGTTTTTCTTTGCAAAAGCAGTAGTGTCCAAGTTTATTGTAGTTTTATTTTATTTCTAGCAGACATTGAAAAATGTGTTTTGTGTTCAATTATACTGTAGAATAATCAACTGAGTAACACAGTAAATTGGACAGATATTTCTTTGTACTATTGTTGCGTTCTGACTTCTCTTGTGAGTAAAACATATCTACTTACTTTCTAAAAAAACAAAAATGTTCTCCTTTTCAGTGTCGGTGTTACCGTTGTAACTACCCTGTCATAACCTCATCCAAATCAGTATTGGTGAAGAGTGTATTACAGGGTAATGTTGGAACCATCATTTCCATTCTCAGAAGTCTACAAGTGTTGTCACACACAGTGTATGTATTTGTGATTTTATAAAATGCCACTTGTTCAGCGCTAAGTGACAGACAGCATGTACACGGCGAGGCCTTGCTGCATGTTATACTTCTACGTCTTTTCTCCTACAGTTTCTTTTTCTCTCCATTTGTTTCTCGACATTACTCGCATGCTTTGTGAATGATGTCTTTGCCTTTTTTCATATCCATCCCATTTAAAAGAGAATGTGTCTGTGTGCTAGTGAACAGCTTTCAACAGGTTTCTTGAAGGAGGGCAGGTCATTCGGCAATAGTTAACTGCACTCACCAGGGAGAAAAGCAATAAGATGTTCCTATTTCAGTGTAATTGTTGTGCATTTAGCATCTGCTCCGGGACCATTCTGATTGGGTTTCTACATGTAGCTTGTGATATGTGGTACTTTAAACGTTACTGTTTGTTTCTGAGGGGCAGCAGAACCCACCTTTAATGTGATGGCCAAAGGAGCCTATAACGACTTATGAAAGCAACAATTAATCCATTGACGTGACATTGTTTTTGTCTCGTGGGGGTTCCCCCGATATCAATGGAGATTCATTTATTCTAGAATAGCAAATTACTTATTATTTAGTAATATTTGCTTTCTGTATTTTGTAAGCCCTCATTATATATGCACATATTTACCATAAGCAATCTGTGTAAGTCCTACACATCAATCCCTGTGTGTTCTACACCATTCTGGTCAAACTTCCTGATACAAAAGGAATCTCCAACCATCAGTACAGAAATGAGCATCACAGCATATGCAGCAGTCCCTATCTGACGCTTGTGTAAAAGGTATTGCATTTAAAAAATGCCAAAGAGAGGTGTCCCACAATAAGAGAGAAGGTGTCCCACAGTAAGAGAGAAGGTGTCCCACAGTAAGAGAGAAGGTGTCCCACAGTAAGAGAGAAGGTGTCCCACAGTAAGAGAAGGTGTCCCACAGTAAGAGAGAAGGTGTCCCACAGTAAGAGAGAAGGTGTCCCACAGTAAGAGAGAAGGTGTCCCACAGTAAGAGAGAAGGTGTCCCACAGTAAGAGAGAAGGTGTCCCACAGTAAGAGAGAAGGTGTCCCACAGTAAGAGAGAAGGTGTCCCACAGTAAGAGAGAAGGTGTCCCACAGTAAGAGAGAAGGTGTCCCACAGTAAGAGAGGAGGCCCACAGTAAGAGAGGAGGTGTCCCACAGTAAGATAGGAGGTGTCCCACAGTAAGAGAGGAAACAGACCATAATATTTTATCTGCAGTTCAGAATGTGAGATCCGTGTGAGAGCAGGACTATGAAATCATGATGTTGGGGGTTGTAACCTCCCGTGTGAGATGAGTTGACAAGTTTCACATGGTAAGAGCTTTGTCTGCTAATTCTAATGTGAAATTCAGATGGCCTACAGTACTAAAAGGGATTGCTCGGGTGAACATTGTCTACATGGTGGCAAAGGTTGTTCAAGTATTGAATTAAGCCTTTTTTGTAAGATTTGTGTGAAAATGACAAGTTTGCTGTTCACTTTAGGAAGAAAAAAAAGAATCCTAGCATTACAGCCACATTTAAATTGGATGAAATGTTTACATAGCACAATGTACCAAAGTAATTTACTTATTTGATTTACATTGTCAATACAAGGTGAAGGACGTGCCATTTGACGGATAATAAACCAAATCAAGAAAATAGTAATTTGGGACATCAAATATGATTTGTTCCTTTGATAAAACAGTTTGCTATAGGATTGTGTAGATTACGATTCAAATCACAGGGGAGGCAGCATGGGGGTAACCAATGTAAAAGTGTATGTTTGTATATACACTACGTTGATCTACTGTACAGTATGAACAAGCAACACCAGTGAGTGGATCTACTCTACAACGCTTGGAATTGTTCATGTTTTATAGTTATGGCAAAACTTTTACTTTAAATGAGGAAAAATGTACTTAAATAAATGCATTTATAAGAGATGTGGCCTTTCTTTACATTCCTTGAAGACTTAGGTAATTAGCAATGAGAAATAAGGTTTGGAAGCCAGAGTTTTGTTGATGGCTGTAACTAAATCATTGTCAGTTTTCCTGGCCTGCTTGCTCTCATTGCTATGCAGAGTCCTCCTAGTGGGAAAACAGGACAGTATTGTCATGGAAACAGCCTCTAACAAAGATCCAGCCCTGGCTGTTCTCCAGTGTCTCCAATTTCCACTCAGATGTCCACAATTTGCTCTCTCATATTAGGGGTTCTCAAACCTCTCCTCGGGGACCCCCATCTGTTCCATATCAGAGCTAGCACACCAGTCAACTAATTCTCAAGCCCTTGTCTGGGAGAATTAGTTCAGGGCTTCAACACAACTGGGAAATGTCTGGGGGTCCCCGAGGAGAGGTTTTAAGAACCAATCCTAGCCCTGGGGACCTCAGGTAGACATTTGTTTCAGCCTTAGTACACCCACGCTTGATTCGAATCAACTCATCATCAAGCCTTTAATTAGTTGAATCAATTGTGTGAGTGTTAAAGCAGTATTTTTTCAGGATTGGGAAACACTGGTTTAGATGCAGGTGCAAAATGAGGGTTGTGTTTTAGTAAGCATAAAGGTCCAGCTCTAATACCTCCTGCATGTTGTGACGGCCCTGAATATTTCTGAACCGTCTCAGTGCTTCTCCTTCTAATAGGGCGCTTCCCCTTTAATTCCCAATTAAATAGCCAGCATCAGCTGCGCAAAGGTGATGGTGTGATCGAGACATGAATGAGGATGTGTACTACCTTCAGTTCATGAAACTTCGCTATTACGTTTGTTTGTTGCCTTGCAGTGTGTTTTGTAGCCTTAAAACGAGTTTACCCAGGATTGGATCCACTCTGTGCGTCTGTGGACTACAACTCTCCGTTGGTTTTCGTGGCCTTTTCTCCGCTGGAGATCTGTTGGCGGATTGTCTGACTGACCGACTGACTACAACTTTTTGTACACGGTATTTCATTTGTTTGGGGTGATGTATACTGTGATTTATCTAGTTAAGACGTATTATTCTTTGATTAGTCTTTGATACGCTTTCTAGTTGTGTTGCAAAATAAGTGTTATTTTGAGTGTATGAATATACTGGGTTTATGCTACGGACAAACGTTGCGTGACTAAGGTCACTTGAGTCACTGAACTTATTTACCGGGCTGGACTCTTTTTATGCCCGAGGTACAGGACATTTCTAAATGAACATAAGTGCATTGATTTGTTATATTGTTGTGTGTGGGTGTGTGTGATCATTTATGTTGTTAATACAACCACGCAAAAGAATACACTTGTTTGAAGTTCTTTCCAATGTTTTAAGGGGTTTATGAAAAGTATATTTCCATCTTGACTTTTACATAAGTCCTTTGTAGTGGTGTGACTCGACGGACCAGATGGGACTCATTCCCTCCCAAACTAAAAGGAGAAACCCATGCTTTCTCTGGTAGGCACAACCTACCTGGCACCCCTATAAATAACCTCAAGTCAACACCGTTACAATGTACAATCCCACAGTCAAAGGAAACTAAAGGGTTTGTACATATGTGTAACGCTCCATCACATCCCAGGGTAATGTAACAGACATTAGAAGCCCAGTGCAGTCAAAAGTATGTTTTTTTTCCTGTGTTTTGTATCATATTGTACAACAGCTGATGAAACATTTGATCAGTGTTATTTCCTGATAGTTGCTGGTTGAAAATACAGTATACACAGGACCTTCTAATCAGCAGGTTTGCATGGGTGGGAGTTTTGGCTTTCCATGATGACATCACCATGCGGTAAATTAGTTAGACCAATAAAAAGAGATCCAGACAGTCCTATCAAAATTCTTGCATGAGAATGTTTTTGCTAAAAACATTTTTTTTTTGGAAATCTATTACAGTATGGTACTTAATTGTTACCCAGAAATGTTTTGATATTGATACAAAACTGTCTGCATTGGACCTTTTTTTAAAGATGCAGAGTCACCAAAGATCAGCAGCTCTACTAAACAGACCCGCTGTCGCCCACTACTACTACCAACAGCACAATAAAACATCTGAAGACTAGACATGCACCATACTCCTAGCCCACAGGGGGCGCTAGCCTGACATGCACCATACTCCTAGCCCACAGGCGGCACTAGCCTGACATGCACCATACTCCTAGCCCACGGGGCGCTAGTCTGACATGCACCATACTCCTAGCCCACAGGGGGTGCTAGTCTGACATGCACCATACTCCTAGCCCACAGGGGGCGCTATCCTAGGCGTGTACCATACTCCAAGCCCACAGGGTGAGCAAGCGTGATATGCCCATATTCGTCACACTTTAGATAAAGTATCATTTTATAAAGCGTATAAGGTTAACGAAGCCTTCGTAAACCCTTTACAAGGCCTACATAAACACGACACTGGTGGTGTATAAAATCATGAACATTTATTAAATGTGTGCAACATGGTGTAAATGCTCATCAACATACGATTCACAAAGTCGGTCATGGCCCAGTTTTTCAAAAGATGGATTTCTATCAGATAGGATTAAATGCATAGACATAGAAAGAACAGAACAGAAAATGGGAACGCGTTCTATTCATTCTATTTCTATGCATTTAATGCTATCTGATAGGAGAAATCCAGATAAACTTTTGAAAAACTGGGCCCAGGGTGGTGCACAGTTAACATGGAGATTACAGAGGGAATACACAATGAGGAGCGTACAAACATGACACAGCTATCACTTTTCCTCCACCGATGAAAGACACACAGGACGAGAAGCAGTTTCTACAACAACATTCCCAGAGCAATCAGACATTGCAGTTTGTTTTGTACATAGTTTGACATTCTTATAGAATGAATCTGATACGTTAGGATGTTTGGTCCAGTTTACATGAGCTATTTACACATTAGTACAATGTGAAATACACCATGCTGAAACTAGATTTCATTTCATCAACATCCCTTATTATTCTTGACAAATTTACTACTGACCAATGATTGAGAACATTATGATAAATATTTCAATATTATCTACTAGAATTCTTTACAGTATTTTGATAGCACCTTATGTTATCAGGTTATTGTATTTATTATTAACCTTTGAATATCAAATAATGATGCCCTGAGGTCAGCAAAGTTAATTTCCTTTCCTTGAAATGAGTGTCTCCACCATACATCTTTATGTCCCAACTTTAGACTTTCAATTACCACATTGCACTATAGGCCTACAGAAAGACATAACAATGAGGTCTCATTGTTCCTTCAGATGTGGCAGCACTATTTTGAGATTGCCTATAGGCTTGAATATGCAAAGAAGCCAGAGGCAAGGTTACTCATCACACGACATGAGCACAGTTCTCTGAGCTACTTCCATTAAACGTCATAGTTCACTGAGCTACTTCCATTAAAGTTCACTGAGCTACTTCCATTAAACGTCATAGTTCACTGAGCTACTTCCATTAAACGTCATAGTTCACTGAGCTACTTCCATTAAACGTCACAGTTCACTGAGCTACTTCCATTAAACTTCAGTCTCTCAAAAATATAGATTCCATGTAGGCTATTATACTGTAATAATAAAATGTATTTACAGTATTATCAGTCTTGATCACTAATGCAGAGTGAAGACTAAATTGAATGAAAAACATTCACAAAATAGTTAGTAAAAAAACTAACGATTTAAGAACAATGGGCATGGGCTGCCTGACTAGCCAGAGAGATGCAGTGTATGGTAATATCCTTATTTGCATGCAGTCTCGGATTGTCCATTAAGAGCTTAGTTTAGAGGTGAGTGTACTGGAGTGGTACCACCCCGTGGCACTCACGTCCGTAGCCATAAAGTGCTTTGAAAGGCTGGTCATGGCTCACATCAACAGCATCCTCCCGGACACCCTAGACCCACTCCAATTCGCATACCGCCCCTTCAGATCCACAGATGACGCAATCTCAATCACACTCCACACTACCCTTTCTCACCTGGACAAAAGGAACACCTATGTGAGAATGCTGTTCATCGACTACAGCTCAGCGTTCAACACCATAGTGCCCACGAAGCTCATCACTAAGCTAAGGACTCTGGGACTAAACACCTCCCTCTGCAACTGAATCCTGGACTTCCTGACGGGCCGCCCCCAGATGGTAAGGGTAGGCAACAACACATCTGTCACGCTGATCCTTAACACTGGGGCCCCTCAGGGGTGTGTACTTAGTCCCCTCCTGTATTCCCTGTTCACCCAAGTTTGCTGATGACACAACAATCGTAGGCCTGATCACCGACAACGATGAGACGGCTTATAGGGAGGAGGTCAGAGAACTGGCAGTGTTGTGCCAGGACAACAACCTCTCCCTCAATGTGAGCAAGACAAAGGAGCTGATCGTGGACTACGGGAAAAGGCAGGCCAAACAGGCCCCCATTAACATCGACGGGGCTGTAGTGGAGCGGGTCGAGAGTTTCAAGTTCCTTGGTGTCCACATCAACGAACCATCATGGTCCAAACATACCAAGACAGTCGTGAAAAGGGCACGACAAAACCTTTTCCCCCTCAGGAGACTGAAAAGATTTGGCATGGGCCCCCAGATCCTCAAAAGGTTCTACAGCTGTACCATCGAGAGCATCCTGACTGGTTACATCACCGCCTGGTATGGCAACTGCTCGGCATCTGACCGTAAGGCACTACAGAGGGTAGTGTGAACGGCCCAGTACATCACTGGGGCCAAGCTTCCTGCCATCCAAGAAGCTAGACGGTGTCAGAGGAAAGGCCATAAAATTGTCAGAGACCCCCCCCACTGTTGGTTAAGGGCTTGTAAGTAAGCATTTCACGGTAAAGTCTACACTTGTTGTATTCGGCGCATGTGGCAAATAAAATTTGATGGTCTTGGAGCTGCACTCACTGTCAGACAGATACTTTATGGGTCAGAGAACAGCAGTAGCTAAATACCAGAAGGAAAGAACGATGACGATAGATTGAGAGGCCTGTCAATCAACTGACCTCATGAATTTGACAGAGGAATGGTAAATTAAAATTGCCTCTCAGATGCTATAGGGAATTACAGTGATATCAGACTGACACAAAGACATTTCAGGCAATGAGAAATGGCCAAGGATGCTAAAAAAGAATGATAGGATGTGGCCTCAGGTACTTAATATGACTTGGCTACCTGTGTTGTAAGGGTTGAACAAAAAACCTAATAGTAGAATCATGGAGTGAGAATATAATGAAATTCATGAACACAAATGCATTATACAGATTGACGTGACAAACTGTAATTTGTTAATCTATCTTGAATAAATTATATTTTTCTCTGCAGAAGACATCTGAAATCACCAAATGATACTGGCATCAAATGCCTTTGTGGTTTTGTCCATATTGCTCTCTCCTTTATAAATAAATAAATCCTCAAATAATTTAACATACCAGAAGAACAAAATATGTTATATGTTAAAAGGCACTGAGAAAATATCTAATACATGGCTGAGTAGAAGTGTTTACTTTGAACAGTTGTTGACTGTATCATGCATACTTCCTGGTGTCTATCAATATAACAATTCAGAACAAAAGAGCATTGTTATGAACATTATCAACCGATGTATGGCATGTCAGAGCTTCTTTCAGACAGTGATCAGTGCACAGAACTAGTGGCTCACACAAACATACAAGAACGACAATGTTTTTAGGGGGAAAGAAAATGTGAAAAATGACAATCATTTGTCTTACCTATAAGTGAAGACTAATAGAACTGTAATCATACACTGAAAAAAATATAATCGCAACATGTAAAGCGTTGGTCCCATGTTTTATGAGCTGAAATAAAAGATGCCAGAAATTTTCCATATGCACAAAAAGCTTACTTCGCTCAAATTTTGTGCACACATTTCTTTACATCCCTGTTAGTGAGCATTTCTCCAAGATTATCCATCCACATGACAGGTGTGGCATATCAAGAAGCTAATTACACAGCATGATCATTACATAGGTGCACATTGTGCTGGGGACAAAAGGCCACAAAAATGTGCAGTTTTGCCACACAACACAATGCCACAGATGTCTCAAGATGAGGGAGCGTACAATTAGAATTCTGACTGCAGGAATGTCCAACAGAGTTGTTGCCAGAGAATTTAATGTTCATTTCTCTACCATAAACGTCGTTTTATAGAATTTGGCAGTACGTCCAACCAGCCTCACAACCGCAGACCACATATATGGCGTTGTGTGGGCGAGCGGTTCGCTGATGTAAACGTTGTTGGCAGAGTGCCCAAATGGTGGAGGTGGGTTTACTGTATGGTATGGGCAGGCATAAGCTATGGACAACGAACACAGTTTATTTTATCGATGGTAATTTGAATGCACAGAGATACCTTGAGATCCTGAGGCCCATTGTCGTGCCATTCTTCAGCCCCATCACCTCATGTTTCAGCATGATAATGCACTGCCCCAAGGATCTGTACACAATTCCTGGAAGCTGAAAATGTCCCAGTTCTTCCATGGCCTGCATACTCACCAGACATGTCACCTGTTGAGCATGTTTGGGATGCTCTGGATCGACGTGTACGACAGTGTGTTCCAGTTCCCGCCAATATCCATCAACTTTGCACAGCCATTGAAGATGAGTGGGACACAATCAACAGCCTGATCAACTCTATGTGAAGGAGATGTCGCGCTGCATGAGGCAAATGGTGGTCACACCAGATACGGACTGGTTTTCTGATCCACACTCCTAACTTTTATAGTTATCTGTGACCAACAGACACATATGTATTACCAGTCATGTGAAATCCATAGATTAGGTACTAATGAATTTATTTAAAATTGACTGATTTTTTTATATGAACTTTAACTCAGTAAAATCTTTCAAATGGTTGCATGTTGCGTTTATATTTTTGTTCAGTATACATACCTTATCTGCACACAAAAACACATTAAGGTAAATATTCATAACGTTTTCAATTTCATTGGTTTTTAGTGTTCATCATCAAGTGTACTTTAGTTGATCAGCAATATCCCCTTTAAATCATTCCTACATAAATATTGTAGCACTAGGTTGCATAAGTCAGCACTCAATAGACACTCATTTCCCTTTCTAGTAAACTTTGATTTCCTGCTTCTTCAAAGAATGGTCGAGCACTCAATTAGGGAGGAAACTTAGGCGATACCAGTTAAACAGCATTAAATCTTCAGTATTCTGTGACAGAGCATAGATTTACACAATAGTTATGGAGTATTAATGTGCATCATTTAACTCCTATTTTCTGAGGAAGCATTTAGTACAACCATTAATTAAAGGGATTCATCAAAGCTAGGGATATTTAGTAAACATCAATAGACCTTTATTGAATCACTTTAAAGTGCAAGACGATCGAAAGTGCATGAGTAGTGCCCTAGCTAGGACAACTCTGCCTCAGTAATACAAATCTCACAAACACTTCACACATCAATAACACAGTCACAGTGGCAAGGAGTGGACAAGCACGAATGTATGTCATCGGCCAAGGGATAAAATAGGCCTTTGTGTGTGGACTTTGGAATTGCACACTTTTACACTGACATAAGTCTCTATTGGCCAAGAAGACATTATTAATCCACAGTGACATTCACTTCACTGACTTAAACAGCTCCACATACAACACATTGGGGTACTATTCTGTCTCCACACAAGATGCAAGACAGCATCCTCTCAAAGTCATTACGGAACAGGAGAATCCATTCTCCAAAGCACATTTGGAAGGAATAACGTTGACAAACTTCTGTGGGTCTGGTGTTGTCTTCTCTCCATCTTTTAGTGACATCATTGGACTGAGAGTCATTGGCTGATGGTATGAAATGTTTAACTCAAACCCAAATCACATACTTCATAGATCAATGTCAGGCTTGCTTCCAGGGAATGAGCTGTGGGCGTGACCAGCCGAGCCAGAGACCCCGCCCTTTTCAGTAGACCTGAACTGGGAACAGTCCATGTCTGTGTGGTCTGTCAGTGAGTGAGTTTGGCTGTGGACATATCAGATTTAGCTGTGGATGGTTCAGCGTGTATATCTAGAGTTGAACTGAACTGACCCCTGCAGCTCTTGATGATCCAAGACTATGCCACATGGAGACTGTGTTCATGCTGTACATTAACAGTACGCCTCATCCAAACCAACGTTCATGTGGCAAGAACTGGTATTGTATCATCCAACCTTCCCTTTGCCGTCTGATAACCTGACCACAAGTCACACCATCCAGTATTTCCAATGATGTTGCAAATATAAGGACTGCCAGTCATATAATCTGATGACCAGTTGAAAGGTTCCTATTGACTGAGATATGGAGTTGAGTACAGTACAGTAAGCACTACCCTGATAAGTAGGAGATTTCCCATTCCAGGTATGAACCATCAGCAGGAAGAGCTCTGGAAGGGAATAGTAACGTAGATCTACTTCTCCATATTTCATTTAAACATAATGGATCCTGGGCTTACATAAACTGCATTATGTATATATAAAGTATATCTGCTTAGTGGTTCAGGTCTATCTTGGAGAGAAAATCCCAGATGTTGCTCGGTAGGTGGTCCAATAGAATCATAGATTGACATTACAGAGTGACTTTGCACTACATGGAAACAACGTTTAACCCGGTCAGAAAAAAATTATACAAACACTTTTTTGTCATGCAGCCTGTGACACGAACATTATGAGGCATGTGGATAGTACAATGGCTTTGCTTTGTGCCTCAGTAAAGAAACATTCCTCTATAGACATTTCTCTTGAGTTCTGATTCAGATATAGTGACCTGCTCTCCACACCTAGAGGTTCTGTCCCCAAACCCATTTAACACAGACACTATTAAAATATGGTTTCATTTAAGGAATTACGTGTCTACAATTGTAAAGAAAATATGTTTAGTGGGTGTGGTTAGTGTGCGTTAGTGCTTTGCGTGTGATGAACAGTGTGTGTGGTACGTGTGAGACGTGACAGTGTGTGTGTGTGTACACACGTGTTTGGGTACATGTGAGACATGACAGTGTGTGTGTGTGAGACGTAACAGCGTGTGACTGTGTGTGACAGCGTGTGTGTGTGTGTGTACATGTGAGACGTGTGTGTGTGTGTGTGTGTGTGTGTGTGTGTGTGTGTGTGTACGTGTGAGACGTGACAGTGTGTGTGTGGGTACGTGTGAGACGTGACAGTGTGTGTGTGGGTACGTGTGAGACGTGACAGTGTGTGTGTGGGTACGTGTGAGACGTGACAGTGTGTGTGTGGGTACGTGTGAGACGTGACAGTGTGTGTGTGGGTACGTGTGAGACGTGACAGTGTGTGTGTGGGTACGTGTGAGACGTGACAGTGTGTGTGGGTACGTGTGAGACGTGACAGTGTGTGTGTGGGTACGTGTGAGACGTGACAGTGTGTGTGTGGGTACGTGTGAGACGTGACAGTGTGTGTGTGGGTACGTGTGAGACGTGACAGTGTGTGTGTGGGTACGTGTGAGACGTGACAGTGTGTGTGTGGGTACGTGTGAGACGTGACAGTGTGTGTGGGTACGTGTGAGACGTGACAGTGTGTGTGGGTACGTGTGAGACGTGACAGTGTGTGTGGGTACGTGTGAGACGTGACGGTGTGTGTGGGTACGTGTGAGACGTGACAGTGTGTGTGGGTACGTGTGAGACGTAACAGTGTGTGTGGGTACGTGTGAGACGTGACAGTGTGTGTGGGTACGTGTGAGACGTGACAGTGTGTGTGGGTACGTGTGAGACGTGACAGTGTGTGTGGGTACGTGTGAGACGTGACAGTGTGTGTGTACGTGTGAGACGTGACAGTGTGTATGTGGGTGTATATTATAAAGATTACGTGGTCTCCTCACTGGGTGGGTGTATATTATAAAGATTACGTGGTCTCCTCACTGGGTGGGGGAGCAGTCATCTAAGTCCAGCAGCTCCCTCACCAGTCTCTCTCCAAACTGCGCTCGGCTATAGCGCTTGACGTGGTAGGCATCAGACATCTTGTACAGGATATAGGCGTTGTTTATGGCGATGCTGATGGTCAGCCAGAACACCTGCTGCCACGTCTTGTTGGGCTTGTGGAAGATGAAATACCTGAAAGAAAAGACCAACCCTGAGTGGCTAACTGGGATCTTGACAAATTGGTCCTTTTTTAATATGTGTCAGATGTCCATCACATCCAGTTGATAATCTGAAATTAGACAGAGTTACGACGGACGGAAGGGCACATAGACAGACAGCTGGGAGGATATCTTGCCTCCATGACTAGGTGAGAGGCATTGGTTAGTGGTGAGGAGGAGCGATATTCAGCTAAAGTTCTGGTTTCTGACTCTCCAGACGTAATCTGCAGTTCTGCACGCTCACATGTGTTGTCCTCTGAGGTACAGAACAACATCTAATTACTGTCCAATCTCCAAACTAATTGGAGGCAGAGAGAGGTTAGAGAGGGAGAGAAGTAAAGTGACATTCTCCCTGCTGTGTGTGTGTGTGTGTGTGTGTGTGTGTGTGTGTGTGTGTGTGTGTGTGTGTGTGTGTGTGTGTGTGTGTGGAGCAATATGCCATCTATCACTCCTCTTGTCCCCTTAATTGAAGGCTTCCGTCTTTGACCTGTTCTCCATTTGGGACATAGAAATGCACCATGCTGTGCATATCAGAAGATTGCTATATCATTAATGCGATTCCTGAAACTTTTCTTTCTCCAGGTGTTGGACGATCGAATCTGGAGCACAGGGGGAGTCAGGCTGACTCTCTGTCTAGCAGCACGGGGGGAGTCAGGCTGGCTCTCTGTCTAGCAGCACGGGGGGAGTCAGGCTGGCTCTCTGTCTAGCAGCACGGGGGGAGTCAGGCTGGCTCTCTGTCTAGCAGCACGGGGGGAGTCAGGCTGGCTCTCTGTCTAGCAGCACGGGGGGAGTCAGGCTGGCTCTCTGTCTAGCAGCACGGGGGGAGTCAGGCTGGCTCTCTGTCTAGCAGCACGGGGGGAGTCAGGCTGGCTCTCTGTAAAGCAGCACGGGTTGGCCAGCCCTGTGCTATGATGATGAACATTCATATAGGCAAACACCTTTCTCCCATGGTGACAAATTAGTACAAATTACTACAATAGATCCAGTATGTCAACTAGTGGGCTAATTAGTGACTCACTTGCTGTACTTGTCGTCATACTTGCAGATGTAGCTGAGGTGTGCAGCGAAGGCCTCCACAGCCAGCGGACAGGGAATCTCACCACTTTTCCTCTTGATGATCACCCCTGGAACCCAACACATGACTCAGAGAAGGCTAATGGGAGCTGGAACCCAACACATGACTAAGAGAAGGCTAATGGGAGTGGGAATCAAATTTCACTGAGTTAAAAAAATAAGTATTATGTAAACTGATGTTCAGACTCGGTGACAAAGTACAATACAAGTGACATTTGGGGCATAATATCTTAACAGTAAAGTATAGCCCAACTGTAACTGGATAAAGAGTGATGCTGTACATAACTAAACTGCAGGCCTCAAAATCCAATTTTGATCGTTTCTCACTATAGCGCCAAAATAACCAATATATTCTGCAGAAAATACCTTGATCTGTAACAAGAAAAACAGGACTGAGTGCTTACTAGTGTAGCTAGGAGAAACGCATTTTTAAAAGTATCAACCCAATACCTAAAATAAACTGATTACAGGTGAAGCACCACATGAAAAATAGATGAACATGAGGAGTTAGTGTAATTACGGAGGTAGCTGCGAGGGAACAAGTCTAGTAGTCCCCTGGATCCCAATTGAACCATTAGCAGGCCTTTGATACGGTTACTGACTGAACCTCCATCTGTAGCTTCCATAAAAATGATCCTCAGGTAGTTTATGCTAATTACACTACAAATTGGAAAGTTACTGGAGGGTAATTTGAAAAATAAATGCGAGATCAGAGTAACCTCATTTCAGTCAGGAAACACAATGGATTTTTTTCTTAACAGAATTTAAGAATATAATTTAGCAGCAGACTTGGTAAGGTCTCAATTTGGAAATATTTCTGACTCTCCCTCACCATTGCCTCAGCTTCAGTCGTTCACATGATTACTTCATTTCACAGCCATTTCACCAATGATACAGTGTTATATTTATTCAAAGGTCAGATGGCTTTCTCTGTAGCTATAATGAAATGCTATGACCTTGTCTCAGTATGTAAAAATGTAATAAAATGTATGCACTCTACTGTAAGTCGCTCTGGATAAGAGCGTCTGCTAAATGACTAAAATGTAAATGTAAAATGTAAATGACCACCACTTAACCATCCAAAGAAAATAATGACTAGTATGTATAAGAAACGATAGGAGGGAAAACAGAAGGTTGGGGTGGGAGGGGGTTGTGTTTTGCTGTATTTTGGGTTTTTATATTATCAGTAGTGAGATAATTTGTACTGGATTAAGGGACAATGAAAAATACCTACATCCTCTCTAGGATTCATTCAGATTGGGTGGATTTTCCTCATTGAATACAACACTAATAATGCAGCTTTTGTTTATTTGCATGTTTTTATTTTATTTAACCTTGATTTAACTAGGCAAGTCAGTTAAGAACAAATTCTTATTTACAATGACGGCCTACACCGGCCAAACCCGGACGACGCTGGGCCAATTGTCCCTATGGAACTCCCAATCACGTCCGGTTGTGATACAGCCTGGAATCGAACTAGGGTCTGTAGTGATGCCTCTAGCACTGAGATGCAGTGCCTTAGACCGCTGCGCCACTCGGGAGTGGAAATATGAACTCTCCATCGATTCCACTCATCTACTCTGGATCCATGCTGTTTATCTATCCAGATATAATGCATTTTCTCACCTCTTATTTTACAAATGGGATGAAATGTGTCTGAGGTGAGAGACCTTTTCACATGCCACACAACAGGGATTTTCTCATTATCTCTGATCATCACTCCATCCTCATACAGGGAGAGAGAATGATGAGGTGTTTCATGACGGTTCCCCAGCAGTCTACAGGGTAGATTATGAGTGCATTAACACCTAGGAGTTACTTTGATCTGGGAAATCCACATCATGTCAATGGTGGGTGGTGACTCATTTTGTATCAGTCAGCCCTAAAGAGCTTCATAATGATGCTCCATTTCAGAACATTCTAGTGATGCAGTAGGTTGACATGATCAAAATAAGTAGAAACGTTTTGTTTTAAAATTGAAGGCAGTTCACCACAAATCTATGCCCATGATTGAACACAGTTTAAACATCCACCTAAACGCATCTGAATGAAAATGTATGAAAAAGAAAACGTTATTAATATAACACTGGTTGCAGAGCGGGAGTACTCACCTTCCTTGGTAGGTGAATAGGCGTTGGTAAGGAAGCAGAAGTGTCCCTTGTTATACCAGCTGATGAGGGAGGTGTTGCCTCTCATCATGCTGCGGGACTGGCCTCTCTGCTGTGGGCTCTCAGGGTTCACCAGCATGCACTGGGGCAGGCCGGTGCAGTCACTCTTCCTGGTGCTCAGCAGCCCACAGCAGTAGATCTCTGGCAGAGGACAAACACACACCTTTAGACATTTGGGACACGTTCAGGATGGTACAACATACAAAAAGGATTTTCAGCTAAATGTTCCACCGCACTGCTAAATTTACTTCTGTGTGCACAAAGTAATGTACTTGTGAGAGTTTTGATCCTGATGTGTGCTGAATATAGCCCTCTTCTTTCCTATAACCCACCCTCCTGCTAAATGAGAGATGGCCCAGATTAGGCTGGACAAAGTTGAATTACTGCTTAACGGATGCCCCGCCTCACTTTTCGCCACACACCGAAAAAAATAAAAATAAAAAATCAGATATTTTATTTTTTGGCCAATATCATCTCTTTGTTTATAATGCACTGTCCGCTCTCCCTTGAGGCTTTCCCAAGTTGATGCCCAAGAGACCAAGCAGCCTCAGACCACACGCTCAGATCATGTTCAAGCCTCGGATTGGACAGTGAAACACACACGCTCACACCTGCAGATGTTACATTTCTCTCTCATGCAGTCATGGCTGAAGCCAGCGCAAATTCCAACTATCTGTGTCCAGATTAAACGTGGGACGAATCCCATTATAAACAAATAGTTGTTTAAATGCATTGTTATTGCATCATTTTCAGATCTATTAGAAGGGAATAATAGACGAAACAAAGTAATTTCACCAATTAACTGGCCAGAGATCAGGGCATTCATCAGCAAAGACACAGTGCAAACTGATAGTATTTTGGACAACCAAATTGAACTCAAAATGATTAATGAATTGAAGTGTGTAAGCTGTATGGTGATTTGCGATTCATAACTTACATTTTACCGGTACGACCAGTAGTAGTAAACCAACTGATAACACCAAGACGGAATGCGTTTGAAGTGAAGATGCGCCGCGGAGAACAGCTAGCAAGTACATCGCCAGTGGCACGCACACACTTCGTACAGATCAGCAGGTGGGGCTTTTCGTGGCAGCCAGACGAGACAATCGAAGGAGAATGCGGTGAGCAAAGTTACTGGGCTCGAATTTAGTCACGCTCCGGAACCCAAACCGGCTACGCGATCACGACACGCAGGTTATAATATCAAAACAAACTCTGAACCAATTACATTAATTTGGGGACAGGTCGAAAAGCATTAAACATTTATGGCAATTTAGCTAGTTAGCTTGCACTTGCTAGCTAATTTGTCCTATTTAGCTAGCTTGCTGTTGCTAGCTAATTTGTCCTGGGATATAAACATTAGGTTGTTATTTTACCTGAAATGCACAAGGTCCTCTACTCCAACAATTAATCCACACATAAAAACGGTCAACCGAATCGTTTCTAGTCATCTCTCCTCCTTCCAGGCTTTTTCATCGTTTAACTTATATGGTGATTGGCATCTAAACTTTCATAGTATTACCACGACAACCGGCAAAACAGTTCGTCTTTCAATCACCCACGTGGGTATAACCAATGAGGAGATGGCACGTGGGTACCTGCTTCTATAAACCAATGAGGAGATGGGAGAGGCAGGACTTGCAGCGCGATCTGCGTCAGAAATACGAATGACTTCTATTTTAGCTCTTGGCAACGCAGACTCTCGTTGGCGCGCGCGAGCAGTGTGAGTGCAATAATTGAATAACATATATTCCTACATTTATTTTGTAACGCTTGCGGTGTAGTCAGGGTATTCTATATAGATTGATGCTTCTAATTGTGCATGTTATAAACAACATCATTTTTTTTATGATTAAGGGTTATACTCTATGGCTGGATTTATGTATTTTTTCCAATGCTACGTTAATTTTGCAGACCTAACTAGATTGACCCTCTTTCTACAAGGCCTACTAGTCTATGAGAGACCTAATCATATTTGTGTGAATATTTTGTTAACGCCTAGGCTATAGAGATGCATTCACGTAATTAACTCATTATTATGCAATAACATTTTAAATTTGATTACAATTATTTATTGTCAATCATTCTTGAATTTGTTAGGCTATACAATTAAGTAGATTAATGAACTGATAAAAAATTAAATTATGTATGAATGTATTATCATTTTTGAATATGATAGGATGTATAATAGAATGCAATGTTCTATGTGAATAATGTTCATTACTGTTCATTTGTGTATTCATAATAATAATAATAATCGGAAAATCAGTCTGAAATTGAATATTTCGCCTATTGTTCATGTCCATATAGCCTAGGACAATGTTGTAAAGTACTGTTATTCCTTATCCAACTCATGAACAAATTAGATTTTTTTGTGATTTTTTTTGCTCGCTCGCCTCACTTTTCTGGGGGGAAAATCTGTTAAACAGTGAATCAATTGTCTGGCCTTAAAGGTGCCCAGTCAGTGTTGAGATTGAGATCAGAGGATAAAGCCTAGAGGGCACTGAGGACAGACTCTCCCTCTACCACCTCTTACTCAACAAGGGGTGAAAGAAAGACAATGGCATTTCAAATTTTTATGGAGTTTAAAATTATTCATATCTCACTAGGCTGTTTGCTCTGTTCATTAACAGTAGGATGTACTGGTGCTCTCGGTTTCCAAAATAAGAATCAGGAGAATTTAATGTACGTCATCTTCACAGTTTACTGTATGGCCAGTTACGCAGCTTAGTAGGTGGTAGGCATGGAAGCAGAATACACACAATTTACATCTTGGTTCTCAGGGAAGTCTCAAGGTGAACTTCAATTGACAGTCTTCAATTTCAGTGCTACAGTAGCCGGAGGTCGTTTATGGTAATTAAAAACGACAGAGGATGAGCAGGAAGGAGATTACAGTACTGTAAAGAGAGAGAGAGAGTGAAAGAGAGGAAAGAGGTGGATGGAAAGAATGAGGAGTAAAGAGATAAATGGGATGAAAGATTAAGATCTACCCTGTTTCTCAAACTCCTGGTACAGGTTGAGGCTGGTGATGCTGGGCCCGGTGAAGATGATGCTGTTGCGGCCAGAGAGGTTCTGACACAGCTGCTTGGCCACCATACTGTGGAGCTGAGGCTTGTTCTTCAGGGTGGCCAACCCATCAGGACCCTGGCCCTCCTTCAGATGCACATAGATCTGGAAGAGAGACAGAGACAGTCAATACCACCACAATGTCATCAGGTATCCTAGCGTTTAAGAGCATTGGGCCAGTAAACAAAAGGTCGCTGGTCCGAATCCCTTGAGCCGACTAGGCAAAGAAATCTGTCGATATGACCTTGAGCAAGGCACTTAACCCTAATTGCTCCTCCTGTAAGTGGCTCTGGATAAAAGTGTCTGCTAAATGACTAAAATGTCAAATGTAAAATGTCATACACTGACATATACAAATGAATACATAATGATCTCAGGAATGGTCTGTGTAGTGGCTAGTGTTCCAATTAGCCACATTGATGTGGCTCCTACAATCTGAGTTGCTGGCTTAGCTCCATTGACTACCATTTACATTTAAATACTTCTGATCAGACAAGTTGATTGATACGCTAGTTCTCATCACACAATGTAGTTGACAATACTAACCCTGTAGTTTCCATTGCCAATAATACTAACCCTGTAGTTTTCTATTGACCATAATACTAACCCTGTAGTTTTCTATTGACAATAATACTAACCCTGTAGTTTTCCATTGACAATAATACTAACCCTGTAGTTTTCCATTGACAATAATACTAACCCTGTAGTTTTCCATTGACAATAATACTAACCCTGTAGTTTTCCATTGACAATAATACTAACCCTGTTGTTTTCCATTGACAATAATATTAACCCTGTTGTTTTCTATTGACAATAATACTAACCCTGTAGTTTTCCATTGACAATAATACTAACCCTGTTGTTTTCCATTGACAATAATATTAACCCTGTTGTTTTCTATTGACAATAATATTAACCCTGTTGTTTTCTATTGACAATAATACTAACCCTGTAGTTTTCCATTGACAATAATACTAACCCTGTTGTTTTCCATTGACAATAATATTAACCCTGTTGTTTTCTATTGACAATACTATTAACCCTGTAGTTTTCCATTGACAATAATACTAACCCTGTAGTTTTCCATTGACAATAATACTAACCCTGTAGTTTTCCATTGACAATAATACTAACCCTGTAGTTTTCCATTGACAATAATACTAACCCTGTTGTTTTCCATTGACAATAATACTAACCCTGTTGTTTTCCATTGACAATAATACTAACCCTGTAGTTTTCCATTGACAATAATACTAACCCTGTAGTTTTCCATTGACAATAATACTAACCCTGTAGTTTTCCATTGACAATAATACTAACCCTGTAGTTTTCCATTGACAATAATACTAACCCTGTAGTTTTCCATTGACAATAATACTAACCCTGTAGTTTTCCATTGACAATAATACTAACCCTGTAGTTTTCCATTGACAATAATACTAACCCTGTAGTTTTCCATTGACAATAATACTAACCCTGTTGTTTTCCATTGACAATAATACTAACCCTGTTGTTTTCCATTGACAATAATACTAACCCTGTTGTTTTCCATTGACAATAATACTAACCCTGTTGTTTTCCATTGACAATAATATTAACCCTGTTGTTTTCTATTGACAATAATATTAACCCTGTTGTTTTCTATTGACAATAATACTAACCCTGTTGTTTTCTATTGACAATAATACTAACCCTGTAGTTTTCCATTGACAATAATACTAACCCTGTTGTTTTCCATTGACAATAATACTAACCCTGTAGTTTTCCATTGACAATAATACTAACCCTGTAGTTTTCCATTGACAATAATACTAACCCTGTAGTTTTCCATTGACAATAATACTAACCCTGTAGTTTTCTATTGACAATAATACTAACCCTGTTGTTTTCTATTGACAATAATACTAACCCTGTTGTTTTCTATTGACAATAATACTAACCCTGTAGTTTTCCATTGACAATAATACTAACCCTGTAGTTTTCCATTGACAATAATACTAACCCTGTTGTTTTCCATTGACAATAATACTAACCCTGTAGTTTTCTATTGACAATAATACTAACCCTGTAGTTTTCCATTGACAATAATACTAACCCTGTTGTTTTCCATTGACAATAATACTAACCCTGTTGTTTTCCATTGACAATAATACTAACCCTGTAGTTTTCTATTGACAATAATACTAACCCTGTAGTTTTCCATTGACAATAATACTAACCCTGTAGTTTTCCATTGACAATAATACTAACCCTGTTGTTTTCCATTGACAATAATACTAACCCTGTAGTTTTCCATTGACAATAATACTAACCCTGTAGTTTTCCATTGACAATAATACTAACCCTGTAGTTTTTCATTGACAATAATACTAACCCTGTAGTTTTCCATTGACAATAATACTAACCCTGTAGTTTTCCATTGACAATAATACTAACCCTGTAGTTTTCCATTGACAATAATACTAACCCTGTAGTTTTCCATTGACAATAATACTAACCCTGTACTTTTCTATTGACAATAATATTAACCCTGTTGTTTTCCATTGACAATAATATTAACCCTGTTGTTTTCCATTGACAATAATACTAACCCTGTTGTTTTCCATTGACAATAATATTAACCCTGTTGTTTTCTATTGACAATAATATTAACCCTGTTGTTTTCTATTGACAATAATACTAACCCTGTAGTTTTCTATTGACAATAATACTAACCCTGTTGTTTTCTATTGACAATAATACTAACCCTGTAGTTTTCCATTGACAATAATACTAACCCTGTTGTTTTCCATTGACAATAATACTAACCCTGTAGTTTTCCATTGACAATAATACTAACCCTGTAGTTTTCCATTGACAATAATACTAACCCTGTAGTTTTCTATTGACAATAATACTAACCCTGTTGTTTTCTATTGACAATAATACTAACCCTGTTGTTTTCTATTGACAATAATACTAACCCTGTAGTTTTCCATTGACAATAATACTAACCCTGTTGTTTTCCATTGACAATAATACTAACCCTGTAGTTTTCCATTGACAATAATACTAACCCTGTAGTTTTCTATTGACAATAATACTAACCCTGTAGTTTTCTATTGACAATAATACTAACCCTGTAGTTTTCCATTGACAATAATACTAACCCTGTAGTTTTCCATTGACAATAATACTAACCCTGTTGTTTTCCATTGACAATAATACTAACCCTGTAGTTTTCTATTGACAATAATACTAACCCTGTAGTTTTCCATTGACAATAATACTAAACCTGTAGTTTTCCATTGACAATAATACTAACCCTGTTGTTTTCCATTGACAATAATACTAACCCTGTAGTTTTCTATTGACAATAATACTAACCCTGTAGTTTTCCATTGACAATAATACTAACCCTGTAGTTTTCCATTGACAATAATACTAACCCTGTTGTTTTCCATTGACAATAATACTAACCCTGTAGTTTTTCATTGACAATAATACTAACCCTGTAGTTTTCCATTGACAATAATACTAACCCTGTAGTTTTCCATTGACAATAATACTAACCCTGTAGTTTTCCATTGACAATAATACTAACCCTGTAGTTTTCCATTGACAATAATACTAACCCTGTACTTTTCCATTGACAATAATACTAACCCTGTAGTTTTCTATTGACAATAATACTAACCCTGTAGTTTTCCATTGACAATAATACTAACCCTGTAGTTTTCCATTGACAATAATACTAACCCTGTAGTTTTCCATTGACAATAATACTAACCCTGTTGTTTTCCATTGACAATAATATTAACCCTGTTGTTTTCTATTGACAATAATATTAACCCTGTTGTTTTCTATTGACAATAATACTAACCCTGTAGTTTTCCATTGACAATAATACTAACCCTGTTGTTTTCCATTGACAATAATACTAACCCTGTTGTTTTCCATTGACAATAATACTAACCCTGTAGTTTTCCATTGACAATAATACTAACCCTGTAGTTTTCCATTGACAATAATACTAACCCTGTAGTTTTCTATTGACAATAATACTAACCCTGTTGTTTTCTATTGACAATAATACTAACCCTGTAGTTTTCCATTGACAATAATACTAACCCTGTTGTTTTCCATTGACAATAATACTAACCCTGTAGTTTTCTATTGACAATAATACTAACCCTGTTGTTTTCCATTGACAATAATACTAACCCTGTAGTTTTCCATTGACAATAATACTAACCCTGTTGTTTTCCATTGACAATAATACTAACCCTGTAGTTTTCTATTGACAATAATACTAACCCTGTAGTTTTCCATTGACAATAATACTAACCCTGTAGTTTTCCATTGACAATAATACTAACCCTGTTGTTTTCCATTGACAATAATACTAACCCTGTAGTTTTCTATTGACAATAATACTAACCCTGTAGTTTTCCATTGACAATAATACTAACCCTGTAGTTTTCCATTGACAATAATACTAACCCTGTAGTTTTCCATTGACAATAATACTAACCCTGTTGTTTTCCATTGACAATAATACTAACCCTGTAGTTTTCCATTGACAATAATACTAACCCTGTAGTTTTTCATTGACAATAATACTAACCCTGTAGTTTTCCATTGACAATAATACTAACCCTGTAGTTTTCCATTGACAATAATACTAACCCTGTAGTTTTCCATTGACAATAATATTAACCCTGTAGTTTTCTATTGACAATAATATTAACCCTGTTGTTTTCCATTGACAATAATACTAACCCTGTAGTTTTCCATTGACAATAATACTAACCCTGTAGTTTTCCATTGACAATAATACTAACCCTGTAGTTTTCAATTGACAATAATACTAACCCTGTAGTTTTCTATTGACAATAATACTAACCCTGTAGTTTTCTATTGACAATAATACTAACCCTGTAGTTTTCCATTGCCAATAATACTAACCCTGTAGTTTTCTATTGACAATAATATTAACCCTGTAGTTTTCCATTGACAATAATACTAACCCTGTAGTTTTCTATTGACAATAATACTAACCCTGTAGTTTTCCATTGACAATAATATTAACCCTGTTGTTTTCCATTGACAATAATACTAACCCTGTTGTTTTCTATTGACAATAATACTAACCCTGTTGTTTTCCATTGCCAATAATATTAACCCTGTTGTTTTCCATTGCCAATAATACTAACCCTGTAGTTTTCCATTGACAATAATACTAACCCTGTAGTTTTCCATTGCCAATAATACTAACCCTGTAGTTTTCCATTGACAATAATACTAACCCTGTAGTTTTCCATTGACAATAATACTAACCCTGTAGTTTTCCATTGACAATAATATTAACCCTGTTGTTTTCTATTGACAATAATATTAACCCTGTAGTTTTCTATTGACAATAATACTAACCCTGTAGTTTTCCATTGACAATAATACTAACCCTGTAGTTTTCCATTGACAATAATACTAACCCTGTAGTTTTCCATTGACAATAATACTAACCCTGTAGTTTTCTATTGACAATAATACTAACCCTGTAGTTTTCTATTGACAATAATATTAACCCTGTTGTTTTCTATTGACAATAATACTAACCCTGTAGTTTTCCATTGACAATAATACTAACCCTGTTGTTTTCCATTGACAATAATACTAACCCTGTTGTTTTCCATTGACAATAATACTAACCCTGTAGTTTTCTATTGACAATAATATTAACCCTGTTGTTTTCCATTGACAATAATACTAACCCTGTAGTTTTCCATTGACAATAATACTAACCCTGTAGTTTTCCATTGACAATAATACTAACCCTGTAGTTTTCCATTGACAATAATACTAACCCTGTAGTTTTCCATTGACAATAATACTAACCCTGTAGTTTTCCATTGACAATAATATTAACCCTGTTGTTTTCTATTGACAATAATACTAACCCTGTAGTTTTCCATTGACAATAATACTAACCCTGTTGTTTTCCATTGACAATAATACTAACCCTGTAGTTTTCCATTGACAATAATACTAACCCTGTAGTTTTCTATTGACAATAATATTAACCCTGTTGTTTTCCATTGACAATAATACTAACCCTGTAGTTTTCCATTGACAATAATACTAACCCTGTAGTTTTCCATTGACAATAATACTAACCCTGTAGTTTTCCATTGACAATAATACTAACCCTGTAGTTTTCCATTGCCAATAATACTAACCCTGTAGTTTTCCATTGCCAATAATACTAACCCTGTAGTTTTCCATTGCCAATAATACTAACCCTGTAGTTTTCCATTGCCAATAATACTAACCCTGTAGTTTTCTATTGACAATAATACTAACCCTGTTGTTTTCTATTGACAATAATATTAACCCTGTTGTTTTCTATTGACAATAATACTAACCCTGTAGTTTTCTATTGACAATAATACTAACCCTGTTGTTTTCTATTGACAATAATATTAACCCTGTAGTTTTCTATTGACAATAATACTAACCCTGTTGTTTTCTATTGACAATAATACTAACCCTGTAGTTTTCTATTGACAATAATACTAACCCTGTAGTTTTCTATTGACAATAATACTAACCCTGTAGTTTTCTATTGACAATAATACTAACCCTGTT
The DNA here is from genome assembly GCF_045679555.1 of Salvelinus alpinus. NCBI lineage: Eukaryota > Metazoa > Chordata > Actinopteri > Salmoniformes > Salmonidae > Salvelinus > Salvelinus alpinus. The sequence continues at coordinate 79,836,568 of NC_092088.1, forward strand.
GTTTTCTATTGACAATACTATTAACCCTGTAGTTTTCCATTGCCAATAATACTAACCCTGTAGTTTTCCATTGACAATAATATTAACCCTGTTGTTTTCCATTGACAATAATATTAACCCTGTTGTTTTCTATTGACAATAATACTAACCCTGTTGTTTTCTATTGACAATAATACTAACCCTGTAGTTTTCAAGTAAGAGAAAGCTACACAAAAAAAGGACATAATCGATTGATTCTTCTTCCCACCAACTGGGACACGGCCCGTGCATATCCATACATTCTCATGTCTTCCTGGATCTGTTTGAGGCATGGGGCAGCAGTCATTTGGCGTATCATACTCCCACCAAGAACAGAGAGCAATTATACTAAGTGGACTGGCGCCTTCTCCTGGGAATCAGTAATAAAACATTTGTTTCTGGAGACTGATTGAGGCACTGGATGGTCCCACATCAGTCATCCAATCACAGTTTGTCTGGATCTCTCAGCTGTGTCTGAGTGAGGGGGAAGGGCATGGTCTGATTGTCCTGTCCTGCAGTGTTGGTGTCCTCTACAGTCTAGACCAATTGCAACTAGTCTTGTGAAAGCCCCAGTGTGGTTGTACTGGGCGTAATTGAAGGTGGACAGTCTTTGTCACAAATCTGGGCTAGCTCCCAGATATAAGAGTAGAAAACCAAGAGGCTGCAGTCCCTCCCTCCCCTCATTCTTCCTCCACTGCTCTCGCCATCTCCCTTTCTTCTTTCATGCGCCCACACGCACGCACACACAGTACCTGACAGATGAAACCAGTGGATGTGCACTGGCGGACCCACAGACTGAACTTCCTCTTTTTCCTCTTCCTCAGCTCTCTCTCCGTACATGTGGTGATGAACACCGGGTCCTCGTCAATAAGGGGCTCATGGAGCACCTTTGGGACAGAGGGAAAGCATCAGTATTACGTCATGGAGTACCTTTGGGACAGCATCACCTCACCAACATGTCAATCTTTCCCCTAGCAGTTTGTACAGTTCATATTCAAAGGCATCCTCAAGTTTATTAGTCGTACAGTATGTCCAGGATACACATGGTATACATCGTCCAACGAAATGCTTACTTGCAGGTTCCTTCTGGACAATGAAACAACAAACATAAAGTAAACCTCTCCTTCAGCCAAGAGCAGGTGTATAGCCAGGGATGTCTCCTTCAGCCAAGAGCAGGTGTATAACCAGGGATGTCTCCTTCAGCCAAGAGCAGGTGTATAGCCAGGGATGTCTCCTTCAGCCAAGAGCAGGTGTATAACCAGGGATGTCTCCTTCAGCCAAGAGCAGGTGTATAACCAGGGATGTCTCCTTCAGCCAAGAGCAGGTGTATAACCAGGGATGTCTCCTTCAGCCAAGAGCAGGTGTATAACCAGGGATGTCTCCTTCAGCCAAGAGCAGGTGTATAACCAGGGATGTCTCCTTCAGCCAAGAGCAGGTGTATAACCAGGGATGTCTCCTTCAGCCAAGAGCAGGTGTATAACCAGGGATGTCTCCTTCAGCCAAGAGCAGGTGTATAACCAGGGATGTCTCCTTCAGCCAAGAGCAGGTATATAGCCAGGGATGTCTCCTTCAGCCAAGAGCAGGTGTATAACCAGGGATGTCTCCTTCAGCCAAGAGCAGGTGTATAACCAGGGATGTCTCCTTCAGCCAAGAGCAGGTGTATAACCAGGGATGTGGGGGTACTGAACCATTAAATGCCTGAGGGTGGCAGCATGGTAGCTGTTGCTGACTGATCGTACTCTATGTGTGTGGACTACAGACAAAAGCTAGGGAGCATCTTAACATCCTACTGTTAATGAAACAGTGTGTCTAACCCCTCTATCTGTCTGGCTGGCTTTCTAGTCTGCAGAATGTCAAGTTGGCTGGACGGCCCCGGCATGCGTTGCCACAGTGATTTTGCACCAGACCAAGGAGCCACAACGAGGCACAGGTGGTGTTTGTTTTGCCCAGAACAGAACAGGCCATATTGAGTACTGTAGATGTGCTGCCTGCTACATCTCTGTTAAATCACACCTCCTACCACTGGGAAGACACACAGACACACGGCAGGCCGCCTGACTGAGGAAGTACCGAAAAATGGTTTCTAGGTCTGCAGGAGAACCTGAACTGATCAGGGAGCAGGTATTTCAGACATGTATTGAGCACTGTAGAGAAGGCATGATGTGACTGGTTGTTCCAGGTTGATTTTCCCCTATATTGATTTGTTTTGTTGATGCAATGTCACGTTGGTGATAGAAACACCTGGATCCTTTACATGGAGTCAAATAGGTCAATAAGACACAGAGACATGGTGACAGTTGACCAGAGGAATTTGTTATAAGCACTGTGTTTGAGATATTAATTATTCAGTTGGAAACAAACAGCAGCTGTTGATAGTTATCTACAGGTCTCCCTCATTAAACAGATCTTGAGCATCAAAAGGATTCACAAAAGGATTTTCTAAATTATTCAGTTATTCCTACATGGGTGAAATCAGTCACAAATCTGTGTATTGTCTGACTTTTCACTGCTGCCTGAAATATGACAGTATGGCTATAGACCTGTCCTTTAGACCCTGTGCTCTACTGATATTACTACCATCTGTTAATGCTCTGTTAGTCTTTGTCCTGTGGAGGATGGATGTGTATCAAACCCATTTCTCAACCCCAATGACTTCATCTCAGTGGAGGCCATGACAAAGATGAATTCTATCTGTCTGACAGCTACTGCATTAGCTAAGATAGGTGGCATTCTGAGAGCCATGACCTACCTGAGAGAGACACAGTGTCTGAGAAGACAGAGATGGAAACAAAAAGGTACACCTTCTATTTGCCAGACGTGCTAGATCTCTAAACAGAGGTGTTTGTGTTGTGTATGTTAATGAGAGAGAGTAGCATTGGACAGCTACCTAAGCAGAATTGTTAGTGCCACAAAGCTCAGCAATTTGAATGTAATTTCCAAAGAACCCCTGCTATGCCAGAGATGCACTGGAAGGCTTTGACATGCACCTTTTATTTCGTCTTAAAGTAGAAACTTCACTTAATGAGCTGTCTAAAAGGGGGAAGAAAAAACATTTCTATAAAGGCTTGTGTTATTCTCATTATAACAGGCAGAGGCGGAAGGAGGTAGGCTTCACAGACAGAAAAAAACAGTACATGGAACATTTTGGTAGACACTTTTTCTTGGCCACAGCCAGGGAAAAGGCATTCATTATTCAGACAGAACATCCATCCCCAGGCTGTGCTGATCAGAGCCCCAGACAGAGGCAGCCCAATCAGAGACAGGATATCACCAACCCCCCACTGTGGAGCTATGGAGGGCATATTTCACCTCATACCTCTACAGCTACTGGACTCAGTGATATAAATGTCCCTGGAACTCAGCAGTAAGTGCAGATAATAAAGTGGATGTCTGGGTGAAAGTATTTGCATTGGAAAATGATGAGGGTTTTGAACAATGCCTGCTGGTTTTTACAGAGATTATATATATATATAGAGAGAGAGAGAGAGAGGGGAGGGAGACAGGGGGAGAGAGAGAGAACAAGGAAACCAGATGTGCTATGCTATGCTCTGACTGAGTGGGTCTGCCTCATTTCCATCTAGACTCCTAGGAGTAGAGTGGAGGGGAGCGGAGGGGATCAGAGGGGAGTGGAGGGAAGTAGAGTGGAGGGGAGCAGAACAGAGGGGATTGAAGTTGAGGGGAGCGGAGGAGAAGGAAGGTGCCCAGTCAACACTCCTTTCCTCCCCTGTCAGCTCTGGGAGGCAGCAGCGTGCTGATTTGATCCGCCATGTCTGACAGGGAATTTACATGCCATGCGGAACGCCTGATGGTCACCAGGGAACACGCTGAGGCAAACTGTCAGCCTCCTGTACACTATGTATATAGTTGAGAGTACACTACACCTTGACTGACACTTTGGGCACATCCCAGAGTTATTCAATTTAGAACATTTGAACAGGCATTTCAAATAAGACAATGCAGCCTTATTATTGCCTTACTAAAATGTTATATTGGTTGTTGTATTGGTTGTTATATTGTTGTACTGGTTGTTATATTGATTGTTATATTGGCTGTTATATTGGTTCTTATTTTGGTTGTTACAGTGCCTTCGGAAAGTATTCAGACCCCTTTACATTTTCCACATTTTGTTACATTACAGCCTTATTCTAAAATGGGTTAAAAAAAAATCCCCCCAAAAAATCACAGCAATCTACACAAAATACCCAATAATGACAAAGCGAAAACAGTTTTTAAATTTTTGCAAATGCATAAAAAATAAATAACAGAAATACCTTATTTACATAAGTATTCAGATCCTGTTTCCATTGATCATCCTTGAGATGTTTCTACCACTTGATTAGAGTCCACCAGTAGTAAACTCAATTGATTGGACATGATTTGGTAAGGCACACACCTGTCAATATAAGGTCCCACGGGTGACAGTGCATGTCTGAGCAAAAATCAAGCCATGAGGTGGAAGGAATTGTGTCGAGGCACAGATCTGGGGAAGGGTACGTAAAAATGTCTGCAGCATTGAAGGTCCCATCGAACACAGTGGCCTCCATCATTCTTAAATGGAAGAAGTTTGGAACCACCAAGACTCTTCCTAGTGCTGGCCGCCCAGCCAAACTGAGCAATCGGGGGAGAAGGGCCTTGGTCAGGGAGGTGATTGTCATTCTGATAGAGCTCCAGAGTTCCTGCAGCACTCCATCAATCAAGCCTTTATGGAAGAGTGGCCAGACGGAAGCCACTCCTCAGTAAAAGGCACATGATAGTCCACTTGGAGTTTGTCAGAAGGCACCTAAAGGAGTCAGACCATGAGAAACAAGCTTCTCTGGTCTGATGAAACCAAGATTGATCTCTTTGGCCTGAAAGCCAAGCATCACGTCTGGCGGAAACCTAGCACCATCCCTACGATGAAGCATGGTGTTGGCAGCATCATGCTGTGGGGATGTTTTTCAGCGGCAGCGACTGGGAGACTAGTCAGGATTGAGGGAAAGATGAGTGGAGCAAAGTACAGAGAGATCCTTGATGAAAACCTACTCCAGAGTGCTCAGGACCTCTGAGCTGAGGCGAAGGTTCAGACTGAGGCGAAGGTTCACTTTCCAACAGGACAACAACCCTAAGCACACAGCCAAGACAACACAGGAGTGGCTTCGGGACAAGTCTCTGAATGTCCTTGAGTGGCCCAGCCAGAGCCTGGATTTGAACCCAATTGAACATCTCTGGAGAGACCTGAAAATAGCTGTGCAGCAACACTCCCCATCCAACCTGACAGAGCTTGAGAGGATCTGCAGAGAAGAATGGGAGAAACTCCCCAAATACAGGTGTGCCCAAGAAGACTTGAGGCTGTAAATCGCTGCCAAAGGTGCTACAACAAAGTACTGAGTAAAGGGTCTGAATACTTCTGTAAATGTGATATTTACAATTTTTGGGGGGGGTGGGGTTTTGAAAAAAAATCTAAACATCTGTTTTTGCTTTGTCATTATAAGTATTGTGTGCAGATTGATGAGGGGGGAAACTATGTAATCCATTTTAGAATAAGGCTGTAACATATCAAAATGTTAAAAAAATCAGGGGATCTGAATACTTTCCGAATGCACTGTATATTGTTATATTGGTTGTGATATTGCTATATTAGTTGTATTGGTTATATTAGTTGTTATATTGGTTGTAATATTGTTGTATTGGTTATATTAGTTATTATATTGGTTGTTAAATTGTTGTATTGGTTATAGTAGTTGTTATATTGGTTGTTAAATTGTTATATTGTTTGTTGTATTGGTTGTAATATTGTTAAATTGGTTGTGATATTGGCTGTGATATTGGTCATTATCTTGTTATATTGGTTGTTGCATTGGCTGTTATTGGTATATTGGTTGTGATATTGGTATATTGGTTGTAATATTGGTTTATTGGTTGTTATGTTGGTTGTTATACGGGTTGTAATATTTTATTTTGGTTGTTATATTGGTATATTTGTTGTGATATTGGTCGTTATCTTGTTATATTGGTTGTTGTATTGTTATATTGGTTGTAATAGTGTTGTATTGGTTGTAATATTGTTATATTGGTTGTTGTATTGGTTGTTATATTGCCTTTTATAGTGTTGTATTGGTTGTAATATTGTTATATGTTTTATTGGTTGTTGTATTGGTTGTTGTATTGGTTGTTGTATTGGTATATTGGTTGTTGTATTGGTTGTTGTATTGGTATATTGGTTGTTGTATTGGTTGTTCAATCAATCAATTTTATTTTATATAGCCCTTCGTACATCAGCTAATATCTCGAAGTGCTGTACAGACACCCAGCCTAAAACCCCAAACAGCTAGTAATGCAGGTGTAGAAGCACGGTGGCTAGGAAAAACTCCCTAGAAAGGCCAAAACCTAGGAAGAAACCTAGAGAGGAACCAGGCTATGAGGGGTGGCCAGTCCTCTTCTGGCTGTGCCGGGTGGAGATTATAACAGAACTATGCCAAGATGTTCAAAAATGTTCATAAGTGACAAGCATGGTCAAATAATAATCATGAATAATTTTCAGTTGGCTTTTCATAGCCGATCATCAAGAGTTGAAAAACAACAGGTCTGGGACAGGTGGCGGTTCCATAACCGCAGGCAGAACAGCTGAAACTGGAATAGCAGCAAGGCCAGGCGGACTGGGGACAGCAAGGAGTCACCACGGGCGGCAGTCCCGACGCATGGTCCTAGGGCCCAGGTCCTCCGAGAGAAAGAAAGAGAGAAGGAGAAAATTAGAGAGAGCCAAGATTTTCAAAATTTCCATAAATGACAAGCATGGTCAAATAATAATCAGGAATAAATCTCAGTTGGCTTTTCATAGCCGATCATTAAGAGTTGAAAACAGCAGGTCTGGGACAGGTAGGGGTTCCGTAACCGCAGGCAGAACAGTTGAAACTGGAATAGCAGCAAGGCCAGGCGGACTGGGGACAGCAAGGTGTCATCATGCCCGGTAGTCCTGACGTATGGTCCTAGGGCTCAGGTTCTCAGAGAGAAAGAGAGAACGAGAGAATTAGAGAGAGCATACTTAAATTCACACAGGACACTGGATAAGACAGGAGAAGTACTCCAGGTAACCAACTGACCCTAGCCCCCCGACACAAACTACTGCAGCATAAATACTGGAGGCTGAGACAGGAGCGGTCAGGAGACACTGTGGCCCCATCCGAAGAAACCCCCGGACAGGGCCAAATAGGAAGGATATAACCCCACCCACTTTGCCAAAGCACAGCCCCCGCACCACTAGAGGGAAATCCTCAACCACCAACTTGTTGTATTGGTTGTTGTATTGGTATATTGGTTGTTGTGTTGGTTGTTGTATTGGTATATTGGTTGTTGTATTGGTTGTTGTATTGGTATATTGGTTGTTGTATTGGTATATTGGTTGTTGTATTGGTTGTTGTGTTGGTTGTTGTATTGTTATATTGGTTGTTGTGTTGGTTGTTGTATTGGTTGTAATATTGTTATATTGGTTGTTGTATTGGTTGTTGTATTGGTATATTGGTTGTTGTATTGGTTGTTGTGTTGGTTGTTGTATTGGTATATTGGTTGTTGTATTGGTTGTTGTATTGGTATATTGGTTGTTGTATTGGTTGTTGTATTGGTATATTGGTTGTTGTATTGGTTGTTGTATTGGTTTTAATATTGTTATATTGGTTGTTGTATTGGTTGTTGTATTGGTATATTGGTTGTTGTATTGGTTGTTGTGTTGGTTGTTGTATTGGTATATTGGTTGTTGTATTGGTTGTTGTGTTGGTTGTTGTATTGTTATATTGGTTGTTGTGTTGGTTGTTGTATTGGTTGTAATATTGTTATATTGGTTGTTGTATTGGTATATTGGTTGTTGTATTGGTTGTTGTGTTGGTTGTTGTATTGGTATATTGGTTGTTGTATTGGTTGTTGTGTTGGTTGTTGTATTGGTATATTGGTTGTTGTGTTGGTTGTTGTATTGTTATATTGGTTGTTGTGTTGGTTGTTGTATTGGTTGTAATATTGTTATATTGGTTGTTATATGTTGTATTGGTTGTTGTATTGGTTTTAATATTGTTATATTGGTTGTTGTATGTTGTATTGGTTGTTGTGTTGGTTGTTGTATTGGTATATTGGTTGTTGTATTGGTTGTTGTGTTGGTTGTAATATTGTTATATTGGTTGTTGTATTGGTTGTAATATTGTTATATTGGTTGTTGTATTGGTTGTTGTATTGCCTTTTATAGTGTTATATTGGTTGTAATAGTGTTATATTGGTTGTTGTATTGGTAGTTATATGTTGTATTGGTTGTTGTATTGGTTGCTGTATTGCCTTTTATAGTGTTATATTGGTTGTAATATTGTTATATTGGTTGTTGTATTGGTTGTAATATTGTTGTATTGGTTGTTATATTGATTGTAAAAGTGTTGTTATATTGCTATATTTGTAGTTATATTGGTTGTAATATTGTTGTTATATTTGTAGTTATATTGGTTGTAATATTGTTATATTGGTTGTAATTGTCACGTCCTGACCATAGAAAGCCTTTATTTTCTATGGTAGAGTAGGTCAGGGCGTGACTAGGGGTTTAATTGGTTTTTTCTATGTTTGTGTTTTAGTATGATTCCCAATTAGAGGCAGCTGGTAATCGTTGTCTCTAATTGGGGATCATACTTAAGTAGCATTTTTCCCACATGTGTGTTATGGGATATTGTTTTGTTTTGAGTAGTGCACGTTGCACCTCTGTAGTCACGGTTTGTTGTTCGTTTATTGTTTGTTTGTTTGGCTAAGTTTCACTTTCTAATAAATTATGTGGAACTCTACATTCGCTGTGCCTTGGTCAATCTCTGCAAACGAACGTGACAGTATATCCCATCAACAAAGGACCAAGCAGCGTGCCCAGGAGGAGGAAGTATCCTGGACTTGGGAAGAGATTCTGGATGGGAAGGGATCCTGGACTTGGGAAGAAATCCTGGCAGGACAGGATCACCTTCCATGGCGGGAGATGCAAGTGGTGAAGGAAGGACAGCGACGATGACAGGGTTCGCGGCCACGACGCAAGCCAAAGATGCAGCCTCAAAATATTTTTTGAGGGGGGGGGCACACGGGGTAGTCGGCGAAGTTGAGGGGTGAGTGAGAGACCGAGGAGGAATATTGGGATAGATTGAGTGAGGAGTGGTTGGCGAAAGTTGAGGAGAGTGATGAGAGAGAGCCGTTGGTTTGGCGTAGTATGCACGGCATTCGCCCTGAGGAGCGTGTTAGCCGTCCGAGTCAGCTCCCCGTACTCGTCCTGAGAAGTGTGTTAAAGTTCTGGTACAATTGATGCCAGCTATATGCACCAGGTCTCCAGTGCGCCTTCACAGCCCAGTACGTCCTGTGCCAGCTCCTCGCACTTGCCGTGCGAAGTGTGTTATCGAACCGGTACCATTGATGCCGGCTATACGCACCAGGTCTCCAGTACGTCGCCACAGCCCGGTACGTCCTGTGCCTGCTCCTCGCACTCTTCCACCAGTGCGCCTCCCTAGTCCAGTACATCCTGTGCCTCCTCCCCGCACTCACCCTGAAGTGCGTGTCACTAGTCCGGTGCCACCTGTACCGGCCCCACGCATCAGGCCTCCAGTGCGCCTCCCCAGTCCAGAACGTCCTGTGCCTGCTCCTTGCGCTCGCCCTGAGGAGCGTGTCACCAGCCCGGTACCACCAGTGCCGGCCCCACGCACCAGGCTTCCGGTGACGATCCCCGGTCCGGAGCTTCCGGCGACGGTTCCCGGTCCGGAGCTTCCGGCGACGGTCAACGGTCCGGAACCTCCAGCTCCATGGCCGGAGCCTTCCCCTGCATCGATGCCCAGTCTGAGCACGGCGTCCAGTTCAGCTCCAAGGCCAGAGTCTTCTTCTGCGTTGGTGCCCATTCCAGGCAAAGCTTTCAGTCCCGCTCCATGGCGGGAGCCTTCCCCTGCGCCGATGTCGAGTCCAAACACGGCATCCAGTCCAGCTCCATGGCAGGAGCCCTCCTCTGCGCCGATGCCCAGTCCAGACACGGCATCCAGTCCCGCTCCATGGCAGGATTCTTTCTCTGCGCCGATGTTCGGTCCGAACACGGCGTCCAGTCCCGCTCCATGGCAGGAGTCTTCTTCTGCACCTAGGTCCAGTCCAGGCACAGTGTTCAGCCTGGGTCCATGGCTGGATCTACGGGTACTTCGCCCCGCACCAGAGCCGCCACCGACACTAGACCCCCCCCCCCCCCCCCCTTTTTGTTTCAGGTTTTGCAGTCGGAGTCCGCACCTTTGGGGAGGGGTACTGTCACGTCCTGACCATAGAAAGCCTTTATTTTCTATGGTAGAGTAGGTCAGGGCGTGAATAGGGTTTAGTCTAGTTTATATTTTCTATGTGGGGTTCTAGTGTTCTTTTTATGTTGGTGTTTTAGTATGATTCCCAATTAGAGGCAGCTGGCTATCGTTGTCTCTAATTGGGGATCATACTTAAGTAGCATTTTTTCCACATGTATGTTATGGGATATTGTTTTGTTTTGAGTAGTGCACGTTGCACCTCTGTAGTCACAGTTTGTTGTTCGTTTATTGTTTATTTTGTTTCACTTTATAATAAATTATGTGGAACTCTACATTTGTGCCTTGGTCCATCTCTACAAACGAACGTGACAGTAATATTGGTAGTCCTGACATTTAATCCTAGTAAAAAGTCCCTGTCTTAGGTCAGTTAGGATCACCACTTTATTTTAAGAATGTGAAATGTCAGAATAATAGTAGAGAGAATGATTTATTTCAGCTTTTATTTATTTCAACACATTCCCAGTGGGTCAGAAATGTACATACACTCAATTAGTATTTGGTAGCATTGCCTTTACATTTCTTAACTTGGGTCACATGTTTCGGGTAGGCATCCACAAGCTTCCCACAATAAGTTGGGTGAATTTTGGCCCATTCCTCCTGTCAGAGCTGGTGTAACTGAGTCAGGTGTGTAGGCCTCCTTGCTTGCACATGCTTTTCCAGTTCTGCCCACAAATTTTCTATAGGATTGAGGTTAGGGCTTTGTGATGGCCACTCCAATACCTTGACTTTGTTGTCCTTAAGCCATTTTGCCACAACATTGGATGTATGCTTGGGGTCATTGTCCATTTGGAAGACCCATTTGCGACCAAGCTTTAACTTCCTGACTGATGTCTTGATGTTGCTTCAATATATCCACAATTCTCCTTCCTCACGATGCCATCTATTTTGTGAAGTGCACCAGTCCCTCCTGCAGCAAAGTACCCCCACAACATGATGCTGCCACACCCGTGCTTCACGGTTGGGATGGTGTTCTTCGGCTTGCAAGCCTCCCCCTTTTAGCTCCAAACATAACAATGGTCATTATGGCCAAACAGTTCTATTTTTGTTTCATCAGACCAGAGGACATTTTTCCAAAAAGTACAATCTTTGTCCCCATGTGCATTTGCAAACCGTAGTCTGGCTTTTTTATGGCGGTTTTGGAGCAGTGGCTTCTTCCTTGCTGAGCAGCCTTTCAGGTTATGTCGATTGTAGGACTCGTTTTACTGTGAATATAGATAATTTTGTACCTGCATCTTCACAAGGTCCTTTGCTGTTGTTCTGGGATTGATTTGCACTTTTCGCACCAAAGTACGTTCATCTCTAGGAGACAGAACGCGTCTCCTTCCTGAGTGGTATGATGGCTGCGTGGTCCCATGGTGTTTATACTTGCGTACTATTGATTCTACAGATGAACGTAGGACCTTCAGGCGTTTGGAAATTGCTCCCAAGGATGAACCAGACTTGTGGAGGTTTTAAAAAAAATTCGGAGGTCTTGGCTTATTTATTTTGATTTTTTGCCATGATGCCAAGCAAAGAGGTCCTGAGAATGAAGGTAGGTCTTGAAATACATCCACAGGTACACCTGCAATTGACTCAAATGATGTCAATTAACCTATCAGAACCTTCTAAAGCATTTTCTGGAATTTTACAAGCGTTTTAAAGGTGTCATGCACAAAGTAGATGTCCTAACCGACTTGCCAAAACTATAGTTTTGTTAACAAGAAATTTGTGGAGTGGTTGAAAAATGAATTTCAATGAGTCCAACCAAAGTGTATGTAAATTTCCAACTTCAACTGTATATTGGTCGTTCTATTGCTATATTTGTTGTGATACTGGATGTGATAGTGCTTGTTATATTGGTCGTAATATTGGTATATTTGTTGTGATACTGGTTGTTATATTGGTTGGCTATTTTACAAAGTTGGGTATGTCTGTGTCAAAGTAGTAACTTAAAACTGAAATAGAACAGAGGACAGGTGGAGAAATCCCTGACATGGCTACGTTGACATTTAGTGCAAATACCCTGTGCAGTAACTAGTAGGCTTAGGGACACATTCTAAATCAGTTAGAAATACGCTTTGGGCTCAGAAATTGCAGTCTGAAGTCACTATGGATAAAAAAAATTGATCACTAATCTGACCCTCTCTTTGATACCAAAATACAGCATAACCTTCTAACATGTAACACAGAGGCAGTCATATGTCATTATTTCTGTGAAGGCAACAACATTTCGACTTCGCATCCTCCCAGCCCACTTCTTCCTAGCACAGAAAGAGAAGACAGGTTGTCCTCCTTTCAGGAAAGTTCACATTGCCAAGATTCTGAAAGAGTTGGTGAAATTCCCATGGGAGGGTGCAAATTGGCTCATGTCAATCAATTCAAATTGCAGCAAGGATATTCAGTGTGCATTGGCTTGTTTCTGAACTTAATCTTAACCAATCCCTCTTAATTAAATGACCCAAATACACGTTATTCAGCTGCTGCCAGATATTAGATTAACATTTGAATAGAGTTTAATTAGACAGAAAACAAGTTTACTCTTCACAGATAAATATTCAGCTCCCAAAGAAGTTAACTATGAGTCTGTTCTAAACTAGAACAAACATGGACACAAAGTACTGTGTTCCAGGAATGTTTGTCCAAATGACAACCTACCTATCTGACCACTGTGTTGTATTTTGAGTCTGTTCTAAAAGTACCCAGAGCCGAACACACCAAGCTTCCCGCTGGGCACAAATGTCAACAAATTTGAATTGAAGGCAGTCACTTCAGGAAGTGATTTTTATTTTATTTTAAATAATTTAAAAAAGGAAAAACTTTAAATAAAATTCAAGTTTACTCGAATTGACCCCAGCCCTGTCATCTGTACTAAACATGTCCAAAGCTGAACAGTACACACAGCAGCCTACTGCCATACCTGAGTCTGTGAGGGGTGGAAGGTGCTGCAGCCGAACGACTGCTGCAGTGAGTCCAGGAAGGGCTGGATCTTGTAGAGGCCATGGCTGCCGTGGCTGGAGCGGAAGGCCACGATGTGGAAGTACTTGAGAATCTTCTCGAAGCGCGCCTGGCTCATCTTGAGTGCGATGCTGCGGTTGCTAAAGAAGCCACTGCTCCAGATGCTGAGCACTGACTCACAGCGGTGAACGCTGGTGGAAGTCACAAAGCCCAAGAAGGCCTTCATCTCGGCCGCAGTCACGTTTCGCCAGCCCTCGTCGCTGCCGAAGCGCTCCTGATACTTCTTGGCATACATGTTGGTCTGCGTCACCATGTTCTGGATGGCGTTGTCGGGCACAAAGAGCTGGAAGAAGTCCATGCAAGTGGCTGTGGCTGGCATTCTCTGGGTAGGGCCTGGTGACAGGGAGAGAGACAGACAGATGATGGAGCTGCAGTCAAAGCATCACTCGCTCATTAAAACCTGCCTCTCAGATTGTTATTTTCATTTGACAGCATCAATCCCACATTACTTGTAAATTGAGTCTTACTGTGTAAACGACTATGATTTCTAAAAAGGGAATTACATTACTGTGACAGTATGGAGCTATTTTGTGCATTGAGTTATTTTGTAAATTAAAAAAGCACAACGTGTAGCATTTCTTTCCAGTCTTTGTTATTTGGATTGTGCTGTCAACCCTAGGGCTGCAATCAACTTCTATTCAACATGACAGTAACCATAATGTAATCGAAACAAGAATCAAGCTTTTTGTGCTTGAGGGAAGGGTTCATTATTGTCATGTGCTACACTATAGTGGATAGAAAAAGTCTTGTCTCGAACGTGTCAGATGAACATTCCCACTTATGCAAGCCGACAACTATAACCGTTTGGAAAAGCCCACTCATCGACATTGACATACTGTAGTTTCCAATGCATTGTAATCCGCACCTCCAACAACGCATCTGTCAAACTACTCAAGTTTGCAGATGACACCACTCTGGTCGGTCTCATCACCAACGGCAATGAGTCCATGTACCGTGGAGAGGTCGACCGGCTATCCACTGGGCACAGACGTCAGTTAAATTTGGTTGAGTTGTCAACTAACGTGAATTCAACGCGAAATCAACAAAAAATGTTACCTCGTCAATGGATTAGGTTAAAAGTTGGGTGAAAAAAAGACTACATTTTCTTACGATGACTTTTTTTGTAATCCAATCAGTTTTCCACATTGATTTGTATTTTTTTTTATGACATGGAAACAACATTGATTCAACCAGTTTTTGCCCAGTGGGTAGTGGCCTGGTGCAGTCACAATAACCTAAAACACAGACAAAAGCGTGGAGATGGTAGTTGACTTCAGAAAACGCCCCTCACCATCTCTCCCCCTCGAGATTGATGGCTCAAGTGTTAGCACAGCTGAATCATTCAAATTCCTGGGGACCATCATCTCCCACAGTCTCAAGTGGGAGGACAACATCACATCACCAACCAGCCAGTTTCTTCCCCCGGGCTGTGGCCCTCACCAATCGGCCATCTGGCCCATAGAGAGACTGAAAAACAGCTTCTATCTCAAGGCCATCAGACTGTTAAACAGCCACCACTAACATTTAGCGGCCGCTGCCAACATACTGACTCAACTCCAGCCACTTTAAAAATGGGAATTGATGGAAATTATGTAAAAATGTACCACTAGCCACTTTAAGCAATGCCACTTAATACAATGTTTATATACCCTACATTACCCATCTCATATGTATATATACTGTACTCTATATCATCTACTGCATCTTGCCATCTTTATGCAATACATGTACCACTAGCCACTTTAAACTATGCCACTTTATGTTTACATACCCTACAGTACTCATCTCATATGTATATACCGTACTCTATACCATCTACTGCATCTGCCATGCCGTTCTGTACCACCACTCATCCATATATCTTTATGTACATATTCTTTATCCCTTTACACTTGTGTGTGTGTATAAGGTAGTAGTGTGGAATTGTTAGGTTAGATTACTGTTGGTTATTACTGCATTGTCGGAACTAGAAGCACAAGCATTTCGCTACACTCGCATTAACATCTGCTAACCATGTGTATGTGACTAATAAAATTTGATTTGATTTGATTTGATTTGATTTAGAGACTATGCACTCTATGCTACAGTTTATTAGGTATACCACCCCATTCACGAAAATGGTTCGCTCCTACAGACATTTGAGTCACATGGTAGTGGCTTGCTATATAAAGCAGGCAGACGGGCATCGAGGCATTCAGTTACTGCTCAATTGAACGTTAGAATGCAAGCTAACAGGCGGACCAAACAGGCAAATAACGGCACAGTACAACAGTGGTGTGCAGAACGGCATCTCGGAGCGCACAACTCGTCGATCCTTGCCATGGATGGTCTATTGCAGCAGACCACCACACCAGATTCCACTCCTATCAGCTAAAAACAAGAAGTGGCTCCAGTGAGCATATGATCACCAACACTGGACAGTTGAGGAGTGAAAAACATTTGGTCCGACACCTGGTCTGACGAATCTCGGTTCCTGTTGCGTCATGCTGATGGCAGAGTCAGGATTTGGCGTAAGCAGCATGAGTCCATGGCCCCATCCTGCCTGGTGTCAACGGTACAGGTTGGTGGAGGTGGTGTAATGGTGTGGAGAATGTTTTCCTGGCACACGTTAGGTCCCTTGATACCAAGCAACGTTTCCATGCCCCGAAGAATTGACTGTTCTGGAGGCAAAGGGGTACTAGATGGATGTACCTAATAAACTGGCCACTGAGTGTATATTCTTACTGATACTGTAAATGTGTACATCCACTGTATACCCACTGTATATCAACCGTAAACCCAAGAATAGAACCTTGATTAAAACTGCAGCACTGAGCTGTCACAGGTCATCATCACATCTGTTAATTAACTGTGTAAGCTGTGGGTGTAAAGTATCTCTGGACTTAAGCAGGCCCTGGGTTAGAGGAGGGTTTGGCTGGGAGGCCGTCACTGTAAGGTCCCTTGATACCAAGCAACGTTTCCATGCCCCGAAGAATTGACTGTTCTGGAGGCAAAGGGGTACTAGATGGATGTACCTAATAAACTGGCCACTGAGTGTATATTCTTACTGATACTGTAAATGTGTACATCCACTGTATACCCACTGTATATCAACCGTAAACCCAAGAATAGAACCTTGATTAAAACTGCAGCACTGAGCTGTCACAGGTCATCATCACATCTGTTAATTAACTGTGTAAGCTGTGGGTGTAAAGTATCTCTGGACTTAAGCAGGCCCTGGGTTAGAGGAGGGTTTGGCTGGGAGGCCGTCACTGTAAATAAGAACCTGTTCTAAACTGACTTGCCTAGTTAAATAAAGGTTAATTAATGACACATCACAAAACCAGTGATGAAACTCATTGAACTGTCGCTCTCTAATCTTGTAAAGTCAGTAAGGGAGTAGAGCACCTCAACCAAGGTGCAGCCATAAATCACAAGAGAGCTCATCTAAGAGCTCTCAATTAAAAGCTGATGAACCAAAATATGTAATAAAATGATCCGCTTTTAATTATGAGAGAGAGTCACACCTATTTTTCTTGGCACACTTGTAAAGTATGCACATTCACTGGAGTGAGAAGGCGTCTCTAAACAGAAGTAGAAGTTCAGGCCCAGTAAACCAGTATTTATCTCATTCTCTGGAACAAATTGATATATCTGAAACAAACTATATCTGGAAGTTTGGATTGGCCAACTGCTAAAAGCCATTTGGCTAAAATGAAGAATCTCATGTCCTCTACGTCCAGCCTAGAGATAAGGAAAATGTTGGGTCTCAAAAGGACCATAATCAACTAGTTTGGTTTGCCGAAGAAATAAATACTTTTTATTTTACTATTCTTGCAATGAGTGTACATGTCAGGTTGACAGAGCTAAAAATTGTTACTTTTGGGCCCTTAGTTCCTCAAACCCAGACTGTGAGAGATACATCTAATTAGGCTACAGGCCAAAGGGTGGGTCACACTACAGACCTAGACACGGTTTCAAAAACCACTTCTTTAATCCAGTAGACTTTCAAATCTGGCAGCAAAGTGCAAAATACAGGATGACTGTCTTAGAGGCAGGGATTTCCAAAGACAGATGCCATAAAATCAATACAGTAAACAGAAGTCTGGCCAAAAATGAACTTATGGAATAGAATGGTTTTATTCCCTTGATTAAGAATTCCATTGTGGGAAATTCCTGACAACACCGCGGTAGAATGTCTAAGACGAACATACTGTAGATAATGTATGTGCCATTCAATAAAGTGAAATGGAGCTTGATTCTACAGCCTTTTCTATCATAATTATGTTACATAATACATTATACGGTTATAGATTATACGGTAATAGATTATACAGTATTATATTGTAATCCAGGGAGGTTGTCCTAACGTGCATATACACACTGCAGAGATTTTACTAGGATAATGAAATTAACTAATAGAATGACATTTCAGACCCATGGACATGCTTACTAAGTACTGCCTATCCCTGCTATAACTGTGGGATTTTCATATCGGACTAAATATCAATTATACAGACTCCATCTCTCATTTTCCCAATGTAAAATGTATATTGTGGTTTATTTATGTATGATAGCTAGTGTCCTGTAGAAGTGATGTTCTAACTCTAGTTTCTCCTTGAGACATGCGGACCTTGTACTGGACAGTCTTCTCCTCAGTGAGCACCAGTTTGCTGCATGGAAACCTTCCGTTGACCTAACCTTAATGACAAAACCACCTCATGTTCATCTTTCCTGGCCACACTGTGTCTTGCCTATTTGCTCATATACTAATGGGTTGGACACAGTCAAGCTTTTACTGCAATTTGGCTGAGGAATTTGTTTCAAATACACCTGCCAACACTATTGTTTGTGTCAACAGTCTCAAATAACTTTGTGGTGATTGTGAGAAATCAAACCATTTTCTAGTGGAGACAGAGACCGCCACACATACTGTAGTGTAGACTATAAAGTACAAAGACTTCTGTATACTGAAGTGATTCCCAAGGCAATGTCTTGTGCCTGAAATGTATTGGCTAACGCCACCACCTATCATTGCCTGTGATGAAGCCTATACCAAAGCCTACAGGCAGATGGCATGATTTTCTCTCACGTCGTGACAGTGGCACAAGGCACCACCCAGACCACCTTGGAGAGAGAGGGAGGCATTTATTTGCAAGTCAGTGAGAGAGTGTTCAAACAGAGTAATGATGAAGGGAGGAACCTCAACCTACACATGCTTATTTAGTTTGACATACAGTATCTATGCAATAACACCTATTATACGACTGACCAGAACTGTAATACATTGATCGTTTTACAGGACATTTGTAAGGATAACAATATGACATTTGGTTAGGTTGTTGGTACTAGAATGGGTTTAACTCCTGAAGTATAACTGGTAACTACTAGGTATTACTTTACAGTGGCAACACTGGGAAACCATTTTTTTTTTTTTTATTCTCTTTAAAGTCCCAGTGCAGTCAAAAACATGATTACCGGTGTTTTATATATATTTTCACACTATGAGGTTGGATTAATACTTTGAAATTGTGAAAAGGATGCTAATGCCCTTTTAGTGTAAGAGCTGTTGGAAAAGACTGCCTGAAATATCAGCCTGTATTGCTGAGATGGAGTTTTGGCCTGCTTGGTGACATCTCCAGGCGGTAAATTACTTAATAGACCAATAAGAATGAGAGTTCCAAACCTCTCTGCCAATAACAACAAGTTTTCAGTTTTCCTCTCCCCACACAGACCACTACCAGACAGTAGCAAAATTCTTGCTTAACAAATTGCTCTTTGCTAAGAAGCTATTTTTGACCAATTTAATCTTAAACAATCTCAGTAAGGTTCTTAATTGTTACACAGAAATGATTTGATATTGAGATCAAATAAAGGCTACATTGGACCTTTAAACTCTGCCATGGGCATGCAATAGGAGACTGAGATAATGGAATAAACATTACCATTACTTTACAGGCCCTCCATCATTGATCGTAGCAGCTGAACCTTCCATGAAGATGTAAGAGGGGAGATGGTCATTCATCTCCACTTAAAGAGTTAATTTGTCATGGCTGCCAGTGCCTCGCCTCTCTCTCAACCTATGATGTTTGAACAAACAGTGCTCCCTGGTCCATATCCAGCAGCCACACATATAGGCCTACAATCTGCACTATAAACAGCGATCTAGGGGTGCTTTCAAGACGTGCACCACTAACATGTTCTACACAGCAGCTCTTACTATACCGCCATAGACTACCTAGGTCACCTTACAGTATATTGCCAATGTAAAAAATACTAAATATTCCTGCCAATGAACATCCTCTATCGTATTTTTACCTTTCTTGGAGGTCCAAAATTCAGATTGGCATACTTCAATGCCTTAGTTGGCAAATACATGTGGCTGAACAGGCAAAGATGTTGCACAACGATATTAGTCTCTGGAGATGCAGGGAGAGGAACAGAGAAGCAGAGAGAGTTCTCTTAGGCTCCTCTGCAACTTGTCCCCTATGTCCATTTACTGTTTGGTCCCCAGTGCAGTGCAGTGTGGGCTATTTCATTTGGATAATTAAATAGCCAAATTCATATAAGCCACAATTCTCCAAGAAATTAATCCATATTGTGACATGATCCTTTATTAAAGGACACTTGGGCTTTCTTTCTCTCTCCCTCTTTTTCTTGACCTGCTGTTCAATCAGGAGTTAGGACCTACAATCATAGGCTACTTACTAGATGCGTACACACACACACACACACACACACACACACACACACACACACACACACACACACACACACACACACACACACACACACACACACACACACACACACACACACACACACACACACACACCTTAGATGATGGAGAAGATCAGATCATGATCCTATTCATTATGTCAAGGGAGGCTTTATTCTTAAAATGAAATACCATATGTCTCGTTGTATGGGGCCACCGTGATATCTTGCAGGGTGTCGCTCCATCCATCCTCTTCTGCTTGAGTTATTGAGACGGACCCGGGTGGACCTCCGCTTTGACAATTCACAGTCTCACCTGACCTTTGATCGTCGCCGGCCTCCATGCAGCAGTTATCCGAATTCGAGTCACCCGAAGTGCTGTAAAAGGGATTGTCGCTGCTGTCATCTCCCGATTCCCCAAAAACATCATCTGAGATCTGCAAACTCTCGTAGCGTGAGCGAGCCGCCTCCAGGACAGACAGCGCCTTCCTCCCACATTCCGCCATCTCTCGTCGATGCTTTTTGTTGCTTACAACACCGCACAATATTCGGCATGCAACTATCCACGACTGGGAAAAACTCGTACCACACACACCTACCTACGTCCACTCCCACTGTACGTTTTTAGAATTATGCTAGGCCTACTGCAGACTTGTGATGTGATAACTTCTATTCTCCCCTTTCTTCAAAGCATGTGCCGGAGAGGAGCTGTCCTCATCAAGGGTACTTAAATACCCTTAGGCGCTATGCACAGAGACCGAAATTATCAATATTGATCACACCTCTGCGCATCCGGGTTGGGCCAGCTATTTCGTTGGTGGCTCGTAAAATGGGCTCGTACTGTGTAGAGATTTCAATGAATACGCGGCATCATGATCAGCTGACCTGGGTTGCTCTCATGTGCTGGCCAATAGCGTTGATAATAGCGTTGTATATCTCACTGTAATGTCACATCTTATGGTATTAAAGCAGAATTGTCTTCTGATGCGGTTAGAAAATGCATATACCCCATCAATTGCTTATTGCTTATGATACGAATATAAAACACATGTATGACTAATGCGTTCGTTTATTCATTTATTATTAATGCATTCGTTTATTCAGACAATGTATTTACAGGAACTCTTTTAAATCAGTTTTGAAAACGTTTAATGAATTTATGTGGAAAGGAAAGCAACAGCAGGACAGGATTTTTGTTTTTAAGAACACCATATTTTTTGAAAAAACCAAGCAGCGCTCCCCTTGGTGCCCTGTGGGGGGTGCAGTAGACTGGTTCGCGGAAGTCATCTTGCTTTTTGGTGTGGTACCCTGTCATGTTTGCGGAAGTATAATTTTTCTTCTCCCCTCTGTCATTCTTCAGAAAGTATTTAGCAACATTCGTTACTTTATATTATAACTACATGTCCAGCCTTTTCTGATTTCAAGGATAGTACAAAAGAAAGATGAATCTGCCAAAGGGGCCAGATTCTCTGTGTTTCGACAAGGATGTGTTTATGAAGGTAAGAATTTGACTTTTGAAACTAGCTAGCTGGCTAGCAATGCTATAGGTTAGCTAGCAGTGATCAGCCAAACTGGCTTCATCACTTGTTATGAAACGACTTATATAAGTTTGTCTCGTAGTATTTATCTACCTAAACCCTATAAGAAATGGCAAGTTAGTTTCTGCTGCACATCATTTGCATAATCTTAGCTAGCTAGGTAACTAACTAACTACATGATCACTCATGACATGTTTTCATCATCTGTTGCATTCAGGATGACTTCGACGTGGATCAGTTTGTTGCAGATTGCAGAAAGCATGTCCAACTGGAGGAGATGCGCGAGGACCTTGAGATGTATTACAAACAGCTCAAAACAGCCATGGTTGAGCTCATCAATAAAGACTATGCTGACTTTGTCAACCTCTCCACCAATCTGGTGAGTTTCTATGGCTGACACGTTCAAGATGCTGCAGTGTCCCCCACCCATAAGCTGCATTATGGAATGTTTACAACCATGCATTTTCAGCCAAATAACAAGATAGCAATCATATTTTACGATGATGTCACTCAAAAGAAACTAGAAGCAACTGAGAGCAACAGCAGGAATCTGCTCAATATAGATGTAGCAATCTAAATAGATGTGATGTGGGATAATGATGATGTTTGTTCTTCCTAACAGTTGTTCCAGCTAGGATCAGGACTTTTACATGTCAAATAGGCCTAATAGCTACAGTAGCTAGATAATAATGGATATCATCTATTTAGGTTGGAATGGACAAAGCCCTGAACCAGCTATCAGTACCACTGGGTCAGTTGCGTGAAGAGGTGCTGGTATGTGCTCTGTTTCACTCTATTTTTTCATATTATGATCAATTGGATTTACCTTCATTTCTGTTGACTTGGTCACATGTTGTCCTTTTTCTGTTGACTTGGTCACTTGTTGTCCTTTTTCTGTTGACTTGGTCACTTGTTGTCCTTTTTCTGTTGACTTGGTCACACACATTGTCCTTTTTCTGTTGACTTGGTCACACACATTGTCCTATTTCTGTTGACTTGGTCACATGTTGTCCTATTTCTGTTGACTTGGTCACATGTTGTCCTATTTCTGTTGACTTGGTCACACGCGCGGTCCTATTTCTGTTGACTTGGTCACACGCGCTGTCTTATTTCTGTTGACTTGGTCACACGCGCTGTCCTATTTCTGTTGACTTGGTCACACGCGCTGTCTTATTTCTGTTGACTTGGTCACACGCGCTGTCCTATTTCTGTTGACTTGGTCACACGCGCTGTCCTATTTCTGTTGACCTGGTCACACGCGCTGTCTTATTTCTGTTGACTTGGTCACACGCGCTGTCTTATTTCTGTTGACTTGGTCACACGCGCTGTCTTATTTCTGTTGACTTGGTCACACGTGCTGCGCTGTCTTATTTCTGTTGACTTGGTCACACGCGCTGTCTTATTTCTGTTGACTTGGTCACACGCGCTGTCTTATTTCTGTTGACTTGGTCACACGCGCTGTCTTATTTCTGTTGACTTGGTCACACATGCTGTCCTATTTCTGTTGACTTGGCCACACATGTTATCCTATTTTTGTGTGTTGTGTTGGTCTCCTTTTTACTTCTCAGAACTTGAGAACATCTGTAAGTGAGGTGGTCCAAGCCGTTGACAACCAGCTATCCAAGCAAGATGACTTGCAAAACAAAAAGGTTTGTTAACCTTATGTCTACCATTTCAAACAATAGTTTTTCTATAACATACAGTACATTTGTATGTGTGTAGCTGGATGCTTACACTTTTGCAATTCATTTAGACAAAAGATTATGATTCAAAGAAAAGTTAGACGAGTTTCTTTAAACTGTCATGTGTCTCTTTTCTTCGTTTAAACCAGATCAATGTCATGAAACTCATACAAGTTGTTCGATCAGTAGAGAAGATTGAAAAAATCCTACATTCTCAGAACTCAAAAGACTGGACATCTCTTGAGATGAGCAGGTCTGTTTAAAAAGAGATTGCATCAGCTTTTTTGCTGATTTTACATAGGCTATTTACCATATGGATGTATCTGTTAATGATGAATACAGTCTATTTACCATACGGATGTACAGTTGGAGTCGGAAGTTTACATACACTTATGGTTGCTGTATTGGTTGTAATATTGTTATATTGGTTGTTACAGTTGAAGTCGTAAATTTACATACACTTAGGTTGGAGTCATTAAAACTCGTTTTTCAACCACTCCACAAATTTCTTGTTAACAAACTATAGTTTTGGCAAGTCGGTTAGGACATCTACTTTGTGCATGACGCAAGTAATTTTTCCAACGATTGTTTACAGACAGATTATTTCACTTATAATTTACTGTATCACAATTCCAGTGTGTCAGAAGTTTACATACACTAAGTTGACTGTGCCTTTAAACAGCTTGGAAAATTCCAGAAAATGATGTCATGGCTTTAGAAGCTTCTGGTAGGCTAATTGACATAATTTGAGTCATTTGGAGGTGTACCTGTGGATGTATTTCAATGCCTACCTTCAAACTCAGTGCCTCTTCCAAACGCCTGAAGGTACCATGTTCATCTATGCAAACAATAGTACGCAAGTATGAACACCATGGGACCACGCAGCCGTCATACCATTCAGGAAGGAGACGTGTTCAGTCTCCTAGAGAAGAACGGACCATGGTGCGAAAAGTGCAAATCAATCCCAGAACAACAGCAATGGACCTTGTGAAGATGCTGGGGGAAACAGGTACAAAAGTATCTATATCCACAGTAAAACGAGTCCTATATTGACATAACCTGAAAGGCTGCTCAGCAAGAAGCCACTGCTCCAAACCTCCAAAAAAGCCAGGCAACTGCACATGAGGACAAAGATCGTACTTTTTGGAGAAATGTCCTCTGGTCTGATGAAACAAAAATAGAACTGTTTGGCCATAACCATTGTTATGTTTGGAGGAAAAAGGGGGAAGCTTGCAAGCCGAAGAACACCCTCCCAACCCTGAAGCACGGGGGTGGCAGCATCATGTTGTGGGGGTGCTTTGCTGCAGGAGGGACTGGTGCACTTCACAAAATAGATGGCATCATGAGGCAGGAACATTATGTGGATATATTGAAGCAACATCTCAAGACATCAGTCAGGAAGTTAAAGCTTGGTCACAAATGGGTCTTCCAAGTGGACAATGACCCCAAGCATACTTCCAAAGTTGTGGCAAAATGGCTTAAGGACAACAAAGTCAAGGTATTGGAGTGGCCATTACAAAGCCCTGACCTCAATCCTATAGAAAATATTTGGTCAGAACTGAAAAAGCGTGTGCGAGCAAGGACGCCTACAAACCTGACTCAGTTACACCAGCTTTGCCAGGAAGAATGGGCCAAAATTCACCCTACTTATTGTGGGAAGCTTGTGGAAGCCTACCTGAAACGTTTGACCCAAGTTAAACAATTTTAAAGGTTATGCTACCAAATACACTCAATTAGTATGTAAACTTCTGACCCACTGGGAATGTGAAAGAAATAAAAGCTGAAATAAATCATTCTCTCCTATTATTCTGACATTTCACATTCTTAAAATGTCACATTCTTAGTGGTGATCCTAACTGACCTAAGACAGGAAATTTTGACTAGGATTAAATGTCAGGAATTGTGAAAAACTGAGTTTAAATGTATTTGGCAGAGGTGTATGTAAACTTCCGACTTCAACTGTATCTCAGTTAATGATGAAGTTTGCCGTTTCTTTTGCTTTGTAGTCCTCTCTTAGCTGGCCAGATTCTGGAGCGGATTGCCACAGAGTTCAACCAGCTGCAGTTCCATGCTGTCCAAAGCAAGGGCATGCCCCTGCTGGACAAAGTCAGGCCTGTACGTCCCGTCACATCATTCAATATTGACGGCTCCATTGGATTTGTGGAGTTAATTTTCAGTACACAAACTAGACTAAGGTTAATGGTTGAAAATGGCCATACCTGTCCATTATAAACATCCCTTTACTGACACTGTGTCTGTCCATGCCTGTCCATTGTAAACATCCCTTTACTGACACTGTGCCTGTCCATTGTAAACATCCCTTTACTGACACTGTGTCTGTGTACGACTTTTGTTGTAGCGTATTTCTGGCATCACGTCCATGCTACAGCAGTCTTTGGAGGGGCTCCTCATACAGGGCCTCCAGACCTCCAACGTGGACATTGTGCGTCACTGCCTACGCACCTACGCCACCATCGACAAGACCAGGGACGCAGAGGCACTGGTGGGACAAGTCCTGGTCAAGCCCTACATGGACATGGTGAGGTTGTGTTTCATCGGAACCATCAAGATCAGAAGAGCATTTAGTGCTGGTGTCCCGTACCCAGATTGAACCTACTCCTGGACTTAAAAACTTAATTTTATTTGCTTTTAAATCCGGAAATAGGCTTTATCTTGTTTCTGATAATCCGGCTCTTAGTGCCCAGCTCACCAATATCTTTGTGAAACGATGCAGAAATTGACAGTTCAATAACTTTATGTACTGTGTTCTGCTTCAGAGATGAAGTCCATGTTTCCCTCGCTATATAAACAGTACTTCAGTTACTATTTTGTTATCAACAGGTCATTGTTGAACAGTTTGTCAAGTCCACCCCCAATGGCCTTCAAATAATGTACACCAAGCTCCTACAGTTTGTGCCACATCACTGTAGACTGCTGCGCGAGGTGACTGGAATGGTCATTTCAAGGTAAGCACCATAGCTGTCCACAGTCAAAGTTTTAAAGGCTTCTCTCCCTTCAGATATAAGAAAGTACATGGTAGAATGGTAGTTACACATTGAAAACAAAGAAAGTACATGGTAGAATGGTAGTTACACATTGAAAACCCAGAAAGTACATGGTAGAATGGTAGTTACACGTTGAAAACCCAGAAAGTACATGGTAGAATGGTAGTTATATGTTGAAAACCCAGAAAGTACACGGTAGAATGGTAGTTACACGTTGAAAACCCAGAAAGTACACGGTAGAATGGTTGTTACACGTTCAAACCTAGAAAGTACACGGTAGAATGGTAGTTACACTTTCAAAACCTAGAAAGTACATGGTAGAATGGTAGTTACGAGTTCATAACCTAGAAAGTACATGTTAGAATGGTTGTTACGTGTTCATAACCTAGAAAGTTCACGGTAGAATGGTAGTTATGCATTCATAACCTAGAAAGTACGTGGTAAAATGGTAGTTACACGTTGAAAACACAGATAGTACATGGTAAAATGGTATTTACGCATTCATAACCTAGAAAGTATGTGGTAAAATGGTAGTTACACGTTCAAAACCTAGAATGGTAGTTACGCATTTAAAACCTAGAAAGTACACGGTAGAATGGTAGTTACGCGTTCATAACCCAGAAAGTATGTGGTAAAATGGTAGAATGGTAGTTATGCATTTAAAACCTAGAAAGTACACGGTAGAATGGTAGTTACGCGTTCATAACCCAGAAAGTATGTGGTAAAATTCATAACCTAGAAAGTTCAAGGTAGAATGGTCGTTACGTGTTCATAACCTAGAAAGTTCACGTTAGAATGGTAGTTACACGTTCATAACCCAGAAGGTAGAATGGTAGTTACACGTTCATAACCCAGAAGGTAGAATGGTAGTTACACGTTCATAACCCAGAAGGTAGAATGGTAGTTACACGTTCATAACCCAGAAGGTAGAATGGTAGTTACACGTTCATAACCCAGAAGGTAGAATGGTAGTTACACGTTCATAACCCAGAAGGTAGAATGGTAGTTACATGTTCATAACCCAGAAGGTAGAATGGTAGTTACACGTTCATAACCCAGAAGGTAGAATGGTAGTTATGCGTTCATAACCTTGAAGTACGTGGTAAAATAGTAGTTATGCGTTCATAACCCAGAAAGTATGTGGTAAAATAGTAGTTACGCGTTCATAACCTTGAAGTACGTGGTAAAATAGTAGTTACGCGTTCATAACCCAGAAAGTATGTGGTAAAATGGTAGTTACGCGTTCATAACCCAGAAAGTATATGGTAGAATGGTGGTTAACCATTCATTATCTATGAATTTCTTGTTTGTTCTTTCTCATGTCTTTGCTTTCGGCTGTCTGTCCAGTGAGAAGGCAGACATAGTCCCGGGATACGACTTCTTGGTGAACTCAGTGTGGCCGGAAATCATCAAAGGTATCGAGGAGAGAATTGCATCTCTCTTCAACGCGGGCAACCCTGACACCTTTTATGATGTATGTACTCTAACTACCCAATCATGTTCCTCTGGCATCAAAACTGTCAAATCAACAACAACAAAAATCCAACAGAGCTTGGAAATACAATAGTAGGGGAAACGCTGACCCTGAGAAGTCCTACTCTGTACAAGTAGGAGAGGGAGACTACATTCTCATTCTGTTCATGTTTGTATCTATTTTGCAGAGGTACACTATCAGCATTGACTTTGTGAGAAAGTTTGAGAGACAGTGTGGCTCCCAAGCCAGTGTGAGGAGACTGAGAGCTCACACCTCCTATCAGAGCTTCCACAACAAGTGGAACCTACCCATCTACTTCCAGCTCAGGTGAATAGCTGTGTGCTCCTGCATTGCTTGCTGTTTGAGGTTTTTGGCTGGGGTTCTGTACAGCACTTTGTGACATCAGCTGATGTAAGAAGGGTATTATAAATACATTTGATTGATTGATTGCTCCATGACCTTTGACCTCTGTGCTTCCTGTACTGACCCAGTTATGTGCATGTATTACAGTAGTGTCCACTCAACAACTCAATCTGCCACAGTGCTGTCAGAACTGATATGCTCTGGTAACCTCCCTGGCAGGGGGTGTTTCCCTTTTATTTCATTCATTTCATGTTATTTTTAAAACGTGCATGAATTTATGTATTCTGAAATCTATTAACAAGAATATCTACAACAAAAATGCTTTGGATTTTGCTCCCTTTATAATTGTCACCTACCCTACTGATGTCCAGTCATCCATTTTACTTCCTGGATATTGTGCTGTCCACATCATATGTTGTTACAGATAAGAAGATATTTACAGGCTATGCATCATAATATGTTGTCAGATTTGAGAGGTACTTTAGCATTGTGTCCAACACAAGTCTGGCTTTTTGCGTAAGGCCTGATGAATACTCCCTCTAAGGGAATATTGATTTTCTCTAGAGTCAACGTGAAGGTTGTTGGACACACTGCCTTGCACTGTTTGTCAGCCCCGGCACATTTTACAGTGGAATGTACATCATGCTGCACATACTCAACACTGTGTAAAAAAAACAACAACATGTTTTTGATCAATTCCAACTGTTTTGCTTATAGAACAGCATGCTAGCTTATATGTGTTCAACAGCCAGGCATTGACCTATTGTTCCCCATCTCTGTCACAGGTACAAGGAAATTGCTGCATGTTTAGAGAATGCTATTGCTGATGGGTTAGAGGCAGCACCAGGTTAGTAGCTATATCCAACTGTAATAACACGACAGACCCTGGTTCGATTCCAGGCTGTATCACAACCGGCCGTGATTGTGAGTCCCATAGGGCGGTGCACAATTGGCCCAGCGTCATCCAGGTTAGGGTTTGGCCGGGGTAGGCCATCATTGTAAATAAGAATTTGTTCTTAACTGACTTGCCTAGTTAAATAAAAGTTTAAAAAAAATGTTTTTAAATATACAAATGGATAAGTTATTTTATTAGTCATTACCATAATATACAATAATACCTGATGGCTTCAATTATTTCCTCCCCTCCTACACTCTCTTCCTCCCTACACACTCTCCCCCTCCCAACACACTCTCCCCTCGTCCATACACTTTCTCTTCCTCCCTACACACTCTCTCTTCCTCCCTACACACTCTCTCTTCCTCCCTACACACTCTCTCTTCCTCAGCGGGCAGCTCCTATCACCTGCTGGTGTCCCAAGTGCTGTGGAACAGCTTGGTCAGGTGCTGGGCGGAGAAGGTGTACCTGCCCCCGCTGGTTCACCGCTTCTGGAAGCTCACCCTGCAGCTGATCTCACGCTACTCCAAGTTCCTCACTGAGGTACAGCCTCCAACATGGCAATACAACCTTTCCACTACAATATTAATGCTAGTGTCTATAGATTCAGTGATACCTCTATTAATCTAGTGATCAACGTAGCCTGCAGTGTCAGTATTCCAGTATTTTAAATGAGTCCTATAAAAGGAAATGCTGGTTAAGTTGTCATGATTGGTGTTTCTGGACCCTGTCTCCTAGATGCTGACTAAATCTCCCTCCACGGACGTCAGTAAAGACCCTGTGAGGCTCCTCCCCAGCTCCGCCTCCTCCACGTCCAGTCGCACCTCTCAGGATGATGGGGGCAGCGAGAGCGGCAGCCCAGCAACCCTCTCCACCAAACAGCTGGTCTTTATAGCCTCTGATGTGAACCAACTACAAGACCAGGTAGTGATATGGACTAATCACAAGACCAGTTAGTGATATGGGCCAATCACAACAAGCCAATGCAGTTTTGTATTGTATTTACCTTCCAAGAAGCCAAACGGAGTTGGCACAAATCTTAATAATGTTGTTTTTAACTATTGCTTTTAGGGTTAGGCAACATTAGACATGCTATTGCATGAAACTTATTTGTTCATATTTTTCTCGACTATTAAAAGTTTGCCTTTCTCACAGATTACGGAACTTTCTGAGATGATTAAGCAGAGACTGGAGATCATTGGGTACAACAACTTTGTAATTGTTGCAGGTATGTCATCGTCATGCTTGAAAGATGAAAAGCACACATTTATACGTTGTTCCAAACAAGTGTTTAATCATGGTACTTATTCCATCAACTCTTACTGCATGTTAGTTGATATATTGCCTTTTGATTGCCTTTTTGACAAGTGTCCCTCCCTGCCTTGTGTTCTCTCTCCAGAGGCCCTAGAAGACTCCAAAGCCTCCCTGTCTGGCTGCATTCCCACCTTGAACCGCAAGATGACTCAGCATTTAACCGAGAGGTGCTTCCGCTTCCTGAAGAGTGCTTCTGAAGTCCCCCGACTGTACCGCAGGACCAACAAGGTGAGACGGCCCGCCCCTCAGGCCCCATCCTCTCAGAACAATGGAGCAGTGCTCCCATTAGGCTTCAACGTCGCTGAGATTATTAGAGAACATCTGCTGTACAGTACCAAAATACTGAAGAGTGCACCACACTCCACACTCACAGGCTTGAAAACGTGACTGTTCTTCATCCCTTGTATAGGAAGTTCCCTCCAGAGCCTCTGCCTACATGGACAACGCCCTGCGGCCGCTGCACCAGCTCCTGAGCGACTCCAAAGACACGGTGAAGCCCTCCATCGCCCAGGACTGGCTACGGATCACACTCAATGACTGCACTCACAGGTAGGGGGACTCTGCTGTCTGTTAGACTTCCTGTGTAGGCAACTACAGCAGTGTTACTCATCTCCAATCCTCCAGTATCCCCAATAGCACACGCTTTTGTTTTTAACCTCAGACAAGTAGAATCAGGTATGCTTGTACTGTTGGGGATACTGGAGGACCGGAGTTGGGAAACACATAACTACAGTATACTGGCGACTGCTGATTGTGAAAGGGAGATCTTGTAAGGCGAATTCTGGTCCACATATAAAGATTCTACACTGAATGCATGCCTTAGTTTTTAGTCCTTGTATTGTTTTGTCCAAAGAATGGCACCACACAAGGACACCAACTAACATTGAATTGAATTCCGTGGCAGTCAACCGCACTAACTTAAGTAGCTTTTTGTTCTGCTCCACCAAGCACAGAAGTCTGTAATTTTCCATCTTGACTTTGGGCAGATATTTTGAAACCATATCAGATATTTTGAGTTCTGTGAAAAAAATGGAGGAGAGTTTAAAGAGACTGAAGCAAGCAAGGAAAACAGTGACCACCAACACGACAGGAACCACCGGAGGCCCCACAGACGACAGCAAGATCCGCCTGCAGCTGGCCTTGGATGTGGAGTACCTGGGAGAACAGGTAGGGTTCACCCTGTTAGAGAACACCAACCGTATCTTGTAATTGTTCTTTGACTATGTTTTAGAAAGACAGTCTGTTTAACTCAAACAGTGGGAAGGAAGGCATGTCAGGAAAATCCCCAGAATGATTGTTGTGATGGTAAGCTTCTAATACCATATTGATGTTTGTTTCCCATGATAGATTCAGAAGATGGGTCTGCAGCCTGCCGACATCACCATGTTCTCAACACTAAATGACTTGGTCCAAGGAGCACAGGACGGGACTCCATCAGAGCAGGCTGGACCATAATCCTGCACCAATGTACCTGTATGCTTGTAGTTAGGAGGAAGAAAGCCCAGTGAAGGACTGGGTCATATTTATGTTGAACATTGATCATATGGGACATGGCATTGAAAATCAGGAGAATTTCTAAATGTCATTGTACAATAGCAATGAAATATTTCCTACTGGCTCCCTGGCTGTTCATAGCAGCAAATGTCTACTTTAATTAACCCTAACCCCTTTAAATATATTGTATGTGGTGAACAGAGTTGGGGAATGATGAGAGATATTGTGAACAGAGTTGGTGAAGAATGAGATGTATATAAGTTTAGCTGTTATGAGGGGTGACCTAATAAAGTATCTCTACGTTCAGCTGTTATGAGGGGTAACATAATAAAGTATCTCTACGTTCAGCTGTTATGAGGGGTGACATAATAAAGTATCTCTACGTTCAGCTGTTATGAGGGGTGACATAATAAAGTATATCTACGTTCAGCTGTTATGAGGGGTAACATAATAAAGTATCTCTACGTTCAGCTGTTATGAGGGGTGACCTAATAAAGTATCTCTACGTTCAGCTGTTATGAGGGGTGACATAATAAAGTATCTCTACGTTCAGCTGTTATGACGGGTGACCTAATAAAGTATCTCTACGTTCAGCTGTTATGAGGGGTGACCTAATAAAGTATCTCTACGTTCAGCTGTTATGAGGGGTGACCTAATAAAGTATCTCTACGTTCAGCTGTTATGAGGGGTGACCTAATAAAGTATCTCTACGTTCAGCTGTTATGAGGGGTGACATAATAAAGTATCTCTACGTTCAGCTGTTATGAGGGGTGACCTAATAAAGTATCTCTACGTTCAGCTGTTATGAGGGGTGACATAATAAAGTATCTCTACGTTCAGCTGTTATGAGGGGTGACCTAATAAAGTATCTCTACGTTCAGCTGTTATGAGGGGTGACCTAATAAAGTATCTCTACGTTCAGCTGTTATGAGGGGTGACCTAATAAAGTATCTCTACGTTCAGCTGTTATGAGGGGTGACCTAATAAAGTATCTCTATGTTCAGCTGTTATGAGGGGTGACCTAATAAAGTATCTCTACGTTCAGCTGTTATGAGGGGTGACCTAATAAAGTATCTCTACGTTCAGCTGTTATGAGGGGTGACATAATAAAGTATCTCTACGTTCAGCTGTTATGAGGGGTAACATAATAAAGTATCTCTACGTTCAGCTGTTATGAGGGGTGACCTAATAAAGTATCTCTCTAAGTTCAGTGACACTCAGTTCATTTGCTAGACAGGGATCAACCATAATTATTTTCCGTCTGGTTTTGGGAAAAGGTTGTTCATTATTATGTTATCAAAACCTTTAAGTCTCAGGAGAAATATAGTCACGAGCTATTCATTTTTTTTTCTAGAGGATTTGTCCCAAAAAAAAGATCCACAATATTCAGAAACTGTAATATTCTTGCAATCACAAAAAAAAATTCTTAGGATAATAGAAATATATAAATTCAGACCTTTCAATAATCATTTGTCCAGTTTTATCATAGTGTACAGTACACTGCTGTAACCTACAATGTACACTACCGTTCAAAAGTTTGGGGTCACTTAGAAATTTGTTTTTGAAAGAAAAGCAAATTTTTTGTCAATTAAAATTACATCAAATTGATCAGAAATACAGTGTAGACATTGTTAATGTTGTAAATGACTATTGTAGCTGGAAACGGCAGATTTTTTGAATGGAATATCTACATTGGCGTACAGAGGCCCATTATCAGCAACCATCACTCCTGTGTTCCAAAGGCACGTTGTGTTAGCTAATCCAAGTTTACCATTTTAAAAGGTTAATTGATCATTAGAAAACCCTTTTGCAATTATGTTAGCACAGCTGAAAACTGTTGTCCTGATTTAAAGAAGCAATAAAACTGGGCTTCTTTAGACTAGTTGAGTATCTGGAGCATCAGCATTTGTGGGTTTGATTACAGAATCAAAACGGCTAGAAACAAAGCACTTTCTTCTGAAACTTCTATTTTTTTATATACTTTGTTTTTATTGTAGGAACACAAAGAAAGTACAAATAAAGTAAAATAAAAGATTTGGCAGTTACAGTGCACTTCATACCTTCGTCATCATATTAGTTACATTAGCATCTTTGAATTAGACCTTTTCCAAGTATGAAACTAATTTCTCCCAGTATTCCTGACCTCTCTCCTGTTGAGTTCTTAAAGCAAAGGTCATACGCTCCATGTGGTGTATTTCTTCTACAATGTCTATCTATTGTGTCACTGTGGGAGGGTCTTTTTTGTAGCCATTTCCTAGTGATAGCCTTTTTACTGGCTGCCAGTAGGACCTTCAAGAGGTACTTTTCTCTATTGTGTAAGTTATCAGGTATTTCACCCAAGTACAAAGAAATGAATGTTTGTTCTATGTCAAATCCCATTATTTTTCCAATGTTAGATCTTATTTCTCCCCAGTAAGTTTCGATTGCGGGGCAGGACCAAAAGATATGAGAGTGGTCCGCCCTCAATAGACCGCATTCTCTCCAACAAGGGTGTGGTGAGCCAGTCTGTTTTGATTTCAGTTTAGGTGTTATGAAGAAACGTATAACATTCTTCCAACAGAATTCTCTCCATGATCTTGAGTTGGTGGAGCTTTGTTGAGTCTCTAATATGTTCAACCATGTTTCATCAGTTATTTCAATGTTAAGTTCCTCCTCCCATTTCTTTTTAATATAGTTTGT
This sequence comes from Salvelinus alpinus, assembly GCF_045679555.1. Lineage (NCBI taxonomy): Eukaryota > Metazoa > Chordata > Actinopteri > Salmoniformes > Salmonidae > Salvelinus > Salvelinus alpinus. Next base: position 79,871,027 of record NC_092088.1, read on the forward strand.
AGAATGTTTCTTTGAGGATTGAATACCCAAGTAGAGATTTGAAATCGTTTTTTTTGTTACTCCCCAAGTTGTATGCGTTAGTGAATACTTGGATTAATTTTGGAGGTGCTCGAGGGTCAGTCACCTTTATCTCCATTAAGAAATAGTGTCGGACTTGTAGGTATCTGTAAAAATCTTGTTTATCCAAGCCATGTTTTTTTACTTAGGTCCTGGAAGTTATCTAGGTTCCCATTCCTTATAATTGTACTGAATGATGTGATGCCTTTCTGCGTCCATTGTTTAAATCTGCTGTCCTGAGTTGCAGGGATGAAGCTGGGGTCGTATGCGGGCCAACTCAGCAGTTTGATCTCTCTGTCTAAATTATTTTGCTTAACTACCCTAAACCATGTCTTCAGAGAGAAATTAATCCACTGATTTTGTCTATTGTATATTTCTTTTACCATGTCCTTATGTCAGTCTATTCTTGTTCTCAGAAATGAAGGCTATTCCATGTGAGAAATTGCCAAGAAACTGAAGATCTCGTACAATGCTATGTACTACTCCCTTCACAGAACAGCGCAAACTGGCTCTAACCAGAATAGAAAGAGGAGTGGGAGGCCCCGGTGCACAACTGAGCAAGAGGACAAGTACATTAGAGTGTCTAGTTTGAGAAACAGACGCCTCACAAGTCCTCAACTGGCAACCTGCAAAACACCAGTCTCAACGTCAACAGTGAAGAGGCGACTCCGGGATGCTGGCCTTCTAGGCAGAGTTCCTCTGTCTAGTGTCTGTGTTCTTTTGCCCATCTTCATCTTTTATTTTTATTGGCCAGTCTGAGATATGGCTTTTCTTTGCAACTCTGCCTAGAAGGCCAGCATCCCGGAGTCGCCTCTTCACTGTTGACGTTGAGACTGGTGTTTTGCGGGTACTATTTCATGAAGCTAAAAAAAACATTAAAATATTACACCATCTCCACCAGTCTTACCGTTGACAACAGGCAGGATGGGGCCATGGACTCATGCTGCTTACGCCAAATCCTGACTTTGCCATCAGCATGACGCAACAGGAACCGGGATTCGTGGAACCAGGTTATGTTTTTCCACTCCTCAGTTGTCCAGTGTTGGTGATCACATGCCCACTGGAGCCGCTGATAGGAGTGGAACCCGGTGTGGTCGTCTGCTGCAATAGACCATCCGTGACAAGGATCAACGAGTTGTGCTTTCCGAGATGCTGTTCTGAACACTGTTGTACTGCGCTGTTATTTGCCTGTTTGTGGCCCGCCTGTTAGCTTGCACAATTCTTGCCATTCTCCTTCGACCTCTCATCGACGAGCTGTTTTCGCCCACAAGACTGCCAATGACTGGATGTTTTTTGTTTGTCACACCATTCTCAGTAAACCCTAGACAATGTCATGCGTGAAAAGCCCAGGAGGCCAGACGTTTCTGAGATACTGGGACCGGCGCGCCTGGAAACTTGTTTTGCCAATTCTAACGTTCAGTCAAACAGTAACTGATTGCCTCGATACCTGTCTGCGTGCTTTTTTAGCAAGCCACGGTCACCTGACTCACTGTCTGTCGGAGCTAACCATTTTCGTGAACAGGGTGGTATACTTAATAAAAGTGTAAATTCTAACTCCAGGAATAAATTATCATACCAGTAAGGGAACATGAAATACTGATGACATAATGACACAATACAGAACATCAATAGACAAGAACAGCTTAAGGACAGAACTACTGTTAGTACAAACCAGCATGTCTGCTGATCCAGATGTTTTGTATTCTTCTGCATTTGGTTACAGATTTGGCAGTCTATGGGGGTGCCACAGGGTTCAATTCTCGGACCAACTCTTTTCTTTGTATATATCAATGATGTCGCTCTTGCTGCTGGTGATTCTCTGATCCACCTCTACGCAGACGACACCATTCTGTATACATCTGGCTCTTCTTTGGACACTGTGCTAACAAACCTCCAAACGAGCTTCAACGCCATACAACACTCCTTCCGTGGCCTCCAACTGTTTTTAAATGCTAGTAAAACTAAGTGCATGCTATTCAACCGATTGCTGCCCGCACCCTCCCGCCCGACTAGCATCACTACTCTGGACGGTTCTGACGTAGAATATGTGGACAACTACAAACACCTAGTTGTTTGGTTATACTGTAAACTCTCCTTCCAGACTCACATTAAGCATCTCCAATCCAAAATCAAATCTAGAACCGGCTTCCTATTTCGCAACAAAGCCTCCTTCACTCATGCCGCCAAACATACCCTCGTAAAACTGACTATCCTACCGATCCTTAACTTCGGTCGATGTCATTTACAAAATAGCCTCCAACACTCTACTCAGCAAACTGGATGTAGTCTATCACAGTGCCATCCGTTTTATCACCAAGCCCCATATGCTACCCACCACTGCGACCTGTATGCTCTCGTTGGCTGGCCCTCACTACATATCTGTCGCCAAACCCACTGGCTCCAGGTCATCTATAAGTCTTTGCTAGGTAAAGCCCTGCCTTATCTCAGCTCACTGGTCACCATAGCAACACCCACCCGTGGCACGCGCTCCAGAAGGTATATTGCACTGGTCATCCCCAAAGCCAACACTTCCTTTGGTTGCCTTTCCTTCCAGTTCTCTGCTGCTGGAACGAATTGCACAAATATCTGAAGCTGGAGTCTTATATCTTCCTCTCTAATTTTAAGCATTAGCTGTCAGAGCAGCTTACTGTACCTGTACACAGCCAATCTGTAAATAGCACACCCGACCTCATCCCCATATTATTACTTACCCTCTTGCTCTTTTGCACCCCAGTATCTCTACTTGCACATCATCATCTGCACATCTATCACTCCAGTGTTAATGCTAAATCGTAATTATTTTCGCCTCTAGGGCCTATTTATTGCCTACCTCCTTACTCTTCTACATTTGCACACACTGTACATAGATTTTTCGATTTTTCATTTGTGTTATTGTTTGTTATTCATTTGTGTTATTGACTGTATGTTTGTTTATGTGTAACTCTGTTGTTGTTTTTGTCGCACTGCTTTGCTTTACCTTGGCTAGGTCGCAGTTGTAAATGAGAACTTGTTCTCAATTGGCCTACCTGGTTAAATAAAGGTGAAATAAAAAAAATATTGTGTTGATGTAGAAAGCCCTAGAGTTGGGTTTCTTATTTTCCCCAACAAGAGAATGGCATTGGAGTTTCCCTCTACTATAGTGAAGAAGGGCCTGTGGACAGTGAGTTTGAGGGGAACCCCTCCATCTTGGGTCTTCAGCAGCACCTTCAGCCATCTCAAACATGACTTTGTTGAACACCTACAAGATAAACTACTCTAAGCTCAAAGTCACCATTAGATTCAAACAAATTGTTCAAAAAGACTAAGAGTACCAATAGGTATTTTCAATTCTATCTTTTCTGTCTATTTGCGTTCACCACACATAGTAAACTACAGTTTGTAAAGGTACTGTTTAGTTTAGTATCTATCTGCTCTATATCACAGGTTTATGTACACATATTTCACTCATTAGGTGAAAACAGATTATTTGTTCCTATGACACTAAGAGGAACTCTAAATCTTACCTTATCAACACTGAACAGCTTGTTACTGCCGAGTCTTTCAAACTCAGTATCTGAACCCAGCAAACATTTATCAAGCTTAGCTGCCATGGCCGAGAGCAACGACCTTAGGTCAGTCGGGGCTGTCATGGAGAACTTGGGCAGAGACAGGTCCAGGAACCTACAAGGAAAACAACAGGCCAGTTTGCACAGTGCTTATTTCTGTCCATATCCCCTGATAGCTGCTCAAACCCCAACCGCAACCCTTACATTACCTTGGTTTGTTTGATTGTTTGTTCATCTTTCCATAAAGATTGAAGAGGTGTCAGTTATCCAAAATGGTTGTCCAAACCCAAAAATTGGTATTCTCCTTGGTACAGTAATATATTCAGCTCTAATATTGCTGCAATAGTTATCAGTGTTTAATGCTGTACACAATACAACACTTGTTGGTGTTATATAATATAGATGACATACAGTGCATTCGGAAAGACTCCTTGACTTTTTCCACATTTTGTTACGTTACAGCCTTATTCTAAAATTGATTAAAAAAAAAATAAAGCCTCATCAATCTACACACAATACCCCACAATGACAAAACGAAAACAGGTTTTTAGAATGTTTGCAAATTTATAAAAAATTAAAAACATATCTTATTTACATAAGAATTCAGACTCTTTGTTAAGATACCCAGCATTGAGTTCAGGTGCATCCTGTTTCCATTGATCATCCTTGAGAGGTTTCTACAACTTGATTGGAGTCCACCTGCGGTAAAGTCAATTGATTGGACATGATTTGGAAAGGCACACACCTGTCTATATAAGGTCCCACAGTTGACAGTGCATGTCAGAGCAAAAACCAAGCCATGAGGTCGAAGAAATTGAGAGAGAGTTCCGAAACAGGATTGTGTCGAGGCACAGATCTGGGCAAGGGTAACAAAAAATGTCTGCAGCATTGAAGGTCCCCAAGAACACAGTGGCCTCAATCATTCTTAAATGGAATAAGTTTGGACCCACCAAGACTCTTCTTAGAGCTGGCCACCCAGCCAAACTGAGCAATCGGGGGAGAAGGACCTTGGTCAGGGAGGTTACCAAGAACCTGATGGTCACTCTGACAGAGCTCCAGAGTTCCTCTGGAGATGGGAGAACCTTCCAGAAGGACAACCATCTCTGCAGCCCTCCACCAATCAGGCCTTTATGGTAGAGTGGCCAGACGGAAGCCACTCCTCAATAAAAGGCACATGACAGCCCGCTTGGAGTTTTCAAAAAGCACTTAAAGGACTCTCAGACCATAAGAAACAAGATTATCTGGTCTGATGAAACCAAGATTGAACTCTTTGGCCTGAATGCCAAGCATTTTGTCTGGAGGAAACCTGGCACCATCCCTACGGTGAAGCACGGTGGTGGCGGCATCATGCTGTGGGGGTGCTTTTTTTTCATGCTGTGGGGATGTTTTTCAGCGGCAGAGACTGGGAGACTAGTCAGGATCGAGGCACGATAAACGGAGCAAAGTACAGCGAGATCCTCGATGAAAACCTGCTCCAGAGTGCTCAGGACCTCAGACTGGGGTGAAGGTTCATCTTCCAACAGGACAACGACCCTAAGCACACAGCCAAGACGATGCAGGAGTGGCTTCGAGACAAGTCTCAATGTCCTTGAGTGGCCCAGCTAGACCCAGACTTGAACCCGATCTAACATCTCTGGAGGGACCTGAAAATAGATGTGCAGCGACGCTCCCCAGCGACGCTCCCGACAGAGCTTGAGAGGATCTGCAGAGAAGAATGGGAGAAACTCCCCAAATACAGGTGTGCCAAGCTTGTAGCGTCATACCCAAGAAGACTCAAAGCTGTATTCGCTGCCAAATGTGCTTCAACAAAGTACTGAGTAAAGGGTCTGACTACTTAGTGGCAAGAAAAAGTATGCAAAACCTTTGGAAATACCTGGATTTCTGCATAAATTAGTCATACAATTTGATCTGATCTTCATCTAGGTCACAACAATAGACAAACACAGTCTGCGTAAACTAAAAACACACAAACAATTATACGTTTTCATGTCTTTATTGAACACGCCGCGTAAACATTCACAGTGCAGGGTGGAAAAAGTGTGTGAACCCTTGGATTTAATAACTGGTTGACCCTCCTTTGTCAGCAATAACCTCAACCAATCGTTTTCTGCTGTAGTTGCGGATCAGACCTCCACAACGGTCAGAAGGAATTTTGGACCATTCCTCTTTACAAAACTGTTTCAGTTCAGCAATATTCTTGGGATGTCTGGTGTGAACTGCTCTCTTGAGGTCATGCCACAGCATCTCAATCGGGTTGAGGTCAGGACTCTGACTGGGCCACTCCAGAAGACGTATTTTCTTCTGATGCCATTATGTTGTTGATTTACTTCTGTGTTTTGGGTTGTTGTCCTGTTGCATCACCCAACTTCTGTTGAGCTTCAATTGGCGGACAGATAAGTAAAATGTTAGGCTGTCTACTTTTTACTTAACACTTAAAGCATTGTTGGTTAAGGGCTTGTAAGTAAGCATTTTACTGTAAGGTCTACACCTGTTGTATTCGGCAAATAACATTTGATTTGATTTTACATTCTCCTGCAAAATGTCTTGATAAACTTGGGAATTCATTTTTCCGTCGATGATAGCAAGCTGTCTAGGCTCTGAGGCAGCAAAGCAGCCCCAAACCATGATGCTCCCTCCACCATACTTTACAGTTGGGATGAGGTTTTGATGTTGGTGTGCTGTGCCTTTTTTTCTCTACACATAGAGTTGTGTGTTCCTTCCAAACAACTGAACTGTAGTTTAATCTCTCCACAGAATATTTTGCCAGTAGCGCTGTGGAACATCCAAGTGCACTTTTGCAAACTTCAGATGTGCAGCAATGTTTTTTTTGGACAGCAGTGGCTTCCTCCGTGGTGTTCTCCCATGAACACCATTCTTGTTTAGTGTTTTACGTATCGTAGACTCGTCAACAGCGATGTTAGCATGTTCCAGAGATTTCTGTAAGTCTTTAGCTGACACTAGGATTCTTCTTAACCTGACTGAGCATTCTGCGCTGTGCTCTTGCAGTCATCTTTGCAGGACGGCCACTCCTAGGGAGAGTTGCAACAGACAATTTGTCTTACTGTGGACTGATGAACATCAAGGCTTTTAGAGATACTTTTGTAACCCTTTCCAGCTTTATACAAGTCAACAATTCTTAATCTTAGGTCTTCTGAGATCTCTTTTGTTCGAGGCATGGTTCACATCAGGCAATGCTTCTTGTGAATAGCAAACTCAAATTTTGTGAGTGTTTTTTATATGGCAAGGCAGCTCTAACCAACATCTCCAATCTCGTCTCATTGATTTGACTCCGGGTTAGCTGACTCCTGACTTCAATTAGCTTTTGGACAAGTCATTAGCCTAGGGGTTCATTAGCCTAGGCTAATGACCTACACTGTGAATGTTTAAATTATGTATTCAATATAGACAAGAAAAATACAATAATTGGTGTGTTATTAGTTTAAGCACACTATGCTTGTCTATTGAAGATCAGATCAGATTTGATGACCATTTTATGCAGAAATCCAGGTAATTTCAAAGGGTTCACATACTTTTTCTTGCCACTGTATATAAATGTGATATTTCATGGGGGTTTTATTCATACATTTGCAAAATTCATAAGGCACTCGCACATCTGAGCTATCTTATCTCAAAACCTGAATATGAATAACTTTGCTGTAAATGTGCAGCAAAGTTATTTAGGCCCAACAAGTGGCAGTAGTTGTTGAAGCATCCTCTGAAGCCCCCTCCTGCTGTTTAAATACCAGTCACTGGCATTTTCTACAAGGAATCTGCCTCCAGAAATAAAAGCTTCTCCGAAGTGGGTGTGACACCTACTCCCGTTACCTGCTGCACTGCTGCTTGGATTCCACCTGGTGATCTGTTCACCGTCTGCCCTGGCCTCTCACCCCCTGTCTGGTACAGGTAACCCTCCACACTCACCCTCCACACTCACCCCTCTCTCCCGAGCTTTCACTCGCCTCCAGCACACAAGCACTGTTGGGGCGAGTGACTCTGAACTTACAATGGTTAGCCCCAAGTCATTATATATACTGTATATTTTTTTTCTTGTGCATTTTGCTATTTGCCTCATGACATTTTGCTATTTGCCTCATACTTTGTTGACTACAAACTTTCTTTACCCAACCGTGGGACAGACTGTTTGTTCCCACACTCGGGACTCTGACTCTCTATTGGTTACACAGAACTTTGGCCTCCCATCCCATTCTAACCACCTCTTGCTGGCTTTGTATTCATGTTACCTGATGAAATTGCTGTACAATATGATCTTGTTGCCATCTGATGCACATTCAGATGTCATAAATCCGCAATGCAGAGCTCTCCCTGTCCTCTGCCATGCCTTGATTGTATTACTGTTGATGATATCTGGAAATGTGCATGTACACCCTGGCCCATCTACTGTTGCTTGCTGCAATTCTGACTTGTGCTCTGATATCTGCTTCACTGATTTCTGCTCTCGTAAAAGCCTGGGTTTTCTGTATGTTAACACTAGAAGCTTATTACCTAATATTGATCAATTGAAAGTGTGTGTTAACTGCTCCGATCCAGATGTGTTGGTTATTACTGAGACGTGGTTAAGGAAGAGTGTTTTGAATACTGATGTTAACCTTTCTGGTTATAACCTTTTTTGGCAAGACAGATCTTCCAAAAGTGGGGGAGTGAAAATCTTTACCAAGGATCACCTTCAATGCTCGGTTGTCTCCACCAAGTCTGTCCCCAAACAATTTGATTTGCTGGTTTTAATCATTAAACTTTCAAATAACTCTTTGTTGACTGTTGCTGGGTGCTATCGTCCTCCATCAGCACCGGCCTGTACCCTACCTGCCCTAAGCTCTCTCCTGGCCCCTTACACTAAGTCTGAATTTTTCCTGCTAGGTGACCTAAACTGGGACATGCTTAAACCACCTGACCAAGTCCTAAAGCAATGGGACTCCCTAAATCTTTCTCAGATTATTACCAATCCCACAAGGTATAACTCCAAGTACCCAGAAAAGGCTACTCTCCTCTATGTTATCCTGACCTATAACCCTGATAGGTATGAGTGTGGTGTTTCTTTAATGACCTTAGTGATCACTGTTTTACAGCCTGTGTTCGTAATGGCTGCTCAGTGAAATGACCTGTCCTGATTTGCCATAGACGCTTGCTAAAAAAACTTTAATGAGCAAGCCTTCCTTCATGAACTAGCCTCTGTAAAATGGTATAGAATCAGCTTGATCCCCTCTATCGAAGACGCTTGGACCTTCTTTTTTGATATTTTCAGTGGTATTGTTAACAAACACGCTCCCATAAAGAAAATGAGAATTAAAAACAGGTTCAGCCCCTGGTTGGACCGTAATCTTGCAGAGTTACTCCCTCTCAAGAATTGCATTTGACTAAAGGTTCGGCACACGCATACTCAGGCTGGCTATCGTTCAGGCAATTGAGAAATAAGTGCACTCAGGCTATCCGGAAGGCCAAAGTTAGTTACTTTAAGGAGCAGTTCTCTCTCTGTGGGTCTAACCCCAATAAGTTCTGGAAAATGGTTAAAGACCTGGAGAATAAACGCTCCTCCTCACAGCTGCCCATGTCCCTTACTGTTGATGTGGTTGTTACTGACAAGTAGCACATGGCTGAGCTCTTTAATCACCACTCCAATAAGTTAGGATTCCTATTTGACTCAGCCATGCCTCCTTGCCTGTACAACATTTCTTAATCTCCCACCCCTTCTAATGCGACTATCCCCGATGCTTCTCCTTCTTTTTCCTCTGCCCCGCTACAAAGTTTCTCCCTGCAGGCAGTCACTGAGTCTGAGGTGCTAAAGGACCTCCTTAAACTTGACCCCAAAAATCATCTGGGTCAGATGGTTAAGATCCTTTCTTCTTTAAGGGGTCTGCCCCTATCATCGCCAAGCCTGTCTCCAACCGTTTTAACCTGTCTCTCCTTTCTGGGGAGGTTCCCGTTGCTGGAAGGCAGTCACGGTTTGTCCTTTAAATAAAGGGGAGATCAAGCTGATCCTAACTGTTATAGGCCTATTTCTATTTGCCCTGTTTATCAAAAGTGTTGGAAAAACTTGTCAATAATCAATTGACTGGCTTTCTTGATGTCTATAGTATTCTCTCGGGTATGCAATCTGGTTTCTGCTCAGGTTATGGATGTGTCACTGTAACCTTAAAGGTCCTCAATGATGTCACCATTTCCCTTGATTCTAAGCAATATTGTGCTGCTATTTTTATTGACTTGGGCAAAGCTATTGATATGGTAGGACATTCCATTCTTGTGGGCTGGCTTGTGGGCCCCCCATCTATCTTCAGAGCTCGTGCTGCTAGGCGACCTAAATTTGAACATGCTCAACACCCCAGCCACCCTACAATCTAAGCTTGATGCCCTCAATCTCACACAAATTATCAATGAACCTACCAGGTACCACCCCAATTCCGTAAACACGGGTACCCTCATAGATATCATCCTAACAAACTTGCCCTCCAAATATACCTCTGCTGTTTTCAACCAAGATCTCAGCGATCACTGCCTCATTGCCTGCATCCGTAATGGGTCAGCGGTCAAACGACCTCCACTCATCACTGTCAAACGCTCCCTGAAACACTTCAGCGAGCAGGCCTTTCTAATCGACCTGGCCGGGGTATCCTGGAAGGATATTGATCTCATCCCGTCAGTAGAGGATGTCTGGTCATTTTTTAAAAATGCCTTCCTCACCATCTTGAATAAGCATGCCCCATTCAAGAAATTTAGAACCAGGAACAGATATAGCCCTTGGTTCTCTCCTGACCTGACTGCCCTTAACCAACAGAAAAACATCCTATGGCGTTCTGCATTAGCATCGAACAGCCCCCGTGATATGCAACTTTTCAGGGAAGCCAGAAACCAATATACACAGGCAGTTAGAACAGCCAAGGCTAGCTTTTTCAAGCAGAAATTTGCTTCCTGCAACACAAATTCAAAAAAGTTCTGGGACACCGTAAAGTCCATGGAGAATAAGAACACCTCCTCCCAGCTTCCAACCGCTCTGAAGATAGGAAACACTGTCACCACCGACAAATCCACTATAATTGAGAATTTCAATAAGCATTTTTCTACGGCTGGCCATGCTTTCCACCTGGCTACCCCTACCCCGGACAACAGCACTGCCCTCCCCTCTGCTACTCGCCCAAGCCTTCCCCATTTCTCTTTCTCCCAAATACAGTCAGCTGATGTTCTAAATGAGCTGCAAAATCTGGACCCTTACAAATCAGCCGGGCTAGATAATCTGGACCCTTTCTTTCTAAAACTATCTGCTGAAATTGTTGCCACCCCTATTACTAGCCTCTTCAACCTCTCTTTCGTGTCGTCTGAGATCCCCAAAGATTGGAAAGCAGCTGCGGTTATCCCCCTCTTCAAAGGGGGGGACACCCTTGACCCTAACTGCTACAGACCTATATCTATCCTACCCTGCCTTTCTAAGGTCTTCGAAAGCCAAGTCAACAAACAGATTACCGACCATTTCGAATCCCACCACACCTTCTCCGCTATGCAATCTGGTTTCAGAGCTGGTCATGGGTGCACCTCAGCCACGCTCAAGGTCATAAACGATATCGTAACCGCCATCGATAGGAAACAATACTGTGCAGCCGTATTCATTGACCTGGCCAAGGCTTTTGACTCTGTCAATCACCACATCCTCATTGGCAGACTCGACAGCCTTGGTTTCTCTAATGATTGCCTCGCCTGGTTCACCAACTACTTCTCTGATCGAGTTCAGTGTGTCAAATCGGAGGGTCTGTTGTCCGGGCCTCTGGCAGTCTCTATGGGGGTGCCACAGGGTTCAATTCTTGGACCGACTCTCTTCTCTGTTTACATCAATGATGTCGCTCTTGCTGCTGGTGATTCTCTGATCCACCTCTACGCAGACAACACTATTCTGTATACTTCTGGCCCTTCTTTTGACACTGTGTTAACAACCCTCCAGGCGAGCTTCAATGCCATACAACTCTCCTTCCGTGGCCTCCAACTGCTCTTAAATACAAGTAAAACCAAATGCATGCTCTTCAACCGATCGCTGCCTGCTCCTGCCCGCCTGTCCAACATCACTACTTTGGACGGCTCTGACTTAGAATATGTGGACAACTACAAATACCTAGGTGTCTGGTTAGACTGTAAACTCTCCTTCCAGACTCACATCAAACATCTCCAATCTAAAGTCAAATCTAGAATTGGCTTCCTATTCCGCAACAAAGCATCCTTTACTCATGCTGCCAAACATACCCTTGTAAAACTGACCATCCTACCAATCCTCGACTTCGGTGATGTCATTTACAAAATAGCCTCCAAAACCCTACTCAATAAATTGGATGCAGTCTATCACAGTGCCATCCGTTTTGTCACCAAAGCCCCATATACTACCCACCACTGCGACCTGTACACTCTCGTTGGCTGGCCCTCGCTTCATACTCGTCGCCAAACCCACTGGTTCCAGGTCATCTACAAGACCCTGCTAGGTAAAGTCCCCCCTTATCTCAGCTCGCTGGTCACCATAGCAGCACCTACCTGTAGCACGCGCTCCAGCAGGTATATCTCTCTAGTCACCCCCAAAACCAATTCTTCCTTTGGACGCCTCTCCTTCCAGTTCTCTGCTGCCAATGACTGGAACGAACTACAAAAATCTCTGAAACTGGAAACACCTATCTCCCTCACTAGCTTTAAGCACCAGCTGTCAGAGCAGCTCATAGATTACTGCACCTGTACATAACCCATCTACAATTTAGCCCAAACAACTACCTCTTTACCTACTATATTTATTTATTAATTTATTTTGCTCCTTTGCACCCCATTATTTCTGTCTCTACTTTGCACTTTCTTCCACTGCAAACCAACCATTCCAGTGTTTTTTTAGTTTTTATTTTACTTGCTGTGTTGTACTCACTTCGCCTCCATGGCCTTTTATATTTTTATTTATTTATACATATATTTGTTTGCCTTCACCTCCCTTATCTCACCTCACTTGCTCACATTGTATATAGACTTATTTTTTTTCACTGTATTATTGACTATATGTTTGTTTTACTCCATGTGTAACTATGTGTTGTTGTATGTGTCGAACTGCTTTGCTTTATCTTGGCCAGGTCGCAATTGTAAATGAGAACGTGTTCTCAATTTGCCTACCTGGTTAAATAAAGGTTAAATAAAATAAAATAAAAAATAAGGAGTATTGGTGTCTCTGAGGGGTCTTTGGGCTGGTTTGCTAACTACCTCTCTCAAAGAGTGCAGTGTATAAAGTCAGAAAATCTGCAGTCTCAGCCACTGCCTGTCACCAATGGTGTACCCCAAGGCTCAATCCTAGGCCCCATGCTCTTCTCAATTTACATCAACAACATAGCTCAGGCAGTAGGAAGCTCTCTCATCCATTTATATACAGATGATACAGTCTTATACTCAGCTGGCCCCTCCCCTGATTTTGTGTTAAATGCTCTACAACAAAGCTTTCTTAGTGTACAACAGGCTTTCTCTACCGTTAACCTTGTTCTGAACACCTCCAAAACAAAGGTCATGTGGTTTGGTAAGAAGAATGCCCCTACTCCCACAGGTGTTATTACTACATCTGAGGGTTTAGAGCTTGAGGTAGTCACCTCATACAAGTACTTGGGAGTATGGCTAGACGGTGCACTGTCCTTCTCTCAGCACATATCAAAGCTGCAGGCTAAGGTTAAATCTAGACTTGGTTTCCTCTATCGTAATCGCTCCTATTTATAGATAGGCAGGTAAGGGTGCTCTCGAGCGGCTAGATTTTCTTTACCATTCGGCTATCAGATTTGCCACCAATGCTCCTTATAGGACACATCACTGCACTCTATATACCTCTGTAAACGGGTCATCTCTGTATACCTGTCGCAACACCCACTGGTTGATGCTTATTTATAAAACCCTCTTAGGCCTCACTCCCACCTTTCTGAGATATCTACTGCAGCCCTCATCCTCCACATACAACACCCGTTCTGCCAGTCACATTCTGTTAAAGGTCCCCAAAGCACACACATCCCTGAGTCGCTCCTCTTTTCAGTTCGCTGCAGCCAGTGACGAACGAGCAGCAGCAAACACTCAGACTGAAGAGATTGAGATAAAATTGTCCATTCAAAGACACAATCATGGACACTCTTGCTGACAGTTGTGGCTGCTTTGTGTGATGTATTGTTGTCTCTACCTTCTTGCCCATTGTGCTGTTGTCTGTGCCCAATAACGTTTGTACTATTTCTTTGTGCTGCTACCATGTTGTGTTGCTACCATGTTGTTGTTGTTATGTTGTCTTGCTACCATGCTGTGTTGTCATGTGTTGCTGCCTTGCTATGTTGTCTTAGGTCTCTCTTTATGTAGTGTTGTCTTTCTTGTTGTGATGTGTGTTTTGTCCTATATTTATATTGTATTTATTTATTTATTTATTTTAATCCCAGGCCCCTGTCCCCGCAGGAGGCCTTTTGCCTTTTGAAAGCCTTTATTGTTCTTAACTGACTTGCCTAGTTAAATAAATCAAATAAAAAAAGACCCACTAGTGCTAAAGAACAATCTGTAATGTTCACAACCACTTTCAACTCGCGAAAAATGGGAGATGCTGTCAAGAAACACTGGCATGTTTTATCATCGGACCCAGCTTTTCCAGCTGAATTTATGAATCCACCACTTATTGTGTATAGGAGAGGTCGCAATTTATGAGATAAATTGGTCCATGCCAACTGCCAGCCTCAAAAGAAAATCAGCCAGGCTCTTTTACGCCCTCTTCCGAATGGTAGCTATAAATTCAGAGGTTGCGCACAGTGCAACGATATAATGAAGTGTAAATAGTTCTGCCACCCACATACAGGAAAACGGTTATAAATAAATGACATTATTACATGCTCCACCACCCATGTTATTTACATTATTAAATGTCCATGTGGGCTCTGCTATGTAGGTAAAACCTCTCGTTCTCTCAAACAGAGAATATGTGAATATAAAGTTCAATTAGGAGAAACGACAGGGATTATCCAGTCGCAGTACATTTTAATGATCTAAAACATGACATTTCTACCTTTAGATTTTGTGGCATAGAGAAAGTTAAGATATCAGACAGGGGAGGTGATATGAATAATACTCTGAGCAAAAGAGAATGTTTTGTGATTTTTCACCCTCCAGACATTATTTCCTAAAGGTCTTAATGATGAAATGCCTACGTGTGTTATGTTGTAAATTTTAACATGAATTATGCCCCTATTTCAGATGACTCTGATGTCTTTCTTGCGCTGTACCCAATGATTTATGAAAACTTTCTTGGTAGGTCTATGTCCTCATTGTGGTTTTACAGACGTGTTTAATACATTTTATGTACACACTTTATTCGAATATTGATGAAATGCATATTGTTATATTTGGTAGCACTTATTTATTTTCCCTCGACTCCAACTCCATTCGTTGCGTGGAACGGATGTGGGTGGGGCTAGGTCTACATAAGGGTGCTAATTTTAAAAAACTCACAAAAGTTCTGATGGAGGCCGATAAGTAAAGCTTATTAAAGATTAGTGATACTATCAAGAGCAGTGTGCGGGTTTCCTCTTTTTTCTTTTCTCATTTATTTCATTCGTTTGTAAAAATTTCTACAAACCAGTTTTTGCTTTGTCATTATGGGGTACTGTGTGTAAATTGACAAGGATTATTTTAAAATAAATTCATTTCAGAATAAGATTAACGTAACACAGTGGAAAATGTCATGGGGTCTGAATACTTCTGAATACTTTCTCGAATGCACTGTACAGTGTATTTTGTGATAATTGCGTTGTTTGCTCTATAACCCATTTGTTCATACACCACGTGATATACAATAAGGCCATACAACAAAAGGACAACCGACACAGTGGCGGAATAAATTCAACTACGCATACGTTTGTTTAATCCCAAAACCGGAGAGCAACATCTGTCGGGTGCATGCAATATTTGCTTTGACTAAAAACAGCTATCACCTGCTGCATGGTCAAACAAGTTAATGTTTTCGACAGTTTACTAAACAACTACTGATTTAGAACCACAGAGTTACCACAAGTCAACTCAAAGACAACAGGAGCACCGCTATTCCAGCACTATTTCAATTTAAACATCATTAAATCAATAAGGCTATATATGCTTAGTTTAATACACTGAAAGCAAACTTAAATATACCACAAACAATTTAGCCCAATCAATATTGCTAAATATCATGTGAATCTTCATGGTACTGATTTCTGTGTGTGTATTCACACAGTAATTAAAAAACATTTTTAGACTCAAACCCTACTTGTAGAGTAGTTGAACGCCAATGCCATCCTCTCTTTCATGTTCGCAAAACGATCTATGGCTCTCTCATACAGTACACATGTGAAACTGCAATATATATATTTTTTAATAAACATGTTTTTCTCCTCACATGTGAAAAGGTGGTGTTAACATGTGAAATTTAAGCTCAACATATGAACAGTTATTTCACATGTTTTTTTTTATACTGGTGATTAAATAGGCCTTCTTATCCATAGATACCACCTTTAACTTTTAATGATCACTTCACTCCATATTGTTACATAAACATAGCCAATGAAATGTACTTTATTCTTTGTAATGGATGACTACCAAGTGATGAGAGTGCTGGAAATACAGAACAAACACAAGATCCTCCTCATTCTAGGAGTACATGGCCTGGATAAGGTTTACAGCAAGTAAAGTAAAAACTCTGAAATTCCTTTTTTCTTACACTTTGTTTGAATGTTTCCCTTCTCCTTACATTTTCTAAAACAAGGCACACAATACTTTTCCAACAAATACAGTATTACTAAGTAAACCCCAGAAATATTGCTAGAATGAAGACATTCACTATCTTGATAAACAGTGGACATGTCTCCTCAATCACCACTTAATGACACACTATAAACCCAAAACGATTTCTGTACATGTACATTGAAAGTGAATTGAGAATGCTTTTCCTTACCTTGTGGATGGCTTGCTGATGCTGTAGCCTAACTGAGATCACCAGTGGACTTGCTTTCTGTTTTAACAAATTAAGTCACCCCCCTGAGTTACTCTTTAACCATTGAGTCACTGAGTATTCTGTGGTGATCCAGAGTCTTTTCCGACATGAAAAACTCTACAGTTTACTATAGCATACCACAGTACTTACTATAGAATTCTATAGTAAACTGTAGTACACTGTATAGTACATACTATATAATGTTGTAGAATACTACACTAAATACTACAGTATTATCCACACAAAAAACTGTAGTAAATACTACAGTAATGTCCAAAAACACTACAGTCTGCAAAAACACTACACTTGTTTAACTATAGTAAATACTACAGTATTCAATTTACATATACCCTGCCCATTCCCCTCCCCCAAATCACATTTTGTGCCACCCAGGTTATAGAAAAAAGCAGAAGTGCTGAACTGTCCATGCAGACCCCAGTCCTACCGACATACAGGTTATGGAAAATTAGCTCTTTCAGTATTTCTCCAGTAGGTTTCTTGAAGAAGAAAACCTTCACTTCTATATCAAAGATAACAAAACAAAAACACCTGTCACGGGTGTCGTCGTCGGATGAGGAGTAATCTGACCAAAGCGCAGCGTGGTAAGTGTTCATGCTTTTTATTTAAACTGAACACTATAACAAAAATAACAAAGAGAATGAACGAAACCGAAACAGTCCTGTCAGGTGCAGAAACACAAAACAGAAAATAACTACCCACAAAACACAGGTGGGAAAATGCTACCTAAGTATGGTTTCCCAATCAGAGACAACGATGGACAGCTGTCCCTGATTGAGAACCATACCCGGCCAAAACAAAGAAATACAACAAATAGAAAAATGAATATAGAATGCCCACCCAAATCACACCCTGACCAAACCAAAATAGAGACATAAAAAGCCCTCTAAGGTCAGGGCGTGACAACACCATAGTAAATATTACAAATAAGTCTGCAAAAACACTACAGTAAATATTACAGTATACTACAGTCTGTAAAAACACAACAGTAATTACTATAGAGTACAGTGCCTTCAGAAAGTATTCAGACCCCTTGACTTCTTCCAAATTTTGTTACGTTATAGCCTTATTCTAAAATTGATTACATTTTTTGCTCATCAATCTAAACACAATACCCCATAATGACAAAGCAAAATCAGGTTGTTAGAACATTTGGCAAAATACGATTGGCATTCAAGCCAAAGAGTCGAATCTTGGAGATGGTTGTCCTTCTGGAAGGTTCTCCCATCTCCACAGAGGAACTCTAGAGCTCTGTCAGAGTGACCATCGAGTTCTTGGTCCCCTCCCTGACCAAGGCCCTTGCTCAGTTTGGCCAGGCGGCCAGCTCTAGGAAGAGTCTTGGTGGTTCCAAACTTCTTCCATTTAAGAATGATGGAGTCCACTGTGTTCTTGGGGACCTTCAATGCTGCATAAATGTTTTGGTACCCTTGCCCAGATCTGTGCCTCGACACAGTCCTGTCTCTGACCTCTATGGACAATTTGCTTCAACCTCATGGCTTGGGTTTTGCTCTGACATGCACTGTCAACTGTGGGACCTTATATAGACAGGTGTGTGCCTTTCCAATCAAGTTGTAGAAACATCTCAAGAATGATCAGTAGAAACAGGATGCACCTGAACTCAATTTCGAGGCTCATTGCAAAGGGTCTGAATACATATGTAAATAAGGTATTTCTGTTTATATATATTTTTTAAATTTGCTAAAATGTCTAAAAACCTGTTTCAATATGGGGTGCCCTAGTCAATATGGGGTATTGTGTGTAGATTGCTGAGGATTTTTTATTTATTTAATCCATTTTAGAACGTAACAAAATGTGGAAAATGTCAAAGGTTTCTGAATATTTTCTGAAGGCACTGTATACTACAGTCTGTAAAAACACTACAGCAATTACTATAGCATATACTACAGTTTTCTTTTACTACAGTATTTATACTATAGTTAAGTGCAAATACTACAGTACACTACAGTACACTTTAGTCCGCAAAACACTACAGTGAATAGTATGGTATTTATAACAGAGGCTGCTGGGAGGAGCTACATGAGGATGGGCTCATTGGAATGGAATAAAGCCATTACAACGAGCTTGTCCTACCATCGCTCCTCCCACCAGCCTCCTCTGATTTATACCATAGTATACTATTTGCTCTTTTCATGTGGGTTGTACTTGCTGATAAATAAATGGGTCAGAGCAGAAGACCACCCGGTTGTCCTTGTGCCCAATGTACAGTAGCTACTCAAAACATGACCCAAGCAGGAGTTTGGTTTTGACAAGAGGAAACCAGAAAATTGTGTCAAAGCCAGGTTTTCTATATCTTGGGTTGGAGTCACAACGTGTGAAAGAAGAATACAGCATGTTTGTGTATATCTGTGGAAGGAGTGTTATTGAAAAATTCCACACGTTCTTGGTTCATTGCTGCAAACCTTTATAGGAAAAGGTCAACATTATAGTTTGGCTACCCCCTCTGAATATCTATTGTACTTACATCAAAAAAACACTTTGTTGTCAGCGCCCTAAAAAGGTTTATATCACGCATTTTATTTATCGATATAATAACTGCCAATGTCAGCTTATGTCAACCACTACATGTTATGCATTACTTATTAAATCATTTGTAAAATAGCCCCAGAAGGGCCCCAATAAGTGTCACACAAAATTGTTATAATAATAACTGTCAAAAATCTGACTCTGTTTGCTGAAACAATACTGCCACCAAATGAATTGTTTTGGTAACTTCACTTGTGGCAAATTATACCACAATTAAAATGGCAGGCCTAAATCCCTTATTGATAAAATTATTGTAATATAAAATTGGGTTATGGTGGATTTTGTTAATAGTTTAGGGTGGATTATGTTATTTTGTCTTTATCACTAATCTAGATATTATGACTCGGGAACATTAATTTAAAGCCTACACGGTGACAAGCAGGATATTCTCTGTAAAATTGTTCTTTGAATAGACAGGCCCACTCTCAACATTGTATCAACAACAATCTTCTAGGGCGGAACAGCAAGTGAAGGAGGGGTGTTGCTATATATTTATTTATTTGGTCATTTTTTTTAGACAGATCATATTCCCTCTCTCATATCTTCTTAATTCCCAAATTTATGACACACTATTAACCCAAATACTGTATTTTTGTACAAGTACATTGAAAGTGAATTGAGTGAATTCTACAGCAATCTTCTAGAGCGGAACAACAAGTCGAGGGGAGGGGTTACTGATCTTCTAAAAAGCTGTCGCTGTCCCCTGTCACTTTCAGCACACCCCACAATACTGTATATATCGCTCGGTGTTCTATCGATCAGATGGCCAATGAAGACAGTTTCCCCGATTTGAAGACGTTCTCTCCGATTTGCAGAGTTCGTTCTCACAGTGACACTTCTGGTTTCAGGTCGAGAATATTGTTCAGACTGCGAGGCGCACGTTCAGGTGAGTATTTCAATAGGCTACACGCGCCAAATATGTATAACCTCGTCCATATTTCGCAAATTTTGTTTTGTTTGCTTAAGTTTAAATAATCGTTAATTATTGCAGTCAAAATGAAAAAGATAGAACTTAATGAACAACACTGAAAATGGTTGTACCACAGATGAAAGCAGAGTTAGTTAAAAGTGTATTTGGAAGAAATTGAATGGCAGGGCTTGACATGCATAGAATTCATAATTCAAGTTTTTGAATGCATTATGCTACACCTCTCTGTGATCAAATGAGGATATGCAGTCATTTTCATTGTGGCTTTATTATTATTATATATTTACATACAGTTGAAGTCGGAAGTTTCATACACTTAGGTGTATGTTTTTCAACCACTCCACAAATTTCTTGTTAACAAACTATAGTTTTGGCAAGTCGGTTAGGACATCTACTTTGTACATGACACAAGTCATTTTTCCAACAATTGTTTACAGACAGATTATTTCACTTATAATTCACTGTATCACAATTTCATTGGGTCAGAAGTTTACATACACTAAGTTGACTGTGCCTTTAAACAGCTTGGAAAATTCCAGAAATGATGTCATGGCTTTAGAAGTTTCTGATAGGCTAATTGACATAATTTGAGTCAATTGGATGTGTACCTGTGGATGTCTTTCAAGGCCTACCTTCAAACTCCGTGCCTCTTTGCTTGACATCATGGGAAAATCAAAAGAAATCAGCCAAGACCTCAGAAAAGAAATTGTAGACCTCCACAAGTCTGGTTCATCCTTGGGACCAATTTCCAAGTGCCTGAATGTACCACATTCATCTGTACAAACAATAGTACGCAAGTATAAACACCATGGGACCACGCAGCCGTCATACTGCTCTGGAAGGAGATGCGTTCCTAGAGATGAACGTACTTGGTGCGAAAAGTGCAAATCAATCCCAGAAAAACAGCAAAGGACCTTGTGAAGATGCTGGAGGAAACAGCTACAAAAGTATCTATATCCACAGTAAAAGGAGTCCTATATTGACATAACCTGAAAGGCCAATCAGCAAGGAAGAAGCCACTGCTCCAAAACCACCATAAAAAAGCCAGACTACGGTTTGCAATTGCACATGGGGACAAAGATTGTACTTTTTGGAGAAATGTCCTCTGGTCTGATGAAACACAAATAGAACTGTTTGGCCATAATGATCATCGTTATGTTTGGAGGAAAAAGGGGGAGGCTTGCAAGCCGAAGATCACCATCCCAACCGTGAAGCACGGGTGTGGCAGCATCATGTTGTGGGGGTGCTTTGCTGCAGGAGGGACTGGTGCACTTCACAAAATAGAGGGCATCATGAGGTGGAAAATTATGTGGATATATTAAAGCAACATCTCAAGACATCAGTCAGGAAGTTAAAGCTTGGTTGCAAATGGGTCTTCCAAATGGACAATGACCCCAAGCATACTTCCAAAGTTGTGGCAAAATGGCTTAAGGACAACAAAGTCAAGGTATTGGAGTGGCCATCACAAAGCCCTGACCTCAATCCTATAGAAAATGTGTGAGCGGAACTGAAAAAGCGTGTGCGAGCAAGGAGGCCTACAAACCTGACTCAGTTACACCAGCTCTGTCAGGAGGAATGGGCCAAAATTCACCCAACTTATTGTGGGAAGCTTGTGGAAGGCTACCCGAAATGTTTGACCCAAGTTAAACAATTTAAAGGCAATGCTACCAAATACTAATTGAGTATATGTAAACTTCTGACCCACTGGGAATGTGATGAATGAAATAAAAGCTGAAAGAAATCATTCTCTCTACTATTATTCTGACATTTCACATTCTTAAAATAAAGTGGTGATCCTAACTGACCTAAAACAGGGACTTTTTACTCGGATTAAATGTCAGGAATTGTGAAAAACTGAGTTTAAATGTTTTTGGCTAAGGTGTATGTAAACTTCCGACTTCAACTGTAAATATATATATATATATAATTGTTTAAACATGCAAGGCATCTGATGCTCCCCATTGTAATTCCAGTCACAAACTTCAACTTTAAAACACCTACGTTTATGTTTTCTATCTAATATAGGCAGGCCTCGACCTAAAAAGATCAACAATGTATAATGTGTTGTTGCTGATTAACAATCAATCATGAAAATATGATTTCCCTTATACAGTGGTGTAAAGTGAACAAAAATACTACTTAAGTCATTTTTTGGGGTATCGTAACTATACTTTACTATTTATATTTTCGACTACTTTTACTTTACTACATTCCTAAAGAAAATATTGTACTTTTTACTCCACACGTTTTCCTTGACACCCAAAAGTACTTGTTACATTATTAATGCTTAGCAGGACAGCAAAATAATGAAATTCATGCACTTATCAACCGAACATCACTGGTCATCCCTACTGCCTCTGATCTGGCGGACTCACTAAACCGACATGCTTTGTTTGTCAATTATGTATGAGTGTTGGAGTGTGCCCGTGGCTTTCCATAAATTAAAAATTAAATAGTGCCATCTGGTTTGCTGAATAGAAGGAATTTGAAATTATTTATACTTTTTCTTTTGATACTTAAGTATATTTTAAACCAAATACTTTTATACTTTTACTCAAGTAGAATTTTACTGGGTGACTTTTACTTTTACTTGAGTCATTTTCTATTAAGGTATCTTTACTTTTACTCAAGTATGACAGTTGGGTACTTTCCCCACCACTGCCCTCATGTTTTTCAATGAATGGATGTACTTGATATCATGAACTGACAATGACAAAGAAAACATAATGAGATCACGTTTCCAAGAGAGAAGTTGCTGAGGCCCCTTCTCTAGAATGGCCCTTACATAGAACTAAGGTGCCCAATGCTGCAGTGGTTTCCTGTTGTCATTTCTGCAAAGTGCACAGACCTTCAAAGAGCTATAATGCCTCTAGTCTTGATGTCCTATGGAGCTGTGTTCCTCTGAGGTTTAATAGGCTCTGGTGAGAAGGGGCTGTTCATCGTCACAGTAAAGGCCATGTTCTTTATTCCACATAGATTATTTCCTATAGAAGAAGGACTTTGTTTGTGAGATATTCCATATCGTTCAGAAGTGCATTATGAACACCATATCTGTATTATTTCTTAACTGTCACAACTGTGTGGGTTTAATGTGCACATATTTCACATTGATGTGGTCATAAGGTTCTCATACAGTACGTACAATGTCAAGGCTTTCGCAAACAATTTACTGACATTAGTCCCCAGCTTTACCATGCCTCCTCTATCAAATGTCACATCAGTACATTATGTCTACTGACAGTCCACTTCCTGTCATCAGTCAACTTTGTTTTCCACTTCCGTCCATCTGCCCTTTCAGAGTAGTCTAGTTAAGTGGATCTTGAATTCATGCATGCTACAGTACAGCTGTAGGATCTTAATTTGAGCCAGTTTGCTACAGCAGGAAAAGAATCCTGCAGCAACAGGAAATGTGAATGATTATGTGGATTATACATTTGTAGGGGTTGATACATTTTTCGTAAGGGAAAATCAAGTCAGAAATGTCTAAATGTAAATTACAAACTTCAGAAGTCCTTTTAAACCTCAAATACACAACATGTTTTAAATGTCCTGCATTGCAGGTAACTCCTCCTGCAACAGGGTGTTTAAATTAAGATTCTACATCTGTATATTATCATAGTCTGTATCTAGCCAAAGTCTGCCGATTGGTGTCTGTGTGATATTGCCTTGCCTTGTTAATAAAATAACTTGAAACTAAATTATCTAGATCACATTACCTAGAAATATTTTGCAGACAAAAGTTGTGTTATGTATTGCCATCATTCATTCTTTGCACTTTATTGCAGCAGGAAGTGTGATAACACATGTAGAGTAATGGCAGGAAATGCTGGCTATTGTCTGGTAGTTTCTCAAATAGCCACAAGAGGGGGGGAAAGCTCCTAGAAGGCCAGCATCCCAGAGTAGCCTCTTCACTGTTGACGTTGAGACTGGTGTTTTGCGGGTACTATTTAATGAAGCTGCCAGTTGAGGACTTGTGAAGCGTCTGTTTCTCAAACTAGACACTCTAATCTACTTGTCCTCTTGCTCAGTTGTGCACCGGGGACTCCTACTCCTCTTTCTATTCTGGTTAGAGACAGTTTGTGCTGTGAAGGGAGTAGTACACAGTGTTGTACGAGATCTTCAGTTTGTTGGCCATTTCTCGCATGGAATAGCCTTCATTTCTCAGAACAAGAATAGACTGACGAGTTTCAGAAGAAAGTTTTTTGTTTATAGTCATTTTGAGCCTGTAATCGAACCCACAAATGCTGATGCTCCAGATACTCAACTAGTCTAAAGAAGGCCAGTTTTATTGCTTCTTTAAATCAGCACAACAGTTTTCAGCTGTGCTAACATAATTGCAAAAGGGTTTTCTAATGATCAATTAGCCTTTTAAAATGATATACTTGGATTAGCTAACACAACGTGCCATTGGAACACAGGACTGATGGTTGCTGATAATGGGCCTCTGTACGCCAATGTAGATATTCCATAAAAAATCTGCCATTTCCAGCTACAATAGTCATTTACAACAATGTCTAAACTGTATTTCTGATCAATTTTATGTTATTTTTATGGACCAAAAATGTGCTTTTCTTTAAAAAACAAGGACATTTCTACGTGACCCCAAACTTTTGAACGGTAATGTATATTAAAGCAATAAGGCACGAGGGGGTGTGGTGTGGTATATGGCCAATATACCATGGCTATGAGTTGTTCTTAAGAGTGCCTGGATACAGCCTTTAGCCATGGTCTGTTGGCCATACACCACAAACTCCTGAGGTGTCTTATTGCTATTATAAACTGGTTACCAATGTCATTAGAACAGTAAAAATAAATGATTTGTCATATCCGTGGTATACGGTCTCATGTACCACAGCTTTTAGCCAATAAGCATTCAGGGCTGGAACCACCCAGTTTCTCAATATATATACAGTATGTGGTCTTCTAATAAATATAACAGTACAGGGCCACACATCACCACAATAAAGGCCTACATGGAAATGATTTAGTTAATATACCATTTATATATTGTTTTGCTTAATAAGAACTTGTCTTGAAAGCGTAATCTTTGTCTCTCATTTGAGTACCTCTGACCTTTCCAACTCAGAGTTGTTACGCTCTCTCAAATAATAATGGAAGGGGTTTCCGACTCTTAGAGAAGCTCTGGGAAGTAATGATTTGTTGTGATCATTATAGGTTTTTGCCCCTTCAGAATCAGTGAGGTGTTGAATACTGTTCCTCCCTACACTCAATTAGTCATGTAATTACACTGTAAGGGAGCTAGGCAGTGTAGCACGCTGTGCACATTGTACCCTTTCTGGACAATACTCCCAAAATAGACATTCAGTTTGAATTTGACACTCCAAATTACTATGTATCACACTTTCTGTGCCCTTTACTACTGCCTGTGTTTAACACAATGCAGCTGGTCATAATTGTGTTTCCAACATATCCAGCATTGCATTCAATCATAGCCAGGTCATTAACAATATACAGTACCAGTCAAAAGTTTTAGAACACCTAGTGATTCCAGAGTTTTTCTTTAGTTTTACTATTTTCTACATTGCAGAATAATAGTGAAGACATTAAAACTATGAAATAACACATATGGAATCATGTAGTAACCAAAAAAGTGTTAAACAAATCAAAATATATTTTATATTTGAGATTCTTTAAAGTAGCCACTCTTTGCCGTGATGACAGCTTTGGGCTCTCTTGGCATTTTCTCAACCAGCTTTATGAGGTAGTCACCTGGAATGCATTTTAAATAACAGGTGTGCCTTTTTAAAAGTTAATTTGTGGAATTTCTTTCCTTCTTAATGCGTTTGAGCCAATCAGTTGTGTTGTGACAAGGTAGGGGTGGTATCCAGAAGATAACCCTATTTGGTAAAATGCCAAGTCCATATTATGGCAAGAACAGCTCAAATAAGCAAAGAGAAACGACAGTCCATCATTACTTTAAGACATGAAGATCAGTCAATACGGAACATTTCAAGAACTTTGAAAGTTTCTTCAAGTGCAGTCGCAAAAACCATCAAGCGCTATGATGAAACTGGTCTCATGAGGACCGCCACAGGAAAGGAAGACCCAGAGTTACATCTGCTGCAGAGGATAAGTTCATTAGAGTTACCAGCCTCAGAAATTGCAGCCCAAATAAATGCTTCAGAGTAACAGACACATCTCAACATCAACTGTTCAGAGGAGACTGCGTCAATCAAGCCTTCATGGTCGATTTGCTGCAAAGAAACCACTACTAAAGGACACCAATAAGAAGAAGAGACTTGCTTGGGCCAAGAAACACAAGCAATGGACATTAGACTGGTGGAAATTATGATCTCTAAATGTGTGGTTCCCACTGTAAAGTATGAGGGAGGAGGTGTGATGGTGTGGGGGTGCATTGCTGGTGAAACTGTCTGTGATTTATTTAGAATTCAAGGCACACTTAACTAGCATGGCTACCACAGCATTCTGCAGCGATACGTCATCCCATCTGGTTTGCGCTTAGTGAGACTATCATTTGTTTTTCAACAGGACAATGACCCAAAACACACCTCCATGCTATGTAAGGGCTATTTGACCAAGAAGGAGAGTGATGGAGTGCTGCATCAGATGACCTGGCCTCCACAATCACCCGACCTCAACCCAGTTGAGATGGTTTGGGATGAGTTGGGATGAGTTGACCACAGAGTGAAGGAAAAGCAGTCAACAAGTGCTCAGCATATGTGGGAACTCCTTCAAGACTGTTGGACAAGCATTCCAGGTGAAGCTTGTTGAGAGAATGCCAAGAGTGTGCAAAGTTGTCATCAAGGCAAAGGGTGGCTACTTTAAAGAATCTAAAATCTATTTTGATTAGTTTAACACTTTTTTGGTAACTACATGATTCCATATGTGCTATTTCATAATGTTGATGTCTTCACTATTATTCTACAATGTAAAAAATAGTCAAAATAAAGAAAAACCCTTGAATGAGTAGGTGCGTCCAAACTTTTGACTGGTACTGCATATCATGTAAATGATTCTCAGACTACATTCTGAGAGAGTTTGTACTGTAGCAGTCTTGTTGGTTTCTCAACAAGGCTAACTGGTCTGGTAAGGTAGTATCAGTGAACATCAAAGCATGCTATGTTTGTGTTAATTACTATGGTTACAACTGGATTAGTTAAGGTAACCCCATTTTCTGGGAAAGCTCAACCCTTCACAAGGACCTGTAGTCACTGCAGTGTTGGTAGAGTGGAGCCAAGGGAAGTGATCTTCCTCTGACACTAATCAATCTCTAGACTGGGAAGGAACTGAAAGTGAAAGAGGGGTAATCTAAGCAGTTGGCCATAAAAATATAATTAGAACGTGATACAGTATCTCTATGCAGGCAGCTGTGTGGGTGCAGATGGCTGCCTCTAACTAAGATCAGTTCAGAGGGATTCCGACTGAAGCGCAATATTAATTTGTCTCTAGCTGACTGGGACTATTTCAATGCCGCTGAACAACATCACATAATTCCCTTCCCCTGAAATGATCTTCCCTCAGATGTCGATCATATCCGCTCATCGATTTGAGGACTTGGCTGATATTCATTCCAGATCCATTCCATTCCTGTTTCATTGTCAATATTTTGGAGTCATATCCTCATCTTGAGTTGTGATGATCAACACATATAGAGGGAAGCTTCTGGAATAAAGACATTGAAGTTCAAACTTCAATATCTCCTCTGTTTTGAAGGGCCTGCCATTATGAAGTATTCTGTCTCCCTGCATAACGTTACAGTAAATAAGTATTTTTGAGCCTGTACCTCAGGCAGCAACATGAGAAGACATGTATTCCTGGCTTTACCCCCACTGACCTGTGGGGGAGGCAGGGAAACACCTCGAACATCTTCCTTGCTCACCTTTCCAAGCCTAAAGTGCTCCCTTGAATGCAAAATCGTGGCCCTGTGAGACGGCGATGCCAAAAGACTCAGCATCAAACACACAAAGGGTCGCTTTGTAAGAGGGGTCTTTCATCACTGATTTCCATGCTGCCCTGGTTATCTTTGTGAGAGAGGTCTTTCATCAGTCTGGGTTTAGTACAGTGTGACAGTATATGAAGTAACAGACCAGTCTGGGTTAAGTACATCATCACTGATTTCCATGCTGCCCTGGTTATCTTTGTGAGAGTGGTCTTTCATCACTGATTTCCATGCTGCCATGCTTATCTTTGTGAGAGAGGTCTTTCATCACTGATTTCCATGCTGCCCTGGTTATCTTTGTGAGAGGGGTCTTTCATCACTGATTTCCATGCTGCCCTGGTTATCTTTGTGAGAGAGGTCTTTCATCACTGATTTCCATGCTGCCCTGCTTATCTTTGTGAGAGGGGTCTTTCATCACTGATTTCCATGCTGTCCTGGTTATGTTTGTGAGAGGGGTCTTTCATCACTGATTTCCATGCTGCCCTGGTTATGTTTGTGAGAGAGGTCTTTCATCACTGATTTCCATGCTGCCCTGGTTATCTTTGTGAGAGGGCTCTTTCATCAGTGATTTCCAATCTGCCCTGGTTATCTTTGTGAGAGGGCTCTTTCATCTGTGATTTCCAATCTGCCCTGGTTATGTTTGAAAGCCGATAGGATATTTTCCCTTATGTTTTTCAGTTGCTTATAAAAGGTTTATTTTGCTTTGATGTCTTTATAGATATATAGTTATGACTCGTCATCATGGGTCTGCATCTATTCTGCGGCCACATACTTTGTCCAATGACCATGGGTTATAAGTTCCAACATGGTAAAACTCAACCTTTAATACAGTACGGTGTGACTTTAAGTTACACAACAACCTGACTGTGCCAGGTCAGTGGCTCACTGTGTTTATCATTCCTTAAAGAGCCTAAAAATAAAAAGTTGTTTCCGCTGTCACTTTCAAAACTATGTAAATGAAATTTCCATCCCAGTCGAGCTGACCTAGTTATCAAACAGTAACCCAGCTCAGTTAATGTCACACTGTTGGTCATTAATATCCGCAAGACCAAAAGGACATAGAGGATATTGTCAACATAACTTGTAATAATGCTGTTCACACAATAATGATTAAATACATTCAATTACATCATGTGTTGAAACACTGGCAGAAATTTAACATGGACTTTGACTCTGAAATATGACCTATGTGAGTATTGAGTATATGCAGCTCCTTTAATAATGCAGTTCAGTTGTAGCACCATCAGGGAGAGTTAGCAGGGCACAAGTTTGCACCTTGTTCGGATTGCTATAATTTACTTGACGTTCTAAATTAGTTATCAAGCTTGTTAGGGGCCAAAAAGGGCTAAGGACTTGTTAGGACCATAAAGGGCTAAGGACTTGTTAGGACCATAAAGGGCTAAGGACTTTTGGACTTTTGGCAGCTTTTGGAAGCCTTGGAGGCCTCTTCTCATCTCAACCCCCATGGCTCTTTAGCTACTAGCTACCTTATCAGGTGCTGGTTCCTGGGAGACTAGACAGGTTGTGAGTGAAATACATAAGTGGCAGCACTTGGAGTCGTTATCTTGTCAATAGCCGAACAATAATCTAGGACACCAGGAACTAAAATCTTGCATTATTGCGTAAGATTCTTGATTAGGTTACTTGCATCTGTCCATGAGAGATTATCCTAACAATGAAATGTACTATTACCTGCCCAGGCTTCATACTGTATGCTTGCTCAGTTCTATAGTGCAATGCCATTACAGCCTTCTTATAGACTCCTGGCTGAGCCAGAGATCTAAATACCCTCAAGTGTTTTTTCTCTGAAAGCCCACTGAAGTGTCTGCTGCCAGAGAAGAAAATATCAGCTACTATGACTCATTCCTTTTAGAACGTTGGCTAATTTCAACACTGCGCTTCAAAATAGACTGAACTGTTTTTTTCAGAGATTTTCCACACAGCCCTTAAAATCCACTTGTTCACCGACTTCAACCTCACATAACTTTCCATTCTGCCTCTGAACGTTGTGATGCGTATTGACACATGGAGTCTGGGGTGCAGAGAGAATATATATTTTTTTTTAGGTGAATAGCAGTAATGAAATTAGTCTGGCTTTAATGATGGTTGCAGAGCCCCCCCCCCCCCCCCCCCCTCTCTCTCTCTCTATCTTCCTCCCTGTGGCCTCAGGTTGCAGATAAAAGCCTCAGTGGACAGGGAGGCTCCATTTGATGGTTCCAGACTGGCTCAATCAAGCCTTGCTAATGGAGGTAATGGTTGTTGTGTCCCCTGCCTGTGCTCACTGGGCTGCTTCATGTACAGGAGGTTGGTGGCCCCTTAATTGGGGAGAACAGGCTCGTTGTAATGGCTGGAGCGGAATCAGTGGAATGGTATCAAATACATCAAACATGGTTTCCATGTGTTTGATTCCATTCCATTTGCTCCATTCCAGCCATTATTATGAGCCGTCCTCCCCTCAGCAGCCTCCACTGGCTTCATGGTCAGGTCCACTGCAGAGAGGCATGCAGCAAGGAACACTGATGAACATTAGAGAGCCAGCTCCCTGCACTGGAAGAGTTAGAGGGAGAGAGGGAGGGAGGTAAAGAGAGAGAGAGAGGAGGAGGAGAGAGGGAGGGAGGGAGAGATAGAGGGAGGGAAAGAGGAGAAGGAGAGAGGGAGGGAAGGAGGGAGCGATAGATAGAGGGAGGGCTAGGAGGAGAGAGAGAGGGAGAGAGGGAGGGAAAGAGGGAAAGAGAGTTATGAGGAAAAGAAAGGATCAGCTCACAAGGGTGATAATTTTCTTCCAGTCATGGAGCATGCTCGTGAGTCCCCTTTAGTCTGTGTGTCTGTGTCTGTGTCTGCGTGTCTATGTTTCTGTGTGTCTTTGTTTCTGTGTGTGTCTATGTTTCTGTGTGTGTCTATGTTTCTGTGTGTGTCTATGTTTCTGTGTGTCTATGTGTCTATGTTTCTGTGTGTGTCTGTGTTTTTGTGTGTGTCTGTGTTTCTGTGTGTATTTGTGTGTGAGAGAGAATTTATTGTCTTTGTGATTGTTGTGTGTGTGCTGTTACAGTAGTTGGTAGTAGGAGTTCTCTAAATGTTCTATGTTGGATACATTGCCCCTGGACTATACATGTAGAGGGTTGCCTAGAGACGGTTGGGATTGCTATCTACCCTACTAATTGAGGAGAAACTTTTTGACTTTCCCTCTGTGTATTCAGATCAGCTGTTTAGGGAACACTGCCAGGCAAAAACCCATTCCTGTAATGTCATTTTGTTGGATTAGAGTTGTTTAAATAACTTAGCTTGTGCCTAAATTGTTTAAAAACCTGGTTTGTTTTGTACTTATTTGATTATTTAAAGATACACATAAAGCCTTATCACTTAGAGATTACCTCTAAGAATATTATATTCATCATCTCATAACATATTATATAGTCACAGCTAGTGACAGGGTAGTCACAGCTAGTGACAGGGTAGTCACAGCTAGAGACAGGTTAGTCACAGCTAGTGACAGGTTAGTCACAGCTAGTGACAGGTTAGTCACAGCTAGTGACAGGGTAGTCACAGCTAATGACAGGTTAGTCGCAGCTAGTGACAGGGTAGTCGCAGCTAATGACGAGTTAGTCATAGCTAGTGACAGGGTATGAAGTAACAGACCAGTCTGGGTTTAGTAAAGTGTGACAGCATATGAAGTAACAGACCAGTCTGGGTTTAGTACAGTGTGACAGCATATGAAGTAACAGACCAGTCTGGGTTTAGTACAGTGTGACAGCATATGAAGTAACAGACCAGTCCAAACAGTGCAAATAGCCAAAGTAACTGTAAGAATCGTGAAAGTCAATGACACTAAGCCGACGGTTTTGAGCCAATCCACATCTTTAATGTACAACACATCAATAAGCTTAGCAGCATGTCTGAACAAGAACATTTGGATTCTAATTGAGGAAAATCAGATCTGTCATTTGCTACAGATAGTGGTAGTGATTTTTCAATGAAGACAAACAGTCCGACATCGTCATGGTTTATTTTGATGTGGATGAGCAATGGGTGGGTAGACCTCTGTCTCTGGCTGTCTGCTGCTGCTCTCCTCTCTCTCATATTGAACCTTTATGTGATCATCAGCCCCGATGTCTCTGCACTGTGAAATATAATGCTCTCGATTCGCTCTGCAATGAGCTATTTATAAACAGCCTAGATTTCAAAATAAGAGCCATCCAGACCAGGGAAAATAAGCTACTTACTGACAGGATGACGCATTGAATTGTATACAGTACATACAACATTTCAGTGTAGGAAATGAAGTGGTCCAGTAATGAGAGATACCTGCTATCCAAACAAAGTAACAAAGTAACTGATATCAGTTTCAATAATAGTTTGCTTGTGGAGAAGGTCAAATCTAATCTGTGTATAAAGTAACCCATTCTGATATGTCAATGTTAAGGTTTTCTCAACATACTGTACCATACCATACATACAGTATTTGTATGTAATCACTTTTGATTTGTGTATGTAAAATTATATGAAAAGTTGAGGTTGCAGCATACTTTGAATTGTCCGACAATGGTGAGACAATTCAAACTATGGTGCAAATTGCACATCCAAAACATACAATTGTTTCAATTTTATGACATAAAAAAAAAAAAAGTGTTTCATGCACAACTATCATCAAGTCTCTACCACTGGGATGAGGACATGCTTGCACCTTTCTGTCTCATATTATGATAGTCATTTTTGCCTTTTACCTGTGGCTAGCTATGGAATGGCATGCAGCCATATGTATCATTTCTTAAAAACCTCCATAACAGATAATATTAGCTGGGTCCATCACATACATTCACATCAATGTGTACTGTACTGCAGCCGGTAATCTGAATGTACTCAGTGACTAGCAACTAGACACACTCAATGACCATCCCATTATTTCCCAGTGCTTGATAGAGAAGCTAGACCTTTGCTCTTCAGATCTAATTACCTGTATGGACAAATGGCCCTGTCTGCTCCACTTAATCTATATGCAGAACAGATCCTATAGTATATCTGAATGTATCAAATGTTGTTATGAAAATATTCGCCTTAATGTAGACTACATCAAAGACAAAGTATGATACTCTCTACTCTACAATACAGATTAGAAGTATGGTTTTACTGTCATTTTAGACAGATCCAGTCTAGGTAATATAAAACACAGTTTACCAACACTTTGGAACTCACCTCGAAGTTTGAGGTTAATAAAGAAATCATCTAAAAAGAGGAAGAACTAAGAAGCACCACATGAACAATAATTACCTTGGATTTTTGCTGAGATTGCTGGTTAATCATTTATGACTCTTTCCCTTTTTCCTCCACTTGGACATCCTGTTACCTTTTTGATCAATGAGTGAGGTATACTGTAACAACATAAAGACATATATCCATTAGTCAATGAGTGAGGTATACTGTAACAACATAAAGACATATATACATTAGTCAATGAGTGAGGTATACTGTAACATCGTAAAGACATATCTACATTAGTCAATGAGTGAGGTATACTGTAACAACATAAAGACATATATCCATTAGTCAATGAGTGAGGTATACTGTAACAACATAAAGACATATATCCATTAGTCAATGAGTGAGGTATACTGTAACATCGTAAAGACATATATACATTAGTCAATGAGTGAGGTATACTGTAACATCATAAAGACATACAGTACCAGTCAAAAGTGTGGACACGCCTACTCATTCCAGGGTTTTTCTTTATTTTTACTATTTTCTACATTGTAGAATAATATTGAAGATATCAAAACTATGAAATAACACATATGGAATCATGTAGTAACCAAAAAAGTGTTAAACAAATATATTTTAGATTTGAGATACTTCAAAGTAGCCACCCTTTGCCTTGATGACAGCTTTGCACACTCTTGGCATTCTCTCAACCAGCTTCATGAGGAATGCTTTTCCAACAGTCTTGTGGTCCAACTCATCCCAAACCATTTCAATTGGGTTGAGTTCAGTTGATTGTGGAGGCCAGGTCATCTGATGCAGCACTCCATCACTCTCCTTTTTGGTCAAATAGCTCTTACACACCCTGGAGGTGTGTTTTGGGTCATTGTCCTGTTGAGAAATAAATGATAGTCCCACTAAGCGCAAACCAGATGGGATGACGTATCGCTGCAGAATGCTGTGGTAGCCATGCTGGTTAAGTGTGCCTTGAATTCTAAATAAATCACAGACAGTGTCACCAGCAAAGCACCCCCACACCATCACAACTCCTCCTCCATGCTTCACGGTGGGAACCACACATGCGGAGATCATCCGTTCACCTACTCTGCATCTCACAAAGACACGGCGGTTGGAAAAATCTCAAATTTGGATTCATCAGACCAAAGGACAGATTTCCACCGAATGAATGTCCATTGCTCGTGTTTCTTGGCCCAAACAAGTCTCTTCTTCTTACTGGTCTCCTTTAGTAGTGTTTTCTTTGCAGCAATTTGACCATGAAGGCCTGATTCATGCAGTCTCCGCTGAACAGTTGATGTTGAGATGTGTCTGTTACTTGAACTCTGTGAAGCATTTATGTAGGCTGCAATTTCTGAGAATGATAACTCTAATGAACGTATCCTCTGCAGCAGATGTAACTCTGGGTCTTCCTTTCCTGTGGCGGTCCTCATGAGAGCCAGTTCCATCATAGCGCTTGATGGTTTTTGCGACTGCACTTGAAGAAACTTTCAAAGTTTTAGAAATGTTCTGTATTGACTGACCTTCATGTCTTAAAGTAATGATGGACTTCGTTTCTCTTTTCTTATTTGAGTTGTTCTTGACATAAATGTACTTACCAAATAGAGCTATCTTCTGGATACCACCCCTACCTTGTCACATGCATTAAGAAAAAAGAAATTCCACAAATTAACTTTTAACAAGGCACATGTGTTAATTGAAATGCATTCCAGGTGACTACCTCATGAAGCTGTTTGAGAGAATGCAAAGAGTGTGCAAAGCTGTCATCAAGGCAAAGAGTGGCTACTTTGAAGAATCTCAAATCTCAAATATATTTTGATTTGTTTAACACTTTTTTGGTTACTACATGAATCCGTATGTGTTATTTCATAGTTTTGATGTCTTCACTATTATTCTGCAATGTAGAAAATAGTAAAACTAAAGAAAAACCCTTGAATGAGTAGGTGTGTCCAAACTTTTGACTGGTACTGTATATCCATTATCCATTTCCCTTCCTACTACTGGACCTTCTTCGTAATGAATAACTAGGATTATACTGAGTAGGAATTGATACTAGAATAGTGATTAGGCCATACAGAACTACCTTTCACGTATTGAAACAATATACTTTTTGTACGGATTATAACCTAGTATTTAAAGTATTTACCTAGTGATTTGTAAAAGTAGGCTATGTGTTGCCAACATCTCCTATCAATAGATTAAGGAACTGAAGGAAGGCACCGGGGATAAGTAGTGAGGCTGTATTAGCATTGATAGATTCATAGGGCTGTATTTGGGTTCTTGTGGAGAGGTTGAGTGGTAGAGGATCTAGTCTGCCATATGCACTTAGACTGCACTTTAGTTATAGTCATTAGTGATTTCCTCCCTATGCCACGGCAGGCTTGCATCTCAAGAGCAATGTGCCACTTTACTTAAAGCTGACTGCCAATGCTTTGATAATATAAGGCTAATGTTATGTTTCTCTATGTACTTTGGGACATTTTGGTAAGACTTTTCTTAAAGATTTTGCCTTTTACCTAAAGATTTGTCCGTACCTTTTTGCCGTTAAATTGATTGATGGTGTGGTTTCTAGAATATCAATGTTGACAGAATGTTCATTGAACAGTAGATGTCAGCCTTGCACCTAAACCAAACAGTCTGCAAAGGTCAATGGATTTTTACAACCTCTCTCAGATACTCTGTATTTATCAACTCACCATAGACCCTACTGTGTACATACATTCATGTCATTAATCATGATTATAATGATCCCTCTTGTCAATATTACAATAGTTATTTAAATGAGCTTCTATATATAGTAGTTTGCACATTACAATGTATCTACACTCACAGTTTCCCTATATGTACAATGGCAATGCTCTTACTCAACATGTAGGCTGTAATCAGTGTGTGCGACAGTGCTGGATGGAATATATATCCATGTATATCCATGTTTTGGTATGTGAAAGTATTTTATCTCCTGATAACACACATGATAACACACATCACACAGCTAGAGTGTCAGCTGAGCCCCTGCCATAGGGCCCCTGCGACTACTATGACATCAGAATGGTATCGCCCATGTCAAAAGCTGGAGTTCACTGCAACAGAGATACACTCAGGGGTTGAGTCTCATGCCTCGAAAGGAAATAGAGCCAGCCATCTTTGGTGTATTTTTAAGTGGTGTGAACAAGCTCAGGGCTGGTGATCTTTTAGTTTAGTATTAGCATTTAGGGCCAAAGTAACAGCATATGCTCATTGTACAGTGCTGCCTTTGTGTGCTGTAATAACAGAGATACTGTACACGGTTTAGTAGGACGGTTTAGGAGGTGGGAGGACGAGGAGATGGGTTATGGTGAGGCGTTCACAGTGTAGCTGCCTGTGACAAAATGCTCAGGGAGGGTCTGGAGGCAGGAGAGGGCTGGTTTCCGTCAGCTCTGGGCAGGAATTGGAGATCTTTCCTGAGAGGTTCCCACCCACTGACCATATAGCTCACTCAGGGCTTTGTTCTTCTTCTCAGGAAACCGTAGCCTAAGAGGAACAATTCAGATGGCTGTAACAGTGTAAGAAAGTTTTGCAGGTAGCCATAATATGTAAATTTAAGATTTCCATTGGCCAAATATAGTATTAAACTAACTTTCTATTCAGTTTTCAAAGACCTGTTTGAAGATGTGTGTTGATTTTATATGTATTACTAAGTTACTAAAACTATGCCATGATTATTTGGATTTTAGAAATGTATGTTTGCAAACATCAAACTGCCATGAATTTCAAGATCTTGAACACTGGAATGATATTGTGGTGTCAGTAACTGTGTGTTAGAAAAATGTCTCTAAACTGTATGGATGAAATCCTGGAATCTACATCTCAGTTGTAGGCTGTTGGGGAGGTAGGCTACAGAGACTTCCTCCCCTCGACCTCTGACGGGTAGTAGACTCATCTGCATAAAGGAATGACAGGCATTCTTGAGCTGAATCAGTGGTTTTGAGACCCAGCGGGTTTTTTCAAGAGTTTTATCCCAACAATTGTCTACTGCCTGAAGTAGGTGAAATGAACTTTAGGATTAGGCGATGGCTACGATTTTGTGGTGAAAAAAAAAGTTCCTCGGGGACCGCGTGATTGTTGCTTTTTCGGTCAATTGAAGACAGAATGGGCCAGACGTCTGTCTCTACCTTGTCTCAAAATGCGAGCGGTGGTGAGTCTGCTTTCCTCGTTCAAGCGCGTACCGCTATCTTATTGTTTAGGAAGTCGATGTCTGACAATTTTCACACGTTATATAATTTTTTCTAACTTTACCCCTATTGAAATGTAGCTTTTCAACAAGTTTGAGTTGGTTTGCCGGAAAGGATTTGTCTTATTTTCCATCACTCCAATGTGCTCGTGCATATGCAGCTACATCATTGCAGCTGATTCTGAATACATGTACATGTAACACGCTGCTGGAAGTAATTGTCTTCCATCAGGCGAAACGAAAGTAACTTTTACTTTTACAAGAATCGGATACTTTGTATCACTAACGGTTACGTTTTGGTCATCAGTGATGGACTCAACAATTACTAATATTTGAACCCTGTTTAATATAGACACAACTAAATGACAATGCAAACTGGAAGACATGCAAAACATTGATTGTAGTGAACTAACCCTAACCCGTAAAAAATCGAGTACAACACAGCTCTGGCTCGATTTTTTTTACGGCGCAATAACAGTTCACTATTGAACAAACAATCAATGTTTTGCACTTCAATCTGGCCCGCGAGACAAAAAAATAAAATACAAATATTTATAATCGAACCCGGGTCTGTAGTGTCACTTCAAGCACTGCGTTAAAGTGCCTTAGACCGCAGCGCCACTCATGAGGCCCCTGCAAACTGATTTTAACAAATAATTGGTCACCCCAAAAATGTGGCCTTCCGTTGAATTTCACAATCTCGATGTGGCCCTTGAGCCAAAAAGTTTGCCCACCCCTGGGCTATAGCGCTATCAACTACATCTTCAATGGAAGTGATACTGATCAACACATCTGTTGTCTTTTCAAAAGAGAGCAGGGACATATAGGTTTGGTGAACAAGCTAGCCTACACAATAAGTAACCTAACCTTGACTGAGACCTAAGAGCTTATGCCTTAAGGCTATTTAGCCCAGTGGGATAACACAGTAGTCTTGCCGACAACCTAACCTGGGTTCAATACCCAGTCGGTCACACATGCCCAAGCAAACAGACATTACTGTATTGATGTCAAAGTTGGTATGTGAGTGGTGTTGAATAATGGTCCGTATTGGCACAGTTAATGCAGTGGGAGATGTTCAACAGGGTGGATCAGGGATGCAACTTCTGTAGCATACTAACCACAAAGCTTACTTAAAGGCCCAGTGCAGTCAGAAATTTACTGTTGCGCCTTCTTCACCACACTGTCTGTGTGGGTGGACCATTTCAGTTTGTCTGTGAGGTGTACTCCAAGGAACTTACAACTTTCTACCTTATCCACTGCTGTCCCTTCGATGTGGATAGGGGGTTGCTTCCTCTTCTGTTTCCTGAAGTCCACGATCATCTCTGTTTTGATGACGTTGAGTGAGAGGTGGTTTTCCTGACACCACACTACGAGTGCCCTCACCTCTTCCCTGTAGGCTGTCTCGTCGTTGTTGGTAATCAACCCCACTACTGTTGTGTCGTCTGCAAACTTGATGATTGAGTTGGAGTCGTGCATGGCCACGCAGTTGTGGGTGAACGGGAGTACAGGAGGGGGCTGAGCACGCACCCTTGTGGGGCCCCAGTGTTGAGGGTCAGCGAAGTGGAGATGTTGTTTCCTACCTTCACCACCTGGGGGGCAGCCCGTCAGAAAGTCCAGGACCCAATTGCACAGGGCGAGGTTGAGACCCAGGGCCTCCAGCTTGATGATGAGCTTGGAGGGTACTATGGTATTGAATCACAGTAAGGTACTTAATTGTTACCCAGAAACAATTTGATATTGAGAAAAAAACGGCTGCATTGAACCTCTAACAATAACATTACTAACAAGTTAATGCATGCCTGACTTTTCAGTTCTCCAGGGCCTGAGTAAGCTTATAGTGCAGCCACATTGGGGCTTCCGAGTGGCGAAGCGGTCTAAGGCACTGCATCTCAGGGCTAGAGGTGTCACTACAGACCTTGGTTCTATTGCAGGCTGTATCACAACCGGCCGTGATTGGGAGTCCCATAGGGCGACGCACAATTGGCCCAGCGTCATCTGGGTTAGGGTTTGGCTGGGGTAGGCCGTCATTGTAAATAAGAATTTGTTCTTAACTGACTTACCTGGTTAAATAAATAAAACATAACCTAAGGTGTTATAGTTATGAGTTTACCTTGCAAGGCAAGTATTCTCTTTAACAAACTCTCCCTGTTCTCTTCCTGTTCTCTTCCCTCCTATAAGCAATCATAGTCCATAATTTTCACTATTCGTAATAACAATGTCAGCTTTTCACATGTTTGGTCAATTACACAAAATATGAGAAAATTCTTATATGTCAAATAGCATGTGATCTTAAAAACCTTTGCGTTTAAGTGTGTAAGTCCTCCACAGTGACTGGATAAACCCTCCCCAGTGGCTTCAACTGAGGAAACCTCTCCCTATTTCCCCTTGACCAAATGTTTTTCTTGTTGCCCGTGGCACATAAAGCAAGACAATGGGAAAAACATCTGGTGAGCAAACAGCATGGCTGATCGCATTTAAAGCAAACAGATGGATGTGAATTAATGCTTTTTGATTTGGTGTGTAGTTTCATCATATGTTATTCGGCTACTCGAAGTTCTGTTTTTCGAAGGCCCAAACAGTATTGGTGTTTTTGCTTATGAGACTCTTTTCCAATGACGTCATCACAGAACTAGAATCCCGTCAGTATGAGTCACAGCCTGGAGTTTACGAAAAGTGTTTACTAAACTGTATGGCAAGTGCATCAGTAAACACATAGGACCGGACATGTGTTTTGACCCTCCTAATGTAGCATTGTGGAAGTATCAATTTCATACTATTCATGATTTCTGTGTACTCCATCTGTGATGTTTATTTTGGCTGATTCTCTAGATACCTCATAAACATTAATTATCAGCCTGACTGAGGCATGCTGGTCCTTTTTTGAAAGTCTTATAGGCCTTTTGTTTTCTCTGAAATGTCTTGATTGGTGTCTCATTACAGCTGAAGCTGATATAGAACTACTGATGACATGTAGGTCATCTCAAATCTTAGATGGATTCTGTATAGTCCCAGTCATTCATTTGTCTATGGAGGAAATTTACACAGACAGCCCAATTCCACATTTTTTTTTCTTCACTAATTGGTCTTTTGACCCATCAGATCAGTTATTTTGCCAATACTTGGGAAAAAGATCGGAATTGGCTCCCTGTGTAAACGCAGCCATAGACAAATGTAGTGGAGCGGGTCGAGAGTTTCAAGTTCCCTGGTGTCCACATCACCAACAAACTATCATGATCAAAACACACCAACACAGTCATGAAGAGGGCATGACAACATCTTTTCCCCCTCAGGAGACTAAAAAGATTTGGCATGGGTCCCCAGATCCTCAAAAACTTCTACAGCTGCACCATCTATTCTAGAGCATCCTGACAGGTTGCATCACCGCCTGGTATGGCAACTGCTCGGCATCCGACCGTAAGGCACTACTGAGGGTAGTGTGTACGGCCCTGTACATCACTGGGGCCAAGCTTCCTGCCATCCACGACCTATAGTGGCTTGCGAAATTATTCAACCCCTTGGCATTTTTCCTATTATGTTGCCTTACAACCTGGAATTAAAATGGATTTTGGGGGGGTTGTATCATTTGATTTACACAACATGCCTACCACTTTGAAGATGCAAAATATTTTTTTATTGTGAAACAAACAAGAAATAAGACAAAAAAACTGAAAACTTGGGCGTGGATAACTATTCAACCCCCCCAAAGTCAATGCTTTGTAAAGCCACCTTTTGCAGCAATTACAGCTGCAAGTCTCTTGGGGTATGTCTCTATACGCTTGGCACATCTAGCCACTGGGATTTTTGGCCATTCTTCAAGGCAAAGCTGCCCCAGCTCCTTCAAATTGGATGGGTTCCCGCTTGTGTACAGCAATCTTTAAGTCATACCACAGATTCTCAATTGGATTGAGGTCTGGGCTTTGACTAGGCCATTCCAAGACATTTAAATGTTTCCCCTTAAACCACTCAAGTGTCGCTTTAGCAGTATGCTTAGGGTCATTGTCCTGCTGGAAGGTGAACCTCCGTCCCAGTCTCAAATCTCTGGAAGACTGAAACAGGTTTCCCTCAGTAATTTCCCTGTATTTAGCGCCATCCTTCAATTCTGACCAGTTTGCCAGTCCCTGCCGATGAAAAACATCCCCAAAGCATGATGCTGCCACCACCATGCTTCACTGTGGTGATGGTGTTTTTGGGGTGATGAGAGGTGTTGGGTTTGCGTCGGACATAGCATTTTCCTTCTTGTTGGCCAAAAAGCTCAATTTTAGTCTCATCTGACCAGAGTTCCTTCTTCCATATGTTTTGGGAGTCTCCCACATTCCTTTTGGCGAACACCAAACATGTTTGCTTATTTTTTTCTGGCCACTCTTCCGTAAAGCCCAGCTCTGTGGAGTATACGGCTTAAAGTGGTCCTATGGACAGATACTCCAATCTCTGCTGTGGAGCTCTGCAGCTTCTTCAGGGTTATCTTTGGTCTCTTTGTTGCCTCTCTGATTAATACCCTCCTTGCCTGTGAGTTTTGGTGGGCGGCTCTCTCTTGGCAGGTTTGTTGTGGTGCCATATTCTTTCAATTTTTTAATAATGGATTTAATGGTGCTCCGTGGGATGTTCAAAGTTTCAGGTATTTTTTATAACCAACCCTGATCTGTACTTCTCCACAGCTTTGTCCCTGACCTGTTTGGAGAGCTCCTTGGTCTTCATAGTGCCCCTTGCTTAGTGGTGTGGCAGACTCTGGGGCTTTCAGAACAGGTGTATGTATATATACTGAGATCATGTGACAGATCATGT
This sequence comes from Salvelinus alpinus, assembly GCF_045679555.1. Classification (NCBI taxonomy): domain Eukaryota; kingdom Metazoa; phylum Chordata; class Actinopteri; order Salmoniformes; family Salmonidae; genus Salvelinus; species Salvelinus alpinus. Next base: position 79,913,231 of record NC_092088.1, read on the forward strand.
GACACTTAGATTGCACACAGGTGGACTTTATTTAACTAATTATGTGACTTCTGAAAGTAATTTGTTGCACCAGATCTTATTTAGGGGCTTCATAGCAAAGGGGCTGTATACATATGCACACACCACTTTTCAGTTTTTAACTTTTTAGAATTTTTTTATTTCTTTTAAATTTTTTCAGTTTCCTTTCACTTCACCAATTTGGACTATTTTGTGTATGTCCATTATATGAAATCCAAATAAAATCCATTTAAATTACAGGTTGTAATGTAACAAAATAGGAAAAACACCAAGGGGGTGAATACTTTTGGAAGGCACTGTATATACTAGATAGTATATACCTAGTATATACAGGTATATACTACCTATATACAGGTATATACTACCCCCCCCCCCCCCCCCAATGACCTCGCCTAACCTGTACCCCTGCACATTGACTCGGTACCGGTACCCCCTGTATATAGCCTTGTTATTGTTATTTTATTGTGTTACTTTTTATTACATTTTTTACTTTAGTTTATTTTATTTTGTAAATATTTTCTTAACTCTTTTTCTTGAACTGCATTGTTGGTTAAGGTGTCGTTAGTAAGCATTTCACGACAAGGTCTACACCTGTTGTATTCGGCGCATGTGACAAAGAACATTTGATTGATTTGATGTATGACTGGGGCTATTCTGAGGTGCCATTTTCTGTGACTCATATGGCTCCAAGCCATTCTCCTTGGGCAATGTAAGAGCCGAGGACTATTCACTTTTTTTCTGCATCTGTGTCCCTAAACCATTTTCTCCCCTGTCCAGCAGCTGTTTGAATTATTGTTGTCCTGCAGTACGTTGTTTGATACTGTGTGTGAGTTATACCTCCACCTCAACATGAAAGCTGCTGCCTGGACTATAACAGAGATTAACGCTGCACAAATTTTAGGCTTTGTATACTGAATGTGCTAGCAGATCCACATGACAACACATAATTTATTATGTTGTTCTCCTAGCAGATGGGCATTTATCTGTATATGGCCTAGATGTTTGTGCTGTCAGTGCAGTCTCAATCATTGTTTGGTTGGTTTAGCACCATCAATTAATTCACAAGATAATCCAAACAAAAATTGAGAAGGGCTACTGTTTCCTCTGTCAATGAAGTTAGCTTGTCTAAAAATGGAAGAAAGGTGACATGACAGTAGTGACAGCGGAATGCCCATCTGCTAGGAGAACAACATTATTAATGACTTGATGTCATGTGGATATAAAGCTCTGTCCTAAATCAGTTCTTCCTAATAGTCAACCTCTCTAAAACTCTCCACTAAGCAGCAACAAGTGAAGCCATTGTCCATTTTCTCCCAGGCAGTTCTAGTCTTTTTATTGAAGAGTCTAATGGTGATAATTGTGAACATTAGTGATTTTCCTGCCATTAACCACACAAAGAACCTGCTGTAACGTTCCCATTGTTCTTAGTTTATATCAATCTGGAAATTAAACCATGGGATCGGAAGTTTGGAGTGCAGCTGGCCCCTCATGGGCCACACCTCTTTCATATTTGTTTGTTAGCTTGATTAATTGAGGCTACATGTGATAACTGCGGAAGGACATTATGAGTCCTTCTATAGGCTTAACCCAAAATGCCCCAAACAGTTTGGCGTTGCTTTTGGTAGCTGTTTGGAGTATTGAGTGTCATTCTGGGAAATTTGTAGGACCTGATTAACAACTACTTCAGTGTCCACTGTTTTGTCCCTCCCTTATGCTAGGGAAAAATATATTTCTAATAAAACTTTGATTTGCATCAGAAATTAACATTCACTTAAAATTCCTTGTCAGAGTTGAGGAGCAAAGTCTGATAGGAAGGTATTAACTGATCTACTGTAGTGGTGTATGATATGTTCCTGCACTATTCAATGCTCATCACCTAAGGCCTTTTTAATATTGAATGTCAGGCCTCAGGCAAGAAGTTGTTATCCCTGCTGGTCTGGTCATTCATGGGAATAATCATTAGTTATCATGGTTGTGTGTTTTTATGTATCGTATCAATGTTTGGTAACTGCCATCTGCAATGATATATATATATATAGTTGTATAGTTATCTGTTTTTATATAGCTAATCAGTTTTTATATGGGTAGGATGTTTAAACTTTGAACTGGAGCTCTGTTGGTAAGATGATTAGAAATTGGAAATTATATGTCGCCTGTGTAAACACAATTTGGGCTATAAAGCTGCCTGATCGCTTTAAATGTTGTTTTCATTGCAATGACATAACAAGGTATTATTAGCCTTAGAATGATGGACAATTATGTCGTGTTCAAATCAAAACCCTGCGCTCAAACAGTGTCACAAAAGCTTGTTAAACTTAAACAAGCTCAGCTGAAATGGAGGTGTTAGCTCAAGCTGTTGGAAATCACACTTGCCTCATGCTGTACTTCTCTTCACATTGAAACTCTTGCCATATATAACCACTGTCTGAGACATAATGATTATTTCTTTAGCTTGTTACCGGTCATTTGTTCACTTAAAATGTCATGCAGACATGATACAGTTCAGACCTATCAAATACATCTGTCTTCGATTCTGCTCTATATACATATTATTTTTTTGTAATTTATCAGATGCTCTTATCCAGAGCAACTAGGGTTAAGTGCCTTGCTCAAGGGCACATCAACAGATTTTTCAGCTGGGTGATTCAAACCACCAACCTTTCAGGTACTGACCCAACACTCTTAACCACTAGGCCACCTGCCAGATGTATTCTACTAGGTTCTATAGATGTGTTCTACTAGGTTCTGCTCTATAGACATATTCTACTCTATAGATGCATTCCACTAGGTTGTACTCTATAGATGTATTCCAGTAGGTTCTACTCTATAGATGTATTCTGCTAGGTTCTACTCTATAGATGTATTCTACTAGGTTCTACTCTATAGATGTATTCTGCTAGGTTCTACTCTATAGATGTATTCTACTAGGTTGTACTCTATAGATGTATTCTGCTAGGTTCTACTCTATAGATGTATTCTACCAGGTTGTACTCTATAGATGTATTCTACTAGGTTCTACTCTATAGATGTATTCTACTAGGTTCTACTCTATAGATGTATTCTACTAGGTTCTACTCTATAGATGTATTCTACTAGGTTCTACTCTATAGATGTATTCTACTCTATAGATGTATTCTACTAGGTTGTACTCTATAGATGTATTCTACTAGGTTGTACTCTATAGATGTATTCTACTAGGTTGTACTCTATAGATGTATTCTACTAGGTTGTACTCTATAGATGTATTCTACTAGGTTGTACTCTATAGATGTATTCTACTAGGTTCTACTCTATAGATGTATTCTACTAGGTTCTACTCTATAGATGTATTCTGCTAGGTTCTACTCTATAGATGTATTCTACTAGGTTGTACTCTATAGATGTATTCTACTAGGTTGTACTCTATAGATGTATTCTACTAGGTTCTACTCTATAGATGTATTCTACTAGGTTCTACTCTATAGATGTATTCTACTAGGTTCTACTCTATAGATGTATTCTGCTAGGTTCTACTCTATAGATGTATTCTACTAGGTTCTACTCTATAGATGTATTCTGCTAGGTTCTACTCTATAGATGTATTCTGCTAGGTTCTACTCTATATATGTATTCTGCTAGGTTCTACTCTATAGATGTATTCTGCTAGGTTGTACTCTATAGATGTATTCTACTAGGTTCTACTCTATAGATGTATTCTACTAGGTTCTACTCTATAGATGTATTCTGCTAGGTTCTACTCTATAGATGTATTCTACTAGGTTCTACTCTATAGATGTATTCTACTAGGTTCTACTCTATAGATGTATTCTGCTAGGTTCTACTCTATAGATGTATTCTACTAGGTTCTACTCTATAGATGTATTCTACTCTATAGATGTATTCTACTAGGTTGTACTCTATAGATGTATTCTACTAGGTTGTACTCTATAGATGTATTCTACTAGGTTCTACTCTATAGATGTATTCTACTAGGTTCTACTCTATAGATGTATTCTACTAGTTTGTACTCTATAGATGTATTCTGCTAGGTTCTACTCTATAGATGTATTCTACTAGGTTCTACTCTATAGATGTATTCTGCTAGGTTCTACTCTATAGATGTATTCTGCTAGGTTCTACTCTATAGATGTATTCTGCTAGGTTCTACTCTATAGATGTATTCTGCTAGGTTGTACTATATAGATGTATTCTACTAGGTTCTACTCTATAGATGTATTCTACTAGGTTCTACTCTATAGATGTATTCTGCTAGGTTCTACTATATAGATGTATTCTGCTAGGTTCTACTATATAGATGTATTCTACTAAGTTCTACTCTATAGATGTATTCTGCTAGGTTGTACTCTATAGATGTATTCTGCTAGGTTCTACTCTATAGATATATTCTGCTAGGTTCTACTCTATAGATGTATTCTACTAGGTTCTACTCTATAGATGTATTCTACTCTATAGATGTATTCTACTAGGTTGTACTCTATAGATGTATTCTACTAGGTTGTACTCTATAGATGTATTCTACTAGGTTCTACTCTATAGATATATTCTGCTAGGTTCTACTCTATAGATGTATTCTACTAGGTTCTACTCTATAGATGTATTCTACTCTATAGATGTATTCTACTAGGTTGTACTCTATAGATGTATTCTACTAGGTTGTACTCTATAGATGTATTCTACTAGGTTCTACTCTATAGATGTATTCTACTAGGTTCTACTCTATAGATGTATTCTACTAGGTTCTACTCTATAGATGTATTCTGCTAGGTTCTACTCTATAGATGTATTCTACTAGGTTCTACTCTATAGATGTATTTTGCTAGGTTCTACTCTATAGATGTATTCTACTAGGTTCTACTCTATAGATGTATTCTACTAGGTTCTACTCTATAGATGTATTCTGTTAGGTTCTACTCTATAGATGTATTCTGCTAGGTTCTACTCTATAGATGTATTCTGCTAGGTTCTACTCTATAGATGTATTCTACTAGGTTCTACTCTATAGATGTATTCTACTAGGTTCTACTCTATAGATGTATTCTGCTAGGTTCTACTCTATAGATGTATTCTACTAGGTTCTACTCTATAGATGTATTCTGCTAGGTTCTACTCTATAGATGTATTCTGCTAGGTTCTACTCTATAGATGTATTCTGCTAGGTTCTACTATATAGATGTATTCTGCTAGGTTGTACTCTATAGATGTATTCTACTAGGTTCTACTCTATAGATGTATTCTACTAGGTTCTACTCTATAGATGTATTCTGCTAGGTTCTACTCTATAGATGTATTCTACTAGGTTCTACTCTATAGATGTATTCTGCTAGGTTCTACTCTATAGATGTATTCTACTAGGTTCTACTCTATAGATGTATTCTACTCTATAGATGTATTCTACTAGGTTGTACTCTATAGATGTATTCTACTAGGTTGTACTCTATAGATGTATTCTACTAGGTTCTACTCTATAGATGTATTCTACTAGGTTCTACTCTATAGATGTATTCTACTAGGTTGTACTCTATAGATGTATTCTGCTAGGTTCTACTCTATAGATGTATTCTACTAGGTTCTACTCTATAGATGTATTCTGCTAGGTTCTACTCTATAGATGTATTCTACTAGGTTCTACTCTATAGATGTATTCTGCTAGGTTCTACTCTATAGATGTATTCTGCTAGGTTCTACTCTATAGATGTATTCTGCTAGGTTCTACTCTATAGATGTATTCTGCTAGGTTGTACTATATAGATGTATTCTACTAGGTTCTACTCTATAGATGTATTCTACTAGGTTCTACTCTATAGATGTATTCTGCTAGGTTCTACTATATAGATGTATTCTGTTAGGTTCTACTATATAGATGTATTCTACTAGGTTGTACTCTATAGATGTATTCTGCTAGGTTGTACTCTATAGATGTATTCTGCTAGGTTCTACTCTATAGATGTATTCTACTAGGTTCTACTCTATAGATGTATTCTACTAGGTTCTACTCTATAGATGTATTCTACTCTATAGATGTATTCTACTAGGTTGTACTCTATAGATGTATTCTACTAGGTTCTACTCTATAGATGTATTCTACTAGGTTCTACTCTATAGATGTATTCTACTAGGTTCTACTCTATAGATGTATTCTACTAGGTTCTACTCTATAGATGTATTCTGCTAGGTTCTACTCTATAGATGTATTCTGCTAGGTTCTACTCTATAGATGTATTCTACTAGGTTCTACTCTATAGATGTATTCTGCTAGGTTCTACTCTATAGATGTATTCTGCTAGGTTCTACTCTATAGATGTATTCTACTAGGTTCTACTCTATAGATGTATTCTGCTAGGTTCTACTCTATAGATGTATTCTGCTAGGTTCTACTCTATAGATGTATTCTACTAGGTTCTACTCTATAGATGTATTCTACTAGGTTGTACTCTAGATGTATTCTACTAGGTTCTACTCTATAGATGTATTCTACTAGGTTCTACTCTATAGATGTATTCTGCTAGGTTCTACTCTATAGATGTATTCTACTAGGTTCTACTCTATAGATGTATTCTGCTAGGTTCTACTATATAGATGTATTCTACTAGGTTCTACTCTATAGATGTATTCTACTAGGTTGTACTCTATAGATGCATTCCACTAGATTCTACTCTATAGATGTATTCTACTAGGTTCTATGTTTTTTTTGTAAATGTTTAAATAATGCAAAAACACAGTTTTGGAGAAGAAAGTAAAAGTGCTATATATGCCAACATTTAAGTTCCTTGCTCAGAACATATGAAAGCTGGTGGTTCAATATTCGCAGTTCTTCAATATTCCCAGTTAAGAAGTTTTAGGTTGTAGTTATTATAGGAATTATGACGCGTCGACTATTTCTCTGTATACCATTTGTATTTCATATACCTTTGACTATATGTTCTAATAGGCACTTTAGTATTGCCAGCCTAATCTCGGGAGTTGATAGGCTTGAAGTCATAAACAGCACTGTGCTTCAAGCATTGCTAAGAGCTGCTGGCAAACGAAGTAAAGTTTGAATGAATGCTTACGAGCCTGCTGCAGCCTACCACCACTCAGTCAGACTGCTCTATCAAATATCAAATCATAGACTTAATATAATAAACAGAAATACGAGCCTTTTGTCATTAATATGGTCAAATCCGGAAACTATAATTTCGAAAAAACTAAAGTTTATCCTTTCAGTGAAATACGGAACATTCCATATTTTATCGAACGGGTGGCAACCCTAAGTCTAAATATTGCTGTTTGCTTATTTTCTTCTTTAAGCAATGTCTTTTTTCCGGACACTTTTCCGTGAAGCCCAGCTCTGTGGAGTGTACTGCTTAAAGTGGTCCTATGGACAGATACTCCAATCTCTGCTGTGGAACTTTGTAGCTCCTTCAGGGTAATCTTTGGTCTCTTTCTTCCCTCTCTGATTAATGCCCTCCTTGCCTGGTCCGTGAGTTTTGGTGGGCGGCCCTCTCTTGGCAGGTTTGTTGTGGTTCCATATTCTTTCAATTTTTTAATAATGGATTTAATGGTGCTCTGTGGGATGTTCACAGTTTTGGATATTTTTTTATAACCCAACCCTGATCTGTACTTCTCCACAACTTTGTCCCTGACCTGTTTGGAGAGCTCCTTGGTCTTCATGGTGGCACTTGCTTGGTGGCGCCCCTTGCTTAGTGGTGTTGCAGACTCTGTGGCCTTTCAGAACAGGTGTATATATACTGAGTAGAGGTCGACCGATTATGATTTTTCAACGCCGATACTGATACCGATTATTGGAGGACCAAAGAAAGCCGAAACCGATTAATCGGACGATTTTTAAATGTATTTATTTATTTGTAATAATGACAATTACAACAATACTGAATGAACAGTTTTATTTTAACTTAATACATCAATCAAATCAATTTAGCCTCAAATAAATAATGAAACATGTTCAATTTGGTTTAAATAATGCAAAAACAAAGTGTTGGAGAAGAAAGTAAAAGTGCAATATGTGCCATGTAAAAAGGCTAACGTTTAAGTTCCTTGCTCAGAACATGAGAACATATGAAAGCTGGTGGTTCCTTTTAACATGAGTCTTCAATATTCCCAGGTAAGAAGTTTTAGGTTGATGTTATTATAGGAATTATAGGACTATTTCTCTCTATACCATTTGTATTTCATATACCTTTGACTATTGGATGTTCTTATAGGCACTTTAGTATTGCCAGTGTAACAGTATAGCTTCCGTCCCTCTCATCGCCGCTACCTGGGCTCGAACCAGGAACACATCGACAACAGCCACCCTCGAAGTATCGTTACCCATCGCTCCACAAAAGCCGCGGCCCTTGCAGAGCAAGGGGAACAACTACACCAAGTCTCAGAGCGAGTGACGTTTGAAACGCTATTAGCGCGCACCCCGCTAACTAGCTAGCCATTTCACATCGGTTACATCAGCCTAATCTCGGGAGTTGATAGGCTTGAAGTCATAAACAGCGAAATGCTTGAAGCATTGTGAAGAGCTGCTGGTAAACGCACAAAAGTGCTGTTTGAATGAATGCTTACGAGCCTGCTGCTGCCTACCACTGCTCAGTCAGACTGCTCTATCAAATATCAAATCATAGACTTAATTATAACATGATAACACACAGAAATACGAGCCTTAGGTCATTAATATGGTCAAATCCGGAAACTATCATTTCGAAAATAAAATGTTTATTCTTTCAGTGAAATACGGAACCGTTACGTATTTTATCTAACGGGTGGCATCCATAAGTCTAAATATTCCTGTTACATTGTACAACCTTCAATGTTATGTCATAATTACGTAAAATTCTGGCAAATTTGTTCGCAACGAGCCAGGTGGCCCAAACTGTTGCATATACCCTGACTCTGCGTGCAATGAACGCAAGAGAAGTGACACAATTTCCCTAGTTTAATATTGCCTGCTAACATGAATTTCTTTTAACTAAATATGCAGGTTTAAAAATATATACTTCTGTGTATTGATTTTAAGAAAGGCATTGATGTTTATGGTTAGGTACATTCATGCAACGATTATAGATTTTTCGCAAATGCGCTTTTGTTAAATCATCCCCCGTTTGGCGAAGTTGGCTTTCTTTGTTAGGAAGAAATAGTCTTCACAGTTCGCAACGAGCCAGGCGGCCCAAACTGCTGAATATACCCTGACTCTGTTGCACAGAACGCAAGAGAAGTGACACCATTTCCCTAGTTAAAAGAAATTCATGTTAGCAGGCAATATTAACTAAATATGCAGGTTTAAAAATATATACTTGTGTATTGATTTTAAGAAAGGCGTTGATGTTTATGGTTAGGTACACATTGGTGCAACGACAGTGCTTTTTTCGCGAATGCGCTTGTTAAATCACCCGTTTGGCGAAGTAGGCTATGATTCAATGATAAATTAACAGGCACCGCATCGATTATATGCAACGCAGGACAAGCTAGATAAACTAGTAATATCATCAACCATGTGTAGTTAACTAGTGATTATGTTAAGATTGATTGTTTTTTATAAGATACGTTTAATGCTAGCTAGCATTATAAGATACGTTTAATACTACCTTGGCTCCTTGCTGCACTCGCATAACAGGTAGTCAGCCTGCCACGCAGTCTCCTCGCGGAGTGCAATGTAATCGGCCTTGATCGGTGTCCAAAAATGCAGATTACCGATTGTTATGATAACTTGAAATCGGCCCTAATTAATCGGCCATTCCGATTAATCAGTCAACCTCTAATACTGAGATCATGTGACAGATCATGTGACCCTTAGATTGCACACAGGTGGACTTTATTTAAATAATTATGTGACTTCTGAAGGTAATTGGTTGCACCAGATCACATTTAGGGGATTCATAGCAAAGGGGCTGTATACATATGCATGCACCACTTTTCAGTTTTTTATATATTTTTATTTCATTGACATTTTTTCAATTTCCTTTCACTTCACCAATTTGGACTATTTTGTGTATGTCCATTATATAAAATCCATTTAAATTACAGGTTGTAATGAAACAAAATAGGAAAAATGCCAAGGGGGGTGAATACTTTTGCAAGACACTGTATATGTCTAGGTTATACTCTATAGAGGTATACTATTAGGTTCTACTCTATAGCTCTATACTACTAGGTTGTACTCTGCGCACACTGTACATAGATTTTTCTATTGTGTTATTGACTATACGTTTGTTTATGTGTAACTCTGTGGTGTTGTTTTTGTCGCACTGCTTTGCTTTATCTTGGCCAGGTCGCAGTTGTAAATGAGAACTTGTTCTCAACTGGCCTACCTGGTTAAATAAAGGTGAAATAAAAAATAAAGAAATAAAATATATTCTACTAAGTTGTACTCTGTAGATTTATACTACTAGGTTCTACTCTATAGATGTATGTATAAGGTTGTGTGTGACTGAATGAACGGAGTGAACAAGGATGATCTGATCAATTGAAATGCCATTATCTTTCTGCTTGTCTTTTCCTTGTGACTGTTCCTTACCTTGAACCAAATTATGTTTTAGTTCAAGGTAAAGTCATATTGAAAGAAATAAGGTCACATTTTACAGCCTAGGAATCTGAAAGCAACCTAGATCAGCAGTGGGTTGTTTACATAGAGACATATAAAGGACTCTAGTGCCCAAATGCCAGATTTAGCATGGGCAGGGCCATTGAGGACTGTCACCATTTTAAAGTAGTCAACTGGATGGGACTTCCTATGGGTTAAGGAAGGATCACATTATAATCATGAGCAAACATTCCAAAACTGAAATTGGCAGTAAATCACCAATCTTGGCATTATACCTGTTCAAACAACACACTCCAGGTGGCAGTATACACCCTTTCAGTTTGTTTACCAACTCATAGAAGTAGTAGAATACGAAAATGGATTACTTCAAAATGAAGATGGCCTCATTGGCACTGCCCATGCTCTCACAGACACCATAATGGGACGAATACAATGTCGCCTCCTCTAACTATCTCTATGGTTGTTTACAGGCAGGTGAATCGACTGCTCACTAGATCTTGGGGGAGTGTCCTTGGGAGGGAATGTGGGTGTGTTCCTCTCAGACTGGTGTGGAGGAGTGCTGCTTAGTCTCCATGTCTGACCCCTCACACAGCATAGAACCACTAATGAAATCTATCATAAGGTGGCGGTCACAAGGTTCCTGGTAATGACGTTGTTAGGGATAAGATACCCTAGAGGGCTATACAACAAAGCAGAATCAATGAGTTAGCCAGCTAACTCTGATAAACAACTGTTCACTGAACAACAGTGAACAGCACTGAACAGCAAATCAAACAATGAAGTGTAAAGTGTAACAGTGACGTTGGTGTGCTGTAAGTACCATGGCTTGAATTTTTGACACTTCCTGATTCTCAAGCACATTATTTTACACTGTCTTGTCGATGTTTCCTTTGTGTCAATGGGAACCTTCCATGTTTTGCTGTGTCAATGGGAACCTCCCATGTTTTGCTGCGTCAATGGGAACCTCCCATGTTTTGCTGCGTCAATGGGAACCTCCCATGTTTTGCTGTGTCAATGGGAACCTTCCATGTTTTGCTGTGTCAATGGGAAACTCCCATGTTATGCTGCGTCAATGGGAACCTCCCATGTTTTGCTGCGTCAATGGGAAACTCCCATGTTTTGCTGTGTCAATGGGAACCTCCCATGTTTTGCTGTGTCAATGGGAACCTCCCATGTTTTGCTGTGTCAATGGGAACCTCCCATGTTTTGCTGTGTCAATGGGAACCTCCCATGTTTTGCTGTGTCAATGGGAACCTCCCATGTTTTGCTGTGTCAATTGGAATCTTGCATCTTTTTCTGTGTCAATGGGAACCTCCCATGTGTTGCTCTTGTGTTTCCTTTATTTGGACAGGCCTTCATCCACTTCCCCTCCATCAGACAGAGACCAACGGTTTCATAATCATTAGTTCTGCTTATTTACAGCTACTTGGACATTAAATTGAACTGAGCTTGCATTGTTCTCGAGATGGTCTGGGATTCTATCCCACAATGTGTTCAAACACTCCTTTATTCTTTCCTTCAGTTTGAATGAATCAGTTGTATGGTATTAACAGTCCTGAACAAGGATCTGCTCTTTCAGCAATCAAAACAAACATCAAACAAACTGTAATACTAATAATAAATTGCATTTGTGGAGCGCTTTTCACTTACAGGCGGAAATTGCAAAGTTATTTACATTCAGAGCAACCATTTAAAGAAAAAAACTTTATTAAAAAGGCTTAAAAAAAACATTAGGCGAGAAATTAAAAGATAGCTAGTGGCCTACAGTAGTACTATACAAGATACATTAAATAATACAGGAGGCAACAAGGACAAAATAATAGACCTTGAAACTAACGGACATGACCAACAGACAACACAACGTAGATCACATTAAGCTGAAGACAGTTTGAAGAAGTGATTCTTGAGTTCCAGTGCCGGTGGCCGATACCGTAGAACGTGTCTTTGGGACTGCAAGGAGACTGGATTGAACGTGTTTGCGGGCTGAGGAGTTCACTGAGGTATTAGGGACCAGAGGCACTGAGGGTTTTGAAGACTAACATGAAGATGTTGAAGTTGCTTCTGGATGAGTAGCCAGTGGAGAGAGACTAGAATGGGGGTGATGTGGACAGACCTCTGGGTTCCTGCAAGGACCCTGGCAGCGTTGTTCTGCACAAGATGCAGCCTGTGCATGCTTTTTGAGGGGAGACCACCAAGGAGGGTATTGCAGTTGAGTCGGGAGGTGAAGAAGGAATTCACCAGTTTTTCCAGATTAAATTTGAAAGAACAGGACGGAGCCGGGTGATGTTTCTGAGGTAAAATTGTCAAAAATTGTGGTCGGAGAAAGTGAGGGAGGGGTCCAGTAACAATCCAAGGTTGGAGACGGAGGAGGACAGTGGGATGGAGTGGCTGCCAAGGGTAAGGGTGGTGAAGGAACTGGTTGTGGTGTGATGGTGTGGGCAGATGAGGACTGCTTCTGCTTTAGTGTTGAGTTGTAGGAAGTTGTCATCCAGGCCTTGTTGTCATCCAGACAGCTGCTGAGGGTGTTTCTGAATGAGAGGGAGTCCGGGGTTGTTTTATGTAGATACAGTGCATTCTGAAAGAATTCAGACCTCTTGACTTTTTCCACATTTGGTTACGTTACAGCCGTATTCTAAAATGGATTCAATTGATTTTTCCCCCCTCATCAATCCGCACACAATACCCCATAATGACAGAGCAAAAACAGTTTTTTTGAAAATTTTGCACATATATTAAGTAAAAACAGAAATATCACATTTACGTAAGTATTTACTCAATACTTTGTTGAAGCACCTTTGGCAGTGATTATAGCATTGAGTCGTCTTGGGTATGGCGCTACAAGCTTGGCCCACCTGTATTTGGGGAGTTTCTCCCATTCTTCTCTGTAGATCCTCTCAAGCTCTGTCAGGTTGGATGGGGAGCGTCGCTGCACAGCTATTTTCAGGTCTCTCCCGAGATGTTCGATCGGGTTCATGTCCGGGCTATGGCTGGGCCACTCAAGGACATTCAGAGACTTGTCCCGAAGCCACTCCTGCGTTGTCTTGACTGTGTGCATAGGGTTGTTGTCCTGAACGTTCACCCCAGTCTGAGGTCCAGAGCGCCCTGGAGCAGGTTTTCATCAAGGAACTCTCTGTACTTTGCTCCATTCATCTTTCCCTTGATCCTGACTAGTCTCCTAGTCCCTGCCGCTGAAAAACATCCACAAGTTCTCATTTACAACTGCGACCTGGCCAAGATAAAGCAAAGCAGTTCGATACATACAACAACACAGAGTTACACATGGAATAAAAAAACATACAGTCAATAATACAGTAGAAAATAAAACGAGTCTATATACAGTATGTGCAAATGAGGTAGGATAAGGGAGGTAAGGCAATAAATAGTCCATGGTGGCGAAGTAATTACAATACAGCAATTAAACACTGGAATGGTAGATGTGCAGAAGATGAATGTGCAAGTAGAGATACTGGGGTGCAAAGGAGCAAGATAAATAAATAAATACAGTATGGGGATGAGGTAGTTGGATGGGCTATGTACAGGTGCAGTGATCTGTGAGCTGCTCTGTCAGCTGGTGCTTAAAGCTTGTGAGGGTGATATGAGTCTCCAGCTTCAGTGATATTTTCACTGTGCTGTAGGGATGGTGCCAGGTTTGCTGTAGCTGTAGCTTCACTGTAGGGATGGTGCCAGACATTCAGGCCAAAGATTTCAATCTTGGTTTCATCAGACCAGAGGATCTTGGTTCTCATGGTCTGAGAGTCCTTTAGGTGCCTTTTGGCAAACTCCAAGCAGGCTGTCATGGGCCTTTTACTGAGGAGTGGCTTCCGTCCGGCCACTCTACCATAAACACATGATTGGAGGAGTGTTGCAGAGATTGTTCTCCATCTGGAAGGTTTTCCCATCTCCACAGAGGAACTCTGGAGTTCTGTCAGAGTGACCATCGGGTTCCTGGTCACCTCCCTGACCAAGGCCCTTTTCCCCGATTGCTCAGTTTGGCCGGGCGACCAGCTCTAGGAAGAGTCTTGGTGGTTCCAAACTTCTTCTATTTAAGAATGATCTGTGTTCTTGGGGACCTTCAATGCTGCAGACAATTTTTGGTCCACTTCCGCAGATCTGTGCCTCAACCCAATCCTGTCTTTGAGCTCCACGGACAATTCCTTCCACCTAATGGCTTGGTTTTTGCTCTCACATGCACTTTCAACTGTGGGACTTTATATAGACAGGTGTGTGTCTTTCCAATTCATGTCCAATCAATTTTATTTAGCACAGGTGGACTGCAATCAAGTTGTAGAAACATCTCAAGGATTAGCAATGGAAACAGGATGCACCTGAGCTCAATTTCGACTCTCATATCAAAGGGTCTGAATACTTATGTAAATAAGCTATTTTCTAAATATTTTTTTTATACACTGCTCAAAAATATAAAGGGAACACTAAAATAACACATCCTAGATCTGAATGAATGAAATATTCTTATTAAATACTTTTTTCTTTACATAGTTGAATGTGCTGACAACAAAATCACACAAAAATTATCAATGGAAATCAAATTTATCAACCCATGGAGGTCTGGATTTGGAGTCACACTCAAAATTAAAGTGGAAAACCACACTACAGGCTGATCCAACTTTGATGTAATGTCCTTAGAACAAGTCAAAATGAGGCTCAGTAGTGTGTGTGGCCTCCACGTGCCTGTATGACCTCCCTACAACACCTGGGTATGCTCCTGATGAGGTGGCGGATGGTCTCCTGAGGGATCTCCTCCCAGACCTGGACTAAAGCATCCGCCAACTCCTGGACAGTCTGTGGTGCAATGTGGCGTTGGTGGATGGAGCGAGACATGATGTCCCAGATGTGCTCAATTGGATTCAGGTCTGGGGAACGGGCGGGCCAGTCCATAGCATCAATGCCTTCCTCTTGCAGGAACTGCTGACACACTCCAGCCACATGAGGTCTAGCATTGTCTTGCATTAGGAGGAACCCAGGGCCAACCGCACCAGCATATGGTCTCACAAGGGGTCTGAGGATCTCATCTCGGTACCTAATGGCAGTCAGGCTACCTCTGGCGAGCACATGGAGGGCTGTGCGGCCCCCCAAAGAAATGCCACCCCACACCATGACTGACCCACCGCCAAACCGGTCATGCTGGAGGATGTTGCAGGCAGCAGAACGTTCTCCACGGCGTCTCCAGACTCTGTCACGTCTGTCACATGTGCTCAGTGTGAACCTGCTTTCATCTGTGAAGAGCACAGGGCGCCAGTGGTGAATTTGCCAATCTTGGTGTTCTCTGGCAAATGCCAAACGTCCTGCATGGTGTTGGGCTGTAAGCACAACCCCCACCTGTGGACGTCGGGCCCTCATACCACCCTCATGGAGTCTGTTTCTGACCGTTTGAGCAGACACATGCACATTTGTGGCCTGCTGGAGGTCATTTTGCAGGGCTCTGGCAGTGCTCCTCCTTTCACAAATGCGGAGGTAGCGGTCCTGCTGCTGGGTTGTTGCCCTCCTACGGCCTCCTCCACGTCCCCTCCTACTGGCCTGTCTCCTGGTAGCGCCTCCATGCTCTGGACACTACGCTGACAGACACAGCAAACCTTCTTGCCACAGCTTGCATTGATGTGCCATCCTGGATGAGCTGCACTACCTGAGCCACTTGTGTGGGTTGTAGACTCCGTCTCATGCTACCACTAGAGTGAAAGCACCGCCAGCATTCAAAAGTGACCACAACATCAGCCAGGAAGCATAGGAACTGAGAAGTGGTCTGTGGTCACCACCTGCAGAACCACTCCTTTATTGGGGGTGTCTTGCTAATTGCCTATAATTTCCACCTTTTGTCTATTCCATTTGCACAACATCATGTGAAATTTATTGTCAATCAGTGTTGCTTCCTAAGTGGACAGTTTGATTTCACAGAAGTGTGATTGACTTGGAGTTACATTGTGTTGTTTAAGTGTTCCCTTTATTTTTTTGAGCAGTGTACATTTGCAAACATTTATTTTTTATTTAATCAATTTTTGAATACGGGCCTAAGATGAAGCTTTGAGGGACACCACAGGTGATCGTGGTGGGTTCTGACTTGTCATTTCCTATGACAACATATTGTATGCATTTGGAAAGGTAGGAGGTGAACCAGTGTAGGACGATACTGTCGAGACCTATCTTTTCCTTCAATCGACCCAGGAGGATGCTGTGGTCAACCGTGTGGAGGCGGCACTGAGGTCAAGGAGGATGAGGATGTTCGGAAGTCCACTGTCAGCTGACATGAGGAGGTTGTTTACCACGCTGATGAGGGCCATTTCTATGGCCTGGACGATACCAGTATTGCAATATTTTTCCATGGCAAAACTGAAAACACGAAGCAGACCAAACTTTTTGATCCTTAAAAACCTGCCTTATGTAAAATATTGTGTGATATAGCTTGGAAAATAAATAATTGTGAATTTGGATGATGTTTGTTTCCAACATTTTTCCTAGAGAAGTTAAATCTACTTTGTGTTTTGTTATATTGCCATGATACTAAAATGTATCGCGATACAGATATCGTCCCGGTCCTAGCTGTTTCTCTACATTGGTTAGGCCTGAAACCGGATTGTAAATTCTCATAGTCTGAGTTTACATAGGCGATGATTGCACTTCTTGTGGTGTTAATCTTTTTGAAGAAGTAGGTGGAGAATCTTCCGCAGTCCTCTGTGGTCGTCCTCTGTGGCAGTACTCTGTGGTAGTGTCTGTGGTAGTCCTCTGTGGTAGTCCTCTGTGGCAGTTCTCTGTGGCAGTCCTCTGTGGTAGTCCTCGGTGGTAGTCCTCTGTGGCAGTTCTCTGTGGCAGTCCTCTGTGGCAGTCCTCTGTGGCAGTCCTCTGTGGCAGTCCTCTGTGGCAGTCCTCAGTGGTAGCAGTGTTGTATGTACAGTGTGAATTAATGGTGCAGATAAAACATTCAGCAGCCATGGGCCATAGAACCACCCTATTCCTGAAAAGTGAGGCATGTGTAAATGCCACACCTTATCTTTCCCCTCCAGCCTCAGAGTTTCCGGTCTGTTTCCATTCCCCGGGCTTCTTACTCTCAAACAGGAAAGAGAAGAATTAGGGAAGGACAAGAATCTGGTCCCTAAGCAAGTGAATCACTGTGAAAACCCTGATGCAGCGCTGTATCAGAAGACTTCATTTTCTACCCTAGTGCAGCGCTGTATGAGAAGACTTCATTTTCTACCCTAGTGCAGCGCTGTATCAGAAGACTTCATTTTCTATCCTAGTGCAGCGCTGTATGAGAAGACTACATTTTCTACCCTAGTGCAGCGCTGTATGAGAAGACTACATTTTCTATCCTAGTGCAGCGCTGTATGAGAAGACTTCATTTTCTACCCTAGTGCAGCGCTGTATGAGAAGACTACATTTTCTACCCTAGTGCAGCGCTTTATGAGAAGACTTCATTTTCTACCCTAGTGCAGCGCTGTATGAGAAGACTTCATTTTCTACCCTAGTGCAGCGCTGTATGAGAAGACTTCATTTTCTACCCTAGTGCAGCGCTGTATGAGAAGACTTCATTTTCTACCCTAGTGCAGCGCTGTATGAGAAGACTTCATTTTCTATCCTAGTGCAGCGCTGTATGAGAAGACTACATTTTCTACCCTAGTGCAGCGCTGTATCAAAAGACTACATTTTCTACCCTAGTGCAGCGCTGTATGAGAAGACTACATTTTCTACCCTAGTGCAGCGCTGTATGAGAAGACTTCATTTTCTACCCTAGTGCAGCGCTGTATGAGAAGACTACATTTTCTACCCTAGTGCAGCGCTGTATGAGAAGACTACATTTTCTATCCTAGTGCAGCGCTGTATGAGAAGACTTCATTTTCTACCCTAGTGCAGCGCTGTATGAGAAGACTTCATTTTCTACCCTAGTGCAGCGCTGAATGAGAAGACTTCATTTTCTACCCTAGTGCAGCGCTGTATGAGAAGACTTCATTTTCTACCCTAGTGCAGCGCTGTATGAGAAGACTTCATTTTCTACCCTAGTGCAGCGCTGTATGAGAAGACTTCATTTTCTACCCTAGTGCAGCGCTGTATGAGAAGACTTCATTTTCTACCCTAGTGCAGCGCTGTATGAGAAGACTACATTTTCTACCCTAGTGCAGCGCTGTATGAGAAGACTACATTTTCTACCCTAGTGCAGCACTGTATCAAAAGACTACATTTTCTACCCTAATGCAGCGCTGTATGAGAAGACTACATTTTCTACCCTAGTGCAGCGCTGTATGAGAAGACTTCATTTTCTACCCTAGTGCAGCGCTGTATGAGAAGACTACATTTTCTACCCTAGTGCAGCGCTGTATGAGAAGACTACATTTTCTATCCTAGTGCAGCGCTGTATGAGAAGACTTCATTTTCTACCCTAGTGCAGCGCTGTATGAGAAGACTTCATTTTCTACCCTAGTGCAGCGCTGTATGAGAAGACTTCATTTTCTACCCTAGTGCAGCGCTGTATGAGAAGACTACATTTTCTATCCTAGTGCAGCGCTGAATCAAAAGACTACATTTTCTACCCTAGTGCAGTGCTGTATGAGAAGACTACATTTTCTATCCTAGTGCAGCGCTGAATCAAAAGACTACATTTTCTACCCTAGTGCAGTGCTGTATGAGAAGACTACATGTTCTATCCTAGTGCAGCGCTGAATCAAAAGACTACATTTTCTACCCTAGTGCAGCGCTGTATGAGAAGACTTCATTTTCTACCCTAGTGCAGCGCTGAATCAAAAGACTACATTTTCTACCCTAGTGCAGCGCTGAATCAAAAGACTACATTTTCTACCCTAGTGCAGTGCTGTATGAGAAGACTACATTTTCTATCCTAGTGCAGCGCTGAATCAAAAGACTACATTTTCTACCCTAGTGCAGCGCTGTATGAGAAGACTTCATGTTCTATCCTAGTGCAGCGCTGAATCAAAAGACTACATTTTCTACCCTAGTGCAGTGCTGTATGAGAAGACTACATTTTCTATCCTAGTGCAGCGCTGAATCAAGACTACATTTTCTACCCTAGTGCAGTGCTGTATGAGAAGACTACATGTTCTATCCTAGTGCAGCGCTGAATCAAAAGACTACGTTTTCTACCCTAGTGCAGCGCTGTATGAGAAGACTACATTTTCTATCCTAGTGCAGCGCTGAATCAAAAGACTTCATTTTCTACCCTAGTGCAGCGCTGTATGAGAAGACTACATTTTCTATCCTAGTGCAGCGCTGAATCAAAAGACTACATTTTCTATCCTAGTGCAGCGCTGAATCAAAAGACTACATTTTCTATCCTAGTGCAGCGCTGAATCAAGACTACATTTTCTATCCTAGTGCAGCGCTGAATCAAAAGACTACATTTTCTATCCTAGTGCAGCGCTGAATCAAAAGACTACATTTTCTACCCTAGTGCAGCGCTGTATGAGAAGACTACATTTTCTACCCTAGTGCAGCGCTGTATGAGAAGACTACATTTTCTACCCTAGTGCAGCGCTGTATGAGAAGACTACATTTTCTACCCTAGTGCAGCGCTGTATGAGAAGACTTCATTTTCTACCCTAGTGCAGCGCTGTATGAGAAGACTACATTTTCTATCCTAGTGCAGTGCTGTATCAGAAGACTTCATCTGTTATTTTGCTCTGCTATGGAGATTATAATTTGTTTTGCAAAGAGGAGAAATTACTAATTGCACCAAAGTTGGGATAATCGTTGACAGAATTATTGGCCTAGAAAGTCAAATTAAAGTACAGTTTATTACTGATATGTACTGAAGTGAATATACCATTGTTCAATATCCACTATTTCTAATTTTGTGTTCAGTGATTCTTGGAGCCTTATGTTCCACATAGTAATGAACAGTAAATATGTTCATTATTTCTGATCAGGTGTTCTTGTGTGATTCCCCACAGTTGACGGACTGGAAAAATGTTCTCTTGCCAGCTGTGATGTTGTGGTGGGCAGCACCCAGACTCCTCCACTGAAGCAGAAGGGGAAGCTCTCCACTATAGGGAAGATCTTCAAACCCTGGAAGTGGCGCAAGAAGAAAACCAGCGACAAGTTTCAGGACCTATCCATATGTATGTCTGATGTAGCCTCGTCACATACTGCTTCATTATGCTGTAGCCAACTCTTCCATCGTTGTCATTCCACATGTTTCCATGTATTATGCTGTAGCCAACTCTTCCATCGTTGTCATTCCACATGTTTTCATGTATTATGCTGTAGCCAACTCTTCCATCGTTGTCATTCCACATGTTTCCATGTATTATGCTGTAGCCAACTCTTCCATCGTTGTCATTCCACATGTTTCCATGTATTATGCTGTAGCCAACTCTTCCATCGTTGTCATTCCACATGTTTTCATGCCAAACATGACATGAAACTTGTGCCATTCGCTATCCCCTCACATGATTAACATCCCCACAAAGTTTTAATCTATTGGTTTGCATCTTGCGTGACTGCCATGACGGGCAAGCTACATAGTGTATACCCTAACTAAAGTACATCTTGTGGTTTTGACATTTATGTAAAAAATTTGAAGCTTGATTAAAAGAATATCAGCAGGCTAGGGGCAGGTTTGACAGGAGTAAGTGTAATCATGAGTTTAATTTCTCAAGCATCCTCCACTGTTTCTGTACTATGTATGATGTAACACAGAACTAAATGAAGTGATATCTGATCATCATATGCAATCATGTTGAGCTATTCATGTCATACTAGACCTGGCTTCAAATAGTTTGTTTTATTTCAAATAGTTTGACCATTTGATTGAGCCTGTCTGAATGCCTGGGTGGGATAGCTGGGTGGAATAGCTATTTAAAGAAAACAATACTATTGGAACCCAATTCTGTCGTCTGTGTCATAGCTGTCTGACTAGTAGTAGGAAGGCCTTCTCAAGTTCATCTCTTGGTGTGATAATCGACTTTTGAACACAAATGCTGTTATTATTATTATTTTTTACATAATTTACATATTTAATGGTCTACTTTCCCTACTGCATCATGGCTCCATGACCCTAAGCTGTCCATCTGTCACATGGTCTGTTCTAATTTTATTCCTCTGTGTCATTTTTCCTGGACTTTTATTTCATCCCTGACGTACATATAGTGCGTGTGTGTGTGTGTGTGTGTGTGTGTACACACTGGGTAATATCCTACCCTGTCATTGCAAAGATCACAGAATGAATGACTGCATCTGGCCAATGATTAACTCTGCCTTGCTCATCTCCATAGTTCTGGAGAGGAAAATCTCCACGAGGCAAAGTCGAGAGGAGCTGATAAGACGAGGAGTCCTCATTCCGGATCAAGGTGAGAGTTACGGTGGGAAAATGAATGTAATTAACAGTGTGCATTTGTTAAAGGCCCTCCCCCAACCCCCTGTTTCCCTCTGTGGCATTGTCATGCCAAAAACCACTCTCACAAGAGCTGCTGTCAACTACTAACAATTTACCTGCATCAACAAGTTTGTGTTTTTATAACCAGTGGAAAACTCCCTGATGTTAGCTGTTGCTACGATGGGGAAGAAACCCAAACTGCAGTACCATCTAAGTTGTTTGTCCTCCTGGTAGTCACTGAAGAGCAAGAGTAATGAGGCCCAGGAGAGGACCCTGTTGCTGCCCTCACTAACACCCCCCTCCCCCTACATTGTTATATTCTAATGTAACATTACCTAAAATCTGCAAGGATGAAAAATGACATTTTGTTCTTAACTTCTCTGGGATAGGTGGCAGTATTTTCACGTCCGGATGAAAAGCGTGTACAAAGTAAACTGCCTGATACTCAGGCCCAGAAGCTAAGATATGCATAGTATTAGTAGATTTGGATAGAAACCACTCTGAAGTTTCTAAAACTGTTTGAATCATGTCTGTGAGTATAACATAACTTATTTGGCAGGCGAAACCCAGAGGACAAACCATTCAGATGTTTTTTTTTTAGGTCACTCTTTTCAATGGGATTTCATTGGGAATCCAGATTTCTAAGGGACCATCTTGCAGTTCCTATCACTTCCACTGGATGTCAACAGTCTTTAGAAATTGGTTGAGGTTTTTCCTTTGAGAAATGAAGAAGTAGCACTGTTCAGAATGAGGGTAGATAGAAGTGTACTCTTTATTAGAGGCGCATGACCTGAAAGCTCGCTACACTTTGTTTTCCTCCGGTATTGAACACAGATCATACCATCTTAAATTTTATCGATTATTTAAGTAAAAAAATACCTAAAGTTGTATTAGGAAAGTAGTTTGAAATGTTTGGACAAAGCTTACAGGTAACTTATGAGATATTTTGTAGTCACGTTGCGCGAGATGGAACCAGTGTTTTTCTGGATCAAACGCGCCAAATAAATGGACATTTTGGATATATATCGACGGAATTAATCGAACAAAAGGACCATTTGTGATGTTTATGGGACATATTGGAGTGCCAACAGAAGAAGCTCGTCAAATGTAAGGCATAAATTATATCTTTATTTCTGTGTTTTGTGTCGCGCCTGGAGGGTTGAAATATGATTGTCTGTGTTTGTTTGCTGGGGTGCTATCCTCAGATAATAGCGTTGTTTGCTTTCGACGTAAAGCCTTTTTGAAATCTGACACGTTGGCTGGATTCACAACAAGTGTAGCTTTAATTTGGTGTATTGCATGTGTGATTTCATGAAAGTTAAATTTTTATAGTAATTTATTTTGAATTTGGCGCTCTGCATTTTCGCTGGATGTTGGCCGGTGGGACGCTAGCGTCCCACATATCCCAGAGAGGTTAAGGGAGTTAATCTCATGGTAAACGTAAATGTCTCAAGCCAGAAGCCTCCTTCTTGTATTCCTCGTGTGTACTGTATACTGAGTGGATGTAAAATAGTAAAATAGCTTCATATCACCCCCTGCTAACTGTTAAATGTTTCCTTAGGACCAGAGGACCCAGTGAACCCTGAGACTCTAAATGGCCACGCCACGCTTAGTCTGGGGTCAGAGGAGGTCAAAGTTGACATAGAGTCTCCTGAAACGCCTTCAGAGGAGAAGACCGAAGAGTCAGAGAATTCTGAAGACAAAGCAGGTATAATGGAATGCTTTTAACATGTTTGTCTGCAAGCAGGCCAAAGCTAAATGAAATGGCATGGTCTAAATCCATTCAGTGATTGATTGAATAATGTGTCCACTAGCGTTTCCTATTTTGGCTTTGACCTCCAAGCATGAGTCTGAACAGAGCAATAACCCATCCACTGATGGCCAATATTACCCTGTTAGACCTGCAGGAGTATTGCCATCTCAAGCTTTTAAAGTGTTGTGGGGGTTTCTCAATTCAATTTGTATTGGTTTTTCCATCCCATATCCATTAAGATGTCTCCATCGCTGTTAATCTTTTAGCAGATGGCTGATCGGCACAAGGCTGCACACTCCAGCAGAATGTATCCAGATACACCTTCTATGTTAAATCCCCTTGATGCTTGGATAGAGAAATGAAAGAGTAGAGACCCCTATTCTTAAGACCTGCAGGTCAAAGGAGTCTGTCACTTCTGCAATGATCAAATGCCTTCTGTACTCTACTGATCATACCACTGGAGCCAGAGCTCTGGCCTCTTCAGATCAATAGTAAGCCACTCCACTGCTCCCCACTTAAGACCAAAGACAAACTGGAATGACCGGCTAGATCTCTCTCCAACGACACATTCAGAGTGGTTCAGCTGGTCAATGCAGGTCAGGAGAACTGATTCAATTGAGTTCTCAGTTCATTACAGAGCCATTTGGCGCCTTGTCAGGGCAGATACCCAGACTGTGCCTCATCTACAGTGCCCGAGCACTGAGGGCACTGCCTGGCAATAATAATGTGCTGCTTTAATGAATGCATTGGGAGCATGGTCGTGTCAGCTCAGATGAGTAAGAATGTGGAGAGAAATTCTCCTATGTTGACCCCATAAGATATACTTTATTAGTCCATACTAGATGGACATTTGTCCCCTCCGATATAAACACACACGTTAGGTTGGCGGTCAAGTCACATCATAAAGGTTTGTTAAACCTTTCTTCATACCTCCGATATACAGTGGCTTGCGAAAGTATTCACCCCCCTTGGCATTCTTCCTATTTTGTTGCCTTACATCCTGGAATTAAATTTTCCTGCTGGAAGGTGAACCTCCGTCCCAGTCTCAAATCTCTGGAAGACTAAAACAGGTTTCCCTCAAGAATTTCCCTGTATTTAGCACCATCCATCATACCTTCAATTCTGACCAGTTTCCCAGTCCCTGCCGATGAAAAACATCCACACAGCATGATGGTGTTCTTATCTAACCAGAGTATCTTCTCAAATCAAATTTTATTTGTCACATACACATGGTTAGCAGATGTTAATGCGAGTGTAGCGAAATGCTTGTGCATCTAGTTCCGAACATGCAGTAATATCTAACAAGTAATCTAACCTAACAATTTCACAACTACCTTATACACACAAGTGTAAAGGAAAGAATAAGAATATGTACATAAAAATATATGAATGAGTGATGGCCGAACGGCATAGGCTAGATGCAGTAGATGGTATAGAGTACAGTATATACATATGAGATGAGTAATGTAGGGTGTGTAAACATTATATAAAGTGGCATTGTTTAAAGTGGCTAGTGATACATTTATCACATAAATGTTTCCATTATTAAAGTGGCTAGAGTTGAGTCAGTATGTTGGCAGCAGCCACTCAATGTTAGTGATGGCTCTTTAACAGTCTGATGGCCTTGAGATAGAAGCTGTTTTTCAGTCTCTCGGTCCCCGCTTTGATGCACCTATACTGACCTCGCCTTCTGGATGATAGCGGGGTGAACAGGCAGTGGCTCGTGTGGTTGTTGTCCTTGATGATCTTTTTGGCCTTGCTGTGACATCGGGTGGTATAGGTGTCCTGGAGGGCAGGTAGTTTGCCCCCGGTGATGCGTTGTGCAGACCTCACTACCCTCTGGAGAGCCTTGCCGTTGTGGGCGGAGCAGTTGCCGTACCAGGCGGTGATACAACCCGACAGGATGCTCTCGATTGTGCATCTGTAAAAGTTTGTGAGTGTTTTTGTTGGCAAGCTGAATTTCTTCAGCCTCCTGAGGTTGAAGAGGCGTTGCTGCTCCTTCTTCACCACGCTATCTGTGTGGGTGGACCATTTCAGTTTGTCCGTGATGTGTACGCCGAGGAACTTAAAACTTCCCACCTTCTCCACTACTGTCGGGTCGATGTGGATAGGGGGCTGCTCCCTCTGCTGTTTCCTGAAGTCATCTGCTTTGTTTTGTTGACATTGAGTGTGAGGTTATTTTCCTGACACCACACTCCGAGGGACCTCACCTCCTCCCTGTAGGCCGTCTCGTCGTTGTTTGTAATCAAGCCTACCACTGTAGAGTCATCTGCAAACTTGATGATTGAGTTGGAGGCGTGCATGGCCACGCAGTCATGGGTGAACAGGGAGTACAGGAGAGGGCTGAGAACACACCCTTGTGGGGCCCCAGTGTTGAGGATAAGCGGGGTGGAGATGTTGTAACCTACCCTCACCACCTGGGGGGTGGCCCATCAGGAAGTCCAGGACCCAGTTGCACAGGGCGGGGTCGAGACCCAGGGTCTCGAGCTTAATGACAAGTTTGGAGGGTACTATGGTGTTAAATGCTGAGCTGTAGTCGATGAACAGCATTCTTACATAGGTATTCCTCTTGTCTCCCACATGCCTTTTGGCGAACACCAAAAGTGTTTGCTTATTTTTTTCTTAAGCAATGGCTTTTTTCTGGCCACTCTTCCGTAAAGCCCAACTCTGTGGAGTGTACGGCTTAAAGTGATCCGATGGACAGATAGTCTAATCTCTGCTGTGGAGCTTTGGAGCTCCTTTAGGGTTATCTTTGGTCTCTTTGTTGTCTCTCTGATTAATGCCCTTCTTGTCTGGTCCGTGAGTTTTGGTGGGCGGCCCTCTCTTGGCAGGTTTGTTGTGGTGCCATATTCTTTCAATTTTTTAATAATGGATTTAATGGCTCTCCGTGGGATGTTCAAAGTTTCGGATATTTTTTTATAACCCAACCCTGATCTGTACTTCTCCACAACTTTGTCCCTGACCTGTTTGGAGAGCTCCTTGGTCTTCATGGTGCCGCTTGCTTGGTGGTGCTCCTTGCTTAGTGGTGTTGCAGACTCTGGGGCCTTTCAGAACAGGTGTATATCTACTGAGATCATGTGATGCTTAGATTGCACACAGGTGGACTTTATTTAACTAATTATGTGACTTCTGAAGGTAATTGGTTGCACCGGATGTTATTTCGGGGCTTCATAGCAAAGGGGGTGAATACATATGCACGCACCACTTTTCAGTTTTTTATCTTTTTGAATTTTCTTTTCACTTCATCAATTTGGACTATTTTGTGTATGTCAATAACATGAAATCCAAATAAAAATCAATTTAAATTACAGGTTGTAATGCAACAAAATAGGAAAAATGCCAAGGGGGTGAATACTTTTGCAGGGTTTGTTAGACCTTTCTTCATTCCTCCGATATGCACATAATGCACCGACTTTATGTTCCCCACTTTTACGATTATTAGTGAGACTGTGTCTGTCTGACTGCATCCATCTGGGGGTTGGTAAATGACAGGAGAGGTTGCTCTGCTCCCCCTCTACCCTCGTAGTGACAAATGAAAACAAAGCTACTCCAAATGGGTACCAGGCCAGAACGAACCAGGCCAGAATGCGGGAGGCCCCCCAAAAAAGCCCTACCACTGCACCTCCCAAATCAGCTGGTGGGGTTACAGCAGGGCGCAGGGACGGGACCACGGGCGGTAAAAAGCTGGCCAAAAGCACAGGCAAGCAAGCTTCTGCTCTGTCCCACAAACAAAACCCTCGAAACAATTACCGTGGGAGCGGTGAGTATCAGTGGTGCTGGTTGGTTGGGAGAGAGAAGCCTGTTTGCATGCAAAACCCGTCTTCGCATGTGGAAGGCCTCCCTCCGTCCATCAGTCCATCCATCCTTGTCCCCCCTCAGGAATGAATGGTAGTGTCCATACTAGAATAGGCTGAGGATTTACAGTAGTTGAAAGGTTGTTTTTTTCTTGTAGTAAAAAGGGAAGTGAGAAGAGTGTGTACAGAGTGTTGCCTGCAAATACGTTTACACAGCAGATCACTACAATGAGACAATGTGTCCCATTTGTGTTCCCCTGCTGGCTGTCTGCCTGCTGCCTACCTGCTGCCTTCCTGCTGCCTTCCTTCTGCCTGCCTGCGCCTGTCTGCTGCTTGCCTGCCTGCCTGCTGCCTTCCTGGTGCCTGCCCTCTGTCTTTCTTCTGCCTCTGAGAACCCTTGCTCATGTGGTCTTTGGTGCATGAGGATCTGGTTCATGGAGCGTTTGGTTCCCCAGGTCCTGCGTGGCCATTTCGTGTTTGTGTGTGTCTGGTTGTATGTGTGTATTTGTCTGTCTGTCTGTCTGTCTGTCTGTCTGTGTGCCAGCGTCTGTGGACATGTCTCATTTGACCCCATTAGAATAAACTATGCTACTCAGGGCCAATAGTGTTGCATGTGATGGGCATGCCTGCCAAACTTGTTTTTTTATTAGTTTCTGTAAAGAAATGCCATATTTTGGCCTCTCCATATTTCTGTTTTATGTCCATTGTTATCCTCTGTCTATAGTAATCTTTAAGTTCGCATTGTTCTCTTGTTGAGTGACAGTTTTTTGAGTTCGCATTGTTCTCTTGTTGAGTGACAGTAGTTTATTGAGTTCACATTGTTCTCTTGTTGAGTGACAGTTTATTGAGTTCACATTGTTCTCTTGTTGAGTGACAGTTTATTGAGTTCACATTGTTCTCTTGTTGAGTGACAGTAGTTTATTGAGTTCGCATTGTTCTCTTGTTGAGTGACAGTAGTTTATTGAGTTCACATTGTTCTCTTGTTGAGTGACAATTTATTGAGTTCACATTGTTCTCTTGTTGAGTGACAGTAGTTTATTGAGTTCACATTGTTCTCTTGTTGAGTGACAGTAGTTTATTGAGTTCGCATTGTTCTCTTGTTGAGTGACAGTAGTTTATTGAGTTCACATTGTTCTCTTGTTGAGTGACAATTTATTGAGTTCACATTGTTCTCTTGTTGAGTGACAGTAGTTTATTGAGTTCACGTTGTTCTCTTGTTGAGTGACAGTAGTTTATTGAGTTCACATTGTTCTCTTGTTGAGTGACAGTAGTTTATTGAGTTCACATTGTTCTCTTGTTGAGTGACAGTAGTTTATTGAGTTCACATTGTTCTCTTGTTGAGTGACAGTAGTTTATTGAGTTCACATTGTTCTCTTGTTGGGTGACAGTTTATTGAGTTCACATTGTTCTCTTGTTGAGTGACAGTAGTTTATTGAGTTCACATTGTTCTCTTGTTGGGTGACAGTTTATTGAGTTCACATTGTTCTCTTGTTGAGTGACAGTTTATTGAGTTCACATTGTTCTCTTGTTGAGTGACAGTAGTTCAGTAGACAGTGGTTTTGAATAGCTTCTGTATATCTACCAAATGGTGTATCCGCAATACGGCCTCTATCCGCAATACGGCCTCTATCCGCAATACGGACTCTATCCGCAATACGGACTCTATCCGCAATACGGCCTCTATCCGCAATACGGCCTCTATCCGCAATACGGCCTCTATACGCAATACGGCCTCTATCCGCAATACGGCCCCTATCCGCAATACGGCCTGCATCTGCAATGCGGCCTCTATCCGCAATACGACCTCTATCCGCAATACGGCCTCTATCCGCAATACGGCCTCTATCCGCAATACGGCCTCTATCCGCAATACGACCCCTATCCGCAATACGGCCTGCATCTGCAATACGGCCTATATCCGCAATACGACCCCTATCCGCAATACGACCCCTATCCGCAATACGACCCCTATCCGCAATACGACCCCTATCCGCAATTCGACCCCTATCCGCAATACGACCCCTATCCGCAATACGACCCCTATCCGCAATACGACCCCTATCCGCAATACGACCCCTATCCGCAATACGACCCCTATCCGCAATACGACCTCTATCCGCAATACGACCCCTATCCGCAATACGACCCCTATCCGCAATACGACCTCTATCCGCAATACGACCTTTGGAGCACCTTAAATGAAATTTGAGGTAAAAAGGCAAATTCCCACTTCCATCATTCACTGAATCAGATTGCTCAATCAGATTAGCAAATTTAGGCATGACATGCCAGCAACAAACGCTGACACTACACATTCAAGTATATCTGACCAAATTATGAAAGACAAGTAATATTTAACTCCGTAAAGTGAGTATGGAAGAGGTGAACAAATTATTGTTGTCTATCAAAAATGACAACCCACTGGTGGTCTGACAACTGGGAAAGAAAATTACTGAGGATAATAGTGGACGATATTGCCACTCCCATTTGCCATATCTTCAATTGAAGCCTACTATAAAGTGTGTGCCCTCAGGCCTGGAGGGAAGCAAAAGTCATTCTCTCACCTAAGAACAATAAAGGCCCTTTAACTGGCTCAAATAGCTGACCAATCGGCCTATTACCAAACCTTAGTAAACTTTTTGAAAAAATTGTGTTTGACCAGATGCAATGCTATTTTACAGTAAACAAATTGACAACAGACTTTCAGCACACTTATAGGGAAGGACATTCAACAACCACAGCACTTACACAAATAACTGATGATTGGCTGAGAGAAATTTATGTTAAAAAGATTGTGGGGGCTGTTTTGCTAGACTTCAGTGTGTCTTTTGACATTAACGATCATAGTCTGCTGCTGGAAAACATATGTGTTATGGCTTTACACACGCTGCTATATTGTGGATAAAGAGTTACTTGTCTAACAGAACACAGAGGGTGTTCTTTAATGGAAGCCTCTCCAATATAATCCAGGTAGGACATTTGAACTAGGATTAAATGTCAGGAATTGTGAAAAACTGAGTTTAAATGTGCAGGTGAAGTCGGCAGTTTACATACACCTTATCCAAAGACATTTAAATTCAGTTTTTCACAATTCCTGACATTTAATCCTAGTAAAAATTTCCTGTCTTAGTTAGGATCACCACTTTGTTTTAAGAATGTGAAATGTCAGAAAAATAGTAGAGAGAATGATTTATTTCAGCTTTTATTTCTGTCATCACATTCCTAGTGGGTCATAAGTTTACATACACTCAATTAGTATTTGGTAGCATTGCCTTTAAATTGCTTAACTTGGGTCACAAGTTTCAGGTAGCCTTCCACAAGCTTCCCACAATAAGTTGGGTGAATTTTGGCCCATTCCTCCTTACAGAGCTGGTGTAACTGAGTCAGGTTTGTAGGCCTCCTTGCTCGCACACGCTTTTCCAGTTCTGCCCACAAATGTTCTATGGGATTGAGGTCAGGGCTTTGTGATGGCCACTCCAATACCTTGACTTTGTTGTCCTTAAGCCATTTTCCCACAATTTTGGAAGTATGCTTGGGGTCATTGTCCATTTGGAAGACCCATTTGCGACCAAGCTTTAACATCCTGACTGATGTCTTGAGATGCTGCTTCAATATATCTACATAATTGTATTTTCTCATGATGCCATCTATCTTGTGAAGTGCACCAGTCCCTCCTGCAGCAAAGCACCCCAACAACATGATGCTGCCACCCCCGTGCTTCACGGTTGGGATGGTGTTCTTCGGCTTGCAAGCCTCCCCCTTTTTCCTCCAAACATAACGATGGTCATTATGGCCAAACAGTTCTATTTTTGTTTCATCAGACCAGAGGACATTTCTCCAAAAAGTACAATCTTTGTCCCCATGTGCAGTTGCAAACCATAGTCTGGCTTTTTTATGGCGGTTTTGGAGCAGTTGCTTCTTCCTTGCTTAGCGGCCTTTTAGGTTATGTCGATATAGGACTTGTTTTACTGTGGATATAGATACTTTTGTACCTGTTTCCTCCAGCATCTTCACAAGGTCCTTTGCTGTTGTTCTGGGAATGATTTGCACTTTTCACACCAAAGTACGTTTATCTCTAGGAGACAGAACGCGTCTCCTTCCTGAGCGGTATGACGGCTACGTGATCCCATGGTGTCTATACTTGCGTACTATTGTTTTACTGATGAACGTGGTACCTTCAGGCATTTGGAAATTGCTCCCAAAGATGAACTAGACTTGTGGAGGTCCACCATTTTTTTTCAGAGGTCTTGGCTGATTTATTTTGATTTTCCCATGATGTCAAGCAAAGAGGCACTGAGTTTGAAGGTAGGCCTTGAAATACATCCACAGGTACACCTCCAATTGACTCAAATGATGTCAATTAGCCTATCAAAAACTTCTAAAGCCATGACATTATTTTCTGGAATTTTCCAAGCTGTTTAAAGGCACAGTCAACTTAGTGTATGTAAACTTCTGACCCACTGGAATTGTGATACAGTGAATTGTAAGTGAAATAATCTGTCTGTAAACAATTGTTGAAAAAATAACTTGTGTCATGCACAAAGTAGATGTCCTAACTGACTTGCCAAAACTGTAGTTTGTTAACAAGAAATGTGGTGTGGTTGAAAAACGAGTTTTAATGACTCCAACCTAAGTGTATGTAAACTTCCGACTTCAACTGTATGTGGTAGTAGAGTAGGAGCCTGAGGGCACACACTTAATGGGTTGTGAAATATGTTGTGAATGTTTTGTCATGTTTTTAAAATTGTATAACTGCCTTAATTTTGCTGGACCCCAGGAAGAGTAGCTGCAGCCTTAGCAGCAGCTAATGGGGATCCATAATAACTACAAATACAAATACCTCTATCCACAATACGACCCCTGTCAACAATACGACCCCTGTCAACAATACGACCTCTGTCAACAATACGACCTCTGTCAACAATACGAACTCTGTCAACAATACGACCTCTGTCAACAATACGACCTCTGTCCACAATACGACCTCTGTCCACAATACGAACTCTGTCCACAATACGACCTCTGTCAACAATACGAACTCTGTCCACAATACGAACTCTGTCCACAATACGAACTCTGTCCACAATACGAACTCTTTCACAGCCACTAATAATCTTACCCTGACCCTGGCCGTGACCCCACTCTCCGAGAGTGTCTCAAGGAGAGGGAGGGAGGGAGAGTTGGGATATGCAAAAAATGCGTGCTTATAATACACCCAAATTATTATTATTATTATTATTATCTTACTCTTCTATTTCTATCACATGACCACAACATTCTATAGAACGTGTATATATATATTTGTTATATCATTGACTGTTAATGTTCCAGATTTAAACAAAAGGCTCATGTCTGAAGTCCCTAGGCTCGTCATTTAAAATGACAGCAAAAACAAAAGCGCATAAAATACAACAGGACATCAGCCAGTTTTTGCTGTTGTTTAAAATAAACCTAATGAAGTTTCCTCTCCTCTTAGCCAAATCCTCTCATCCTAAGAAAACTGGAGGCACATCCAAGACCACTGCCCAGTCCTCATCCTCCTCATCGTCCACACCGTGTACCACAAAGATCTCGAAGGACAGGCCTGCCAATCCAACCGGGACAGAGAAGACCAACAAGCGCGAGCTCCAACTAGCAACTGACCCTTCCCGCTTCTCTGGAGCCCCCAAGGCCTCCCCAGACACAGACAGCCTACCAGGTGAAAGATGGCTCACGGGTCCTGGGGATGGGAACCAGGGGGGTAAGGAGGATCCCTCTTCTGGCCCAGATGGCAGGCCTGCTGCTCAGGATGACTCCTCTCTGCCTGGGGTGGATAAAGACAACGCCTCAGGTGCTGGCCCTCAGGACCCTGGAGAGAAAGCGCCCCTTGTCAACAGCACCACTGAGGACACTTCCTTCACTGAGTCTCAAAACGAGAGCTCCACGGAGGAAGCCCTGGGGACTGGGAAAGATGGAGGTGACCATGAGCAACAGTCGGGGGACGAAGACCATGACTTAGAGAAAAATCGGAGGTATGTCTCTAGTGCAGAAAAGCCATTTTATGGGGTTTCAGACAGAAAAAACAGCACAGAAAATGTTATTGTTCAGCAATGCCGCAATGCCACTTCATAAGGGTATGAACAACAGAATTAGAATGACATTTATATTGTATGAACATTCTTGCAGACAGAACCATATAGTTGAAGTTTCATTATTTTTGAAGTATGTTCCCAGGCTGTACTGTGGTATTCTGCTAGCTACTGTACTCCAAACACCTACTGGAGCAGCTGAACAGATGCTTGCTGAAAATCTATATTGAGGCATGGCAATGTTCGTTCATCATCTCAGAGAACGACATTCATCAGAAAAGGTTGTTTTGAGACGCATCTGATTTAAGCACGGCCTTGTTAATCATGAGCATCCTACTACAGATGTAGGGTCTTAATTTGATCACCCTGTTACTTGAAAACTTTCTTATAATGCAGGACATTTTAAACTTATAGTGTACTTGAGGATTAAAAAGTATTCTGAAGTTTGTAATTTCCACTTAGAAATGTCAGACTTGATTATCCCTTACGAAAAATGTATCAACCCCTACAAAAATGTCCATTAATTATAATCCACATAATATTTCACATTTCCTGTTGCTGCAAGATTTTTTTCCTGCTGTAGCAAACTGGCTCAAATTAAGATCTTACATCTGTATGCGGGAAACACACTCCGTCATATTGTACATGCAGGAATGGAAGGGAAACTAGTTCTAGCTGTCTCCTGCTACAAGGCTTTTGAGTTGTGCACTTTGGGTCCATATAGCAGGTCTGAGTTCATAAAGTGAAGCAGACCTGGGTCAAACGCAGAAATATTTCAATGTATATGAGGTACACTTGATGTAGCTTGAATTCTGCACTTTTGGGATCATTCCATTGGTTCTATCAAACCAGGCCAATTAAATCAAGTGCATTTCAAGTATTTGAAAGTAGTTGAGTTATATATTTGACCCAGCCTGGGTAGTAACTGAAGAAAATAAAAGGGTGTCTTACATCATGATTGCTCTTGCGAAACTTTGGAATGAAATTAGTTGGTATTGGTGGGAAAGCTCTTTACCGCAATCACGATTACCATAATAATACAGTATCCTTTACAAAACTCCATTGAAGGCATGATGTAAGTCTTACTGCACGTGTAAATGGATCAGACAGTTCCAACAGGATTACGGGATGGAGCATGGTGTGACAACCTACCCAATAACAACATTGTTCCCTCATTGTCAGTGTTTTCCAGCTTGAGATGGTTAGCAGCATTGGGAGTTAAACAGTACTGCAGATTCAGAAGACAGCACAGCAGTGTAAAAAGCTATTCTGTGTGGAATATTGTACTGTATAATTTACTGATATACACTTATTCTCCCAGAGAAGCTGGATCATTTCCCAGGGGTATTGCACTTGGTCATGCGTGGGATGTTCCCCAATGCTGGAAGGGGGGCTTGAGTGAAAAGTTTGGGAACCCCTGCTGTAAGTCACAGAACCCTGTCTGTGATGTATGCCTTCAACCATTGGAAAGAGGATAGTTTATCTTGCATGATGCCAGGTTCATGAGGAAAAACCTTTTGGGAAAGAAAAGGCCTGTTTTCACCAGCGTTTTGGTCTATACACCCTTCATCTGATTTTTTAATCGCCGTTTTCCATTATGCAACAAGGACAACAATGGACATGATAAATCAATCAATAGACAAGAATCAATCAAGTAAGAACGCTTTATCAGAGTTTTGATGATATGATTCCAGGCCTACCAATGGGATTGGTGAGAAGCTCCACAGTGTTAACCTGGAGAGCCCAGAGGTTACAGTCATCCCAGACAGCACTACGGAGTCTGACTACCACTCCACAGTCAGCGACTCTGACTCAGATGGGCCCATCCTCTACCGAGACGAAGAAGAGGACGAGGATGACGAGGACGAGTATACCACAAGTAAGGAATCCGTCGCAGATATAGAAGCTTACAGCTAATTGTATTCTAGCCTTTAGTCAGTCAGTCTTCATTTATGCTGTACAGCCTTTGCAACAAATTAATCCATAGCCACTAGTGCACTCACTGCAAAAAGTGAAATCTAAGCAAGCATAAATATCTTATATTGAGGGATAATTCACTTAAAATAAGTGTTGTTCTTTTCTTACCAAGCTAAATTATCTTACGGCAGATCTTTTTGATTATTTGATTTTATTAACCAAGATATTTGAATCGTCTTAAGGTAAAATATCTTGAAACATTTCTTAATTTTGCTTATTTTAATTAACAACAACAAATCTATCTGCCAATGATGTGAGATAATTTAGCTTGGTAAAAAAACAAAAAAAACATTTGAAGTGAATTATCCCTCTATAAGATATTTAGGCTTGCTTAGATTTCACTTTTACAGTGCTAGAAATAAGGAAAACACCCTTGAAACAAGACTAGAAACAAAGACACATGGACTAGAAACAACCAAAACACAGTTGAAAACAATGTCACTTCTTGTGTTTCTTTCTGGGAGGTTTTATATGTACTATTATATGTACTGCACAGAACACTTTCCTACAGTATAAAACTGGGGGGCTAGCTGGATTTACATGATTATTTTTGGTTTTGTAGGCTCTCTAGCCAGTAAGATCCGCCGCAGGGACACCCTGGCCATCAGACTTGGCAACCGGCCCAGCAAGAGAGAGCTGGAGGAAAAGAACATCCTGCCTCGTACCTCTGAGACCGAGAGGCAGGAACTCCGCCAGCAGATTCACTCCAAGCTAGTGAGGTACAGAGTACACCCCTGGAGTCATGCACATATACACACACAGACACACACACACCGGTGTTTCCGCTGCACTCATTTTCCTGTGGTGCTGCGCAACGGCAAAATCATTGCCACCACGCAACAATGGAACATGAATTCCTGTGAAAACAAAACGAACAATTAATAGAAAAATCGAACAACCCCATAGTAGAATAGTTTATCTATTTACCTAGTCGGATAAATAAATATTCCTCTCGTGGTGCATTCATGTTATAAGTGCCACAAGGAGGGAAACATGCATTCTGACAAGTAGTCAATGCACAACAATTCTTGCAATCGTGAAAACAACAGTTTTAATGGCTTTTGTTTGGGAATCCCAGCTTTCCATTCCTACTTTATTTATTTCTCAACTCATAAATATGCACGGAATACGCCATTTTAAACCTGGGGTTTTTAACAGACGCATGGTTACACATTACCACTCCGCAATTCGCAGTGTGCATAGGGGAGAGTGGGGCTAAATGTAACACTGGTTAGTTGTAGGCCTCTCTACCTCAAAATAATTTATTTGGAATGACATAAAAAATTGTGATGAGAGATAATATTTTTTGTTGAGCAAGAGTAGTGGAAACAGGGTAAGTGTTGGGGGGAAAATTGTGACATGAAGTGGTTTCTGTGAGAAGTACAGGCAGGGGGCTTTTTACCCCAGGTGGCAAGTTACCCTAAGTTACCCTAACAGGTAGGCCTACATTATATTCAGTGTTTATGCAAGTTTTTTGGGACATAAAATGAATCAATATGATAATAACTAGTTAAAAGATCACATTTGAGATCTGGCTAATGATTAGCCCAATAGGGTAAATGCAGATAGGCAAACCCATGCTTCAGCCTATTTATTTGTGCTTGGCAGCATCAGTTGGGCTAAAGGTGATAATGTTTATTGCTAATAGCATAGCTGGTAATATGGACCATGCATAGGCTATATACTGTACAAGGCCCAATATGTTAAAATCATTTTACTAATGTGTTATTGGGCTAATTTCTGGAGGTGGAAATTCTATTTTAGATGGTGTCAGCATAATTATTTGAATTAATCCTTTTAAAAAGTCACCAGAACTGAGCTCCTCAGTCCTTCTACATAAAAAATTATAGGAGGGACCCACCCCCCTCCGCAACCTTTTCCCCTCGCAACCTTTTCCCCTCACTCCTTTTTCCCCCACTGCTACACATGTTTCCAGAGGAAACACTGACACACACCACTGTCTGAAGCAGCAGTAGGTGTCTCTAGCTTTGGGATCCACCACTCCAGAAGACCCGGCATGCCTTGCTGTGGGTATAACCCGAGGCTTCTTCTAAGATTCCACTCATCAGTGGGGGGTTGATAACATTACCCTGGGCTATTAAAGTTGTGGATAGAATAATGAGTTGTAATGGAGCCAAGTCTCCAAAACCTACAGTATGTGTTTGTCATCAAGATTGTATCTAATCTGAAATAACTGTTCTGGTGTGAGATTCCTGAAAATTTGGTAGCACTAAAATCATCTTTCATCTAAGGGACTTAAAATTATCCTAGTGCTACAAAGCTTTTGGGTAACAAATCACAGTGGTGTTGTCTCACTTCCTTCTCCTTCTCTGTCCCTCACAGACGACTTAGTCAGAGGCCCAGTACTGAGGAACTGGAGCAGAGGAACATTCTGAAACGTGAGTGATCACAGACGGACAGCACCACAGACGGACAGCACCACAGACAGACAGCACCACAGACTGCACCACACTGGCCCCAGCCAGACAAGAACAAACTGGTCCCAGTCAGACCACAGACAGACATGACCACACTGGCTCCAGTCAGACCACAGACAGACAGGACCACACTGGCCCCAGTCAGACCACAGACAGACAGGACCACACTGGCCCCAGTCAGACCACAGACAGACAGGACCACACTGGCCCCAGTCAGACCACAGACAGACAGGACCACACTGGCCCCAGTCAGACCACAGACAGACAGGACCACACTGGCCCCAGTCAGACCACAGACAGACAGGACCACACTGGCCACAGTCCCTGTTTGTCTTTGGTCATTATAGATCAGTTCAGTTCCACATGACCTTAATAGGCTGATGATGTTATCCCATTCACTCAAAGGTTGATGCTAGACTAGTGGTCCTCTAGTTTGCAATGCCAGGATAGTTGGTTCGATTCCCGGGACTACCTCAATCTAGCCATTAATATGGCCGGCTCATAATAAGTTGTTATTCTGGATTGTGCATCAAGGTCTAATGTTGCATTGCAGTGGAGGCTGCTGAGTGGAAGACGGCTCATAATAATGGCTGGATTGAGGTAGTCCCGGGAAAAATGCATGTGCGCATGACTTTCATCCAAAGCGACTAACAGAACCTAGAGTATATAGTTAGGTTTTCATAAGGAGACGGTGTATGAATTAGCCTTACGGGTTTTCATAAGGAGACGGTGTATGAGTTAGCCTTACGGGTTTTCATAAGGAGATGGTGTATGAGTTAGCCTTACAGGTTTTCATAAGGAGACGGTGTATGAATTAGCCTTACAGGTTTTCATAAGGAGACAGTGTATGAATTAGCCTTACAGGTTTTCATAAGGAGACGGTGTATGAATTAGCCTTACGGGTTTTCATAAGGAGACGGTGTATGAATTAGCCTTACAGGTTTTCATAAGGAGACGGTGTACACTACCGGTCAAACGTTTTTGAACACCTACTCATTCCAGGGATTTTCTTTAGTTTGACTATTTTCCACATTGCAGAATAATAATGAAGACATCCAAACTATGAAATAACACATATGGAATCATGTAGTAACCAAAAAAGTGTTAAACAAATCAAAATATATTTTATATTTGAGATTCTTCAAATAGCCACCCTTTGCCTTGATGACAGCTTTGCACACACTTGGCGTTCTCTCAACCAGCTTCATGAGGTAGTCACCTGGAATGCATTTCAATTAACAGGTGTACCTTGATAAAAGTTAATTTGTGGAATTTCTTTCCTTCTTAATGCGTTTGAACCAATCAGATGTGTTGTGACAAGGTAGGGGTGGTATACAGAAGATAGCCCTATTTGGTAAAAGACCAAGTCCATATTATGGCAAGAACAGCTCAAATAAGCAAATAGAAACGACATTCCATCATTATTTTAAGACATGAATGTCAGTCAATATGGAATATTTCAAGAACTGAAAGTTTCTTCAAGTGCAGTCGCAAAAACCATCAAGCACTAGGATGAAACTGGCTCTCATGAGGACCGCCACTGGAATGGAAGACCCAGAGTTACATCTGCTGCAGAGGATATGTTCATTAGAGTTACCAGCCTCAGAAATTACAGCCCAAATAAATGCTTCAGAGTTCAAGTAACAGACATCTCAACATCAACTGTTCAGAGGAGACTGTGAATCAGGCCTTCATGGTTGAATTGCTGCAAAGAAACCACTACTAAAGGACACCAATAAGAAGAAGAGACTTGCCTGGGCCAAGAAACACAAGCAATGGACATTAGACCGGTGGAAATCTGTCCTTTGGTCTGGAGTCCAAATTGGAGATTTTTGGTTCCAACCTTTGTGTCTTTGTGAGACATGGTGTGGGTGAACGGATAATCTCCTCTGTATTTCCCACCGTAAAGCTTGGAGGAGGAGGTGTTATGGTGTGGGGGTGCATTGCTGGTGACACTGATTTATTTAGAATTCAAGGCACACTTAACCAGCATGGCTACCACAGCATTCTGCAGCAATACGCCATCCCAGCTGGTTTGGGCTTAGTGGGACTATCATTTGTTTTTCAACAGGACATTGACCCAAAATACCTCCAGGCTGTGTAAGGGCTATTTTACAGAGAAGGAGAGTGATGGAGTGCTGCATCAGATGACCTGTCCTCCACAATCCCCGACCTCAACCAAATTGAGATGGTTTGGGATGAGTCGGACCACAGAGTGAAGGAAAAGCAGCCAACAAGTGCTCAACAACTCTGTTGGAAAAGCATTCCAAGTGAAGCTGGTTGAGAGAATGCCAAGAGTGTGCAAAGCTGTCATCAAGGCAAAGTGTGGCTATTTGAAGAATCTCAAATGTAAAATATGCTTTGATTTGTTTAACACTTTTTTGGTTACTACATGATTCCATATGTGTTATTTCATAGTTTTGATGTCTTCACTATTATCCTACAATGTAGAAAATGGTAAAACTAAAGAAAAACCCTGGAATGAGTAGGTGTTCTAAAACTTTTGACTGGTAGTGTAGAAATTAGCCTTATAGGTTTTCATAAGGAGAGGTTGTATGTGAATGAATTAGCCTTACAGGTTTTCATTAGAAGACATTGTATGTGAATGAATTAGCCCGGCTAGAATCCAAGACTAAGGTGAAGTTGTTCTTCTGGCTTGGATAGTTGTGTATCAAAGTCTATTGGTGCATTGCTGTAGAGGGTGCTGAGTGGTGGACGGCTCATAATAATAGCTGGAACGGAGCAAATGGAATGGCATTAAACCATGTGTTTGATGTATTTGATACCATTCCACTGAAACCGCTCCAGCCATTACCGCGAGCCAGTTCTCCCCAATTAAGGTGCCACGTACCTCCTGTGGTCCATTGATATGAAGGGGGGCCAGTTATCGACTGATGGCCCATCTGCTTGCCCAGTTTATTGGTTAGTAAATCAATGTGGGGAAACACATTGCGCCAGATTGAGCATGACCAGTCAAAATAAAACAATTTGAGAGGACAACATCTTGAGCTCTTATTGTGCCAGACAGTTAAAACATTGTTGGTCAGAGAATGGCAGGATAAAAGTCAATAGGAATGTGTTCTTTACAGATCTAGAATCTTAACTTGATCACCCAGTTGCAGTAGAACTTAGTGCATATTAGGTTTTAAAAGGCTTCTGAAGTTTGTAATTTCCACTTTGAAATTTCTGATTGATTTTCCCTTACGAAAAATGTATCAACCCCTAGAAAAGTGTCTATTAAGTGTAATCCACATGAGGATGCACATTCTGTTGCTGCAGGATTATTTTCCTGCTGTAGCAAACTGGCTCAAATAAAGATCCTACATGTATGTTTACCTGATCATTCTCTATATCTGCTAGAAGCTAACTTTGTTCTAATCAAATCAAACTTTATCTGAAGTGCATCGGAACACTTCACAGAAAAATCTTAATACCAGTTGATGAACAGGCACAAACATGTTCCTGTAATACGGTCAATGTTCACATGGAGACTTCCTGTCTATTAAACAGGAAGCAGTGAAAGGGGGCCATTTTGTTGTTGTCATCTTGCTTGGGTGTTACTGCATTATTTATGAGATCTTTATGGTGGAATCATAATGCATGTGGCTAAGAGAGAGAGAAGCGTTAACTGGCTGTTGCCTTATTGAAAGCAGATGAGTAGCCCTCTCAGGAACCTCAGGTCCCTCTCAGGGACGCTATGCACATCTGTTAGACTCTCAACAACTACCTGTTGAAGAATAGAACAATGGTCTATGCTGGGCTCGGGTTTAAAGGGTTGACTATGTATGGTTAACAAAATACAACTCTAAAATCTAAGTTTGTAAGATGTTTTCAGACCTCAAAAGCAGACTTCTGTTGAGATAATTCCATATTCCAGGACATCTGTTTTGTAGATGTAGCCATAAGGCACACTCCAACATCAATTGGAAAGATAAGCACCGTATCATTTCCAGATCTATCTTTTCCATCCATTTGTAGATGACCACATTGCTTAATTAATAATCGCTATATTGGGTAGTAAAGTACCACCCCAGCCTACTTACAACTTCTTTTTAATTTCACTGCAGAGACAAATGATGCTGATCAACATGAAGCCATACAAGAGATTAAAAGGAGGCTCTCCCGAAAGGTACTGTCATTTATACTATGTTTAGGTAAGCCTGCTGAATGTCTGCATCTCATTGATTTTATGTCTGATGACTTGTGTTG
The DNA here is from genome assembly GCF_045679555.1 of Salvelinus alpinus. NCBI lineage: Eukaryota > Metazoa > Chordata > Actinopteri > Salmoniformes > Salmonidae > Salvelinus > Salvelinus alpinus. The sequence goes on from NC_092088.1 coordinate 79,955,348, forward strand.
ATATTTGTGGTACACATATCCATCTGGTGGACATAGCCGGAACTGAATAAACTGGAACCAAACACATTTCAAACTCATTCACTGAATTACCAGATAATGTCTTAGTTTCTGAATTACCAATAAAATGTCAATCTCATTGACTGAATTACCAAACAATTTCTTAATTTATGAATTACCAAACAAATGTCAAACTCATTTAGGGTTATACAATGTGAGGGGGTGCACACATGGTCACATTCAGAACCCACGTTGAAGGTGGAGGCAGATTATTGTGTTTATTCCATTGTTTAAAAAAGTATAATAGAAAATAACAAACTCATAATTTTAGAGTTTTTTGACAGGCCAAAATACAGCAACTGTATGACTCAGTTGCCACAGTGCATACTGTAGGGCATTCCAGCTCTGTGTGAGAAGCATGCCTCAGTGTAGTATCAGGCTGCTTGAAATTCCTCAGATTGCTCGCCCCTGTGGTGGCAGGGGGAAGAGGGAATTTTCCAGGGTTAGGCCAACACTGCTTGACCTTAGATATAATGAGAACTGGACTGTAGTTTCAACACAATGCTCCGATATGGCATTGTGGAAGGACTTAAACTCTTCCAACAACTCTCTATCCATCTCCCATGCCGCAGCTGTCCTGTCTAGAAGTCACACTTTACAGTTGTCAATCACTGGCTACTTACACTGAGTATGCCAAACATTAGGAACACCCCCTCAAAACAGCTTCAATTCGTCAGGGCGTGGACTCTACAAGGTGTCGAAAGCGTTCCACAGGGATGCTGGCCCATGTTGACTCCAATGCTTCCCACAGTTGTGTCAAGTTGGCTGTATGTCCTTTGGGTGGTGGACCATTCTTGATACACACCAAGCAACGTTGCAGTTCTTGACACATACTGATGCATCTGGCACCTACTACCATACCCCGTTCAAAGGCACTTCAATCTTTTGTCTTGGTCTTTCACCCTCTTAATGGCACACATACACAATCCATGTCTCAATTGTCTCAAGGCTTAGTCCTTCTTTAACCTGTCTCCTCCCCTTCAGCCACAATCACTGAAGTGGATTTTACAAGTGACATCAATAAGGGATCATAGCTTTCACCTGGATTCACCTGGTCAGTATGTCATGGAAAAAGCAGTTGTTCCTAATGTTTTGTCCACTCTGTATATTTCGTGTGTGTTTGTATAGTTGAGTGTGAGGCCGACAGTAGCAGAGCTGGTGGCTCGGCGGATTCTGCGCTTCAATGAGTACGTGGAGTGCACAGATGCTAAGGACTATGACCGTCGCGCAGACAAACCCTGGGCCAGGCTCACGCCAGCTGACAAAGTGTGTTCCAGACTCCTACTGTATAATGTTATTGCTAAAGCGACTAAAACACTTGACATTCATAATGCCATTAAATACTTGGAATAAGAGAGGTTATAAAAAGGCATAATTAAAAAACTTTTTGTTAGCATTTTCTTCCTCATGTATTCCAGCTACCTGAACAATGCTATAAATATATTATTCACAGATAATGAGTTATCTACCATTTCATCTTTAGTTATATTAAATATGTTGCCTGTCTGAAGCTATTGATGGTCTGATAGTTTGACAATGAATCCATAAATTTGACAATTAATCTATGAATCCCTCAGGCTGCTATCCATAAAGAACTGAATGTTTATATTCCCTCAGGCTGCTATCCATAAAGAACTGAATGTTTATATTCCCTCAGGCTGCTATCCATAAAGAACTGAATGTTTATATTCCCTCAGGCTGCTATCCATAAAGAACTGAATGTTTATATTCCCTCAGGCTGCTATCCATAAAGAACTGAATGTTTATATTCCCTCAGGCTGCTATCCATATAGAACTGAATGTTTATATTCCCTCAGGCTGCTACCCATAAAGAACTGAATGTTTATATTCCCTCAGGCTGCTATCCGTAAAGAACTGAATGTTTATATTCCCTCAGGCTGCTATCCATAAAGAACTGAATGTTTATATTCCCTCAGGCTGCTATCCATAAAGAACTGAATGTTTATATTCCCTCAGGCTGCTATCCATATAGAACTGAATGTTTATATTCCCTCAGGCTGCTATCCGTAAAGAACTTAATGTTTATATTCCCTCAGGCTGCTATCCGTAAAGAACTGAATGTTTATATTCCCTCAGGCTGCTATCCGTAAAGAACTGAATGAGTTCAAAAGCAAAGAGATGGAAGTTCATGAAGAGAGCAAGCAATTTACCAGGTAATGACAACTTGAACGTTATTGATCCCCAGCCATTACACTTCATTATGAGTCACACAAGATAATAAACTGCTGTTTGATTTAGGCCTAGTAACAGTGTGCTATAAGGTGCAGACTGCAGTTCTGATCCAACAGTGTCTGTTTCCCTGTGCCTTGGCAGATTCCATCGGCCCTGAGGCATTTCTCTCTCCAGTGGGGGTGCTGGTCGGCTGCCGGCACTGCCTAAAGGCTCTCTCTCCCCGCTGCGGGCTTCACCATCGGGCTTTTCCCCGGAGCCTGGGGCCTGGATGCCCCTAGGCACGGACACATGGACACCGTCTCCCAGGGCCAACCTGTCTCCAGCTCTACAGATCAATAGAGGTTGATTACATTGGGCCACACCTGCTTACACAGACCAGACAGGGCTTTAGTGCTGTGTGAAAAGTGACAGAGAGAGAGGCCAGTATCCATGAAGGACAAAACTGTTGCACTTTGTAACACAGCACTGATTTCATTACCCACATACTTTTTGGCTTCCCTAAAGCACCTTAACAGGCCTTGACCAAGTCCCCATGGACTGGAAGGGAAATGGTTTTGCAACTATGACAATGTTGTAGGTTAGGCAAGTCCAGCCAAAGGTAACAGTAATCAAATCAATGTTTATTTGTGATATGCACAGGATATAACGTAAACCGTGCAATGCAATGCTTACTTGCAAGCTTCCTCAACAGTGCAATGACAAATATAACCAAATCAGACACATAGTCCTTAACTTAACGTAATCATGGAAGTGCATGGCAAGGTGTTAGGAAGAAATGGTTACGTTTACCGCCACGTGGTCTTGATGGTGGAAATTAAGGTGTTTGGGTCTTGTTTTAAGGGGTGATTGTTGATGCTGATCTCAAAGTGGCTGGGACAACATGAATTTTGCCTAGATAGTAAGGAATATGTATCGTTACTGTTTTTGTCATGTTTTCTGGAACACTTACCATTATTGAGCATATATTTTACAGAGACAGAGCAGAGTGAACTCTATTGATCTATGTAGGCTATTCTTCCATTCTCTCTTTCCAAATTTAGAGCAAGTTCAGAACACATTGGTCTGCCCTTCAGATTGGTTGAGCTGTTAATAATGGATGGTCTGTGTAGTTTGAAAGTATATGATAAATGTTAGTATTTTACGGTCCCAGATGAATCCATTGAGCTTTTTTCCTGGTCATAAAATGTGAAGCATTTCTTTGATATTTCTGTGATGAGGTGCACCAATCAATTTACATTCATTTCAGACTGCTAAGGGCAGCTGTAGAATATAGGAGGGGAACCATAGTATTCATGCCAATGTTTTTCTCATTCTATGGATTTTTTGTACATAATGTATATCAGATGCATGATCACAAGTTTACTGCCAATTACCCGATAGATTTTTACATGTGATGTGATGTACAGGTTTAGTTTTGTATTGATGGCGCTATGTGCTGTTCATATGTGAGTACTGTATCTTTGAATTATGCCTGTACATAATATTCATGTATATACAGTACCAGTCAAAAGTTTGGACACACCTGCTCATTAAAGGGTTTTTCTTTATTTTTACTATTTTCTACATAGTAGAATAATAGTGAAGACATCAAAACTATGAAATAACACATATGGAATCATGTAGTAACCAAAAAAGTGTTAAACAAAATCTAAATATATTCTTGATTTTATATTAATCAAAGTAGCCACCCTTTGCCTTGATCACAGCTTTGCACATTCTTGGCATTCTCTCAACCAGCTTCATGAGGAATGCTTTTCCAACAGTCTTGAATGAACCAAAAATCTCACATTTAGACTCATCAGACCAAAGGACATATTTCCATCGGTCTAATGTCCATTGCTCATGTTTCTTGGCCCACGCAAGTATCTTCTTCTTATTGGTGTCTTTTAGTACTGGTTTCTTTGCAGCAATTCGACCATGAAGGCCTGATTCACGCAGTCTCTTCTGAACAGTTGATGTTGAGATGTCTATTACTTGAACTCTGAAGCATTTATTTGGGCTGCAATTTCTGAGGCTGGTAACTCTAATGAACTTATCCTCTGCCTCAGAGGTAACTGTGCGTCTTCCTTTCCTGTGGCAGTCCTCATGAGAGCCAGTTTCATAGCGCTTGATGGTTTTTGCGACTGCAATTGAAGAAACTTTCAAAATTCTTGGACTGTCGTTTCTCTTTGCTTATTTGAGCTGTTCTTGACATGATATAGACTTGGTCTTTTACCAAATAGGGTTATCTTCTCTGTACTACCCATACCTTGTCACAACACAACTGATTGGCTCAAATGCATTAAGAAGGAAAGAAATTCCACAAATGAACTTTTAACAAGACACACCTGTTAATTGAAATGCATTCCAGGTGACTACCTCATGAAGCTGGTTGAGAAAATGCCAAGAGTGCAAAGCTGTCATCAAGGCAAAAGGTGGCTACTTTGAAGAATATAAAATATATATTTTGATTTGTTTAACACTTTTTTGGTTACTACATGATTCCATATGTGTTATTTCATAGTTTGGATGTCTTCATTATTATTCTGCAATGTGGAAAATTGTCCAAATAAAGAAAAACCCTGGAATGAGTAGGTGTCCAAACTTTTGACTGCTACTGTACATGTATTGCCACTCCCATATCCATCATGCATATAGGAGGTCTATATGTGCATTATATGCCTCTAAATTGCTTTATTGTTCCGTTGTTGATCACATACATAGATACCATTTATGCGAACCATCAACGGTGTATGCTCAGGAAGAAGATGCCATAACCCTTCAGTATTAGCTACATAGAATAAAAGTGACCCCATGGCCACTGAAATGGTGTAATATGTTGACTTAGGGCTCTATTAAATCAGATCCGCTTAAAAATAAAAAAAATCACACTGAATTCACACACTGCAGTGAAATGTGTTGTTTTACAGGGTCAGTCATAGTAGTACAGTGCCCATGGAGCAAATTAGGGTTAAGTGCCTTCCTCAAGGGCATATCGACAGATTTTTCACCTTGTTGACTCGGGTATTTGAACCAGTGACCTTTTGGTTACTTGCCCAACGCTCTAACTACTAGGCTACCTGCAAAAGCTTCTAATAACCTGTTTTTGCTTTGTCATTATGGGGTAATGTGTGTAGATTGATGAGGGAAAAAAGTTATTTAATCAATTTTAGAATAAGGCTGTAACGTAACAAATGTTGAAAAAGTCAAGGTGTTTGAATACTTTCCGAATGCACTGTATATATTTATATATAAAAATATGTATGTGTGTATATATATATATGTGTATGTGTATATATATATGTGTGTGTGTGTGTGTATATATATACAGAGTTGAAGTTCAGAAGTTTACATACACCTTAGCCAAATACATTTAAACTCAGTTTTTCACAATTCCTGACATTTAGTCCTAGTAAAAATTCCCTGTCTTAGGTCAGTTAGGATCACCACTTTATTTTAAGAATGTGAAATGTCAGAATAATAGTAAAGATAATTATTTATTTCAGCTTTTATTTCTTTCATCACATTCCAAGTGGGTCAGAAGATTACATACACTCAATTAGTATTTGGTATTATTGCCTTTACATCATTTAACTTGGGTTAAACTTTTCGGGTAGCCTTCCACAAGCTTCCCACAATAAGTTTGGTACATTTTGGCCCATCCCTACTGACAGAGCTGGTGTAACTGAGTCAGGTTTGTAAGGCCTCCAGAATCACAGTTCTGCCCAAAATGTATTTATAGGTTTGAGGTCAGGGCTTTGTGATGGCCACTCCAATACCTTGGCTTTGTTGTCCTTAAGCCATTTTGCCACAACTTTGGAAGTATGCTTGGGGTCATTGTCCATTTGGAAGACCCATTGCGACCAAGCTTTAACTTCCTGACTGATGTCTTGAGATGTTGCTTTAATATATCCACGTAATTTTCCTATCTCATGATGCCTCATGAAGTGCACCAGACCCTCCTGCAGCAAAGCACCCCCACAACATGTTGCTACCACCCCCGTGCTTCACGGTTGGGATGGTGTTCTTCGGCTTACAAGCCTCTCCCTTTTTCCTCCAAACATAACGATGGTCATTATGGCCAATCAGTTCTATTTTTGTTTAATTAGACCAGAAGACATTTCTCTAAAAAGTACGATCTTTCGATCTTTGATTTTCCCATTATGTCAAGCAAAGAGGCACTGAGTTTGAAGGTAGGCCTTGAAATACATCCACAGGTACACCTCCAATTGACTCAAATCATGTCAATTAGCCTATCAGAAGCTTCTAAAGCCATGACATCATTTTCTGGAATTTTCCAAGCTGTTTAAAGGCACAGTCAATTTACTGTATGTAAACTTCTGACCCACTGGAATTGTGATACAGTGAATTATAAGTGAAATAATCTGTAAACAATTGTTGGAAAAATGACTTGTGTCATGTACAAAGTAGATGTCCTAACCGACTTGCCAAAACTATAGTTTGTTAACAAGAAATTTGTGGAGTGGTTGAAAAACGAGTTTTAATGACTCCATCCTAAGTGTATGTAAACTTCCGACTTCAACTGTGTGTGTGTATATATATATATATATATATAGATATGATATATATATATCTATATATATATATATATATATATATATATATATATACACACACTGTGTTTCACCATCATTGTGTATAGTTTTGTGTATTGACAGAGCAAACCATGAAAACACAAGTTTATATTATTATTTACCTTTTTGTCGGAATGCTTCTGTCCCATTGTACATAATCGATTTAAAGTGGTCAGGATCCAAATGTTGTAGAAGTGTGTTTGTGTTGAATATCATCTGTGCAGTGGAAAGTACTTTGTCTGCCTGGCCTTAGTCCACCTTGCAGTCAACTGTGAAGTCATTGAATGGTTCAATAAAAAGCTAAGCAGGAGAGGTGCAGGAGAGGTGCACTCAGTTCCAATGGCATGTCTTTGTCTCTGGTCCTTGGCCATTGATCACAGTTGAAAAGCACCTCTGTGGATCTAGGCAGCAGCAAGTGCCAAAAGCAAAACGTTCAGTCTCTTAGAAGGGTCAAAGTGACAGGCAGGACCCTTGAACAAAGACCACACGTCTCAAATAATATTAATTGTGTAATATTTTGAAGCAGCATATCTCTGTGAGGGAAATATGAGTAGCTAATATGTTTGTGGAAAAAACTGTATGTGAACATCTACTGGAGTGGGTTACTGGCCAGCCTTTTGTGACAACTGCTAAATCCACATTTTATGGAAACAGATGGTTTAAAACTCACTTAAATGTCTCATTTTACTAGAAGTATCCTAAGGTAGATGGAGTATGTCAATTTGTATCACTTTCCATTGGGTTACAGCAATAAAACTCAGATGGGGTTGGGGTTTATTGGTTTCAGGTTAATGTGGGAGAAGCAGTCAAACAGACATTGCCTGCACTTACATTAGTGTACATATGTCACATTTTCCACTGGTTGCCAAGCTCAGCAATATAACATCATCATACGGTACACAGCCAGGCGACTTCCTGTTTACAGCCATGAACAACAACAGAGTGGGTGAGCTCATTTTGCACAGCCGGGGCACCCTGAACTATGTAAGCGGCGAAGGCGGAGTTTGCCGTTGTAATCGAATGCTGTAGACCCGGGGGCGGCAAATGTTGGTCACTAACTAAAACACGACAAATAATGAAAAACTGTCAGACAGATCAAATAAGCAAGACTTGCTTCTTAGACACAGCCATGACACTTCCAATTGTCTATAATGCAAATGGCTGTTAATGTTTGTCAATCAATGATTAGAAGTTGGTTTGTATCCACCACCCCTGATAGCTGACCTTGTCGTCGATGGTCAGTGTACACCGCCGGGCCCCTAAAGCCCTGTTTATACCTGGTTCTAACATGCGTCCTTTGTTCTGATCTTGTCAACATTCTGATTGTGCGCACATTTTTAGGCAGGTGTAGATGATTAAGTCTCATTGTGATCAGATCTTAAGGTAGTCAGGGATCCATTGTGTCTGGATATCTTACAAGTGTAGATGGTTTTAGACAGTGAAACCATTTAAATCATCATTATCCCGTCTTCTAAAATCTTTGCCCTGTGACGCCATTGACTTATGGCATCAATATATGTCTTAAAATGAATAATTAAATATTATTTTAGAATATGTCAAATAATTTGCATACGGGGGGACCCGATATCTGATTACAATGCAGGCACAATGGAGGGAAATGAGACACATTTGTGCAACAGATACAATGTGGGCACAATCAGAATGTGGACTATATCAGGACAAAGGTTGCATTTTAGCACCAGATATAAACAAGGCTTTAATTGCAAATCTAGTTCCAACTCTCCTCCCCCCGCAGTCCCCAACAACCAGATGTTCCGTTTTCAGGAGAAATGGGAATAATGGAGAGAGCCTGTGACGCGACTTTTTTTTCTTCTCGTCAAGACCAGAATATAGGGCATGGTTTCCCAAACATGGTCCTGGGGACCCCAAGGGGTGAACATTTTGGTTTTAGCTCTAGCACTACACAGCTGATTCAAATAACTAATTGTCAAGCTTTGATCATTTGAATCACCTGTATAGTGCTAGGGCAAAAAACAAAAGATGCACCCAGGGGGGTCCCCAGTACTGAGTTTGGGAAACGCTGCTCTAAGGGATCTAGCTTCAGGCGTTTATTTTACGCCTGTTATGTTACGCTATGCAAAACAAGCTCGCCCAATTCAAAACTGTCTCTATTGCCTGGGTCGTTCCACCAATTCAGTGCCTTTTGAAGAGCGTAACTTGGTAATTATTTTTTTTTTGATTTCACCTAATTAACATCCTGTCATAAAGAGCATATGTTCAACTTAATAAAAAAAGTTTTCCCATCTCAAAGGGTTAAATAAAAAATATACTATAAGTTCCTATTAATGCCAAATAAAGTAACAGGGTTGACCATAAATGGGTTGACCCTAACAGGGTTGACCTTAACAGGCTTGAACGTAACAGGGTTGACGATGATCTTAAATCAGCCATAAATCCCCTTGTGAAAGGGGGAATGGAAGCTTGTTGTGTGCAACAAGGAGTGGCAATTATTGAGAATTCAGAGTGGTTAAGTGGGTTAAAATCTTCCTGAAAGTCAGAGGGTGCAGGGAGGGACACTTTAGCAAGTCTTTATTCATATAGCAAAATCTATTTTATTGAATTGTCCATGTGGTCTATATTAAATTGAACTTAATTTAACATAACAGCCTTATTAGTGCACAATTTCTACTTAGAATATCAAAGGGGCAGAAAAGGCACTATTTTTGTGGAACGACCCTATTTCCAAACTGTGCCCTCCATGTCTACAATGGGAAGAGCCAATAGTAGCAGACTTGGCAGATCGGTTATTGACCTCTTTTAGCAGCAGAATGCCGAGCCATGTGGGAGGATGTCATACTGATAAGTAAACTGTAACCAGTGGAGAATCCTAAGAGACAACGTCCATATTGTACACCCTTCCCTTGAAATAGTGAAACTCTTTCTACTAACTCCCCTATCAAATCTGTTTTGATCAAAACAGCGTACCCTTCTATCGTCAGAGGCGCCAGGCCTGTAATAGAAGATTTCATGGATATTTAGAAAAAATCTGCCTGTTGTTTACTAGCCTGGCTGACGCGACTCACATGGTACACAGCTAAGGAGAGCCGTGACGCACAAGTCCAGGGATCTTGAACTAAATTCAGTGCAGGCTGATTTTTTCTTGAGCGGATGTTCAGGGGGACAGAACATAATTAGAAATAATTTGTAGACTGCAAATTGACCACAAGAAACTCAAACAGATGTAATATTAATAAATCATCATTTAAAACCTTGCTTACATTTGTATATGATCACGTGCCTATTATGCATGGGAATACTTTGAAACAGAATTCCCAAAATAAAATCACTTCGAGGTGATTTGCTGGCGCTTTGACAGTCTAATGTCCAACAACGCAGGGAACCACTTTAGATACGCTTTAGCCGACATCCGTTTTGATGATGTAAGAGGTGGAACTGCATTAGAGCTGTAAAATCCACTAGCGGCTCCCTGCATTATACCTGGACATTGCCATTGGCTTCACGGAGTCGCATTAAGAGAAATCCCATGCAGCCTTGTTTACAAGTACAAACACTGGAATGTGAGATGTAATCTACACCTCGATTAGGCTGATAAAAAGTGTCATTATTTTGTTTAATGATTTTCAATGTGAGTCATTATTTCTATATAGCCTACACTTTCTATTTCTGAACTTCTAAACCCCCGACACCAGCAAAACATCAGCCATGCAGGTGTCGGCTATCGCTGGTAAACGCTTGATCTGGTTGAATATAGGCTTTAGACATTCATTAGGATGTAACGTATATTGATGAAATATATATATATATATACAGTATATATTCTGAACAAAAATATAAACGCAACATGCAACAATTTCGGTTAGGACATCTACTTTGTGCATGACACAAGTCATTTTTCCAACAATTGTTTACAGACAGATTATTTCACTTATAATTCACGGTATCACAATTCCAGTGGGTGAGAAGTTTACATACACTAAATTGACTGTGCCTTTAAACAGCTTGGAAAATTCCAGAAAATGATGTCATGGCGTTAGAAGCTACTGATAGGCTAATTGACATGATTTGAGTCAATTGGAGGTGTACCTGTGGTCTGAACAGTGTTGCCAACTTAGTGACTTTGTCGCTATATTTATCGAGTATTCAGACCCCTCTAGCTACACATTTTCAAAAAAGCGACTAGTGACAAATCTAGCGACCTTTTCTGGTGTTATTGGAGACTTTTGGAGACTCTGACGTGAAAGCACGTATCGTTCTTAGCCTTCTCAACGACGTGTTTCCTTACCTTTGATGAACTTCATCAGAATGCAGTCCAAGGAATCCCAGGTCCACAATAAATGCTTGATTTGTTCGATAATGTCCGTTATTTATGTCCAATTAGCTACTTTGGTTAGCGCGTTTGGTAAACAATTCCAAAGTCACAAAGCGCGTCCACTATAATGTGACGAAATGTCCAAAAGTTCCATAACAGTCAGTAGAAACATGTCAAACGATGTACTGAATCAATCTTTAGAATGTTGTTAACATACATCTTGAATAACGTTCCAACCGGAGAATTAGATTGACTTCAGTTGAGCGATGGAACGGAGCTGCCTATCACGTGAACGTGCGTGGTCAAAGCATGGTCAGCTCGTGGCAGTGGTGACTAATTCCTGTCTCCTTTGTCCCCCCTTCACATTAGAGTCATCAGACAAAGTTCTATTGACTGTTGACATCTAGTGGAAGCCGTAGGAAGTGAAAACTCATCAATATCTCGCTGTAATTTCAATGAGAGCTTGGTTGAAAATCTGCCACCCCAGAAGAAATCCAAACAGGAAGTGGAACTTCTCAGGTTTTTGCCTGCCATATGAGTTCTGTTATACTCACAGACATAATTCAAACAGTTTTAGAGACTTCAGAGTGTGCAAATATTAGCAACTATGACTGAGGAGCAGGCCGTTTACTCTGTGCACCTGTAACGGCTGTCGTCCTCTTCTTCCTCTGAAGAGGTGTAGCAAGGATCGGACCAAGACGCAGCGTAGTTCGTGTTCAACATGTTTAATAAAAGATGATAAACGTGAACACTACACAAATACAAAATAACAAACGTGGCAAAACCGAAACAGTCCTATCTGGTGCAGAGAACACAAAGACAGAAGACAACCACCCACAAACCCCAACACAAAACAAGCTACCTAAATATGGTTCCCAATCAGAGACAATGACTAACACCTGCCTCTGATTGAGAACCATATCAGGCCATACATAGAAACGGACAAACTAGACACACAACATAGAATGCCCACCCAGCTCACGTCCTGACCAACACTAAAACAAAGAAAACACAAAAGAACTATGGTCAGAACGTGACAGCACCTTTCATCCAAGCTACTCAATACTGCCCTGCAGCCATAAGAAGTTAAAAAACAAAAATAAAATAAAAAACAAAAAACGAAGTAACTCCACCAGAGTGTCTCTTTTGGGTCACTGTTGCCGTTCCCAAGCCCAGATAAAGGAGGAGGGTTGGAATTGTGACATAAAAAAACAAGAATCGACAAGAAAGTTCATTTGTAGTTCTAAACATATTTAGGGTGTTTTTTACTCACTTTTTGTCTCCCACGACGTTACTCCTCCCTTCTACAGCGTCCATCACAATTACATGCAGATGGTCAATTATGCAAATTAGGTGATGATGTCATTTAGCGACTTCTAGCGACTTTTAGGACAGCCAATAGCTACTTTCCTTACTGAAGAGTTGGCAACACTGCCTGTGGATGTATTTCAAGGCCTGCCTTCAAACTCAGTGCTTCTTTGTTTAACATCATGGGAAATCCAAATAAATCAGCCAAGACCTCAGAAAAAAAGTTGTAGACCTCCACAAGTCTGGTTCATCCTTGGCAGCAATTTCCAAATGACTGAAGGTACCACGTTCATCTGTAGAAACAATAGTACGCAAGTATAAACACCATGGGACCACGCAGCCGTCAGGAGGGACTTGTGCACTTCACAAAATAGATGGTATCATGAGGCAGGAACATGATGTGGATATATTGAAGCAACATCTCAAGACATCAGTCAGGAAGTTAAAGCTTGGTCGCAAATGGGTCTTCCAAATAGAAAATGACCCCAAGCATACTTCCAAAGTTGTGGGAAAATGGCTTAAGGACAACAAAGTCAAGGTATTGGAGTGGCCATCACAAAGCCCTGACCTAAATCCTATAGAACATTTGTGGGCAGAACTGAAAAAGAGTGTGTGAGCAAGGAGGCCTACAAACCTGACTCAGTTACACCAGCTCTGTCAGGAGGAATGGGCCAAAATTCCCCCAACTTATTGTGGGAAGCTTGTGGAAGGCTACCTGCAATGTTTCACCCAAGTTAAACAATTTAAAGGCAATGCTACCAAATACTAATTGAGTGTATGTAAACTTCTGACCCACTGGGAATGTGATTAAAGAAATAAAAGCTGAAATAAATCATTCTCTCTACTATTATTCTGATATTTCACATCTTTTAAAAAAAAGTGGTGATCCTAACTGACCTAAGACAGGGAATTTTTACTAGGATTAAATGTCAGGAATTGTGAAAAACTGTGTTTAAATGTATTTGGCTAATGTGTATGTAAACTTTCAACTTCAACTGTATGTTATGAAGTAAGCTGTTGGTAGCCCATGTGCCAATCATTTGGTCTATTTTCACCTCTTAATGTTCACCTAATGTTACTGTTCTGACTCGGTGGTACTGCACATGTAGCCTATAACCTGTTTCTGAGAAATGTAATCTATTGTAAGAAGTTTCATTGTCTGCTTATATGCCCCTTCATTTATCCTACTGTTCTGACTTGGTGTACAGGGGAAATACTGTAAGAGCAGCCCATGTACTGCATTCAGTCACTGTACATTTCAAAAGTGCTCAGCACATAGTTATATTGACTACGTCCGTCGTCGCTCGCTTATTAATGTCTTAATCGAAATTACGGCATGCCTCTTATCTGCTCATCATTCCCTTATGCTATAGTTTGTACATCTCATTTGTCAGTAGAAACCACATTTTTTTAAGCAAGTCAGCCATATCAGCTATGTTTGTTAAATAGGAAGTAAACAAGGCTGAATTGTTTCGCTGCCAGACAAGGCTCCGCTGATATGCAGGTGTAGCGGTGGTAAGGATTCACTCCATGGTGCTGGAAAGAAAGCTCTGCTGTTGGGACAGCTTTATGTAGGCCCTAACAGTTTGTGGGCACCACTTGTCGCCGTTATAGTGCAATTAATGTATTGTTTAGTTTTGTGTTGTGTAGTGTCTTTGCTGGCACAGTTTGCCACACCAAGATTTACATGCTAAAATCGCCACTGGAGACTGGAAGGGCAAAGGGGCATGTGCTCTGCACAGGTAAGTCCCCATCTGTGCACGTATCTGGTTGTATTGTTAGGGGGCAGCGCGCGGGGGCTGTGTGTGGTTGTCCATGTGGGTGTTTGAGTGAGAAAGACTGTGGCGAGAACCAAATCAGTAAAAAGCAAAGCCCCCTTCATTATCGACGCATCGTGCCGACAAAGAGCCTTGCCAGACTCTGAAGGCAGGAAGAAAGCTTGGTGTTAGCCAGACTGTGTACTCCCCTGCTTCTGAAATTGCAACAATTTGTTGAGGTGGAGATTGAAGAGTGAAATTGAATTTAAAAATAACTGTGGCCTGACTTGATCATTTCAATTATTGTATGAATTATTTCACAACTATAGAAAGTTTTATTTTACCTTCTAGACTATACATTGACCTTTACGATGTTTAGTGTTTCATGGTCATTTAACGCTCTTTTAAACATGTCTGTTGGAACTGTTAGTCGGGAGCTTCATGAAATGGGATTCCATGGCCGAGCAGCCGCACCCAAACCTAAGATCACAATGCGCAATGCCAAGCGTCGGCTGGTGTGGTGTAAAGCTCGCCGCCATTGGACTCTGGAGCAGGGAAACACGTTCTCTGGAGTGGTGAATCACTCTTCAGCATCTGGCAGACAAATCTGGGTTTGGCTCCGGATGCCAGGAGAACGCTACATTCCCCAGTGCATAGTGCTAACTGTACAGTTTGGTGGAGGAGGAATAATGGTCTGGGGCTGTTTTTCATGGTTCGGGCTAAGCCCCTTAGTTCCAGTTAACGGAAATCTTAAAACTACAGCATACAGTGACATTCTAGACAATTCTGTGCTTCCAAATTTGTGGCAACATTTTGGGGAAGGCCCTTTCCTGTTTCAGCATGACAATGCCCCTTGTAGAAAGCGAGGTCCATACAGAAATGGTTTGTCAAGATCGGTGTGGAAGAACTTTACTGGTCTGCTCAGAGCCCTGACCTCAACCCCATCAAACACCTTTGGGATGAATTGGAACGCCGACATCGAGCCAGGCCTAATGGCCCAACATTAGTGCCCAACCTCACTAATTCTCTTGTGGCTGATTGGAAGCAAGTCCCTGCAGCAATGTTCCAACATCTAGTGAAAAGCCTTCCCAGAAGAGTGGAGGCTGTTATAGCAGCAAAGGGAGGACCAACTCCATATTAATGTCCATGAATTTGTAATATAATGTTCAACGAGCAGGTGTCCACGTACTTTTGGTCATGTAGTGTATAACACAAACATAAGGTTGCACACAATTCTGGTAACTTTCCAAATAATACAAGGTTTTACAGAATTCTTGGTTGTAGCATTCAGGATTTTCTGTTTGTTCCTGATTCCGGTAATCGTCCAAATTTGGGGAAAGTTACCAGTACAACCGTACATAGACCACTGCTCTTCCTTCTGCAACATTTGATACAACTAGTTAGAGAGGAGGAGCGCCTGCTCCTCCTCTCTGGCGCTCGAGGGCGCCAGGCTGCCCTTCATTACGCACACCTATCACCATCATTACGTGCATCTGCGCTCATTGGACTCACCTGGACTCCTTCACGTTTGTTGATTGCCCCTCCTATATCTGTCTGTTCCTCGGTTAGATCCCTGTGTCAGCATTATTGTCGTTATGTTTTCCCTGTCCAGACGCTGTCCTTGTTTGTTTCTTGTCGGTTTTTTAAAAGGTTAATTCCCTGTACTTGCTTCTTGTCTCCCAGTGTCTGTCCTTACAATAGAATTGTGTAGTTCATATTTGAGTAGGAGGAGTAAACATTCCTTGACTAATAGTTATACAAATGCAATGCAGGCCTACTCCAATTGAAGTTGATAAAGCTTGCCATTACATATACACCAATGCATGACAAATCCCATGCCATGAAAATAATGTCAGTGCTTTCCCATTAGCAATTGACATTTTAATTAAATGAACGACCGCACTGGAGGGAAATTAATCAAATACAAAAATGAAAGGCTAATTTCAAAGTCGGAACAAATCCAGCGTGAATATAAATAGATGGTCTTGGTAGTAATTTCAGACTAGATTAGCTAAATCTATGGTATGGTGATATACTGCCCTGAACAGGTTGCAAATTAATTTACAAGAGAAATAAATTCTTCCCCCTACTAAATACCACTATACAAGTTTGAAAGTTACTGTATTGTAGCAGGTAAATGCTATTTTTAAAGCTTGCTAAAGGAACCACAAGTCATCTTTGTGCTCCTCACAGACTGCTACTAAAGTACATTAAGGGGATCGGACCCTTTTTTTCAATTTTAGCCTAAAATGACATACCCAAATCTAATTGCCTATAACTCAGGCCCTGAAGAAGGATATGCATGTTCTTGGTACCATTTGAAAGGAAACACTTTGAAGTTTGTGGAAATGTGAAAGGAATGTAGGAGAATATAACACATTAGATCTGGTAAAATACAAAGAAAAAAACTACAAAAAATTGAATTTTTTTGGTACCATCATCTTTGAAATGCAAGAGAAAGGCCATAATGTATTATTCCAGCCCAGGTGCCATTTAGATTTTGGCCACTAGATGGCAGCAGTGTATGTGCAAAGTTTTAGACCATTGCATTTCTGTTCAAAATGTTGACTGCCCAAATGTTCCTAATTTGTTTATTAATAACTTTTCACATTCAAAACTGTGCACTCTTTTCAAACAATAGCATGGTATTATTTCACTGTAATAGTTACTGTAAATTGTACAGTGCAGTTAGATTAACAAGAAGCTTAAGCTTTTTGCCAATATCACACATGTCTATGTCCTGGTAAATTTTCTTGTTACTTATAAACTCATGCTGATCGCATTAGCCTACGTTAGCTCAACCGTCCCGCAGGGGACCCACCAATCCTGAAGAAGTTTTAAAGGATAAATTGATAACAGCATTTTGAAACAGCTCATCTGCCATATCAGCCTGCCAGTTATCTTTAAGGCATTGGCGGCCTGTGTGTAATGTTAGTGCCTTTGTGAACAACGTGAGGGAATAAACGTATCTTAGCTAAGGCCCTGCTAAATTATGTTATGCTCGCTCAATCAGCCCTAGAGCTGTTGTTATAAACCTCAGTATGTCTTGTAGATGTCATGCACCTGGAAAATGTGATTTCACAGGCAGTAGGACTTTTTTTTAACCTCTGGCACTCTGCCCACGTCAATATGCCATCTTGGTTCAATCAGTTTTTCACCCAAACGGATGAGACAAGAAGCGTATACCTCTTTGTGAACCTGAGATTCATCTGTTTGAATGTTTTCCAATACTTAATATTGAGTTTAGAGAATCAAATCAAATCAAATTGTATTAGTTACATGTGGCGAATACAACAGGTGTAGACTTTACAGTGAAATGCTTATAGTGCAAATAGTGCAATGCAAATAGTCTGGGTAGCCCTTTGATTAGGTGTTCAGGCATCTTATGGCTTGGGGGTAGAAGCTGTTTAGAAGCCTCTTGGACCTAGACTTGGCGCTCCGGTACCGCTTGCTGTACGGTAGCAGAGAGAACAGTCTATGACTAGGGTGGCTGGAGTCTTTGACAATTTTTGGGCCTTCCTCTGACACCGCCTGGTATAGAGGTCCTTGGTGGCAGGAAGCTTGGCCCCAGTGATGTACTGGGCTGTTTGCACTACCCTCTGTAGTGGCTTGCGGTCGGAGGCTGAGCAGTTGCCATACCAGGCAGTGATGCAACCAGTCAGGATGCTCTCAATGGTGCACCTGTAGAACCTTTTGAGTATCTGAGAACCCATGCCAAATCTTTTCAGTCTCCTGAGGGGGAATAGGTTTTGTCGTGCCCTCTTCACGACTGTCTTGGTGTGCTTGGACCATGTTAGTTTGTTGGTGATGCAGACACCAAGCAACTTGAAGCTTTCAACCTGCTCCACTGCAGCCCCGTTGATGAGAATGGCAAACTTAGTGATGGTGTTGGAGTCGTGCCTGGCCGTGCAGTCATGAGTGAACAGGGAGTACAGGAGGGGACTGAGCACGCACCCCTAAGGGGCCCCTGTGTTGAGGATCAGTGCGGTGGATGTGTTGTTACCTACCCTTACCACCTGGAGGTGGCCCGTCAGGAAGTCCAGCATCCAGTTGCAGAGGGAGGTGTTTAGTCCCAAGGTCTTTAGCTTTTTGATGTGCTTTGAGGGCACTATGGTGTTGAACCCTGAGCTGTAGAATAAGATGTTGAACAAACAGAGAGAGATACAATGTGAAAGGGCTGTGCTTCTTGTGTTGCAAGGAAGTGGAAAGGAACTAGTTATATGGTGATCAAGCTGGCTCTGCACGTGCGTCTGCGTGCACCATCGTGCGCATGTTGATTTCGTCTATCCCCACCAAAACCAGCTGTGAACCAACAGGTCGAAACTGTAGCTTGCTGTTGCTAATTTTTGTCCTGGAGGATTAACATTGGGTGTGCTCTCTACTCCAACAATTCATCCACAGATAAAAAGGGGGAAACCTAGTTAGTTTTCTTTGATTAATCTCTTCTTCTTCTTCTGTGAATTTTATATGGCGGTTGGCAACGAACGTTATGGTTCATTACCGCCACCAACTGGACTGGAGTGTCGACCTTGCTCATCTTTCAATCACCCACGTGGGTATAATGCTCCTACAAACCAATGAGGAAATGGGAGAGGCAGGACATGCAGCACGTTAAGTGTCTAAAATAGAACCAAGTTCATATTTTAGCGCCCGGCTACTCAGATGCCCATTGACACGCGCGAGCAGTTAGGATGAGATGATTGAATAACATGTATATGCAAATGTATTGTGCAACGCTTGCGCACGCAACGTGGCCGGTTTGGTCAACACCTTATTCAACACCTTATTCAACACCTTATTCAACATCTTATTCATCTTATTCTTCATAAAGGTCATGTTAACTGACTGATATTATCTCATAGAACAAAACCTATAAGATCTCTTAAACCTTTGTTCAACTTAGACCTTATTTTTAGGGTTTATCTCAAAACCCTATTCTTTCCCCATTCAACCAGAGGTAATTCATTTACGATTTTTAGGCATACAAGCTGGCCAGCTCCATTCTGACCTTGACCTAAGGCTTCAATCTGTATCGCAGAAATTCAGCGCTACAGCCCAATTGAAATTTAAAGGCAATGTTCCTGTGTTGATAGAGATTGCATTTACTGTAAACACTGCATACAGTGCTTTCAGAAAGTATTCACACCCCTTGACTTTTTCCACATTTTGTTGTGTTACAAGGTTGGACTAAAATGTATTTAATTGTCATTACTTGTCAACGATCTACACAAAATACTCTGTAATGTCAAAGTGGAAAAGAAATGTACATTTGTAAAGAATTTATGAAAAATAAAATGCAAATATAATCTTGATTACATAAGTATTCAACCCCCTGAGTCAATACATGTTAGAATCACCTCTGGCAGCAATTATAGCTGTGAGTCTTCCTGGGTAGGTCTCTAAGAGCTTTACACACCTGGATTGTACAATATTTGCACATTATTCTTTTAAAAAATATTGAAGTTCTGTGCTTCAAATTCACAGCTCAGCTTGAATACTTATTGACTCAAGACATTTCAGCTTTTTATTAATTTGTAAAAATGTCTAAAAACATAATTCCACTTTGAGATTATTTAGGTATTGTGTGTAGGACAGTGACACAACATCTCTCTCTCTCTCTCTCTCTCTCTCTCTCTCTCTCTCTCTCTCTCTCTCTCTCTCTCTCTCTCTCTCTCTCTCTCTCTCTCTCTCTCTCTCTCTCTCTCTCTCTCTCTCTCTCTCTCTCTCTCTCTCTCTCTCTCTCTCTCTCTCTCTCTCTCTCTCTCTCTCTCTCTCTCTCTCTCTCTCTCAAAGCCAACTGACATTTACTCCTGAGGTGCTGACCTGTTGCACCCTCTACAGCCACTGTGATTATTATTATTTGACACTGCTGGTCATCTATGAACTTTTAAACATCTTGAAGAACGATCTAGCCTTAATGGCCATTTACTCTTATAATTTCCCCCAGGCCACCCCTCAGAGCCTGGTTCCTCTCTAGGTTTCTGCCTTTCTAGGGAGTTTTTCCTAGCCACCGTGCTTCAACGTCTGCATTGCTTGCTGTTTGGGGTTTTAGGCTGGGTTTCTGTATAAGCACTTTGTGACATCTGCTGATGTAAAAAGGGCTGTACAAATACATTTGATTTGATTCAGTTATACGGATTTAATAGAGACCTTAACCCCCTTATGCTTAGAGACCTTATGCTTCTGTATATATTTGAGGGTTCGATTACAGGCTCAAAATGGCCAGAAACAAAGACCTTTCTTCTGAAACTCGTCAGTCTATTCTTGTTCTGAGAAATGAAAGCTATTCCATGTGAGAAATTGCCAAGAAACTGAAGATCTCGTACAACGCTGTGTACTACTCCCTTCACAGAACAGCGCAAACTGGCTCTAACCAGAATAGAAAGAGAAGTGGGAGGCCCGGGTGCACAACTGAGCAAGAGGACAAGTACATTAGAGTGTGTAGTTTGAGAAACAGATGCCTCACAAGTCCTCAACTGGCAGCTTCATTAAATAGTACCCACAAAACACCAGTCTCAACGTCAACAGTGAAGAGGCGACGCCGGGATGCTGGCCTTCTAGGCAGATTTGCAAAGAAAAAGCCATATCTCAGACTGGCCAATAAAAAGAAAAGATGAAGATGGGCAAAAGAACGCAGACACTGGACAGAGGAAAATTTGAAAAAAAGTGTTATGGACAGACAAATCTAAGTTTAAGGTGTTCGGATCACAAAGAAGAACATTCGTAAGATGCAGAAAAAATTGAAAATATGCTGGAGGAGTGCTTGACGCCATCTGTCAAGCATGGTGGAGGCAATGTGATGGTCTGGGGGTGCTTTGGTGGTGGTAAAGTGGAAGATTTGTACAGGGTAAAAGGGATCTTGAAGATGGAAGGATATCACTCCTTTTTGCAACGCCATACCCTGTGGACGGCGCTTAATTGAAGCCAATTTCCTCCTACAACAGGACAATGACCCAAAGCACAGCTCCAAACTTTGCAAGAGCTATTTAGGGAAGAAGCTGGTATTCTGTCTATAATGGAGAGGCCAGCATAGTCACCGGATCTCAACCCTATTGAGCTGTTGTGGGAGCAGCTTGACCGTATGGTACATAAGAAGTGCCCATCAAGCCAATCCAATTTGTGGGAGGTGCTTCAGGAAGCATGGGGTGAAATCTCTTCAGATTACCAGATTACAAATTGCTGCAAATGGAGGATTCGTTGACAAAAGCAAATTTTGAAGGACATAATTATTATTTAAATTAAAAATCATTATTTATAACCTTGTCAACATCTTGACTATATTTCCTATTCATTTTGCAACTCATTTCATGTATGTATTCATGGAAAACAAGGACATTTCTAAGTGACCCCAAACTTTTGAACGGTAGTGTATATCTTTAGAGACCTAGATATTACCGGCAACATAATTACTATGGAGAATACTTTGTAGTGAAACCTCATGATCTTGCTCCCACTATCTACTTGGCTTTATTGCGTACATATTTCCAAGCTTGGGAAAATGGAAAACATTAACAATAACGTAATCTGGCCTCAGGGAGCCCAGTGGGACAGAAAAGGCTGCAGCATCCCAATGTGTTCAGCCCTGACACAGCAGAAATAGCATCGCCACATCCATGATTCAAACTGTAGGGGCAGCTGGCGGGGACAGCTGGTGAGGACTTACCCCAGCCAGCTAGGTGATGTTCCTGCCAATTGGCACTCATACACTTCACAGGAGACTTCCCCAGCAGTGGGGGCACCAATACGTAATCTCTCCCTCTCTCTCCATTCAATGTTGAATCATCAATGTCCTCTCTTCCGCTCACCTGGGGATGTTTGACACAACATGAGAGAAACCATGACAGTCTGGCCCTCATCTTAAACCCTGTAACGGCAACCTAATTTTAACCAATGCAAAAATTAAATATTGGTTTGCACGACTTCCCCCCCAAAAACAAATCTGAGGGGAGGCATTACACTTTTAAACCTCTTAGATTGTTGAATTACTTTTTTAAATCATACTTTCCTCTGACAAGGTTAGCTTTAATAACAAGGTACCCGTTGCCATGTACCTCCATTTCCTTGGCAAAGAAATGCTAATGAAACCAACCAGCCATTTTTTCTGTAGGGCAACAGTAGGGCAACACATGTCAAAGTAATGGTTCTGTGTGGGTGTTTGAATGGTCAGATGTAGTGTGTGGGTGGACAAGATAATGATGTGAATATTTTCAACCAGAACCAACATAACCATTACAGTTTAATAGACAATAGATGAAATGGCCAAGAATAGACAGGGCGATAACTTTCTACATGAAGAAACTAACAGGAATACTGAAGCTAAACCACTGACTTCCTGTATGTAACTAGAACTGCATGACTCTGTCCCTCCACATGTTCCCCTCAAACTGGGAGTAAAAAGAGAATTTTCAGTCCCACATCTTCAGCGAATGAAGCTATCACCCCAGAATAAAACAGATTATTGCCCCCACAATAATAATCTCACTGGTTGACAGGGAAACACTGGATAGGTTGAAAAGCACCTCGTATGCTGCACCTTTGTGCAATTAAATCATAACCTTTTCTGAAACCAGTCATGCAGACCTGGGTCAAATATGTATTTCAGACATTTTAAATATTTTTGCTTGATTAAGCTTCTCAGACACAATAGAAACAATGACTCTGTGCATTTTAATCAACTATGCTGGCTATAGTTGGAGGAAAGGGTTGTACAAATTCAACAAAATTACTGACTAAGCCCACAGGTAACTACCTAGCCAATTATTTTATTAGAGATGTTCACCAGTTCAATACACATGCCAGAGACTCTAACATTGATTGTTTCAAACATCTTTCTGTATACCAGCACAGTGGAGTGGAACAAAACCACAACAACTCAAAGCAATAACAAGGAATTATTTTTAAAAGAATGTCAAAATCTGGCTTATGACTGAATGCTCATAGCAGCTCAGTAGCGTCTGTTTATATCTGTATAGGTAATTATATCATGTATTGAACCATGCACTATAAGATGTCTGCAATGGAAATAAGTCATTCACTTTTTAATGTATGTCCTGTCTGTATATTTTTTCATTTACATTTTTTGTCATTTAGCAGACGCTGTTATCCAGAGCGACTAACAAGGGTTAAGTGCCTTGCTCAAGCGCACATAGACATATTTTTCACTTAGAAACAGTTACTGTTTCTGAATACAGTTTCTGTCAATCTGAGAGTGTGTTCCTTTAACAGATCTTTATCAAATTAGGCCTAATGCCCAGAAAACTGGCTAGAAAGCGATATGACCACAGACCTGGGTGGAATATGTCAATAGTTGAGGTTCACATGATTAATCTTGCCTGGCATGAGTTTGCACTTTTGGGATTATTTGATTGAGTTGATTTGCAGCAGGTATCCTAACTGTTAAAAGCATTGGGTTTAAAACCAAAAAGTTTCTGGTTCGAATCCCTTAAGGCATTAGGCCTAATTTGATAAAGATCTGTTAAAGGAACACACTCTCAGATTGACAGAAACTGTATTCAGAAACAGTAACTGTTTAGATAGCTGTTGATAATGAGCTCTTATATGGGTGCAATGTACAGAACATTTTACAATTATCATTCTCAAACCTCACTGTCAGTTGTAACCACAAGATGATGGCGGTAAGGGAAAATTTAAATTTTGGGGGGACAAATAAGGACACCTGACCACAACCACTTTATCCCAATGTTTATTTTCTATGCAAATATCACACTGATGGGAAACTTATACATTGTTCATAAACATTGCTTCCGTGTCATGCATCTCGAGCCTCAAGCTTCTTATCAACAATGGATAAATATGGACAGCCGGACAGTAAAAACACGATGTTCTACATATTCTCAGTTGAAGTCCTTAGCCTAGGAATTGTCAGGTTTTTCCGAAGGTGGGCCACAGGATGAGATTGAAGCGCACTCGGGCTTTGCTCTCTTTCTCAGCAACAGAGAAGTAATTCAACAGGTCAAAGTGACCCATATATGAACAGTATGAGTCCCGATGTTGGTTCACCAACCACTCCCACTTCCTGGTGTCCGCATGGCCTGTTCCAATGTATTTAGATTGAAGATGCTCCAACTGGCTGTGAATGTTGTCTGTCATCTTCAGGCAAATGTCTGGAGAAGGAAGGAAAATTATTTCAGTGCATATAGCTGTTATTTAGCCAATGTTACAACCTTAGCAATAGACATTTTTGTAATTTGCTTTGTATAGCCAGAAACTGTCCTTTAAACTTACTCTGCCGGTTGTCCACATGTTTGGTCCTTATGCTGTTGGAAATTTAACACAAAAAAACAGGAGAGTTTTATCAAACATATTTTTACTGCCATTATGATTTATATCACCCAACAGACGCAAAACCATGTAAACAACAGAATGAGCTTGGCTAGTACACATGCATCGTGTGCATGTATTTAGCTTACATTGTGGGTGTGTAACGGACATCACGCTGCTTGCTTAGCGAGTATCGCTTCCACCGGATTCGGCTCACACCGGATTCGGCTCAAACCAAATTCGAACCCAGGAACTCTGCCTTGCTAGCACACGAGACCACGTTGATCCACGTGAAAAGCTAGCTATTTGGCGGCGCAAGTGGAGACACTTCAGGCTGAGGAGTGAGTTTCACATCCCCATGTGCTACATTCACCCCTCAAACTTACTCCAGAGCGACCGAGTGCAACTGTAGATCTGAGTCACGGCACCATCTGTTAGCGACATCACAATGCTTGCTTAGCGAGTACTACTTCCTCCTAATTTGGCTCACAACCAGGACCTCTGCCTTGCTAGAACATGTGACCGCCCTCCTGAAGCGTCATAGCAGTCGCATAAAGTGAAAAGCTAGCTATTCAGCTGCGCAAGTGGAGACACTTCAGGCTGAGGAGTGAGCTTCACACATCCCCATGTGCTATACTCTCATGCCTCAGGTGATCAACAAACCCTGAGAGCCACACACTGACCCGCCTTTTGAAGTGTGATATTAACTACGGCATAATAAGGAAAACGAGGAAAGTTCAAATGACAGTTTTCAACATTCTAGGGTGTCCAATCAAAAACGCATATGTTAATTGTGTAGATCAGAGATGGGCAACTCCAGTCCTTAGGGGCCTGATTGTTGTCACACTTTTCCTCCAGCCCCAGCTAACACAACTGACTCCAATAATAATTAACTGGCTACCTGACAGGCTCACTCTCCCATTGAACTCGTATACTTTCCTCTGGAATCCGCAGAACATAAAAAAATAGCTACAAATATTAAAATGTATTTAAAAATTTATGGTATTGAAAAACCATCCCTTGGCTATTTCCAAATACCCTAGTATACGGTATACCGCCCAAGCCTGTTTCGTAACCTAATACAGTACATCCAATAATAATTACTGAGCTTTGTTGACATAGCGGTGCAGGTTTCTCGTAACAACTCTTGAGGATTTTACATTTTGTGGTCGTCGTCTTAAAAGTTGTTTCTGTGGGTTGCAAAATTAGCATGACATGAGCTGAATTAAATATAAAAGGCTTTGACATTTTACAGAGATGCTTGTTTTTGTGAGAAATCTTCGAAAACAGGAAATTCGATTTAATATGAAAGCGCATACTAAAATATGACATGTCATGTCTCAAAATCTATTAGTCCATCTTACGTCCTAGCCTCTATTGTTTTAAGTGAATACCTGCAGTCAATTTGTTAGGAGATAAAGCTGATCACATTCTTAATTTCACCTGTCACATTATTTCACATTGTGAAGATGACTTAGTTCCCCAGAACAGTTGAGCCAGTCAAGGGTTCGTTTGTAAATAGCACAACAGGAGAAAGCGGGAGCCGGTGAGCCCATGTGTGTATTGACAGGGGTTGTGTTTTATATTGAAAATTACGTTTTTTGTTTTTGTTTCAATAGAGTGATCAGGGACGTGCAACTACAGTTTTCCTTCACAGAAAATACATTAGTGCAACATATTTGAAATAAAATAGCTTCATTTTTATCAGATGACAACAGAAGTGTAATAGTATTTTGGCTGACAGCCACACAAGTAAACATGGCTTACAATGCAGAAACGATACATGGCACATCATATTTCTAATGTTTAGCCCTATCATAGAAAGACTTTAGCCAGTTACATTTCCTAATGTTTTGCTTAAAGTTAATCTTGCGTAAAAAAAATATATACAGTGGGGCAAAAAAGTATTTAGTCAGCCACCAATTGTGCAAGTTCTCCCACTTAAAAAGATGAGAGGCCTGTAATTTATCATAGGTACACTTCAACTATGACAGACAAAATGAGAAAATAAAATCCAGAAAATCACATTGTAGGATTTTTTATGAATTTATTTGCAAATGATGGTGGAAAATAAGTATTTGGTCAATAACAAAAGTTTCTCAATACTTTGTTATATACCCTTTGTTGGCAATGACAGACGTCAAACGTTTTCTGTAAGTCTTCACAAGGTTTTCACACAGTGTTGCTGGTATTTTGGCCCATTCCTCCATGCAGATCTCCTCTAGAGCAGTGATGTTTTGGGGCTGTTGCTGGGCAACACGGACTTTCAACTCCCTCCAAAGATTTTCTATGGGGTTGAGATCTGGAGACTGGCTAGGCCACTCCAGGACCTTGAAATGCTTCTTACGAAGCCACTCCTTCGTTGCCCGGGCGGTGTGTTTGGGATCATTGTCATGCTGAAAGACCCAGCCATGTTTCATCTTCAATGCCCTTGCTGATGGAAGGAGGTTTTCACTCAAAATCTCACGATACATGGCCCCATTCATTCTTTCCTTTACACGGATGAGTCGTCCTGGTCCCTTTGCAGAAAAACAGCCCTAAAGCATGATGTTTCCACCCCCATGCTTCACAGTAGGTATGGTGTTCTTTGGATGCAACTCAGCATTCTTTGTCCTCCAAACACAACGAGTTGAGTTTTTACCAAAAAATATATTTTTGGGTTTCATCTGACATTCTCCCAATCTTCTTCTGGATCATCCAAATGCTCTCTAGCAAACTTCAGACGGGCCTGGACATGTACTGGCTTAAGCAGGGGGACACGTCTGGCACTGCAGGATTTGAGTCACTGGCGGCGTAGTGTGTTACTGATGGAAGGCTTTGTTACTTTGGTCCCAGCTCTCTGCAGGTCATTCACTAGGTCCCCCTGTGTGGTTCTGGGATTTTTGCTCACCGTTCTTGTGATCATTTTGACCCCACGGGGTGAGATCTTGCGTGGAGCCCCAGATCGAGGGAGATTATCAGTGGTCTTGTATGTCTTCCATTTCCTAATAATTGCTCCCACAGTTGATTTCTTCAAACCAAGCTGCTTACCTATTGCAGATTCAGTCTTCCCAGCCTGGTGCAGGTCTACAATTTTGTTTCTGGTGTCCTTTGACAGCTCTTTGGTCTTGGCCATAGTGGAGTTTGGAGTGTGACTGTTTGAGGTTGTGGACAGGGGGCTTTTATACTGATAACAAGTTCAAACAGGTGCCATTAATACAGGTAACGAGTGGAGGACAGAGGAGCATCTTAAAGAAGAAGTTACAGGTCTGTGAGAGCCAGAAATCTTGCTTGTTTGTAGGTGACCAAATACTTATTTTCCACCATAATTTGCAAATAAATTCATAAAAAATCCTACAATGTGATTTTCTGGATTTTCCTTTCTCATTTTGTCTGTCATAGTTGAAGTGTACCTATGATGAAAATTACAGGCCTCTCTCATCTTTTTAAGTGGGAGAACTTGCACAATTGGTGGCTGACTAAATACTTTTTTGCCCCACTGTACAGTATATATATATAAATAGGCTGGCTACACAGAGAAACATACAGGAGAAAAGTAGCTACACATCATTCAGAGCGCTGTCTGCTGATAGAATGCCTGTTCATGGATTCTCAGAGTTTAGAAGTGCAAAATTAGTCTGATGCCGAGCAGAAATTACAATAACAAGAATTTTAGATCTGTGTTAACAAAACGCACTTATGGGTTTTAAGTGGCTAAATTAATAAGGTGACAGGGCATCATATTGTGTTAGCTTTCTGCCGTGTTTGAGAAGTCAAAGCCCTTTGGATTAGTTATTTGTACAGCTGCCACTGCTATCTTGATTACCTTGCGTTTTTCTCCTCTCAGTTCTCCATGGTCTTCTCCTCCCCCCTCTTCTCCAAGCAGTCTGGCCCGTTTCCCTAGCAACTCCAGACTACACACAGACACAGCCTGTAGACATGTTGTTAGAGAGCCAGTACTGCATGCGTCAAAACTTTCTTCATTTGCACAATGTCGCTTGTTCAAATTCGCTTGTAAATGTCCAAACTCACCAAAAATGACATTCTTCAGTTTTTTCTTCAGTTTCTTGGCAATTTCTCGCATGGAATAGCCTTCATTTCTCAGAACAAGAATAGACTGGCGAGTTTCAGAAGAAAGGTCTTTGTTTCTGGCCATTTTGAGCCAGCAATCGAACCCACAAATGCTGATGCTCCAGATACTCAACTAGTCTAAAGAAGGCCAATTTTATTGCTTCTTTAATCAGGACAACAGTCTTCAGCTGTGCTAAAGATAATTGCAAAAGGGTTTTCTAATGATCAATTAGCCTTTTAAAATTATAAACTTGGATTAGCTAACACAACATGCCATTGGAACACAGGAGTGATGGTTGCTGATAATGGACATCTATACACCTATGTAGATATTCCATAAGAAATCAGCCGTTTCCAGCTACAATAGTCATTTACAACGTCTACACTGTATTTCTGATCAATTTAATGCTATTTTAAATGGACAATTTTTTTTGCTTTTCTTTCAAAAACAAGAACATTTCTAAGTGACCCCAAACTTTTGAATGATAGTGTATGTATAACTTTATGACCTGGATTGACTGCCTTTGCGATTCATTTATTTTCGTTTGCGCTTGTTAGCATATTTAGCTAGCAGCTTTCATGGAAATTCGCTATTACTTTTTTGCATTTTATTGCCCCCATTTGTGTACTAAACCGGTAATACCATAAATCCCAGGGTGAGAAGGACTGTATGATGATATGAAAAATTCAAATCTGGAGAAATACCCTACTGATTGATTCAGAATTGTCTTTCAAGCAAAAACGACAAGAATTCAGTAGCTACTGCCTTACAATCGATAAAAACATAGCATTTTTTTAAATTTTACCTTTATTTAACCAGGTAGGCCAGTTGAGAACAAGTTCTCATTTACAACTGCGACCTGGCCAAGAGAAAGCAAAGCAGTGCGACAAAAACAACACAGAGTTACACAAACAAACGTACAGTCAATAACACAAAAGAAAAGAAAAATAGAAAGATCTATGTACAGTGTGTGCAAATGTAGAAGAGTAGGGAGGTAGGCAATAAATAGGCCACAGAGGCGAAAATAATTACAATTTAGCATTAACACTGGAGTGATAGATGTGCAGATGATGATGTGCAAGTAGAGATACTGGGGTGCAAAAGAGCAAGAGGGTAAGTAATAATATGGGGATGAGGTAGTTGGGTGTGTTATTTACAGATTGGCTGTGTACAGGTACAGTACAGGTAAGCTGCTCTGACAGCTGATGCTTAAAGTTAGAGATGGAGATATAAGACTCTAGCTTCAGATATTTTTGCAATTCGTTCCAGTCATTGGCAGCAGAGAACTGGAAGGAAAGGCGGCCAAAGGAAGTGTTGGCTTTGGGGATGACCAGTGAGATATACCTGCTGGAGTGCGTGCTACGGGTGGGTGTTGCTATGGTGACCAGTGAGCTGAGATAAGGCAGGGCTTTACCTAGCAAAGACTTATAGATGACCTGGAGCTAGTGGGTTTGGTGATGGATATGTAGTGAGGGCCAGCCAACGAGAGCATACAGGTCGCAGTGGTGGGTAGTATATGGGGCTTTGGTGATAAAACGGATGGCACTGTGATAGACTACATCCAGTTTTCTGAGTAGAGTGTTGGGGGCTATTTTGTCGAGGATCGGTAGGATAGTCAGTTTTACGAGGGTATGTTTGGCGGCATGAGTGAAGGAGGCTTTGTTGCAAAAAAGGATTCCGATTCTAGATTTAATTTTGGATTATAGATGCTTAATGTGAGTCTGGAAGGAGAGTTTACAGTATAACCAGACACCTAGGTATTTGTAGTTGTCCACATATTCTAGGTCAGAACCGTCCAGAGTAGTGATGCTAGTCGGGCGGGAGAGTGCGGGCAGCGATCGGTTGAAGAGCATGCACTTAGTTTTACTAGCATTTAAAAGCAGTTGGAGGCCACGGAAGGAGTGTTGTATGGCGTTGAAGCTTGTTTGGAGGTTTGTTAGCACAGTGTCCAAAGAAGTGCCAGATGTATACAGAATGGTGTCGTCTGCGTAAAGGTGGATCAGAGAATCACCAGCAGCAAGAGCGACATCATTGATGTATACAGAGAAAAGAGTCGGCCAGAGAATTGAACCCTGTGGACACTGCCAGAGGTCCGGACCACAGGCGCTCCGATTTGACACACTGAACTCTATCTGAGAAGTAGTTGGTGAACAAGGCGAGGCAGTCATTTGACAAAACCAGTGAATTGAAAATGTTTCCCATCTATCTTTCTGTGCCTCGGCTAATTATTTGCTGCAGTTTATCACTAGATTAACTCATCAACACCAAAAATAACATTACAATGTAACCAAACTCACATGTAGGCCTACCTGGAGGTAAGCTATACTGAACAAAAATATAAACGTAACAAGTAGTGTTGGTCCCATGTTTGTTTCATGAGCTGAAATACAAGATCCCAGAAATTTTCCATAAGCACAAAAAAAAAGTATTTCTCAGGTGAAATGTGCACAAATTTGTTTACATCCCTGTTCATGAGCATTTCTCATTTGCCAAGATAATCAATCCACCTGACAGGTGTGGCAAATCAAGAACCTGATTAAACAGCATGATCGTTACACAGGTGGACCTTGTGCTTGGGACAGGGCATAAAATGTACTTTTTGGTCCACCAGCCACAATGGCAGGTAGATCAAAAAAATATACCAGCCACTCAGACCTTTTACCAGACAAGATTACACCAACAAAACACAGAGAAATGGATGATAATGTTTTGTAATGTTTAGAAAACAAATGTATTACTAGTAAGAAGTAATGTGGTATATTGTTTTTCATTTTTGTGACCAAAATATGTTCTGTCAGAACTATGAAAACAGCTACTGGATAATTTATTTTACTATAAATGCTTGCACTGTCAGAAACCGTCTCGGGGAAGCTCATCTGCGTGCTCATCGTCCTCACCAGTGTCATGACCTAACTTCAGTTCGCCGTCACAACTAACTTCAATGGGCAAATGCTCAACTTCGATGGCCACTGGCACACTGGAGAAGTGTGCTCTTCACAGATGAATCCCAGTTTCAACTGTACCAGGCAGATGGCAGACAGCATGTATGGCGTCATGTGGGTGAGTGGTTTGCTGATGTCAACGTTGTGAACAGAGTGACCCATGGTGGGGTTAGGATTATGGTATTGGCAGGCATAGGATACGGACAACGAACACAATTTTATTTTATTGATGGCAATTTGAATGTACAGAGACTGTGATAAGATCCTGAGGCCCATTGTCGTTTCATTCATCCACCGCCATCACTTTATGTTTCAGCATGATAATGCACGGCCCCATGTCGCAAGCATCTGTACACAATTCCTGGAAGCTGAAAATGTCACAGTTCTTCCATGGCCTGCATACTCACCAGACATGTCACCCATTGTGCATGGGTGACATCCGTTCAAAAAATGCAGAACCAAGAACAGATATAGCCCTTGGTTCACTCCAGACCTGACTGCCCTCGACCAGCACAAAAACATCCTGTGGCGAACTGCAATAGCATCGAAGAGCCCCCGCGATATGCAACTGTTCAGGGAAGTCAGGAACCAATACACGCAGTCAGTCAGGAAAGCAAAGGCCAGCTTTTTCAAGCAGAAATTTGCATCCTGTAGCTCTAACTCCAAAAAGTTCTGGGATACTGTAAAGTCCATGGAAAACAAGAGCACCTCCTCCCAGCTGCCCACTGCACTGAGGCTAGGTAACACGGTCACCACTGATAAGTCCGTGATAATCGAAAACTTCAACAAACATTTCTCAATGGCTGGCCATGCCTTCCTCCTGGCGACTCCAACCTTGGCCAACAGCCCCGCCCCCCCCGCTGCTACTCGCCCAAGCCTCCCCAGCTTCTCCTTTACCCATATCCAGATAGCAGATGTTCTGAAAGAGCTGGAAAACCTGGACCCATACAAATCAGCTGGGCTTGACAATCTGGACCCCCTATTTCTGAAACTGTCCGCCGCCATTGTCGCACCCCCTATTACCAGCCTGTTCAACCTCTCCTTCGTATCATCTGAGATCCCCAAGGATTGGAAAGCTGCCGCGGTCATCCCCCTCTTCAAAGGGGGAGACACCCTGGACCCAAACTGTTACAGACCTATATCCATCCTGCCCTGCCTATCTAAGGTCTTCGAAAGCCAAGTCAACAAACAGATCACTGACCATCTCGAATCCCACCGTACCTTCTCCGCTGTGCAATCCGGTTTCCGAGCCGGTCACGGGTGCACCTCAGCCACGCTCAAGGTACTAAACGATATCATAACCGCCATCGATAAAAGACATTACTGTGCAGCCGTCTTCATCGACCTGGCCAAGGCTTTCGACTCTGTCAATCACCATATTCTTATCGGCAGACTCAGTAGCCTCGGTTTTTCTAATGACTGCCTTGCCTGGTTCACCAACTACTTTGCAGACAGAGTTCAGTGTGTCAAATCGGAGGGCCTGTTGTCCGGACCTCTGGCAGTCTCTATGGGGGTGCCACAGGGTTCAATTCTCGGGCCGACTCTTTTCTCTGTATACATCAATGATGTTGCTCTTGCTGCGGGCGATTCCCTGATCCACCTCTACGCAGACGACACCATTCTATATACTTCCGGCCCTTCCTTGGACACTGTGCTATCTAACCTCCAAACGAGCTTCAATGCCATACAACACTCCTTCCGTGGCCTCCAACTGCTCTTAAACGCTAGTAAAACCAAATGCATGCTTTTCAACCGTTCGCTGCCTGCACCCGCACGCCCGACTAGCATCACCACCCTGGACGGTTCTGACCTAGAATATGTGGACATCTATAAGTACCTAGGTGTCTGGCTAGACTGCAAACTCTCCTTCCAGACTCATATCAAACATCTCCAATCCAAAATCAAATCAAGAATCGGCTTTCTATTCCGCAACAAAGCCTCCTTCACTCACGCCGCCAAACTTACCCTAGTAAAACTGACTATCCTACCGATCCTCGACTTCGGCGATGTCATCTACAAAATAGCTTCCAATACTCTACTCAGCAAACTGGATGCAGTTTATCACAGTGCCATTCGTTTTGTTACTAAAGCACCTTATACGACCCACCACTGCGACCTGTATGCCCTAGTCGGCTGGCCCTCGCTACATGTTCGTCGTCAGACCCACTGGCTCCAGGTCATCTACAAGGCTATGCTAGGTAAAGTGCCGCCTTATCTCAGTTCACTGGTCACGATGGCTACACCCACCCGCAGCACGCGCTCCAGCAGGTGTATCTCACTGATCATCCCTAAAGCCAAAACCTCATTTGGACGCCTTTCCTTCCAGTTCTCTGCTGCCTGCGACTGGAACGAATTGCAAAAATCTCTGAAGTTGGAGACTTTTATCTCCCTCAACAACTTTAAAAATCTGCTATCCGAGCAGCTAACCGATCGCTGCAGCTGTACATAGTCCATCTGTAAACTACCCACCCACTTTACCTACCTCACCCCCCATACTGCTTTTATTTAATTACTTTTCTGCTCTTTTGCACACCAGTATCTCTTCTTGCACATGATCATCTGATGATTTATCACTCCAGTGTTAATCTGCTAAATTGTAATTATTCGATTTATTGCCTACCTCATGCCGTTTGCACACATTGTATATAGATTCTCTTTTTTTCTACCATGTTATTGACTTGTTTATTGTTTACTCCATGTGTAACTCTGTGTTGTCTGTTCACACTGCTATGCTTTATCTTGGCCAGGTCGCAGTTGCAAATGAGAACTTGTTCTCAACTAGCCTACCTGGTTAAATAAAGGTGAAATAAAAAAATAAAAAAAATAAAAATGTTTGGGATGCTCTGGATCAACGTGTACGACAGCGTGTTTCAGTTTCTGCCAATATCCAATAACTCATCACAGCCATTGAAGAGGAATGGACAACAGCCTGATCAACTCTATGTGAAGGAGATGTGTCACGTTGCATAAAGCATATGGTGGTCACACCAGATACTGACTGGTTTTCTGATCCATGCGCCCACCTTTTTTGAAAGGTATCTGTGACCAACAGATGCATATCTGTATTCCCAGTCATGTGAAATCCATAGATTAGGGCCTAATGAATTTATTTAAATTGACTTACATTTATATTTTTGTTCAGTGTATGTTATTAGACTAGTAGCTTTCTATGTTACATTTCAGACTTAAGATGAAATCACATGGAGACGCCCGTCAACGGCATGATAGTTGCGTGCGAGAGTAGCGAGTGTCAATTCACATACACTGTGTAGCGTTTGCCAACGCCATGAAAATCCTTAATGAACAGTTTGTATTTGTTTACTACTGTACGTATCGTATCCCTTGAGAGTTCTTGCTGTGAGTTCCTTTTGACCTTAGATGTCCTACGGGAGCCACTGTACCTGGGCTGATAGCCTATTTGACTGATAAACCTTAGTTTACAGACCAATATATGTTAAACTACATTGTTAGTTTACTTAGCATAGGGAAGATCATAATTACTTTTCTACAAATGACCCATGCAATTTATCCGCTTATGTTACCAGCATTGCACCGCGTAGATGCGAGAAAAATAGACTTGATGCACAATGATGCCATTTGAATTTAGCTTTAGTGTGCGTCTGTGTTAAGCTGTGTGTGTGTGTCTGTGTTAGTCTATGTGTGATGTGGTGTGTGTTGGTAGGGGTGCTTTGTGTGTGTGGAGATGTGTGGTGTACGTATTAAGTATCTCATTTGCATAACGCAGAAAACCTGTATTATAATTTCATGAATTGTTTCCAATTGTTACAAACTACATTTTGCATAACAATGATATGACCACCCTACCTTGAAATATTGCACAAAAATGGTTGAATTTAAGAATCTAGAAAGGTAATTTAGTGCCATTATTGACTAGGGATTAACATTCACCTGTCTGCAACTGTTGACCTTTTCTGGTAACTTGAAAATAAGATCTCAACAATTGTAAATCCTATCCTCATGAAATAAAATGTTGTGTGTTCTCTATAACATACAAAGTATAACACCAGAACCAATGTTTCATTTAGCCCCATAACACCCTACCCTAAACATTGTGGCTATACAAGGCAAGTTAGCTATGAACATTTCAATGAGGCCGAGCTAATCAGCAAGCTAGCTATTGCTATTAGCTAGGTCAGGAAGCCGGCAAACCTGGCAATAGATTTACAGACCTGAGGGGTATACTATAAGGCCATATTAATTAGTTAGCCAGCTAACTTTGCTGAACAACCAGAAAGAACTAGCTAGCTATTGATTTTCTGATTCATTATGAAAGTTAAACCTAAATGTGTTTTTGGTAACGTTAGTTGAGTCTATTATACAATTCCCGTTTCAAGCTTAGATATCTTAAAAAAAAAAAATTTGCAGTTATAATATAAATCACATACAATTCTAGATATAACAAAAACAATTAAAAAAACTTCCTTGTGAATGTGAACCAAGGTCTTATTGATTTTTTTGTCTGTATTTAATCCTAATTCATATTTCATCAAGTGCAAAGGCCTCCATTTTTGGGTCCATCTAATTGTCCACTGTCCATAAAATCTCGAGGCCTAACTGTCACAAGCCAAGAGAGGAAGTGATCTGTATTGGGCACTGATCTACTGTAAACTGTGTGAACCTGATGCGAAAAAGGTATGCCACCATAACCACCTATATATCAAGAATATTGATGCATAAAGCTATCATAATTTTTATTACACGCCAACATTGATATTTATGAGAACTCATCTGAGAGCGAACTGTTGCTTCAATCATAATCACAGTAACAGAAGGCTGCTGTGATTCAACTATGAGAAATATATCTGTTTCGAGCACAGTTTCGTGATCAATTACTGTTGTCACACAGGTTGTAAAACCTTATCACAATATAAACATCACATACATTTATTGAAGGCCATGAAAGTCTTTCATTTTCACTTTGCTGAAAATAGACAATCCAATTAAAATGAGAGAGAGCGGGGCCTGTGTTGCTCTTTCAATGTGCTCATGTTTTCTGGAGTGTCACTGAAACTGGAGTGTAGTTTTGTGATGGGGACTGTGTTGCCATAGTAATGAAACATACAAGGCTCTTAGAGCAAGACGAATAATGCCAGAACTATTACCTAACTTTCCTCTGTGCCTTACAATGTTTGTACCATGTTGTGCTGCTACCATGTTGTGCTTCTGCCATGTTGTGTTGCTACCATGTTGTTGTCGTGCTGTGTTGCTACTATGTTGTTGTCATGTTGTGTTGTCATGTTGTGTTGTTGTCTAAGGTCTCTCTTTATATAGCGTTGTAGTGTCTCTCTTGTCGTGATGGATGTTTTGTCCTATATTTACATTTTTAATCCCAGGCCCCGTTCCCACAGGAGGCATTTTGCCTCTTGGTAGGCCCTCAAATAAGAACTTGTTAAATTGACTTGCCTAGTTAAATAAAGGTTCAATCAAATAAAATACAATTTCTCAGAATTCCATTTAACTCACTGTAGTATTTACCACCAACTAAGAGTTTCTTCTGTCTCCAAGGGAACATAATGTACACTCTTAGAAAAAAGGGTTCCAAATGGGTTCTTTGGCAGTCCCCATAGGATAACCTTTTTTGGTTTCAGGTAGAACCCTCTGTGCAAAGGGTTGTACATTAAACCCAAAAGATTTCTACATGGTACCAAAAAAGGTTCCACAAAGGGTTAACAGCCGAATAACCCTTTTAGGTTCTAGATAGCACCTTTTATTCTGAGAGTGTAGGAGCAGAAGATGCAGGTGTTGACTCTAAATGAACACTGATTGCCTCTCTGCTTTTGTAGTTGTAATGAGAAAATAAATGGTTTAATTGTACTGTAAGTGCTTTTTGGAGAAATGCCAGAACTTTGAAAGGTAATACACATTCATATTTCATATATGCTCACACACTTCTGAAAAGAGATTTGGATCAATAGCCTGCCCTTCATATTCAAACATTTTACACCGTTTTATAGATTTGCTTTATGTAAATATACTTCATACTTGCAATATAAACTAAATAAAGAATACTTCATTGATAAAAATTGATGCAATTGGAAAGAAACACAGTCATGTGCTTTTTATGAGAGGCGAACAGATTCTTTGGCAACGACTAGAGTGCTTAATATAGTGCCTAGAAGGCCCTGGGTTTGGTGGGCATACAGCTTCCTTTCAGGTTCTTACAAGCTGCCCATAACACAAGTCTCTCTGTCAACAGAGAGTTCAGAATACATGGCTTAGTGCTGGACTAAGTGTGTGTGTGTGTGTGTCACTCTGACTGGATAATGATCCTGTGCTTGGCGGTCTGCTTGAGTGGTGGGTCCCAAAACCACCAACAAGCCTGCTTCAGACAGAGAAGCGACTTGATCTTACCATTCAGTTGGATTTATTGGTCCAGAACCTTCTAAAAATGGTAGTGATTTCCAGTTGCTCATATTTAAAACAATAAAAACAAATGACCATGAATTATGAGTGTGATGTACTGTAGTGTCTAAAGTGCTGCAGTGGTTGAGCGATGTTCCTCAAACAAGGTGCTTTCTTCAGCCGGCAGGCACGGAGCCTGTAGGGGGGAGATTATTACAGTCTCCTCCATTATGACATACTGTACTACTGCCTTTGACATACTCCTCAGGCGGCCTCATTCAGTAGGGAAATGCAATTTTCCCCTCACTGAGATTGGGTGATGAGCTGGCTATTTCTCGAAGTGTAACATTTGTTACGGTTCAGTACCTTCTAAAAGCAGAGTGAGAAGTGAGTGCATAGACAGTGGTTTCTCTCAGGAATAATTTTTTTAAATATATATTTGATATAAAGATAAAGTACTGTATAATGTATCTGGAGATATGTACATGTTTTGACTGGTTATTCTCAGGAATAAATGTGTGTTTATTTGACGACAGGAAGGCATCTAGCACAGAATTCCATCCAGGACCTTGGTTTCCATACAGGACCTTGGCTTCATTAAAGGTACAATCTGCAGTACTGTTGTTCAAAGGACATTGCAATTAAGCTAACCTATTCATTCTTGAAGAATTTAACAAAAAAATGCCGAACGAGCTGCCTTACCCCATTAGAACACAACATATAAAGTGTTTTTTTGCCCCAATGCATGTCTTTTGTTGTATTTTGAGGATTTATTTAGAATACATTTTTTATTTAAGAATATAGCTTCAAAAGTTTATAACTATCAAACTGATATCATGGACTGTCAGTCATTGCATCCATAGGATCCATCGAATTCGGAAGTGGTTACATTTCTCCATCCCCATCCCTCAGCTTTATAACAAGCCAGGTGACTATACTGATTGGCTTGAGGTTGTCCATGAATGAAATCCAACAAAGAACGGATTAGGTTGAATTTTGGATGATTACTTCCAGCCTCCAGACAACAGTGGACAGACAAACAAACTGAAGCCTGTCGCCTGACACATTCTTTGAGGAACCAAAAGAGAATAAACACTTCATTCATAAAGACTGAGAAAATATATTTCAACCACTTGCTATTGACCTTCTGTTCTCTTACCTTTGAGCTCTACAACAGCTTGATAGCCAAATAAATTGATCACAGTGGCGATTTTAGTATGTAAATCGTTTTAGATGCATGCCAGCAGAGCCCTACACAACACTAAACAATACATAAATTGCACTATAATGGTGACAAATGGTGCCCACAAAGGTGTTAGTCACAACACCTTACCACTGCTACACCTGGCTATCAGCAGAGCCTTGTCTGGCAGCGAAACAGTTCATTCAGCCTCATTTACTGCCTTTAAAAAAAACATGGCTGATATGGCTGACTTGCTTAAACAAATGTGGTTTCTACTGACATTTGAGATGTACAAACTATGGCATAAGGGGACGATGAGTGGATGAAATGAGTGAGCTAGGACGGATGTAGTCAATATAACTATTTGTTGAGCACTTTTGAAATGTACAGCGACAGAATTCAGAACATGGGCCATTCTTACAGTATTCTCCCTGTACGCCAAGTCAGAACCGTAGGATAAATAAAGGGGGCATATAAGCAGACAATGAAAGCTCTTACAATATTCAATGATGACATTTCTCTTAAACAGGCTATATGCTACATGTGCACCACCAAGTCAGAACATTATGATGGGAAAAGGGACCAAATTATTAGGGTGATGATGCACATGGGCTACTAACAGCTTACTACACAACATACACTTAGTGCTTTCTTAACTACAGTATACATATCTCCCTGGCATATTACATCATTTATGGAGCAGCATACAAGGCATTTTTGGACTCATGTTGTGCTGTGCTCAATTGAACAGAAAGGTGGCGCAGTGGCCCTTCGTGGGCAAATTTTGTCATCAAAGGCTGGATTTTTGGTGCATTCAAGACAACTGAGGAGGTCGAATCATGATGATGTCAGTGATCTTCAGGTCGGAGCTCTCGAAAGAGGCCCGAGTTCCCGACTTGCAATTCTGAGTTGGATGACCGACTCAGATGACCCAGTCAGAGTTCCAGTTTTCTTGAACTCACTGAAGTCTGAGATTTCCCAGTTCCGAATTTCCAGTTGTTTTGAGCGCGGAAGAAGTCATGCTGGATTGACCGCATGGCCAATATTGAATGTTTATCCTTTAAGCTTGGAAAAGATACCCTTAAACACAGACTTAGACCACACACCCACTCCACTGAATAGCAGGCTAGTGATTACTTTACAATGCTTGCAGTTAGCCACTGATTCCTTCCAAACCACTCATTGTTGAATTTGCGATTTCCAACTTATTGTGTAATGTTTATGTCCAATGGCCGATGAGCACCGATACATTTTATCTATAGTTTCTCTTCATATGACAAGGATTGAAAATAATTTGCAAGTAGATTGTCGACTTGATTCATGATGATGACTGATAGTTTGCTAGCTAAGATTTTGAAAGTATGATGTTGACATGATCAGTCCAATCAAAGTTACAGTAGATATAACGTAATTTGACGTAATTTTATCTGTGACCAATGACCTTGAGCCTTCTTGGATGGACACTTCTAATGTAACTCTATGGCTGCACACAAGGAGCTTGAATTTTCAAGCTCTACCCGACCTGAAAAAATCTATTTAGGCTTAATTTAGTCACTTCTTCTAGTCTGATGGCATTACACGCTTTCTGTGTACTGATGCATTGGTAAACTGCCATGATGGTGGATTTGGAAATTGGAAATAGTCATTATTATATTCGGATAAGTTAACTTTTATGGATATAAAGAGAAAATAAAAGTCGGAATCAATTAGCAGTGCAACTGACGGTAAAGAAATGCATTGAACCTGACTACTATTTCATTTCCCTAATGCTGCAAAGCAGTGTGTAAAGATGGCGCTGCAGTGGATAGCATCTGTTTTATAGGATCCTGACCAATTCTGCTATTTTGTGAGTGTTTTTACACTGATCTTAACTTTTTTTGTACATAATGTCTCTGCCATCATTTCCTATGACCGAAAACAGCTTCTGGACATCACAACAGTGATCACTAACCTCGATTTCGATGACAATTTCTACTTCAACGAGTCGTTCTGCTTACTTCGGACCAGGCCCTAATCCTAGGACCTCGAAAGAGGAAGCGACAGTGCAAGAAAAGAACACGAGCCAGCATCCTGACGACACTACGCTGGCTAGCAAATAAACCGCTTCTACCCTCCGTTCTATTGGCGAACATACAATCACTAGAAAACAAACTGGACAAGCTCTGTTCGAGACTCTCTTACCAATGGGACCTGAAGAACTGTAATATTCTATGTTTCTCTGAGTTGTGGCTGAACAAGGACATGGATAATATAAATCTTGCTGGTTTTCCCATGCATCGTCAAGACCTGTCGGCAGCCTCGGGTTAACTACAGCCGGTGCGCAATCTCTAATGTTAAGGAAGTATCGAGTTTTTGCTCGCCTGAGTTAAACTATGGTCTACAGCTATTCTTTACCAAGAGACTTTTCACCTATATTTTTCATAGCTGTCGATTCACCCCCACCAACCAATGCTGGCACTAAGAGCGCACTCAACGAGCTGTATAGGGCCATAAGCAAACAAGAAAATGCACTTCTAAAGGCAATGCTTCTCATGTCCTTAACGATTACAAGCATACCCATAACTGTCAGACACTGATCTGTTTCACCTGTCTTTGTGCTTGTCTCCACCCCCCTCCAGGTTTTGCCAATCTTCCCCATTATCCCCAGTGTATTTATACCTGTGATCTGTTTGTCTGTTGCCAGTTCGTTTTGTTGCGTGAAACCTACCAGCGGTTTTCCCCTTGCTCCTGTCTGTTCTAGTTTCTGTTTTCTAGTTTTTCCCGGTTTTGACCATTCTGCCTACCCTGACCCTGAGCCTGCCTACCGTTCTGTACCTTGCCACACCACACTGTATTATTGACCCCTGCCTGCTCTGACCCTGAGACTGCTTGCCGTTCTGGACCTTTTGCACCCTATCTGGATTGCTGACCTCTGCCTGCCCTTGACTTGTCGTTTTGCCTGCCCCTGTACTAGTAATACACTTTTGTTACTTCGACACTGTCTGGGTCTTACCTCAAACGTGATAGTACGAACTGGCCATGACTGAACCAGCAGACTCGGACCTGCTCCACAATCCATATCCTCCCAAGGAGCCACCATTGGAAGGCATGAGGAGTTGCTTCCTGGTCTTATGGAAGGGTTCCAGACCTTGGACGAACGCCCCTCAGTAACCTGGCTGTTAGCAGCACAGCCTCCCCGGTCGCCCCGGTTTCCCGGGAACCCCGCTTAACTCCCCCGGAACCCTTCGATGGAGAGTCGGGCATCTGTCGGGCGTTTCTCGCTCAGTGTTCCCTCATCATTGAGCTGCAGCCCTCCTCCTTCCCCTCGGACGACTCTAAGGTAGCGCACCTCATCATGCTGATCTCTAGAAAGGCTCTCGCCTGGGCTACGGCAGTATGGGAACAACAGTCGGCCGTATGCGTCAGTCTGGAGGAGTTGGTGGCAGAGGTAAAGAAAGTATTCGATGCTCCATTGTCCAGGAGAGAGGCTGCCCGGAAGTTACTCCGGCTTTGGCAAGACTCCTGCAGTGTGGCAGACTATGCGGTGGATTTCCGCACGTTGGCAGCTGAGCGCCTGGAACCCGAAAGCACTGTTCGACATGTTCCTGCACGGAGTATCGGAGGAAGTAAAGGACGAGCTTGCAGCCCGGGAACTACCGACGGATCTCGACTCGCTCATCGCCTTGACCATTTGAATTGATGGGCGACTGCGGGAACGAAGGAAGGAGAGGAGATTCGATTTCACTCACCCGTCCAAGGATTCCACCTCGCCGCCGAGGCATCCCGGACGTCCCCGACAGCTCCGTTGCCGAGAGAACCCAAGGCTACCTAAGTTCCCCTGAGAGTCTCAGAAGACTGCTGATTCACCTCTTCCAGAGCCTATGAAACTAGGCAGAGCTAGGCTGTCCACAGCTGAATGTCTTCACACTAAAAGTTGCCTGTATTGCGGGACTACTGGTAATTTCGTCTTCCCCTGTCCACTAAAAGACCAGGCTCACCGGTAGGAGCGAGTACTCTTGTGGGCCATACGGAGAACTTTTCCTCTCCCCTTACATGCCATTTTGCTGTCGGGGAACCAGTCGAAATCTCTGCGGGTACTCATCGACTCTGGGGCCGATGAGAGCTTTAGAAACGCTACCCTGGCTTCCGAGCTGTACATCCCCACTCAGCCCATCTCCATACGCCCGTCCAGTGCAGTGATGCAGTGATGATGTAACCCAGAAAGGGGATGGTGGATCAATGGAATTCGCACATCTTTCTGTAAAAGCAGAGATGTGCGAATTCCATTGCTCCACCATCCCCTTTCTGGGTTACATCATCACTGCAGGGAGTGTACAGATGGATCCCGGAAAGGTGAGAGCGGTGGTGGATTGGCCCCAGCCTACGTCCAGCTGCAATGTTTCCTGGTATTCTCCAGCTTTTATCGCCACTTTAGCCGGGGTTACAGCACCCTGGCTTCCCCCCTGTCTGCACTCACCGCTCCCAAGGGTCCGTTCACGTGGTCCCGAGCTGCTGACCGGGCGTTCCGGGATCTCAAACACTGCTTCACCACAGCTCGCATCTTAGTTCATCCTGACCCGTCCGCCAGTTCGTGGTGAAGGCCGATGCTTCGGATGTCGGAGTGGGGGTTGTCCTGTCCCAGCATTCCTCTGGACCTCAAGTTACATTCCTGTGCCTTCTCCCACCGCCTCAACGCCATGGAGAAGAACTACGATGTGGGGAAACACGAGCTTCTCACAGAGAAGATGACATTGGAGGAGTGGAGGCACTGGCTGGAGGGGGCGGAACATCTGTTCATTGTGTGGACCGACCACAAGAACCTGGAATATCTCCGCACTGCCAAGCACCTCAATTCCAAGCAAGCTAGGTGGGCCTTGCTGTTCAGAAAATATACTTCTCTATTGATATCACATACATTATCAAGCATTTCACACATATTATCCAGATACTGACTGTTGGCACTTGGTGGTCTGTGGCAGCTTCCCACAAGAATGGGCTGTTGGAAGTTCACCTTCCAACAGGACAACGACCCTAAGCACACAGCCAAGACAATGCAGGAGTGGCTTCAGGACAAGTCTCTAAATGTCCTTCGGTGGCCCAGCCAAAGCCCAGACTTGAACATCTCTGGAGAGACCTGGAAATAGCTGTGCAGCGATGCTCCCCATCCAAACTGACAGAGCTTGAGAGGATCTGTAGAGAAGAATGGGAGAATCTCCCCAAATACATAAATGCCAAGCTTGTAGCATCATACCCAAAAAGACTCAAGGCTGTAATCACTTCAACAAAATACTGAGGAGAGTCTGAATAGTTATGTAAATGTGATATCAGTTTTTTAGTTGTAATACATTTGCAAAAAAATCTAAAACCTGTCTTTGCTTTGTCATTATGTGGTATTGTGTGTAGATTGATGAGCGTAAAAAAGTATTTAATCCATTTTAGAATAAGCCTGTAAGATTCCAAAATGTGGAAAAAGTCAAGGGGTCTGAATACTTTCAGAATGCACTGTATCTACCTTAATGACGTCGTACCCCTGCACATTGACTCATTACTGGTATATGAGTAAGAGCGAGAGAGAGCGAGCGAGCGAACCGTGTACAACGCGCATGAAATATTTGATTTCAAAGTATTACAGAATCATATTAGACCCTCTACAGCCGGTGGGGGTCCCTTGTCAAGTAATTAACAGCCTGGCAATAACTGAACACAGCTGCTGCTTTCTGGGCTTTGTTTTGTTTCCAGGCTACAAGGTGCTATCTAGAACCTAAAAGGGTTCTTCAGCTGTCCCCATTTGAGAACCCTTTGAAGAACTGTTTTTGGTTTCAGGTAGAACCTTTTTGGTTCCATTTAAAACCCTTTCCACAGAGGGTAGCTATTCTGTATTTGAAGAGAAGAGACTGACATCAGACAAAGCGCTATGCTCCCGAGTGGCGTAGCGGTCTAAGGCACTGCATCTT
This sequence comes from Salvelinus alpinus, assembly GCF_045679555.1. Taxonomy (NCBI): domain Eukaryota; kingdom Metazoa; phylum Chordata; class Actinopteri; order Salmoniformes; family Salmonidae; genus Salvelinus; species Salvelinus alpinus. Next base: position 80,000,281 of record NC_092088.1, read on the forward strand.
AGTGCAAGAGTCATCACTACAGTCCTTGGTTCAATTCCAGGCTGTATCATGGGAGTCTCATAGGGCGGCGCACAATTGACCCAGCGTCGTCCGGGTTTGGCCAGGGTAGGCAGTCATTGTAAATAAGAATTTGTTCTTAACCGACTTGCCTAGTTAAATAAAGTTTAAATTAACAAACAAAAAATATATACTCTGCATCATTCATCGTTACCTAACAATTTTATTTTTCAAATGGTGTCCTTTACGCATAAAATACATGACACATTGGCTTGTAGGCTGTAACACCCCTGTTGATACTGAATGTGATACCAAGCCACAATGTCAAATGCTTTGACAGCTTTGACATAATAAGTAGATTGGATGGGGAAAAGGGATTTGTTATTCATATGAGATCTAAAGTGTTTGATGTAGTGCATCTCAACCAAAACCTTTTTTTGCTGCATTATAGAGAGGGAAGGTGTGCAGATTTATTGAACATGACCATGTTGGACTAATACTTTTTACAGATTTTGATAGATAATGGTTTATTTGAGTGCTTATAAAAACATTCATGATGTCAAAATTCTGAATTTAAGTATATTTAGAAAAACAACATTTGCTCATTAACATGCAAATTTGGCATGAAAATATGAGTAATTTGATATACTGTACATCTTAGATATTTTGAGTCAATCACATACTCAGTTTCAAATTTACAACAATAATTTAGAAAGTACACGCAAGTACGTTCACCATGGTAACATTACATTTTAAGACAATTCAGGGATTTTGTTAAAGCACCTGTAATTTCAAAATTGTTAATACAGAAAAATGACACTTTTACATGATAGACTACTGAAAAGCGACACAGGCATAATAAGACCATAATATACATCTGACAAAGCCTGATGGCATCCCTATCTACACATGCTTTTTAAAATCATTAAATGGATTGACCTAAAAAATGTATATAATATAGAAATATATCAAGCAAGTACATCGAGTTTGGAATGAACAGCCACACCCTAGACCTGGGTTCAAATACTATTTAAGGTATTTCCATTACTTTCACATTCATTTCAAAGTAAGTATTTTGATATTTTTTCTTTGGAAATACAAGTATTTTCTACTACTTCAAATATAAGTAGTTGATTCGGTCACATTATTTGAAAATACTCAAATACACAGAAAATAAGTATTTAAAATATAAATACTTAATTAAGCATGCATTTGAACCCAGGCTTGCCACAATCCAATGGTTAGGACTTTGTCTCTGTAAACCTGCAAGCACTGTAATATATCAGCAACATTATCATGTTGATGGCACATTTTGGATGTGGGCAAGTCATCTGCCAAGTTAAAAATGACAAAAAGTATTGAATACAATATCTGGATATAACTAAATGTAATCATTTTTTAAAATCCCTTTTCAGTTTTGATATTCTGCACTGCTACAGTAAAGGCAATATGTATTTATTAATTTTTATTTCACTTTTACTTATTCAGGGGATCCCAATTGAGGCCAGGGTCTCATTCACAATAGTGCCCTGAGAACAAACAACTCACAAATCAACATAATTCAATAAAACAGCAACAAATGAAAATACAAGACACAACAGATACATTTCAACAACACAAATAAGTCATTACAATCAACCAAAACACTCGTAAACCTCAGAGAATGTATTCCACATCAGCGTTCTAAACTGCCCTGCTGGCACCAGGGATTCAAGATGTAATGAGGATTGTAAATTAATCCAAAAACGAAGGGCTAATTTTCCTAGGTTGGTAGAGACACAAGGGACCTCAAGAGTTAACCAACCCTGTGAGCGGTTTTGGTTCCTCGTGTTTTTCTACTTTAACATAGGGTGGAGCACAGTGTCGTCCTGGTTAGGGTCTGGCCGGTGTAGGCCGTCATTGTAAATAAGAATGTGTTCTTATCCGACTTGCCTAGTTAAATAAAAAATACAAAACAAAGAAGTGAGATATATTGGAAGTTTGTGCAGTAGAGCTTTGTAATCAAAAAGGGAGAAATGAAGTGATCTACGGGAAATTAGAGAGGTCCAGCCGACCTTCGGATAAAGCATGCAGTGATGAGTATTAAACCTGTCACCTGTGATAAAGCGAAGCGCGCTATGGTACACTGCATAAAAGGGTTTTAGAGTAGCGGCTGCTGCCTTCTGATAAATGGTGTCACCAAAATCAAGAACTGGCAGGAAGGTTGCCTGTACAACCTGCTTCCTGCTGTTCAGGGTAAGGCATTATCTTTTACTATAACAGAAGACTATCAGCATATCGATTGTGCTACCAGGGCTGGTAAAACCTTGGATCATTGTTATACTAACTTCCGCGACGCATATAAGGCCCTCCCCCGTCCTCCTTTCGGAAAAGCTGACCACGACTCCATTTTGTTGCTTCCAGCCTACAAACAGAAACTAAAACAGCAAGCTCCCGCGCTCAGGTCTGTTCAACGCTGGTCCGACCAATCTGATTCCACGCTTCAAGACTGCTTCGATCACGTGGATTGGGATATGTTCCGCATTGCGTCCAACAACAACATTGACGAATACGCTGATTCGGTGAGCAAGTTCATTAGAAAGTGCATTGACGATGTCGTACCCACAGCAACGATTAAAACATTCCCAAACCAGAAACCGTGGATTGATGGCAGCATTCGCGTGAAACTGAAAGCGCGAACCACTGCTTTTAACCAGGGCAAGGTGACCGGAAACATGACCGAATACAAACAGTGTAGCTATTCCCTCCGCAAGGCAATCAAACAAGCTAAGTGCCAGTATAGAGACAAAGTAGAGTCGCAATTCAACAGCTCAGACACAAGAGGTATGTGGCAGGGTCTACAGTCAATCACGGATTACAAAAAGAAAACCAGCCCCGTCGCGGACCAGGATGTCTTGCTCCCAGACAGACTAAATAACTTTTTTGCTCGCTTTGAGGACAATACAGTGCCACTGACACAGCCCGCTACCAAAACCTGTGGGCACTCCTTCACTGCAGCCGAGGTGAGTAAAACATTTAAACGTGTTAACCCTCGCAAGGCTGCAGGCCAAGACGGCATTCCCAGCCGCGTCCTCAGAGCATGCGCAGACTAGCTGGCTGGTGTGTTTAAGGACATATTCAATCAATCCTTATCCCAGTCTGCTGTTCCCACATGCTTCAAGAGGGCCACCATTGTTCCTGTTCCCAAGAAAGCTACGGTAACTGAGCTAAACGACTACCGCCCCGTAGCACTCACTTCCGTCATCATGAAGTGCTTTGAGAGACTAGTCAAGGACCATATCACCTCCACCCTACCTGACACCCTAGACCCACTCCAATTTGCTTACCGACCCAATAGGTCCACAGACGACGCAATCGTAACCACACTGCACACTGCCCTAACCCTTCTGGACAAGAGGAATACCCATGTGAGAATGCTGTTCATCGACTACAGCTCAGCATTCAACACCATAGTACCCTCTAAACTCGTCATCAAGCTCGAGACCCTGGGTCTCGACCCCGCCCTGTGCAACTGGGTCCTGGACTTCCTGACGGGCCGCCCCCAGGTGGTGAGGGTAGGTAACAACATCTCCACCCCGCTGATCCTCAACACTGGGGCCCCACAAGGGTGCGTTCTGAACCCTCTCCTGTACTCCCTGTTCACCCACGACTGCGTGGCCATGCACGCCTCCAACTCAATCATCAAGTTTGCGGACGACACTACAGTGGTAGGCTTGATTACCAACAACGACGAGACGGCCTACAGGGAGGAGGTGAGGGCCCTCGGAGTGTGGTGTCAGGAAAATAACCTCACACTCAACGTCAACAAAACAAAGGAGATGATTGTGGACTTCAGGAAACAGCAGAGGGAGCACCCCCCTATCCACATCGACGGGACAGTAGTGGAGAAGGTGGAAAGTTTTAAGTTCCTCGGTGTACACATCACAGACAAACTGAATTGGTCCACCCACACAGACAGCGTTGTGAAGAAGGCGCAGCAGCGCCTCTTCAACCTCAGGAGGCTGAAGAAATTCGGCTTGTCACCAAAAGCACTCACAAACTTCTACAGATGCACAATCGAGAGAATCCTGTCGGGCTGTATCACCGCCTGGTACGGCAACTGCTCCGCCCACAACCGTAAGGCTCTCCAGAGGGTAGTGAGGTCTGCACAACGCATCACCGGGGGCAAACTACCTGCCCTCCAGGATACCTACACCACCCGATGTCACAGGAAGGCCATAAAGATCATCAAGGACAACAACCACCCGAGCCACTGCCTGTTCACCCCGCTATCATCCAGAAGGCGAGGTCAGTACAGGTGCATCAAAGCAGGGACCGAGAGACTGAAAAACAGCTTCTATCTCAAGGCCATCAGACTGTTAAACAGCCACCACTAACATTTAGTGGCCGCTGCCAACATACTGACTCAACTCCAGCCACTTTAATAATGGGAATTGATGGAAATTATGTAAAAATGTATCACTAGCCACTTTAAACAATGCCACTTAATATAATGTTTACATACCCTACATTACTCATCTCATATATATATACTGTACTCTATATCATCTACTGCATCTTGCCATCTTTATGTAATACATGTATCACTAGCCACTTTAAACAATGCCACTTAATATAATGTTTACATACCCTACATTACTCATCTCATATATATAGACTGTACACTATACCATCTACTGCATCTTGCCTATGCCGTTCTGTACCATCACTCATTCATATATCTTTATGTACATATTCTTTATCCCTTTACACTTGTGTGTATAAGGTAGTAGTTGTGGAATTGTTAGGTTAGATTACTTGTTGGTTATTACTGCATTGTCGGAACTAGAAGCACAAGCATTTCGCTACACTCGCATTAACATCTGCTAACCATGTGTATGTGACAAAAAAAAAATGATTTGAAGACTACATTAAATATCAGCTTCTTAACTAGCTCATCCATATGTTTTTTAAACATAACATTTTTGTCAATCCCAAAAGCCCAGATATTATAGGCGGGAACCTGCTCGATGAGAGAACCATCCAATGCATAAATGTGTAAACCATCTGAAATGTTTATACCAGAATTACAAAATGACATACATTTAGTTTTTCCCACCTCCTGCAAGGCAACTAAATCAGATTGCAGCTCTAACGTACTGTGTAGCCTGGTCAGCATTAGGGGCAGTAGCGTACAAAACAAAATATGCATTTCGTGAACTAACACTCGCACTATACATTTATTCCCCCCTTACTAGCTCTGACTTTGTTTATGTCTACTTTGATGAGGAAAACTTTACTTACTATGACTGGGATACAGTGTGGTTGTCCCACCTAGCTATCTTAAGATGAATACACTGACTGTAAGTGGCTCTAGATAAGAGTGTCTGCTAAAGGACTAAAATGTCAATGTAAATAACAGTGCCATCTGCATACAGATGAATGTTACAGGTTTTTGCAGATAAACCAATATTATTCAGATAAATAGTAGAGGACAAGTCCCAAAATTGACCCCTGCAGGCCACCTTTAGTAATAGATGCTCCAGTGGAGGTGTCATAATACCCATAAAACCTAGCAGTCAAACAGGGAAATGGTTCCAATCGTTTTTCCACCATTCATTTTTCCCATAGGGGATTTTAGAAACACTTAAAATAAGGGCTGTGTTTCATGTAGGCTTACCCTGGCGTGATGTTTTGATAACCATGTAAATCTCTCTAGTACAATGTGACTTTTACTGTATTATTTTTTACAGCTCTAGGGTTGTTATTATTACTGCTTGAATAACCTTATTTACTATTATTCATTTATCATTCTTTATGCGGTGCACACTGCACTGGATAATCACTGTGAATAATTGTAATGTTTGTTTATGCGTCAGTAAATCCAGTAAGGGATGGGTTGCCAACTGGCGATTTGACACGGAAATACAATATAATTCATTCATTTGATAGTTCCCAAACCACTTGCACATCATATACACATATAATAAATAATTTTGTACAGAACATACAGTATATAAAAGCTGCTATACATAGAGTAGATGTAAAGCAGATTGGTAGGCTACATCCATTTTCTGACTTTAACATTAATAATATAAAGCCACTGACCCTGGAAGCAAACAATAATGTAATTGTAAACAAACAAACTGATAATTTTGATCTGATGGATGGTCAGTTCTTGCATCCATAGCTCTGTCTATCAATTTGACAGTGGTTACATTCCTCAAGCCCCATCTCTCAGCTGTTTACCAAAACAAGTGGTGGGGTGGCCGCTTAGTTTTTTTGAATCGCCGCTTGACCCTTAAATAACAATCTTCTTGAATTAGAGTCTTGAAATACGTGCTCTCAATCAAGAGTTTCTAATTGTGAATGTTGTTGACCACAGAACATTATCCTATTACAGTATGTTCAATATACCTGTCTACAAAGATACTGTGTACATAATAGTTGATCTTTGTTCATTTCAGTGTTCTGCCTAAAGTTCAACATTTTAATAATGCTACCTGACAGAAAGCCTTATGCGGAGTGTCATTCTTCATTCAAATACTCGTCAGCCTCTCCAGAAAGAGGCGACAGTACGATCGATGCTTGTGCTACGTTGCACTTCAGTATCTTGGCGCATCATGTGTCAGAGCTTTGTGTCAGAGCACTGTGGTTACCTGGGTGACTTCCGAGCTCATGTCATCGTTTGGCTGGTAGCGTGAGTCCAAAGACATCTCCATACCTAGTCATACCTGTTGATTGGACCTCTCCACCCTGTTGGCGCTGGAGTGCTGATCGCGCTGGTGCTGCTGGTGGGGGCGGGTACGAGAAGAATTCTGCAGCTCCAGCACAGAGGGACTCAAGGGGATGCAAAATTCGCGGAAGCAGCGCTTGAAGTTCTCGTCCAGGAAGGCGTAGAGGACGGGATTCAGGCAGCTGTTGGTGTAGCCCAGAGCGATGCAGAAGTGCCAGGTGACGGACTGCAGCAGGGAGTTGGGGATGTTGATCAGGGCTTTGATGATGACGTAGATGTGGATGGGCGTCCAGCAGATGATGAAGACGGCCACCACCACCAGGACCATGCGGGTGATGCGCCGCAGGTTGCGGTCCTTCTCCTTGGAGCCGGACAACATGCGCACGCTCTTCAGGCGCAAGATCATTAGCCCGTAGCATACGGTAATGATGAGGACCGGGATGATGAAGGCAAAGATGAAGACGCAGATTTTCAGGAGATTCTCCCAGTACCAGGATGGGTGTGGGAAGATCAAAGTGCAGTCGATGATTCCTGAACATGTGGAGATTGAGTACAAGACACAGTTGAAGGAATGTAGTACATGAGGAAACCAATAGCTTCACAGCAGTCTTTTTCACAGGTAAAGTTGAAGTCAGAAGTTTACAAACACCTTAGGCAAATACATTTAAACTCAGTTTCACAATTCCTGACATTTAATCCTAGTAAAAATGACCTGTCTTAGGTCAGTTAGGATCACCACTTTATTTTATGAATGTGAAATGTCAGAATAATAGTAAAGAGAATGATTTATTTCAGCTTTTATTTCTTTCATCACATTCCCAGTGGGTCAGAAGTTTACATAGCCTCAATTAGTATTTGGTAGCATTGCCTTTAAATTGTTTAACTTGGATCAACCGCTTTGGTTAGCCTTCCACAAGCTTCCCACATTAAGTTGGGTACATTTTGGCCCATTTCTCCTGACAGAGCTGGTGTAACTGAGTCAGGTTTGTAGGCATCCTTGCTCGCACACGCTTTTCCAGTTCTGCCCACACATTTTCTATTGGATTGAGGTCAGGGCTTTGTAATGGCCACTCCAATACCTTGACTTTGTTGTCCTTAAGCCATTTTGCCACAACTTTGGAAGCATGCTTGGGGTCATTGTCCATTTGGAAGACCCATTTGCGACCAAGCTTTAACTTCCTGACGGATGTCTTGAGATGTTGCTTTAATATATCCACATAATTTTCCACCTCATGATGCCATCTATTTTGTGAAGTGCACCAGTCCCTCCTGCAGCAAAGCACCCCCACAACATGATGCTGCCACCCCCGTGCTTTACGGTTGGGATGGTGTTCTTCGGCTTGCAGGCCTCCCCCTTTTTCCTCCAAACATAACAATGTTCATTATGGCCAAACAGTTCTATTTTTGTTTCATCAGAACAGAGAACATTTCTCCAAAAAGTACAATCTTTGTCCCCATGTGCAGTTGCAAACCGTAGTCTGGCTTTTTTATGGCGGTTTTGGAGCAGTGGCTTCTTCCTTGCCGAGCGTCCTTTCAGGTTATGTCGATTAAGGACTCGTTTTACTGTGGATATAGATACTTCTGTACCCTTTTCCTCCAGCATCTTCACAAGGTCCTTTGCTGTTCTGGGATTGATTTGCACTTTTCGCACCAAAGTACGTTCATCTCCAAGAGACAGAACGTGTCGCCTTCCTGAGCGGTATGACGGCTGCGTGGTCCCATGGTGTTTATACTTGCATACTATTGTTTTTACAGATGAACGTGGTACCTCCAGGCGTTTGGAAATTGCTCCCAAGGATGAACCAGACTTGTGGAGATCTACAAATTTTTTCTGAGGTCTTGGCTGTTTTATTTAGATTTTACCATGATGTCAAGCAAAGAGACACTGAGTTTGAAGGTAAGCCTTGAAATACATCCACAGGTACACCTCCAATTGACTCAAATTATGTAAATTAGCCTATCAGAAGCTTCTAAAGCCATGACATCATTTTCTGGAATTTTCCAAGCTGTTTAAAGGCACAGTCAACTTAGTGTATGTTTATTTTACCTTTATTTATTTTACCTTTATTTCACCAGGCAAGTCAGTTAAGAACAAATTCTTATTTTCAATGACGACCTAGGAACAGTAAACTTCTGACACACTGGAATTGTGATACTGGGAATAATCTGTCTGTAAACAATTGTTGGAAAAATTACTTGTGTCATGCACAAAAGTAGATGTCTTAACCGACTTGCCAAAACTATAGTTTGTTAACAAGAAATTTGTGGAGTGGTTGAAAAACTAGTTTTAATGCCCTAAGTGTATGTAAACTTCCGACTTCAACTGTAGATAAAGCTACATAGGCCCCGAAGCATTGCTCATAATGTTAGCCATAATAGTCAGCTATTTGTTAAACAACCTTTTGCAGCATGCTTCTATTCCCCAAGATGACTTCAGATAGAGTTCCTTCAAGAGACTGCAAATAACACCCATTCTCCTCTAACCAATAAAAAGAGCTAAGATGGTTTTTACAGGCATTTTGAAAACCTAATTCAGGAGACGCATCACTAATTTTTCTGACAAGTTTCCATCCCACTATTATACTGAAATGATGCATGGACTTTAAGACTATTATACATGGTAGAAGCTGCTAGTCTATGGTTATATTAGTCATCTTTAAAGTCTACATGGTGGAAGCTGCTAGTCTATGGTTATATTAGTCATCTTTAAAGTCTACATGGTGGAAGCTGCTAGTCTATGGTTATATGAGTCATCTTTAAAGTCTACATGGTGGAAGCTGCTAGTCTATGGTTATATTAGTCATCTTTAAAAGATGCACTATGTAGAAATCGCTCTGCAATTTCCTGGTTGCTAATTTCAGTTTATGTGACAAAACAAGCAAGTATAGTGTAGAGCCTCCATACTCAACTGGCAGATTGCGGACCGGAACGGGGTCAAAAAAAAAAAACATGTTTCAGACCCCTGGTATCATTTAAACACACATAACTCACATTTCTGTGAAGTTAGTTAGGTCGCCCCAAAAGTTACATATTGCAGCTTTAAAGCATTATATTGATGAATAGAGTTGGAAACCTACATTAAGGCCAATTAGGGATGAACACTTACAAAACATTATTTAATATAGCCTCTGATTTGCAGTTTTAAATCCACCATTATGTAAAAGTTAATGTCACACGTAAACCTAAATAAAGGAGCTGAAAGTGTTCTTATTACATGATAATAAAAAACGCTTCATAGCTAACATGGCACTTTCTCTCTATGACTCAGACCCAGACCATGTGTAGAACAGCAAAGTGTTAATTTGGCGAATTCCATTCGCTTCACAGAAATAAAATGAAATGTAAAACATAAGTGTTACTCTCTCGCTACTGTGGTGTACTCACTGACATTATAGATAGGCTGCCTACAATTGAGGATCAAAGAAAAACAGCATGGGGAAACGTACTGTCATACTTGCCATTATCAGTTACAGTAGTTAAGGCGGTGAACATGACAGGCAGACCGATGGCAGAGGACAGGATCCAGTTGCACACGTTGACAATCTTTGCGTTACGGGGCGTGCGGAAGTCTAAGGCCTTGACGGGGTGGCACACTGCAATGTAACGGTCAATACTCATGGTGGTCAATGTGAAGATACTGGTGAACATGTTGTAGTAGTCGATTGATATCACTATCTTGCACAGAACGTCTCCAAACGGCCAAGTCCCCATCAGGAAGTTGACACTCTGGAAGGGCAGTGTACTGGTGGCTAGTGCATCAGCCAAGGCCAGGTTGAAGATGTAGATATTTGTGGCGGTTTTCATTTTAGTGTATCTGGAAAGATAACATACAGAAAGAAAAATGGAGAGACCAAATTAGGGGATGCTTATCAGAAGACAAATAATCTGGACAGCAGCTTGTCCATCTCAAAACCATAGGCTCAGCAATATCTTCGGTTCACCTTGCTGTTCATGGCAACGTCTTATCGCTGTGTCTCAGTTTCTCAGACAAATCATGCCACCAAGAACAGGTTTACAAAATATTGGATTTATAAGGAATTTATATTGCAAACAAACACACAGACAGATGGTGTATTGACATAGGCCTACATACACTACTGTTAATTAATTCTAATCCAATTTTTCTTTCTTACAGAGTTACCTACTGGGTAGCTCTCGAAAACCCTTCTAATTATCTGTGGGTTTTCAGAGGTTAGCTTCGCACACGGTTGACTGCGTGTCAACTACAATTCCTCCAACAGTGTGTTTTAACGTTTAGAAATGTCAATAATCATTGCTTGCGAAACGGTTGCTGATATACCTTTTATCTTTCATACAGTGCATTCGGAAAATACCCCTTCCCTTTTCCACATTTTGTTACGTGACAGCCTTAAAAATAGATCAAATACGTTTTTCCCCTCATCAATCTACACACAATACCCTATAATGACAAAGCGAAAACAGGTTTTTTGAAACTTTAGCAAATTGATAAAAAATTAAAATCAATACCTTATTTAGATAAATATTCAGACCCTTTGCTATGAGACTCGAAATTGAGCTCAGGTGCATCCTGTTTCCATTGATCATCCTTGAGATGTTTCTACAACTTGATTGGAGTCCACCTGTGGCAAAAACCAAGCCATGAGGTCAAAGGAATTGTCCGTAGAGCTCAGAGACAGGATTGTATCGAGGCAAAGATCTGGGGAAGGGTAGCAAAACATTTCTGCAGCATTGAAGGTCCCCAAGAACAAGTTTGCAAGAGGTTTGGAACCACCAAAACTCTTCCTAGAGCTGGCTGCCTGGCCAAACTGAGCAATCGGGGGAGGGCCTTGGTCAGGGGGGTGACCAAGAACCCAATGGTCACTCTGACAGAGTTCCAGAGTTCTTCTGTGGAGATGGGAGAACCTTCCAGAAGGACAACCATCTCTGCAGCACTCCACTAAATCAGGCCTTCATGGTAGTGTGGCCAGACGGAAGACACTCCTCAGTAAAAGGCACACGACAGCCCGCCTGGAGTGCGCCAAAACGCACCTAAAGCCTCTTGAGAAACAAGATTCTTTGTCTGATGAAACCAATATTGAACTATTTGGCCTGAATGCCAAGTGTCAGGTCTGGCAGAAACCTGAACCATCCCTACAGTGAAGCATGGTGGTGGTAGCATCATGCTGTGGGGATGTTTTTCAGCGGCAGGACGTGGGAGACTAGTCAGGATCTAGTCAGCGAAAGATGAACGGAGCAAAGTACAGAGAGATCCTTGATGATAACCTGCTCCAGAGCGCTCAGGACCTCAAGACTGGGGAGAAGGTCACCTTCCAACAGGACAACGACCCTAAGCACACAGCCAAGACAACTCAAGAGTGGCTTCGGGACAAGTCTCTGAATGTCCTTGAGTGGCCCAGCCAGAGCCCCAACTTGAACCAGATCAAACATCTCTGGAGAGACCTGAAAATAGCTGTGCAGCAATGCTCCCCATCCAACTTGACAAAGCTTGAGAGGATCTGCAGAGAAGAATCAGAGAAACTCCCCAAATACAGGTGTTCCAAGCTTGTAGAGTCATACTCAAGAAGACGTGAGGCTGTAATCGCTGCCAAAGGTGCTTCAACAAAGTACAGAGTAAAGGGTCTGAATACTTATGTAAATGTGATTTCATTTTTTTCTAAAAACCTGTTCTTGCTTTGTCCTTATGGGTTATTTTTGTGTAGATTAGGAAAAAAACTAATTTAACCCATTTTGGAATAAGGCTGTAATGTAACAAAATGTGGAAAAAGTCAAGGGGTCTGAATACTTTCCAAATGCACTGTATCAGCGAGAAATAATCGTCCAGTTGACAAACTACACTTCCTCTCCAGTTAAGTTTACACACAGGTGTTGAGAACACGCTACGCTAGATAGCTAATTAGCACAGGTGGCTGCCTATGTCTTGCACCGGTCTTCCGTAAACAAGCGATGTAACATGGAGATATGGCCGTGTAGGAACACTAACCCAATTAAGGTGTGTAGTATTTTTTTTTTTTTAAGTATTATTATTTTGTGCTGATATGAATAATACGTTCCTTCTAGTACCGCAAGCGATACGTTTTAACAGTCAGAACGATCCTAAAAAAACTCTCCCGGCCAGAAGATACTATCATCAATAGGCGCTAAAGTTAAAGTACGTTATTGTTAAACAAACAGACAGTCATTGTAATGGAAATTGAATTTTTACTTGAACAAATATTTGAACAGCCTAAATCCTCTCATGACAGGCACTGACACTAGTTAATCAAAATGATTAGCTCCAACAGCATAAAGACAGTGTTGAGTGGATCATGAATGTCATTTCCACCCATTAGATACTACATTGATCTCTTACATATCATATCAGAGCACTTATGATACAGTTGGGCTTATTATACCAATTATCCAGGGATACCATAAGTAGTGTTGTCCATTGTGTTTAATTCAACGGAGCAGACTAGATTTTTTTATCCGTATCTGTTGTCATCCCCGATCTTAATAATTTCAATCAAAATCATATGGAGTTTATTGTGCTCCGTTACACAAAGAACGTATTGTTGCAAAATTAAGTACTGTTCACTTTTGTTGTTTCTTAATTTTCATTATGAGGCATCATTTGTAGGTTTAATTTAGTTACTTTCTAGGTTCAGCATATTCCAAATAAAACTAAAAGGAAACAATTTTCACTTGTATAACTATTCTGCAATAATTTCTTTGTAGTAGTACAGAGAGTAAAGGTGTGTTTACATTGTGGAGATGCAGAATGACTACAAGGAACTGTCGCTTATATGTGAATTAGAGTTTCGGAGCTTTTGGATGCGTGGGGGGGAAACTCAAGCGTGTCAGAGCTTGAACTGTCGTTCCTGCCTCTCCGCAATTTAAGGATAGTAAATAACGTATTGCTATTGAACTTCCCATAATGCCCAAAAAGAAAGAGAGTGGCATATCTTAAACAGATAGAAAGGGTTGTGTAATTGGCTATATAAATAATATTCTATAACGCTTGAGAATAGCAAATACAATCCAATTATGCTCATCCACATCATTCAGATTGGTTTTTCATGAGAAAATGTTTAATTCATTTCCAATGCCACATTAGCAGTCTGGGATTGTCTCATTTCTTCTCGTTTCCAAAACTCTTTATTATCTTCTAATGTCAATGAGATATTCAGAACAGATAACAGCAAATCCTTTTTATTTTGGAAAGATCTCGCTGATGACACTGTTTAGATAGATTACTAAACCGTACCGTGGCCCTGATTAAAAAGGGGGATATCTAGTCAGTTGTACAACTGAATACCTTCAACTGAAATGTGTCTTCTGCATTAAACCCAACCCCTCTGAATTGGAGAGGTGCGGCGGGCTGCCTTAATCGACATCCACGTCTTCGGCGCCTGGGGGTTATGCCTTGTTCAGGGGCAGAATGACAGATTTTTACCTTGTCAGCACGGGGATTCAATCCAGCAACCTTTCGGTTACTGGTCTAACGCTCTAACCACCAGGCTACCTGCCACCCCAAAAGGAAGTTAGGAAGGAAGATAGAGATCGTTTCACGAGCCAATGCTAACTAGCGTTAGCGCAATGACTGGAAGTCTGAAAGAACAGCGCACTGAATGGAACTCTACAGGAACAGCTAGCATGCTATAGTTCCCATAGACTTCCATTCACTGCGCTAATGCTAGTTAGCAACTTCCTTCAAACTGCACGCAGAGACATAACAATTGGTATCCACGTGTTCATCTGACTCTGGGGAATTTGATAAAGGGCTTCATTGACAAAACCCCGAAGTATCCCTTTAAGATACAAGGCATTTTCTAGATAAATACAATCTCAAATTAGCCGCAGGTAGCCTAGTGGTTAGAGAGGCTAGACAGCAACCGGAGGGTTGCTATTTTGAAATTCTGGGTCTGATGGGAAGAATCTGCCAGGAAGGGAATCCTGGATGCCATTGCCTGCTGTTGTGCCCTTGACCCTTGAAGGCACTTTACCTCCCCTCCTCCCCCCTCAACTGCTCAACGGGCGCCAGGGTGACAGCCCCCTGCTCCAACCTCTATATGTGTGTCATTTGGAGGGGTTGGGATAAAGAGGAAGTCAAATTTCAGTTGGACCTCGTGTACAATTGACAAATAAAAGTTAACTTGATCTCAAACTACTCCAAAATAAAAACAATAGCACAGTAATCAAAACAATGAAAAGATGAAGAATTCAATCAAAGGCACATTGTAAACAAATGCACTGCATTTTTCTTTTAAATGTAATTTACTCTTGAGCTGACATCCGCAGCGTTTACTCTGAATGCAATCTCTGAGAACATCTGAGGGAAGTTGCCTTATCGATAGTGCATTGCACTTGGATTGAATCCTGGCAGAAGATTGAGATGGCTGGAGAATGCATGCCAAAATAAATTGAACTATTTTATTTTAAAAGATAATTCATTTTTTGTCTGCTATGTTTGCGCATGGAGTCATGCATTATTCGTAAGCCATGGATGTACACAAGGAACCGGATGTCTTGAGCTTTAAGCATAACATTGTCCGTGTCTGATGGATGGGTCTGATGTCATCAGTGAAAAAGCCCAGGAAGGAGCCAAGGGCAGGGTGTTTTGTATTGCACATTCTGGAACACAACATGTCTGTCTATAACAACACCATAAAACACAGCAGGGGAGAATTGTTGATAAGGTGAAGTTGAGTGTCTCAGACAAAACATTATGATTGCCTACCAGTTCCAGGGAGAGAAAGTGAAAATGTGGCTCCCAATGTACTCTCTTTGTAAGAGATATCTGGATCTGGGCAGAAGGGATATCTGGATCTGGGCAGAAGGGATATCTGGATCTGGGCAGAAGGGATATCTGGATCTGGGCAGAAGGGATATCTGGATCTGGGCAGAAGGGATATCTGGATCTGGACAGAAGGGATATCTGGATCTGTACAGAAGGGATATCTGGATCTGGACCTAGGGCTGTTGTGGTGACTGTATTACAGCCACACTGGCGGTAACGAGTCATGAAGGCAGTCAAATTCCATGTGACCGTCACGGTAATTAGGCTTCTCCAAGCTCTGATGCTGCTGATGGTCATTAGTAGCCTACCAAACTTGCTAATTGACTGGCACTCTATAATCACTCTGACATCAACGCAGTGTTCGAAAATCTAATCAAACACTTCATGAGTGCCCATGAGCTCATGTCGGGCAACATTTCTTTGCAATTGCACAAGAAAACAAAGTGATAGCCTCTGTTAAAAAGAGGAGGATCCCATCAGCTTTCTATAGGCTAGACCTACTATATTTATCAACTTTCCTAATATTAAGCACAATGCTTCTCTTTAAAAACAGGAGTATAGCCTACCTGGTTAACATGAAAATAAACCACCAGAAAAGTGTCCTCCATTTGCTATTTAAGTGCATAGATGACATGTATTTTTTTCCCTGCTTCCCCTGTTTCGAGACAGGTGCATGATAATGGTCTACTCTAAAACAAAACAAATTTCACACCTACATGATTTAGTATATGTGAAGACAAGATTAAATCAAGAATAGTCTGATGGGTGACAATATTAGCCTATCACTTGTGAATTATATATTGTCACTTGTGAATGATGCCCAGCATAAGAAACTGCCTTTGTGACTTTTCTAATCATAGTTGCACACCTCATGTAGTCTAGCCCATAGGCCTATATGTTTTAACAATGTTTGCATAACTAATAAAGTGCCCAAATAACTTCTTAAAATGATGCACATTAATCCGCTTTACAAAGGGTTTAGAGCCTAACTGGCATACATAAGCAGCGCGAGTTTCAAGTTTGGGGAGATAATTTTCACCATAAAAATGCACCTTTATAATAAAAGCATTACATGCATTATCGCATTTGCTGTCACTTTTGATAATGGTATTTTTCAACTAATGGAACATTTGTGCTTAAAGCCTACTGCCATGTGTGCATTGCTGCGCTTATAATGTGAAGAAATAGAATATGAATATGTGGACAACTACAAACGTGGACAACTACATAGTATATGTATATGAATATGTGGAACCCTACAAATACCTAGGTGTCTGGTTACACTGTAAACTCTCCTTCCAGACTCACATTAACCATCTCCAATCCAAAATTAAATCTAGAAACAGCTTCCTATTTCGCAACAAAGCCTCCTTCACTCATGCTGCCAAACATACCCTTGTAAAACTGACCATCCTACCGATCCTTGACTTCAGCGATGTCATTTAGAAAATAGCCCCCAACACTCTACTCAGAAAACTGGATGTAGTCTATCACAGTGCCATCCGTTTTGTCACCAAAGCCCCATATACTACCCACCACTGCACCTGTATGCTCTCGTTGGCTGGCCCTCACTACATATTCGTCACCAAACCCACTGACTCCAGGTCATCTATACGTCTTTGCTAGGTAAAGCCCCGTCTTCTCAGCTTACTGGTTACCATAGCAACACCCACCCGTAGCACGCACTCCAGCAGGTATATTTCACTGGTCACCCCCAAAGCCAACACTTCCTTTGGCTGCCTTTCCTTCCAGTTCTCTGCTGCCAATGACTGGAACGAATTGCAAAAATATCTGAAGCTGGAGTCTTATATCTCCCTCTCTAACTTTAAGCATCAGCTGTCAGAGCAGCTTACTGATCACTGTACACAGCCAATCTGTAAATAGCACACCCGACTACCTCATCCACATTGTTAATTACCCTCTTTTGCACCCCAGTATCTCTACTTGCACATCATCATCTGCACATCTATCACTCCAGTGTTAATGCTAAATTGCAATTATTTCGCCTCCATGGCATGTTGCCTACCTCCCTACTAAATTTTATCCCATTTTCTCCCCAATTTTCGTGGTATCCAATCGCTAGTAATTACTATCTTGTCTCATCGCTACAACTCCCGTATGGGCTCGGGAGAGACGAAGGTCGAAAGCCATGCGTCCTCCGAAGCACAACCCAACCAAGCTGCACTGCTTCTTAACACAGCGCGCCTCCAACCCGGAAGCCAGCCGCACCAATGTGTCGGAGGAAACACCGTGTACCTGGCCCCCTTGGTTAGCGCGCACTGCGCCCGGCCCGCCACAGGAGTCGCTGGAGCGCGATGAGACAAGGATATCCCTACCGGCCAAACCCTCCCTAACCCGGACAACGCTATGCCAATTGTGCCTTCGCCCCACGGACCTCTCGGTCGCGGCCGGCTGCGACAGAGCCTGGGCGCGAACCCAGAGACTCTGGTGTCCCTAGACCACTGCGCCACCCGGGAGGCCCTACCTCCCTACTCTTCTACATTTGCACACACGGTACATAGATGTTTCTATTGTGTTATTGACTGTACGTTTGTTTATGTGTAACTGTTGTTTTTGTCGCACTGCTTTGCTTTATCTTGGCCAGGTCGCAGTTGTAAATGTGAACTTAAATAAATAAAAGAAAAATAAATAAACTATTAGGCTATCAACTATCAACATTTTAAGCTATATGTTCTGATCCGTTGCATCAGCCACATTGCGTAAACAAGTTTGATGCAAGTGGTTGTATTAATTTGGGATCTATTGCATCAGCTGCGGAATCGGGGCACCGCCAGTACAGAGCTTGCTCAGGAATGGCAGCAGGCAGGTGTGAGTGCATCTGCACAAACAGTGAGGCGAAGACTTTGAGGATGGCCTAGTGTCAAGAAGGCAGCAAAGAAGCCACTTCTCTCCAGGAAAAACATCAGGGACAGACTGATATTCTGCAAAAGGTACAGGGATTGGACTGCTGAGGGCTGGGGTAAAGTCATTTTCTCTGATGAATCCCCTCTCCGATTGTTTGGGGCATCCGGAAAAAAGCTTGTCCGGAGAAGACAAGGTGAGCGCTACCATCAGTCCTGTGTCATGCCAACAGCAAAGCATCCTGAGACCATTCATGTGTGGTGTTGCTTCCCAGCCAAGGGAGTGGGCTCACTCACAATTTTGCCTAAGAACACAGCCACGAATAAAGAATGGTACCAACACATCCTCCGAGAGCAACTTCTCCCAACCATCCAGGAACAGTTTGGTGACGAACAATGCCTTTTCCAGCATGATGGAGCACCTTGCCATAAGGCAAAAGTGATAACTAAGTGGCTCTGGGAACAAAACATCTATATTTTGGGTCCATGGCCAGGAAACTCCCCAGACCTTAATCCCATTGAGACCTTAAGGTCAATCCTCAAAAGGCGGGTGAACAAACAAAACCCCACAAATTCTGACAAATTCCAAGCATTGATTATGCAAGAATGGGCTGCCATCAGTCAGGATGTGGCCCAGAAGTTAATTGACAGCATGCCTGGGCAGATTGCAGAGGTCTTGAAAAACAAGGGTCAACAATGCAAATATTGACTCTTTGCATCAACTTCATGTAATTGTCAATAAAAGCCTTTGACACATATGAAATGCTTGTAATTATACTTCAGTATTCCATAGTAACATCTGACAAAAATATTTTAAGACAATGAAGTAGCAAACTTTGTGGAAATTAATATTTGTGTCATTCTCAAAACCATTGGCCACGACTTTACTTGTACTATGGGGGATAGTAGATTGACATAGGCTAGTGCTTTTGCTGTTCGTTAGGCCACCGCATCTTGTTGGCTGATGAAAAGTAAATGTGGACAGTTCTTCCAATAACTTCAATATGCACCTCGGAATTGGATAAGGACGCGCGCAGTTGCGTCCCAGATGTGTCTGTCTTCCCTTGTAGCCTGTGAGAAAGACCCAATCATGTGATGGAGAGCCATGTGAGTGAGAGGGGCTTAGGGGCGCGCAGCACTCAGGTAGAAGGGCACAACGCAGCAATCAGGGCCAAGGGCCCAACGGCCACAAAAGGCATGGATTTTTGGGGGGTGCATTATGGCCACAAAGGGGATGCCGCAGTGAAAATCGAGGCATTATCAAGTGCTTGTCAAATTGTGAATGAGAGACTGATAAAGTGTGTACAGCCTGCGCAAAAAACAAAGCAGACCTCATGCCTTTCAAGCAACTTTTTTCAAATCATCATTAGAGTCGCATCATGCAGCCTTACAATGTATTAAAGATCAGCCCAATGTCTGCAGAACAACTAAAGTTACATTAATAACTCTAAATTAAGCATATAGGAGAAACTATTTCTTTGTTAACCGCTCAACACAGAATAGCCGCATGTGCGCACTCTCTCAAATCGTTTGGAGAAAATATTTATATTTTATTCAGCTATGTTCAATTGTATTCTTCATACTATAAAATAATGCCACGTAATTCTAAGGAAATCTTGTCTACTAAATGAACTAGTGTAGTCCACAGCCATTTGTCATAGCCACATCAGGACAACTCAGAGTATGCTATTCTTTTCTTCTGAAATAGACTACATTTTCTTCATATCATGCTTCTTTAGACCGGTCTAAAATAAATAATGGATTTATTGTGAAGGTGTAGGCTATATTACATGGATTTATTATATTTTTTACAGTGTGGAAGCCAGGAAGCCAGCCAACAGTGTGGAAGCCAGGAGATGCTAAATGTGTTTATGTTGATTAACAGTCAATTACCTTGAGACCGACAGTTAGTTGTTGGATAATCACCAGCTGACAAAATTTAGTGACCGCCACAGCCCTATCTGGACCCATGTATGAATCTCCCAGAGTATACAAAAAGCCATGCCAACATGCTCTAAGGTTTTCATTATTCTCATATGTGACCTTGGATTTCATTATTCTCATATGTGACCTTGGATTTCATTATTCTCATATGTGACCTTGGATACTAACAGAAGGGAAGTAGTGGGCGACAGTGACAGCTATGGTTGGAGTTCACTTCTTCATATTAAATGCTCTACTACGCTCATTCTGTCTCTCACACAAGACATTTCACAGGAAAAGAGAAAACGATTGACGGTTATAACACAGCAGAATGGAAATAGTCCCTGTGCACAATCCTGTTAAATGAGCTTTTAGTGCCTTTTTTCAATAAGAGATTTGTTCCGGGTTTTAGATGACAAGCCAATTACAAGTAGAGCGAATGTGCATCAGAAGCCTTTTTTTCTCTTAAGTTGGATGAATGGTCCTTCCTCATTAAGGAAATTGTCCCCATAATCAGGGATACACAGATGAATCATCTCACGATATTCTTTAGTCTGGCTCCAGATTCTTTGAGGTGGAGAGTTATTCTTATGTATCAAAGGCATGATGAACACTCTGATGCAGCATGGAGAGAGGATGGCAGTTGCATGCCATCAAAAACAGGTTCTTTCCACCTCTGGAAATGACTCTCTCTGCTGTGATTTGAGGTTAGTGATTATGGGTGAGTCAGGCCCTTAAAATTCAATAGCCATCAAACCTCTAACATCTGCTGGGGGACAAATCCATTTGATGCCACCACCACAACCTGTTCCCCCAGACTTTGGCCGTAGTGTATTGGAGGAGAAGTCTTCCGCCCAACATGTTTAATTTTTGTCATTTAGCAGACACTCTTATCCAGAGCAACCAGGGTTAAGTGCCTTGCTCAAGGGCACAACATATGTTTTATATAGTCAACTCGGGGATTCAAACCAGCAACCTTTTAGTTACTGGCCCAACGCTCTTAACCGCTGGGCTACCTGCTGCCCAGCAGAAAAGTGTGTAGCAGGGAGCAATGGCACAGGACGCCTCCTGCAACAGCGCTGTCTGCCTCTAGTCAGTGGAAACTAGTTCGCTATGAAAGAGGGAGCACAGCCATCACAGCATCGATTAAGACAGACAGCAGCTTAACACTAAAACACTTCCGCTGCCTCATAGTAACTGCCTCTGCAAATTACTGAGTGTGATGGTCCGCTCGACTGGCAAACATGATCCCACCAGTGGCAGTTACCTCCAATCAAATAGAGCAGATATCCCTGCGCAGCCAGCTGTCTTTTCTCATTATTCAGCAGATGATGTCTAGTGGAACGGATTTGCAAATACTTTTGGATATTCACTGTTGACACATGGCTGCAGGCATAAGCGACATAAGCTTATGTCGGGGTCCCAACTTACTGTTGATTGTTACAATAGTAGAATGCACAAGGTGCAATTTCAAAATGTGGTTGTGCATCAGCAGTTTTTCTCTTATGTCAGTCACTGACAGTCACTTAATTAGCATGTCAGCTAACAATTTTTAGATTGGTAAATGAGTCTAGCCAGCTATCTAAACGTGTAGTAATCATGGCCGAATACCAACCGGGCACGCAGGGCAGGTGCCCTGACCTCCCGGGGGCCCCTGTTGATTTTGATAGTTACTCTCACTCAGATATCATTAACATGGCATAAGTTGTGGCAAAATGTGTATAATAGCAGAAAGCTTGCTTTAAAACTGCTACATTTTCTCCACTCCCCATGGCAAAATGTCTTACATTTTATCTCCGCCGTCAAGAGGTGGGCCACCAAAATGTTTTGACTGAGGTGGGGGGGGGGGGTGTCCAGCAACCAAATCTTGCTTAGGGCCCCCAAAAGGCTAGGGCCGGCTCTGCACATGGCTTTTGAGCATGGCATGTTGTAAGGCCTAACGCACATGCATAGTGACAGTTGACATAGAGCAGACATAAACAAGCCTTTTCACAATAGCTCCGAACTCAGAGCCACACTAGTGCAATTTATGTTGTCCCCTAACCGGCTATCACCCGGTTACTCAACCCTGCACCTTAGAGACTGCTGCTCTATATACATAGACATGGAATCACTGGTTACTTTAATAATGGAACACTAGTCACTTGAATAATGTTTACATACTGCTTTACTCATCTCATATGTATATACTGTATTCTATTCTACTGTATTTTAGTCAATGCCACTCCGACATCGCTCATTCTTATATTTATATATTTCTCAATTTGATTATTTTACTTTTATATTTGTGTGTATTGTTGTGAATTGCTGGATAGTACTGCACTGTTGGAGCTAGGAACACAAGCATTTCGCTACACCCACAATAACATCTGCTAAATATGTGTATGTGACCAATAAAATGTGATTTGATTTGAAAACATTTTGATTGTGTGGATATAGAGCAGTAACACACTATGGTATGGTGAGCCTGTTTACAAAACATTGGTTAGTTTTGATTATCTCTCAAAATGCAGTTTGATTTTAGGAAATTAATGGTAACCTAGTATAACCACAGAAACAGCGCAGCAGGGTAGCCTATAGCAATCAAGGCTTGTTGCTAAGGAACAACCGGAACATCACCTCTTACTTTTTGTGATTACCTCCTCCCTATATCAAATCATACAGCCACAGATAGAACAATGAGCCAGATGTTTCACCAGAGGAGAAATCTGAAGCATCCGGTTGGCATTTCCACTCAACACCAAATATGGAAGCCCAGTGGCTGGCAGTGGGAGAAGATGGATCGAGATGGATTTTGGCCAACATTCTACACATTTTCTCATCGATGAAACATTGGATCTCAATACAGTTTTCTGTTCCCAAAACTAAAATCTGTTACGAACAGACTGGAATAAGTTTAGTAGACTTTACCGTTTGCCAAAGTTTCTAAAAATTGTGTTGTTTAGAAGGAGTGCAAGGGCGAATTGAGTGATTGCACACGAGTACTTCACAGAGTAGGCGTTCTCTAATGTAAATACATGCTAGAACGTGCCAATAAGATCTCGCTAGCTCGTGCTTGGCTCTGTCCACCTCCTTGCTTGTTTTGCCTACTATGATTAATTTGCTCTCATTGGAAACAGGCTGTGGTCTATCTTGGGTTAGTTCGAAAAATATTTGATACAACCTTCCATTACATTCAGGCCGAGACAGTGTTTCTCCTAAATTGTTTCAGGTGGGGTCCAAAGCCCCCCAAAATCAACATGGGCCTCTAAACATTTGAATTGAAATCAATTTCCCTAATACCCATAGGACCCCACCTATATAATGGAAACAATGTGGTGAGTTCCTTTGGTACGTACCAGTTAAAGTTCTGATGAATATTCAAATGTAAAGTGGGCAATTTAGACTGACATCTTTCCTTTTCCAGTGTTATAAAACTGGAAAGCTTTGTCGAAGGGACAATACATTATTCAGTTGGAAATGTCAGACATGTTCTCTCAAAAACCATCATCACAAAATCTACAGTTAATATAAGAGCCAAATAAAACAGTAATGAGTCCAATTAAAAACTGTTTTTTTTCTGAAGTGTGACATTTTTTGCGGCATCTCCTGAATTGTAACTTTCAATGGCGGAGAGAACCAAGATAAGAACTCTTAATTTGATCACCCTGCTCAGCAGGGAACGCAAACTTGCATTGTGTTTGAGGTTTAAAAAGGCTTCTAAAATGTGTAACTTCCACTTTAAAATGTCAGACTGGATTTGCACTAAACCCTTACAAAAATGCCCATTAATAAAAATTCACATTTCCTGTTGCTGTGAGAAACTGGTCAAATTAAGATCCCACATCTGTACTATATAATGAGTGTAGACTGAATCAATGTGAGTGATGCATTCATTGACAAAGCTACTACTATCAATCATATTGTGAAGACACATTTACTGTTCAGGAGCAGTCCTATTCTTGTCCCCATCTTACCTTGAGGAAAGACTATCCCTATGGGAGGGAGGCAATGGTGGAAATACAATTGTCCACCACTGCTGACCTTTCAAGACCAATATTGTTCATCTCCCTTAATAAAGATAGAAGGTAATTGAGCATAAGAAGAGGGAGATTGCCCTGCATGCTTCATCCAGCCAACAGACATCAGGAGTTAATCATAAGGAGAGCCAACATATTGAGCCAAAAACAGTGTGACATAAGGAGAGCCAACATATTGAGCCCAACACAGTGTGACATAAGCTGCCTGTTGGCGATCCATAGGTGGCTGAGTTTGCGTGGACGTCAATTCTATACATGTTATTCACTTGAGTTTGAGAGGATGGAACTACTAGTATTAACCTGTATTTTCTGCCCATTTACCTGATGCTGTTTGGCATAGAGTACTGTGTGGAGCCTATTCAAACAAATTTCTATCCCCATACGACATCCAGCACATGGACGTCTTTGAAGTGGCTTTATGAAACCAACTAACATCATTGAATGAGGATATTAGATGTGTTATTACTGAAGAGTTGTTGAATAATCGATCAGGTAACACTTACAGGAAAATATTATGTATCGATTTGAAGTGGCTTTATGAAACCTACTAACATCCTGAAATGAGGAAATTAGATGTGTTATTACTGAAGGATTGTTGAATGATCGACCAGGTAACACTTACAGAAAAAAGTTTTGCCGATTTGCTCAGAACCCTCCTTTAAAACTTCTTCAGGATCGGTGGGTCCCCTGCGGGATGGTTGAGCTAACGTAGACTAATGCGATTAGCATGAGGTTGTAAGTAATAAGAAGATTTCCCAGGACATAGACATATCTGATATTGGCAGAAAGCTTAAATTCTTGTTAATCTAACTGCACTGTACAATTTACAGTAGCTATTACAGTGAACGAATACCATGCAATTGTTTGAGGAGAGTGCACATTTTTTAACATGAAAAGTTATTAATAAACAAATTAGGCACCTTTGGGCAGTCTTGATACAAAAATTAACAAAAAGGCAACGGTTCATTGGATCAGTCTAAAACGTTGCACATACACTGCTGCTATGTAGTGGACAAAATCTAAATTGCACCTGGGCTGGAATAATACATATGGCCTTTCTCTTAAATTTCAAAGATGATGGTACAAAAAAAATACAAAAGAAGTTGTTTTTTTCTTTGTATTATCTTTTACCAGATCTAATGTGTTATATTCTCCTACATTCCTTTCACATTTCCACATACTTCAAAGTGTTCCTTTCAAACGGTACCAAGAAAATGGATATCCTTGCTTCAGGGCCTGAGCAACAAGCAGTTATACCCAAATCCTTCATTTTAGGCGAAAATGTAAAATCCTTAAAGGAATTGGACCTGACGTATTAGGCATACATTGAAGCAACCTGTTGATAAGAGGACTATTTAAATGATAACTCTTTATTAATCAAAATAATTTTGTTTGTGCATAGAGGGACATGTTAGCCCGAATTGATTTCCCTACCTCGTCATGTTTTGCACCCTTCAAAATGATGATAAAAAATAAGCACTAGCCTGACAACAATTAACCACCGTTTTTGTTCATCAAGGAACATATGGCCATGAAGGGTACAGGACCCTTTTGAATGCATTGTTTGTGACCTAAAAATGTAAGCGTTAACAGCAATTCAGGGAATGGATCACACCTGGTGTTTTATTGTACTGCAAGAGGCTGACTGGGGGAAAGGATGGTCTGGTAGCCTGACTAGCGGGAGGGATGGTCTGGTAGCCTGACTAGCGGGAGGGATGGTCTGGTAGCCTGACTAGCGGGAGGGATGGTCTGGTAGCCTGACTAGCGGGAGGGATGGTCTGGTAGCCTGACTAGCGGGAGGGATGGTCTGGTAGCCTGACTAGCGGGAGGGATGGTCTGGTAGCCTGACTAGCGGGAGGGATGGTCTGGTAGCCTGACTAGCGGGAGGGATGGTCTGGTAGCCTGACTGTGGGGAGGGATGGTCTGGTAGCCTGACTGTGGGGAGGGATGGTCTGGTAGCCTGACTGTGGGGAGGGATGGTCTGGTAGGCTGACTGTGGGGAGGGATGGTCTGGTAGGCTGACTGTGGGGAGGGATGGTCTGGTAGGCTGACTGGGGGAAGGGATGGTCTGAGAGAAAGCCTTGGTGTCTCCATGACAACAAAAAGCACTCTGCACTATTTTCCCTGCGGTTTCCTGCAGTTTTTCTGCCAACAAGAATGGATTTTCCACATGAGCGTGCAGATATCGTTCTGTGGGTGACACTGATTGTCATTTGTTTGTGCTTGTGAGAGTTTCTGGATGAAAGCACCGATCTGGTGGAAGATTGAGGGTGGGTTAGGTGTTGTTGTTAATGGCATGAACATTGTCCACTGTGTAGCTGCTTTTAACACAAAGGTTCAAAAGGTATTTTAATAGCTCTAGTAAATGCAGTTGGTACACACTTAGGAAAGAATCCAAATTTGAGATAGGAATGACTAACTTGATTTTGTGTACATCATGGATTGACGTCAATGCAAGATTTTCACGAGTTATGCACAGCAATCTCAGGCTACTTGTCTTTAAAAAAAAGTTTAATCAATGCCAATTAGTTCACCACCCCGGTGTTCATTGGGGTAAATGGAGGACTTTGTGAGTGTATTCTGAATTCCTCAAGGGAGTTGACTCTCTTGAGGTTGTGCTTAAAGTAGCTTACATGCCTCTGAGTCATAGTGAAGTGTGGCAATGTGGCACATGTTCAGTAGGGAACACCGTAATGAAACTTGTGCTGTGATTAATGAATATCTGTGTTCTTATTGGACAAGCTCAGGTAGTAGTTTGTCTGGATAAAACTGAACTCTACTCAGGAGTCTTAGACTACTACAGTATGTCATCAGCAGAGATCAGTTGGTTGTCATCTCTTTTGATCAAAGACTAAATGAAGCAGGCGAATGCTGATGTCCTACTAAGGCCACCCCGGCTGAGGAATACATTTCTGAGAAACAGCATTGATTTACTGCTGGCCTTGAGCATTGTGGCTGGTGACTGGAGATACTCAACTGATTCAAAGCTTTAGGCTCTTAACACCTTCGGTATAATATGAAGGACATTAGTGAAGCTGTTTAATTAAAAACATCTCGCAACAGCATGCTAAAAGATGCATGCGCTCCCTTCAATCAACACACCTGTGACTAAAAGATATGTCTGTATAGAAAATGGTGTGACGCATGCTGGGACCGGTAACAAAGTAACATGTGTAACCGATGTGAAATGGCTAGCTAGTTAGCGGTGGTGCGCGCTAATAGCGTTTCAAATCGGTGATGTCACTCGCTCTGAGACCTTGAAGTAGTTGTTTCCCTTGCTCTGCAAGGGCCGCGGCTTTTGTAGCGCGATGGGTAACGATGCTTCGAGGGTGGCTGTTGTTGATGTGTGCCCAGGTAGGGGCGAGGAGAGGGACGGAAGCTATACTGTTACACATGTACACATGTCAATCAGAAAGCTATCAGCAGTCTCGTAGCCAATCCATCCTCTCAATGTCTCCATGCAGGCCAGACTGCTGCCCAGGGCATATCAAGGGCTAAACATACAATACATTTCTAATGAGCCTTTACCTAGTGAATCATTTTTCATTGAAAGGGTATAGGCCATACTAATATTAAAATATAGCCAGGTTCAGTGTAATAATAGTGCAATTACACATTGTTATATTGTACCTGTTAAGCCTGTAATTACTGTATTTTGCTTTAATATTATTGCAAAATAACAGGCCTTGTCATTTTTCTGGACAATTTGATATGCATTTTGGGAGGGTGGGGCATATGCTCCTTAAAATATCTCTACATGTTCTCAAAGTAAAGTGTTTATAACAGTTAAATACCAATAATTACAAATAATGTTAAACTCCTATGTAGCCAATTGTTTCTACTGTGCCACATCAATGGTTTCTATGGCAGCTAATGTTATGATGGTGACTATGAGGGTCTGGAAATCCGTTGCATTTTAGCAAATCAAAATTCCTTAATTCCTTAATAACTAACTTAATAAGTTGTAATTGTCTGATTAACATGTGATTGCAATGCTTTTTCTTGCAGCATTTTATTCTGACTAGGCTACATGAAATTACACATGGTGCAATACTCTGCCTATTGACAAAAAAAATGCAATATGCTTTATTTTTATGATGGCCTTCAGCACATGTTGTAATGAATTCCCTAATGAATAACACAGGCTAAATAATGTAGCAATTTGCTGGTCAATATCATGATTTACATGCGCCTCACTCCCGGTGCCATTCCTTCACATGCTCTGTTCAGATTAATTATTGAGCAGGGTGCCATATTCATCTATAAAACAACCTGTTTTTCAATTTACCACATAATATTCTACATTATTTAAAAGGCAACAAGTTACTCATGGTGTCCCCTTTTATGGCGGGTTACTGTCCATTGATGTTCCCACTACTTTGAAATGTACAAATACTAACCTAGGCTAGGATTTACCAAACATCTGGACAATTGTCAGGGCAGTGTAGACTATAAAACCTGGGATTAGTTTGTGATATCTTACCTGATAATGACATACATGACGAGCACGTTCCCCACCAGACCAAGCACACATACGATAGAGTAAAGAGTCGTGATTATAATCGCGATGATCACTGGTGTCGAGTCTTTGGCTAGGTTGTCTGTTCTCTCACATTTGGCCTCTATACTCACGTTATCGCTGAAGTTCCGACAAAAAACACTATTGTTCATCATGGCCAAATGTAAGAAATGGTACGGAATGTCCGATGTGTTGCCACCGCTTTCCATCTTCCACTGAATAATGATGCGTTGATTTGAAGTGTAGGCTATCACTGGCGCGGCTTGCTGTATCGCTTTTTGTTGCAGGTCCACTGAAGCTGTCTGTGCTGAGGCGCTCTGCACAAGAAATCTCGGAACGATTCTCTCACCTTCCAGGCTGCACCGTGTGAGTTTGAAGGCGCTTTTGTGTCACACCAAGTTAAGTACCCGTAAACACGAGTGACGGAAGGAAAATGAACATGAATGAATATGACCAATTTCCCTTAATGCTTTTTCTCAATTTATCAAAAATATGACGTCACTCCATGAACCACCTGACCTGATTCACGGGCGTTAGAAAGTGGTAATATCTGTATATAATTATTTTAAATGATTTAAGTGCGCTACAGTAGACTGCATACATTTTTCAAACTCCAAACCCAGCCGCAGGTCAATCTGAAGCGCAGCTGTAGACCCTGGCATATAGGCTACAATTGAACGTCTAGTTGAAAGTGTAGGCTAGTAGCAAGCTACCAATATCAGAAAGATATAGGCTACAATTTTACAAAAATGTGGTGGTGGTGTTGGTGATGATGAGGGCGGTGGAGGAGGTGGTATCCTCTTAAGCAACAGGTGCACTTCACGCACCAACAGTCAAAGCAAGGTTTCACTAACTCCCAGTGCAGTGTAATGCTTGATCACGTACTGTATCTACACAACACTTTTACGCACGTAATCTCCTTTTGACACTTGTATAATGATTTGAGGTATTCTTATATTTAATGTTGTGTTGCATTATAAGTGAAAGAGGTCTGGTACCCACTTCTATAATCCAATAGGCATTGATTTGAATCATAAATGTAACTGTGTTACATTGCTGTTTCTGGGAAATGTTAAGTGGATGACATTCATTTGTTAAATGTATTGAAGGCCGAACAATGTTTTACAGAACAAAGCAGCTGCGACACTCAAAAATATTTGATTAAGTTAGGACAGTGGTTCTTAACCTGGGTTCGATCGAACCCCAGGGGTTCGGTGAGTCAGTCTCAGGGGTTCGGCAGAGGTCAAGACACACATCTGACTCATATGATTCGTGATGACATGCCCCGCTTGGCCATCATTGGCTGCAGGTGATCACGCTACATCGCTTGGCCTATCTGTGCTGCAGGGAATTTGGTGCGCTCAGTAGTCGACTTGTGACTGTCGTGATGGTACGTCTTGTGATTTCTTTCTTAATATTTTAATCCCTTCATACTTACTATGTCGAGCAAAAAAAGAAAGTGGTCGGACGAATATGTACAATATGGATTCACATGTATAACGGAACGTGATGGGAGTCAGCGTCCTAACTGCATGATTTGCAATGACAAGTTGAGCAATTCTAGTCTAGCACCGGCAAAACTAAGAGAACACTTCCTTAAGCTGCATGGAGATGGAAAATACAAGAACACAACGCTCGCTGAAATCAAGGTGAAGAGAGCCAGATTCGATGAAAAGGCTACTCTGCCTGTTCTCGGCTTTGTACCCATCAACAAACCGATCCTCACAGCATCGTACGAAGTTGCTTACCTGATCGCAAAGCAGGGCAAACCACACACCATTGGTGAAACACTCATAAAACCAGCTGTGTTGAAGATGGCAAATATCATGCTGGGAAAAGAGGCTGAAGTTAAGTTATCCCAAATTCCTCTTTCAAATGACACCATCAGCGACAGAATAGAGGACATGAGCAAAGACATCTTGGCTCAAGTAGTTGCAGATCTGATTTCAAGCACGGCAAAATTCAGCCTTCAACTCGACGAGACCACAGACGTTTCCAATCTAAGCCAGCTTGCTGTATTCGTGCGCTATGTGAAAGACGACGTGATAAAGGAAGATTTTTTATTTTGTAAGCCTCTTACAACAACAACTAAGGCAGCAGACGTGAAGAAACTTGTGGATGACTTCTTCAAAGACAACAATCTTTCGTGGGATATGGTTTCTGCAGCTTGTTCGGACGGAGCTCCAGTCATGCTGGGAAGAAAGTCTGGTTTTGGTGCGCTAGTGAAAGCCGATGCACCACACATCATTGTTACGCATTGTATTCTGCACAGGCATGCGTTGGCAACAAAAACCTTGCCTCCAAAACTGGCAGAAGTATTAAAAATTGTAGTGGAATGCAATATGTGCGAACTAGTGCTCTGAGGCACCGCATCTTCAGTGAGCTGTGTAAAGAAATGGGCTCTGAATTCGAAGTACTTCTGTACCATTCTAACGTTCGATGGTTATCCCGGGGACAGGTGCTGAATCGTGTTTTGCCGTGCGTGTGGAATTAGCCCTGTTTTTGCAAGAGCACCAACATTGTCATGCAGATTGCTTCAAAAATTCTGAGTTCATTCTCATTTTAGCGTACATGGCTGATATCTTCACAGCTCTCAATCATCTCAATCAAAAGATGCAGGGCGGTGGAGTCAACATCATCGAAGCGGAGGAAAACCTGAAGGCTTTTCAAAAAAAGCTACCGTTATGGAAACGACGAACAGAGAACGATAACTTCGCAAACTTTCCCCTGCTGGACGACTGTGTAAGTAAGATCGAAGATGTATCTGGAATCGGAGACATTTCTGTACCCGCGGAACTGAAGCAAGCAATTGCCACGCACTTAGATGAGCTTGCAAAGTCTCTCGACGGATACTTCCCTACAAGAGAGTCATATCCAGCATGGGTGAGACAGCCGTTCACGTTTAGTGTTGAGACAACAGATGTCAATGATGAATACCTCGATGAAATCATTGAAATTCAGCAGAGCCAGGTTCAACAGCAACTCTTCAGAACAACAACGCTTTCAACGTTTTGGTGTCAACAAATGGTAACGTACCCTGTTATTGCTAAGAAAGCTCTGGAGATTTTCATACCGTTTGTTACAACATATCTTTGCGAGCAATCCTTTTCGAGGATGCTGGACATAAAAACGAAGAAAAGGAACAGACTTTGTTGTGAAAATGACATGAGAGTGGCACTTGCCAAGGTGAAGCCGTGCATTTCTGAACTGGTCTCTGAAAGGCAACAGCAGAAGTCACACTGATTAGCAGTAAATATTCATTATTATGTTTTTGTTTTTGTGTGAAAATCATGTTTTGATGATTTTGTTCTTTGAACACACAGTGTTGATGTTGATGCACGGTTCATTTTGTGCACCAGTAAAATATATACCTATGTTTTGAATTTGAAAAAATCGTATTTTATTTTTCCAATTAAGAAGGGTTCGGTGAATGCGCATATGAAACTGGTGGGGTTCAGTACCTCCAACAAGGTTAAGAACCTCT
This sequence comes from Salvelinus alpinus, assembly GCF_045679555.1. Classification (NCBI taxonomy): domain Eukaryota; kingdom Metazoa; phylum Chordata; class Actinopteri; order Salmoniformes; family Salmonidae; genus Salvelinus; species Salvelinus alpinus. Next base: position 80,032,557 of record NC_092088.1, read on the forward strand.
GACATAGCCCATCTATAATTTAGCCCAAACAACTACCTCTTCCCCTACTGTATTTATTTATTTATTTTGCTCCTTTGCACCCCAATATTTCTATTTCTACTTTGCACATTCTTCCACTGCAAATCTACCATCCCAGTGTTTTACTTCGCCACCATGGCCTTTTTTTGCCTTTACCTCCCTTATCTCACCTAATGTTTGTTGTTTTACTCCATGTGTAACTCTGTTGTATGTGTCGAACTGCTTTGCTTTATCTTGGCCAGGTCGCAATTGTAAATGAGAACTTGTTCTCAACTTGCCTACCTGGTTAAATAAAGGTGAAATAAAAATAAATAAATAAATATAGGGCAGACATATTTGTTTTTACTATCTGTTGTTCCATGTAGTGAATCTGTGACTCTGACCTTAAAACAATTATATATGTTAGCTTAGTAGAATGAATGGAGGTAAGTTCTTGCCAGAGCCCCATTGATGGGCATGGCAGTGTAGATCAGCTACGGGTCAGTCTCTCTCACACACACACACACACACACACACACACACACACAGAGAGCACTGATTACATTATCAATGTTGGTTATAATTCGCCTAATGGAACCAACCTGATCCTGTGTTCACCTTTCTATTTCACTTGCGTTCAGGCTGGTTCCACCAGGCTATGTGATGCCCTGGACATTATATGCATCTAAGTAGGAAATAATAAACAAATCATGTCAGTTTACATACATTTGATAACCCAATTGTGAAACATAATTTATCAAACTAATTAAGTCGGTTACCTTCTGTATTTGTACAAATGATAAGCCTGTGAAAGCTGTTGGGGCTGAGAGGTGAAAGTTGCTGGCCAGATACTTGCCAACATGTGACTGACTGTCCCATTCATAGGAATGCTCACAGCGAGGGCATGTCTGCATGATGCTGATGAGGGCCCCCTTGCTGGTCTTCTCTGTGCTGCTGGTCGGCTGCAAACTGGACACCTCTTGAACAACTGCAGCAGGAAATCTTATGTGGTGTTGACTGGGAGGGCCATTGACTTAATTTTCTGTTAGTGCTAGAATCCAGTAGACGCCAATGACAAGTGACATCGGCCATTATGTGACAGGTATTACGCTTTGTTTCTATTTTTCAATTAATTTACCTCAGGGATACTCCACATTCTAACTATGTATACAGTATGTACACTACATGACCAAAAGTATGTGGACACCTGCTCGTCGAACATCTCATTCCAAAATCATGGGCATTAATATGGAGTTGATCCCCCCCCTTTGCTGCTATAACAGCCTCCACTCTTTTGGGAAGGCATTCCACTAGATATTGGAACATTGCAGCTGGGACTTGCTTCCATTCATCCACAAGAGCATTAGTGAGGTCGGGCACTGATGTTGGGCAATTAGGCCTGGCTCGCAGTCAGGGTTCCAAAGGTGTTCAATGGGGTTGAGGTCAGGGCTCTGTGCAGGCCAATCAAGTTCTTTCACAACAATCTCAACAAACCATTTCTGTATGGACCTCGCTTTGTGCATGGGGGCATTGTCATGCTGAAATAGGAAAGGGCCTTCCTGAAACTGTTGCCACAAAGTTGGAAGCACAGAATTGTCTAGAATGTCATTGTATGCGATAGCATTAAGATTTCCTTTCACTGGAACTAAGGGGCCTAGCCCGAACCATGAAAAACAGCCCAAGACCATTATTCCTACTCCACCAACATTTACAGTTGGCACTATGCTTTTGGGCAGGTAGCGTTCTCCTGGCATCTGCCAAACCCAGATATCGTCCGTCATCACTCCAGAAAACGCGTTTTCACTGCTCCAGAGTCCAATGGTGGTGAGCTTTAGACCACTCCAGCCGGCATTACGCAAGATGATCTTAGGCTTGTGTGTGGCTGCTCGGCCATGGAAAACAATTTCATGGATTTCCCGATGAACAGTTCTTGTGCTGATGTTGCTTCAAGAGGCAGTTTGGAACTCAGTAGTGAGTGTTACAACTGAGGACAGATGATTTTTACACGGTACGCACTTCAGCACTCGCCAGTCCCTTTCTGTGAGCTTGTGTGGCCTACCACTTAGCGGTTGAGCCGTTGTTGCTCCTAGACTTTTCCACTTCACAATAACAGCACTTACGGTTGACCGGGGCAGGTCTCGCAGTGCAGACATTTTATCTCGTTTACAAAACTGCATTTTGACTACACTGTGCCTTTTTAAGCCCTTTGTCTTGATAAATAATGTAAGAGCCCTAAGACACAGTTGTGAAATGGGAAGGCATCTAATTGTGTTTATAATCATTTGTAATGCCAAGAATGTACAGTGGAAGTCGGAAGATGTCATACACCATAGCCAAATACATTTAAACTCAGTTTTTCACATTTCCTGACTTTTAATCCTAGTGAAAATTCCCCGTTTTAGGTCAGTTAGGATCACCACGTTATTTTAAGAATGTGAAATGTCAGAATAATAGAAAATTGTTTATTTCTTTCATCACATTCCCAGTGGGTCAGAAGTTTACATACACTCAATTAGTATTTGGTAGCATCGCCTTAATATTGTTTAACTTGGGTCAAACGTTTCGGGTAGCTTCCCACAATAAGTTGGGTGAATTTTTGGCCTATTCCTCCTGACAGAGCTGGTGTAACTGAGTCAGGTTTGTAGGCCTCCTTGCTCGCACACGCTTTTTCAGTTCTGCCCACAAATTTTCTATAGGAGTGAGGTCAGGGCTTTGTGATGGCCACTCCAATACCTTGACTTTGTTGTCCTTAAGCCATTTTGCCACAACTTTGGAAGTATGCTTGGGTTCATTGTCTATTTGGAAGACCCATTTGCTTTAACTTCCTGACTGATGTCTTGATGTTGCTTCAATATATCCACATAATTTTCCTGCCTCAAGATGCCATTTATTTTGTGAAGTGCACCAGTCCCTCCTGCAGCAAAGCACCCCCACAACATGATGCTGTCACCTAGAGGTCGACCGATTATGATTTTTCAACGTCGATACCGAGTATTGGAGGACCAAAAAAGGCCGATAACGATTAATCGGCCGTTTTTTAAATATATATATATTTTTTTTTAATAATGACAATTACAACAATACTGAATGAACACTTATTTTAACTTAATATAATACATCAAATCAATTTAGCCTCAAATAAATAATGAAACATGTTCAATTTGGTTTAAATAATGCAAAAACAAAGTGTTGGAGAAGAAAGTAAAAGTGCAATATGTGCCATGTAAAAAAGATAACGTTTAAGTTCCTTGCTCAGAACATGAGAACATATGAAAGCTGGTGGTTCCTTTTAACATGAGTCTTCAATATTCCCAGGTAATACGTTTTAGGTTGTAGTTATTATAGGAATTATAGGACTGTTTCTCTCTATACGATTTGTATTTCATATACCTTTGACTATTGGATGTTCTTATAGGCACTTTAGTATTGCCAGCCTAATCTCGGGAGCTGATAGGCTTGAAGTCATAAACGGCGCAATGCTTGAAGCACAGCGAAGAGCTGCTGGCAAATGCAGGAAAGTGCTGTTTGAATGAATGCTTACGAGCCTGCTGCTGCCTACCACCGCCCCGTCAGACAGCTCTATCAAATATCAAGTCATAGACTTAATTATAATATAATAAGACACAGAAATATGAGCCTTAGGTAATTAATACGGTCAAATCCGTAAACTATCATTTCGAAAACAAAACATTTATTCCTTCAGTGAAATACAGAACCGTTCCGTATTTTATCTAACGGTGGCATCCCTAAGTCTAAATATTGTTGTTACATTGCACAACCTTCAATGTTATGTCATAATTATGTACAATTCTGGCAAATGAATTACGGTCTTTGTTAGGAAGAATTGGTCTTCACACAGTTCGCAACGAGCCAGGCAGCCCAAACTGCTGCATATACCCTGACTCTGCTTGCACAGAACCCAAGAGAAGTGACACAATTTCCCTACTTAAAATAAATTCATGTTAGCAGGCAATATTAACTAAATATGCAGGTTTAAAAATATATACTTGTGTATTGATTTTAAGAAAGACATTGATGTTTATGTTTAGGTACACATTGGTGCAACGACAGTGCTTTTTCTCGCGAATGTGCTTGTTAAATCATCACCCGTTTGGCTAGGTAGGCTGTGATTCGATGATAAATTAACAAGCACCGCATCGATTATATGAAACGCAGGACAAGCTAGATAAACTAGTAATATCATCAACCATGTGTAGTTAACTAGTGATTATGTTAAAATTGTTTTTTATAAGTTTAATGCTAGCTAGCAACTTACTTTGGCTCCTTGCTGCACTCGCGTAACAGGTAGTCAGCCTGCCACGCAGTCTCCTCATGGAGTGCAATGTAATTGGCCATAATCGGTGTCCAAAAATGACGATTACCGATTGTTATGAAAACTCGAAATCGGCCCTAATTAATCGGCCATTCCGATTAATCAGTCGACCTCTACTGCCACCCCCGTGCTTCACGGCTGAGATGGTGTTCTGCGGCTTGCAAGCATCCCCTTTTTTTGAAATAATCTGTCTGTAAACAATTGTTGAAAAATGACTTGTGTCATGCACAAAGTAGATGTCCTAACCGACTTGCCAAAACTATAGTTTGTTAACAAGAAATGTGTGGAGTGGTTGAAAAACGAGTTTTAATGACTCCATCCTAAATGCATGCAAAACTTCCGACTTCAACTGTATGTATGCTAAGTATTTAAAACACTTCCTGTAATATTCATGGACTTTGGTACGACACAGGACCGTTTTCCTCTAAATTAATGTGTGCATGATGCCCGTGTGTGTGTGTTTTCAAGGGGGACATTCAGTAATGACACACTGATTAGAGTAATATAGATGGAGGGTATTTGTAACTCAAGTAGACTAATGAACACATGGCCCACACGCGCACACTCTCTCACACTCACACTCACACTCACACTCACACTCACACACACACACTTTCCATTCATATGTATTCTTGATATATAGCTAACTTTTATCATCATTCATAAATTGCTTCTTAGCAGGGTGAACAATGTTTTACAACGCCCAACAGGAACAACATTATCATCCCTCACCTGGTTATTGTGATAGGAAAAACGACACACAGTATATGAGTTTAGTCTAAATTAGGTTGATTAGATTAGGTTGCCTGTTCCTTCTGATTTGCCTCTGAACTATGGTTACTGTCCAGAATATTGCCTCCAAGGCTTTCATTCTGTGTTGCTGAATAACTTAACTCCCTGTATTACTGTAATCTTAAATAATGAATAATAATCCAAAGACTTAATTTTAGTTTAAATACTCTTGCCTGGGTTCAGGCAGTATCTCAAGAGAATTATTCCTATGACATTGAGTGAAAGATTGAATTAATCAGATTGAGACGCATTTAGCCATTGTGCAAGTCATGAATACGTAATAGCAATACTGTAAACTATCTATTATTAAAAGTGCAATCTGCTGTTCAAACAACAATGCACCCATCCAGCCACTGTTTTGGTAAACACTGAGGGATGAGGTTGGAGGAATGTAACCACTCTCAAATTCATAGACAGAGCTATGGATGCAAGGACTGTCCATCCATTGGATCAAAATGATTGTTTCTCTAAGCAGTGCAGTGTGTGCAGTCTCTTGGAACACTGAAGTGCAGCGTCCTCTTTCCCCGGTCAGTCTGCATTACATGAGCACCACAAGTAATGTTTTATCAACCAGGCAGCACAGTAGTGACAAATGAATGCACTGAAGATTAATGTACCCGGCAGGGAAAAACACAGCAATTTCTCTACCATTGAAGCAAAGCATGATCCTTTACATACTAACCTGGCAATACTTACATACTAACCTGGCCTACATGTAAAGGAAGCATTCTGAAGTGCTGGTTGCCATTACTTTCCCATAATATAGTTGGGGAAGCATGACAGCATGACTTGCTTATATGAATCCAGCTATAAAAATAGCAATACAACTTTTGCAACACCATTTAGTTGGTTAAAATAGAGGAAGGAGGTTGAGGAGATTTGATGCAAAGTCATTGTGGGTCTGTTAGTCTGTTTTATGAAATGTTTGACTGTATTTAGACAATGAACATGATGTAGTTATTACGCCAGCTTTTCCACTAAATATTTACTTAAAGAAAGACTTGTGTCCAAGATGAGTAAACTCAGAACAGTCTGCAGATTGTTTGGAACAATGTGGAATGGAAGAATTTCAAGCTGTGATCTGAGATCTGTCACCCTCATCACGTTCACCGGGGAAACAAAAGAAAAGACACCAATTATTTTTGCATCTAATTAGTCATCCAACCACCTTAACCTCAAAAGGTTGTTAAAAGAGGTCAGGTGACCAAATGAATGTGGCAACAAGAACATTGTGCTCTGTTTTCTGTGAATCGTGATCATGGAGACCTTGTTAGCACTAACTCATACTCCATATCCAGGACTGCTGCTCCTGCTGGACTTAACCTGTGAGTCACCTTTGAGCACTTTGAAGAAATCAATGACAGTGGTAGTAGTGAGAACCCAGGGCAGAATATTACCAAAGGGGTTGTGTGATACATGGTAAAGCTATAACACAGCAGACCGACAAATTGGAGCTGTCAACCCTTGTCATTTAAAACTATAGTGTGAAGAAGAAAGAAGTAGTCACGGATAGATTGCAAATCTTGTCTACATGCTTGCTGACCAACTTTTTAAGATTGCTTTTCTCTAACTTGGGAAAAGTGATCATTGAATTTGTGGACCTTGAAAGTAGATCTGATTTATTTAAAATGGTCAGACATAACACCTCAGTATATGTAATGAGAATAACATAAGAGTATCATGTGCAAAATATTTAGTCATAAAATGCTTTTTTTATTATGGAGAGACCATGAAGCTGTTAGTAAAATTAATATTGTATTTCAGTCGCAGACTAAATAGAATAAGACAATGCCGAGAACTCCATTCATGAGGATGTTCTATTGTAAAAATGAAGACATTTTGAATTTGCTGTAATGAGGCTCATTGAGTCTCCTAAATTGCTTTTCCACACAGGTTCCTTGAACTCATTTTGAACTGAGGACAACAATTGCAGCGTCTTAAAGTTCGATCTGCTGGAACAGGGGAAACTATTGAAAGTAGTTGCCCTTCCTCTATAACGTTCCTTAAATAATTTAGCATGAGTCAGTGCCGTGCACAGAGCTTTGGTGGGGCAGGTGCTCAAAGTGAAAAAAGGACAAAACCCCCACCTAAAAAAAAAAGAAAAGTACCATAATTCCATTCATAGATTTCAACTTGTTCTGTTACAAGAAAAAAAATAGACTAAAAGAGAAAGGTCATTATTGTTTTAACGCCACCAACATTTTTCATAGAAGGGCAAAAAGGCAGGTTCTCCAGCACCCCTGGGGTTAGGGTTACAAACATTCAGTGCTATGTTCTCTAGAAGACCACCCAAAGCAACACTGAGTCAAGACCGGAGCAAATCGAGACTGGAGGGAGACCGAGTCAACACCAGAACAATGCAAGTCCAATCAAACATCATGATTGTAATTTTGTCAGACTGCTACTATAATAAGTTGTATTTCTGTGCTCATATTTCAGATCATATGGATTCTGTGCTCATATTTCAGGACATATGGATTCTGTGTTTATAATTCAGGACATATGGATTCTGTGTTTATAATTCAGGACATATGGATTTTGTGTTTATAATTCAGGACATATGGATTCTGTGTTTATAATTCAGATCATATGGATTCTGTGCTCATATTTCAGGACATATGGATTCTGTGTTTATAATTCAGGACATATGGATTCTGTGTTTATAATTCAGGACATATGGATTCTGTGTTTATAATTCAGGACATATGGATTCTGTGTTTATAATTCAGGACATATGGATTCTGTGTTTATAATTCAGGACATATGGATTCTGTGTTTATAATTCAGGACATATGGATTCTGTGTTTATAATTCAGGACATATGGATTTTGTGCTTATAAAAAAAATGCATGACCAAAGCTGGTCTCTGAATACCAGATTTAAAAAATCTAAATATTTTACAATTTCCGCCAGTCCCCCCTTACTAATAGCGAGCGTGCAACTAATACAATTTCCGCTAGTGTCCCCTATTAGCGGTGCAAGGAAATTAAGAGAATCAACTCAAATGTAATTATAAACCCCTTTTTACATCAGCAGATGTCAAAGTGCTTATACAGAAACCCAGCCTAAAACCCCAAACAGCAAGCAATGCAGATGTAGAAGAGGAGCGCACACAAGGTTTGAGGATAATCTATATGTCTCTCTAAGTGCTTCTTTAGTACACAGAGGTGAAAAACCCAGAGAGCGAGAGAATAGAGAGTTTGTTTGTGTGTTCATATGTGCATGTGTGCCCTTACAAATTCCACATGTGAAACTGCATGTCTGATTCTCAAATGTGAAAAGTGAAACCACATTTCAGATGTGAAACTGCAATTCACATGTGAAACCACATTTCAGATGTGAAACTGCAATTCACATGTGAGGTGAAAACAACATGTTTTTCTCCTCACGTGAAAAAGTTGGTGTTAAAATGTGAACTCTAAATGTAACGTGAAATTTAGGCTCAACATGTGAAAACAGCTATTTCACACGTGAAACTGCAAATTTGACGTTTTTTTCATAAGGGTGTGTGTATGTCAAATCAAAGTTTATTGGTCATGTACACAATTTGGCGGATGTTATAACAATGCAGTAAAAATGTCAAACAAATAATAATACGAAAAAAATAGAAAAAGTGTGTGAGTGTGTGTATATATGAGAACAGGAGTGTGTGTATGAGGTGGGTGTGTGAGACAGTGGAGGATCAAGAGGAAAATACACTATGTTCCATGAGTACACATTCTATTATTCATGGATGACTGGAACCAGTTAGACTTTCAATCACCCCCTCTGACAAACAGTATAAGAGCAACAACAAAAGCAAACAGCAGAGTTGTGTTTGAAGTACTGCAGATCAAGATGTGAGAAACAGATCACTGATTTGTAATGAATCATGTTGCATTGTGTGTGTGTGAGGAGATCTGTAAGACTTTGATTTAGTGTGGATGACTAGCTACTTCTGCAAGCGTCTCTATGCCAACAGCTGGTTTGCAGAGTGAGCCGATAAGAGGTAGAGTTATAGTCAACAACCCACAGAATGGCAAACAAAAGGTAACAGTGTGTGGAGCTCCAAAGAATGTGGTTAACCCGTCCATTATCCTCATTCTTGCATTGAACGATCCATGATTGTACAGGTGTAGGATCTTAATTTGATCACCCTGTTGCAGGAGAATTGCAGGACATTTTAAAATTGTAGTGTATTTGAGGTTTAAAAAGGCTTCTGGATTTTCCCTTATTAAAAACATATCAACCCCTACAAACATTTTCATGAACTATAATCAAAATAATAATTCACATTTCCTGTTGATGCAGGATCATTTTCCTGCTGTAGCAAACTGGCTCAAATTCAGATCCTACATCTGTACTGCCACACAAAACGGGTATCTGCTCTGTTCTGTCATTACACAGAAGGAGAAAAACACTACCATTTTAAAATAATGAAATGGTTTAAATTTAGGTATATACAGTGCATTCGGAAAGTATTCAGACCTCTTGACTTTTTCCACATTTTGTTACGTTACAGCCTTATTCTAAAATGGAGTAAATAAAAAATCCTGAGCAATCTACACACAACACCCCCATAATGACAAAGCGAAAACAGGTTTTTAGACATTTTTGCTAATTTATATAAAATAAAAACAAATACCTTATTTACATAAGTATTCAGACCCTATGCTATGAGACACTAAATTGAGCTCAGGTGCATCCTGTTTCCATTGATCATCCTTGAGATGTTTCTACAACTTGATTGGAGTCCACCTGTAGTAAATTAAATTGATTGGATAGGATTTGGAAAGGCACACACCTGTCTATATAAGATCCCATAGTTGACAGTGCATGTCAGAGCAAAAACCAAGCCATGAGGTCGAAGGAATTGTCCGTAGTGCGCCGAGAAATGATTGTCAAGGCTCAGATCTGGGAAGGGTACCAAAAAATGTCTGTAGCATTGACGGTCCCCAAGAACACAGTGGCCTCTCTGCACCACTCCACCAACCAGGCCTTTATGGTAGAGTGGCCAGATGGAAGCCCCTCTGTTAAAGGCACATGACAGCCCGCTTGGAGTCTGCCAAAAGGCACCTAAAGACTTTCAGACCATGAGAAACAAGATTCTCTGGTCTGATGAAACCAAGATTGAACTCTTTGGCCTGAATGCCAAGCGTCACGTCTGTAGGAAAACTGGCACCATCCCTACAGTGAAGCATGGTGGTTGCAGCATCATGTTTTTCAGCGGCAGGGACTGGGAGACTAGTCAGGATCGAGGCAAAGATTAATAGAGCAACGTACAGAGAGATACTTGATGAAAACCTGGTCCATACCACTCAGGATCTCAGACTGGGGGCGACAGTTCCCCTTCCAACAGTACAACGACCCAACCTGGCTTTGGGACAAGACTCTGAATGTCCAAGAGTGGCGCAGCCAGAGCCAGGACTTGAACCAGATCAAACATCTCTGGAGAGACCTGAAAATAGCTGTGCAGCAACGCTTCCCATCAAACCTGACAGAGCTTGAGAGGATCTGCAAAGAATGGGAGAAACTCCCCAAATACAGGTATGCCAAGCTTGCAGCATCATACCCAAGAAGACTCAAGGCTGTATTCACTGCCAAATGAGCTTCAACAAAGTACTGAGTAAATGATCTGAAAACTTATGTAAATGTAATATTTCAGTTTTTTTATATAAATTAGCAAACGCTTCTAAAAACCAGTTTTTGCTTTATTATTGTGTGTAGATTGATGAGGGAAAAAGACAATTGAATCAATTTCAGAATAAGGCTATGAGGTAACAAAATGTGGAAAAAGTCAAGGGGTCTGAATACTTTCCGAAGGCACTGTATTTAGCCTAGAGGTTAGAGATCCCAAATCTGGTGTGGAAAGTTTGCTAGCATTGTATCCTATATGCCACCTACCTTGAGAAAGGCACTTATTTACAGTTTCATGACAGTCTCATGTTTCCATTTGTCAATTGTATGTGTTTTTGTAAAAGTCTCTAATCGATTGGGATTGGTCCACTGAGCTGTAAAAAATTATAATAAAACCTGGATTCCAACTGCTCAGGTGTGTGTGTGTGTGTGTGTCTTTCTCAGGGAGTTGGGTTAAAAGGCCAATTAATATGTGGCTGTCTCACCTACCTTCGATGAATGCACTGACTGTAAGTGGCTCTGGATAAGAGTGTCTGCTAAACGACTAAAATGTCAAATGGACAATACAATCTCATTTTTTTTTATGTCTTAGCCATATTGAAAACCTAATCAAACAGCAAACATCTTAACTGAATAAGAATACATTACTTGAAGATAATTAAATGTCAAGAGAACAATATGGTCTATATTGTTAAGGAAGACCACAGTTCCAATCTGATGCTTGGGGCATGCTTTTGAAGCTCCTAAAAGTGAATCTCCATAGGAGATACTGTCATTACAATCTCAATGGATCTTCACTAATAGGACACTACCTTGGTTCAAATAGAAATTGTTCCATTTCAAATACTTTAACACTAGCCATACTGAATAAAGAGAACGTTATTTTCTTTAAACAGTATGCCTACCCAAACAAATACTTTGCCAGGACTGCATTGGAAATAAGAATGTGTTCTTACTGTAACAGGAATAAGTGAATAGTCGAGAACAAAAATATCTGTAAACTATAAGATGCCAGCTACTTGCCTGAATTCCACACAATGTATAACCTTAATCAGATAGCAATGTAATATGGGCCAACGATCAGCCCTTTACGGTACAGTACATAACCTGTAAATAATAATAATACAAAAAAATGATGTATTATCACACACTGGATAGGTGCAGTGAAATGTGTTGTTTTACACGGCCAGCCATAATAGTACAGCACCTCTGGAGCAAATTAGGACTTAGTGCCTTCCTCAAGGGCACCGACGTATTTTCACCTTCTCGGCTCAATCTTTCGGTTACTTACCCAACGCTCTAACTGCTAGGCTACTGTACCTGCCGCACTCTCTGAGCGATCTACAGCAGAATACACTGCTACAAAGACATGGACATATATGTTGTGATGTAACTAAAAACTGTGCTTGTGATGTACAGCAGTGATATATTTTAATAATAACATCACAGAAGCAGTTTGTAAATGATTCAAAACAGAGGACTGACTCACTGTGGCATTTGTCCTAACTCAGTGGTTCTTAACCTTGTTGGAGGTACTGGAGGTACTGCTAATCAGTGTGACTTCTGCTGTTGCCTTTCAGAGACCAGTTCAGAAATGCACGGCTTCACCTTGGCAAGTGCCACTCTCATGTCATTTTCACAACAAAGTCTGTTCCTTTTCTTCGTTTTTATGTCCAGCATCCTCGAAAAGGATTGCTCGCAAAGATATGTTGTAACAAACGGTATGAAAATCTCCAGAGCTTTCTTAGCAATAACAGGGTACGTTACCATTTGTTGACACCAAAACGTTGAAAGCGTTGTTGTTCTGAAGAGTTGCTGTTGAACCTGGCTCTGCTGAATTTCAATGATTTCATCGAGGTATTCATCATTGACATCTGTTGTCTCAACACTAAACGTGAACGGCTGTCTCACCCATGCTGGATATGACTCTCTTGTAGGGAAGTATCCGTCGAGAGACTTTGCAAGCTCATCTAAGTGCGTGGCAATTGCTTGCTTCAGTTCCGCGGGTACAGAAATGTCTCCGATTCCAGATACATCTTCGATCTTACTTACACAGTCGTCCAGCAGGGGAAAGTTTGCGAAGTTATCGTTCTCTGTTCGTCGTTTCCATAACGGTAGCTTTTTTTGAAAAGCCTTCAGGTTTTCCTCCGCTTCGATGATGTTGACTCCACCGCCCTGCATCTTTTGATTGAGATGATTGAGAGCTGTGAAGATATCAGCCATGTACGCTAAAATGAGAATGAACTCAGAATTTTTGAAGCAATCTGCATGACAATGTTGGTGCTCTTGCAAAAACAGGGCTAATTCCACACGCACGGCAAAACACGATTCAGCACCTGTCCCCGGGATAACCATCGAACGTTAGAATGGTACAGAAGTACTTCGAATTCAGAGCCCATTTCTTTACACAGCTCACTGAAGATGCGGTGCCTCAGAGCACTAGTTCGCACATATTGCATTCCACTACAATTTTTAATACTTCTGCCAGTTTTGGAGGCAAGGTTTTTGTTGCCAACGCATGCCTGTGCAGAATACAATGCGTAACAATGATGTGTGGTGCATCGGCTTTCACTAGCGCACCAAAACCAGACTTTCTTCCCAGCATGACTGGAGCTCCGTCCGAACAAGCTGCAGAAACCATATCCCACGAAAGATTGTTGTCTTTGAAGAAGTCATCCACAAGTTTCTTCACGTCGGCTGCCTTAGTTGTTGTTGTAAGAGGCTTACAAAATAAAAAATCTTCCTTTATCACGTCGTCTTTCACATAGCGCACGAATACAGCAAGCTGGCTTAGATTGGAAACGTCTGTGGTCTCGTCGAGTTGAAGGCTGAATTTTGCCGTGCTTGAAATCAGATCTGCAACTACTTGAGCCAAGATGTCTTTGCTCATGTCCTCTATTCTGTCGCTGATGGTGTCATTTGAAAGAGGAATTTGGGATAACTTAACTTCAGCCTCTTTTCCCAGCATGATATTTGCCATCTTCAACACAGCTGGTTTTATGAGTGTTTCACCAATGGTGTGTGGTTTGCCCTGCTTTGCGATCAGGTAAGCAACTTCGTACGATGCTGTGAGGATCGGTTTGTTGATGGGTACAAAGCCGAGAACAGGCAGAGTAGCCTTTTCATCGAATCTGGCTCTCTTCACCTTGAATTCAGCGAGCGTTGTGTTCTTGTATTTTCCATCTCCATGCAGCTTAAGGAAGTGTTCTCTTAGTTTTGCCGGTGCTAGACTAGAATTGCTCAACTTGTCATTGCAAATCATGCAGTTAGGACGCTGACTCCCATCACGTTCCGTTATACATGTGAATCCATATTGTACATATTCGTCCGACCACTTTCTTTTTTTGCTCGACATAGTAAGTATGAAGGGATTAAAATATTAAGAAAGAAATCACAAGACGTACCATCACGACAGTCACAAGTCGACTACTGAGCGCACCAAATTCCCTGCAGCACAGATAGGCCAAGCGATGTAGCGTGATCACCTGCAGCCAATGATGGCCAAGCGGGGCATGTCATCACGAATCATATGAGTCAGATGTGTGTCTTGACCTCTGCCGAACCCCTGGGGTTCGATCGAACCCAGGTTAAGAACCACTGGGCTATGTGCAGTAATCTGTGAGCTGCTCTGACAGCTGGTGCTTAAAGCTAGTGAGGGAGATAAGTGTTTCCAGTTTTAGAGATTTTTGTAGTTCGTTCCAGTCATTGGCAGCAGAGAACTGGAAGGAGTGGCAGCCAAAGTAGGAATTGGCTTTGGGGGTGACCAGAGAGATATACCTGCTGGAGAATGTGCTACAGGTGGGTGCTGCTATGGTGACCAGCGAGCTGAGATAAGGGGGGACTTTACCTAGCAGGGTCTTGTAGATGACCTGGAGCCAGTGGGTTTGGCGACGTGTATGAAGTGAGGGCCAGCCAACGAGAGCGTACAGGTCGTAGTGGTGGGTAGTATATGGGGCTTTGGTGACAAAACGGATGGCACTGTGATAGACTGCATCCAATTTATTGAGTAGGGTGTTGGAGGCTATTTTGTAAATGACATCACCGAAGTCGAGGATCGGTAGGATGGTCAGTTTTACGAGGGTATGTTTGGCAGCATGAGTGGGATGTGCATGAAAGGATGCTTTGTTGCGAAATAGGAAGCCATTTCTAGATTTAACTTTGGATTGGAGATGTTTGATGTGAGTCTGGAAGGAGAGTTTACAGTCTAACCAGACACCTAGGTATTTGTAGTTGTCCACATATTCTAAGTCAGAACCGTCCATAGTAGCGATGCTGGACGGGCGGGCAGGTGCAGGCAGCGATCGGTTGAAGAGCATGCATTTAGTTTTACTTGTATTTAAGAGCAGTTGGAGGCCACAGAAGGAAAGTTGTATGGCATTGAAGCTCGTCTGGAGGGTTGTTAACACAGTGTCCAAAGAAGGGCCAGAAGTATACAGAATGGTGTTGTCTGCGTAGAGGTGGATCAGAGACTCACCTGGAGCAAGAGCGACATCATTGATGTATACAGAGAAGAGAGTCGGCCCAAGAATTGAACCCTGTGGCACCCCCATAGAGACTGCCAGAGGCCCGGACAACAGACCCTCCGATTTGACACACTGAACTCTATCAGAGAAGTAGTTGGTGAACCAGGCGAGGCAATCATTTGAGAAACCAAGGCTATCGAGTCTGCCGATGAGGATGTGGTGATTGACAGAGTCGAAAGCCTTGGCCAGGTCAATGAATACGGCTACACAGTATTGTTTCTTATCGATGGCAGTTAAGATATCGTTTAGGACCTTGAGCCTAAACTGAGGTGCACCCATGACCAGCTCTGAAACCAGATTACATAGCGGAGAAGGTGCGGTGGGATTCGAAATGGTCGGTAATCTGTTTGTTGACATGGCTTTCGAAGACCTTAGAAAAGGCAGGGTAGGATAGATATAAGTCTGTAGCAGTTTGGGTCAAGAGTGTCCCCCCCTTTGAAGATGGGGATGTCTAAGATACATAAGAAAGAATCAGGAAATAATATATTTTTTTAGTACTAAACTATCTCCATACATACTTCCATTCAAATTTTTAACTGTTAACTGGGTACCTTCAGACAAGTCTTGTGAGGCTTGTGGGCGTTTGTGAGCATCTCACTTTTCCACTGAGGGGTCGTATTAGTGTGTAGCCCAAACTAATGTGCCAGAGGGGTCGTATTATTGTGTAGCCCAAACTGTTTGGATGCAACAGACAGAAGTTGGCAGATTGGCTGTACTGACTTCAGACAGGTCCCAAGATGCTTGTGGGGGGGGGGTCGTAGAGCAAAACGGAAACACCATCATGTGTGTGAGATTCTCATCTTTCCATATCGTAAATAGTTTGTTGGCTTAGTGAGAAGACCAATTTTCGGGATGTCTCATGGTCTGGCAAACACCACTCTAGCTCTGTCACCTTTCACAGCAGATGTGGAAGTGCAACATCGGCGGAGGCGGTGGATTGAGACGCATCCAATGCATACAAAAACAGATCTCTAGTTTAAACTGGCATATTTTGATGAGGATGTCTTCATTATGCTAATTCGATTCCCACAGGGCTGCAGAAATCAACTTTAGAGGTTTTAAGGTTAGATAATAAACCATGTGTGATTATGGTCAGGGTATGGTTAGGTACAGGTAAAATAAACATTCTGAAGCCAAAACGTGTGTATGGCTGTTACCTCACGATGTAGAACATCTTGGACAAATGTTTAACGGTGAGCTGCACTTCCTGATTTGGCCTAGTTTTTTGGCTTGATAATTAACCCACAAGGTTTTTAGTATCCTTGAAGTCCTACTTCTGATGAGTGACTGTACTCATTTCGACAAGGTATGTCTCCTCTAAAGAATGTAATATTTCAACGTTACAAAATCTGATGTGTTTATCCATTGGATAAACATTAAATATCAGCTAGAGCTTGTGAGATTAAGCTGTTCTCAGAGGATTCTGCTGTAAAATATTTCTAATTGATATTTCTTTGTCTTTTTTTACATTGATAGTTAGACTACAGTAGTTGTGTAATACTTGGATTCAGCCTCTGGGATTTTTCTGTGTTACACTATTGGATTTTAAATGGTTAAATAAAAACCCAAGGCTCCTTAGTGAGTATTTGGCATGGATCCTGGAATGCAAATGAAAGAGGCAATCAGAAAAAAAAGTGATGACACACTAATCAGATATGCTCCCATTTCTCCAGCAAGAAGCCCTTTTCAAGGTCAATGGGAGAAATGGGAAGTCACCCAAATACACCATCAAGATCACCTGGGTGCATTCGATAGGTTAAACTTGTTGGTACTTGTTGCAACTGTATGTACAGAATATCAAGTTTTCCTAAAAAATTTGCACTTCGAAGAAATGTTAACCAAAATAAAGTGACTGGGTGACTTTTATTGTTATTTGAATTACGGACTGCAGCTTTAAGATCCTAAAGTGTGAAGCTTAAGAAATCAGGACAGTTTCACTAACTAAGCATTTGCACCCGAGCAAAATTTGCATCTAATATTTCAGATGGGAAAAACAAACCAAACGAATGGCAATGTTACTTCTCAGAGCTTCCCAATTTTAAGGGTTTTCTTTGTCAGTACTGAATAATATGAATACATTTGGGGGGAGCCATAGTCTGTTGAACAAGAAGGAAAAAAGGGACAGAGTGTAGGATTACACACCATATTTGGGCCTCTCTAGCGTGCCCTCCGAGGCTTTAGATTCCGACTTAGTATAATGTAATGATACAGGGATCCAATCACATCAGCCATGCTGTACAGCCCATTTTAGGTAAATGGGATTATATCCTTGGAAATTAGCCTCCCAATCAATTACACATTGCTCAGCAACTTAACCGCCCCCCTTTTTATCTGGTTGTCTCCATGGAAACAACACTGTGGTTCATTGCACTCATATGCATCTACTTCAGCTAAAAATGTAAATAAGAGGCGTATTATGAAGTATTTCATGCTTTCTAGGAAAAATCCTTCTGAAGACAAATGCATGTAATGGGTAGCAGATGGTCTAGTAATAACTTTAAAATTGGTGTCTTGCAGGCACTTCAACAGATGGGGCACTCAATTAGGCAGTCTGACTGGTGAAGTTGTCTCTTGTAAACTGTCAAACTGTCAATCTGTCAGGGAACCTATCACTCTGAGGATGGGGAGCATCTTTATCCATCCACCAGGGGGAGACAACCAAGACCTGTTGTCCTCAAAAAGCCAATCAAACTCATACGGTAGCAGGGAGATTTCGGAGGTCTGGATTGGATGCATGTAGAAACTGTTCCATCACTGAGAATATCCTAGCTTTGTACATGAAATAAACACCCTATAGTATTTTTCCACGCCCCACTGAAATATAATTAGCATAATACAAATTCCCCTTAAAAATCTGTCAATTTAAACTAGTCTCAATCCACCCATTTGCCGATGTTGCACTTCCGCCTCTCCAGTGAAAGGTGACAGATTTGGAGCAGTGTTTGTCAGACCATGAGACATCCCAAAAACCGTTCTCACAAAATCGTATGTAGCGTCCGAACGGTTTGGCCTACACCATCGAGAGCATCCTGACTGGTTGCATCACTGCCGACCACAAGGCACTACAGAGGGTAGTGCGTACGACCCAGTACATCACTGGGGCCAAGCTTCCTGCCATCCAGGACCTCTATACCAGACGTTGTCAGAGGAAGGCCCTAAAAATTGTCAAAGACTACAGCCACCCTGGTCATAGACGGTTCTCTTTGCTACCGCAAGGCAAGCAGTACCAGAGCACCAAGTCTAGGTCCAAAAGGCTTCTCAACAGTTTTTACCCCCAAGCCATAAGACTCTTGAACAGGTAAGCAAATGGCTACCCGGACTATTTGCATTGTGTGTGTGTGTGTGTGTGTCCCCAACCCCTCTTTTACGCTGCTGCTACTCTCTATTTAGCATATATGCATAGTCACTTTAACTATACATTCATG
Source organism: Salvelinus alpinus (assembly GCF_045679555.1). NCBI lineage: Eukaryota > Metazoa > Chordata > Actinopteri > Salmoniformes > Salmonidae > Salvelinus > Salvelinus alpinus. The sequence continues at coordinate 80,051,243 of NC_092088.1, forward strand.
TACATACTACCTCAATTGGCCCGACCAACCAGTGCCCCCGCACATTGGCTAACCGGGCTATCTGCATTGTGTCCCGCCACCCACCACCCCCTCTTTTACACTACTACTACTCTCTGTTTATCATATATGCATAGTCACTTTGTAGCGGTATTTATTAGAGAGTGGTAAAGATATTTTGTTTGGGCGCCCGGCAGGTATTAACCATGCCAAAAGGAAAAGAGTAGAATAGAGAGAGTACCACTACCAGACCCACACACATCAGCAGAAGAGACTGCCTAGAGTGTAGCCTGTTTACCAGATAGCCAGTGGAGAGAAAAGAGAATACACACCCTATAAAACCCACATCACAGGGGTAACCCCACCAAGAATACCCCATACAATAATAATGGCAGAACAATTGAACAGCAACTTCAAACAAGAAAGAACCCAGTCATCAACAGAGGATTTGCAGTAATATGTATTATCTTCCAGTGGAGGAGTGCAGAGGGTATGAATGTGGGGGGTGTTCATAGACACAACAAAGGCCTTAAAAATGTCCACAATCTTCTCAGCCACATGTCATAGGTACACCCCACCCCAATACAGTTCAAATAACAATACACAATTTGCAAGCAACCTCCCTTTTAACTAAAATTTCCACCCAAATACTTCTGGCAGGGCAATAATAGTCCAGCTCTAATGAACTTCGATGGGAAGTGCATTTGAAAAATATAAAGTCTGTTGCAGGATAAAGCACTGGAACGATAGAGGGAAGAGAAAGAGAGAAAGAGAACAAGAGAGATCTTAGCTGTGGTCTTCAGGCGTGCCGGTGTACTGTCTGACCGTCAGATGGTTTGTATGTCAAAGCTTAGCAACAATGTTGCTACTAATCCATGCGATCCATAACCGGCGCGGTCCCAAGCGATAACAACCACGACCTAGAGCGATCACACCGATGATTGGGTTAAATACTTTATAAACTTTATAAACAATCAAACTGTCGCGCCAACCAAGAGCTCCTCCCCAAAGAGCTGAAAGAGCTGTCTTTATTTCCCCCTTCCTTACTGCTGATGCGCTCTTAAAGTGGCAGCGCACGGTGAAGGCTCCGTGCAGGATTTCGCCAAAACTAACCATATCTACATGTACATATTACCTCAATCAGCCCGACTAACCAGTGCCTGTATATAGGCTCGCTACTAAATATAGCCTCGCTACTGTTATTTTTCACTGTCTTTTTTACTGTTGTTTTTATTTCTTGACTTACCTATTGTTCACCTAATACCTTTTTTGCACTATTGCACTATGCTTACCCTGTAAGCATTTCACTGTAAGGTCTGCTGCACTTGTTGTATTCGGCACATGTGACAAATAAACTTAGATTTTATTTGATTTCATTCTACCCCCAAGCCATAAGACTCCTGAACAGCTAATCAAAGGTCTACCTGTAACGGATGTGAAATGGCTAGCTAGTTAGCGGGTACGCGCTAATAGCGTTTCAATCAGTTACGTCACTTGCTCTGAAACCTAGAAGTAGTGTTTCCCCTTGCTCTGCAAGGGCCGTGGCTTTTGTGGCGCGATGGGTAACGATGCTTCGTGAGTGACTGTGGTTGATGTGTGCAGAGGGTCCCTGGTTCGAGCTCAGGTTGGGGCGAGGAGAGGGACGGAAGCTATACTGCTGCTACTCTGTTTATTATCTATGCATAGTCACTTTAACTGTACCTACATGTACATATTACCTCAATTACCTCAACTAACCGGTACCCTCGCACATTTCACTCTGTACCAGTACCCCCTGTATATACAGTGGAAGTCAGAAGTTTACATACACCTTAGCCAAAGACATTTAAACTCAGTTTTTCACAATTCCTGACATTTAATCCTAGTAAAAAATCCCTGTTTTAGGTCAGTTAGGATCACCACTTTATTTTGAGAATGTTAAATGTCAGAATAATAGTATAGAGAATGATTTATTTAAGCTTTTATTACTTTCATCACATTCCCAGGGGGTCAGAAGTTTACATACACTCAATTAGTATTTGGTAGCATCGCCTTAATATTGTTTAACTTGGGTCAAACGTTTCGGGGTAGCCTTCCACAAGCTTCCCACAATAAGTTGGGTACATTTTGGCCCATTTATCCTGACAAAGCTGGTGTAACTGAGTCAGGTTTGTAGGCCTCCTTGCTCGCACACAATTTTTCAGTTCTGCCCACACATTTTCTATAGGGGTGAGGTCAGAGCTTTGTGATGGCCATTCCAATACCTTGACTTTGTTGTCCTTAAGCCATTTTGCCACAACTTTCGAAGTATGCTTGGGGTCATAGACGATTTGGAAGACCCATTTGCAACCCAGCTTTAACTTCCTGACTAATGTCTTGAGATGTTGCTTCAATATATCCACATAATTTTCCTTTTCATGATGCCATCTATTTTGTGAAGTGCACCAGTCCCTCCTGCAGAAAAGCACCCCCACAACATGATGCTGCAACCCCCGTGCTTCACGGTTGGGATGGTGTTCTTCGGCTTGCAGGCCTCCCACTTTTTCCTCCAAACATAACAATGGTCATTATGGCCAAACAGTTCTATTTTTGTTTCCTCAGACCAGAGGACATTTCTCCAAAAAGTACAATCTTTGTCCCCATGTGCAGTTGCAAACCGTAGTCTGATTTTTTATGGTGGTTTTGGAGCAGTGGCTTCTTCCTTGCTGAGCGGCCTTTCAGGTTATGTCGATATAGGACTCGTTTTACTGTGGATATAGATACTTTTGTACCTGTTTCCTCCAGCATCTTCACAAGGTCCTTTGCTGTTGTTCTGGGATTGATTTGCACCAAAGTACGTTCATCTCTAGGAGACAGAACGCGTTTCCATTCTGAGCGGTATGACAGCTGCGTGGTCCCATGGTGTTTATACTTGTGTACTATTGTTTGTACAGATGAACGTGGTACCTTCAGGCATTTGGAAATTGCTCCCAAGGATGAACCAGACTTGTGGAGGTCTACAATTTTTTGTCTGAGGTCTTGGCTGATTTTCTTTTGATTTTCCCATGATGTCAGACCTAACAAGATGAACTAGCAACAGACAAACAGAGAACAGAGGTCTAAACACACAGGCGTTAATGAGGAAGATGGGCAACACCTGGAGGGGGTGGAGACAAGCACAAAGACAGGTGAAACAGATCAGGGTGTGACACAGATATAGGACAGACACTTCAACCTCTATGGGATCGTGTCCCTAAACCAGGACGGTTGTTGCTCAATATGCCATAATGTGACTAGAATGACATTGTAATCAACAGCCAAATCCGGGACATAGACATGTCTTATATTGGCAGAAAGCTTAAATTCTTGTCAATCTAACTGCAGTATCCAATTTACAGTAGCTATTACAACAACAAAAATACCATGCTATTATTTGAGAATAGTGCACAACAACAAAACACTTTTATCACGGCAACTGGTTTGATACATTCACCTCTGAAGGTAAATAATGTACTTACATTCAGTAATCTTTCTCTGATTTGTCATCATGAGGGTCCCAGAGATGAAATGGGGCAGCAGGTAGCCTAGTGGTTAGAGTGTTGGACTAGTAACTGAAAGGTTGCAAAATCGAATCCCCAAGCTGACAAGGTAAAAATCTGTCATTCTGCCCCTGAACACGGCAGTTCCTTGGCCGTCATTGAAAATAAGAATTTGTTCTTAACTGACCTGCCTAGTTAAATAAAGGTTTTTAAAAAAGTAGTTTTGTTTGAAAAAGTATATTTTTATATTAAAATGTAGGAACTGGGTTAGTGTCTTTTCTGTAGGGAAGCTAATGATCCATCATGTATGACATTCCTGGGAGTGTGTAGACTTAAATGTTTTATTACCATGACATTTTTGTATGTTCTCTATATTGACCAATTCTGCACTTTTGGGCAAACTCCTGGCAGACTTGATACAAAATGTTGTGGTGATGTAATTCTTCACAGGACCAGTCTGAAACTTTGTACATAAATTGATGCCATCTTGTGGACAACATCTAAATTACACAGAAATCCTATCTGAGTGTATGGCCTTTCACTTCCATTTCAAAGATGAATAGAAAACGCATGTTTTTTGTTTGTATTATCTTTTACCAGATCTAATGTATTATATTCTCCAACATTAATTTCACATTTCCTCAAACTTCAAAGTGTTTACTTTCAAATGGTATCAAGAATATGCATGTCCTTGCTTTAGGTCCTGAGCTACAGGCAGTTAGATTTGGGTATGTCATTTTAGGTGAAAATTGAAAAAAGGGTTCGATCAACAAACTTACTTTGATAAATTTTTTCACTGTTTTTACATGTATGAATCTGTTATTCAATGCATTTCTTTTGGCTAGTAGCAGTAAAGCCACATTTGATGTTTCATCAAATCATTTTGTAATATATTTTGTATACCTAAAGGGGTCCTAAAATTCCAAATCAAATAGCTAAATTATCCTTGATTTGACCATTTTAAAACAATTCTATATGTTAGCTATACCCCCCGCCCCTTGCTTAGACTCTTAAGGATTGAGTCAAAACTGTAACTCGGACACTCAGGAACATTCACTGTTTTCTTGGGATCCAACTCCAGTGTAGATTTGGCATTGTGTTTTAGGTTATTGTCTTGCTGAAAGGTGAATTTGTCTACCAGTGTCTGGTGGAAAGCAGACTAAACCCGGTTTTCCTCTAGGATTTTGCCTGTGCTAAGCCCCCTTTCATTTATTTTTTTATCCTGAAAAACTACCCAGTCCTTAACGATCACAAGCATACCCATAATATGATGCAGCCACCACCATGCTTGAAAATATGAAGAGTGGTATTCAGTAATGTGTTGTATTGGATTTGCCCCAATCATAACACTTTGTATTCAGGACACAAAGTGAATTGCTTTGCCACATTTTTTACAGTATTACTTCAGTGCCTAGTTGCAAACAGGATGCATGTTTTAGAATATTTGTATTCTGTACAGGCTTCTTTTCACTCTGTCAATTAGGTTAGTATTGTGGAGTAACTGCAATGTTGTTGATCCATCCTCAGTTTTTATCCTATCACAACCATTAAACTCTGTAACTGTTTTAAAGTCACCATTGGCCTCATGGGGAAATCACTGAATGGTGTCCTTCTTCTCCGGCAACTGAGTTAGGAAGTACACTACCATTGAAGTGCCTGGGTGTATTGATACACCATCCAAATTGTAATTAATAACTTCACCATGCTCAAAGAGATATTCAATGACAGTTTTTTTACCCACCTACCAATAGGTGCCCTTCTTTGTGAGGTATTGGAAAACCTCCCATGTCTTTGTGGTTAAATCTGTGTTTGAAATTCACTGCTCGACTGAGGTATCTTACAGATAATTATATGTGTGGGGTACAGAGATGAGGTAATGATGAAAAAATCATGTTAAACCACTATTATTGCACACAGAGTTCATGCAACTTATTATGTGACTTAGTAAGATTTGTTTTACTTTTGAACTTATTTCAGCTTGCCATAAAGTGGTTGAATACTTATTGACTCACAACATTTCAGCTTTTAAATGTTTTATTAATTTGTAAAAATTCCAAAAAATATCATTCCACTTTGACATTATGGGGTATTGCGTGTAGGTCAGTGACAAAAAATCTAAATTTAATCAATTTTAAATTCAGGCTGTAACACAACAAAATGTGGAAAAAATCAAGGGGTGTGAATACTTTCTGATGGCTCTGTATACACAGGAAACACTGAAGTTTGACTGCACTGGGCATTTAAGCCCTTTGTCTTGATAAATAACGCAGAACCATCAGCAGATACAGGTTGGGTAGGCTACCTACAGTGAGGGAAAAAAGTATTTGATCCCCTGCTGATTTTGTACGTTTACCCACTGACAAAGAATTGATCAGTCTATACTTTTAATGGTAGGTTTATTTGAACAGTGAGAGACAGAATAACCACAAAAATATCCAGAAAAACGCATGTCAAAAATGTTATAAATTGATTTGCATTTTAATGAGGGAAATAAGTATTTGACCCCCTCTCAATCAGAAAGATTTCTGGCTCCCAGGTGTCTTTCATACAGGTAACGAGCTGAGATTAGGAGCACACTGTTAAAGGGAGTGCTCCTAATCTCAGTTTGTTACCTGTATAAAAGACACCTGTCCACAGAAGCAATCAATCAATCAGATTCTAAACTCTCCACCATGGCCAAGACCAAAGAGCTCTCCAAGGATGTCAGGGACAATATTGTAGATCTACACAAGGCTGGAATGGGCTACAAGACCATTGCCAAGCAGCTTGGTGAGAAGGTGACAACAGTTGGTGCGATTATTCGCAAATGGAAGAAACACTAAATAACTGTTAAACTCCCTCGGCCTGGGACTCCATGCAAGATCTCACCTCGTGGAGTTGCAATGATCATGAGAACGGTGAGGAATCAGCCCAGAACTACACAGGAGGATCTTGTCAATGATCTCAAGGCAGCTGGGACCATAGTCACCAAGAAAACAATTGGTAACACACTACGCCGTGAAGGACTGAAATCCTGCAGCGTCCGCAAGGTCCCCCTGCTCAAGAAAGCACATATACATGCCCGTCTGAAGTTTGCCAATGAACATCTGAATGATTCAGAGGACAACTGGGTGAACGTGTTGTGGTCAGATGAGACCAAAATGGAGTTCTTTGGCATCAACTCAACTTGCCGTGTTTGGAGGAGGAGGAATGCTGCCTATGACCCCAAGAAACCATCCTCACCGTCAAACATGGAGGTGGAAACATTATGCTTTGGGGGTGTTTTTCTGCTAAGGGGACAGGACAACTTCACCGCATCAAAGGGACGATGGACAGGGCCATGTACCGTCAAATCTTGGGTGAAAACCTCCTTCCCTCAGCCAGGGTATTGAAAATGTGTCGTGGATGGGTATTCCAGCACGACAATGACCCAAAACACACGGCCAAGGCAACAAAGGAGTGGCTCAAGAAAAAGCACATTAAGGTCCTGGAGTGGCCTAGCCAGTCTCCAGACCTTAATCCCATAGAAAATCTGTGGAGGGAGCTGAAGGTTCGAGTTGCCAAATGTCAGCCTCGAAACCTTAATGACTTGAAGAAGATCTGCAAAGAGGAGTGGGACAAAATCCCTCCTGAGATGTGTGCAAACCTGGTGGCCAACTACAAGAAACATCTGACCTCTGTGATTGCCAACAAGGGTTTTGCCACCACGTACTAAGTCATGTTTTGCAGAGGGGGTCAAATACTTATTTCCCTCATTAAAATGCAAATCAATTTATAACATTTTTGACATGCGTTTTTCTGGATATTTTTGTTGATATTCTGTCTCTCACTGTTCAAATAAACCTACCATTAAAATTACAGACTGATCATTTCTTTGTCAGTGGGCAAACGTACAAAATCAGCAGGGGATCAAATACTTTTTTCCCTCACTGTACATGATGAGATAACTATCATGGACAAAAGAGCAAGATTATTTTTATTTGTCAAACGGCAGCCAAGCATCAATCATCATGTCACCAAAATAAGAAATAAGACGTACCCTCAATATTTATTGGAAAGCAGCATCTAGCTCATCACCTTGCACTTTCACCACCCTGTGGTTATTTCATCTGTATCCTGATAAACTCCATGTTTGTTAATCCGCCATGTACTTAACTCGCATAAAAAGTTTGGATGGAAACCTAGTTATTGTTATAGATTAGGTTAGAGTTAGACCAAAATGATGGAAATGCCATGCCCGCGTCCCCCTGTAGGGGATAGATCCAGAATCTCCTCATATCCTCATTAAATTGGCTGTGTACCGAGGGTGCTTACTGCACTCTCCTCCCCCGTAACCCCAGCCACACCGCTCACTTACTTGAGTGGACCACCCTGTCCGGCAGTCATGCCCCACATGCCAGCGCTGTCTTGGACTCTTAGCTGGAAATCCCCCCTCAGCTTAACCACAACGCAATGTTCACCATCTTAGGGCTGCTGAGCTGTCACCCTTAGGGCACCTCAAAACACTCAAGGCCAGTTCGGACACGCTGGGTCTTCCTTGAGAACAGCAGGGGAAAGCTCCATCTCTACCCCTACCACTCCCAGGACCACCAGACTGCACACAAACACAGTACAAAGAGCAAAAGCAAACAAAACCAGCCTGTGCTCCACAACTGCCGACTCAGTGACCCAGATCTCGCCGACTAAGCCAAATGTCAAGAGATGGAAAAGTTACAGGTTCTTTTAGATCTGAGTTGCGTAGACAGAGTGAAGTCAAGACCAAACAAAGGACCAGTTTCAGCATTTAATAAATAGGATTTACAAGTTCCCTTTTTTAGCAGTGGCCTTTCTCACTGGGCCAGGAACATTCACAAACCATGCATTCTTAAACAAAAATAACAAAAAGGCACAGAAGTCGGTGCAGCTCAGGAGAGCTGATCTTGTTTCCCTCATACTCCTGGAAACCACCATACCTCTTCACTGCATCACCTCCCCTCAAACAAAAAGAAACAGAGGTTTAATACAAGTCAGAAACCACAATTAACCAATGAGATCACTTTGAGAGTTAATGAGGCAATCAGTCACACCTGTGAGAGTCACCTATTATCTTTGTAGTGTATTACTGTCAATGGTGTATTGGAGGCGAGGTCAGGTGCAGGAGAGCAGAGTATAATGAACAGGCACACTTTTATTAAAGTTCCAAAAACGAGAGCACTACATAAATCAAACGCGCTCAAAAAACGGAACATAAAAGTAAAGCGCGTAAACTAACACCACATAACATGAAACAATTACACACAAAACATGATGGGAAACAGAGGGTTAAATACAAGTAGATTGATTGGGGAAATGAAAACCAGGTGTGTATGGAAACAAGACAAGACAAATGGATATATGAAAAATGGAGCGGTGATGGCCAGAAAGCCGGTGACCTCGATCGCCGAACTCCGCCCGAACAAGGAGAGGAGCCGACTTCGGTGGAAGTCGTGACAATTACTTTTTTATCAGCGCCCTGTGAAAAGTAGTGCCCTACACAGGGAATTGGGTGCCATTTGGAACACAGTGTTGTATTGTAAGGAAGGCTACTGGCTGACCAAGGGAGTAGCAGCATCATAAGGAGTGTTGTGAATTATTTTTTTTTTGCCATTTCTCTAGGTTTGTTTACGTGGCTACCCATCCACATCGCTATGACCAATTGCCACGCCCACTAATGTTTCTTCTCCATGATGAGTCTGGACTTGCCTCTCTCCCCGACGACTTCTGAAACGCGAACACATTCTACCCGTTCTGATTGGTCCCAGAAACCGATGGGTTGGCAAGAACCGGCCTACAGGATGACGTTATCAACTTTGATACTCTGATTGGTTGGATTTGTTAAAGACGATCCAATTACTGATGAATTTGTTTTGTACAACGCTCTGTCACGCCCTGACCTTAGAGATCCTTTTTATGTCTCTATTTTGGTTTGGTCAGGGCGTGAGTTGGGGTGTGCATTCTATGTTTTGTTCTATGTTGTCCTTTTCTATGTGTTTGGTCTGGTATGGTTCCCAATCAGAGGCAGCTGTCAATCGTTGTCTCTGATTGAGAACCATACTTAGGTAGCCTGTTCCCACCTGTGTTTGTGGGTAGTTGTTTCCTGTTTTGTGTTTTTTCACCTTACAGGACTGTTTCGTGTCGTTCACTCTCTTTGTTGTTTTTTGTCATTCAGTGTTCAGTTTATTTCATTAAATTTACTATGAACACTTACCACGCTGCGTATTGGTCCGATCCTTCCTCCTCATCTTCCCAGGACGAGAATCGTTACACGCTCGTCATTTTGACATCACAGAAACGACTTCTAGGATGGCAGATTCAGACTGAATGTACATAGCGATCAATAGAGCAGCGGAATTAAATTCAGGATGAATTGTCAGGCAATAGATTCGTAGAATTCAGGTACATAATGTCAATTCGGCTATCATTGTCCTTAAGATGCAGTTCTATTTTTGTCAACATGATTGATGAGGAATTTATACAATCCTTTGATGGAAGCTAAGCTAATAGTGTTACTTATCCTAGAGGACTAATATCGGCAATAGAGAAATATCTGCCTATTAGAGATTACAGAGGACAGAACATTTGTAGAAGCATTTGCCTTTATACACTGAACAAAAATATAAACATAAGATGTAATTTTGAGGACAAATTTGTTTACATCCATGTTAGTGAGCATTTCTCCTCTGCCAAAATAATCCATCCGCCTAACAGATGTGGCATACCAAGAAGCTGATTGAACAGCATGATCATTACACAGGTGCACCTAGTCCTGGGGATAATAAAATGCCACTCTAAAATGTGCAGTTTTGTCAAACAACACAATGCCACAGATGTCTCAAGTTGAGGGAGAGTGCAATTGGCATGCGGGCTGCAGAAATGTCCACGAGAGCTGTTGCCAGATAATTGAATGTTAACTACTTTACCATAAGCAGCCTCCAAAGTTGTTTTAGAGAATTTGGCAGCAAGTCCAATCGGCCTCACAACCACAGACCATGTGTAACCACACCAGTCCAGGACCTACACATCCTGCTTCTTGACCTGCAGGATGGTCTGAGACCCGCCACCAGGACAGCTCATGAAATTCTGAGTTTGCACAACTGAAGAATTTCTGCACAAACTGTCAGAAAACATCTCAGTGAAGCTGATCTGCGTGCTCGTCGTCCTCACCAGGGCCTTGACCTTTATTTAATTTTTGATTTAACCGTTATTTAACTAGGCAAGTCAGTTAAGAACAAATTCTTATTTACATTGATGGCCTACCAAAAGGCAAAAGTCCTCCTGCGGGACGGGGGCTGGGATTAAAAAATGTAAAATGTTAAATACACTGCTCAAAAAAATAAAGGGAACACTTAAACAACACAATGTAACTCCAAGTCAATCACACTTCTGTGAAATCAATCTGTCCACTTAGGAAGCAACACTGATTGACAATAAATTTCACATGCTGTTGTGCAAATGGAATAGACAAAAGGTGGAAATTATAGGCAATTAGCAAGACACCCCCAATAAAGGAGTGGTTCTGCAGGTGGTGACCACAGACCACTTCTCAGTTCCTATGCTTCCTGGCTGATGTTTTGGTCACTTTTGAATGCTGGCGGTGCTTTCACTCTAGTGGTAGCATGAGACAGAGTCTACAACCCACACAAGTGGCTCAGGTAGTGCAGCTCATCCAGGATGGCACATCAATGCGAGCTGTGGCAAGAAGGTTTGCTGTGTCTGTCAGCGTAGTGTCCAGAGCATGGAGGCGCTACCAGGAGACAGGCCAGTACATCAGGAGATGTGGAGGAGGCCGTAGGAGGGCAACAACCCAGCAGCAGGACCGCTACCTCCGCCTTTGTGCAAGGAGGAGCAGGTGGAGCACTGCCAGACCCCTGCAAAATGACCTCCAGCAGGCCACAAATGTGCATGTGTCTGCTCAAACGGTCAGAAACAGACTTCATGAGGGTGGTATGAGGGCCCGACGTCCACAGGTGGGGGTTGTGCTTACAGCCCAACACCGTGCAGGACGTTTGGCATTTGCCAGAGAACACCAAGATTGGCAAATTCGCCACTGGCGCCCTGTGCTCTTCACAGATGAAAGCAGGTTCACACTGAGCACATGTGACAGAGTCTGGAGACGTCGTGGAGAACGTTCTGCTGCCTGCAACATCCTCCAGCATGACCGGTTTGGCGGTGGGTCAGTCATGGTGTGGGGTGGCATTTCTTTGGGGGGCCGCACAGCCCTCCATGTGCTCGCCAGAGGTAGCCTGACTGCCATTAGGTACCGAGATGAGATCATCAGACCCCTTGTGAGACCATATGCTGGTGCAGTTGGCCCTGGGTTCCTCCTAATGCAAGACAATGCTAGACCTCATGTGGCTGGAGTGTGTCAGCAGTTCCTGCAAGAGGAAGGCATTGATGCTATGGACTGGCCCGCCCGTTCCCCAGACCTGAATCCAATTGAGCACATCTGGGACATCATGTCTCGCTCCATCCACCAACGCCACGTTGCACCACAGACTGTCCAGGAGTTGGCGGATGCTTTAGTCCAGGTCTGGGAGGAGATCCCTCAGGAGACCATCCGCCACCTCATCAGGAGCATGCCCAGGCATTGTAGGGAGGTCATACAGGCACGTGGAGGCCATACACACTACTGAGCCTCATTTTGACTTGTTTTAAGGACATTACATCAAAATTGGATCAGCCTGTAGTGTGGTTTTCCACTTTAATTTTGAGTGTGACTCCAAATCCAGACCCCCATGGGTTGATAAATTTGATTTACATTGATCATTTTTGTGTGATTTTGTTGTCAGCACATTCAACTATGTAAAGAAAAACGTATTTAATAAGAATATTTCATTCATTCATATCTAGGATGTGTTATTTTAGTGTTCCCTTTATTTTTTTGAGCAGTGTATATAAATATAGGACAAAACACACGACAAGAGAGACAACACAACAACCCTACATAAAGAGAAACTTAAGACAGCAACATAGCAAGGCAGCAAACATGACAACACAGCATGGTAGCAACACAAAATGACAACAACATTGTAGCAACACAACATGGTAGCAGCACAAAACATGGTACACGAATGAATGGGCACAGACAACAACACACAGGGCAAGAAGGTAGAGAATAATACATCAAGCAAAGCAGCCACAACCTGACTGCAGTTCGCCGTTGTAACCGACTTCAGTGTGCAAATGCTCACCTTCAATGGCCACTGGCACGCTGGAGAAGTGCACTCTTCACAGATGAATCCCGGTTTGAACTGTACTGGGCAGATGGCAGACAGCATGTATGGTGTTGTGTCGGCAAGCGGTTTGCTGATGTCAATGTTGTGAACAGTGTGCATGCAAAGGCTACGGACAATGAACACAATTGCATTTTATCGATGGCAATTTGAATGCACAGAGATACTGTGACGAGATCCTGAGGCCCATTGTCGTGCCATTCATCCGCAACCATCACCTCATGTTTTAGCATGATAATGCACGCCCCCATATTGAAAGGATCTGTACACAATTCCTGAACTCTTAAAATGTCCCAGCTCTTCCATGGCCTGCATACTCACCAGACATGTCACCCACATATAATATAAAAAAGGTAGGGGTGTGGATCAGAAAACCAGTCAGTATCTGGTGTGACCACCTCATGGAGCGTCACATATCTCCATCACATAGAGTTGATTAGGCTGTTGGTTGTGGCCTGTGGAATGTTGTCCCATTCCTCGTCAATGGCTATGTGAAGTTGCTGGCTATTGGCGGGAACTGGAACACGCTGTTGTACACGTCGATACCGGGGCTAATGTGGTGCATTGACCAATACGTTGTGGTGCTAGAAAATAGCAGATTTCAGCAATAACAACACAATACATCCAAAATTCGACAACAACAAGAAGTGCATTTATACCATGTGCATAATCAGACAACTGTGCATTGGTAATAATTTTTCGGATGAAATGGCTATCACAATGTCAGAAATGATATTAATGATATCCAAAGTGCAGCCACAACGAGAAGTGCAATGCATTTACCCTATGCCTGTTAACTGTGCACACACTTGTAAAACGAACTGGCTATCACAATCTTAGTGATTATATTTCTATTGCAAACAAAAATAACTTGTAGGCCGACGATATACATGCGTCCTGCTGTGAATTGGTTATAATGTTGGGGATTACATGTCTATCACAACATCGGAAATGAAAGGAATAATATCCACAGTGTAGCCACATCAAGAAGTGCATTTACCCTATGACTGTCAACTGTGCACACATGGTGTAAAACGAGCAGGCTATCATCACAATCTTAGTGATTATATTTATATTGCTAAAATACTTGTAGGCCGACTGGCCGACAATATGCATGCGTCTTCTTGTTCCATCCAGAACCAGATCAGCGGATTGAATCATGTTCCCACCACCAGACAGGCGCACTCTGTCAATAAATAAAAGGCCTTTCAGTTACTCACCAAGTGTTGTTTTATAGAAGGATGATGCATCTGTTGTGGTTCAGTGCAATGAGTGTATAATCTTCTGGACATCCAGGGCCTTGGTTCATTCTGCGTGTATGTGACATGCAGGCAAGGTTGCTGAGTCGAGGGTTTGCCCAGTATTTCATTCTGTGGTTTTTAATCCGTGTTTGTTTTGTGTAATATAAATATGTAGAGCTTTCTTAATAAGTGTGTTGTACTTTCACTATTTGTCATCTCAATTAACTATTCAATCAAGTTGGTAATTACATAATGTGATAATGTTGATCCCAGCCTTTCATATCTATAGCCCATGTTGTGATGCGGTTGAGTAATGTTATGTTTTACAGCCATTTAAATAATTATGGAGATAATTTTGATCAAGTTTCAAACTTCTTTCCAAGAAATTACTTTTCCGTTTCAACTGCTAATTGGTGTTTTGGGATTTGATAAAGCGAGAAAGTGGCTATGATGACAGACACACCAGAGTGGATCTGGCATCCAGGGAGCACACATCGTTTGTCAGTCATCTGACAGCTAAAGTCAACAGATTTCCCATGGCTGCACAACACCCCCCCCCCCCCCCTGTGGGGGCAGCTTTACCCCATCGGAAGAGGATTTTCTGTGTTTTAATCAGTGTTTTTAATTAGGCTTTTTAATTACAGAGCCACTTTTCACAGAGAGTCCATGAGTGAGGTAACTCTTGAATGGAGGCGATAGGGGAAGTTGAGCACTTGTCAATGTTGCCCTTTCTCTCTCTCTCCCAAATGGGATTCCAGGAATGTTTTCTAGTTTTTGTGAACGCATGGGTGCTTTGAGCCAAGAACTGAGTTTTTGTTTTTGTTGGAGGGATTTTCTTTCTAATTCGAAGCTTCTTTTGCATTTCCCTTGATAGCTAAGATGTTAATATAACAATGGCTTTTGAATGCATCCGTATGGTTTCAATTTATATGCTTGAATGGGATGAGAATAACTGTCCAGACATGATATCCACAAGAAAATTATGAGTATCAGTGATTAAGGACAAATCTTTTGTTTACGCAAGGACATTTAAAAGTGAGATATATTGATTTGCAACAGAGGGATCAAATTTCAAATCAAATGTATTTATATAGCCCTTCTTACATCAGTTGATATCTCAAAGTTCTGTACAGAAACCCAGCCTAGAACCCCAAACAGCAAGCAATGCAGGTGTAGAAGCACGGTGGCTCGGAAAAACTCCCTAGAAAGGGCAAAACCTAGGAAGAAACCTAGAGAGGAACCGGGCTATGAGGGGTGGCCAGTCCTCTTCTGGCTGTGCCGGGTGGAGATTATAACAGAACATGGCCAAGATGCTCAAATGTTCATAAATGACCAGCATGGTCAAATAATAATAATGACAGTAGTTGGGATGGTATATTATAAAGCAATGCATTTGATTGCTTTGGTTTTGTTGTTAAACAAATACATGGTTATCATCTCTGCTCACATTTTGGAAGAGCCAATAGTGGCAGTTTAGGAAGGGCCAATAGTGGCAGTTTAGGAAGGGCCAATAGTGGCACTTTGGGAAGGGCCAATAGTGGCAGTTTGAGAGGGACCAATAGCGGCAGTTTGGGAAGGGCCAATCGTGGAGGTTTGGGAAGGGCCAATAGTGGCAGTTTGGGAAGGGCCAATAGTGGCAGTTTGGGAAGGGCCAATAGTGGCAGTTTGGGAAGGGCCAATAGTGGCAGTTTGGGAAGGGCCAATAGTGGCAGTTTGGGAAGGGCCAATAGTGGCAGTTTGGGAAGGGCCAATAGCGGCAGTTTGGGAAGGGCCAATCGTGGAGGTTTGGGAAGGGCCAATAGTGGCAGTTTGGGAAGGGCCAATAGTGGCCGTTTGGGAAGGGCCAATAGTGGCAGTTTGGGAAGGGCCAATAGTGGCAGTTTGGGAAGGGCCAATAGTGGCAGTTTGGGAGGGCCAATAGTGGCAGTTTGGGAAGGGCCAATAGTGGCAGTTTGGGAAGTGCCAATAGTGGCAGTTTGGGAAGGGCCAATTGTGGCAGTTTGGGAAGGGCCAATAGTGGCAGTTTGGGAAGGGCCAATAGTGGCAGTTTGGGAAGGGCCAATTGTGGCAGTTTGGGAAGGGCCAATTGTGGCAGTTCGGGAAGGGCCAACAGTGGCAGTTTGGGAAGAGCATATAGTGGCAGTTTGTCCTCCAGACGTGACTCTTGCCATTTAGGCCAAAGAGTTCAATCTTGGTTTCATCAGACCAGAGAATCTTGTTTCTCGTGGTCTGAGAGTCTTTAGGTGCCTTTTGGAAAACTCCAAGCGGGCTGTCGTGCATTTTATTGAGGATGGCTTCCGTCAGGCCACTCTACCATAAAAGCCTGATTGGTGGAGTGCTGCAGGGATGGTTGTCCTTCTGGAAGGTTCTCCCATC
This sequence comes from Salvelinus alpinus, assembly GCF_045679555.1. NCBI lineage: Eukaryota > Metazoa > Chordata > Actinopteri > Salmoniformes > Salmonidae > Salvelinus > Salvelinus alpinus. The sequence continues at coordinate 80,067,584 of NC_092088.1, forward strand.
TGAACAGAAAAAATCCAGAGCTCTGTCAGAGTGGCCATCGGGTTCTTGGTCACCTCCCTGACCAAGGCTCTAATCCCCGATTGCTCCGTTTGGCTAGTCGGCCACCACTAGAAAGAGTCTTGGTGGTTCCAAACTTCTTCTATTTAAGAATGACGGAGGCCACTGTTTTCTTGGGGACCTTCAATGCTGCAGAAATATTTTGGTACCCTTCCCCTTGTCTCTGAGCTCTATGGACAATTCCTTCGACCTCATGGCTTGGTTTTTGCTCTGACATGCACTGTCAACTATGGGACCTTATATAGACAGGTGTGTGCCTTTCCAGTTTTAAATTTTTTAAATTAAACTTTATTTAACTAGGCATGTCAGTTAAGAACAAATTCTCATTTACAATGACGGCCTACCCCGGACGACGACGACGCTGTGCACCGCCCTATGGAACTCTCAATCACGGCCGGATGTTATACAGCCTGGAATTGCACCAAGGACTGTAGTGACGCCTCTTGCACTGAGATGCAGTGCCTTAGACCACTGCGCCACTCAGGAGCCCAAATCATGTCCAATCAATTGAATATACCACAGGTGCTCCAATTAAGTTGTATAAACATCTCAAGGATGATGAATGGAAAAAGGATGCACCTGAACCCAATTTCGAGTGTCATAGCAAAGGGTCTGAATACTTCTGTTTATTTATTTATTTTTATTTCACCTTTATTTAACCAGGTAGGCAAATTGAGAACACGTTCTCATTTACAATTGCGACCTGGCCAAGATAAAGCAAAGCAGTTCGACACATACAACAACACATAGTTACACATGGAGTAAAACAAACATACAGTCAATAATACAGTGAAAAATAAGTCTATATACAATGTGAGCAAGTGAGGTGAGATAAGGGAGGTGAAGGCAAACAAAATATATATATAAATAAATAAAAATATAAAAGGCCATGGTGGCGAAGTAAATACAATATAGCAAGTAAAAAAATTAAAACACTGGAATGGTTGGTTTGCAGTGGAAGAAAGTGTAAAGTAGAGATAGAAATAATGGGGTGCAAAGGAGCAAAATAAATAAATAAATACAGTAGGTAAAGAGGTAGTTGTTTGGGCTAAATTATAGATGGGCTATGTACAGGTGCAGTAATCTATGAGCTGCTCTGACAGCTGGTGCTTAAAGCTAGTGAGGGAGATAAGTGTTTCCAGTTTCAGAGATTTTTGTAGTTCGTTCCAGTCATTGGCAGCAGAGAACTGGAAGGAGAGGCGGCCAAAGGAAGAATTGGTTTTGGGGGTGACCAGAGAGATATACCTGCTGGAGCGCGTGCTACAGGTAGGTGCTGCTATGGTGACCAGCGAGCTGAGATAAGGGGGGACTTTACCTAGCAGGGTCTTGTAGATGACCTGGAGCCAGTGGGTTTGGCGACGAGTATGAAGCGAGGGCCAGCCAACGAGAGTGTACAGGTCGCAGTGGTGGGTAGTATATGGGGCTTTGGTGACAAAACGGATGGCACTGTGATAGACTGCATCCAATTTATTGAGTAGGGTTTTGGAGGCTATTTTGTAAATGACATCACCGAAGTCGAGGATTGGTAGGATGGTCAGTTTTACAAGGGTATGTTTGGCAGCATGAGTGAAGGATGCTTTGTTGCGGAATAGGAAGCCAATTCTAGATTTAACTTTGGATTGGAGATGTTTGATGTGAGTCTGGAAGGAGAGTTTACAGTCTAACCAGACACCTAGGTATTTGTAGTTGTCCACATATTCTAAGTCAGAGCCGTCCAGAGTAGTGATGTTGGACAGGCGGGCAGGTGCAGGCAGCGATCGGTTGAAGAGCATGCATTTAGTTTTACTTGTATTTAAGAGCAATTGGAGGCCACGGAAGGAGAGTTGTATGGCATTGAAGCTCACCTGGAGGGTTGTTAACACAGTGTCAAAAGAAGGGCCAGAAGTATACAGAATAGTGTCGTCTGCGTAGAGGTGGATCAGAGAATCACCAGCAGCAAGAGCGACATCATTGATGTATACAGAGAAGAGAGTCGGTCCAAGAATTGAACCCTGTGGCACCCCCATAGAGACTGCCAGAGGCCCGGACAACAGACCCTCCGATTTGACACACTGAACTCGATCAGAGAAGTAGTTGGTGAACCAGGCGAGGCAATCATTAGAGAAACCAAGGCTGTCGAGTCTGCCGATGAGGATGTGGTGATTGACAGAGTCAAAAGCCTTGGCCAGGTCAATGAATACGGCTGCACAGTATTGTTTCCTATCGATGGCGGTTAAGATATCGTTTATGACCTTGAGCATGGCTGAGGTGCACCCATGACCAGCTCTGAAACCAGATTGCATAGCGGAGAAGGTATGGTGGGATTCGAAATGGTCGGTAATCTGTTTGTTGACTTGGCTTTCGAAGACCTTAGAAAGGCAGGGTAGGATAGATATAGGTCTGTAGCTGTTAGGGTCAAGAGTGTCCCCCCCTTTGAAGAGGGGGATAACCGCAGCTGCTTTCCAATCTTTGGGAATCTCAGACGACACGAAAGAGAGGTTGAAAAGGCTAGTAATAGGGGTGGCAACAATTTCAGCAGATAGTTTTAGAAAGAAAGGGTCCAGATTATCTAGCCCGGCTGATTTGTAAGGGTCCAGATTTTGCAGCTCTTTCAGAACATCAGCTGACTGTATTTGGGAGAAAGAGAAATGGGGAAGGCTTGGGCGAGTAGCAGAGGGGAGGGCAGTGCTGTTGACCGGGGTAGGGGTAGCCAGGTGGAAAGCATGGCCAGCCGTAGAAAAATGCTTATTGAAATTCTCAATTACAGTGGATTTGTCGGTGGTGACAGTGTTTCCTATCTTCAGTGCAGTTGGAAGCTGGGAGGAGGTGTTCTTATTCTCCATGGACTTTACAGTGTCCCAGAACTTTTTTGAATTTGTGTTGCAGGAAGCAAATTTCTGCTTGAAAAAGCTAGCCTTGGCTTTTCTAACTGCCTGTGTATATTGGTTTCTAGCTTCCCTGAAAAGTTGCATATCACGGGGGCTGTTCGATGCTAATGCAGAACGCCATAGGATGTTTTTCTGTTGGTTAAGGGCAGTCAGGTCAGGAGAGAACCAAGGGCTATATCTGTTCCTGGTTCTAAATGTCTTGAATGGGGCATGCTTATTCAAGATGGTGAGGAAGGCATTTAAAAAAAATATCCAGGCATCCTCTACTGACGGGATGAGATCAATATCCTTCCAGGATACCTCGGCCAGGTCGATTAGAAAGGCCTGCTCGCTGAAGTGTTTCAGGGAGCGTTTGACCCATTACGGATGCAGGCAATGAGGCAGTGATCGCTGAGATCTTGGTTGAAAACAGCAGAGGTGTATTTGGAGGGCAAGTTGGTTAGGATGATATCTATGAGGGTACCCGTGATTACGGAATTGGGGTGGTACCTGGTAGGTTCATTGATAATTTGTGTGAGATTGAGGGCATCAAGCTTAGATTGTAGGATGGCTGGGGTGTTAAGCATGTTCAAATTTAGGTCGCCTAGCAGCACGAGCTCTGAAGATAGATGGGGGGCAATCAGTTCACATATGGTGTCCAGAGCACAGCTGGGGGCAGAGGGTGGTCTATAGCAGGCGGCAACGGTGAGAGACTTGTTTTTAGAGAGGTGGATTTTTAAAAGTAGAAGTTCAAATTGTTTGGGAACAGACCTGGATGGTAAAACAGAACTCTGCAGGCAATCTTTGCAGTAGATTGCAACACCGTCCCCTTTGGCCATTCTATCTTGTCTGAAAATCTTGTAGTTGGGGATGAAAATTTCAGAATCTTTGGTGGTCTTTCTAAGCCAGGATTCAGACACGGCTAAAACATCCGGGTTGGCAGAGTGTGCTAAAGCAGTGAACAAAACAAACTTAGGGAGGAGGCTTCTAATGTTAACATGCATGAAACCAAGGCTATTACGGTTACAGAAGTCATCAAAAGAGAGCGCCTGGGGAATAGGAGTGGAGCTAGGTACTGCAGGGCCTGGATTCACCTCTACATCACCAGAGGAACAGAGGAGGAGTAGGATAAGGGTACGGCTAAAAGCTATGAGAATTGGTCGTCTAGAACGTCTAGAACAGAGAGTAAAAGGACGTTTCTGGGGGCGATAAAATAGCTTCAAGGAATAATGTACAGACAAAGGTATGGTAGGATGTGAATACAGTGGAGGTAAACCTAGGTATTGAGTGATGATGAGAGAGATATTGTCTCTAGAAACATCATTGAAACCAGGTGATGTCATCGCATATGTGGGTGGTGGAACTGAAAGGTTGGATATGGTATAGTGAGCAGGGCTAGAGGCTCTACAGTGAAATAAGCCAATAAACACTAACCAGAACAGCAATGGACAAGGCATATTTACATTAAGGAGAGGCATGCTTAATCGAGTGATCAATAAGGGTCCAGTGAGTAGAGGTTGGTTGGGGTCACGGCGATCCAGACAGCTGGCCGGGTAGATGGCTATCGGTAGCAAGATAGCATAGGATGGAGGTCTATTTTTAGACACCTCGTGCGTTTCCGTTGGTAGATTAGTGGGGTTCCGTGTGGTAGAGGGGATCAATCCAATTGGCAAAATAGATATAGTGACCCAAGAAAAAAAATTGTCCGATATACTTATTCAGATAGCAGCCGATAAGACAGCTAACGATTAGCGGGCCCCAGATGAGCGTTCAGGTAACGTCGCGACGGAGGTGCCAGTTGGATAACTCCCTCGGGCAGATAACGTCGGCAGTCAGTCGTGAAGGCCCGGTGGGGCTCCGTATCTGCAGCAAAAAAAAAAAAACGGGTCCGGATAGGTGACTGTAGCCCAGGAATGGCTGATGGAACTCCTCAGCTGGCTAGCTCCGGAATGATTTAAGTTTGCTCCGGGATCGACGTAAGCCAATAGTCACACGGTTTGCAGCTAGCTAGCTGCGAAATCAAGGTGCAAATGTCCAGAGCCTGCGGCTGAAATCCGGGGAAACTGAGAGAAGAAAAAAAAGGCCCGGTATGCTCCGGTCCGAGTCGCGTTGCACAAAAGTGCCGGTAGATTATCGAGCTAAAGGAATAGCTGATGACCACAAAACGTGGGCAGCTGAAACACCAACGCTAGCCAGCAAACCGGCTAACTTCTGGGCAGCTTCAGATTAGCTTCTGGCTAGCTTTCGGCTAGCTTCTGGTTAGCTTTCTGGCTAGCTTCTGATTAGCCCCTGGCTAGCTTCCACTGTGGATTTTCAGATTTGAGGTAAATAATACTTTTTTTTGTAATTGGTGAGGCGGGTTGCAGGAAAGCTTTTGCAGGAAAGCTTTTGTAGTTGAGTTCTTGGATAATAAAATATATAAAAGATATGCGAAGAAAGGTGTAAATATATATATATACAGGACACGACAATACGAGGACAGAAATGACGTCTGAACTGCTAAGCCATCTTGGAACGTTGGTTATGGTTATGGTTAAGGAAGGAAGATATGTTTTTATTTGTAATAAATTTGCAAAAAATTCTAAATCCTGTTTTCAGTTTGTCATTATTGGGTATTGTGTGTAGCTTGCTGAGTTTTTTAAACATTTTTAAATCCATTTTAGAATAAGGCTGTAACATAAAATGTGGAAATAGTCAAGGGGTCTGAATATTTTCCGAATGCACTGTATGGAAGACTTTATTAATATATGGATTAATTGATGCATCAAATGTATCACATAACTGGTAAGTACTCACAATGAAAGAGGAATAAAGGATGGATTTGTTTCAAGTCGATGAAAATGAAATACTAAGGATGGTTAGTACAAAACATAAGTCGCCTTTATTGCTTTTAGCAATGCAGTTAGCAAACAGAATTTTCAATATCTTTCAACTCTGTAACAAAATAAGATAACTCTGATTTCTAAGTTTTGCTTTGGCTATTCCTTCATGAACATCCCACATTTATTTCAGTCTGATGAAGCTGTCACCTTGACAACGCTGGCACCTAAGGCCCACTCATTACCATTTTAAGCTGCATAAAATTGAAAGCATAATTGTTAAACCATTATAGCACAGAATGGATTTTTATTGAAAACAAACTTCACTTGAAATACAAAATTGCACTCCGCTGTACAGACCAACATCCCTGCACTTTGCAGTACTTTCACAAACTTACAATGCAGCACATAAAACGACATCATGGATTATTTTTCAGAAGGTTACACCTTGAGGAAATAGGATAATGTGTTCAAAGAGAGAAATTAAATGAATAATAGTTTTCCCCAAAAATGTTGATATTGTCTTACTTGCTGTTTTGGCAGATTAAATGACAACACATGATGGATTATGTATATGACAGAGGCAGCAGATTTCCAGTGGCTCATCACACCTTTATAACTTAACTTCAAAGGGGAAATCCACTCAAAAACTATTTTGGGGGATGTTTTCAGTGATTAGTCCCAAAATGTTTTGCATATCAGCAGTTAAGTTTAAAAGAAATTGGAATTTCAAGAACCGAAGTATCACCAGCCACATTACCATGATGATGTGTTTTGGATCATATGATGTATTTTGCATCTGTCACGGCCGTCGAAATGAGTAGACCAAGGCGCAGCGTGCATAGAGTTCCACATGTTTTATTCCGATGAAACTCACAAACAAAAATAACAAAGTGCAACGAAACGTGAAGCTATGTAGTGCTCGCAGGCAACTAGACAGAGACAAGATCCCACAATCTAAGGTGGGAAAAAGGGCTGCCTAAGTATGATCCCCAATCAGAGACAACAATAAACAGCTGCCTCTGATTGGGAACCATACTAGGCCAACAAAGAAATAGAAACATAGATTTGCCCACCCAAGTCACACCCTGACCTAACCAAATAGAGAATAAAAAAGGCTCTCTAAGGTCAGGGCACAAGATAAAGTCACACAAATTTAAAAGCTGTGCTATACAAGATAAATGTAGGTCACACAATATATGTTCATCTAAAAGCCATACTGATACCACTATAGAACTGTTAGTGGCTCTCTTGGTTTTATGAGATAAAGAACATAGTCTGCTCCCTGATGGCGGTTACATTTGAGTCTTTTAGCAGACACTCTCATCCAGAGTGACTTACAGCAGCGGTTAGGGTAAGTGCCTTGCTCAAGAGATTTTTCACCTAATCGGTTTAGGGATTCAAACCAGCAACCTCTCGGTTACTGGCCTAATGCGCTTAACCGCTAGGCTACCTTACCTACTACATTGGTTGTTTAGTGAATGTGTAAGATCCACAATTATTTATTTACTCCTCTTACGTGTGCGGTATTTGTAAATGTCTCGGAGAACCTGTTGATTTCTCCCTACAATCTTACCACTGACCTGCACAACTCTCTCTGCGGTATTGTGACTTGCCCAAGTGAGGGAGCCAAACCAGGCAACTACAATAAATGTTAAGACAGGTTCAATAAAACATCTATAAAATACTGTAAAACATATACTAATACTCAGCCTTCTAAGTTTATGCAGGAAGTACAGTCTTGACTGATATTTAGATAACAGGAAGTACAGTCTGGACTGACATTTAGATAACAGGAAGTACAGTCTTGACTGATATTTAGATAACAGGAAGTACAGTCTGGACTGACATTTAGATAACAGGAAGTACAGTCTTGACTGATATTTAGATAACAGGAAGTACAGTCTGGACTGACATTTAGATAACAGGAAGTACAGTCTGGACTGACATTTAGATAACAGGAACTACAGTCTGGACTGACATTTAGATAACAGGAAGTACAGTCTGGACTGACATTTAGATAACAGGAACTACAGTCTGGACTGACATTTAGATAACAGGAACTACAGTCTGGACTGACATTTAGATAACAGGAAGTACAGTCTGGACTGACATTTAGATAACAGGAAGTACAGTCTGGACTGACATTTAGATAACAGAAAGTACAGTCTGGACTGACATTTAGATAACAGGAAGTACAGTCTGGACTGACATTTAGATAACAGGAACTACAGTCTGGACTGACATTTAGATAACAGGAACTACAGTCTGGACTGACATTTAGATAACAGGAAGTACAGTCTGGACTGACATTTAGATAACAGGAAGTACAGTCTGGACTGACGTTTAGATAACAGGAAGTACAGTCTGGACTGACATTTAGATAACAGGAAGTACAGTCTGGACTGACATTTAGATAACAGGAAGTACAGTCTGGACTGACATTTAGATAACAGGAAGTACAGTCTGGACTGACATTTAGATAACAGGAACTACAGTCTGGACTGACATTTAGATAACAGGAAGTACAGTCTGGACTGACGTTTAGATAACAGGAAGTACAGTCTGGACTGACATTTAGATAACACCTCCCACAAAGTTCAGCTTGTTGTCAACTATCGTAGTGAGGTACTTACACTCCTCCACCTGTTCAATGCCCCGGTCACCAATGGTATAGCCTCAAAAGCTGTTTAAACTTTAATTTTGATTACATAGATGGCCAGTTCTTGCATCCATAGCTCTGTCTATGAATTTGAGAGTGGTTACATTTCTCCAGCCTCATCCCTCACCTGAATAGTTCTGCATGAGAGCATCCTGACAAGGACATTCGATGACATTAAAGATCACTTGTGACATCATCCCCTCAGTGACATCGTCCCTTTAGTCCATCATCTTTAACAACTCCTATTGTTCAATGACTCAGACTCACTGAAGGAATGTTTTGAAATGAAGCAAGTACTGTAAATTAAATTACTTGCGCCATTTCAAAACGTTCCTTCAGCGATTCTTTCTCTGAGGGCAGCATGATGATTCCGCAGCATTTAGGAGAGTAATCCATTTTTCTGAACACAATGATTCAAAATGAAAGAGAAATAGTTGCATGCAAGCTGAGTAAATGCTAAATATTGCAAACTAAAAACTATTATAAATTTTTTATTATTGTGGAGCTAACAAGTTTCTATTTTGACATAATTCCCTTGGTTTTACTGAGTGGTGTCCATCATCCCCTTGGTTTTACTGAGTGTCGTCCATCATGCCCTTGGTTTTACTGAGTGGTGTCCGACATCCCCTTGGTTTTACTGAGTGGTGACCATCATCTCTTTGGTTTTACTGAGTGGTGACCATCATCCCCTTGGTTTTACTGAGTGTCGTCCATCATCCCCTTGGTTTTACTGAGTGGTGTCCGACATCCCCTTGGTTTTACTGAGTGGTGACCATCATCTCTTTGGTTTTACTGAGTGTCGTCCATCATCCCCTTGGTTTAACTGAGTGTCGTCCATCATCCCCTTGGTTTTACTGAGTGGTGCCTACCATCCCCTTGGTTTTACTGAGTGGTGGCCATCATCCCCTTGGTTTTACTGAGTGGTGACCATCATCCCCTTGGTTTAACTGAGTGTCGTCCATCATCCCCTTGGTTTTACTGAGTGGTGCCTACCATCCCCTTGGTTTTACTGAGTGGTGTCCGACATCCCCTTGGTTTAACTGAGTGGTGACCATCATCTCTTTGGTTTTACTGAGTGGTGACCATCATCCCCTTGGTTTAACTGAGTGTCGTCCATCATCCCCTTGGTTTTACTGAGTGGTGCCTACCATCCCCTTGGTTTTACTGAGTGGTGACCATCATCCCCTTGGTTTAACTGAGTGTCGTCCATCATCCCCTTGGTTTTACTGAGTGGTGCCTACCATCCCCTTGGTTTTACTGAGTGGTGGCCATCATCCCCTTGGTTTTACTGAGAGGTGACCATCATCCCCTTGGTTTAACTGAGTGTCGTCCATCATCCCCTTGGTTTTACTGAGTGGTGCCATCATCCCCTTGGTTTTACTGAGTGGTGTCCGACATCCCCTTGGTTTTACTGAGTGGTGACCATCATCTCTTTGGTTTTACTGAGTGGTGACCATCATCCCCTTGGTTTAACTGAGTGTCGTCCATCATCCCCTTGATTTTACTGAGTGGTGCCTACCATCCACTTGCATACCATCCCCGTGCGTTTTGCTGCCAACTTTACTTTACTTTGCTAGCTGACAACTTTACGTTTTTTTGTTTTGTTTTTAATTACCGTTTATATTTTTAGTTTTTCCATCGCAACTTTTTTCCCTCATTCAACTTTTTCACTCCGGACGCTTTATCTGGGCATGGTTCGTCAACACCTTCAACAGCCGAAGCTAAGTACTAACATTAACATGATGTCTTTTAATTGCAGTCGCTGTACTCATAATATACAGGAGAACGATCGCCTTACGGCGAGAATAGCTGTGCTACAAGCCCAGCTTCAGACGCAATCGTTAGGCAAGGGTAATTTCAGTGTAGGAAAGGAAGAAACAGCGTCTGTGCCACCAGTAAGTACAGATAGTAACGTTAGTATAAATCCCCCCGCACAGTCCCCGCAGCCGGACAACTTTCTCATGGCTTCTGGAGGGAAATGCTGTTGGAATGCTCAACCGGTGTCGCTCATTCAGCCGACAGAAACTTTCAACCGGTTCTCCCCATTATGTAGCGAGTCGGAGTCTGAGTCTGAGTTTTCTCTTGTCTCTACTCCTCCCGTTACGGGGTCTGAGACGCCGAAGGCTCCCAACATTAGCTCTGACAAATTGAAAACCCTAGTCATTGGCGACTCCATTACCCGCAGTATTAGACTTAAAGCGAATCACCCAGCGATCATACACTGTTTACCAGGGGGCAGGGCTACCGACGTTAAGGCTAATCTAAAGATGGTGCTGGCTAAAGCTAAATCTGGCGAGTGTAGAGAGTATAGAGATATTGTTATCCACGTCGGCACCAACGATGTTAGGATGAAACAGTCAGAGGTCACCAAGTGGGGCTCCCAACATTAGCTCTGACAAATTGAAAACCCTAGTCATTGGCGACTCCATTACCCGCAGTATTAGACTTAAAGCGAATCACCCAGCGATCATACACTGTTTACCAGGGGGCAGGGCTACCGACGTTAAGGCTAATCTAAAGATGGTGCTGGCTAAAGCTAAATCTGGCGAGTGTAGAGAGTATAGAGATATTGTTATCCACGTCGGCACCAACGATGTTAGGATGAAACAGTCAGAGGTCACCAAGTGCAACATAGCTTCAGCGTGTAAATCAGCTAGAAAGATGTGTCGGCATCGAGTAATTGTCTCTGGCCCCCTCCCAGTTAGGGGGAGTGACGAGCTCTACAGCAGAGTCTCAGCACTCAATCGCTGGTTGAAAACTGTTTTCTGCCCCTCCCAAAAGATAGAATTTGTAGATAATTGGCCCTCTTTCTGGGACTCACCCACAAACAGGACCAAGCCTGACCTGCTGAGGAGTGACGGACTCCATCCTAGCTGGAGGGGTGCTCTCATCTTATCTACCAACATAGATAGGGCTCTAACTCCTCTAGCCCCACAATGAAATAGGGTGCAGGCCAGGCAGCAGGCTGTTAGCCAACCTGCCAGCTTAGTGGAGTCTGCCAATAGCACAGTCAGTGTAGTCAGCTCAGCCATACCCATTGAGACTGTGTCTGTGCCTCGACCTAGGTTGGGCAAAACTAAACATGGCGGTGTTCGCCTTAGCAATCTTATTAGGATAAAGACCTCCTCCATTCCTGCCATTATTGAAAGAGATCGTGATACCTCACATCTCAAAATAGGGTTACTTAATGTTAGATCCCTCACTTCAAAGGCAGTCATAGTCAATGAACTAATCACTGATCATAATCTTGATGTGATTGGCCTGACTGAAACATGGCTTAAGCCTGATGAATTTACTGTGTTAAATGAGGCCTCACCTCCTGGTTACACTAGTGACCATATCCCCCGTGCATCCCGCAAAGGCGGAGGTGTTGCTAACATTTACGATAGCAAATTTCAATTTACAAAAAAAAAAATGGCGTTTTCGTCTTTTGAGCTTCTAGTCATGAAATCTATGCAGCCTACTCAATCACTTTTTATAGCTACTGTTTACAGGCCTCCTGGGCCATATACAGCGTTCCTCTCTGAGTTTCCTGAATTCCTATCAGACCTTGTAGTCATAGCAGATCATATTCAAATTTTTGGTGATTTTAATATTCACATGGAGAAGTCCACAGACCCACTCCAAAAGTCTTTCGGAGCCATCATCGACTCAGTGGGTTTTGTCCAACATGTCTCTGGACCTACTCACTGCCACAGTCATACTCTGGACCTAGTTTTGTCCCATGGAATAAATGTTGTAGATCTTAATGTTTTTCCACATAATCCTGGACTATCGGACCACCATTTTATTACGTTTGCAATCGCAACAAATAATCTGCTCAGACCCCAACCAAGGAGCATCAAAAGTCGTGCTATAAATTCTCAGACAACACAAAAATTCCTTGATGCCCTTCCAGACTCCTTCTGCCTACCCAAGGACGTCAGAGGACAAAAATCAGTTAACCACCTAACTGAGGAACTCAATTTAACCTTGCGCAATACCCTAGATGCAGTTGCACCCCTAAAAACGAAAAACATTTGTCATAAGAAACTAGCTCCCTGGTATACAGAAAATACCCGAGCTTTGAAGCAAGCTTCCAGGAAATTGGAACGGAAATGGCGCCACACCAAACTGGAAGTCTTCCGACTAGCTTGGAAAGACAGTACCGTGCAGTACCGAAGAGCCCTCACTGCTGCTCGATCATCCTACTTTTCCAACTTAATCGAGGAAAATAAGAACAATCCAAAATTTCTTTTTGATACTGTTGCGAAACTAACTAAAAAGCAGCATTCCCCAAGAGAGGATGGCTTTCACTTCAGCAGTAATAAATTCATGAACTTCTTTGAGGAAAAGATCATGACCATTAGAAAGCAAATTACGGACTCCTCTTTGAATCTGCGTATTCCTCCAGGGCTTAGCTGTCCTGGATCTGCACAGCTCTGCGAGGGCCTGGGATCGGGAGAGACACTTAAGTGTTTTAGTACTATATCTCTTGACACAATGATGAAAATAATCATGGCCTCTAAACCTTCAAGCTGCATACTGGATCCTATTCCTACTAAACTGCTGAAGGAGCTGCTTCCTGTGCTTGGCCCTCCTATGTTGAACATAATAAACAGCTCTCTATCCACCGGATGTGTACCAAACTCACTAAAAGTGGCAGTGATAAAGCCTCTCTTGAAAAAGCCAAACCTTGACCCGGAAAATATAAAAAACTATCGGCCTATATCGAATCTTCCATTCCTCTCAAAATTTTTTGAAAAAGCTGTTGCGCAGCAACTCACTGCCTTTCTGAAGACAAACAATGTATACGAAATGCTTCAGTCTGGTTTTAGACCCCATCATAGCACTGAGACTGCACTTGTGAAGGTGGTAAATTACCTTTTAATGGCGTCAGACCGAGGCTCTGCTTCTGTCCTCGTGCTACTAGACCTTAGTGCTGCCTTTGACACCATCGATCACCATATTCTTTTGGAGAGACTGGAAACCCAAATTGGTCTACACGGACAAGTTCTGGCCTGGTTTAGATCTTACCTGTCGGAAAGATATCAGTTTGTCTCTGTGAATGGTCTGTCCTCTGACAAATCAACTGTACATTTCGGTGTTCCTCAAGGTTCCGTTTTAGGACCACTATTGTTTTCACTATATATTTTACCTCTTGGGGATGTTATTCGAAAACATAATGTTAACTTTCACTGCTATGCGGATGACACACAGCTGTACATTTCAATGAAACATGGTGAAGCCCCAAAATTGCCCTCGCTAGAAGCCTGTGTTTCAGACATAAGGAAGTGGATGGCTGAAAACTTTCTACTTTTAAACTCGGACAAAACAGAGATGCTTGTTCTAGGTCCCAAGAAACAAAGAGATCTTCTGTTAAATCTGACAATTCATCTTGATGGTTGTAAAGTCGTCTCAAATAAAACTGTGAAGGACCTCGGCGTTACTCTTGACCCTGATCTCTCTTTTGACGAACATATCAAGACTGTTTCAAGGACAGCTTTTTTCCATCTACGTAACATTGCAAAAATCAGAAATTTTCTGTCCAAAAATGATGCAGAAAAATTAATCCATGCATTTGTTACTTCTAGGTTAGACTACTGCAATGCTCTACTTTCCGGCTACCCGGATAAAGCACTAAATAAACTTCAGTTAGTGCTAAATACGGCTGCTAGAATCCTGACTAGAACCAAGAAATTTGATCATATTACTCCAGTGCTAGCTTCCCTACACTGGCTTCCTGTTAAGGCAAGGGCTGATTTCAAGGTTTTACTGTTAACCTATAAAGCGTTACATGGGCTTGCTCCTACCTATCTTTCCGAGTTGGTCCTGCCGTACATACCGATACGTACGCTACGGTCACAAGACGCAGGCCTCCTAATTGTCCCTAGAATTTTTAAGCAAACAGCGGGAGGCAGGGCTTTCTCCTATAGATCTCCATTTTTATGGAACAGTCTGCCTACCCATGTGAGAGACGCAGACTCGGTCTCAACCTTTAAGTCTTTACTGAAGACTTATCTCTTCAGTAGGTCATATGATTGAGTGTAGTCTGGCCCAGGAGTGTGAAGGTGAACGGAAAGGCTCTGGAGCAACGAACCGCCCTTGCTGTCTCTGCCAGGCCGGTTCCCCTCTCTCCACTGGGATTCTCTGCCTCTAACCCTGTTACAGGGGCTGAGTCACTGGCTTGCTGGTGCTCTTTCATGCCGTCCCTAGGAGGGGTGCGTCACTTGAGTGGGTTGAGTTACTGACGTGATCTTCCTGTCTGGGTTGGCGCCCCCCCTTGGTTTGTGCTGTGGTGGAGACCTTTGTGGGTTATACTCGGCCTTGTCTCAGGATTGTAAGTTGGTGGTTGAGGATTTGCCTCTAGTGGTGCGGGGGCTGTGCTTTGGCAAAGTGGGTGGGGTTATATCCTTCCTGTTTGGCCCTGTCCGGGGGTTTCTTCGGATGGGGCCACAGTGTCTCCTGACCGCTCCTGTCTCAGCCTCCAGTATTTATGCTGCAGTAGTTTATGTGTCGGGGGGCTAGGGTCAGTTGGTTACCTGGAGTACTTCTCTTGTCTTATCCAGTGTCCTGTGTGAATTTAAGTATGCTCTCTCTAATTCTCTCGTTCTCTCTTTCTCTCTGAGAACCTGAGCCCTAGGACCATACGCCAGGACTACCGGGCATGATGACACCTTGCTGTCCCCAGTCCGCCTGGCCTTGCTGCTATTCCAGTTTCAACTGTTCTGCCTGCGGTTACGGAACCCCTACCTGTCCCAGACCTGCTGTTTTCAACTCTTAATGATCGGCTATGAAAAGCCAACTGAGATTTATTCCTGATTATTATTTGACCATGCTTGTCATTTATGAACATTTTGAAAATCTTGGCTCTCTCTAATTTTCTCCTTCTCTCTTTCTTTCTCTCGGAGGACCTGAGCCCTAGGACCATACGTCGGGACTACCGGCCGTGGTGACTCCTTGCTGTCCCCAGTCCGCCTGGCCTTGCTGCTATTCCAGTTTCAGCTGTTCTGCCCGCGGTTATGGAACCGCCACCTGTCCCAGACCTGTTGTTTTTCAACTCTTGATGATCGGCTATGAAAAGCCAACTGAAAATTATTCATGATTATTATTTGACCATGCTTGTCACTTATGAACATTTTTGAACATCTTGGCATAGTTCTGTTATAATCTCCACCCGGCACAGCCAGAAGAGGACTGGCCACCCCTCATAGCCTGGTTCCTCTCTAGGTTTCTTCCTAGGTTTTGGCCTTTCTAGGGAGTTTTTCCTAGCCACCGTGCTTCTACACCTGCATTACTAGCTGTTTGGGGTTTTAGGCTGGGTGTCTGTACAGCACTTCGAGATATTAGCTGATGTTCGAAGGGCTATAGAAAATAAAAAATTGATTGATCTACTGAGTGGTGGCAATCATCCCCTTAGTTTTACTGAGTAGTCTCTCGTCATCCCCTTGGTTTTAATGAGTGGTGTCTATCATCCCCTTTGTTTTACTGAGTGGTGGCCATCATCCCCTTGGCAACATGACTACATGCCTACATGGCACCATGACTACCTGACTTCATGACAACATGACAACATGACTACATGCACCATGACTACATGACTACATGGCACCATGACTACATGACAACATGACAACATGACTACATGGCACCATGACAACATGACTACATGACTACATGACTACATGCACCATGACTACATGCCACCATGACTACATGACAACATGACCGCGTGATTACACGACTACACAACTACACGACAACATGACACCATGACAACATGACTACATGACAACACATTTTGCAGCCTCCCATTTGCACTCTTTCTGCCTTAAAACATTCAAATGTTTAGCATAAATCCCCTGTTTACATAATGATCCCTTGAATCTTTCTACACCTCATTAATATACATCCTTCTCATCATAGGGCATGTCCCCTAATGGTGAGAACATCATTTATTATTGAGGACACTCTGTGCTTTAAACAACAACATTCTTCTGATATGCAATTTCTTCTTGCAGATTTTCTCTGACTAGCCAAATCCAATCCCCTTTTGAAATATATGAGTTGCATTAACACATTGTCTAATGTATTATTCATTTTTCCACTTTCAGAGAGAGAGAGAGAGAACAAAAGAGAAAGAAAGAGAGTGAGAGAGAGAGAGAGAGAGAGACAGAGAGAGAGAGAGGGTGTGCGAGTCCCTTTTATTTGTTGGAGAACATGTGGTTAGGGGTGAGGACATGAGCCTTCACAACAGCCACCTTCTTGAAAGTGTCATGGACTTGGTCTAGAATGAGTTTGACTTGGTTCTTGGGTTTGGCGATAGATTTGCAGAAGATCTGTGGGTGACAACCTTTGCAGGAGGGACATGGGGTGATTAAATTACATTTGCAAGCCTGATGGTTTCCGACGCAGCGCCAGCATCTTCTGTGGTTTTGGATCCAGTTTAAATTGTGGTTGTTGGTCATGTGGCTGAACTGTGCACATCTGGTAATATGGTAATCAGCAGAAGTGCAGTGTGCACAAGGGACCAAAGCTCTGTACACAATCTTCAAGGAGAATAGATTAAAAGGGAAGTGTGTAGCTCTCGTTGTCCATAAACTGGATAGTTGTCCATAAACATACCTAGGATAGGATAAAGTAATCCTTCTACCCCCCCCCCCCCCTCCCCCCTTAGAGTTAGATGCACTATTGTAAAGTGGTTGTTCCACTGGACATCATAAGTTGAATGCACCAACTTGTAAGTCGCTCTGGATAAGAGCGTCTGCTAAATGACTTAAATGTAATGTAAATGTAACTGTATATTGACAACCAAATATTCCGAGATACAAAGACTACTCCATGGCTATTCTAAAAATTACAAAGTTCTCATAGAGGAGTCGAATAATGGAACACCAAATACTAGCTATGGTAGGGATTGTAATACTATGTTTTTTTAAATAGATAGAACAGCAATAGAATTCATCAATTGTTAAATAAACTACAACTAAACTATACCATTCAAGATAGGGAGTGTTGTAAAATAATTATTTAACTTACCATTTATAGTATTTTAGAAATGGATAAGATGGCATTAGGAGAAAGGATAACCAGCAAAATAATACGTCTTCAAATATAACGAATTGGAACACAAAAGTGCTCAACCAACAGGGTGGAAATAAAAACATAGCAAACAGAAGACATAGAAGGCACAGTATGTGGGTATGTGTGGATGTATTGTTATGGAAGGTGTGGTGAGGTTTTTTGTGTTTGGAAAAGTGTGGAATTAAGTGAGTGAGAAAGGATATGTTCGCATATTGTAACGGCAGATTTCCTCCTCTTCGTCTGAAGAGGAGGTGTAGCAGGGATCGGACCAAGACGCAGCGTAGTAAGTGTCCATGTTTTAATATAATCAACTGAACAAGACACAATACAAAATAACAAAAGTAAATCTAACCGAAAACAGTCCCGTGTGGCACAAACACTGACACAGGAAACAATCACCCACAAACCAACAGTGAAAAACAGGCTACCTAAATATGGTTCCCAATCAGAGACAATGCAAAACACCTGCCTCTGATTGAGAACCATATCAGGCCAATATGACAAACCTAAACATAGAAACACAGAACATAGACTATACCCACCCAGCTCACGTCCTGACCAACTAAATAAAGACTAAACAAAGGAAATAAGGTCAGGAACGTGACACATATCCCAGAACCAATGTGTGTCTGTGAGCAGGGTTTACGAGAGAGAGCTTTACATTTTAAAATAAATTATACATCTAATTTATTTATTTATTGTCCTATCATGATGAAACGGTCCCCAATCCTATACCTTAGACACCCACCTGAGCCACCCATACACTTAAGAGAAGTCCTTATCTGTTTTATGGGCTTACTGTAAGTTGCCTATATGCAGCCAAAACAGAAAGAGGATTGTGGACAGAGACCTACACTACCATTCAAAGTTTGGGGTCACATAAAAAGGTCCTTGTTTAAAAAATATATATATATATTTTGTCCATTAAAATAACATCAAATTGATCAGAAATACAGTTTAGACATGGTTAATGTTGTAAATGACTATTGTAGCTGGAAACGGCTTATGGAATATCTACATAGGCGTACAGAGTCCCATTATCAGTAACCATCACTCCTGTGTTCCAATGGCACGTTGTGTTAGCTAATCCAAGTTTATCATTTTAAAAGGCTAATTGATCATCAGAAAACCCTTTTGCAATAATGTTAGCACAGCTGAAAACTGTTGTCCTGATTTTAAAAAACAATAAAACTGGCCTTCTTTAGACTAGTTGAGTGTCTGGAGCATCAGCATTTGTGGGTTCGATAACAGGCTCAAAATGGCCTGAAATTAAGAACTTTCTTCTGAAACTCGTCAGTCTATTCTTGTTCAAAGAAATGAAGGCTATTCCATGAGAGACATTGCCAAGAAACTGAACATCTCGTACAACGCTATGTACTACTCCCTTCACAGAACAATCCAAACTGGCTCTAACCAGAATAGAAAGAGGAGTGGGACGTTGACGTTGAGACTGGTGTTTTGCGGGTACTATTTAATGAAGCTGCCAGTTGAGGACCTGAGGCTTCTGTTTCTAAAACTAGACGCTCTAATGTATTAATGTACCGGGGCCTCCCACTCTTTCTATTGGTTAGAGCCAGTTTGCGTTGTTCTGTGAAGGAAGTAGCACACAGCGTTGTACGAGATCTTAAGTTTCTTGGCAATTTCTCGCATGGAATAGGCTTCATTTTTCAGAACAAGAATAGACTGACGAGTTTCAGAAGAAAGTTTTTTGTTTATAGCCATTTTCAGCCATTTTCAGCCACAAATGCTAATGCTCCAGATACTCAATTAGTCTAAAGAAGGGCAGTTTTATTGCTTCTTTAATCAGCACAATGGTTTTCAGCTGTGCTAACATAATTGCAAAAGGGTTTTCTAATGATCAATTAGCCTTTTAAAATGATAAACTTGGATCAGCTAACACAACGTGCCATTGGAACACAGGAGTGATGATTTCTAATAATGGGCCTCTGTACGCCCAATAGTCATTTACAATATTAACAATGTCTACACTGTATTTCTGATCAATTTGATGTTATTTTAATGGACAAAAAATTTGCTTTTCTTTAAAAAAACAAGGGCATTTCTAAGTGACCCCTAACTTTTGAATGGTAGTGTATATGTATTTGAAAAAATATATGGGGGATTGGAAGTGATGCAGACAATTACATTGATGGACGCTACAATCTATCTGCAAAATTAAAGCTGATCTACCCCATAAAATAACAAAAAACGAAACAAAAAAATCAGCAGAAGTGCAGTGTGCACAAGGAAGTAAACGGGGTAATGAAAGCGGGAACTGCTCAGGCCGGAAGTTTCTACAGCAGTAGCTCAATATGGGAGCCACACAGCAGCCCAGCTTGACCTTGATAGCCCATGTTTTTCAGGAGCCCAACCAGGGCTTGAACACGGGGGCAAAAAGTCATCCAATGCATGGCTATCTCCTGATCTGATAGGTGGAAGGTCCATGATTGCCTTGATATCCTTGTAGGTAGGGATTAGCACGAGTACTCCATTCAAGGTTTGTACTCCATTGCTAATAAACAATACAAGTACTTGGACCCTCTGTTGTCCTGTATGGTCTTCTGCCTGGTCGGATGGTTGGATTGGAGATGCCACAGGTTGGGGACACTACAGGCCAAGGATAGGCTGGAGGAGGAGCCTGGGGGTGAGGTGGCAGAGTTGTTTGATAGGCTACAGCCCCAGAATGGTAGCCCACTGCCAGTGGTTCAGGTGCTGCCTGAGCTTGATCAGATGTAGCTAGTGCCAACACTGGGAGGTGTGTTGGTGTGGAGTGGTGCCTTGGACTGGAATATTATACTATTATATGGATGTTACATATTGCATTGTTATTGCCGAAAAACAGATATCTGTTGGTCTTTAATATTAATGCCCCAAAATGTACAGTGAATATCAAAGCCTACTGAACATTATGTTGCTGTAGTTTCATTGTCATGTTGAATCAATCTAAAACATTTTTTATTTTATTTACCTTGTCAAATCAATTAAGAACAAATTCTTATTTACAATGACAGCCTACCCCAGCCAAACCCAGATGATGCTGGACCAATTGCGCACATTCACGGCCAGACTCCCAATCACAGCCAGATGTGATACAACCTGGATTCAAACCAGGGACTGCAGTGACGTCTCTTGCACTAAGATGCAGTGCATTAGACCGCGGCGCCACTCGGGAGCCCAACACAGTACCTTCTACATTCTGAAGATGTCAAATAGATGCCAAAATTCAATGTTTATTTTTTTATATATACATTTTTAAGGTATGCTCTCTATTTGTCAGTGTTCCAAACTGGGCATTATTTGTCTTTTTACCTAAACATACAAACACCATCAGATAGAATTTATAGCAAGCAGTGCACTGGAATGACATTCACTTTCATGGAATGGATGGCTGAAACCACACCACCAATGAGGCACGAATATGACTGCATTGAGGCATACTGTATGTCACTGTGCTTCTAAGGCTATATGCACCATGCCACTGCTTACTTCATTTGTTCATTTAGCAAACAAGACAGCTCATCATCTAGTGCCTTTATCACAGTCAACACACCCATATTTTAATATTAATTAGCTGTAAAAATGAAACATTTTCTCTCAGCTTCATGGCAAAATGTGTAGAATAGCATAAGATTAGCTATACAACTGCAAATGTTCCTCTTTGCCCCATGGCACAATGTGTAGAATTGCAGGAAGTTAGTTGTTTCCCCCCATCATTAAGTAATATAATTTGAAGGTAACAATGCACATTATTACTGGGTCATGTTGGGCCTTGGATCTTATTGTGTCTGCACCCAAGTCATCATGTAGGTCAAGTGATCATCTTATGATATTAGAGGGGTTCTGGTGTGGGATGGAGTGCTTTACCGTGGAGTGTCTGTAAGAACACTACCCTCCGAGCACACTATGTCATTTCAACATGGATAATTGGGTAATATTTGGTTGTGACTTTGATCAATAAGATTACAACCTATATTCATCCACTCAAAAAGACAGACAAAGTTAGTTGAATTTCCAATGTGTTATCACTATGTTTTCAATCATCTAAAAGCACTACCAAATTCCAATGGAGAAAAAAAAATCTAAGTTAAAGAATAAGACTAAATAAATCAAACTTTAAATGCACTTTCAATAAAGTGTTGATATGATTTAGTTCTATTCTTTAACTTAGATTTTGGTTGAGATGGTGATGTGAATCCAACATATCAATGATTAATTTGTAGACATGCTAGAATTAAAGCCAGACTAAGTCAGTAGCACAGATGTAACTATCCAAGACATCTGCTGGGTGTCAATCTGGCGTAGGATATAGGTAAGAGCCCATTCAGTGATAAAGCTCTCTTTGCTCAGAAAGTTAGTGAGATGTCTTGGATTGAGGTAAGGGGATCTCTATAGCTTCTTTCCATTCGACTGGAACGATGCCCTCTTGTAGAGATAAGTTAAGAACGTCAGCCAATGGTCCACGCTCAATTCATTTGCAAACTCCTTTATTAGCAAACTCCGTTAAACGTTTCAGGTTTTCAACTTCTGTAGCTTTTTGTAGACTTCCCAGGGTTGGACCGTTGGAGCAGGACATGCTGGTAAAAAGGAGGGCAGCAGTGCTGGGTTGATGGGTGGTAGGGACTGTTTTACTTTTGATAGTGTTTTGTTCATTTAATTTGCTGTACCATGCCTATCGTCTGGTCTAAGACTCTCTGTGGAAGGTTGCCTCAGTTTGGGAGAGGATGGCTAAGTCTTTGATGTTCTTATGCCACTGGGCATAATGAAACAGCATTCACTGTTACTTAACTACTCTATTGTTTAGTCTACATTAGGCTTTATAAATCAATTCTAGAATATAATAATGCTTCTATAATTGCCTCTCTGAGTTGCACAAAATAAATAGGCTGTTCTTTAAGTGAGTCACATTATACAGTAACACCATGCATTTTAGAAGATCATTTCAATTGCCCTCCATTCAACAACAGGCATGATTCACCAGTTGCATTTCCCGGAATGAGAAGGCAACATGGTTTTGATGCCTCCCAGTGGAGGATTAGAGCAAACATTTGTTGCACTTCCCATCTCTCACAAGGTGAAACTGCAATGTCCACTGGCAATGATACCTCATACCCAGATATTAGACTACCAGTAAAGTGTGATGGAGGGGCTTGAAAACACACATGGCTCTTATTTATCTCCAGTGTAGACAAACTCTCATTCCCATTTTATATCCAAATTATTACAAACACCCCCTGCAAATAGAGATAAAATACAAAGCAATTCTGTTAAAGGTGGGAATACTTCATATTTTGTTACAGCTTAACAATTGGCCAACTTGGCTCAGAGAAAGTATTGCATATATCCCATATGCCAACACATGTTTTTGTTTCAGATCCCTGAACTACAACTAGCCAATGCTTAGTGATTTGTAAGATCAGAATGACCTTCTATCTTTCAGGCTACATCAAGGTTTACCAAGGAGAACCCTAAAAAATAGAACAACCAACAAATTACAGAAAATGTGTGAAAGAATTAAAGCCTCTGCAGCTTTAGAAGTAGGCAGCAATAGCCACTCTTCATATTTATTATGGCAATTAAGAATACTTCAATTATGGGATATTTATAATGGAATACTGTATGTTAAATATATTTAAAATGACCTAAAACAACATATTGTGTAAAGGTGCTGAAGGCTGTGCCCAACAGAGTGATAATGATCTTGCATGGCATCAAAACATGTTCCTACATACACACACCAAGCCCACTTTTCCCAGTACTTGATAAAGCATTTAAGTAACCACTTATGTTACAAGAAACATGTGATATGACACATGACGTGTCATTCGTCCTCATTTACAAAGTCGCAATTTTGTAACCGGGGACAGTGGCTATCTATGTGGCAAAGACACTAGGAAACGTACAATAAATGATTCAATATTACTACCTCCATCTTTGAAAAATCAATGTAGCAACTCAGTTTTCCCCACCCTGCAGCCTGGTCAGCGTGAGCTGACAGTGACAGCAGCACGCTTGCGCAGTATGTCCACTGGCTCGGAGTCGGTGCTGAAGTTGGGCGGATGGAAGAAAAACACCGCCGATGGAGATTATAAGGCAGGATGCATCTTTACTGTGCGATTTAACAAGCATCAACATAAAACACGTATAAATGAACCACTACAGAATACTGACAACCAGAATTAAAAGGGTAAGATTATGGATATTCTTCATTCTTCTGTTAAATGTCCCACGAGCTAGCACTAGCCATGCTAGTCTCATAGCTAGCTGCCGCCTCTTCTTCGCAGCACAGAAAATGAGATAACGGTCTAATGTTAGCTAGCTATACAGAAATTGGGGGTTATTCCTATTTTTGTTGATGCGACAATAAGGCACTATCGTAGTATTCTATCAGTTTTGCATTATCATGCGGTGTCTTGCCAAGCAGAATCAGATTGTCTTTGCAGCTAACGTTACATGCAATGTTTTAGCTAGCTAGTTAGTGCAGAATCACAGCTGCAGATGCTTCGAATCACAGAGAACCACGCAAAACACCCCAGAAGCTGCAGGCAAGGACAGCTATGATGCGAATGTTTTAGCAAATTATGGCAAGCATGTTATATGCTTTTAAGTGTATTTAGTTAACTAGCTCTAAAATGTACGATTTTACCACTGCTCACTAGCTAACTATGTCATACATTTCAATTGGCAGCGAGTCAGTTTACTTGGTATTGCTGAACTAGGCTACCGCTCCTGCCTGCCGTTTTCCATATGGAATATAAGGGGAGAATCTCAATTTATCCTCGATTACTCGCGTCCTTTCCACCTTCCTCTCCTCGGCTCATTTTGAAAAAGGTCAAAGGTAATCCAGGAGAGGTTGTGAAGAGAGGGAACTTGGAAACATTAGAACAAGTCATTAGAAATGACTCCTCCACTAGCACATCATCAGGAAAATTACGTTTACAGAGGTGGAATGCCAAAATACAAGTGGTAAAAATAAATGCGGAGGTGTGTTAGACATTTCACAATAACAGCACTTACAGTTGACCGGGGCAACTCTAGCAGGGTAGAAATTTGACTGACTTGTTGCAAAGGTGGCATCCTATGACGGTGCCATGTTGAATTCACTGAGCTTTTCAGTAAGGCCATTCTACTGCCAAAGAGAGGTCCATACAAAAATGGTTTGTTGAGATCATTTTTGGAAAACCATCGAACACATTTGGGATGATATAATATGTGTATCTTACGTTGATTGTGAAGCTGCATCTCAGTGGTAGAGGAGTCACTATAGACACCCTTGTTCGATTCCAGGCTGTATCACAACGGCCGTGATTGCGAGTCCCATAGGGCGGCGCACAATTGGCCCAGCGTCGTCCGGGTTTGTCCGGTGTAGGCCGTCATTGTAAATAGTAATTTGATTTTAACTGACTTGCCTAGTATAATTTAGGTGAACTATCTCTTTAACGAATTGACAATTGAATTAGATAGAGCACTAGCCTAATCTTTGTATCGGTGCCATTATGGCAACTGTGAGCTCATGGGCGGCGACATTGAGGCTACCTCCATTTTTTTAAAGTAGTTTTGTGCGTTTGAAAAAAGCATAAAGCTAATATTGGTGATTTACCTCCACCTGCAGTGCTGGAAACCTGACAAATCTTCTGTATCATTCATTTACTGTGGCCACTAGATGTCGGTAATATAGCTCAAAGCCATTTACTATCTAGGCAAACCAATTTAAAGAAGGCAATGCTATGATCATTGACTGATCAAACCATAAGAATCCCAACACAGTTAACTACTTTAAAATGTCCATGCTAAAATTGATTATATCCATCTAGAGTCCTATATATATCTCAATGGTATTGACACTCCTACAATATAGCGACTCCGTTTCTGCGCCACGGAGGATCGAAGGACGGCGGAGCCAAGGAGAGGACGGACTTATGCACAAATTGAGAAAAGGCCATAGGCTATCACACAAACAGCCATGATGTAAAATTGCCATGCATTCATTCCAGTCTAGCTATTTAATTGACAGGTACTGTAGTGATGATGGACTATACCATGTCAATTTCCTGGGAAAGTCAACCTGATCATGCAAAATAAAAAGTATTTTAAAAACATTCATAATTATCCTTAATGTCTAAATGTTGGAGTACAGACTTTATTTGACCAGTTAAAGTAGAAAAACTGCATGCATTTTGGACATTACGGAGTAGGAGGCCAAGTCTCAAATACGTTTTTTCAGTCAGTCATATTTCATGGCTTGCCTGAAAGGGCTCACAGAGCTTGTTTTTCCACTCCCAGCTATCCACCAGTGTTTGTTATGAAGTTGAGATGTTAATGAAGTAGGGCTGACCCCATCTAGTCGATTGTTTGGTTGATAGGCTGTTGGTCAACAGATTTAAAAAATAAATAAAAAATTGTGTAGACACTTTTTTTTCATGGCACATGAGACCCCAGCCTTACTTGTGCCTGGATGTTACAGTCCATCACTCGAAGACTGGCATCTGCCAAGTAAGACAGTATTTGCCTTGGCACGCAAAGCAATTTGATAAAGTTGATAAAATAAGTGAAATTGCATTTGTTTCAAAATTGGGTTTGTTTTCCATAAATAGCTACTGCTTTGGACATGACACCATTTGTGAGAGTATTCCTTAGGCCTACAGTATGTGTGAAAATAATGTGTCTTTGAAATGTCAGGTCAAGTGGAAGGGGATGCACAAGGTGTGTCTAATGCAATCTCTCCCACCAATTCATGCGCACCAATTCAACTTCATTGTGTGAATTGTATGCTCTTTGATTGTTAGTCTATCAATTCCTCATCACCAGTAGTACATTTACTGTTAATCCCCATCATTTCTAATCTACAATGTGTGTTTGGTTAGTGTCATTTCTGTTAATGCATTCATTATATTATTATACCAGTATTTTGCGGTTGTCATTGTCGGAGTGGACATGTTGTTTGCAGAGCTCACAACCTATGCTACACTTGTGAGGAACAAGTTTTAGTTTATTTCATTCCATTTACTCATTGTCTTTTGTTTGAAGCGCTCCTGTCAGTGTTGAGCAAGGACACGCACCTGATTTATGCATAGAAGTAGGCATAGGCTACCTAGACCGCAAATGTATAAATGTGCCCATTTGGGGATCTACTTTTACATTTAGCAGATGCTCTTATTCAGAGCGGTCCTCTATTGGGAATGAGGAGAGGTCCTGGGGATGTGAGTCCTTTGTTGGGACTGAGGAGAGGTCCTGGGGATGTGAGTCCTTTGTTGGGACTGAGGAGATGTCCTGGGGATGTGAGTCCTCTGTTGGGACTGAGGAGAGTCCTGGGGATGTGAGTCCTCTGTTGGGACTGAGGAGAGTCCTGGGGATGTGCAACAGCATGTTATTGTTAGT
The DNA here is from genome assembly GCF_045679555.1 of Salvelinus alpinus. Lineage (NCBI taxonomy): Eukaryota > Metazoa > Chordata > Actinopteri > Salmoniformes > Salmonidae > Salvelinus > Salvelinus alpinus. The sequence goes on from NC_092088.1 coordinate 80,094,406, forward strand.
GGAACATTTTCTTAGGCTACCGTTTGGGTAGTCCCACTCTTCACATACAGTACCAGTCAAACGTTTGGACACACCTACTCATTCCAGGGTTTTTCTTTATTTTTACTATTTTCTACATTGTAGAATAATAGTGAAGACATTAAAACTATGAAATAACACTTATGGAATCATGTAGTAACCAAAAAAGTGTTAAACAAATTAAAATATATTTTCTATTTGAGATTCTTCAAAGTAGCCACCCTTTGCCTTGATGACAGCTTTGCACACTCTTGGCATTCTCTCAACCAGCTTCATGAGGTAGTCGCCTGGAATGCATTTCAATTAACAGGTGTGCTTTGTGGAATTTCTTTCCTTCTTTATGCGTTTGCGCCAATCAGTTGTGTTGTGACAAGGTAGGGTTGGTATACAGAAGATAGCCCTAGTTGGTAAAAGACCAATTCCATATTATGGCAAGAACAGCTCAAATAAGCAAAGCGAAATGACAGTCCATTGCTTTAAGACATGAAGGTCAGTCAATCCGGAAAATTTCAAGTGCAGTCGCAAAAACCATCAAGCGCTATGATGAAACTGGCTCTCATGAGGACTGCCACAGGAAAGGAAGACCCAGAGTTACCTCTGCTGCAGAGGATAAGTCCATTAGAGTTACCAGCCTCAGAAATTGCAGCCCAAATAAATGCATCACAGAGTTCAATTAACAGACACACCTCAACATCAACTGTTCAGAGGAGACTGCGTGAATCAGGCCTTCATGGTCGAATTGCTGCAAAGAAACCACTACTAAAGGACACCAATAATAAGAAGAGGCTTGCTTGGGCCAAGAAACACGAGCAATGGACATTAGACTGGTGGAAATGTGTCCTTTGATCTGAGTCTAAATTAGAGATTTTTGGTTCCAAACCGATGTGTCTTTGTGAGATGCAGAATAGGTGAACGGATGATCTCCGTATGTGTGGTTCCCACCGTGAAGCATGAAGGAAGAGGTGTGGGGGTGCTTTGCTGGTGACACTGTCTGTGATTTATTTAGAATTCAAGGCACACTTAACCAGCATGGCTACCACAGCATTCTGCAGCGATACACCATCCCATCTGGTTTGCACTTAGTCCCACTAATCATTTGTTTTTCAACTGGACAATGACCCAAAACACACCTCCAGGCTGTGTAAAGGCTGTTTTACCAAGAAGGAGAGTGATGGAGTGCTGCATCAGATGACCTGGCCTCCACAATCACCCGACCTAAACCCAATTGAGATGGTTTTGGATCAGTTGGACCGCAGAGTGAAGGAAAAGCAGCCAACAAATGCTCAGCATATGAGGGAACTCCTTCAAGAATGTTGGAAAAGCATTCCAGGTGACTACCTCATGAAGCTGGTTGAGAGAATGCCAAGAGTATGCCTAGGTGTCAAGGCAAACGATGGCTACTGTGAAGAATCTCAAATATAAAATATACTTCGATTTGTTTAACAATTTTTTGGTAACTGTTATTTAATAGTTTTGATGTCTTCATTATTATTCTACAATGTAGAAAATAGTAAAAAATAAAGAGAACCCTTGAATGAGTAGGTCTGTCCAAACTTTTGACTGGTACTGTATGTCTATTTTTTATTTATTGGATAGGACCTGAAGTATAGAGGAGAGGGTGCTGAAATAGCAGTGGGACAGATTGGAGGAGAGGGTACTGAAATAGCAGTGGGCCAGATTGGAGGAGAGGGTACTGAAATAGCAGTGGGACAGATTGGAGGAGAGGGTGCTGAAATAGCAGTGGGCCAGATTGGAGGAGAGGGTGCTGAAATAGCAGTGGGACAGATTGGAGGAGAGGGTGCTGAAATAGCAGTGGGCCAGATTGGAGGAGATGGTGCTGAATTAGCAGTGGGACAGATTGGAGGAGAGGGTGCTGGAATAGCAGTGGGCCAGATTGGAGGAGATGGTGCTGAATTAGCAGTGGGACAGATTGGAGGAGAGGGTACTGAAATAGCAGTGGGACAGATTGGAGGAGAGGGTGCTGAAATAGCAGTGGGACAGATTGGAGGAGAGGGTGCTGAAATGGCAGTGGGCCAGATTGGAGGAGAGGGTGCTGAAATAGCAGTGGGACAGATTGGAGGAGAGGGTGCTGGAATAGCAGTGGGCCAGATTGGAGGAGAGGGTGCTGAAATAGCAGTGGGCCAGATTGGAGGAGAGGGTGCTGAAATGGCAGTGGGACAGATTGGAGGAGATGGTGCTGAACTAGCAGTGGGACAGATTGGAGGAGATGGTGCTGAATTAGCAGTGGGACAGATTGGAGGAGAGGGTGCTGAATTAGCAGTGGGACAGATTGGAGGAGATGGTGCTGAATTAGCAGTGGGACAGATTGGAGGAGGTGGTGCTGAATTAGCAGTGGTACAGATTGGAGGAGAGGGTGCTGAAATAGCAGTGGGCCAGATTGGAGGAGAGGGTGCTGAAATAGCAGTTAGACAGATTGGAGGAGAGGGTGCTGAAATAGCAGTGAGACAGATTGGAGGAGAGGGTGCTGAAATAGCAGTGAGACAGATTGGAGGAGATGGTGCTGAATTAGCAGTGGGACAGATTGGAGGAGAGGGTGCTGAATTAGCAGTGGGACAGATTGGAGGAGAGGGTGCTGAATTAGCAGTGGGACAGATTGGAGGAGAGGGTGCTGAAATAGCAGTGGGACAGATTGGAGGAGATGGTGCTGAATTAGCAGTGGGACAGATTGGAGGAGATGGTGCTGAATTAGCAGTGGGACAGATTGGAGGAGAGGGTGCTGAAATAGCAGTGGGCCAGATTGGAGGAGAGGGTACTGAAATAGCAGTGGGACAGATTGGAGGAGAGGGTGCTGAAATAGCAGTGGGCCAGATTGAAGGAGATGGTACTGAAATAGCAGTGGGACAGATTGGAGGAGATGGTGCTGAATTAGCAGTGGGACAGATTGGAGGAGATGGTGCTGAATTAGCAGTGGGACAGATTGGAGGAGAGGGTGCTGAAATAGCAGTGGGCCAGATTGGAGGAGAGGGTACTGAAATAGCAGTGGGACAGATTGGAGGAGAGGGTGCTGAAATAGCAGTGGGCCAGATTGAAGGAGATGGTACTGAAATAGCAGTGGGACAGATTGGAGGAGATGGTGCTGAAATAGCAGTGGGACAGATTGGAATTCCTAGGCCAGTAGACACTTTTTCCTGACAGAGTTAACTTTGACTTGTAAGTACATGGAATAAAGTGTTTATTGTGAACCTCCTGATCCTCTGTATAGTACCCTGCCTTGCTGAGGTCTGTCAGTGACTCTCCCCAGGCCATGTTAGGAACCAGATGAGAAAGGATCTCTGTAGTTGTCATGGATATGACCATCTAGACCTCTGCAGTCATGTGTTTGCAGTAGTTCTGCAGTATAGGCCCAGGCTATAGCTAGCCTAAAACTGTGAAACACAACTCACATGTCCATAACAGTCACTTTTGAAAACTGTTAGACTATTGCATCCATTATGCACAGTTTCATTTTTGGAGGTGTCGAATAAGAGACCGACCAGGATTTGTGGTGGAGTTCATCAAGAGTGAAAAGTCCTGGTGGGCCATGTTTCCACTTTTTTATTTAATTTATTTTTGACCAATTAAGACCTAGACTACTAGGTGAAGGGAGTTCTTAACCAATCAATGACCTTAATTAATCAATCACCTGCAGACACATGGTCCTCCAGGAATTGAGTTTGACACTCCTGGCCTAATGGTCAAAGGTTAATATAAACTTACTATCTGTCTGTACAATATTACTATGCACTGTATTTCTCTGTTCTTTTTTTTCAGATGGTATATTTTTGCTCCCCTTGCAACTCAACACTGCAAATGGTCCACCCACTGAGTCCCTGAGCTCTGCTGAGACCCAGGGCGGGGACTGCTGTCCTCCTCATCCCTCCTCACCTCCTGGCCCTCCATCAGTGATGGTGAGAACAACGATACTACTCTGTAGACACACCCTAGTGCTTTACTTCTGAACCCACCCAAGTTCAACCAACCACTTACCTCAGCGCCATGATTCTCCTGCCGTGTCTGTCTGTGGAAACAACTGACTAATTCTCATGGTAGGTTACATAGGGCAGAGTTCCATGACCTTATAGTAGTGAATGTGACTGCTAAGTTTTATCCTACATATATCTGTCCATCATTTAAGGAAATTCAGTATGCTCCTATTTGAATTCTCAAAATTCTATTCAGCTGTATGCATCCGACAGACTCCTATAAATTGCTCTGGATTAGTGTTTGCAGTATGGGTAGAAACTAGAGAGTGGCAGGAGGGCCGGGACCCTTGGTGGCTGCTTTAGATCGGCCCTATTAATTAAGCCTACAGTACTCTACTAACCCTATTAAGCCTACAGTACCCTATTAAGCCTACATTACCCTACTAAGAACAGATTATAATTATAATCATTCTAACAGGTTAATAATTACCATTGTGCATAATCTGGGTGTGGAGCACGAGCCCCACTTATCTAGACTGCTAACTCTGAATATGATTATTGTTACTGTATAGACATGTAGGCTAATTGATTAATCAATCAGTAAATGTAGGCTAATGTCCTACAAAAACTTTGTAGGACTGCATCTCTCCCTCCACTGTGTGCACAAGGGGAGAGGGAGTGAGAGTAGCTCTCTCACACAGCAGCCAACAGCGAAACGGGCACAGGCAGATACTCTCATAGCAGGAATCAACATAATGCATAAATTATTACTTTTGACCAAATAATGTTTTTCGAAAATCTATAAGAATGTTGTGTAGGAAAATCACCCAAAATTTTGCGACGTACGCAAAACGCTTCTGTAAGAGGAAGGCAATGTTAGTCTCGGTAATTTTCAGTTTATCGTCCTATAGCAAGATCAAAGACAGTACATTTCCCAAATGGCTAATGAAATAGAAATTCTCCTCACTGTAGTTCGACAGTAGAAATACGGTAAGAAATTAATCCTGGCCAAAATGTGATGGAGTTGCAGAATGAAAAGGAGGTCCTTTGGCTAAGCCTATATTTGTGTTTCCACATGGAGAGTTCTTTTATTTGCATTTCCTTTCAGTGGCGTGGACGTGTCCCCAGCTAGAACAAAGGTGTTTGTCACTGTATTTTGCATCAATGTGCATGTTTTCCACCGGTGGAAGGTGAATAACCGATGGCTGCTCAAGTGGTCAACTCAGGATTTGCATATTTGGCCTATTGGTCCATGTATCATCATGGATGTTAAAGTTTAGGCTACTCAGAGAGACCGGAAACCTCCTCACTGATCATTGATAGTGTCCGTAAATACGGAGCAAAAGTTGAATGATGACTTTGCAGGTAAGATAATCCTTTATTTAATATTTTTTGGATTCAAAAGAAAAGTTTAAAAGTAGTGAAGTAGAATCACAGGAGAGATTAAATGAGGGCAGAGAGGAAATTTATTTTAAGGTTAGCCTAAATATATAATCTACATTACTACTTGGGGCTCATGCTCCACACCCAGATTATGCACAATGGTAATTATTAACCTGTTATTATAATTATAATCTGTTCTTTGAGATTGATTTGAAACAAGCACTATCGTACCATTCAGCACCAGGATGTTAATATTGTGGTGATTGTACCAGAATGTTTCCATTGTTGGCTCACATCTTTTTACGTTTGCTCGTCTTGTTTACTAGGTCTGTTCCCAATAGGCTCCTCATTTTATTGGTTGATTGACCCGAATGTGTTTGATAGGAAGTAAAACATTTGACTTTGTATCCTACTTTTGTTGGCTCTCACAATGGAGATATTCAAATCAAATTGTATTTGTCACATGCGCCGAATACAACAGGTACCTTCCCGTGAAATGCTTACTTAAAAGCCCTTAACCAACAATGCAGTTCAAGAAATATAGTATACAAAAATATTTACTAAATAAACTAATGTAAAGAAATTAATAATTGAATCAATCAAAAAGTAACACAATAAATGTACATAACAATAACAAGGCTATATACAGGGGGTACCGGTACCGAGTCAATGTGCGGGGGTACAGGTTAGTGGAGGTAATTTGTAAAGTGACTATGCATAGATGATAAACAGCGAGTCGCAGCAATGTAAAAACAAATGGGGGGGTGTCAATGTAAATAGTCTGGGTGGATTAATTTTTCAGCAGTCTTATGGCTTGGTGGTAGAAGCTGTTATTAAGAAGCCTTTTGGTTCTAGACTTGGCGCTCCGGTACCACTTGCCATGAGGTAGCAGAGAGAACAGTCTATGACTTTGGGGACTGGAGTCGTTAACTTTTTGGGCTTCCTTTGACACCGCCTAGTATATATGTCCTGGATGTCAGGAAGCTTGCCCCCAGTGATGTACAGGGCCATACGCACTACCCTCTGTAGTGCCTTACGGTCAGATGCCGAGCAGTTGCAATACCAGGCGGTGATGCAACCGGTCAGGATGCTCTCGATGGTGCAGCTGTAGAACTTTTTGAGGATATGGGGACTCATGCCAAATCTTGTCAGTATCCTGAGGGGGAAAAGGTGTGCCCTCTTCACAGCTGTCTTGGTTTGTTTGGACCAACTTTGTTTGTTGGTGATGAGGACACCAAGGAACCTGAAACTCTTGACCTGCTCCACTACAGCCCCGTCGATGTTAATGGGGGCCTGTTCGGCCCTCCTTTTCCTGTAGTCCACGATCAGCTCCTTTTTCTTGCTCACATTGAGAGCGAGGTTGTTGTCCTGGCACCACACTGCCAGGTCTCATCGTTGTTGGTGATCAGGCCTACCACTGTTGTGTCGTCAGCAAATTGAATGATGGTGTTGGAGTTGTGCTTGGCCATGCAGTCGTGGGTGAACAGGGAGTACAGGAGGGGACTAAGCCCAAGTGTTAAGGACCAGCGTGGCAGATGTGTTGTTGCCTACCCTTACCACCTGGGGGGCGGCCCATCAGGAAGTCCAGGATCAAGTTGCAGAGGGAGGTGTTTAGTCCCAGGGTCCTTAGCTTAGTGATGCGCTTTGTGGGCACTATGGTGTTGAACGCTGAGCTGTAGTCAATTGCACACAGCTATTGCGCTGCAACCTTTTAGGCTAGCTTGTTTTCTTCCTCATTACTCACATATAGGCCTAGTAGGCTATAGACCTTCTAGTCACATACAGGCCTAGTAGGCTATATACCCTTTACTCACATATAGGCCTAGTAGGCTATATAACCTTTACTCACATATAGGCCTAGCAGGCTATATAACCTTTACTCACATATAGGCCTAGCAGGCTATATAACCTTTACTCACATATAGGCCTAGCAGGCTATACACCCTTTACTCACATATAGGCCTAGCAGGCTATATAACCTTTACTCACATATAGGCCTAGCAGGCTATATAACCTTTACTCACATATAGGCCTAGCAGGCTATACACCCTTTACTCACATAGGCTTAGTAAACTGTAGACAGTACCTCCTTGTCATTGTGGAAGTACAGAACATTATTCTTTGCTCATGGTCATGTCTTTGCATGTGAAGGTAGTGACAATGATATACTTACATTCTTATACTTACTTGCCTAGTAATTTAGGTGAACAGCCTGGAAAGCCTGGATTCGAACCAGGGACTGTAGTGACGCCTCTTGCACTGAGATGCAGTGCCTTAGACCATTACGTCCGTGTGTGTGTGTGTGTGTGTGTGTGTGTGTGTGTGTGTATCTATTTAACTGTACTGGAATTCTTAAAAGGCCGCAAAAATTTTCAATATCGGTTCTCGGTATAGTTTTTTTTTTTTGGCAAGGAAAATATCGGATATCGGTATGGGCCAAAAATGTGATATCAGTGCATCACTATCCCTAACCAATGTTGTGATATTCATCCATCTATGAGGAAGATAGGATTGTCCCTAACCAACGTGTTTGGGTGTCCTCCACAGCCCCGAAGTTTAAGCGGAGTTGACATGAGAAAACGGCAGCAGCCACACATTGAAGGACCTCCCCAGGCGCCTGGCCACCCACGACCCAACAACTGCTGCATGTGCTGGTGTGGTTGTTGTAAATGCCTCTGGTACGTCAAACCTCCCTTTCTGGTTTCTGTCCCCATGTCTCCTCCATTTTCAATAGGCCATGGTTCTACAAATAACCTGAAGTCCTTGCTATAGACTGAATAAGAAACATTACTTTCATGACCACATTCCTTTCAACCTCACTCTAAAAATGTTTTGATATAAGTGGGGGAAGAGTAGTGTAAACTAGAGGGAATTGTCCCCCCTTTAAGTCAAAATGACCAATATTCATACATTATTGCCTTTATCCACCCAGTATTTAGGCCAATCACATTTTGTATAGATCAAGGTAATGAATGCTGAAATACTGTAGACTTTTTCCCCTCAGTGTTTTCAGTACTATGGGTGCATAGACAATGTTTATCAGACCAATTATCTGCTGCATGGGGAAAGAGTTCAAGAAAAGACACTCCCATATACTACTGTTTGCTTACCAGGGCCAGGAATTGCCAGGGCCCTCACGATACGATATTATCGCTCTACTTAGGTGCTGATACGATACTGTATTTATTGCGACTTTTACGGTACTGTATCTATTGTTATTCTTACGATTATATATGTGTTGTGATTCTTACGATTCTATATGTTGCGACTCTTACGATTCTATATACAGTACCAGTCAAAAGTTTGGACACACCTACTCATTCAAGGGTTTTTCTTTATTTTTACTATTTTCTATATTGTACAATAATAGTGAAGTGTATGAAATAACACATATGGAATCATATAGTAACCAAAAAAGTGTTAAATAAATCAAAACATATATTTTAGGTTCTTCGAAGTGCCACCCTTTGCCTTGATGACAGCTTTGCACACTTTTGGCATTCTCTCAACCAGCTTCACCTGGAATGCTTTTCCAACCACCTTGAAGGAGTTCCCACATATGCTGAGCACTTGTTGGCTGCTTTTCCTTCATTCTGCGGTCCAACTCATCCCAAACCATCTTAATTGGGTTCAGGTCAGTTGATTGTGGAGGCCAGGTCATCTGATGCAGCACTCCATCACTCTCCTTCTTGGTCAAAAAGCCCTTACACAGCCTGGAGGTGTGTTGGGTCATTGTCCTGTTGAAAAACAAATTATAGTTCCACTAAGCGCAAACCAGATGGAATGGTGTATCGCTGCAGAATACTGTGGTAGTCATGCTGGTTAAGTGTGCCTTGATTTCTAAATAAATCCCAGTCAGTGTCACCAGCAAAGCACCATCACACCACCTACTCCATATTTCACAGTGGGAATCACAGATGCGAAGAACATCCGTTCAGCTACTCTGCGTATCACAAAAACACGGTGATTGGAACCAAACATCTCACATTTGGACTCATCAGACCAAAGGACAGATTTCCATCGGTCTAATGTCCATTGCTCATGTTTCTTGGCCCAAGCAAGCCTCTTCTTCTTATTGGTGTCCTTTAGTAGTGGTTTCTTTGCAGCAATTCGACCATGAAGGCCTGATTCACACAGTCTCCTCTGAACAGTTGATGTCTGTTACTTGAACTCTGTGAAGCATTTATTTGGGCTGCAATTTCTGGTAACTCTAATGAACTTATCCTCTGCAGCAGAGGTAACTCTGGGTCTTCCTTTCCTGTGGTGGTCCTCGTGAGAGCCAGTTTCATCATAGCGCTTGATGGTTTTTGCGACTGCGCTTGAAGAAACTTTCAAAGTTCTGGAAATGTTCCAGATTGACTGACCTTCATGTCTTAAAGTAATGATGGACTGTCATTTTTCTTTGCTTATTTGAGCTGTTCTTGTCATATTATGGACTTGGTCTTTTACCAAATAGGGCTATCTTCTGTATACCAACCCTACCTTATCACAACACAACTGATTGGCTGAAACGCGTAAAGAAGGGAAAGAAATTCCACAAATTAAATTTTAACAAGGCACACCTGTTAATTGAAATGCATTCCAGGTGACTACCTCATGAAGCTGGTTGAGAGAATGCCAAGAGTGTGCAAAGCTGTCATTAAGGCAAGGGTGGCTACTTTGAATATTCTCAAATATATATTTTGATTTGTTTAACACATGTTCCGTTATGTGTTATTTCATAGTTTTCATGGCGTCACTATTATTCTACAATATAGTAAAAAATAAAGAAACTGTAGGCAACTGGTGTTTGGAACACAACTTCTGAGAGTTCTGCCAGTCAGTTGCATTGCACATTGTCCCTAGTGTGCATTACTGACCTGAGAAAGGCAAAGGCAGAACAACTTGAGAAACACAATCTTTTTGAAACTGTCATTCTACACATCAGGACAAGTCCCTCCTGTCCATATAATTATGATCCAAAAGGATCCTAGGTTTGAACACCTACTCTGAGACGCTTCAATAGGAGCGGTGCTCAATAAAAACTCAATGTGGAGATAGGCTACTATAAGGATGTGTTATCCTGTAAATACAGTACTTCTATTGGGTAATAATGTTATATTCTATAACTACATGGTATCTGTCTCTCAAACTACCATGATGTAAGTAAATTATTTTAGCACCACGTAATATGATGTAGGGCTGGGCGGTATACCGTATTTTACGATATACCAGTATTGATGCATGGACCAGTTTGGGTTTTTACTTTACCTTCTACAGAGGTATTTGAATGTTTGGTTTGTTAAATGTGATACGCTGTGTGTAACGTCCATTTTTATAGTTCTCTACTTGAGTCATCTCTCTCTGTCTCCATGATGCTTTACACACAGACCTAGCCCTGCCCCCTGTCACTCAAGGAGTGCATTTGTTGTTCCTCGAGACACTTGCATTCAGTCTGCAGCACATGCAATAATGTTGATGACAACGATGCTGTTTTCACTTCGCTTCTTAATTAATTAATTACACTATTAGTCTGTGTTTCTTACATCTGCAAACAGCTAGTTTGTCTTTTCTTAGCAAGTTGGGCCTAAATTGTGTTAGCCACTAATGGTAGCTAATGTACTGAGTCAGAGCAAACGTAATTAGCTAAACAGCCTGATAATACCAGTGATGGTATAGACCTAAATCAGCATTTCTGTGCAACAGTATCTTCTAAATCAAAGAGGAATACAAAAAGCATGAATATGTTAATTACATGAAGTAACATGAGAAAACATTACATTTAGCCAAAGATTATAGGGTCACCAAGGAAACACTTATGAACACTTTGGTTCCTACCATGTCACAGTAACTCCTCCCTGGCATTTTCATTCGTTGTCATGTCAAACAACACTATTCAAAGTGCCCACTATTATATTCTAACTATAGAATTATTCCAACAGTTCACCCAAGTATTTTGATCTAAATCGCAAGTGTTAAAAATAAGGCCTAGATTGTTTGCCCATATCGTGCCACCTCAAGATTATCTGAAATTAGTGCAGGAAATAAAGAAATGTATGAAAATGCTGATTTTTTTTGGGGGGGGTTGAATTGAACAGTATAAAACAATCAGAATTTAGAAAGACTCATGGAAATCACTTAGAATGTGTTGCCACTCTAGGATCACTCACTACTCATAAAGCAAATTTACAACTTGTAATATTCAAAAACATAAAATACCATCATGCCGTCCAATTTTCTTCGTAATACCTTGATAGGATATTTTGGCCATATCGCCCAGCCCTAATATGAAGTGGGCCCAACTTATGAAGTAAACTTGTAGTGACTAGTTTGAATCTTTTGAACCTACTGTAAGCGGAAGACGGAGGCTGAACAAAGCAAGCTTGAGGACTCCACCGCAGCCAAGTCAGTCTTAGACCGTGAACCCACAATATAGGTCTACAGAACTATGACTTAAAATAATGAAAACATTGAAGAAAGCAGGATTGTAAGCCCTGTTTCTAACATGCAGCCCCCACAAATCTCCCCAATAATATGAAGGCCTCATCTAGTCTAGGAACAGCCAGCCTATTCCTATCTTCACATCACATGCAAAACAGCTGTGAAGAACATGTATATTTAGAGTCAGCTCAGCATGTGTAGAGCCTTTGGCTGGTGAGCTCAATTATATCAGCACAAAGGATACTTTGATAAAGATGCTAATATTGACCACTGTGCGACTTGCAGTTAAATGGGAGATAACAAATGTAGGAAGAGACAAGCCATATATGGGTACAGATGAAGATTAGGAGGGGTTTTCTGAATGCTTAGTGCTCAACCTGGAAACTAGCTGCACGAAGGGCTCAATTCAATTGATTGGTGGGGGGGTTCCTGTGGTAATTTCCTGTCACCGGTAGATGCTTTCAGAATAACAAACACTACCGTTCAAAAGTTTGGGGTCACTTATAAATGTCATTGGCAGCTTCATTAAATAGTTACCCGTAAAACGCCAGTCTCAACGTCAACAGTGAAGAGGCGACTCCGGGATGCTATGTTCTTTTGCCCATCTTAATCTTTTCTTTTTTGGGGGCGATCTGTGATATGGGCAATCTGTGATATGGGCTTTGGTCCAAACTCTTGAGACACCCTATCCCCTCAGCCCTCAAATGAAGTGGACACTTCTGATGATGTATCATGACGTCTGAGGAGTATACACTTGCAGGGCAAGGGGCGAGGGAGGAAGGAATGATTCCCCCCCCCTGTTTTTACTTACACTTGTAGGTTGACTTCTACATTGATGTTGTTTATGTTTTCGTGGACTTTTCTTAGCGGATGTACATTCTTCGCGAATTGAATTATGGGGAGTTTCAGGTCCCGGCGTGAACATAATTGTACACTCGCAAGCCGACTAAAAACGAGTGCTGAGGGGCTTACGTTGCAAACGTCCCTTGTTTGGCTAATCATTTGGACCACCCTCCAAGATGGCGATGGGGATTCCCCCAAGGGCATAAGGCGAGGGTAAGTGGACGAGGGTGTGTCTTTTTAAGTGTTTGGACCGCAGCCATAGCTTTTTCTTTGCAACTCTGCCTAGAAGGCCAGCATCCCGGAGTCGCCTCTTCACCTTTGACGTTGAGACTGGTGTTTTGCGGGTACTATTTAATGAAGCTGCCAGTTGAGGACTTGTGAGGTGTCTGTTTCTCAAACTACACACGCTAATGTACTTCTCTATTATATTCTGGTTAGAGACAGTTTGCGCTGTTCTGTGAAGGGAGTCGTACACAGCGTTGTACGAGATCTTCAGTTTCTTGGCAATGTCTCGCATGGAATAGCCTTCATTTCTCAGAATAAGAATAGATTGACGAGTTTCAGAAGAAAGTTATTGGTTTCTGGCCATTTTAAGCCTGTAATGGAACCCACAAATGCTGATGCTCCAGATACTCAACTAGTCTAAAGAAGGTCAGTTTTATTGCTTCATAAAACAGGACAACAGTTTTCAGCTGTGCTAACATAATTGCAAAAGGGTTTTCTAATGATCAATTAGCCTTTTTTAATGATAAACTTGGATTAGCTAACACAATGTGCCATTGGAACACAGGAGCGATGGTTGCTGATAATGGGCCTCTGTACGCCTATGTAGGTATTCCATTAAAAATCAGCTGTTTCCAGCTACAATAGTCATTTACAACATTAACCATGTCTACACTGTATTTCTGATAAATTTGATGTTATTTGAATGGACCAAAAATGTGCTTTTCTTTCAAAAACAAGGACATTTCTAATTGACCACAAACTTTTGAACGGTAGTGTAGGTCCACAAAGTGCACGGGCTGTAGTTTGTAAACAAATATTATATAGTCTAGGTTTATTAGGTTTGAGTGGACCATGGCTTGTTTATTTTATAATAATTTTGAGATAAAGAAGAGGAACTAATCATCTCTTTAGAGGAAAGCTGCTGTTACAAGAGGCTGTCCCTGAGGCAGGAGCACAAGAAGAGGAACTAATCATCTCTTTAGAGGAAAGCTGCTGTTACAAGAGGCTGTCCCTGAGGCGGAAGCACAAGAAGAAGAACTCGTCATCTCTTTAGAGGAAAGCTGCTGTTACAAGAGGCTGTCCCTGAGGCGGAAGCACAAGAAGAAGAACTCGTCATCTGAAGCTCTTGGAGAGACGCTGCTGTGTCAAGAGGCTATGCCTGAAGCGGAAGCACATGAGGATTATAGGAGCAGTTAGCAGCATGGCACTAGGAATCTGCTGTTAGAGATGGAGAAGTCAATCCAATCTGACTATGGCTGTGTCTGTGTCAACCGCTGTACTTCCCTGCTGCTATGCGATTTGGCACCTCCCTTAAGCCAGTGTCTGTTGGAATTCCCATATATTAGATGGGGATCCAAGATTGTATTCTGCAGGCCCAGCTTCCTGTGATTGGAAGAGCCAGGCTAATAAGAGGAGCCATTTTTTTATTGGTTTAGGCCGTGGCCTCCCCAGCAAGTCAGTCAGTCCATTTGATGACATCATTTCCCCCCATTTGAAATAAAGATACAGTACAGCTTTGTTTGGGGATGAGAGCTGAACGCTCAGTTGGTATGAAACATGTATTGATCCACGCACCGGTGTGGATTTTTACTGTAGCTTCTCTAAGGGTATTTTAATGTTTGATTTGTTACATTAAATAATTCAGTTATGGCAGTCATCCGTTGTTATTGCCAGTAAGAAACTGCTAACAGCTGAGAACTGCTAGCTAACTTTAACACAACAAGACAATAACTTCTGGAAAGCAAGCTTTCCAAATGGAGACCCTTGGAAATCGCTGGAAAAAATACTGATTAGGCATGTGCACAAGTATTCATTTTTGCATGCAAAAAACAAATAATATAGGCCTATTTTAACACTGAAAAGCTTTTTCTAAATGAAAAAAAAAAATCCTTGTGAAATTGTTACATACAGTGCATTCGGAAAGTATTCAGGCTTCTTGACTTTTTCCACATTTTGTTACATTACAGCCTTGTTCTAAAATTGATTAAATAAATGTTTTTCCTCACCAATCTACACACCCATCATGACGAAGTGAAAACAGGTTTTTAGACATTTGAAAATGTATAAAAAAAATAAAACTGAAATATCATATTTACATATGTATTCAGACGCTTTGCTATGAGACTCAAAATAGAGCTCAGGTGCATCCTGTTTCCATTGATCATCCTTGAGATGTTTATACAACTTGATTGGAGTCCACCTGTGGTAAATTCAATTGATTGGACATGATTTGGAAAGGTGAACACACCTGTCTATATAAGGTCCCACAATTGACAGTGCATGTCAGAGCAAAAACCAAGCCATGAGGTCGAAGGAATTATCCGTAGAGCTCAGAGACAGGATTGTGTCGAGGCACAGATCTAGGGAAGGGTACCAAAACATTTCTGCAGTAATGAAGGGCCCCAAGAATACAGTAGCCTCCATCATTCTTAAATGGAAGAAGTTTGGAACCACCAAGACTCTTCCTAGAGCTGGCTGCCTGGCCAAACTGAGCAATTGGGGGAGAAGGGCCTTGCCCAGGAACCTGATGGTCACTCTGATATGGTTCCGGAGTTCCTCTGTGGAGTTGGGAGAATCTTCCAGAAGGACAACCATCTCTGCAGCACTCCACCAATCAGGCCTTTATGGTAGAGTGGCCTGACGGAAGCCACTCCTCAGTAAAAGGCACATGACAGCCCGCTTGGAGTTTGCCAAAAGGCACTTAAAGACTCTCAGACCGAGCAAAGTACAGAGGTCCTTGATGAAAACCTGCTTCAGAGCGCTCAGGACCTCAGGCTGGGGCAAAGGTTCACCTTCCAACAGGACAACAACCCTAAGCACACAGCCAAGACAACGCAGGAGTGGCTTCAGGACAAGTCTTTGAGTGGCCCAGCCAGAGCCCGGACTTGAACCCGATCGAACATCTCTGGAGAGACTTGAAAATAGCTGTGCAGCAACACTCCCCATCCATCCTGACAGGGCTTGAGAGGATCTGCAGAGAAGAAATGGGAGAAACTCTCCAAATACAGGTTTGCCAAGCTTGTAGTGTCATACCCGAGAAGACTTGAGGCTGTAATTGCTGCCAAAGGTGCTTCAACAAAGTACTATGTAAAGGGTCTGAATACTTATGTAAATGTGATGAGTTTTGTATATATTTTTTATAAATTTGCTCAAATTTCTAAAAACCTGTTTTTGCGTTGTCATTAATTAAGAGGTATTGTGTGTAGATTGAGGGGGGGGGGGAACGATTTACTCCATTTTAGAATAAGGCTGTAATGTAACAAAATGTGGTAAAAGTCAAGGGGTCTGAATGCTTTCTGAATGCACTGTACAAGGATATACCATGCCATTTTAGATTATTTTATTTAATAAAACAACAAACCTTTCAATGTAGTTTTTATGACGTGCACTGTATGCCCCATTAAAAAGACCGGTAACCTTCGTGTGTAGCTTGTTGTTTATGTTAGCCAATCAAAGCGACAAATATGCTCTATGTGTAGCAAGTGGAGTGAGAGTTCACTAATGCAATGCAAGATGGAATGAAATTAGGGAATTAAAAGTTAGCGAAATGAGAGCGTAGGCTACAACGAGCAACCAACTGGTAGGCAGTTGTTTTCTTGGAATGGGGTTGGGGAGAAAAGCGCAGCATGTGGCCTCAATTAGCCTAGATAGCTATAGCTTCTCCAGTCAAGACAAGCACTGTTATTTGGGATGATAAATAACATTGTAGCTGCTACAAGTTAGCTAGTCTTGGCTGTAGCCAAGTTGCCTTGGCATCTCTCCCTCTGCCTGTTTGCTCCCATCTCATCCCCTCCACAGTGGCAGCATTAGAGCGCCAGACTCCCTTGTGCAGCAGTGTTCAGGTTTAAAGTAAAAAAAATAACATAGCCAACAAAAATTCATGATACTATTCGAATAGTGATTTTTATTTTTTACATCCCTAACGTTGATATATTTTCGCCTTATCGCCCAGATCTCAATACTGTGAAGGCTAAATAAGGCTAAACACTGGGAAATGTGTAGAATTTTAGGCTACACATCCCATTTGGGTTTCACTTCTTTACTTGTTATTAATTTGTTAAATACTTGTAGTTAAATTAACTTGGGATACTGAAGGTATTTTTTGGGGGGGAAATGGATGTCTGTCTATTCGCTATTTGTGTATCACATATTTGGCGTGTTTAGTGTTAAAGTAATGATCGTATGACACATGCTGAAGCAATAGGCCTATACTAGGCTACATCCAAGCTCAAGTCAGTCAAATCTGCATAGCCGTATTTACACAGTGGCATATAAACAAGCTGTTTCTCCAATACATCCCTACCTGAAATTTGCTATGCGTACATTCCGTTTGCATGTCATGTGAAATGACTTGATTACCTCTTTCCAATACATTTGTAATGTATTTAGGAACAAAACAATGCACCTCCATACTAGCTTTTCAGGTTTTTGTGAAAGGAAAGCATTGTTAATTGCATTGTTAATGTGTTGCAATTCAATTTGTGTTACAATAGTTTGTTATTGTGTATCCAACACGTGTTTAACATGTACATTTCCTGTATAGGGATTTTGTAAAGGTTTTGTGAACTGTAAATAGCAGGGAGCCTCACTCCCCACACAGGTTGTTTTTATGTCAAGCTTTCACTGGTTTTTAGAAGAATTACATACCTGTTCTCAGGCAGTAGTTTCAACAAAGATACAACATTTAGACTGCCATATGAATAAGTATGTTTGAATATGGAAAATGTTTGAAAGCAATAGTAATCTATTTCTGCTTCTCCTGTTCCAGGAATGAGGACCGCATGGAGGGTTCCGAACGGACATGCACTAAAATGGATAGTATTGAAGCCACGGAAGAGCAGTACGTTGCCAGCTATGCCTTTTTCCTTAGGATGTCTCTGAGAAAATACCAAATTGTTTTGATATCGTTTCACATTTTTGGTCATTTAGCAGACACTCTTATCCAGAGCAATTTAGTCATTCAACTGAAGGTAGCTGGGTGAGACAACCATGCGACAGTCAAAACAGTCAGGAAAATACAAGTTAGTGTTAGTGCCAGACAGGGAAGGAAAACAGTTTTAGAGTTTTCGTGTTGTCACATAAGCTAATGGCCATTGGTCACGTCCGTTCTTGCAGGCATTGTACATAGAAATTATACGTTAGGACAGGTTACCTCAAGAAAGGATGCCAGAAAATTTGCCAGAATCCATGCCAGTAATGTTGTAGTCTAATTATTTTGTCTAATTTACTGCTTTGGCCCATTTAATTTTCTCTCCTTACATTACTGCTGTGTCAATATCTATTCCTGTGTGTTGCTCACTCGTTTGCTGTATTAGCCAATTAGAGCATGAGTTTTAGTTTCTCTTCACCTCTCCCACGATTTCAGTTATTTGACTGAAACAGCTGTTAACTGAGGACACATGAGGGCATAATTTCCATCCACCCCAAAGGAGCAGGTCCGTTATATAGAGTATAGGATTCAGCTCTGCAGTGTTTTGTGTGCCTATTATTTGTGTGATATGTATTATTGTTGGATTTCAGCATTCAACCGGATTTACACGATGTAGCCTGTCAGACAACTGTGAGCCAAATACTGTTCTCACACGGCTGTGGCCATGGCACGGGATTCAACCTTAGGCTCTACCTTGGAACACTCATTCCTCATGTTGTTCTTCTAGCTAGATGGATTTCTGGTCCGATCACCTGGTCCTACTGTAATAATAGAAATAATGTTTTGTTGATTAAGACATGAAAATAACAGAAAGACCTGCACATAATTACCAACCTTTAATGACAACATTTCAATGGGTCCCTGTAGCCATGACTCTCAGGTCAAACAAGTCCTGACAAAGATGCTCCCGTTCAAACTGGTAATTAGTAGGGCTAGGAACTGCCAGGGACCTCACCATATGAAATGATCACCATACTCAGGTGCCGATACGATATGTATTGCAATTCAATACTGTGAGTTTTGACCAGTCAGGGAAATAAAAGTGCTGAAAACTTGTTGGCTCACTATTTCAAATGAAGATGGAGAACAAGCTATAGGATAAAAATACATATGGATACTTGGAGTCAAATATCGTCCAAAAATAATATTGCGAGATGTAACTATCAAATAAATGTTTTACCCCATCACTAGTAATTAGGAGCATACTAAGGTGTTCTGTTAGTACATGGACAAGTCAGCCAAATGGAATGGTTAGTTGGTTGGTTGCAGTGGCTAACCAAAGTATGTATTGCAGTCTCTTCATGTCTGCTTAGACCGATCTATATTTGCCAAGTGCTATCCGTTTAAAAATGTTCATGCTATAACAATGAATTTCTCCAAATCACTCCACCTGGCTATCAATCTTCAGGTGGAGACTACTTGCAGACGTGTCATCTTACAGTACAATATGTAACCCTGGAGTATAAACTGTCATGGTCAACTTATTGATGCAATGGTAGCTAAGCTGGGGAGAGGACTGTCCATAATAAAGCGCTGCTCTGCTTTCTTGATATTGCTATCAATAAAACAAGTTCTGTCACACATGGACTACTGCCCAGTTGTAAAATGAAGTGCCCCATTGAGGGACATACAATTGGCCCAGAAGAGGGCAGCACGGCTGGTCCTTAAATGTACACAGAGAGACAACATCAATGACATGCATGTCAATCTCTCCTGGCTCAAAGTGGAGGAGAGATTGACATGTTGAATTCATTGTAATTGGGAAGAAGTTAGGTAATAAAAGAAGTATGGGGAATAACAGTTCTGACATTGTTGCTGACAAGCACACTAATCTGTTTGTTTTGCTGTGTATCGTGAGAGTCCAGACTGCTGACACTGGGTTCCTGGTATCGTGTGTTTAGGCAACCCACTCTAGACGAGGTGGTGGCCTGGGCCCGTAGCTTCGAGCTGGTGATGCGCTCTTCAGAAGGCAGGGAGATTTTCCGAGAATTTCTGCGCTCTGAGTACAGCGAAGAGAACCTGTTGTTCTGGCTGGCCTGTGAGGAGCTGAAGAAGGAGACGGACCCGACAGCAATCGATGAGAAAGCCAGGATCATCTATGAGGACTACGTCTCCATTCTATCACCAAAAGAGGTAGGAGGCATCAGGTTGGAAGCAGGAGTTTGACTGGTACCTAGTATTACTCAGTATCACATTGTTGCTTGATTTAGCTTTAGGGTTACTTAAGAGTTGCACTTTCGGGACTTCCATTGGTTCCGTTGTGGAAAATGAAAGCAAGTACACCCAAATATTTTGACTATATTTGACATGCATGTATTTGACCCAGGTCTGATTCCAAGACATATTGAAACCCCCATCTCAAAGTGGGTGAGGAGGAGGTGGGAGGTGAGCTTATCTCCATTGATAACATGACCGTGTAGCTCTTTGAGTGATTGCATTGTCATTGTTCTCTCCCCCTCTGCCCCTAGGTGAGCCTAGATTCACGGGTGAGGGAAGGCATCAACCTGAGCCTGGCAGAGCCTAACAACGTGATGTACGAGGAAGCCCAGCTGCAGATCTACACCCTGATGCACAGAGACTCCTACCCCCGTTTCCTCAACTCCTCTGTTTACAGAGACCTTCTGGACAGCAAGAGAAGCTCCTGCCTAGACACCTAAAGTAACCCACCCACCAACAAACAAAACAGAAAGACAATCAGGTGCCAGAACTGGGTTAGATATTTTCCTTTTTTGAAAAACAGAAAATAATGAATAGTTTAAGCAATTTCAATTGTCTGCTCGCAGGCGGCCCTGAGGGTTAGTTCCTGGTTTAACTGCAGATAAGAGCTCCTCAGGCTACTGTTACAAAGACAAACAAAAGAAAGGGTAGACCCATTGTTCCGGTACTGTACTTTTGAGAGTTCTCCTTTTGCTCGGTCTCTTTCTCTCTTGGTCTGTATTTTTCTCTCTCAAATTCTGTCCCATGCCTCAGACTTTTTACAGTCCAAAAACAATGCCCTTTTTAAAATAGCTGTAGAGTTGACCGTGGTGAGCAGGAAAATCACTGACTTTGCATGTGACACGGTAATGGACTTTGCTCTACACTGGCTTGGTATGTTAGCAGTGGACAGCAAAGGTTCTTGAATATGAGATGTATTTTCTTCTGTTCTAGGGATTTCCCTGTCAAGCTCTTGATGTGTTATGTGAAGGGAATATCGATATTTGCCAATTAGCTTGCAGTTGTTGATTTTGAGAAGGTTGAAAGTTTTACAGCAGTGTTCATTTCCAAGCACTTGCCTTCTTTACAACTCTAAAAGAGAAGGAGGCCTGGAATTGTGGTCGGGCAGCTAAATGTCTAATGAACATGACTTTCCACGGGAAATCACAATGCCTTGACGAGAAAAAGGTGGCACAAGTGCTGCTTGTTATGGTAACAACCACAGTTTAGTAAACACAGTACAGTTCTACCTGTCCTTCCCTCACCATCTCACCCTAAGAGAAGCACAGGTTATGTCAGAGGTTGGAATCATTGCTGGAGAATTTTTTTTTATCAAACATTCAATTAGTTTCAGACAAATCATGAATACTTTCAAGCTCTCAAATGAAAGAGAACCGTTAACTTTTTCATTTTTCTACTGCATATAATATAAATGGTAGTAATCAAGCCTTGGTTCGGAAGGTCAAGTATGAGATAGCGGTATGTCTGATGCATAGCCATGAGGTCAAAGAGGGGTCTGCATTGCAGAGACATGGAATTATGAAGTATGCCTATGTGGCTTCTGGTTTTAAAGCTGTAGCTAGTTCTAGACTGAAGGGGGTCAGTGCCAGCTAAGGAACAGCCCAGCCGAGAGCAGAAGAGGCCTGGTGGAATTGTGTTTTCTATGGAGGTGGTTTGGAGGTTTACAGTCCTGTTCACCAGGTGTGTGTGTGTGTCTGTCTTTTAAAGGGGCAATCAGCAATTGCTATGTTCATTTTTGGACTTATAAATTAATGATCATTGATTCTTGAAGAATATAATTTATAAATGCCTCATGAGCTTAGTTCAACTGTTGTACACCATCAATACCCAAAATAGAAGCTTGTTTTACTCCAATGTTTGTAAACAAAGTAAACAAACACTGTATAGCCTCTAAACATGGTTCAAACTGTCATGTTGGTATCATGCATGGTCAGTCCTTGCATCTATTGCTCTTGTTTATGAATTTAAGTGGTTAAATTTATCCAGCCCAATCCCTCAGCTTTTTACGAAACGGGTGAGGAGAACACTGCTATTTTGTTTCTACTGCTGATTGTCCATTTCCGCCTGGCTAGCGAGGTGCCAGTAAGATGCTTGGAACATCACTGAGCCCCATGCCTTTAACAGTCTCTCTGCTTCCCAGGGATGGCCAAGGGAGGTGAATAGAGATTTTGGAGACGATTCGTTATTTTTCCTAAAATTGCCGGCATGCATTATTGTGTGTACCTGCCGTCCAGATACACACGTATCAAACATTTTAAATATGGTATAGTTAAAGGTAGACTCAGCGAAATGACATTGCCACCGTAGATATTGCGATGAGCGAGATGCAAGACGTTCTCCTACAGTCACACACAGTATCTGTGCATGTGCACGGGTTCAGTTCACGCTCTTACAGCGTGGTAGCCAGGGGACCAAAACAGTGGGGAAGTTTAGCCTCGCGGTTCAACGCTCTTAGTTGTTGTGGAAATTGACCCACTATGCTGTTTACTTTCTGTGTCTACATCATATTGCTGAGTCTACCTTTAATGTCCCATGAACATACAGTGGGGAGAACAAGTATTTGATACACTGCCGATTTTGCAGGTTTTCCTACTTACAAAGCATGTAGAGGTCTGTAATTTTTATCATAGGTACACTTCAACTGTGAGAGACGGAATCTAAAACAAAAATCCCGAAAATCACATTGTATGATTTTTAAGTAATTAATTTGCATTTTATTGCATGACATAAGTATTTGATACATCAGAAAAGCAGAACTTAATATTTGGTACAGAAACCTTTGTTTGCAATTACAGAGATCATACGTTTCCTGTAGTTCTTGACCAGGTTTGCACACACTGCAGCAGGGATTTTGGCCCACTCCTCCATACAGACCTTCTCCAGATCCTTCAGGTTTCGGGGCTGTCGCTGGGCAATACGGACTTTCAGCTCCCTCCAAAGATTTTCTATTGGGTTCAGGTCTGGAGACTGGCTAGGCCACTCCAGGACCTTGAGATACTTCTTACGGAGCCACTCCTTAGTTGCCCTGGCTGTGTGTTTCGGGTCGTTGTCATGCTGGAAGACCCAGCCACGACCCATCATCAATGCTCTTACTGAGGGAAGGAGGTTGTTGGCTAAGATCTCGCAATACATGGCCCCATCCATCCTCCCCTCAATACGGTGCAGTCGTCCTGTCCCCTTTGCAGAAAAGCATCCCCAAAGAATGATGTTTCCACCTCCACGCTTCACGGTTGGGATGGTGTTCTTGGGGTTGTACTCATCCTTCTTCTTCCTCCAAACACGGCGAGTGGAGTTTAGACCAAAAAGCTCTATTTTTGAATCATCAGACCACATGACCTTCTCCCATTCCTCCTCTGGATCATCCAGATGGTCATTGGCAAACTTCAGACGGGCCTGGACATGCGCCTGCTTGAGCAGGGGGACCTTGTGTGCGCTGCAGGATTTTAATCCATGACGGCGTAGTGTGTTACTAATGGTTTTCTTTGAGACTGTGGTCCCAGCTCTCTTCAGGTCATTGACCAGGTCCTGCCGTGTAGTTCTGGGCTGATCCCTCACCTTCCTCATGATCATTGATGCCCCACGAGGTGAGATCTTGCATGGAGCCCCAGACCGAGGGTGATTGACCATCATCTTGAACTTCTTATATTTTCTTCTATTTTCTAATAATTGCGCCAACAGTTGTTGCCTTCTCACCAAGCTGCTTGCCTATTGTCCTGTAGCCCATCCCAGCCTTGTGCAGGTCTACAATTTTATCCCTGATGTCCTTACACAGCTCTCTGGTCTTGGCCATTGTGGAGAGGTTGGAGTCTGTTTGATTGAGTGTGTGGACAGGTGTCTTTTATACAGGTAACGAGTTCAAACAGGTGCAGTTAATACAGGTAATGAGTGGAGAACAGGAGGGCTTCTTAAAGAAAAACTAACAGGTCTGTGAGAGCCGGAATTCTTACTGGTTGGTAGGTGATCAAATACTTATGTCATGCAATAAAATGCAAATTAATTACTTAAAAATCATACAATGTGATTTTCTGGATTTTTGTTTTAGATTCCGTCTCTCACAGTTGAAGTGTACCTATGATAAAAATTACAGACCTCTACATGCTTTGTAAGTAGGAAAACCTGCAAAATTGGCAGTGTATCAAATACTTGTTCTCCCCACTGTATACTGTAGGTCTAAAATATATATAGTACCAGTCAAAAGTTTGGACACCTACTCATTCAAGGGTTTTTATTTTTAGAATAATAGTGAAGACATCAATACTATGAAATAACACATGCAATCATGTAAAGAAATCAAAATATATTTTATATTTGAGAATATTCAAAGTAGCCACCCTTTGCCTTGATGACAGCTTTGCACACTCTTGGCATTCTCTCAACCAGCTTCAAGAGGTAGTCACCTGGTTTGCATTTCAATTATCAGGTGTGCCTTAAGTTAATTTGTGGAATTTCTTTCCTTAATGCGTTTGAGCCAATCAGTTGTGTTGTGACAAGGTAGGGGTGGTATACAGAAGATAGGCCTATTAGGTAAAAGACGAAGTCCATATTATGGCAAGAACAGCTCAAATAAGCAAAGAGAAACGACAGTCCATCATTACTTTAAGACATGAAGGTCAGTCAATCTGGAAAATTTCAAGAACTTTGAGTTTCTTCAAGTGCAAAAACCATCAAGCGTCATGATGAAACTGGCTCTCATGAGGACCGCCACAGGAAAGGAAGACCCAGCATTACATCTGCTGCAGAGGATAAGTTCATTAGAGTTAACTGCACCTTAGATTGCAGCCCAAATAAGAGTTCAGCCCAAATCAGAGTTCAAGTCACAGACACATCTCAACATCAACTGTTCAGAGGAGACTGCGTGAATCATTGTCGAATTGCTGCAAAGAAACCACTACTAAAGGACACCAATAATAAGAAGAGACTTGCTTGTGCCAAGATACAAGCAATGGACTTTAGACCGGTGGAAATCTGTCCTTTGGTCTGATGAGTCCAAATGTGAGATTTTTGGTTCCAACTACCGTGTCTTTGTGAGATACAGAATAGGTGAACAGATGATCTCCGCATGTGTGGTTCCCACCGTGAAACATGGAGGAGGAGGTGTGGGGGTGCTTTGCTGGTGACACTGTCAGTGATTTATTTAGAATTCAAGGCACACTTAACCAACATGGCTACCACAGCATTCTGCAGTGATACACCATCCCATCTGGTTTGCGCTTAGTGGAACTGTCATTTGTTTTTCAACAGGACAATGACCCAACACACCTCCAGGCTGTGTAAGGGTATTTGACCAAGGAGAGTGATGGAGTGCTGCATCCAATGACCTGGCCTCCACAATCACCCAACATCAACCCAATTGAGATGGTTTGGGATGAGTTGGACCGCAGAGTGAAGGAAAAGCAGCCAACAAGTGCTCAGCATATGTGGAACTCCTTCACGACTGTTGGAAAGCATTCCAGGTGAAGCTAGTTGAGAGAATGCCAAGAGTGTGCAAAGCTGTCATCAAGGCAAATGGTGGCTACTTTGAAGAATATCATATTAAATGTATTTTCATTGGTTTAACTTTAGATTTTTTTTTTTTACCCTACATGATTCCATATGTGTTATTTCATAGTATTGATGTTTTCACTATTATTCTATTATTAAATAAAAACCCTTGAAGGTGTGTCCAAACTTTTGACTGGTACTGTATTTTCAATTCAGATTTTGTGCATTTAAAAAAAAAGACATGGACAAATTATTGTAGGCCTTTGTCACCTGTTGATGTGCAGAGGTCAGTGAGTAAAGTATATTGTGAGAGTTGTGTGTATTATCACCACTGGTGGGTAATGATATTCAGGTGTCATGGAAACCACTGTTTTGTAAGAACATCATTCTGCCATCAGGTCTTACTACCTGAAGTTCATGTGCCAAGGCCAGTTTTAATAAAGCCCATATACTGTAGGTTATTGAAGTGCAATTGGATCAGATGTAGAGTTTTTCCATTTTTGTAGTCATAAAAATTTACATATAGCCTAATGATATCAGCCATTTTGTATTCATAAAAATGAACATAGGATAGCCTAATGATATCAGCCATTTTGAACATCCAACTATATTCTAACATTCCCTATATTTAGTTCACATTCAGCCACCTTTATAGAAATATTTGAACAGTGTTTGCATATAGTGCAGAGAACATTGATGTTATATTTTGAGTGAATGACACAGTAAAGGTGATCCAGTATGCATGCACCACAGTGGTTAGAGGATACCTTTTTATGTCGCTCTATTAATGACAACTCACATTGACATTTTACAAAAGAATTACTTGCTCAGTTTAGATGTTATTTCAGCTGTAACTTCACAATGTTTGATCAACCAGACACTGAAATGATGGTGCAATCAAACCAAGTTTACATTCGTACGGTGAGCAATTGTCCTGCAAGGGAAGCCAATAGCAGATTTTGGGGGGTAGGAAAATGGTTCTGAATGATTTGAAAATGAACATTTTACGATGGGTGAAGAGTAGTATTGTGTTGTCTGGGTGTACTGTCTTGTCTTGACTCTGAGTAACTAATTATTTTCACTCCATGGAAGGAAATGGTTGTTCATTTTACTGGCATTTCAACAAGGATTTAACTATTCATGACGAGATGGTATCATAGGCATAGTGTCATATCTGTTCAAATGTTGACTTCAATTCAGAATGAATGGCTTTGAAAGGTGGCAGAGGTTTGTTGACAGAGAAATCATTTGATCTAAAGTGTCATATTTGATGTGATTAGAGAAGCATTGGCTTTATTTGCTTTGTTTCTCCTTTAAGAGTGTCATTAGTGTTTTCACTACCTCTCATTTTGGTTCCTTTATTTCACAT
Organism: Salvelinus alpinus; assembly: GCF_045679555.1. NCBI lineage: Eukaryota > Metazoa > Chordata > Actinopteri > Salmoniformes > Salmonidae > Salvelinus > Salvelinus alpinus. Next base: position 80,121,215 of record NC_092088.1, read on the forward strand.
CTAGTTGTCAATGTACACTTTGTTTTTAGATCTACTTGAAGCCTAACACTGTAAACAAAATGTGCACAGAAAATATGTATTGAGCGTTAGGATGATTAGCCTAGTTTACTTTTTTGTTTGTTTGATTGTTTAATTGTGTTCAACTGGAAAAAGATTTTTAGATATATAAAGAATTCAGGAAATACACTGTTTAAAGGGCTAATCTCATTTTGCCTATGCAAATATGTTACTGTTGAAATGTGGGAAAGGGTAGGTTAAGTTACCTTTTTAGCTAAGTTTGATGGAACATGGTTTACATTGCCCTTTGCTGGTATTCTTCAATCTTATTCAGCAAAAATGTACCGTTATTTTTGTTTCTATATAAATATATAACAAGTAATATACAGAGAAAATAGTATATGCCTTCGTGAAGAAAAAAACAACACTTGATAAATACAAATAAATATGTGTGTTGTCAGACCTGTGGCTGTGTTATGAGATGACAGTTCACTCTGAGATACACCTGTTGACTGATCGACTAGTCAGAGACTCCATCCATAGAGGCTTTATTATCCATTCAGTGTTTTCTTTCAGGCCCATGAGCATCTCTTTATCCAAGGAGCCATTCAACGTCGTCATTGCTGTACGTAACCCATATTGTCATTTGCAGTACAACCGTTTCTACAATCAAGAGGCAGTTTCTGTCTGTTGTTTCCAAGGGTTCTTCATAGTCACATTCACAAAGGTTGAAGGGCTATTTTCGGAACTTTAACAAATATGTTAAAATCACAAGAACAGAAACATCTACCTCTTGGTTGCTTTCCCAATGAACCCGATGTTCAAGAGCCAGGTTGTCGTGGTAAAACATTAGATATAACGTTATGTGACTGCACACAACATTAATAACAGCTTAATAACACATGAATAATGATATTTTGAGCTTAACTGATATTACGACTGACTGGCTGACTGAACATTCTCAATAATTATGTTCAGTAATAACAAGACACCTGAAATGTGATGTCAGTGTTCCCTTTTAAGATTAAATGTGGTACTACATCACTATGTCCAAGCAGGGCATAATGGTGACTTGAGCCATGACTGAGGGATAACCAGAAAACCGGTTGTCCATTGTCTACTGGGTATGCTTTATATTGAGATACTGAGAGAGCTTGGGTACTTGCTTTCAGATGGCCATGCTTATATACACTGTCATATTCGTTTGCTCATTGCACTATTTTTTCCCCCTCTAAGAGCTAAAACTGTTTAATAATTCTCTTTCCTCAAACTCCATCAACCATTTGTTATGTTCACGAGCGGACATTAGTGGTGACTCACGGTCACCCTGCCACACAAACATTGATTGAAATAATTCTATAACAATAAATCCTATAACTGAACATGCTTTGCTGGGTTTGTGCAGTAGTATAGAGTACTACTTCTGTTGTCAAAATAAATTGTAGAATGATTTGGGGTATTGGCAATGACAGAGTTTTCTGTCACAGGTATATTATATGCGTCCAGATTTGACAATCAGGCAGTGTAGTTGTCCAAACAGATACAAACTCAATACTGTCTTTTCGTCAAATTACATACAATTGACTTACTTCACCTTTGAGTTTATAGAGACTGTTTTAGAGAGTATGAAGCAAAGTGTCATCTACCTTGTCTTCAGAAATGCTGCCTCCAATGCATTGTCAACAACAATTAAAAACCTATTTAGAATTGTTCTGTAAGCTTGTCTCCAGACCAACACTCACAATAAGGCATATGTTGATTACTTCCCCACATTACAGTGTAATCATATTGACAAAATGATATTGAAATAATGTGGTAACAGCATTAGATTCCACCTGTTTGTCTATTGACCACACAGATGTTGTATTCTATTGTGCCATCCATACCTCACTCCCATCTCATCTTTCAATTGATTTCCAATATCCATTAATCTACAAAGATACAGTACATTGATGACGCTTTTCAGGAATTACCAAAGAAACAAAGGCTATTTTCAACCCAAAATATTATTGGTCAATATTACCACCACAGGTGTCCGTCAGTGATTCAGACCCTGATCTCGACTGAGTCTTTCTTTTTTTACCCACCAGAGCATTAACTGCTAGACTAGTTAATCAGGTATTGTACTATTTTGATGATTTAATATCTTCTTAACTGAATACCATTAGTTTAACATGGTCCTGTAGGCCTAAATCTTGTTCCCGGTCACAAAGGTCTATTATATAGTATTTTTGGCTTCCATCCAAACTATTATTTTTCCCACAGGGGATGTGGAACCAGCCCTGACGCTCTGTCTAAATGGGGGATGTGGAACCAGTCCTGACGCTCTGTCTAAATGGGGGAGGTGGAACCAGCCCTGACGCTCTGTCTAAATGGGGGATGTGGAACCAGTCCTGGCGCTCTGTCTAAATGGGGGATGTGGAACCAGTCCTGGCGCTCCGTCTAAATGGGGGATGTGGAACCAGTCCTGACGCTCTGTCTAAATGGGGGATGTGGAACCAGTCCTGGCGCTCCGTCTAAATGGGGGATGTGGAACCAGTCCTGACGCTCCGTCTAAATGGGGGATGTGGAACCAGTCCTGACGCTCTGTCTAAATGGGGGATGTGGAACCAGTCTTGACGCTCTGTCTAAATGGGGGATGTGGAACCAGTCCTGGCGCTCTGTCTAAATGGGGGATGTGGAACCAGTCCTGACGCTCTGTCTAAATGGGGGATGTGGAACCAGTCCTGACGCTCTGTCTAAATGGGGGATGTGGAACCAGTCCTGGCGCTCCGTCTAAATGGGGGATGTGGAACCAGTCCTGACGCTCTGTCTAAATGGGGGATGTGGAACCAGTCCTGACGCTCTGTCTAAATGGGGGATGTGGAACCAGTCCTGACGCTCTGTCTAAATGGGGGATGTGGAACCAGTCCTGGCGCTCTGTCTAAATGGGGGATGTGGAACCAGCCCTGACGCTCTGTCTAAATGGGGGATGTGGAACCAGTCCTGACGCTCTGTCTAAATGGGGGATGTGGAACCAGTCCTGACGCTCTGTCTAAATGGGGGATGTGGAACCAGTCCTGACGCTCTGTCTAAATGGGGGATGTGGAACCAGTCCTGACGCTCTGTCTAAATGGGGGATGTGGAACCAGTCCTGACGCTCTGTCTAAATGGGGGATGTGGAACCAGCCCTGACGCTCTGTCTAAATGGGGGATGTGGAACCAGCCCTGACGCTCTGTCTAAATGGGGGATGTGGAACCAGTCCTGACGCTCTGTTTAAATGGGGGATGTGGAACCAGTCCTGGCGCTCTGTCTAAATGGGGGATGTGGAACCAGTCCTGACGCTCTGTCTAAATGGGGGATGTGGAACCAGCCCTGACGCTCTGTCTAAATGGGGGATGTGGAACCAGTCCTGACGCTCTGTCTAAATGGGGGATGTGGAACCAGTCCTGGCGCTCTGTCTAAATGGGGGATGTGGAACCAGTCCTGGCGCTCTGTCTAAATGGGGGATGTGGAACCAGTCCTGACGCTCTGTCTAAATGGGGGATGTGGAACCAGTCCTGACGCTCTGTCTAAATGGGGGATGTGGAACCAGTCCTGACGCTCTGTCTAAATGGGGGATGTGGAACCAGTCCTGACGCTCTGTCTAAATGGGGGATGTGGAACCAGCCCTGACGCTCTGTCTAAACATTAATTATCCCTGCTTGTGATGTGGTTTTGGAAACGTTTGGAACTTTACTTTCATATCATTGAGAAATTATTTTACAAATACCAAAGATTACACTTACTGTACAGCATTTTAACACAGTTGCAGCCAACAGTATTTTTCAGTAAACTTTTCTTGTTTCCTCCTTCTGTTATAAACAGATGTTTGCAATGCTGGATAGTTAATTAAAACATATACAAGCCAGACAATTGCTGTAAGATGGATCCCACACTGCCATGTTATAAATGGGCCTAGTAATTTTGCCTTATTTTTGTATGTTTATACAGAGTGTTGGGACTGGTTACCTATTCTCCGCAAGCAAAATAATAGTTTGGACAGGTTCTCAAGGGTTGTATAAAAGCACTCTGACTCAGGGCAAGCCATAATCATGAGGTTAGTTGCATGATATGGGCTATTTGGAGGCAGCATTTCGGGTTCACTCTAAGTGGCAGGTTTTCTCCATCATTTAATGTTCTCCACAATGTTTTCTAAGGTTTTTGTCCTTGCTCTTCTACATCTTCCATACATCCCTTACCTCACTTTATGGAACTGGCTGTGACCAGACAGAGAAACCGTCATTGATATAGAACGGCATAGATATAAACCGGTCTCTCACTACAGATAGTTAGCAAAAGAGTAGGAAGGAGGACCCTCATACACATTTTACCTCAGAGGCATTCATGACAATTGTGTCTTGCTTTGGGGTGATGGGGATGACTTTGTACAGATATTTGTAGAATTTATTTTCAATGTACACAACTGGTGAGGCAATCGGAGCGTATTTATTAATTTAGAATGCCAGAGCCTTCTTTTCACAATGCTTTTGTTGATACCATCAATGATCTAGAGTTAAAACACCTATTTTAAAGGTCACTCGAGGAATTAAAAGTTATATTTTATATTCAGCATAATTGTTATTTGCCATTAACAATAATGTATGAGTATATATTAAAGTATTGCAATATGCAGACAATTAGTAATGCTAGAGAAATTATTTTACGTCTAGTATATTTCACTAATATTGACAATCTAAAACTGTCTTTTCTCTTAGTGTATTCTCATCAATTGCCTGAATGACTGACTTAAAGTAACTGCCCAGTGAAAATCTAACTTTTATAAATTCATATACAATTAACTCATACCCAAATAATGTTGTTGACTTATCCACCCACGTTGTTGACTCGTATTTGTGGCCAAAGCATACATTGGAACATTTTTATTTTTTAAAAACCTCAAACTTGTACCTCAGACAGTTTTAAAAATGCTTGTTATTTCCTCAGAGGATGAGCTGGTAAATCAGCGGTCTACTCGTATGAATATTTTTTATGACTGGTATATGCCCACACCATGCTGTTGTTGGGGTACGCCCACACCGTTCTAACACAGAAAAGCTGTTTTTTTACATACTTAATTACCATTTTTTGGAAGGAAAACTATTTAAATCATATTGTAGTTCATTATAGGTCATATTTCATAGAAATCTGGAAACACTGGACAGTTACTTTAAATCCTCTCCATACAGTATTCATGAAATTAGGTTATGGTAGTGTTACGAAGCCAGCTAGCTAGCTTACTGATTGCTACACTTGCTAAGTCTAGGGGTCCTAGGCCCAGCTATATGGTCTGTAACTTGATTTAATGTGTTCATTTAAGACTTAGCAAGTGTAGCAATATCATTAGGCTAGCTAGCTGGTTTCGTAACACTAGTCAGAGTATGTGGACCATGTTGTATATGACATCACCTTATCTGGGGTCCAGGGCCAGCTCCATCTTGACTTCTTGGTTGTTCAGCCCAGGCAGATTGTTGTTCAGTTTATGGTGCTAAAAATAAATATTTACAAAGAGGCCTGTCCAAAACTAAGGACACTAAAGACTGGCCGGCCAAGAAGCTCCTGTCCACTTCTCTCTCACTGATTGTCGATCCCTGATTGCCCGCACATGTGTGCTTATCAAGGCTTGGCACAGCACCTGGCCCAGTTGCTGCTGCCACCTGGGGATAGGGAGTGGAAGTGGTAGTGTGCTGTAACAATAAACTAGCCCCCATATCATAACAGTAGGTCACTAACTAGCCCCCATATCATAAGTAGGTCACTTCAGATGATTTGATACTATTCAGTTGTATGACTCTTATCTAAAGGCCATTTACCACGTGTTTGGGAATGTTCAAATGAACGTTCGAGTGCATCGAGTCATTGTTGTACGATACCGTTGATGATTGTGAACGCTATAGCTATCTCTTTTTAGAGTGTTGCCAGGGCAAGTCAATAATGATTTCTACAAGTCACATTTGCTGTATATTTCCATGTAACAACTTATCAAGCTGTTGTGTGACTTTCTTTTGTCTGAGCTGTTGAAAGATCTCGCTATGGATTAGTAATGAAAGCAAATATATGACATTAGTAATGTAAATATTTAGATGCTTCATACACTGCTCAAAAAAATAAAGGGAACACTTAAACAACACAATGTAACTCCAAGTCAATCACACTTCTGTGAAATCAAACTGTCCACTTAGGAAGCAACACTGATTGACAATAAATTTCACATGCTGTTGTGCAAATGGAATAGACAAAAGGTGGAAATTATAGACAATTAGCAAGACACCCCCAATAAAGGAGTGGTTCTGCAGGTGGTGACCACAGACCACTTCTCAGTTCCTATGCTTCCTGGCTGATGTTTTGGTCACTTTTGAATGCTGGCGGTGCTTTCACTCTAGTGGTAGCATGAGACAGAGTCTACAACCCACACAAGTGGCTCAGGTAGTGCAGCTCATCCAGGATGGCACGAGCTGTGGCAAGAAGGTTTGCTGTGTCTGTCAGCGTAGTGTCCAGAGCATGGAGGCGCTACCAGGAGAGGCCAGTACATCAGGAGACGTGGAGGAGGCCGTAGGAGGGCAACAACCCAGCAGCAGGACCGCTACCTTCGCCTTTGTGCAAGGAGGAACACTGCCAGAGCCCTGCAAAATGACCTCCAGCAGGCCACAAATGTGCATGTGTCTGCTCAAACGGTCAGAAACAGACTCCATGAGGGTGGTATGAGGGCCCGACGTCCACAGGTGGGGGTTGTGCTTACAGCCCAACACCGTGCAGGACGTTTGGCATTTGCCAGAGAACACCAAGATTGGCAAATTCGCCACTGGCGCCCTGTGCTCTTCACAGATGAAAGCAGGTTCACACTGAGCACATGTGACAGACGTGACAGAGTCTGGAGACGCCGTGGAGAACGTTCTGCTGCCTGCAACATCCTCCAGCATGACCGGTTTGGCGGTGGGTCAGTCATGGTGTGGGGTGGCATTTCTTTGTGGGGCCGCATAGCCCTCCATGTGCTCGCCAGAGGTAGCCTGACTGCCATTAGGTACCGAGATGAGATCCTCAGACCCCTTGTGAGACCATATGCTGACACATGCACATTTGTGGCCTGCTGGAGGTCATTTTGCAGGGCTCTGGCAGTGCTCCTCCTTGCACAAACGCGGAGGTGGCGGTCCTGCTGCTGGGTTGTTGCCCTCCTACGTCCTCCTCCACGTCTCCTGATGTACTGGCCTGTCTCCTGGTAGCGCCTCCATGCTCTGGACACTACGCTGACGCTCTGTTTAAATGGGGGATGTGGAACCAGTCCTGGCGCTCTGTCTAAATGGGGGATGTGGAACCAGTCCTGACGCTCTGTCTAAATGGGGGATGTGGAACCAGCCCTGACGCTCTGTCTAAACATTAATTATCCCTGCTTGTGATGTGGTTTTGGAAACGTTTGGAACTTTACTTTCATATCATTGAGAAATTATTTTACAAATACCAAAGATTACACTTACTGTACAGCATTTTAACACAGTTGCAGCCAACAGTATTTTTCAGTAAACTTTTCTTGTTTCCTCCTTCTGTTATAAACAGATGTTTGCAATGCTGGATAGTTAATTAAAACATATACAAGCCAGACAATTGCTGTAAGATGGATCCCACACTGCCATGTTATAAATGGGCCTAGTAATTTTGCCTTATTTTTGTATGTTTATACAGAGTGTTGGGACTGGTTACCTATTCTCCGCAAGCAAAATAATAGTTTGGACAGGTTCTCAAGGGTTGTATAAAAGCACTCTGACTCAGGGCAAGCCATAATCATGAGGTTAGTTGCATGATATGGGCTATTTGGAGGCAGCATTTCGGGTTCACTCTAAGTGGCAGGTTTTCTCCATCATTTAATGTTCTCCACAATGTTTTCTAAGGTTTTTGTCCTTGCTCTTCTACATCTTCCATACATCCCTTACCTCACTTTATGGAACTGGCTGTGACCAGACAGAGAAACCGTCATTGATATAGAACGGCATAGATATAAACCGGTCTCTCACTACAGATAGTTAGCAAAAGAGTAGGAAGGAGGACCCTCATACACATTTTACCTCAGAGGCATTCATGACAATTGTGTCTTGCTTTGGGGTGATGGGGATGACTTTGTACAGATATTTGTAGAATTTATTTTCAATGTACACAACTGGTGAGGCAATCGGAGCGTATTTATTAATTTAGAATGCCAGAGCCTTCTTTTCACAATGCTTTTGTTGATACCATCAATGATCTAGAGTTAAAACACCTATTTTAAAGGTCACTCGAGGAATTAAAAGTTATATTTTATATTCAGCATAATTGTTATTTGCCATTAACAATAATGTATGAGTATATATTAAAGTATTGCAATATGCAGACAATTAGTAATGCTAGAGAAATTATTTTACGTCTAGTATATTTCACTAATATTGACAATCTAAAACTGTCTTTTCTCTTAGTGTATTCTCATCAATTGCCTGAATGACTGACTTAAAGTAACTGCCCAGTGAAAATCTAACTTTTATAAATTCATATACAATTAACTCATACCCAAATAATGTTGTTGACTTATCCACCCACGTTGTTGACTCGTATTTGTGGCCAAAGCATACATTGGAACATTTTTATTTTTTAAAAACCTCAAACTTGTACCTCAGACAGTTTTAAAAATGCTTGTTATTTCCTCAGAGGATGAGCTGGTAAATCAGCGGTCTACTCGTATGAATATTTTTTATGACTGGTATATGCCCACACCATGCTGTTGTTGGGGTACGCCCACACCGTTCTAACACAGAAAAGCTGTTTTTTTACATACTTAATTACCATTTTTTGGAAGGAAAACTATTTAAATCATATTGTAGTTCATTATAGGTCATATTTCATAGAAATCTGGAAACACTGGACAGTTACTTTAAATCCTCTCCATACAGTATTCATGAAATTAGGTTATGGTAGTGTTACGAAGCCAGCTAGCTAGCTTACTGATTGCTACACTTGCTAAGTCTAGGGGTCCTAGGCCCAGCTATATGGTCTGTAACTTGATTTAATGTGTTCATTTAAGACTTAGCAAGTGTAGCAATATCATTAGGCTAGCTAGCTGGTTTCGTAACACTAGTCAGAGTATGTGGACCATGTTGTATATGACATCACCTTATCTGGGGTCCAGGGCCAGCTCCATCTTGACTTCTTGGTTGTTCAGCCCAGGCAGATTGTTGTTCAGTTTATGGTGCTAAAAATAAATATTTACAAAGAGGCCTGTCCAAAACTAAGGACACTAAAGACTGGCCGGCCAAGAAGCTCCTGTCCACTTCTCTCTCACTGATTGTCGATCCCTGATTGCCCGCACATGTGTGCTTATCAAGGCTTGGCACAGCACCTGGCCCAGTTGCTGCTGCCACCTGGGGATAGGGAGTGGAAGTGGTAGTGTGCTGTAACAATAAACTAGCCCCCATATCATAACAGTAGGTCACTAACTAGCCCCCATATCATAAGTAGGTCACTTCAGATGATTTGATACTATTCAGTTGTATGACTCTTATCTAAAGGCCATTTACCACGTGTTTGGGAATGTTCAAATGAACGTTCGAGTGCATCAAGAGTCATTGTTGTACGATACCGTTGATGATTGTGAACGCTATAGCTATCTCTTTTTAGAGTGTTGCCAGGGCAAGTCAATAATGATTTCTACAAGTCACATTTGCTGTATATTTCCATGTAACAACTTATCAAGCTGTTGTGTGACTTTCTTTTGTCTGAGCTGTTGAAAGATCTCGCTATGGATTAGTAATGAAAGCAAATATATGACATTAGTAATATAAATATTTAGATGCTTCATACACTGCTCAAAAAAATAAAGGGAACACTTAAACAACACAATGTAACTCCAAGTCAATCACACTTCTGTGAAATCAAACTGTCCACTTAGGAAGCAACACTGATTGACAATAAATTTCACATGCTGTTGTGCAAATGGAATAGACAAAAGGTGGAAATTATAGACAATTAGCAAGACACCCCCAATAAAGGAGTGGTTCTGCAGGTGGTGACCACAGACCACTTCTCAGTTCCTATGCTTCCTGGCTGATGTTTTGGTCACTTTTGAATGCTGGCGGTGCTTTCACTCTAGTGGTAGCATGAGACAGAGTCTACAACCCACACAAGTGGCTCAGGTAGTGCAGCTCATCCAGGATGGCACGAGCTGTGGCAAGAAGGTTTGCTGTGTCTGTCAGCGTAGTGTCCAGAGCATGGAGGCGCTACCAGGAGAGGCCAGTACATCAGGAGACGTGGAGGAGGCCGTAGGAGGGCAACAACCCAGCAGCAGGACCGCTACCTTCGCCTTTGTGCAAGGAGGAACACTGCCAGAGCCCTGCAAAATGACCTCCAGCAGGCCACAAATGTGCATGTGTCTGCTCAAACGGTCAGAAACAGACTCCATGAGGGTGGTATGAGGGCCCGACGTCCACAGGTGGGGGTTGTGCTTACAGCCCAACACCGTGCAGGACATTTGGCATTTGCCAGAGAACACCAAGATTGGCAAATTCGCCACTGGCGCCCTGTGCTCTTCACAGATGAAAGCAGGTTCACACTGAGCACATGTGACAGACGTGACAGAGTCTGGAGACGCCGTGGAGAACGTTCTGCTGCCTGCAACATCCTCCAGCATGACCGGTTTGGCGGTGGGTCAGTCATGGTGTGGGGTGGCATTTCTTTGTGGGGCCGCATAGCCCTCCATGTGCTCGCCAGAGGTAGCCTGACTGCCATTAGGTACCGAGATGAGATCCTCAGACCCCTTGTGAGACCATATGCTGACACATGCACATTTGTGGCCTGCTGGAGGTCATTTTGCAGGGCTCTGGCAGTGCTCCTCCTTGCACAAACGCGGAGGTGGCGGTCCTGCTGCTGGGTTGTTGCCCTCCTACGTCCTCCTCCACGTCTCCTGATGTACTGGCCTGTCTCCTGGTAGCGCCTCCATGCTCTGGACACTACGCTGATGCTCTGTTTAAATGGGGGATGTGGAACCAGTCCTGGCGCTCTGTCTAAATGGGGGATGTGGAACCAGTCCTGACGCTCTGTCTAAATGGGGGATGTGGAACCAGCCCTGACGCTCTGTCTAAATGGGGGATGTGGAACCAGTCCTGACGCTCTGTCTAAATGGGGGATGTGGAACCAGTCCTGGCGCTCTGTCTAAATGGGGGATGTGGAACCAGTCCTGGCGCTCTGTCTAAATGGGGGATGTGGAACCAGTCCTGACGCTCTGTCTAAATGGGGGATGTGGAACCAGTCCTGACGCTCTGTCTAAATGGGGGATGTGGAACCAGTCCTGACGCTCTGTCTAAATGGGGGATGTGGAACCAGCCCTGACGCTCTGTCTAAACATTAATTATCCCTGCTTGTGATGTGGTTTTGGAAACGTTTGGAACTTTACTTTCATATCATTGAGAAATTATTTTACAAATACCAAAGATTACACTTACTGTACAGCATTTTAACACAGTTGCAGCCAACAGTATTTTTCAGTAAACTTTTCTTGTTTCCTCCTTCTGTTATAAACAGATGTTTGCAATGCTGGATAGTTAATTAAAACATATACAAGCCAGACAATTGCTGTAAGATGGATCCCACACTGCCATGTTATAAATGGGCCTAGTAATTTTGCCTTATTTTTGTATGTTTATACAGAGTGTTGGGACTGGTTACCTATTCTCCGCAAGCAAAATAATAGTTTGGACAGGTTCTCAAGGGTTGTATAAAAGCACTCTGACTCAGGGCAAGCCATAATCATGAGGTTAGTTGCATGATATGGGCTATTTGGAGGCAGCATTTCGGGTTCACTCTAAGTGGCAGGTTTTCTCCATCATTTAATGTTCTCCACAATGTTTTCTAAGGTTTTTGTCCTTGCTCTTCTACATCTTCCATACATCCCTTACCTCACTTTATGGAACTGGCTGTGACCAGACAGAGAAACCGTCATTGATATAGAACGGCATAGATATAAACCGGTCTCTCACTACAGATAGTTAGCAAAAGAGTAGGAAGGAGGACCCTCATACACATTTTACCTCAGAGGCATTCATGACAATTGTGTCTTGCTTTGGGGTGATGGGGATGACTTTGTACAGATATTTGTAGAATTTATTTTCAATGTACACAACTGGTGAGGCAATCGGAGCGTATTTATTAATTTAGAATGCCAGAGCCTTCTTTTCACAATGCTTTTGTTGATACCATCAATGATCTAGAGTTAAAACACCTATTTTAAAGGTCACTCGAGGAATTAAAAGTTATATTTTATATTCAGCATAATTGTTATTTGCCATTAACAATAATGTATGAGTATATATTAAAGTATTGCAATATGCAGACAATTAGTAATGCTAGAGAAATTATTTTACGTCTAGTATATTTCACTAATATTGACAATCTAAAACTGTCTTTTCTCTTAGTGTATTCTCATCAATTGCCTGAATGACTGACTTAAAGTAACTGCCCAGTGAAAATCTAACTTTTATAAATTCATATACAATTAACTCATACCCAAATAATGTTGTTGACTTATCCACCCACGTTGTTGACTCGTATTTGTGGCCAAAGCATACATTGGAACATTTTTATTTTTTAAAAACCTCAAACTTGTACCTCAGACAGTTTTAAAAATGCTTGTTATTTCCTCAGAGGATGAGCTGGTAAATCAGCGGTCTACTCGTATGAATATTTTTTATGACTGGTATATGCCCACACCATGCTGTTGTTGGGGTACGCCCACACCGTTCTAACACAGAAAAGCTGTTTTTTTACATACTTAATTACCATTTTTTGGAAGGAAAACTATTTAAATCATATTGTAGTTCATTATAGGTCATATTTCATAGAAATCTGGAAACACTGGACAGTTACTTTAAATCCTCTCCATACAGTATTCATGAAATTAGGTTATGGTAGTGTTACGAAGCCAGCTAGCTAGCTTACTGATTGCTACACTTGCTAAGTCTAGGGGTCCTAGGCCCAGCTATATGGTCTGTAACTTGATTTAATGTGTTCATTTAAGACTTAGCAAGTGTAGCAATATCATTAGGCTAGCTAGCTGGTTTCGTAACACTAGTCAGAGTATGTGGACCATGTTGTATATGACATCACCTTATCTGGGGTCCAGGGCCAGCTCCATCTTGACTTCTTGGTTGTTCAGCCCAGGCAGATTGTTGTTCAGTTTATGGTGCTAAAAATAAATATTTACAAAGAGGCCTGTCCAAAACTAAGGACACTAAAGACTGGCCGGCCAAGAAGCTCCTGTCCACTTCTCTCTCACTGATTGTCGATCCCTGATTGCCCGCACATGTGTGCTTATCAAGGCTTGGCACAGCACCTGGCCCAGTTGCTGCTGCCACCTGGGGATAGGGAGTGGAAGTGGTAGTGTGCTGTAACAATAAACTAGCCCCCATATCATAACAGTAGGTCACTAACTAGCCCCCATATCATAAGTAGGTCACTTCAGATGATTTGATACTATTCAGTTGTATGACTCTTATCTAAAGGCCATTTACCACGTGTTTGGGAATGTTCAAATGAACGTTCGAGTGCATCAAGAGTCATTGTTGTACGATACCGTTGATGATTGTGAACGCTATAGCTATCTCTTTTTAGAGTGTTGCCAGGGCAAGTCAATAATGATTTCTACAAGTCACATTTGCTGTATATTTCCATGTAACAACTTATCAAGCTGTTGTGTGACTTTCTTTTGTCTGAGCTGTTGAAAGATCTCGCTATGGATTAGTAATGAAAGCAAATATATGACATTAGTAATGTAAATATTTAGATGCTTCATACACTGCTCAAAAAAATAAAGGGAACACTTAAACAACACAATGTAACTCCAAGTCAATCACACTTCTGTGAAATCAAACTGTCCACTTAGGAAGCAACACTGATTGACAATAAATTTCACATGCTGTTGTGCAAATGGAATAGACAAAAGGTGGAAATTATAGACAATTAGCAAGACACCCCCAATAAAGGAGTGGTTCTGCAGGTGGTGACCACAGACCACTTCTCAGTTCCTATGCTTCCTGGCTGATGTTTTGGTCACTTTTGAATGCTGGCGGTGCTTTCACTCTAGTGGTAGCATGAGACAGAGTCTACAACCCACACAAGTGGCTCAGGTAGTGCAGCTCATCCAGGATGGCACGAGCTGTGGCAAGAAGGTTTGCTGTGTCTGTCAGCGTAGTGTCCAGAGCATGGAGGCGCTACCAGGAGAGGCCAGTACATCAGGAGACGTGGAGGAGGCCGTAGGAGGGCAACAACCCAGCAGCAGGACCGCTACCTTCGCCTTTGTGCAAGGAGGAACACTGCCAGAGCCCTGCAAAATGACCTCCAGCAGGCCACAAATGTGCATGTGTCTGCTCAAACGGTCAGAAACAGACTCCATGAGGGTGGTATGAGGGCCCGACGTCCACAGGTGGGGGTTGTGCTTACAGCCCAACACCGTGCAGGACGTTTGGCATTTGCCAGAGAACACCAAGATTGGCAAATTCGCCACTGGCGCCCTGTGCTCTTCACAGATGAAAGCAGGTTCACACTGAGCACATGTGACAGACGTGACAGAGTCTGGAGACGCCGTGGAGAACGTTCTGCTGCCTGCAACATCCTCCAGCATGACCGGTTTGGCGGTGGGTCAGTCATGGTGTGGGGTGGCATTTCTTTGTGGGGCCGCATAGCCCTCCATGTGCTCGCCAGAGGTAGCCTGACTGCCATTAGGTACCGAGATGAGATCCTCAGACCCCTTGTGAGACCATATGCTGACACATGCACATTTGTGGCCTGCTGGAGGTCATTTTGCAGGGCTCTGGCAGTGCTCCTCCTTGCACAAACGCGGAGGTGGCGGTCCTGCTGCTGGGTTGTTGCCCTCCTACGTCCTCCTCCACGTCTCCTGATGTACTGGCCTGTCTCCTGGTAGCGCCTCCATGCTCTGGACACTACGCTGATGCTCTGTTTAAATGGGGGATGTGGAACCAGTCCTGGCGCTCTGTCTAAATGGGGGATGTGGAACCAGTCCTGACGCTCTGTCTAAATGGGGGATGTGGAACCAGCCCTGACGCTCTGTCTAAATGGGGGATGTGGAACCAGTCCTGACGCTCTGTCTAAATGGGGGATGTGGAACCAGTCCTGGCGCTCTGTCTAAATGGGGGATGTGGAACCAGTCCTGGCGCTCTGTCTAAATGGGGGATGTGGAACCAGTCCTGACGCTCTGTCTAAATGGGGGATGTGGAACCAGTCCTGACGCTCTGTCTAAATGGGGGATGTGGAACCAGTCCTGACGCTCTGTCTAAATGGGGGATGTGGAACCAGCCCTGACGCTCTGTCTAAACATTAATTATCCCTGCTTGTGATGTGGTTTTGGAAACGTTTGGAACTTTACTTTCATATCATTGAGAAATTATTTTACAAATACCAAAGATTACACTTACTGTACAGCATTTTAACACAGTTGCAGCCAACAGTATTTTTCAGTAAACTTTTCTTGTTTCCTCCTTCTGTTATAAACAGATGTTTGCAATGCTGGATAGTTAATTAAAACATATACAAGCCAGACAATTGCTGTAAGATGGATCCCACACTGCCATGTTATAAATGGGCCTAGTAATTTTGCCTTATTTTTGTATGTTTATACAGAGTGTTGGGACTGGTTACCTATTCTCCGCAAGCAAAATAATAGTTTGGACAGGTTCTCAAGGGTTGTATAAAAGCACTCTGACTCAGGGCAAGCCATAATCATGAGGTTAGTTGCATGATATGGGCTATTTGGAGGCAGCATTTCGGGTTCACTCTAAGTGGCAGGTTTTCTCCATCATTTAATGTTCTCCACAATGTTTTCTAAGGTTTTTGTCCTTGCTCTTCTACATCTTCCATACATCCCTTACCTCACTTTATGGAACTGGCTGTGACCAGACAGAGAAACCGTCATTGATATAGAACGGCATAGATATAAACCGGTCTCTCACTACAGATAGTTAGCAAAAGAGTAGGAAGGAGGACCCTCATACACATTTTACCTCAGAGGCATTCATGACAATTGTGTCTTGCTTTGGGGTGATGGGGATGACTTTGTACAGATATTTGTAGAATTTATTTTCAATGTACACAACTGGTGAGGCAATCGGAGCGTATTTATTAATTTAGAATGCCAGAGCCTTCTTTTCACAATGCTTTTGTTGATACCATCAATGATCTAGAGTTAAAACACCTATTTTAAAGGTCACTCGAGGAATTAAAAGTTATATTTTATATTCAGCATAATTGTTATTTGCCATTAACAATAATGTATGAGTATATATTAAAGTATTGCAATATGCAGACAATTAGTAATGCTAGAGAAATTATTTTACGTCTAGTATATTTCACTAATATTGACAATCTAAAACTGTCTTTTCTCTTAGTGTATTCTCATCAATTGCCTGAATGACTGACTTAAAGTAACTGCCCAGTGAAAATCTAACTTTTATAAATTCATATACAATTAACTCATACCCAAATAATGTTGTTGACTTATCCACCCACGTTGTTGACTCGTATTTGTGGCCAAAGCATACATTGGAACATTTTTATTTTTTAAAAACCTCAAACTTGTACCTCAGACAGTTTTAAAAATGCTTGTTATTTCCTCAGAGGATGAGCTGGTAAATCAGCGGTCTACTCGTATGAATATTTTTTATGACTGGTATATGCCCACACCATGCTGTTGTTGGGGTACGCCCACACCGTTCTAACACAGAAAAGCTGTTTTTTTACATACTTAATTACCATTTTTTGGAAGGAAAACTATTTAAATCATATTGTAGTTCATTATAGGTCATATTTCATAGAAATCTGGAAACACTGGACAGTTACTTTAAATCCTCTCCATACAGTATTCATGAAATTAGGTTATGGTAGTGTTACGAAGCCAGCTAGCTAGCTTACTGATTGCTACACTTGCTAAGTCTAGGGGTCCTAGGCCCAGCTATATGGTCTGTAACTTGATTTAATGTGTTCATTTAAGACTTAGCAAGTGTAGCAATATCATTAGGCTAGCTAGCTGGTTTCGTAACACTAGTCAGAGTATGTGGACCATGTTGTATATGACATCACCTTATCTGGGGTCCAGGGCCAGCTCCATCTTGACTTCTTGGTTGTTCAGCCCAGGCAGATTGTTGTTCAGTTTATGGTGCTAAAAATAAATATTTACAAAGAGGCCTGTCCAAAACTAAGGACACTAAAGACTGGCCGGCCAAGAAGCTCCTGTCCACTTCTCTCTCACTGATTGTCGATCCCTGATTGCCCGCACATGTGTGCTTATCAAGGCTTGGCACAGCACCTGGCCCAGTTGCTGCTGCCACCTGGGGATAGGGAGTGGAAGTGGTAGTGTGCTGTAACAATAAACTAGCCCCCATATCATAACAGTAGGTCACTAACTAGCCCCCATATCATAAGTAGGTCACTTCAGATGATTTGATACTATTCAGTTGTATGACTCTTATCTAAAGGCCATTTACCACGTGTTTGGGAATGTTCAAATGAACGTTCGAGTGCATCAAGAGTCATTGTTGTACGATACCGTTGATGATTGTGAACGCTATAGCTATCTCTTTTTAGAGTGTTGCCAGGGCAAGTCAATAATGATTTCTACAAGTCACATTTGCTGTATATTTCCATGTAACAACTTATCAAGCTGTTGTGTGACTTTCTTTTGTCTGAGCTGTTGAAAGATCTCGCTATGGATTAGTAATGAAAGCAAATATATGACATTAGTAATGTAAATATTTAGATGCTTCATACACTGCTCAAAAAAATAAAGGGAACACTTAAACAACACAATGTAACTCCAAGTCAATCACACTTCTGTGAAATCAAACTGTCCACTTAGGAAGCAACACTGATTGACAATAAATTTCACATGCTGTTGTGCAAATGGAATAGACAAAAGGTGGAAATTATAGACAATTAGCAAGACACCCCCAATAAAGGAGTGGTTCTGCAGGTGGTGACCACAGACCACTTCTCAGTTCCTATGCTTCCTGGCTGATGTTTTGGTCACTTTTGAATGCTGGCGGTGCTTTCACTCTAGTGGTAGCATGAGACAGAGTCTACAACCCACACAAGTGGCTCAGGTAGTGCAGCTCATCCAGGATGGCACGAGCTGTGGCAAGAAGGTTTGCTGTGTCTGTCAGCGTAGTGTCCAGAGCATGGAGGCGCTACCAGGAGAGGCCAGTACATCAGGAGACGTGGAGGAGGCCGTAGGAGGGCAACAACCCAGCAGCAGGACCGCTACCTTCGCCTTTGTGCAAGGAGGAACACTGCCAGAGCCCTGCAAAATGACCTCCAGCAGGCCACAAATGTGCATGTGTCTGCTCAAACGGTCAGAAACAGACTCCATGAGGGTGGTATGAGGGCCCGACGTCCACAGGTGGGGGTTGTGCTTACAGCCCAACACCGTGCAGGACGTTTGGCATTTGCCAGAGAACACCAAGATTGGCAAATTCGCCACTGGCGCCCTGTGCTCTTCACAGATGAAAGCAGGTTCACACTGAGCACATGTGACAGACGTGACAGAGTCTGGAGACGCCGTGGAGAACGTTCTGCTGCCTGCAACATCCTCCAGCATGACCGGTTTGGCGGTGGGTCAGTCATGGTGTGGGGTGGCATTTCTTTGTGGGGCCGCATAGCCCTCCATGTGCTCGCCAGAGGTAGCCTGACTGCCATTAGGTACCGAGATGAGATCCTCAGACCCCTTGTGAGACCATATGCTGACACATGCACATTTGTGGCCTGCTGGAGGTCATTTTGCAGGGCTCTGGCAGTGCTCCTCCTTGCACAAACGCGGAGGTGGCGGTCCTGCTGCTGGGTTGTTGCCCTCCTACGTCCTCCTCCACGTCTCCTGA